>NC_136665.1:14020555-15264055 GCF_903797595.1 Erithacus rubecula | reverse complement strand
TGAGGGAGGAATCCTGAGCCAGAGCATCCTGTGGGCACCTACTGCCTCACCAGCCCAGACTCCTGGCACAGGGAGAGATACAAAACAATTACACTGAAAGGCCCACTGAACTTCTTCCTGTTCAAACAACAGCTCCCTATTCAGGGAACCTCAGCATGAGGAATGGAGCACTCTTTCCTATTGTCTTTTTTTTTTTTTGCTGTCCCCAGGAAGCACCCATGTCACAGGGATAATCTCTCTCCCTTGGTAAGAGAATAATGTTTGGTGTCATTTCTCTCATACGCCCTGCAGGAAGCAAGAGCAGGATTTGGCTCAGATAAAAGTCTCAAATGACCCTTGTGAAAGCAGGGAACCATGCTGGCTTTCAGAGTAACAGCAGGATGGATAAAGTGTGTGTCAATACACCAGATCCCTGGATTTCAATATTTCTCTGTGGCTTACAAATCATTTTTCAGGTAGGCTCAGCACTCTGGTATAGGGCAGAAATCACAGTGAGGTCATAGAAGCCACCAATTACAAAACCTCTCTGAACTCCTGGATGGAAAAACCTGCTCCTTTTAAAATGTGCATGCTCAGAATGCCCTGGGTGGAAGTTCTGTTTCACTTCACTGCTCTGCAGTACAACAGGAGGCAAAATATTGCTTTGTGTGAAATGTCTCTTTTGGAGGCTTTGTGTACCAGGGGCTGAGCAACCCCAAATAGTCTGTGTTTGAAAATTAACCCCTCCTGGTTTGTGTGTGCATGTGTTTGCTGTTTCTTTTGCATAGAATGGAGAGATGTCTGTGCTTAATCCAAATCTCACATCAAACCTGAGAGCAGGAAACATAAATCCTTCACCAGTGGTAAGGAAACTAAAATAAATGGAGTTCTAGAGAGAATACCCTGGGACTGGGGTGAGAGTGGAACAAGGCTCACTGCTGGGACTGCTGGCCCACAACATAAATTATGAAAGCTGTGCTCTTCCTCTACCATGCACTAGATCCCACATTCTTTTTATTGTACCCATTGTTCTCTTCATATCTTGTCTTGCCCTATATTTTTTCCTTTTTTCTAAAGCCTTGCTAAAAAAAAAATCTCAATTTTATAAGGGAAAGCAATATATGACAGTTCTATTCCAACCATTATCTCCCAAAATAAATTAGAAAAAAATGCCTCCCTTCTGTCACACAGCAACTTCCAAACTGTTACTAACAGCAGACAGAGTCCATAAATCATTCCTAAATTGCCTATCAGGCCACAGTTGGGCTTTTATCTACAAAATAAAGTAGGGCAAATATATAAGGTCTATAAAGTTTAAGGACATAGTATTTAGCATTGGTAATTAAAACCCAAGTTCTCTACAGCCAGCACACTGTCACAGTGGACTCCAGGCTGATGTGAATGGGCACAGCTCCACTGGGCACAACCAGGCAAATCACATTAATTTTAGCTGAAGGTTTGTTCCTTACACATCTTATTTTGCTACCAAAAGAGCAGGTGGTTCTTTCCTTCCTTGCATTCTATAATCCCAAATTGATTTCTGTGGGACTATTTGAGTTACAAGGTACTGCTCAGCACAAGAGGGGATGGTTGTACTCAGGGCCTTGGTGTGCAATAGATTTGTTTTTAAAGCCTATAAAAACAGACATTTTTCTTTACAGATTCTCTTCAAGGACTATAATGCAAATAGTTATAACTCTTCACACCATTTGTTGCTCTTTTATTTCAGTGATAATGGCAACAAACAGAAATGGTCCTAATCATGGAATGAGAAAAGGCAACTGGCTTCCTCAGGCAATGATCCCACAAAGGGTTAAGGGAGTGTGGTGATCCCTGTCCCTTGCTGGGACACATAGCGTGCTAATGTTGGATTTCTGGAGTCACACTGCTCTGTCAGCTCTCTCCCTGTCAAGCAGGTGCTGAGTGAAAAGTTATTCAAGAATGGTGTTATGTACCCTTCATGAATTATGCATCTTAAACAAACTTACATGATCTGAAGCACTCAAGTGGAAGCCTTTTAGCTGGAAGCAGGCCACTGGAGAGCTCAGCTACAGATCTCCAATAATGGTTTAAAGCAGCTCTCTGTGGCACACTGCTCTCCTTCCCTCTTGGACTCAGTGGCCCATGTTCCACTCTGTTGGCTTCTGCAGCTGCAATGCTGAAATCCCTGTAGGAAAAATCCATCTTAGAACATCTTCAGTGCTTAAAAGGGCTGTGTGGCTTTGTGGGGCTTTGTCTTCTGATGGGCTTGGGGGAGAAGTGCTGCCTTGGCTGCGTTTTATTTTGAAAGACTGAAAAGGAGAGGCAAATTCTGTCAAGGTCACAGTTTTTCTTTCCCTTTCATGAAAAGATAATGACTGTTGTTTTAATATTTGCTTTCAGTGAAATAGAATCTTGCTGTGCCTTCATTGAAGCTCTTTGCTGGTTGGGGAAATGTACTGTGTCACCTAATCAACCTGTGACAATATTACCTGGCACTAATTAATTGTTTCCTCTTCAGAATGGATTACTTGGGTGCAAGATATGGCATTTCATTTCTGATCCTCTGATGATGTTAATCTGGTGTGAAGATGGGTGGACTGCCTACTTACACTCCATAAATCACAGATTTTCAGCAGCTGATGTTCCTCAAGCAGAGAGAAAATTTAACTTTTATTCATTTAATTCAGTTTGACTTTGAGTGAAGCCAGGCTGGAAGAGGGGCTGCTTTATCTTTACACTAAGTTATGGTTTCATTGTGGATACACCACCAAACTTGCATTGGATGGGGCTTTATTGCACTCAGATTTCCTCAGCCTGGTGTAAAGTGCTGCACAGAGAGCAGCAGCACACAGAGCAGGGCATTACAGCTCAGATTATTGCAGCCTGGCTGCAGGAGCTCCACTCACTGGGACTCAGCTGTGCTGGTGCTGCTAATTCTACATCTGCCTTCTCTAAATGTGACTTAAAATGAAACTTCAACAGCTTGAGCAGAAGTGAATGACATGGAGAGAATTCAGGCTATGAAGATGCACCACTCTCCACTTTCCTGAAGCAAATCTGAGCTGGTCCAGCTGGCCAAGCAAGGCTTTAATTGCCAACACGCCCTTAAGAGAAGAGTGAGCTTTACTGAGTGTGAAATTTATTTATTTTTTAAACAGTCAGAAGAACAAAGGAGCTGGGTTTGACCCTGTGAGACCCCCCCCCTTTAATCAGAGCTTTGATCAGCCTTTTCCCCACAGAGCTGGGAACATCCTCCCTGGCAGGAGGCTGTTCTTGGGCTGGAGCTCAGACCCCAGGGAGCTGCTCTGGGGGCTCTCCCTGCACCCCCTGCCCCCATTGCCATTGAGCTCCACAGCCTCAGGACTGCAGCAATGAAACCTGTGAGAACCAAACCACTCGCATAATGAGCCTGGAGTAGAATCCAGAGTTTTTAAAGTGGATTTGAAAAGCCTGATTTTCTCAACAGTGGTCGTAGTAAAAATACAAATAAGAATTTTGGGAAGCAATTACTGCAATTATTTAAGAGTGGCAGTAAGTTGGCAAGCCTTGACTTTTTTGAGAGGAATTTGCTGCCCATATTGTTAAAAAGTCTAATTACTCACAGAAAAAGCAATGGTAGTGTTTGTCACTGTGAGTGTGACTTGGCCTTGATGTCCCTCTCTGACCCCCCACTGCTCACAGTCGTTCTGCTTTGACATTTTTCCCTGGATGCTGTTCATATCTGCTTGCTTCTGGACACTTACTAAAAGGTTAAAGTCATTTCTCCAGCTGTACCAAATTCAGTTTGGAGGCTCCCTGAGCCAGGCTGTGGCCAGAGCCCCTGGTGGGAAGTTTGCACCCAGGTGGGATCCTCAGCAGCCACAGCTTTGCTGAGACCACAATTTGACCTTTTAGCAGAACACATCATGCCTGTTCTTATTTCATCCTGCTCCTGTTCCCAGAGCTAATTAAGTCATTATGACAGACATTAGAAAGCCAACCTACAGCTAAATCATCACAGCAAATAAAGGGAAATTGTAATTATATAATGAAATTAAGTCCCAGTCCCCAGCTAGCTGGTTAATCCCATGGAACATGTGGGGCTGTTCCTCCCCTCTCCCTTGGACATTACTGAGAGTAAGCCTGCAGTATTCTTCTCAGTGTTTCATTGGGTTTTTCCTTCAGATAAAATCCTAATTTAAAATGAGTTATTCTAGATTTATATGGTAAGAAAAAAAAATAAAAGAAAAACAAATAAATCCATAAGACCAAATAATTATTGTTAGTTGTCACAGAAGGGCTGAAATAAATTTTTAAGTATGTATAGCATCCATGGTCTAACTTGGAGGCTGTCAGTAAAACCATTCCAAAGTATCTTTTAAAAGCAACTCACTGAATTGCATTAAATCTCTGAGAAGACAGTCTTATACAGAATTAGACTGGATTTAATTGAGCTTACCTTAATTCACTTTGGAAACAAAAATCAAATTATTGCTCTTTTAGTCATGAATAATGATCCCTACAAAAAAAGTAAATATGATTCAACAAATTCATTTTATGCTGGTGTCTACTTTTAATGTGGATACATTTCCCCAGTTTTGCTATGTAGACAAGATCTACACCAAGGTAAATTTGGAATAGATCAGAAGTTATTTCATGATTTCACGATTCAGGAAGACAAAGTGTACATGCACAGGTGTAACTGAGCACATTGTGCTGTTTTTTCTTGCTGTCAACTTATTTTTAGAGCAGAATTTTTATAATGGGTGCCTAATCTTTAAATATAAGTACAGATTTTTTTTTCAGTTTCCAGAAATATTTTTTTTAATAGAGAGATAGAAACCACATATTCATTTGCCTGAACTGGCATTGTATCATATGATGAGATCTCATCTAGGTTTTTAAAGTCCTGAACTTTGTTTTAAATTTAAGCAAATTTAATCTGTCAGGATAAATCTGCTTCATTATGTATAATGTTAAAACTTTGGCTTTATTTGTCATGTAAAAATAAAAAACGGAAAAAATATTTTGATAAGACCTTTAAAGTGCTCTGGGGATAACACAGACCATTTAAATCAATAGGAAAAGAGTCAGAAAATCTGGTTTTTAAAGGTTTTGGATTTACAAGAGCCCTTAGGGAAGAATTTTTTGGTAGCACTGTGTTGCTGAATTACAGAAGCACTTTACTGGAGATAACAGCTGAGATTTATAGAGTCTCACAAATGCAGGGTGCTGGGTTTGATTTACCCAGACTGGCTGGATTTTCCCTGGATTTTCCATGGAAAGTGCAGAGCCCTGCCTGTTCCACAGGGTCTCCTGGAAGGTGATGACTTTTAGCTGCTCTTCTCACCTGGGCTGCCCCCATATCCTCTGTCTAAACCTTTCAGCCTCCTCAGAGTCCCACCTGCTTACTCTTATCAGGCACTGAAAAAAACTGATTATTTGAGGTAGAAACCTGGTTCCCATTCACCCCAGCACACAGATGTCCTTGGGTGTCAGCCCAGGGCAACTTTCACCTGGACAAGACCCTAAATGCCTCCAGACTCACCAGTTAAATGCCACTTAAATGTGAAAGGTGAATAAAATCATTAGCATTTCACTGAAACACTTCATATAATGCAGAGAAAAATAATTAGGCTGACTTTCAGGTATTTTATTGCTGTCTGCAAAATGCCTGGAGTTCAAGTGTCAGATATTGGTGGCAAACAAAAAGAATAATGAAAAATTGCCAGTTTGGGACCATGTGAGCTCTTCCTGGGGGTGCAAAGGGCTTGAAGGAGCCAGATCAGACTTTGTTGAAACCTGCAGTCCAATATTTTAACCAGGATCATTCCTATTTTGTGACATTTGGGAAAGGAGCCACTTTAAACAATACATGGAGCAACCAAGAAACCAAAGAGGATGTAATTTCCTTTACTCTGTTGAAAATTACCTTTCTGTGCATCCTAGAGGATATGGCTTGTAGGGAGCCAGTCTTTTCAATCTTGCCATAGAAAAAAACATTAAATGGCAGCTGACCTGAATGAAATAGGACACTTGATTTTTACTGAAAAATTTCTACTAATTTAGCTGATAATTCTTTAGATGAAGGAGAAATCTGTACTTACAATAGTCTTCTCACCAGACTTCATTTATTCCTCTCAGGGCACACCTCACCCATTTTTAGATGCATTGAGCTGATTTGCTTTTTTCTTTTAATTGCATCAGTAATATTTTATATGTGCTGAAGCAGTATTAAAATTTAAATTATTTCAACAAGCTAGAAATTTATTTTCTACCTGGCAGACAGACAGTCTCTCATGCATAAGAGTAGACAAGGAGAGTGAGAGATGCTGTATTGGATGTACTTTGAGACTAAAGCACCTTCTGCAGTCCTGGAGGGTGAAGAACAGACACTTTGATGTAGTCATTGTGGTTTATTGATCCTATTAACATTATCTTGTGGTAAAATCAATGCTGGAGTTTGTCTTGCAGGAGACATGTAAATGAGAAGATGAAAAAGCATGCCAAGGCAAATGGTTTCCTGATGGAAAAAGAGATATGAAAGGAAATAATGGGAGGGAAGGGTGTGTTAAGCAGAGATAGTGCTGGGGCCAGGGGAGGAGCACAGGACCTTGCCAGGAGCTGTCCTCAGGGGTGGGATGTGCACCTTGCCATTGAAACTGCCTCCCTGGTGGATCCCTCACACACAGAGCATTGAGAAACCCAAAGATTTTGGATGGGAGAGACAAAAACATGAAAGGAAAATCTTGGGAATACCTTGAACTCCTTTTGGAGGGTTTTAAAGGATTTTCAGAACCAGGTTTTCAAGTAAGTGAAATCACAGCATTAATTTGGAGTAAAATAGGGGTTTTTTTCCTCATTGCAATTATTGAATCTTTTCTTTCTTAATATGACCAACTCTTTGCAATCACCATAAATTCATGCAGTCATTTGGCTGAAGGATGCTGCATTTTTAAAAGGAGCTCTAAGAACTTTAAAGGAAATGAGATCTGGAGGTAGCTTTAACAGCATCTTTACCTTTGTGGGTGGCTGCAGAAGGGCAGTGAAGGCTCAGGGATGCACCCAAGTTGACAGGGCCAAAATAATCCTGTGTTCTGTCATAGCTGAGACTGAACATAATGAAACATCAACGTCCTCTACATTCATTTGGAGTGAATGGTGGTTTCTTTCTCTCTTTCAGAAGTTTGGGAGTTTTGTTCTTCACACACCAAGAAGCCCACCTCTATAACAATGTGTTCTTAATGGCCAATTAGTGAGTTTCCAAGCCACAATCCATATTACAGAATGACAAATTAGAAGTTTGGTGTGAGATCATTTTCCTTCTGCAGTACATTTAAATTAGTGTGGCTTCATTTGCTGGGCAGCTTGGTCAGATGAGCTGTCTTTGCATGAGTGAATCTAAATTTTGCTTTTTTTAAAGTTCATTTGATCTGTAAAATATGAACTTCTCCAATTCTCTGCTCTACCAGTTCAGTCAGGTTATTAATGAAAGGTAAAATAATATTTCTGGTAGAAATTTCAGTGATGACACACAAGCTGTACATTAAATCCTTATCCCACTCCAAGCCCCTCTCATCAATATTTACCAAACTATGAACTAAAAAAGAAGAAAACAGCTGTACTGTGCTGTCCCTGACAGCAACCAGGAGCAAATGGTTAAGGACAAAGGATGGGCAGGTCCAGGTGTTGTTCTCTGATGTCTTTGGGCCTCATCTTTGTTAGGGCTTCTGGACCTTCAGGAGAAAACTTGCCTATCAGTGGTTCCCTCTTCCCCTTTGGAATCAATTATATTCTTGATCTTTAAAATCTATTTTTGTCAGAAACTTTCGTTTCTTATGGTTATATTTGGTTTGGTTACTTTCATACCTGTTCCATTCATCAGGTTCTCTAGAGCTTCTGTTTTTATGAGAAATAAGGAATAATCTTTCCTGCCTGTCTTTGGTTCATCATTCATTGTAGATTGTGTCTCACTCAGTTACTTTATATTTAATTTTAGTACATAAAGGAACATTAAAATACAAGGGAACCAATGGTTCCTGGAGGTGCTGATGGTGCCCAGGGTGTGTATTTTGGACTGGGGCTGCTGCCTGTTGGTCCTGGGGCAAACTTTGCTCTCCCTGTCCTCTGAGCCTGAGCCAGGCTGAGGCCATGAGCACATCTGTGCTGCAGACCTTCCAAATCAAACACCCACAAACCCCCATAGTTCAAAAACCCCTCAATGACTAAACAAATAGATCAAGACTCATTAGTAAGCACAGACTCCATTGCCAGTTTAACACGAGGAGCAATTTAATTGGGACCTAGACTGCTTTGTGTAGCTTTGTTAATGTAATTGAGTAATGCATATTGATTTTTCATGGGGCCCAAATCTTCTTTTCTTCATCTTGTCTAAGAAAGCCTGTTAAGGAATTATTAATCACATTATAATTGCTTTAAGATCTATGCTCTAATTAAAACCATAAATTCTTTATTACATCTTTATTTTAATTAGACATCCAGAAAGACAATAATTTTTACAAGAAAACTCATGCAATCAAATTACCCCAGTTAGCAATGCTTCAAAAGGCCTGTGCTTAGGACACACAGACTCCAACAGGACTTTGTAAATGAAGACATGCATGATTCTAGTCATAATCAGAGTTAGATGTCCCCTGAATATAATTAAGTAACTTTACAAAAAGATCTTCTCTATGTAACAAAACTGGGTTCATCCACAGGAGTCAGACTTTACTTTTTCTTCTTGTTTTTCTTTTTGTCTTTCAAAAATGTAGGCTCTGAGAAGAAGCATGTTCTGAAATTTTAAGAGCCTAATGAAAGGTTTAAAATATAATCCCACTGTAATGAAAATAAGCTTATTATCATAACCTCCTTCTGGTATTTTCTTTTGGGTGTCTTTGTTCCAGCTGTGATAGGTATTCTTTAGTAGCCAGGAGGAATTAGAAATAAGCATATTTCCTCATCTGTGTGGTATTTCTCTAATTTATGTTAGGAAACTAAATCCTGCTGATCAGAATTGGTGTGGTTGATTGTTCAGTTTTTGAACTGTGGATCCTGTGTGTCTTTTTACTAGAATTTGAAGATTCTTTAAAAGCACACTTTTTCCCTTTTTTTTTTTTTTTCTTCTTTTTCTTTAATCTTTAAAGTTATCTCTGTAATGTGAAATAACATTGTGGTTTGAAATACTTGCTAGCACAATTTACTTGGTTTGGAGTACAAAATCATCAGAAAGGTTAAATACTCAGACTAAAGAATTTCTTACTACCCAAGCATGACTGGGAGTTCACCTCATCCCAGCTAGGGATAAAATGCCTCAGTGTTCAAAACATTCAGAGAGAAAACCTTTTGGATTCCCCATTTGAAGGTGGGCTTTGTGCCAGAAATCTCTATCACAATTTTTCAATTTCTACCTACCATGGGTGGTTTGGTCATGTCCAAATTCTCATTGCAGCCTGGAGAAGAACCTGCACCAAACAAAACATGATTTTATCCATACTTGTGGAGAAATGTGCACTCCCTATTGCCGGGCAGGTTTTAAACTGTGGCTGTGAGCAAAGCACCAGGTGTGAACTGCAGTGATGAGCTTGTGACAGCAATGAATGGCCTTAACCCATTTTCCTTGAAGGATCTGCAGTGTCTCCTTTCAAACCCCAGAACAGCACTTGAGACTGTGCTGCTATTTAGGCTGACAAGACCTGACTGAAAAGCCAGCTCACAGCCTAGCAGTTGGTAAATGGTAAAAAGATGTGTTTATTAGGTTTATTTGCCACTATCTCCCCCACTCATCACTGGAGGAAGTCCAAGTGCACAGTGCATTGCCAACAAATCACTTGTCAGCTAATGTCTGCATGGTCACTCCATGCTCCTTCAGAATAGATGCAGGAAGGTGTTGCTGGAAGTTTTGTGACAGTGGAAATTCGATGTGCAGCTCTGGCTCAGCTGTGCCCCTCACCTGTGCTGGGCACTGCCCATCTCAGTGTACCAGAAAAAAATTCAGGGGCTGCAGCCCCGAGCTGTTCTGATGTCAGCTGAGACAGAAAGAGGGACTTGCAAATATTCTGGTACTGCTTCTCCTCTCTTCTGCCTTCTTTTTTGAGCACCCATCACTGTTTCCCAGCCTTTTTTACAGCTCTGTGTGGTTACAGCTTTAATTTAACCTCTGCTTATTTGTGGATAAACTGCTGATGGCTTTCTCATCTCTAAGGCATGGCAGATGATGACAGAGTAAATGAGCTCAGGGTTTAGGTGCCTGATCCTCAAACATTGCCTCACCTGGAACTTGGCACCAAAGCCACTGTCATGGGGACCTTTCCCTTTGTTTTAGTGCATTTTGAATCAGGAAAGCTTGATACAGGAAAAAAATGTGAATGGAAATGTTTGAAAAATGTGCACATATTCCCTAGAAACATTGCCTGACCTGGCAATGCAGATAGTCCCTCAGAAGGATGATAGTACCAGCTTCCACCTGAGTGAAAAGGAAATTCTGGGGGTGGGAGGATGCAGGAAAGGCTCTAGTTGAGATGCAGAGGGCTGCCTGGCACAGGTAGATTAGCAAAGAGATCTAACAGCCTTGCCAGGAGAGCACTCCTCTGCCTCAAACCTTTCTTGTGAAGTTTGCAAGATAGCTCTGCCCTGGCTCCTTCTTTAGAGAGTGGGAACTTGATGGGATTTCTTTTTTTAGACAAGTTCTGAGGCTTTACTTTCCTGATCTGCCTTTGCTTAGGCTGAAAACAGCTCAGCAAGTGTTCAGTGGGAATTAAGCAGGCTGACTACAAGGCTGGGAGGATGTTTTAAATACTTGAGTTGAATAGCTGTAATGAGGAGTGAAGAACCCAATTTCAGCTCCATGTCCTCTGTGAGGGAAGTTTTGCTAAATATCTGTTTTTATTGTGGCTCCAAAGAACAGTATGTGCCATTGTCTGTAGCCTGTAATCCCCTCAAACATCATCCAGCTTCAGTTATACAAGTAGGGGTATTTTAATTTATGAACCTGTGTTTAATGAGATGTTTCCCCTAAAAAAAGACTAAGAAATACAAGGTTTATCTTAGAGGCTGCTAAGAAGCAGAGCCAGAAGGCTGAGTGACCACTGGCCTCTCTCCTCCCTTCCCAGCTCTGCCTGGCTGTGTGATTCTCTCCTGCTCAGAGGCAGAATCTGTCCCTTCCTGGCTGTGTTTGTCCCTTGTGGGACAGGGAGGAGATGCAGACTGTTGTCCTGGTGGTGCCTCGAGGCTGCCAGGCTGTCCCAGGCTCCCAGCACCAGCCCAGGAGCTGCTGAGCTGATGCTCAGGGCACTCAGTCCCTGCAGAAAAAGCTGTTTGCCAGTGGGGCCAGTCTGTCCAGCCTGCTGCCTCCTGCACTGCAGGAGCTGTGAAACCCCAGAATTGAGCACTCTGTGTGTGAACAAGCCCTCAGCTGTCAGTTTTGGGGTGCCTGAGATCCATAACTACCCTAGAAGTTTATTACCAGTGCTGAGGATGGGCTGCTCTGTGCAGGCTGTGCTGCAGCTGAATGAATCACACCCAGCAAAGGCAATGAGGGGAAGAAGCAGCCAGAGTGCAGCAAGTGTTTTGCCCATCAATTACCCCCAATTCTTCATCCAGAAAGATTAAAGGCTGTTTGTTTGCAGTTATGTGTAATGTCATGCTCTGTTTGTCATCTTATCAGCTCTCCTGGGATCACAAGACAGGCCTAAATGCTACAGTGCCACCTTTCAGAAAACAGCCTACTAAAACTAATTAATAGTGCACCCTAGTTAACACATGCAAAGTTGGCATTATTAGTCTAATTAAAAGGATTTTAACAATCCAAGTTTCCTTCTCTCTCCCCCTCATAAATTCCAACATATGCAAGTCAAGTAAATTAAACCCATTAATCACCATTGCTGCAAATGATATAGGTGCTTGTAATGCAGGCTTGTCTCTGAAGAGAGGCACTAACAGACCTCGTTATGTTTCATTTCACTCCTTAGCAAAGGATAATAAATACAAATTGTAACATCACAATAAAATATTTAATTATTCACGAGTTTGGTAAGACCCATAATTAGCTGACTGGTATGTGTCTTCATTTGGGTGATAATGGATCCAATTTAGGAGCTTAACCATTTCTGGGTAAAGGTTGGAAATGCAAGGTTTGCCAGGATATTATTGCTTCAAAATAGAGAGAATGAGTCCATTTCCACTGTGGAGAGAGCTGTGTGGAAATCCCAGCTCAAAGGTCTGGAAATGTGCCCCAGGAACATGGATTTTCCTGCCTGTGAGCAGGTTTGGGTTGCTCTATTCAGTCTTGTACAGATAAGGAAAACTGAGGGTTAGTAACGTTTCCACAGATGATACTGGAGTAATCCCAAAGAATAATGTCAGTATTTTAGGTGTCTAATGGTGTATTTTTAATGTGCTGCAGGAGGACTCTGGGGTTTGCAGCCTGTTTGAAATTTGGCTGGTTTGGTCCAGCTCCATGGAAGGTGAGGCACAGCTGTCACAGGGGTTTGGGTCCTGCCCCATTTGGAAGGGGAATGAGCTTGTCCTTCCTACCTCCATCCCTGGACACAAGCCTGACCACAATGAAAATACCCAGGAGCTGCTGTGGATGGGCCTGGGGCTGGCAGAGCTGCTGCAGTTGGGATTCAGGAGTTAATGTGGGAACCTGAGCTGCCAGTTCAGCTGCTGCTTGCTTTTATGGGATCCTAATTTTATTTATTTTATGTTCTCCTTACTGCACGTATTTAGGTGACAGATGTGTGCGTTCCTTAATCTCTTTCTCATTACCCTATGAAATTGTAGCTGTGTTTTGACAGCTCTCAGACAAAGATAAAAGAGGAGAACTTCAAACAGATGGAAATTTGCAGATACCCTGGACTGACTCCTGGTGAGGAGATCACTGAGCACAGTTAGAGGAGTTAGTGAAGACTGGTGGCCTCTGAGTTCCTGATGTCTGCCTGCAGATGTGAGGGGAAAAATTTTCCCAGCAGCCACAACCCCAGATTTTGATTATGTATCCTACAGGAGTGAAGGGATCTTAGGAGTGGATTAATGCTCTGAACAGATTAGCTCAAAATTGTGTTCTAGTGCATTTGCCACACACCCCCACACTGTAACCTTTGCTTAAGAAAAGCAAAAACCACCAGGAAACCCAGGATACCTGAGCACCTGTGTGATGCAGCCAGTGCCATTCAAATTTCCTTTGCAAGGTAATTAACAGTGGATTGCTGGGTTTGGCAGAATATAGTGTCTTACCACAAAAAGCCTGAGAGCTTTACACCAAAATAAATAAAAACAAGGCTCTGTATTTTTGCTTCATATTAATTATTTTGCATTATTTACCATACCCATTTTCTTTAGCCTATCACCGTTACCCTATCTTTACCCCTCCACCATTTCTAATCTAAACAGATTTTCACAGAAACCCTTAAACCATAAATTTTATTATCTCCCTAAAGAAGACATTCGAATTAGTGCAAGAGAGTGTGAGTATAATCTTGCAAGCAATGTTATAAATGTGGTGTGTTATTTCTCCCTCCACTAATTCCTCTGAGCAAGATTTACTGCCTTGGCGAGGTTTTTTTAAATAAATTAAATATAACATGAACTAGATAGTTGTTCACATGGAGCTAGAGCTGGAGAGGCTCATTAATCACTGGTTTAAATCCCAGAGTATCCAGTCATCCTAATTAATGATTCAGTGCTGAACTTTACTCTGGCAGTGGCAGCACCAGGCTGTTCCCCAGCTCAGCTGACAGGGAAGGAGTGAGCCAGAGATGGAGCAGCACTTTGGGCTGGAGTGGCTGAGCTGCTGCCTGGGCAGTGCTGGTGCCAAAATCAGCTGTCCCTGTCACCAAACAGCCACGCTGGCAGCAGCTGGCTGCTGCAGGTTTGGGGTTTTGGATTTGGGGTTTGGGGTTTGGGGCTGAGCTCCCACCCTGCAGCCTCTCCTGTCCCCAAACAGCAGCAGCTCCCTGATCTGTGGTAGGGAGGATCCTGCAGTCTAAATCAGCATATCTGCTGCTCCAGGGACTATTTAAGTGAAAGGGGGATATTTATTTATTTGCCCAGGGTTTCCAGCCCCCTGGATTCCTGGGAAGCTGCTGGCTGTGGGGCTCCTCTTGGCACAGAGGCAGGATCTCAGGAAAAAGCCATGACATCCATGGTGCCTGAGGTCTCCCATGGATCCTGTCTGGGCTCCAGGTAGGGGAGAAGAGCAGCTTTTGTGCCACCAGTGCATAATTAAAGGCTGTGGAATTGAAGCTCTCTCCTGCAATAGGAAAATCATAAATCATAATCCCATTATTCAAATGAATTTACCTGCTCTTGAGGGTTCCATTTGTTCTGTATTTCATTTATCTGTGTTTCTAAGACAAATAACTCACACTGTTCCAGTGCCTTTTTTTTTTTATTTTAATGTAATGTTTGAGCATGTAAGTTTTTTGCATTCCTCACAAATTCCAGGGAAAAGACATTGTCTTTTGGTTTTGTTGCAGGAGTTTATTATATATTGGCAAGAAACTCCACTAGGAAAGTGCTTCACCCTGCCTTGGAGAATGAGGGACCCACTCAGGCCCCAGATTAGCAAAGCAACAAATTACCAACTCCTTTGCTTTCCTGCAGCCCTGATGTCTGGAAGTTAATTAATTAGGTGGTCTTGAAGGGCTGAACTTTGCTGACTTTGGGAATAGCAGAGGTTTTGTTCCTCTTTTGTTTTGTTACAGGCAAATTCTTCCAGGAGAAAGTGAGCCTGAACTCATGGAAAATCTGCATAAAATGAGTTTTGCAGTTATTTTCATTATTTTAGGCTTTAAGTTTTTCTCAACTGCTCTTATAATTAATTTAACCACTATAGCTCTTAAGGCTCTACTTGCCTAATTCTTAACGTGGAACCAGCAGTTTGCAGCAGCAAATAATTTTCATTCTTGTTGATTTTTAGCCTGGCTAGTGGGAGCTGGGAAATTTTAGCATATGTAATTTGAATTATTTCATGAAACATTTAACAAGAGCCTATTTCATTCTTCACTAAGGCAAGTTGATATAAGAAGGATGATGTTATGGTTAATGTAAATCATAATTATTACCAGGTGCATCACTGAACTGGGAAATTGTGCTAAAAATGTAAGTTTTGCTCCATTTCATATTGAAAAATTACTTTGCAGCCTGACAGCCATTAATCTCTGTTACAGGAATATTATTCTTTATTTTGGTAAATTACAGAGCTAAAGCATAACAAGGCATAAATTACCAGGCCACGGGAGTCCCCTCTGCTGGGCTGAGCTGGTGAGAAGAACCAAAGCACCCACAGCCCACCCTGGGGCACCTCAGCCCCACACAGAGCCTCCAGCAGCTCTGCTCCCCAAAACTTTTATTTTGGACATACCTAAAATCCTTTGCCAGACCAGATTTCCATCTTTGTAGCTCCCACAAGGCTGTACCCTGGAGAGATTTGTGGGCTGGGTGCTCTTTTTCTGTTTGCTAAATCCTCTCTAAAAATAGATTTTTTTCTCATAAAAGAGAGTTCCAAGGAGAATTTAATGCAACAGCTTCACTCTAAAGCAGGATGGGATATCTGTGTTTGGTACTGAACTCTGAAGGGGGGGATGCAAAACTCTGATGCTTTATTTGTTCCCAGGGGGTGAATTTGCTATTCCATGGTAGAAGCTTGAAGTACATCCTAACTTGTAATAAAGATGCTTTTCCAGAGGTGATTATCTCTCTATTGGGCTTGGTGGATGGGGAAGCAGCATGGGAAGTAGAGCTCTAATAGTACTGTGTGTTGTAAGCACTGTTCTACTCACAGGGAGAGTGCTTGTACAAAGGAATTTTTATCCGAAAATACCTAAACTTCCTCAGAGCAAAGTGCTGCTCACCTCAGTTTATGCCATAACATCAGAAATATTGAGTCCTAGTATTTTGTGCTTTATAAGCAGAAGAAACAACTAAACATGAGTTCCAAGCACTGAATTATTCAATAGGAGTGTGCAGGTTTTTGAGATGATTCTCCACAAGGCTTTTCATCTGCTTGCACTGAAGCAGTTTTGGTTGACCCTACTCTATTTACTGTGAGTCCAGATTCCAGGCTACTGATTCCATGAATGGTATGAAATTCAGAATACCCTTCACTTTTTGATAGCTATGTCTTTCTGCATACAAATGGTAACTCTTCTCTTCCTCTCACTTTTGGCAGCTATTCCAAATCAGTGTAATCATTGTCACTCTTCACTGCATTGTTTTAAAAAACAGCACAGGACTGTCCATCAGCACATCATCACCTGCCAGAAAACACTTAAAACCTAAGGAGGTGAATCTCTGGAATGCCTGTATCTCCCATTTGGTCAAAGCTCCTTATATTCAATTCACTGCCCAAAAGCCCTGAGAGTCCCTCCAAAGCTTTTTATTGATTGTGCAAACAATATTTCTCAGAAGAATATGTATTAAATCCACCCTCACATTTGTTCTGCACACTTCATCTTTGACAACTTCCCAGGACAGGATGAGCAGTTTTGATAACATAACTGAGGGATAGACCAGAGCAAAGTCTGCCTGCCTTTAGTGACCATTTGTAATTTTGGCTGTCATCCTCAGGCTGCCAGGGAAAGGAGTTGGGCTGGACACATCAGCACCTCTGGTCTCCTCACTTGCAAAATGCAATATTGGGAGTGTTAGAAGTGCAGAGCAAAGCTGAAGTGCAGCCTGTGAAAATGATGATAACAGCAAATGGGAAAGCATTTAATACAAGATGTGTTGGTCAGGCTGACAGCACTGTGAGAGTCTTGCCAAGCCTGAAATGTGTGTCCTGACAGCACAGAGTCAGCAGGAATTCCTCAGGCAGCTGATGATTCTGTTCAAAGAAATGGCTCAACAGATGCAACTCTTGTTGCATTCAGGGTTTGCTGCAAGCAGGTGACAGCAATGTGGAGCTGCCCTTTACCTTAGCAGGGCAAGAAGTGGAATGCAATATGTTTCCCTAAAGCTCAGCCCAAATAGTGCTCATAGGCTCATTAGGAACTAACCTGATGAAATTTGGTTTGTCTAGAATGCAATTCTGGGCAGCTAGCTTCAAATGACTGCTGAAAAAATATTGGCATTTTCCATGCCTTAGCATCTGGCATATTGTTCTATAGAAAGCTTATTTCTCCTGGAAAATATTGAAGTGAAAGTGGTTTTAGTAGGACCATTGCCTGCACCAGAAACATTTCTCTATGTGCCATTTTCTGGGCTCTTAAAAGAAATGTAGTGTCTCAGCCAGAAAGAGCAGATGTGAGGAAATTGCAAAATGGATGCCAAGCATCATGAATTAACTCTGCTGGTCAGATGTTCAACACCCCTGGATGATTGTGTGCTAATCTAAGAGTGGAGTAAATCAATCATTATCCAGGCTTGGGATATCTAGGTAGACCATAGGAAGCCTCTTGATTAATATGCACATCCTCACCTAGATGATGGTTAAGTCTGCAATTCATGGTTAAACTGAAAGCAGAAAGAATTGCTTTTTAATAACCTTGATAATAACCCTTCTGATAGCTCCATTTAGGCATCATTATTGAATAATAGCCTGTGCATGTCATCGAGTCACTCTGACATTAGAACAGAAAATACACAAATATCCTGGTCATGCCACTGATCAAAACAAGAGACAAATCCTCTTCTGGGGCAAATTAACACAGATCCCCTGGTATTAACAGAATGGAGGAGAATTTCTAAACAGACACCAAGGCAAAATGATGCTTAAAATTTTGATGCAGTATGTAAAAAATTTTATAGGTTCTTTAAAAAGCCTTAATTGTTTCTCTGCTATTGTTCTGGCACTGCAGCATCAAAACTTGTGCTCAGTGGGTTTGGGATAGACTCAAAGGTCCAGATGGATGAGCACCAGAGCTGGGGGAAGCTGAGCCACTGCAGACCAGGCTGTGAGGAGATAATCAGGGATATTGCAGGGTGGTGGACCAAAGTTGCATGTCCCCATGATTTACAGAGCCACTCATCACAGCTGCTCTTGGGCAAAGGCAAGCAAGTCTGGGGAGATGTGGTGTGCACACACACAGAAAACAAAAGTTGGGATATTCCTGCACCACTTGGAACACCTTACAGAAGAGGTGTGCTCATTACTGGAAGATGCTGCCATCAGCTCACAAGTGCCAGCATCAGTGACACCCCAGGGAATCACATCAGCTGCTCATTACCTGCTCCATGACATCTGAGCCTGTCCCACCCTGAATTTCTCTGCTGGTTGCACTGAGAACAAGGCTGTGTCCAGCACAAAGACTGACACTCTGCACAGTTAGCATAACTTCAGCCGTGCATGGCATGTGAAATACTCATTTCATTGAGGCTTTTGTTTTTTTCTTCCATCAAACCAATTACTAGCCAATCATTTTCTATAAAATAACACAGTATGACACTAAAAGATCTGATCCATGCAAGCCCTTCATGTACAACAGCTTTGGTTTAATTTCATTTGTAGGATTAACAAACAAACAAACCAACCTAACAGCAAAACTGGGATTAATGAAAACAAAAATGAAGGCAAATCATTGTCACCCTTGTTCAAGCAGTGTTAAATTATGTAAGTTTTGTTTAAATTTTCAGCTCTGGTGGCATGAACCCAAGAGGAATCTTCTTGTCAGATAAACAGCAAAGAGAACTAAAAGGATACAATCATATTATTTGCTGTTTCTGTCAAGCTAACACTCCATGATCCCTGTCAAACTCCTTTCCCTTTCTTTTTGTGGTAATAATGCATTTGTTATGGTACCAGCCCTCTGTGTGTGCACCATTCCCCTGAATGGCTCCAGCATGAAGCATTTACTGGCTGGGCAGAGAGGTGAGACCTGGGTGAACAGTAAAAACCAGGAGAGAAAAAAGTGGATGTGACTAGAGGTACAGGGATGTGACAGCATTCCCACTGCCTTATGATTTGTGGACCCTAAATATTGCTGCCAAGGAGCTTGTAAACCACATTTCACTGCTTTGAAATTAGTGTCAGCCACTCATAGCAGCTTCCCAAGGGGATCAGGAAATCCAAATGAGCAAGATGAGGGAGGAGGAGGAGAGTGAATGGGCTGAGGTTGCTCAGCACCTTTTTTTGGATGCCTTGTACACCAAGGGGCTGCTCTGTCCTGCTGCAGGGAGTGAGCAAGAGGTGGCAAACAGAGCCAAGGAGGTGGTGATGGAAAGGAGCAATGTTCAAATCACTTGACCTCTTCCTGATGTATAAATCAGAGAGATAAGAGAGATATTTTTCCTGATTTAGGAAAGGAAGGACATATCTGCTCCAGGGTCTGTCCTGGGTGGCTCCTTACAGGCTGTGAGACTCAGATGGCAAAGAAAGGCTGAAGAAGAACCAGATTTTTTTGAAGGAGGATTTGAAAGAGCTTTTGCAGGATAAACATTTCTTACTGCCCTTGTTCAGAGCCCTCTGGCTCTGTAGGGTTGTACAGCAACTATTTCTCCTGAGCTGCCAAGTCCTTCACAACTTGCTGTGGTCTGGTGCTTTGCAAATGCCAGTGCAAGACTCCCTAAAGAAGCAAATCCCACTCCAAGTAAATCAAAGATGTAAACTGAAAGGTGCCTATAAATCACAGCACTCCACTGATATGTGAACAATATCTGAGGGCCTCTATATTAACAAGCTGAGGTGAACAGCTCTGTGGACAAATCTGTATCAGCTGCCAAGAAAATATGATTTATCCAACAGCTCTGCAACACAGAAGACTGATGCCCTCTCCCAGGTGGCTTTTCCCCCCCTTCCCTACTACTTATGGCAGAGAGGAATATTCAGAACTGTCTGACAAGCCAATTAACTGTCAATTATCTGTTTTTTGTGCCCAGCAGTGAGCACTGTGCAGCTGGACAGGCTGTCACACCTGGATCCAGGAGCTCCCTTTGAGCAGGTGCCTTCCTGCCCTGCTGCCTTCTAACTGGGTGTCAGGCTTCATCCAGGAGCAGAAACAAATTCTAGGGAAGAAGGAAGGTCCCCCCGGGTTTTGCACTTGCCCCCTCAGCCTTGTGTTTGGGTGGATTTAGAAGGATTTTTGCTTCTCTAAGTTTACTTTGCCCAACTTCAGAAGCCATGGTAGCAAGAGTGAGGAAAATCTCAGCATGGACCCATCACTGCTTACTGGGTTGGGGGAATTTGTTCTATTACCTCTAGTAATGCTTAGTTACATTTGTTCCCAACAGTGCTGAGGCAAAATAGCACAGTTTGCTGTAAAAAACCCCAAGAATTTGTTTTTTTTTTTTAAATAGAGTAACTCCAGTTCTTTATTTATCCTTTGTGAATACCCAGTCAGAGTTTCTTCTTATGCATTGGTTATACATTGCAAACTTCTTATTCCCCATATCAGTGGCTGTTTATTCAGTTATCCTGTAGAAGGAAAAGGGATACAAATCTGCTAATATTAGCATCACATAACCTAAATATACTCCTTTCTTGCTCCTTCTCTCTCAGTGGAAGCTGACTTCTAATTTCTGAGCTTCATGCCTTCAAAAAGCCAGATGATTCCCATTTGTCTGCATGCTGACATTGTTCAATAGCTAAAATTTTTTTTCTCCTTCTCTAGGACTTGTTCTCCTCATATAATGGATTTTAAAATTTTCCAGCAGTTTAAACTAGTATTTGCTGCATTAATTTTTTCCACATTTCCTAAAGCTTCTCTTTACAATGAAGATAAAAATGAATTTTTCTCAACAGTGAGTGGTTCTCTTCTCTCACTTATTAGTGTGATGGTTTTGAGTTGCAGTTAACCCCTATGGAAAAGGGAGATTCCCTCTTCATATCCCTGGGTCTGCCTCAGTTTTCCTCCCTTTCTGCAGTGTCTGATGGGGCTGTTTTGCAAAGCAGTTGTGTAGTGCCCACAGTAACTGCAAAATGCAGATAAGTCAACAACTTGAAGCTGTGTCTGTGCACTGTTTTCAAAGCAATATTGGATTTTAAACTCTTATCTCCAGATGTTAATCCTTAATGGGAGCAAAGATGGAGCTTGGCTTCCACAACTCAATTTGTAAAATAGCAGCCACGTGTTCCCTTCATCCCTTCATTGCTTTTATTAAATAAAATGCAAAATTGCAATTCCCCTGCTTATTTTTTTTTCTCCTATACAGTCTTCCCATTTAAAAGAGTTCTCATCCAAAAACCCATTAAGTAAAAACATGAAGTCTTGCTGCAAAGCATTGCAACTTTCAGTGGGTTGAGTTATGTTAATTATGAGTTTAAATTTTGAACCATTTTGGCTTGTAGAGGCCAGATTCTTACCTAGCAGGGACTAGGCCACCTTTCATACACCCTGGGGTTGTTGTGGTGTGTGCTGGCCATCCACACCTCTGCCCTGCAGTTTTGGGCAACTTGTAGCCCTACTTGTAGTCATTACATTCTGTGTGATTTTGCACATAACTGCAGAAAGACAAAATCCCTTTTTATTGCCGTGTTTTCATTTTAGAGGATTTTCACATTTCAGCCTGTGCAATGAGAAATGAGCACCAATGAATATGCAGGTGTCTAGTTTAGCCCTACAAGGAGGAACACCTAAAGTTCAGCCCCTCATTTGTTTGCATGAACCTGGGGAAAAAAAACTGGTTTTCTACCACAGTGGCAGCTGTTGAGTTGGAGGGGGAAAGGATTTATTAAAAGTGGTAAGCAAGAAATTTGGAGAGGATGGAGAAAACTATACAGCACTCAAGGGGAAATGATTCATCCATCCAGTCTGCAGCTTTTTGGGGCTCCAGGGAAGAGCAGTTGGATGAGGATGGTGGATGTTTAATCCATTTTCTCTCTGTGGGGCTGGCAGTCCCAGTGCCAGGGTGACAGCAGTGGCAGGAGCAGCTCAGCACACTCCTCACCGTGTGCCAGACAGGACATCTGCTCTGGCTGGACAGGAGGCAGAAACCCCTCACTGCCATCCTTCCTGCACTGGTTTCCTTTAGGTGAGATCTGAATTTCCCCCAGTTTCTCCAGGGCCTGGGGGAACTACAGGGAAGACAGAACGAGGCACATCTGGAGCAGTGCAGCAGCTGGGAACTGCCTGATGCTGATATCATGTGAATGGCTGTGACCTTTTCAGTATTCCAGATTTTGATTGATTGGCCATTTCCCCTCTTTCCCATGCTGTAAACAGGGGAGCTGTGAAATAGCTGGCCAAAATAAACACAGACTTACATAGGCTAAGACAAATTTATATTGAATTCATGAGAGAGAAAATTTTGCTAACTCATTCTACCCATACAAATTATAAAAAGGAAAGAAAGTGACATAAAATCAATCCATTTCCATGACAAAGCTCATTATGAGAAGAGAAAATATAGTCCCATACTAACTTGTTTTCATTACTGTTCTAAGATTTATCATGTCAGGTACAATGTGCAGGGGAGGAAAGGAAAACCTTCCTTGCCCTCACCTTAAAAAAATTCCAAAAGACAAAATAAACCAAACTATCCTCACCATGTCCAGTGAGCATACATTTTGTCAAGCCTCACAAGGGGCATGATTAACTCAAAGGTGTGATTTTTGAGGAGCCCTTCCAGGCTGGATGCTCCAGGGCAGGGCAGGTCACTGTCCAAACCAGTTCTTGCCTTGGTGTCAGTCAAAACTGGCACTCTGGAAAGAAAATGCTGCTTGACCAGGTGAAGGGAACCCCAGTTAACAGCCCTTAACTGGAGTGGGAAAGAGCTGATGAAAAAAAAAAACAAAAACCAAAAAAAAAAAAAAAAAAAAAAAAAAAAACAAACCAAAAAACTACCCCAAAAACCAAAAAGAGCTGGGAAAGGGAATTGCCATGTTCATGCCAGCCCCAAGGTCAGTCTGACTGCTGCATTTTACCTGCAGTTCTCACCTCAGCTTCAGCACAGCACCAAGTCCAGGAGGAGCCCAAAGCTGCCTTTGCAGATGCACTGGTGGCTGCATTTGCCATGCAAGCACAGCCCTGGCTCTGAGGGGCTATCCCAGGGTCAGCCCCCATCCTCTCATGCTCCTCAGGTCCTGCTGAACAGATGCAGCTGGTTTGGAGCTGACATCTGGTGCTGTCAGACACAGAGCTGGGGCTGATTTGCAATGCCAGCTGAATGCTCTGACCTTTTTGGTGCATTCATAAGAGATGATGCTCTGTGGATACATCAGCAGTGTGTGGTGTGTGTGTTTGTTTGCAGGGATGACAAGGAAGGAGTAAATACACAAAATAAAGCTGCCAGATCTGGCCAGAGTAAAATCTCACTGGTCAGCTGGAGAAGGGAGGAGATGACAAATAAATGGAGGATGTGATCCCTGATAAACACAGGCATCTCCTCAAGTCAGGATTACAAATTTTGCTTCTCAATTCAACCAGTCTTCTCCTTAACCATGCAAATATCATTCCCAGCCATCTCCTCTTACCCATGGAAGATAGCACAGAAATACTGTGATGCTTTAATAGTATGTTACCTTCATTTTCCCAAAATCTGGGAGAGCACTATGAGGTATCATTCAGGCAGGAACAAAAACTCAGGGATAACCATACTTCACATCATGAAATGAATCCTGAGCTATCCTTGAAACCTAACCTAACATGACTTGAGTGGGAGTTTTATTTGGGGCAATGCAGCACCCTGTATCAAGAACAGCTCCAGTCTGCAAGTAGGGGCTCTCAGGACAGGCTAGGCTTGCTTTGCCATAAATTTTTCTGTGATTTATACTGTTCTATGGCTGTAGTTGATTAAGGGTTTTTGTTTTCCTTTTTTTGTCTCGGTTTTGTGGTGATTGGGACAGATTGGGACCTGGGGAATAGAGAGAGAGGCTCTTTAGGGATATGTTATTTTACTTGGCTGTTAGCATGCAGCTCTCACCCACCCCAGAGCCTGTTGGCACAGGGAAATGTGGGATCCAACAGTGCAGAACCTCAGTTCTCACTGAGAAGGGCACCTGGTGTGCCTGTGAAATGTGAAATGAAGAGGAGGAGGGAGAGGGGAGAGGCCAGGACCTCTCCTCTTCAAATCTTCAGTGTCACACCCTGCTGGGAAGGAGCTGTGCATCCTCAGCTCTGCTTTGAACTTGCCCTGTGTGCTGAATTGCATCAAGTGGTGGAAAGCTGAGTGATCACAGGGCTGGGGTGGGACAGCAGAGCAGCTGCCTCAGTGTCAGTGTAGATAAAAGTGAGGTACAAATGTTTAACTGCCAAGGGGTTTGAGCACTAAGTGAAATGGTTAAGGGAGAATTGAACACAATCCAAAGCCACAAGTTAGAGCATCCTTCCTCCACACAGAATCAGGGTCTCATACCTGTGTAAAGACCAACACATGCCCACTAAAGGGCAAAACCTTATGCTTGGGTCCTTCAGATGCTTGGATCCTTGAGCCTAAAAGAAACACAGTGTGTTTCTTGCAGTGGCCTTGAGATCTGTGTCTAAAAGTCAGAAGTAAAAAGCTCTCTCCTTACAAAACTTGCTCAGAAAAGTAAAATTTTAAATGAGGCATTCCTTCAGCAGTGGGACCAATAGGAGCAGATTCCTTCCAGTTGTACTCTGCAGTTTGATTTTCTGGTGCCAGGAAGGAGCAGGCTGCAGCTGAACATTTTCCTGGGGTTTGGGTGCTTTTCTTGTGTGGATTCCTCCATATCTGAGTAAGGATGAGGTCTGTCTGCAGCCTTTCCATACTGGGAATAGCAGTACCAGGGGATCTCAGTTGCCTTTAAAACTCTTGTTCCCTTTCAAACTTCATGCAGAAGGCCCCATGGATTAAAAAATTACCCATGAGGACCAGACATGGAGGCATAGAGGTATGTGGAGTATGAGTGTGTGAACTTCCTTTGCTTCAGAAAACAGGCTAAAAAATAATAAAATACAGAATTCTTGTTATTATCCCAGCTGAACTGTTCTCCCTGGCATATTCTATTAAGTCACTTCTGTTTTTTCATTTAGGTTTTGCATTACTGGCTCTCCTTTCCACAAACGACCTTTTTCATATAAGCCTCTGTAAAACTTGCATTCTTCATTTAGAAATTTGCTAAAGTGAGTTTGTAGAAGCCCTAGACTCTTCTTCTGATGAATCTTCCCTTTTTGGGAAAGGAATAAAAAATTATGTTACTGACCTTTTTTAAGATTTAATAGGATCTTTTTGCAAGTTGGATATCATACCATCAACTTAAGACAGGAATAAGCCTTCCTGTTCCATGTCAGTGTTTATTCAGCTATTTCTCAGGTACATCTGTGATGGTATTTATAGCACATGTTTTGTGGGAAAACCTCCCTTTATCATTCCACATGAAACATAACTGAGAAAATGAAAGAATATTATTAAAGCATTGAAGAGGACAAGGATAAGTAAATAGAGTGAAGTCCTTGGTGTCCTTTATTTTGAAAAGAGAGACAGAAATCCATCCTTTATTCAGCCATATTGCAGTTTTGCATCTTTTGGGGTTCTCAGGATTATTCTCTCAGGCACAGCACCACAGCAGGGAGGGAGCAGGGCTCTGATGCCCAGCAGTGATGAATTAATTGAGTGTCTTGCTGCTCTACATCACCATGGCCATAGGAGAGAACAGGAAGAAAACAAGATTTAGCTTGACCTCCCTGGTTTTATAAAAGGTTGGTTCAATATACACTAAACACTTGCTATGTACAATTGTTATTTCCTGCCACAATAGTGTTACTTATTAGATCATGAGAACTTTTTGGTGTAGGATTTTAACTGCTGCATGAAAAAGCTACTAAACCTTTACCACTAAACTGGTTTTTGCAGCCACTCTGTTGTCTACCCTTGTGATTTGGTACCCAAGCCTTGGTAATACACAACATCTCCTGTGCACTGAGCACTGATGCTCACCAGTGGTATGTCCTAAGGACTGATGAATGAAATCATGCAACCTTTTTGGTGTCTGTCAAGGTCTGCAAGAGCAAAGTACAGCTGGTGATTCCCATTTTTCTGAGGTAGCACGTTGCAGACTTAGCAGCTCATGTCCAATTTCAACTTGCTTCCTTCTTTAAAATCTGGAAGTTGGCCCAGTGGCATCTTGTGCTGGGATCATGCCCCACATCTCGTGTGTTCGCTGCTCCCCATGGCTGTGCAGAGTTTGGAAACATTGCTGGTTGTCCCCATAAATCACTGCTGTCCATCCCTGCTGAGTGTGTCCATAATGGGTTTTTATTCTCCAGCATCCAGCCCCACAGCACTGAGCAGACCCTGAGCCAGGAGACCCCAAGGCACCACATGCAGCTATTCCAGCTAATTCTCCACTGTTGCATGTAGGTAAAACCTTACAAAAGAAGGTCTTGTCAAACCGTGGCTCAGGCCTGCTACTATGGCTGAGTAGAGGAGGACTATGGAAAAGTGACTCAGCTGAATCAGAGGCAGAAAAACAATTTTATAACCATCAAGTGCTCACATCATGGTGGTTGGTGGAATTGTGTTTATTATGATCTAAAACTATGTAACTGATAATTGGCTAACTGCTTAAAAAGCCTGGTTTTTGCAATAAAGCAGCTCTCCTTTGTGCCTGCCTGGGGACCCTCACCCACACTCTGCTGTCAAACATGTCCAGGTGAGAAAACCTCATCCTGCAGCCCTTTCCTGTGCCACAATTCCCACCCAGGGCTGGCTTCCAAAGCTGCCACTGCTGGTGCTGCAGCTGCCTGAGGACCCCAGCCCAGGAACAGGGAGGTGGCACCAAAGTCCAGCTCAGAGGTGGGCAGAAGGACTGGTTCAGCCCGGGCTGCCAAAAACCACAGCTGACTCAAATCTCTTTTGTTCTCCCTCCTTGTTTCATGCAGTAAGCAAAAATAAATCCTCCAAGGAGCAGAGCATTTAGGCTCAGCGTGTTCCTGTTTGCTCAGAGCATATCAGTCTGTTGTTCTTCCTGGCTAATCAGATAGAGAGGAAGCTAAAACAATCTAAATTTGTTGTTCCGTTTTATTCTGTACATAATCACTGCTTCTCGTTGGCTTCTAAATAGCTGCATAAATACACATTAAATGCAGTGACATCTCTTTTGGGACTCAGTCCAGTGTTTCCTGGTTATTTTCTCACTTTGAAAGAGATTGGGTTCTCAGATACTGTCACATTTCTTGTAAAATACTGTGTACAATGGATATTATAATGCTGGGCTCGTTCTTGTCCTCTTCAGGCACAGGGGAGTTGGTGACACTAAATGAATGTGGAAGAGTAGCATGGGCCCACATACCATGTGTGACAGCAGAAAAGAGCTCTCACTCTGGGCAGACATGAAGGTTGTTTGGGACTGACACTTCTTGCAGCATTCCCCCTCACCCAACCCTCTCTCCTTCCCCTCTGGCTCTCAAGCTCCCACCCCAGTTTGCAGGGATCACTTTGGGTTAGTGGTTCGTGGTTCCTGCAGAACTGCTGGCTCCTCTTTTGGTCTGGTTTCCATCACCCAGGTGCTGTCACTTTTGGCTTTTCAAAGAGCCTTTCTGCACATCACAAGCCTAGTGGCATTTCAGGCTTTCAAGACTGAGGTAGATACAGGTCTCAGAACCTGAATTTTTGACTGGCCAATAACTTTAAGAGATATTTGATGCTCTATACACTGACTGGCACCTCTAGAAAACTAAGCACTGAAGTCTCTGCAGAATTCATAAACGAATTTTGGCCACTTTCCAAAGCTTTCTGAGTTTGTTTCCCAGAGATGGGCACGAGGAGGGATATTCTCATCCCCTGAGGACACTGGTTTTCAAATTCACCCATTCAGACAGTTGCACAGCATTGTTCCCAGAGCAGCAGTGACCTCAGGCAGGCACATCCCCTCGGGGATGACACATCTGGCCAGCTCAGAGCTGGAGGAAACTGAGCCCACATCTGTCCTCAATGTACCACTCAGTCACACTGGTTTTTTAGCTTTCATTTTCAGCTTTTTTTCATTTTAGTGAAGAATCACAAGAGCAGTCTCATTAGTTTAAGCCAACCCATGGGTAAGTTTCTGCAGCATGGCACAATGAAAACTGATGCATTCACATATGAGCATAAACAGTGATTTGGTAAAGAGCTGGGACAAATCCTGAGTGTGGGCACAGCTCTGCCTGGCACAAAGCTGTGACTGAGGTGCTGTAACACAGATGAAGCTGAAGCCCAGGCCATGGCATTTCACATCCTTTGGTATGCCAGGTGCTCCTCACATCTATAGCACAATTTGTCACAGCTGGTTACATCTGCACATCATGTTCAATACATTTCCCAGGCGCAAAATGAAAGATGATCAGAGGAGTTCTGAAATGCCTGACATGGGGAAAGTGGGAGATTAATTGCAGCATTAAGGCTGAGTGTGCACAGAGTGGGAGCTGGAAGAGCTCTGCTCCAGGGGGAAGCATCTGCAGAGTTGCTCCTTGTGGGGGACCACTGTGCTCCACTTTGACATTTTGATTATTGAGCAGTGCAATATCACTGCCCCCAGCACAGCCAGTGCAAAAATGAACTGGGGTGGGCACGGGATGGAGGAGGGATGGATGGATGGATGGATGGATGGATGGATGGATGGATGGATGGATGGATGGATGGGATGGTGGGCACCAGCCCTGCCCTGAGCCCACACAGAAATGCTGGGCTTGTCCTGCTGCCTCCAATCTCAGAGACCATGTAGCAATTTGGGAAGGGAGAACCCATGCAGAAAAGCAGAATATCCTTCTCCTTTGTCTGTTTTAATCCCCTCCCTCCCAGATCCCTGTGTATCTTAAGATGGAAAATGTCAGGCATAACATTAAGACAGTCATCTCTCAGCAGATGGGAGTCGGGGGGGAAACAAAGCTCTAAAAGTTTATAGCAGAGGATTGTATAAAAAAGCAGCTAAAGCAAAGCAAACAGCCTCGGGGACAGAGGGAGCTCGGCATCTCTGCAGCAGAGAGATGCACACGCTCTCTCTGCAGGAAAATGCACCGTGCTGCCGGCTAATTAACCACAGCCAAGCCGAAGGTTTTGGAGGAAAGCACGAGGGGATGTGGAGAGGCGGGGGACGAGCGGGCAGAGCAGAAGCAGCGGGGCGAGCGCGCATCCTGCGGAGCGCCCAGCGCGGGGCAAGGCTGATCTCTAGCGGCTGCGCCGCTCCCGCTCCAAACTCACACAGATTTTTATTTCTTTTTTTTTTTTTTTTTTTTCTTTTAAGTAACACGTCAGGATGTGTTTTTCCCCCGCCGAAGCCGTTTGTGTTGCAGCACTTCGTGCAGATCTTGGAGCGGCGCTCCTCTGGGGTACTGGGCTTCTTGGCAAAGTTTGTTATGATTTAAAAAATGGAAAAAATTGATTTACGATCTTTCTAGAATATTTCAGATCGTTGTTCAAAGTAATTGTTTATTCTCTGCTGAATACCTGCTTTTCATTTACTTCCCTGTCATGTCCACTCTAGTTCGTCCTGTGACTGATGGGAGGAGAAAGGTGGAGAAAGGAGAAATAAAATACCCTTCCTTACCTGAATCAAATCCCTCTGATGTTCCTCACATTTGAAAATCTCAGTGATTAGCATGTCTTTGGGCATCTCTCGCTCAGTAGTGGAGCTTGACCTGGGTTAACAACTTGCCCTGTGCTCTTCACTGACTTCTGTGCTGCCATAGCCAATGTCCACATTTTTCCTGGACACAGAGCTCTACTCTTCAGACCTTTCTGCCTAGTTTCTTTTTTTTTTTTTTTTTTTTTTTTTTTTCTGCCTCTTGCTAATAACTTTCCTCTTTGACAGAAGCAGTGCTATCCCCTACTGCCTCACTAGTGACAGGTACTTCCAAGCCAGGGCAGGTCTCAGCCTTTCCATGCAATGCCTGTATCCTGAAATTTCCTTAAGTCCATGAGGAAAGGATTTACTACACGGCTTTTCTGGTTTTGATGGTATAAAAGAGAGGAAAGTGTGCAGGTCTTGCACAATGTAGTAGTACATGCCATGAGTTGGTCAGACCTGGGCTGGGCCGGAGCCTCTGGAGGTTTGAGGCCATGGTGTTAAGTAATTTTCATGCCAGCACAAGCTGGGAACACAAACACATGTAGACGAAACTCTCCAATTTTGTTAACTTTCCTGGACCTCCTTGGTTTAGGTTTTTGTGGGGTACACACTTCTCCAAACTCCTGCCATGGGGGCACTATGAAAAGCAAGTGCTCAGGGCTCACACCCCAGCATTTCAAAGCAGCCCTGAGCACTTTCTGCTGGCTTCAGACCTGATATTCACATTCTGCTGTCCCTCTCCAGCGTTTGCTGCCCTGTGATGAGGAACTGTGTGACAGCCAACAGGTAATAAAAGTCCTGCAGCAAGCTGCTGTCATCTGTATGGATCCTTGGGCTGATTCATGCCTCTGTCTCTGGCAGCACGGGCCTGACACATCCTGCTGTGCCTGGCATTAAGGAGAAGCCAGGGAGCAGCTTTGCAGCTGGATGAAGATGTAGAAAATGCCTCTTGCTGAGTCTTGCTGGGGAATCCTCCTCATCCAGTTGTGTTCACAGCTCCAGAGGCCAAGGGTCCATTTGGTGGCCTCTCAGGCACAGGCAGGCACATGAGAAGGAAAAATCTGCCCTACTTCCATGCTCTTTTGGGCAGTGCAGGCAGGACAGGCTGTGCTTCACCTCAAAGGGGTCCAAAGTGGCTCTTTCTCCTCTGTCCTCAAGGTAAGGCCACTGTACTCCCTTGTTTGGAAGCCACAATGATAGAAGACATTATTAAAAACCATCCTACCTATTTCTATACATATTTATATAACTGCTGCAGGGCATTGAAGGATTACTTGTTACAGGCTCCTGCTTTTCTGCATTTTCCCTCCTATATTGAAGTCATAATGTCATGGCCTGCATATTAAAATAGGATGTCTGGGCAGTGCAGATCACAGCCTGTAGATAAGTGTATGAAGGTCCCAAGTGTTGCTCTGCAGCCCTAGAGAGCACAAAGGGTGGGAGACACCAGCCCAGCAGAGTGTGTGGCTCATGAATGTGCAGAAAAGCCACAGCTGAAGCCATAATGGTTCATAAACAAGGACTCAGTGATGCCTCAGCAACAACAGGGTGCTGTTAGAGCCACTAGAAAGCTCTAGAAACAGCCTGCACAGGTAGGATTGTCATATATATATATATATATATATATATATGGTATCTGTTGTCTGCATACAGCACACAGGTGTGTGTGCAGCGTTCAGACACATCTGCACATCTGGATGCTCTGCACACTGGCCAGAGCTGTTCTAACTGATACCTGGGCCTGGGTTCATGGATTAAAATGGCTCTGGATCAAGAGCTGGTGCAGGCTGTGTCCCTGGTGCTGCCCCAGCATTGTCCCCTCCTGCTCTGCCTCTTGCAAGCCACACTCATTTCTGTTCCCATTATGCAAAGCAGGAGCAAAGGCTGCTGCCCTCAGCAGTGCTCACAAACTGAGTGTGTTGAGGGCAAAGCCCTGTTCTGCTCATGTGCTCCCTGACATTTCTCACAGGTAATGGCTGCTGCTAAATCAGCCCCAAATTGGTTCTCCAAACAGTGCTTAACTGCTTACATGCTCAGGAGTAAACCATGTTTAGCTGCCTTTGATGCTTTTCCATCTTTATTTTTATGCATTAAGATCAATTTCATGAACTTTCCTAGGTAGGATGATTGCCATCGGCAGGAAGAATGTAGTAAATTAATTATAGATGTGTGTTAAATTACTTTCATTACCACTCTGAGTTCTGGGAGGGAGTTGTGTGAGCAGGATGACTGATGAAACAGTGTTTTTACATATTCCCCCAGTAATGGGTATTTATACTTGGCTGCCAGTGTTGCTTCTCAGCTCAGAGAAGCTGGAATTACACATTCGAGAAAATGGAGGTTCACTCTAAAACTGATCTCCAAAGATTGCCAGAAAACTGTGGCTAGGACAGACTGGCTGGAACACAAGCTGTCTGTTCATGGCCCTGGTGATGCACAAAGGTGAACTGAGGGAGGATTCATCCTGTTTACATCAGGCACACCCAAATCCAAGGGACTCACTTGCACTTGGGGTGTTGTTCCTAACACTGACAAAGGCATAACAGCCAGGACAAAAGTCAACATGAGTGGAAAGTTATTTTCCATATTCACCTTATAACAACCTTGGTGGAGGGTATTTTCCAGGGATTAATGGGCAGGCCAGTTTAATAGCTCTCTGCTGAACTTCAGGCTATCAACTTTTCACAGTGTATCATTAATCCCTGGAAAATATCTAGGTTCATAGCAGATATGAGTGAAAAATAATACACATGTGAAGGTAAGTACAGTGTTCTATATACTGGGATTGGTGAAGGTAAGTGTTTAATCATGTCCTGGCCCTAATTGCTAACTCCAGATGCACTTCAGAATACAAGTAAATGAGGTACAGCTTAGTTACCCTGTAATTACAAAGCAGCTTCACTGCACTTCTATTTATATGGTGTATAATTACTATCTTCTCTGGCTGAAAGCTGAAATCATAATATCATTGTTCATCATGTTTCATACTGAAATGTGCTACTGAATACTGTATTTTGAAGGGTTTCTGTAACAATAAGAGAATAAATACCTACTCAGTAAGTTAATTCAATTCATTTCTAGCCACAGCACTCACAGCATTTTGTGATTAAAAAACCAAAAAGTCTAAAGAAATAAGAAATATGAATCAACATACATCATGTCTCAGGTCATGAGCTGTGAACAAACTTTATTACATGGTTTGTCCTGCCTGTAAGAGTGAAAAGTGGAGCCCAGACATGGAGAGCAGCCTGTGTTCCCTCCCCAGTCCCTGGCTGTGGTCTGGGGGTGGTGCTGTAAAGAGCTCCCTTCTCCCTTCCCATTGTGACTGGCACCTCTGGCATCAAAGATGCACCATCAAAGATGCTTTGAGGATCCCTCCTGACACCAGATTTGAGTGGCTCAGTCTTTTAACACATCCATCCAGACATCCCAGAGGAATGCAGCCCCTGTGTCCCAGCCTTCAGCAGGTGGATTTTCCCTTCAATCTGCTGGAGCAATGCTGGGTGTGGGTGTGTGCACATGCACACAAGGTGGGGCTATCTCAGGAGTCTGAAGCACATCACAGAGATTTCCCTGCCCACGCTGCCTCTGTAGGAGCAGGGCTGTGGAGGTTTCCATTAGACTTGTAGAAGTGCCAGAAAAAACCTCCACAGTCTGCTGGGAGAATAATTAGAGTTGGCAAGTTTGCTCAACAAGCACTTCTTATACATAGTATTAATGGGTGATAGGTAGAGTCTGTGGTTTTTTCACTTAATAATGCATGGAACCTCCTAGATATTCTAAGGATCTCTCTCTGGAGCTGTGCTTTGTGATCACAGGCATAACTAATGGTCAGGACTGATTACATACTGATTAAAACTACTTAAGGATCTCATCTGTCCAGGAAGGGAATGCCAGGCTCTGCAGCAGGAGGCAAGTGCTTGTCCCTATTCCATTTCAATCATGCCCATTCATCTGAAAGACTCTGCTTTGCACATCAAACAGGATCCAGGATTCATAAGGAATCTGATGTGTCAGAATTAGACCTTGAAGCTGACATGTTTGGTGAATTAATATCTTTCCCTTCTTGAAAGACAATGGGTACAGGAAAATGTAGAAGCACACTGTTGTTTGGTGCCTTTGGTACTGTTTGGTACAGTGTATAAAATGGAATTTTTTGATGCTGTCACTGATGATAGCAGGGTCTCGACCAGAGTGACACAGAACACCCCATCTACTTATGGATGTTCATATTCTTGGTGTCAGGATGTAAATGAGCCTCTTTCCAAATCCCAACTAAGGCACAGCAATATTTTAGTGAGTGTCAGAGCAGACAGCAAATCAAACCTGTGTTTCTGAGCCAGGCTGCCATTGTGGGAAGCTCTGCTGACAGTTATGAATGTCACTCATCAAAACGCCCTCACACAGTTCTGATAAGTCTAAATCATACTATTTTATAGACAATGTCACTGTCACTGCAGAGGGCATGAAAGCCATCTTTTAAATTCATTCCAGATGTAATCTGAATGCACCTGTATTGTCTACGAGGCATTTTCTGAACACAACCAAATAAATTTGGTGTCAGCTGCCATGGGAGCTGTCCTTCTGAATAATCTCCTGTGTCATGTAAAATGATTCCATATTTCAAACATATAGGTTGACACTTTATTGGTTTGTTTGCTTGCTTACTAATTTTTAACACAGTTACTACCAAGTTGTCTCTATTCATTTGTGGTTCCAGACTTCTCCAGCCTCCTTGTGTGTTTTGTGCTTTCTAGACATGGCTCATTTTTTCTATTTAAATGATGTTTATGTGTGGGGCAAAGCAGCACCTGGCCTAGGGTGTGATGGCAGGAAATGTCCCCTTCCAGCAGCATGACACTCCATCAGGTGGCAGAGTCACTGCTCTAACAGTATTTTAAAAAAGGGAGGGAGGAAGTTGTACAAATTTTGCCACACCTAAATAGTGAAATATTTGAATTCTACCTCCATGCCTTTGAGTTTGGAACGCTGAATATAGGGAGGATAAAAGTAAGGGGAATTGTAAACAAAAAAATAATTGCATGGGATAAATCTAAATCCAACCTGTGGTACTTGACACTCCTCCCCATCAAACACCACTCTGTTGGCTTCTGTTGGGGTTGTTGGGAATGATGGTTCAGCATCCAAATCAGGCTCTTGATGGAGCTTGAGCAGCCCTGGAAACAATGGCAATTGCTTCTAATAAGGTCACAAGCTAATGAAATATGATAAAAAAAAAGTCTCATGACTGCACTCCAAAGAAAGTGTTTGCAATCATCCCTGCAAGTCTGATATCCCAAATATCCCTCATGAGCCTAGCACACATATTTATGGCACAACACTCACACCTCTTGACTTGCTTACACAGGTGCTTTCCAAACCTAAGTAAATATGAATATTGTGTGCAATTTGCCACTCAAATCACTAAATTAGATGCACAGGCAGCTTCTCTTGTGTCACAAGAGCTTTTGTGCAATTGTTATTTCATATTGCACTAGTCATTTTTAATAACTGAAAATGTTCTTAGGAAAGTTTGAGAGCTTTCCAAGAAAGGATTACAGCTTCAGTCTGCAAGGTGTTGAATTCACAGGATTTGAGTCAAGGAAGCATTTCTAGGGCTTATGAGCACAGAGTTGTTTGGCATTGCTCTGCTGCAGTGATGAGTGGGATGTCATGATCAGAGGTTTGAGTGTAGGGTGGCAGCAGGAGCAGGTAACAGGGAAGAGTCAGGCCACCCACCACTGGAAACCAGCCATAATCACCAAAATTGTCTCAAAATAGTCTGGCTTCCTACCTGACAGAAATAGTGCCATAATCTTAAAGGCAGTGTAAGTTTCTTTGACAGGAGGGTGAGTGGGTTAAATGAAGTAGCTGCTTCATGTTAGAAGAATTCTGAAGCTTTAAAATCTACTTATCCAGTGAAACATTTTTTGCCCTCGGGGGTAGTTTAACAAAGGTATCTTTTCCAGAGGATTTTCACAGATAGCTGAACAGAACACCTTTTTATTAAAAGTCTTACCTGTTTTAACAAAGTTTTATCACCTAAAAAGCTTGCTTGGGGTTTCTGAGAGACAAGGAGCCTGAGTATCAGCTCCTGCTGTAAGGACAGCTGGGCATCTGGGTCGTTGCACTGAGGATTAATTGATACAGCCTGGTGGAAAGGTAAGAAAATCATCTTGTAAGGTCCTTGCCAGGTCATTCTGCACTGCTTTCAGGCTGCCCCACACCACCAAGGATGTCAAAGGAATCTGAATCAACAAGAACATGAGGTTGTGACCAAGAGTAGTGTGACCATGTGCATGGAGCCAGGACTAGAAACCCTCTGAGGATAAACTCCTTGCTGAATCAAGAAACTGCATTACACACACAGGAAAATGCAAATAATGTAGTTTTTAAAAACAGTTTTATTAGGTATATGACAGAAGGCATATTGGAAAATATTCATGGTCTTCTACTAATGCCTTTTTAAATGAAATATCACAAATATATTTGACAGAAATAAAGGGTATTAAAAACAAGCACTGAAGGCCTAATTAATTCATATATGTTTTGTTTTCAGAGAAAATACAAATCATGACATAAGGCTAAAATTTAAGTCCAACTGAAATCAAAGGCCACTATTCTTCAAAGAAGCAAAAGAATTCACAGAAAAGATTTTGTACAAGGAGACAAGAATGACCTAATTTTAAGATTACAGTGTATTTGTGAAAGTATTTTTACAAGCCTTTCTTCATATTGTGTACACAAGTGACAAGAAAATACAGTTCTTCGAAGACAAAACCGTGAAAAAATATAATCTGATCACATAACATTGAAACAAAGAAAAAGGGGAACTAACTTTTGGACTAGTTTTAATTTTGGATTTGGATAATCTGCCTGAAAAATCCTTGTTTTTTATTTAATCAAATCCATAAAATTCCACAGATGTCTGATGGTTCAACTGCATGATGCTATGCTCAGCATCAATAGCTCTTGAGCAACAGCTGCTTGACATAAAATATATATAACATATAAAATTCCCAGATCAAAATTATCACCTTCTAAGAGGTCTCAGCTCCACCTCTGCAACACCAACCTGGGCAAACTTTACTGAATGTGAGAGGGTGGAATGAGGCCAGCAGGTGCTGCAGTGCCAGCACCAGGAGCTGCCTGCTCCAGCCCAAACCAGGGGAGCTTGGATTCCCTCCAGGAGGGATGCAACTGAAGCAGGTTAAAAAATATGGCACAAGGTCCCATCTGTGAGACAGGGTTCAAAATCACTAATCCTGTGTGAGGCACACAGTGAGCAGAGTGCACTGTGGCTTAATGCACCACTGTCCTTTGTATTCCCTAATTTCTAGCAAGGGAATACCTGTGCTCAGCAGGGCAACTAAGGTAACTAAGTCAGTGGTTTCCATTCCAGCTCTGGCACACCTAAACTTTATTCACTGATGCAATGATGCCCAAAGCTCCTCTGTGCTTCAGTTCTTCATTTGTGCAATTAATTAATAGTGGCAACACTTACTGTCTCACCAGGGTGTTGTAAAGAAAAAGCTCACTAGAAATGGTAAGGCACTCAGAAATTGGATAATAAGGACTTTGTAACTTCCTAGGGAAAAGTTAAATTTGCACTGTTTGAATTTAGATCAAGGGTTAAGCTTAAGAATAAAATTCTGCTCCTCATAGACAAAGCACTTGAAGAAGGACTCCTGTCTCATGTCAGCCTTGTCCTGGCCCCCTGCAAAACATTACCTTTCCCTTTGCTCTGGGAAATGGGGAATATCTAATGGAAAATCTTCCAGGATGTTTGGTATGCAAGTGGATATTGCAGTGTCCCAGCAGTTTATGAGAATCAGGGCTCATTTCTGTTCTAGTCTTCTACAACAAAGAAGAGAATGCACATGGCAGAGAAAAGAGTAAAATTTTAAAACCTAGGGTGATTTCACAGCTGATGCTCACTTGAGCAGCTCAGAAGTCATTTCCCATTCAGCCCACATGAACAAGTTTAAACTTAATTTGTGCCATTCATTTCCTTCTTTACTCCTTCTCCGTTCTCTCTCAAAGGTTCCAGCTCAGGCCCATCCTGTGTGGAGTCTTTGTTCCAGTTTATTTTGCCTTCATTTTCTGTCCTTACAGATTTAAGATGCTCTTCTTTCGTCTTTCTTTCCTTCTCCTCCTTGGCAAGCATACGATAATTATAATAATTCATGATGAACAGAAAGGTTCCTGCCAGAACCATCACAGCTCCACATTTAATGAACATATATTTATAGTCCCCAAAGGTATCAATAAGAATTCCTGTAAAATATATATTTAAAAAAAAAAAAAAAAAAAAAAGGAAATTTAGAGATTTAGAGATGAAGGCAAGGGTATTTTATTTTCAGATTCTATGTATGAAGGAACACTCTTGTGGCTTTAGGATAAAACATTCTCTGAACTTCTGATCTCTTCCACAAACACCCAGAGCCTGCAAACACTGGGCATGTGTTGCACTATACAGCCTGTGGGTAGCTGATATTGGTACAGGTAATGCTCTGACAATTTGCACAGTTCAACAGAAGGGGACAGAACCTACACTGCAAAGTCTGGACTTTTCCAGCACACCTATTTTTTCCATGCTAAACTACTCCTCTGATCCCAGAGCCTGCAGGCAGCCTTTCACTGACTCCAATGATCAACTACAAGGATTTCCATTTGCCTTGGCAGCCAAAAAGCAGCAGCAGGGAAAACTTTCATGAGAAGCCACCTGCCTACTGAGTCTCATCTCAGCCTCTTGGCAAAGACTCTGTGATTTATTCCACCACGGGTCACCCACCAGCATTAGAGGGGACTCAGCTTTTGGTCACAGCTGCCCTTTCTGCAGTTACACTCTTGATCTGAAGAGGAAGGGGCACAGCGTGAAACTGGAAAACATTAGTTCCAGGGAAAGCAAAGATGATGCTGTCAATGTCAGATAATTTCAATGCCAAGACAAATGTGACAGGTTCCTCTCAAAGGTTAATGCCTCTGCCATGGAGTTACAGAGTAATTGAAGGGAGACAGCTTAATTGAAATGTCACCATTCTCCATTATGCCAAAATGTAATGCAAATCTTATTGGGATTATGATCCTGAGCATTAATTCCCATTTACTGGGCAACACAGACCATTCTTAACATCCCAAATCCTAATTAAAGTAAGACCCACTCCTAACCTGGCCTTCACAGTACAGACAATCCTCCCTGAGACTTCCCATCATCCATTAGCTCTCTGATGTTTTGGAATATGTTCTCCTCCTCAAAAAGAGGGACCTTTAATTACTTCCCGATTGACCCTTAATGTTGAAAAGCTGATGATTAATTATCCCACTGCATTGCACTAACAAGGGGGTTTATGGTCACCAAATAGATTTCCTGATCACAAAAATAATAATTTTTGACTGGTTTTGGTCAGTGGTTTTTCCTGAATCATCCCTAGCTGACTTGGTACACCATTTTCAATGCACTGTGTTTTTCATGCTACTGGTGAAACATCAACCAAATGCTAATTGCAACAATTTTTCCTTTTCTGCTCATCAGGATGACCTAGAGGTCTCCTAAATAGGTTTCAATGAGAGTTTTAATGAGTAGAGTATTGGAAAATTCAACAGTAGGATAGTCTTGCCTCTTTTCCTTTGAGAATAAGATAAAGTCATAAAACACATTGGGAACAATTTACTTAGTTCATTAAAGCAGAACCCTGCAGTAGGTTATTAAAATGCCAAAGAACCAATAAATTTGCTGCTTATTAAAATGGTGGGGAAAACCATACAAAACTAATATTACTGATTATTACACAGAACTGTTTTAGCCTCATTAGCAGTCTCTAGTCATTAACTTAATCTCCCACACAGAAAATTACATAATTCAGAAAACGGTCATTTTAAAATGGTATTTTCTTTTGTTTGTCATTAATTAAATAATGAATCTCTAAGACAGCAAAGAGGATACAGCTGCTTCTGTCACACTGTATGAGCTACCCAGTAATAAGCAGGATTAAACAGCTCTGGAGGATGTGTCATATGAAGCATTGGCCAGATCTCAGTTTTGAGTCCAGGAACAAGGTTCAAACTGCAAAAGGAGCACATGCTATAGAGGGAATATTAAAGCTGTTAAATCACAGGAGAACACTGCCCTGACTTATCTTTAGATGACTGAATGTCCTCCTGGAGACTCAGTATTGTCTACATGGTCTTTTGATATTTCCAACCATGCCATCCAAAATAAATCTTTTTTAAAATTATTTTTAGAACAGCCTTAAATCTTTCAGCTGCACTGAGATGACTGAAATTCCTAAGTGGTGCACTCAGAGCCTTAGAGACAAACAGCAAGGTTGAGTCAACAAGAGGCTCTCATAGAATTGTTGTATTTTATTTAAATTGTGGTAGACTCCAGACTTTTGCAAAAGGAGGAATCTCTAGGAGGAGCTGTTTAAAGGTTCTTGGTGTTGTAGGAAGGCCCATTCTGCAAGTTTAGTTCAGGTGTTTGAAGGGATCCAGGATTAAAAGATGACTCTCCAAGAAAGAAGGAAAGGGGAAACGTGACATCAAGAACATCCTTTCCCATCCAGTTACCAGTAGAAAAACAGTGATTGTGAGGCAGAGAAAGCACATTTAGAATAATTCCCCACCAGCTGTGCTTGCACAAGTGCAAGCCCACGTGCCAGCAGAGGAGCAAAAGGCACTCACCTCCAATGGGTGGTCCCAGCAGTATGGTGCAGCACTCGGCGATGGTGACGAGGCCGACGGCGCTGGTGAAGCGTGCGGCGCCCACCAGGTCCATCAGCGTCTCGAAGAGCATGGCACACACCATGCCAAAGGCCAGGCCAAAGAAGCTGGAGTACACCAGGAGCCCCGTGTAGCTGGAGGCCAGCGGGCACAGCAGGTGGCAGGCGCCGTTGAAGGCGATGGCGAAGCTGAAGAAGTACTGGATCCTCGGCCTCACCCACCGGCTGTTGGCCACCATGCCCGTGGCAGGGCGAGCTACCATGTCCACAATGGCAAGGATGGAGAGCAGGAAAGCAGCTGAGTATTCATCAATGCCAGTGTGCTTTGCATAGGGAGCCAGGAAAACGATGGGGGCGAAGAACCCCAGGAACATGAGCACGTTTCCGATCAGGTAAATCAAGAACCCTCTGTGTTTAAAGAGGGAAAAATCAAGGTACTGGTTGACTTTTTCAAAGCAGTCCTTTCCTTCTTCCTCTTCTGTTTTTTTCTCCATGGGGCCATCTTCAGTGGTCTTTCCTTTCAGAGCATCCTTCCCTTCCTCATTCACCTGGGTTTTGACCAGTGCTGTGCCTGGCCCGATGGGTCTGAAGAGAGCTCCTGCCACACAGCAGTTTAATAGAATTGCCCCAAGGATTAAAAAGCTGCCTCTCCAGCCAAAATTGTCAAAAAGGAATTGGTTGAGAGGTGCCAGGGTGCAAAGCATCACGGGGCTCCCTGCCATAGCAAGGCCATTGGCAATGGGTCTTCTCTTCAAGAAGTATTTGCCTATGATTATCACTGATGGCTGAAGGTTGAGAGCAAGGCCAAATCCTGGAAAGCAGTTCAGATAAAGGAAGATTTGAAACCCATTTCTCCTCAGCTCATTGTTTAAGGCAATTCACAGTCAATTGGTTCACTGGTGGCCCTTAAACACAATAATCTAGATGCAAACATTGCTCAGGGTGTCTCTGAGTTCTGGCTGCCACATTTGGGTAACCAGACCCCAGAAACACTCTTTCAGTCAGATAACCCCCCTCCCTTCTGCACTGCAGATTTCTTGGGTGGCAAAACCAGCACCAAGACTTTGCTTCAGAGTGAACCAAAACTATTCCCTCCTGGCATGCTGGTGGGTTCTGTCCAGATGCAGCAGCTTTGCTGGGGGAGAATGGATCTATTTTTAAAAAATGGCAACTCCCAGTTTGAGGAAAGTTGTTTTGGCTTGGACAGTGCCAACACCAAAGTGCATTTATCAAGGGCTGGCTTCCCCTTCCATGGGCACCCAACTCTGCTGCCAGGCAGCCAGACCTGCAGAGAAAATAACATCACCCTCCTCAGCCACGACTGGTGTGGTGCTGTGAGCAATTCAGGTCTGATGCAAAAGATTAAGAGGTCTGCAAGCACACAGCAAAACAGTTTCTGAGGATGCTGGTTACACAGGACTCTAGAGTGTTTCTTTTAATTAGAATTTATTTTTATTGCATTTAGATATATAAATGCCATTATAAACCTGCATTGCTAATTCAGTTGGCCAGCTTCTCCTGCACAGGTGGAATCTGCAGGCAGAGATACCAAATGCTGTGATGGCCTCAGTTTCCTGTGGTTCTGTTTGAGAGCACTGCCATACAGAACCATAGGATCACACAATCAGTAAGGCTGGAAAAGACCCCCAAGACCATGGAGCCCAACTTTTCATCAATCATCATCTTATGAACTTGACTAGAGCACTGAGTGCCACATCCAGCTTCTTCTTGAACACTTCCAAGGATGGTGAATCCACCACCTCCCTGGGCAGCCCATTCCAATGCTTAATCACCTTTTCAATTAAAAAATCCTCCCTGATGTCCAACAGTTCTTCCTGATGCCCAACATCAATAATCAATAATTAAACATCAATAATATTTTCAAGCATTTCTTTGACATGTGGTATTTTCATAAAAAGTTAATTTTTCCAAACTCCCTCAAAATGGCATTTAAAAATCATGCCACATATTTTCCACTCCATCATCCAGGAAAGAGTGAGCCACATTAGAACAAAGCAGAAATGTAATACTTGAAGTGATTATATCAGAGAACATGAATCCTGAAAATAGGGTCATGCAGATTTTTTTTTCTTGTTCATTAGTCGATATAATTAGTTTGTTTAACTGTGCAGTACATAATTAGGCATATTGCTTTACAGAAGAGAATTTACAAAGGTCAAGGTCCTCAAAATTAATTAAGGAACACTATCATTAGTCACTGATAGAGTAGAATCCAACTGATGCAGCAGAATCCAGCCAATGCTGGATAGCTTCAGTTTAAATGGGTTTACAAAATTATGATTTTTGCCAAGTCTAAAGTTCTTTTTTTTAATTACTTTGAAGTTTACAACATTAAAAATAAATTGAAATGGCAAATTGAAAATAATTCTGGATAAAAAACATTCTCAGCAGAGAATGAACTTTTTTAGATAGTCTGTATATTAGTCAGAGCACATCTTTGGGAAGTGCAGCCTGATTGTAATGCATATAGGCCAAATTCAGGGTGACCTGGGAACCACAGAGGAAAACCATAGCTCTGCTTAGAGAACACCCTTGGACAGTGCTGAAATATAGAAATGTGTATTTTTCCACCTGTGAAGATGCAGCACAGCAGGTGAGAGCTTGCAATAACTCCCCATTTCCCAGGCAGGTCAGTAAGGGCAGAAATTGAACCATCATTTCCACAGAGTCATTTTTGGTAGGGACACACCACATGTCTTCCAAAGGAGGAAAATCAGACTCAATGCCAGCTACCCACTTAAACAATAATCATTTCAATTTTTTTTTATTACGTGAACATTAATTTGCCAGTCGGACAAATCTAATTTAATATTACCTCATGCTCTTCCCATTAATTAAATTTGGAGAGTTTCAAATTGAATAACTGGAATTTCAATTTACTTTAAGCTTTTGGCTGACTTTAGTAGGAAATATTTACATCCATTTTATTGCAGTTTTCAGAAACTACAGCAGCTTTTCCATAGCTGGAATTGTTAGCCAATAACCACATTTTCTCCCCAGGGATGTGACAGAGAGGTCTGTCAGTGGTGTTGCAAGAACAGAAGCAAACCTGTGCCAGAGGGAGTGTCCTTTCCTGTATTAAATACATCTCACTCATATTAGAAGGAAATGAGTGGTGCTACAGGACTCAGCTGTGTAGTTATTGATCCTGTTCTTACTTTATTAGCAAGGAACAATCTGATCAGGTATTTCAGTGCTCAACATTTACAGCCATGGCAAAGACTGTCCCTCATTAGTCCACATGTCCCACTCAAGATCCCATTTTATTTCATGGCAGTCTAATTGGTGCAGATTGAACTAAACTCCAACCAGTCATTACTACCTTGCAATTAGCTTTGAAATCTGCTGCTTCCACCTCAGACTTCAGAAGAGGTTGCATGCTGAAGCACCTATTTAATGCATCCAGGCTGGCATCTGTCCAGGTGGACAGCTTGCAAACCCCATTTCTTTTTCTAAGCACTGTAGGAGAACAAATGGGAAGAGGCTGTGGGGTTTCCAGGGCATGCAAATGCCTCGTGCAGCCCAGAGTGGCACAAGGACAGACTGCCTCCCCCAGCAGAGCTGGTTCCTGCCCTGCATGCAGATGGAAACAGGAATAATGGAGTCAGAACTGAGATTGCTGTGTTTAATCCCTGCACTGCAAACAGACACTGCCTGCTCTGCTCCTCTGGAGAGATTTCTATTAATATGCCAAAGGCACAGGACTGTAGCAGAGACCTCCTCAAACCAAGACCTTGTTTTTACCTCCATCCCTGTGATTTACATGAGGCTCTTACATCAGTCTGCTTTCTTTCCAGGCTGTTAGGAAGGAGGCTAGAGTGTGATGTTTACAGGTTGCTTTACAGTTTCTGCAAATCCCCTTTACAAAAGCCTCTCTCCTCGTGCAGCAGTGTGATGGGCAGGCAGCCTTGTAATTGCCCTTGAATGCCCCATGTTAGCCTGACCAACAAAGATACTTCAGGCTTAATTAGAGGCATCAAGCATGTTAGCAGGCTTACAACCATCTTCCCTTCTCTGTCAAATTAATATTCCTTCCCCAGCACACACCCCGTGTCTGGAGATGATGGCTGATCAGCCAGCACCTCACCCACACAGCTGCCCTGCTCAGCAAGCAGAGGAGGAGATGCACACAAAAGATGAGCTGTGCTCAGAGGAAACAGCACAGCACTGCAGAGCAAGAGGTGTGGGTGTTTCAGCCCTGGACCCTGGGGCTGGCACGAGGGTCACTGTGTGCACTGGGCACTGCCCACACCATCAGCTCTCTGTGCTGGGTGAGGGACCAGACCTGCAGACACATCCAGGGACCAAGCAAGAACAAGGTCTTCATCCATCCTAGGTCCATTGGGGTTATGCACAGAATCCCCTCCTGTCACCTTTTTAGCCAGGTGCTTTAGAACACAGGAGCTGGTGCCTTCCTACAGCCCTGCCTCTCCTCTGAGTCCTTCTGCTCACCAAAATGCATGGAAGATTTTTAGCAGAGGATTTATGGTTTTCATACGCTAATCCAGCATTACTTAGCAACTAGAATCACAACTTAGAATCACAGAATGGTTTAGGCTGGAAGGGACCTTAAAACTCATCCCATTCCAACTCCCTTGCCATGGGCAGGGACACCTTCCACTGTCCCAGGTTGTCCCAACCCTGTCCAGCCTGGCCTTGGGCACTGCCAGGGATGGGGCAGCCACAGCTTCTCTCTCTGCAACCTGTGTCAGGATTTCATCCCCTCACAGTAAAGAATTCCTTCCTAGCATCTAATCCAAACTGCCCTCTGTCAGTTCAAAGTCATTCCCCCTTGTCCTGTCACGTCCCCCTTTGCCTTCCTAGAGGACATTTGTTTAGCAGGAAATGATGCAAGCTCATGCATTAAGAAATATTGGGAGACATTGGTTATTTTTATTTCCTATCACTTTGTTCCTGGAGTCTCTTTCAAGGAATCTGCAAGATTTATTCATCCAATAATTAAACACATCCAATAATTACAATGACAGTCCTTAGGAAGAGTAAGGTTTAAGAGAGGGAATCCTACACAGGGATTTATTCACCACTGTAGAGATTTAATAAAAGAATATTGATATAGCAGAACAGGGTAGCAAACTTTCTGTCTTTTTATTTACTTTGCTAGTGGCTGGTTTTATTGATTTTAAATGTTAAGCTCACATTTTCACATTCAGAAAGCAGCAACACTTAATGCACCTACAGAGAGATTGGGAACATTCATTAAACCATACACCTGGCAACCTCAAAAGCCAATTTTGAACTCATTGTGTCATGTTTTCAAGCAGATGTCCTAGCTGCACTGGAATAAACTTTGGTTGTACCTTATCCAAAATAATAAAACAAAAATACTTACAATTAAGCATCCATACTCACACAGGTGGAGAGCTCTAATCCATCTACCTTTAAAAGCAATAACCTGGCACCTGCAGCCTTTAAAGATGCTGGACTGAGCCTATGCCTTACTCTGCTTGAGTTTTAAATATTGAATTTCATATTCCAATACAGGCAATTCAAATTGGAACTTCAAGAAGGAAATATAGGAGGTTTTTTCAAGTATAGAGAATTTGTTGTCTATTTTCAGTCAAGCCCAGCAGTTCTTATTTTCAGATAAAGGACCTCCTCACCTCACAGGCTGGCAAAGGAGAAATAAACTGAAGCAAAACCCTGAAACCTCATCTCAGGAGTCTCACAGAGGGAAGATAACACACAGTAACATAGGAGCAAGGGTGCTTTCTTTATAGTCACACTGGTACCCAGGATGACTTGCCTTGCCCAGGGCAGAGCACAGCCACCCTGGGCTTGCTTCATAGGCCACTGCTGGTACCATCCCCAGCAGGCTGGCCCAGAGCACTCAGCTCAGAGAGCACAGCCCTGCCTGGACCCCACACCTGACCCCACACCTGGACCCCACACCTGGATCCCCACCTGGATCCCACACCTGGATCCACACCTGGACCCCACACCTGAACCCCACACCTGGATCCCACACCTGGACCCCACACCTGGATCCACACCTGGATCCCCACACCTGGATCCCACACCTGGATCCACACCTGGATCCACACCTGGATCCCCACACCTGACCCCACACCTGGATCCACACCTGGACCCCACACCTGGATCCACACCTGGACCCCACACCTGGACCCCACACCTGGATCCCACACCTGGATCCACACCTGGACCCCACACCTGGATCCCAGCCAGGAGCAGCACTGAGCAGGGAATGTGCTCTTTGCTGAAGTTCATCTGGAGCATTGATAAGGAGGCTCTTTGTCCCACCAGATTTTTATCCCACAAGCTTTTCACCCCCCCAGGCTCCCACTGTGTGAGTGTTGGTGCTCACACTGCCAGGGCTGGAAGCCCCAAGCCACCAGCAGGGAGCCCCACAGGAGGAGGGGAAGGAGCTGCTGTGTTCTCACCTGTGATGAAGCCCACGCAGATGTAGAGCTGCAGGATGCTGGTGCAGAAGGCAGCTGAGATCATCCCCACACCACACAGGAGGCCCCCAAACATGACCACGGGGCGGCTGCCATAGCGGTTCACTAAAATGCTGCTGATGGGACCTGGGCAGAGAGGGAAAAGGACCTTGAGGTGACACCTCCTGACAGAAGGACATGTCTGACACAAAGCAGGGGAAGCTCTGCAACATCGATGGCCCTGAGTGCTGCTGACAGCTCCTGGGGTGAGTTCAGCAAGAAAATGGAAAAGCAGAGATGATCCACATGGAGATGGCAGCATGTCCAGTGCCACAGGTGGCAGTGAGTGACAGCTCTGACCCCAGGACTTCCAGTGTCACCAGAGAAGGCAAAGAGCAACAACAAATTATGTGAACACAGGATCCCAGCACAGGAGCTTCTTGATTTATGATGTTAAACTATACACACAAAGCAGGGGCTCATATTGCAAAGCTGATATCACAAATGCTGTTGCATTTTTAATGCCTCTATTTAATGCAATTCCAATACTGCTGATCAGGACCGAAGCTTCAGCAGAACAGTTGTTAATTAAATCTTAATAGCAGTCCATGTAGGTAGAAGATTTGGGATGATTGATTAGCCAGTGTTTGAAAGAACCAGTTTGGACTTGCATTTATGCAAAGAGGAGGTTCAGGGCAGTGCAAAATTATGAAAGAGGGAAATGGCTTGATAAAATCTGTGCACACTGAAACAAAACATTGAAATCTGAGGAAGGGAGACCAGGAAAAATCAGAATCACATTATGATATATATTGGAGGGATAATGATGATAACTCAGGACCAATCTCATGTCCAAAGAAAAGCCAGCTCTGAAGTTAGAACAGACTGAGAAGTCAGAACTAGAGAAGACAAACTGCACAGGAAAGAGCAAGCCATGAGATGTAAGGGAAATATTCTGTATTACTCAAAAATCCTGAATCAAAATGCTTCAAAAGTGATACTGGAAATGAGGGAGAGGAATACTGGCAGATTTAATATCTGAACTTGCCTGGCTATTTGTGGTGCTATTCATCCTGCAGTAATGGTGTTTCAGAGCCCAGTGTGCCTGTCTGCCTTCATTGCTGCCACTTCCCACCCCACCCACATATACAATACTGCAAACAGGTATTTTAAACTCACAGGCATCTCTGAAGAGTTTGGCTGTGGGACCACCTCACCACAGAGCCATGGTAGAATATTTACCTTTGCTTAAATAATCTCAGCAGGAAATAGCTGCAGAGATCTCTCCAGACCCTGCAAACCACAGCACTCCTGATCACAGGAATGAAACCCAGAACCCTCAACGCTCCCTCAGCATGGCTGACAGCAGCCAAACAAGTTCTCAGCTGTTATAATGTGCAAGGATAGAAAACAGTAGGTATGGCTGGTTTAATGTGGGGAATGAAACCCAGAGAAATACTTTCCACTTGATGTCTGAGGTCAAAACATTCATAAATTAAATGCACACAAACACAGTCTCAACAACATCCCTGTAACTGTGTTATCTGTGATCTAGTCCTATCAAATGCACCATTCAATTAAAATTTCTGTGTATATAATTACATGGGGAGATTTTCCTGCTAATCCTGTAACTGGATTCACACACGTGCATCCTTTTGCACAGAGCACTACAGAATTCAATGAGAAGTTCTGAGGAAAAGACACATATTTCAGATCAGCACAGTGAGAGAGAGAGACCCCCCCTTCTGTCTGAGATTTCCCTGGTCAGGGTCTGAACTGGCATTGTGCTGAGCTGGTCTCAGCACGTCCTGTAATTCAATAGATCGAGCCACTGTTCCTCAGAAAGGCACCAACACATTCATCTGCAGCCTAGGGCCATGCAACTCTTCCATTTTTCAATTTTCCACATGTCCGCATTTCTGCAGAATCAATCTAATTACTCAACTAAGAAAATGTGGTTTCAATTATCTTCACCCATGGCAGAGGGTTTTCACCCTATAGGATGTTGCACCATGGAGCAAAGCATTTACAGCCCACAATATTCCTGCTAAAGCTCCTCTCCTGCTCTGGCCTGGGACATGGACCATGGAGAGAAGCCCCTGCCATGACAGGAAAAGCAGAACTGCTCACATATGTCCAGCTCAGGAGAAGGGAAATTAGGATTAATGTATTGGCTTCATCCATCAGGAAGGATGGGCTTGGACCATGACAGCAGATACTGAGCTGGAAGGGGCTGAGGGTGAGATTCTGCCCAGCTGTGGGGACAGCCCAAGGCAGAGGCTGAAAAAGAGGAAAATAAATGTTTGTATCCAAACTATTGGCTTTACAAATGAGAGCAGCCTTTCTGTGTCCCTGGGGACACTCCATGTGTGCAGTGTGCTGTGTCCTCAGCCACATCCCAGCTTCACAGCAAGCACTTATTAAGCCATGAGACTGAAACTTTCCCCATTCCTGTCATGTGTGATATCTGGGGATCAGAGACCTCTCAGGCACTGACTGCACCAGTCAGAGGAGAAAACAGGAGCAGAACATATGGACCAAACCTTCTCAGCCACAGAGAGCCCACAGTATGAGAATTCAACCTGCAGGAAGAGCTAGACCTAGCAGGAAAAGCTAGACTTACACGGGACACCAAAAAAAAAATCCAACTCAGAGCCTCGGAAATCAAACTTCCTTGAGATGTTGTTCAAAGGCTGAAGGGTTTTTACAGTCCTGAGCAAACCTTTCAAATGCATTGAAGCAAATGCAAAATCACATCCCCAAAATTACTTCTACTTAAGTCATTTGGACCTACAGAAACATCCAGAGGCTTTAGCAGAGCAGCCTTTCCAAAAGTGTCCCGTCTCTGGGTGGGAGGTGGCACACACAGTCTGTCACATGTGGCAGCTGTGCACACTTCAGCCCCCAACCCTGCCAGCCTGGGCAGGTGACAGAGCACACACAGACCCCTCAGCCTGCCCTGGTCTCAGCCATCAGCATCACACCCAGATCTGAGTGCATCCTCAGGGCCTCCTGCAGTGCATTTCTTGAGGGGCAAGTTGGTTAAACCTCAAACATTAGATAAATTAACTGCAGCATTGTGGGGTAGCTTCAGAAAACATTAAATAGCTCAAGTCGGGGCAGAGGACTGAAGAAGAGGGAACACAAAGCCAGCACTGCAGTTGTGGGAAATGTGAAACACAATTACTGCTCTGCTTGCAGCTATTGCACAAATTAAAAGTGTGACAGGCCCTGGCAGCACGGTGGAATTGAAAAGCAGGACCTGCCATTTACCAGTTACTCAGCTGGCATGGAAAGAATAAAGATATTGTACAATACCACAGAGAAACCATTTAGGGTAAGAGTGTGTGCAGCTTGGATCCCAAGGCCCCTTTAGCTGCTAATACCTGCCTGGTCAAACGTGCAGGAACCACAGGCTCCCTGTGCTGGCATCCAAATGAAGTCATTGTTCCCTCCTGAGGCCTGAAGTGGGAGAAGCTGAGGAGTCAGGGTGAATTTTGCTTCTTTAATTTACAGCATCAGGTGAGAACAGGGCAAGAGGAACAGCTGGCAAAGCTCTCAGAAAATGCCATTTACCTGGCTTGACCTTGCAGCAGCAGCCACACAAATGCTGTGCAAGTCCCTGAAAAGTCAGAGGGAGCAGCAAAAGCCACCCCAGCTGCTGGGAATGCCCCCAGTGACTGAGGCTGCTCAGGAGCAGCAGGCAGGGCTGTCCCCACAGCCCCACCACCAACACAGCACTGCAATGCCTAATGAGGAAATTAGAGGCATCGTTTAATTAACCCCTTGCACCCCAGCACATTCCAATGGCAAGCATGCTGATATTAGGGTGGTGTTTTGGTGCAGGAAGGGATGGAATTCCCACCCAGCCACATGGCAGCCCCTTCCATGGCCCAGTGATTTCCTCCTTCCAGTGAACTTCCAGCCATGGCCATTTTTTGTCACAGGGGGACAGCAGAGGACACAGTGGGGACACTGAGCCTCATACTGCTGTGGCTTCACCCAGAGCTGTGCCTGTGTCTCTGCAGCTGCCCTGGCTCACAGGGACATGCTCTCCATGCTCTCCATCATCTCCAGCAGCCCATGGTAGGAGCAAGCAATGCCTCTCACAGCTGCATCCCTTTACACCCCAAGCCCCTGCAGAGCAGGGTGCACACCATGAGGCTTCCACTCCTGCCTGCAGTAAAACTGCAGCCTGGAGAGCAACACTTTGCACCAAATATCCCCAAAAGATGCAGCTGGGATGATGGAGCCCCTGGAAGAGGGATGAAATGTGGAGCACTATCCTCAGCCCATATAAATCAGGCTGGTTTAGTGCCTGTCCTGCTTAAAGCCTCTCTTTTCTCATCCCTATGGCAGATTTCCATTCTTTGTTAGTTGGTACATGAAAGGCCATGTCAAAGAGGCTGCTCCTGGTGGCAAGAGAAACACAGAGACTCGCCAGTGGGGATTGCAGTAAGCCTGAACTCATTTGTTAGCTTGTCCAATTACTTTTCACCTTGAGTTTTGTGTTTGCAGAAGTGAAAAGGACCCTGAAGAGGAGACTGTAAAACCATAAAGAAAAAGCAAAATACCCTGGACTCTCCTCTCTTCTCCACAAAGCCAGGCCACCTTGTCATTCTTTTTTTTTTTTTTTTTGAGTCACTGAACTATGATCCAGAGAGGCTCATAATGCAGAGCTGGCATATAACAAGAAATATCAATCCAGACTGGCTTAAACTCTTGCAAGTATGACAGTGCTCAAAAAATAGACACCTGAATTGCCTTCCTGTTTTCCTCAGCAAGCCTTATGAATTTTTTATGAGCTGCAAAACTTCCAGCACCGGTGTGAAACACTGATGTATTTCTAATAGGGACTAAAACATTCTTCTCTCCCATACCTCTGACCCTGTGTGTGTATATATCCCTTATTTGAAAGGTTTGTCTTTTTTCTTTTTTCTTTTAACTAAACCTGGTACTAATAGTAACAGTATTCTTCCTTTCTGGTGAAACTTGCCCTGGATGAATTTCTGCTGCAGTATTTCTGTGTAGGGCTTTCAGCAGCAAAGAGCTGAGGCCCTGAAAATCTGTAACCCAGAGGCTTCCAGCAATGTGGGTTTTTTTCCAGGTTTCACAACACTGACCTTCTGACAGTGTAAAGTGGCACAGAGCCAGTGCAAATATTCTAGGTCTGCTGTTCAGACAATTTGATGACCACAGCACACAGGTGACAAAACAACAACACTTTAAAATACTCAACAATACACAGATCACAGGGAAGATTTGGGACCACCAGAGCCCCCATGGCTGGGGCTGCAACATGCAGCTCAGCTTTTCTTGCTTTCCCACAGTGGTGAGGGGCTCTAAAGGGCTGTTCCTGCACAGGGACATTGGTCAGCACCAAAAGAACTGCCCAGATAGTAAATATTTTCCTAACTATTGTAAAAATACAAATAGGAGCTCAGCATGCCATGATTGCATTGACTGGGGGGAGTCACTGGGGACATAAGAAGGAGTGCAACGTGCTCAGCAGAGAGGGAAAGGGGGGGAAATCGTTTATACTAATGGAACAAAGTCTATTATTACACCAGTAGTAAAACAACAGCAGGAGCAGGCCTGCAATTTCCTCAGTAATAATCTTAGTCCCTTCATGGAATAACAACACTGCCTTTGGCTTTGTAATTTATCCACCAGGGTACCAGCCCATGGTAACAGAGCAAGTGCCCCCACGTTATTAATGTGCTGCCAGAGCCCAGCAGCCCCTGGGATGGGGGAATCAGCCACCAGCCCCTGGTAACAGTGCACAGCCTGCAAGGGAACACCAGAGAAACACAGCTCTGACGTGGGGGAAGGCATGAAGGGGTTAAAGCCTGCAGCCTTTCACTCTTTGTCATGCCAGAAAAGACCTGGCTAGCTCATGCTTTTAGGGGTTTGTGTTACCAGGGTGGGGAGAGCTGCAGCTCCCCCTTAGTAAAGAGCTCTTGCCCCAGACCACTGGAGAATAACTGGTGATACCTGCTAATAATGAATCCTCATAATTATTAGTCTCAGCTGCTTGGTTCAGATGGTTTGGGTTGCACCTGCATGGCTGAGGAGCCCACAGAGCAGCAGCCCTTCCTCAGGCAGTGCTGCTGGAAACAGGGGGGCCACACACAGGACTCGTGGCACTGAGCACCCGCCCCAGGTGACAACCACAGCCTCAAATAGTCCTCTGCCAGAGCAGTTCCAAAGACCTGTGCACACCTAAATCACCCTGATGCCTTCTATTAGTGTTACTTTACATTGCAAATAATTGATTTTAAATCAGGAGGATGAAATCCAGCACTTGCCACAGCAGCTCTAGCAGCTAGCATGGCCCCAGAGAGGCTTCATGTGCTTCCTCACAGGTGAGGAGAACAGTCAGTTCATTCAAGGGGCTGATGGCTGCAGCTTCAGCACAGTCCCTGTGAGATGATGCACGAGCCAAGCATGGCAGAAATTGTCTGGACATGCATTATTCAGTCATCAAACTGGTCAGTCCTGTGCTGCTCCTGGGCAGGACTGGCACTGCATTCACCTGGGAGAGTAGTGAGGGTAGTGATCCCCTGCACCCACAGGCATGCCCTTGGGGACCCTGACCTCACATCAGAAATACTTAAATTTACCACAGCAGCAACCTGATGTTAAAAAAAAAAAAAAAAAAAGGAAAAAAAAAAAGAAAAAAAAAGAGAAAGAAGAAGAAAAACAAAGCAGACAAGGCCCAACCTTCAGAAAGACAAAGTGTTCTCTTCCTTATCCAGCAGTCTTATCTGATCAGTGCTCTGGCATTTCAATTCCCAGATTACCCATCTTAGATGCTGTCCCTGCAGCTCACAGAGGAGCCACAGGCCAGCAGCTTCCAAATTTGGGCTGGGGACAAGGTCCTTTGAGTCACTTCATATTTAGGCAATTAAATAACCTCTCCTGCAAAGGGACAGTGCTCAGTGGTTTCCCCAGCTGCAGGTTTGGATCTCACCATGCAGCAGATCACAGCTCTCACCTTCACAAGGTCACATCATCACAGAGTTGGAGCTGCTCCCTGTGATTTCTTTAGCTGTCCCTTTGCCTTGGCAGCACCACTGCCTTTGATCCCTTCCATCACTGGGAGCCCAGCTGCAGAGCAGGAGCTCCCTGTGTGGCTGGAACATCCATTCCTGGAGTCACCAGCCCTCTGTTCCCACTCTTAACACGCTGCTCCAGGAGCAATTTGGCCCCTGGCTGCTTGTGATCTCCAAAGGGCTCTGCCCCCCTGGGAAGCCCTGCATGGCTTGGCCAAGGGAGCACTGGAGTGTCCATCCAGGGGCAGAGGAGCTGCAGTGCTCTGGGACAGGCTGGCATCTGGGGGAAGAAGCTTTCACATGTTTGAATTCCACTTGGGGGAGTGGATTATAACTTACTCCTTGGCTTAGCACCATTAACAACCCCCCAGCCAAAACTCTTCACTTCCTTCCCCCTAGTTCTTATTAATCTTGGTTTTTATTAAGTCTATCACATCTCTATTACTGCTGACCTTGTTAGCTCCAATGAAGGGCAAAATGATAAAGCTTTGTGACCAAGTCCACGAACACAGAAATATTTCACTTGAACCTATAGTGCTATTATTGTTCTTAAGCAGAACAGAGCTATTTAAAAAAATAAAAAATATAAGCCCATACGTGGTGACCTTGCAGAGCTGGAGTGCTCTCTGAGAGTCAGGAGAAGTATATGAATCTGCAGCACCATTCATTACAGAAATCAAGCCATTCCTCATCCAGCTTTCTTATCAAAATCTAGGATTCTAATGGGGCTGCTACCCTGGGGATTGCCCCCTGCTCCATTTCCACAGCATGGGCAGGCTGATTGAGTGGCACTCCAGGAGGTGGGGAGGGAAAGGGAAAAGGTGAAGTGCAGCACCAAGCAGCTCCAGGGAGCACCTGGCAGGGCTTGGGCCAGGACAGCAGGATGCTGGATACCCACAGCACTGGGAATAAACAGCATAACCTCCCTTCTTTTGTTTCAGCCTCCACAAAATACCCAGGTGGAAAAGCACATGCCTAGAGAAATCCTACTACAAGCTCCACTTGAGAATGAAAGTTTGTTAAACCAGTGCAGTAAGCACAGCAGCAGAGAGCTGACAAGGTGAAAATCCCACCTCCCTCCCGTGCCTCAGTTTCCCCTTGCAGTGTTGTGGTGCTTCACATCTGTCTGAAGGCAGTTCAGATGGGTGGAGAGCCCTGGGTGGGGTCTGGAGGCAGGGAAGGTTTTGGAGAGTTTGGAGCAGAGCAGGAGAGAACACTGGCAGCTTTGATTAAGTTAAAAACTGCAGAATCAAACTCATTATTAATATAGCTTTATGCCACTGCATGTTGTAAGGTGCTTTCTAAACCTGTCACTGCAATTTATCATGCTAGCAGTGTAATAAAATACAGCTATAAAATTTTGGATTAAATGTTCAAGGTCAATGGTGGACTTCCAGCTTCTCTTCCTTGCTGCTTTAGCAGATGCTCTATTAAGCACTTACAAGCTCTGGGAGAAAGTTTTTTTGGAGAAAAGATTTAGTTGTGGAGCGTTTCCAGAATTAAATCTTCAGGTAATTTTCCAAATTACAAAACAATAAATAACAAGATTAATTGTTGGTTGGACTGACTGGTTTCAGGTGGAGGCTTTTTCTCCAGAAACACTTATTTTTCTTATGTTTGCAAAATGTGGCTCTGTGAGGCTGCCTTTGTAAAATAGACAGTGATTCCTCAATTTTAATGGAAATTTGGATGTGTTACAGCAGCACCCTGGAGATTCTGGGGGGAGTTCTACAGCAGGGCATAGCAAGACTGAGACAAGACTCCACTGCAGCACATTCTGAATAAAAACAATTCTTGGTGCTGATGCCATGAGCCTGAGCTTTTTAGGTACTAAAGGGCAACAGAAGCAGCACATATTTACACCTACAAGCTGAAAACAAACACACATGGCAATCATAAAGCAGTGAAATTATTCTAAATTGCTAAAAAGAAGCTCCCATGTCCCCTGGTGTAGCCCCAGCTATGCCAGCTGAGCAGCTGAAATGACTCTGCAGGAGGATCTGCTCTCTGAGCTCCCCTTGGATGATTCCTGTTAATCCATTATAAAGATGAAGGAAGCATTTGGCCATATAGTCACCATTAAAAAAAAAAAAAATTAAAAAGAAAATGCAGATCCTGTCCTAGTATTAAATTATTCTCTCTATTCTGGCACTTGTGCCAGGAGGCTGGCTCGTTGTTCAGGCTCTAACAGTTGGCAATAATAAAAGATATTACTTCTTCCCACAATCCTTACCTCTCTTACAGCCTTACAGGAGATCACAAGAGCTACAAGAACATTACTGCTATTAAATTAGTGGCATCACTACTTCTTATTTTTAGAATGTTTGGCTGTTTCCCCTGATGCTGAATAGGGCAACTAATTTACTAGCAAATTAATGCTGCTTATCTTTCCTTTCCTGAGAGCTCTGCTGCCTCCTGCTTTCCCTGGCTATCCCCAGGGACACATCTGTGACCCAGCTTGAAATGTGTCAGCCTTAAAAGTGGGGAAAAGGCAGCTCAGTTCAGTGAACCTGGCACCAAAACACAGCCCAGATCAGGAGATGCAAATGCCAAAGGCTTTTAGCTTTGCAATGAAATTGTTTCCTAAACAAAACTCACCTGTTGGGAGGCAAAACCTTGGGAATCTTGGTCTTGTGCTGGCACAGCACACAGTGCCCCAGAAGGCAGTTTGCAAAGAGAAGCCCTGCCCAGGGCCTCTGGCAGCATGATGGGTGCCCTGTGGTGCTCCACATTTTGGGACATTTGCTGTGTCCTCCTCAGACAGAGCCTGTTACCTGAGTGCTGAGGTGCAGCTGAAAACACCTGTAGGGAAGGATGGTGCTATGGCCCTTGGTCCCTTATAGAATCAGAGAATTATTAAGGTTGGAAAAGACCTCTAAGATCATTGATCAGATCCTTTTTCCTTTTTCTTCCATACTCATTTGGGGTAAGGAATGAGCTCTTCACCCATGACAAGGAAAAAAAAAAAAAAAAGAAAAGTAGAAACATTGTAAAACAAATCCTTCTTTATCAGATTGATAGGGCTTCAGCCTATGGGATTTTGGTCAGAGAAAAGCAATGTTCCTTCATGCTCCTCACTCTCAAATATCCCAGTCTGCCTTCTGCAATTGGAAATGTGGAATTGCTGAACAGGAGCTCTGGCAAGAACTACAAGTACCCCATCATAAAGTCTAGGCTATCCACTTTACTGCACAGTAATCTGTTTTACTACTTGTATTATAGTGACAGAATTGTTTTCTGCAACCTAGTTCAGATTAAGAAACTGGGGGATAAGACACATTAACTTCTGTAATATATATTGCCAGAGCCTTGGCTGGTATAAAACAGCTTCCTGGGGGAATTCAGCAGAAAGTGAAGGGCAGAAATAGTCCTGGCTGCTGATTTTCAGTTTTAGTCTGAAAAACTGGAACTCCTTTGGTGCTACAAGCAAAGCCTCAGGTGGTCTCTGTAAATTTGCATCCATGCTGTCAAAATCAACACAGCTTCTCCAGTGGAGATTTGGGTTAGTTCATGCATTTTCAGAAAATAAGCTTCATTTGCATTATTTATGAAATGCAAACACAAGCTCTGTTACAGTGTAAGTAGCACAGTCTCCAAAAATGAGTCCTCAGACCAATGAGAACACCAAGGAAGCCAAGCACTGTGTCATCAAAAGCTGTGAAAGCATCATCCCCTGTGTGTCCTGCCAGGGCACTGGGCATCTCCTGGGGATGGAGGGAGCTGGGATGGGTCAGTCCTCATGGGAATTTCCTTCCATGGCCCACACCTGACCTCAGTAAATGCACACTGGCCCCTCCAGCCCCCCCAGGGACATGTGCCTGATGTTTCATGTGGGAGATGCTCAGTGTCCCCCCACTGTCCCCACCTGCACCTCCACACAGCCTGTGACTGTTCTGCCTCATTTGGGAAAGGAAGGGAAGGGATGCTATGGCAATAATCATCTGGTTTGGCAGCTCTGTTAGTTACTCAGGAGCATGTTGAAACCTTGGTGTTTTTAGAATTTCCATTTTTGGGAAGATTAGCAAAAATCCAGTGTTAAACTGTTGTCTAGTTTTTCATCAGAGTAAATCAAGCCCTGTGTCCTCACAGTTCTAACAAGCACTGCTGCAGAGCAAAGCTGGGGCAGCTCAGAGGAGCTGTCCTTTAATGAGAGTTTCCAGACCACTGGAGTCATTTATAAGCTACACCTGCTCTGTTGTTAAATGCCCAGTCAATCAAAGCAGCCCTGTTAAAAACACTCTTGGGCACCCGTGTTTCATTGACTCTGTGCTCCATCAGCTCCCCCACGCCCTGCCTGCAGCCCCTGAGCCACCAGCAGCTCAGCCAGGGCACAGGGAGCATCCAACAACACCAGCCTCACCCCAGAGCAGGGCAGGGGAGGATTGGACATAACTCTGAGCAGCTGCAAGGCAAGGGATTGAACATTTCACAATTGTACAGTCACCTGCAATTCAGTTGTATCATCCCCCACATTACTGTGCAATAGCATTAGGGAGGGTAATGTTAAAGCCCTTGCAAAAAGGCAGGAGATGCTCAGTTAACCAGGGTGAAAGTCCACTACAACATCCCAGGTACAGAGCACACAGCACTGACTTGGAACACTTGGAGAGATAGAGAAGAAGGTGGGTTGGAAAATGAGCATCTGGGAGGAGGCAGAGGTGAAAAGCACCTGCACCAGCATTTCACCTGCTTGTTGGCCATGAGCTGAACCCCAAGAGGCTCAAGCTCCCCATCTAAAGCCCTGTGAGCAACCTGAGGTGCTGCCAGTGCAGGGTTAATCTGCAGAGCTGCCAACAACTCACAGAGGTACTGAGGGAACCCCCAGCCCACAGGTAAATACTTTGATTGCAGTGTAATGGGACAGAAAAGGGACAACAGCACTGGCACAAGCAAGGGATTTCTCTTTCTAAATCACTCCTTGGGGTCTCCCCTCCAAGTCCTCCATTTGTGGGTTCTTGTATAGGAAATCAGCTCATCTCTGTAGGACCCAGTCTGGGTTACAACAGAGTGGATTACAATAGCTCTGAATCAAACCTTACAAACTTGTACAAAGCAACTGTATTTTCATTAAAATGCTCTTCAAAAACCATTACAGTTATTAAGGGGAAAAAAAAAACAACGCTTTGTAAAAACAAAGATTCATTTCAGAATTTTTTTAATAGACAGGATAAATATTAATGAAGCTTCCTGCAATTGCAGGGTGTTTCCTGTCCACCTCCAACTGAAGATTTAATCAAGGGCAGCCCATGTATTTCATTCAGTCATGAAAGTTATATTGAAATCATAAAAAAGATCAAAGCTACATGTACTGCTTTACAACTGATAAGAGCAACTGGTAATTTTATTGCTGAGATTATCAGCACAATAAACAAGCAGCTACTTCGTTTATTATTCTACTCCACACTCAGCTCTGGCTGAAACCCAGATCTAGTTATTTCCACCAGCCTATTCTCAGGGCTTTTTCCCTGATGCCCAAAGAAAGTTTTCATAGGTAATCTTCTGATTTCTGGGTAGGAGCCCCTCAGGCTCCACATATGACTTGTCTGCCTAAACAAACGTTTGGAAACATGATCAGAAATTAAAGCTGTAGATAGTGCCTGTATAGATGGTTGCTCTCCCTCTGCTTTCCAGAGTGGCGATTTCTGGCTTATTCCTGCTCTTACACCATTTATTCCTGCTCTCACACCTTTTATTGCTGCTCTCACACCGCCGTGCCCCAGTGCCGGTGCAGGGTCACTCACCTGCCCCGTAGGTCGTGGCCAGCATGATGGAGGAGATCCACGCGATCTCGCTATAGGACGTGCCAAAGAAATCCTGGATTTCTTTGAAGAAGATGGCCAAGCCTTTGGGGAAGGCGTAGGCAAAGCCGATGGAGACGAAGGCTCCGAAAACCACCACCCATCCCCAGCCGCCGTCGGGCGGGCCGGGGGCTCGCCCTGCCTGCGCGGGGGCCGGCATGGCCGGGGGCAGCGGGCCGGGGAGCCTGGAACACAAACGGGATGGTGGGGTCAGCCCCGGGCTGCTGCTCCTTCGGACCCTCAGTCCTGGGATGCTGCTCCTCCAGATCCCCAATCCTGAGATTCTGCTCCCCTAGACCCCTGGTCTTGAGATTCTGCTCCCTTGGACCTCCAGTCCCGGGATACTGCTCCCCAAATCCCCAGTCCCGAGATTCTGCTCCCCTAGACCCCCCGTCTTGAGATTCTGCTCCTCCAGACCCTCAGTCCTGAGATTCTGCTCCCTTGGACCCCCAGTCCTGGGATGCTGCTCCCCAAATCCCCAATCCCGAGATTCTGCTCCCCTAGACCCCTAGTCTTGAGATTCTGCTCCCTTGGACCCCTAATCCTGAGATTCTGCTCCCCTGGACCCCCAGTCCTGAGATTCTGCTCCTCCAGACCCCAGTCCCGAGACTCTGCCCCCTAGAACCCGGTCGGGGACGCTGCCCAGCACTGCAGCCCAGCACTGTCCCCACACACCTTGGTTCAGGTGAGTCCCGTGTGTCCGGCTGCCCCCGGAGCGCTCCAGCTGCTGCCAGCTGTGCCGGGAGCGCACGGGGCAGGAACGCCACGTGTAACGGGACAACCCTGAAACCGCGGCTGCAGCCCGCTGCTCCGCCCTCCCCGGGGCTGCCGAGACACGGCGGGACACGGCGGGACACGGCGGGACACGGCGGGACACGGTGGGACACGGCGGGACACGGCGGGACACGGTGGGACACGGTGGGACACGGCGGGACACGGTGGGACACGGCGGGACACGGCGGGACACGGCGGGACACGGTGGGACACGGTGGGACACGGCGGGACACGGTGGGACACGGCGGGACACGGCGGGACACGGCGGGACCCGCGGCAGGACCCACCCGAGTCCCGGGGGAGCGGCACCGCTGCGGGCGGGACCGGCCCGGCCCGGCCCAGGGACACCTCCGAACCTCCCCGAGGGACTCACATCCCTTCTCCAGCACCCTGAAACCCAGATCTAGTTATTTATATATCTATATATCCAGCCCAGGCAGCAGCACCAGTCACTCCGCAGGCATCAATTAAACCACCCTTAAATGCAAATTATTCTTCTTTACTCCCCCTGTATCCCTCCCCTTTTCCGTACTAAATCCCAGCTCTTTTCTCCTCCATACCAAACTGTTTGCTGCTCTTCTGCCCCTGGACCATTATTAATAAAAAAAGGAGAGTGATTTTTTACACGGGTAGATGCTGGTAGGACAAGAGGGAACAGTTTTGGATTGCAAGAGGGGAGATTTGGATTAGATGTTGGGAGAAAATTCTTCATGGTGAGTGTGACAGGGCACTGGCACAGGTTGAGAGAACCTGTGGCTGCCCCATCCCTGGAATGTTCAAGGAGAGGTTGGACAGGTCTTGGAGCACCCTGGGATAGGAGAAGGTACCAGGGATGGGCTCTAAGGTCCCTTTCAACCCCATTCAGAATTCTATGATTCTGTGATCACTGCAGACTTCTGGCCCCTGTTCACATTCTCCAGTTTGCTGTGTATCCAGTTTTCACATGGAGCTCTGGCTGGGCAAACATTAAGTGTTTGCTCTGGCTGGAAAGGTGCAGTTTCACCACAGACCTTGTATCTTACTCAACCTTGCCTCCCCCTGGCTTAGCTAACAGCCCCATCCATGTGTGTCTCATTTTCCTACTTACACCATGAAGCAACTGAGAGGGGGAAAAATCAGAGCCTTGCTCTACAGTTTACCTGGCACAAAATCTGGAGCTTTAAAATATCTCCTCACAACACACTGTAAGATGTTTTATTACTGCCATTTCTTTCTTCCTATAAAACTGAGCAAACTCAAAATGATCAGAAACCTTTCCCCTCAGCTGTGGGGTCACAGCATGATGACTTGGAGAGTTTTATTTTGGGACAGCCCTGATCCACTTTATGGGCTGTGAGGATGCCACCATTCAGTTGTTTCAGCAGCTGCTGTGTTCTTTTAAAAAACAAAAATACCAAAACAGAATAAAACCTAAGATTGAATGTGGCACATCCTTAGCAGCAGCATGGAAGGTGGGAGGATGGATGGAAAGCTCAGGGAGCAGAGGGATGAAGAAGCAGGTACAACTCCAGCCATGGAAGCTGCAGCTCTCAGCTGGAAGATGAGAATTTCCTTCTCCAGATCAAGTAAATTGTGTGTCATGCTAAAGAATGGCCCCTGCAGCCAACCCCAGCAGAACACCTCTTGGTAAATTTTCACACAAACTCATGGTAAACTTAGAACTAGAGCAGGAAACCAGTTGCAGCAGGTGGTATTGGGGGCAAACAAATGATTTCTAAAGATGTCTGCAGGTGGTGTTTGCACTCTCTGAAGAGAGCTCACAAGCAGAGCAGAAGAGCCACAGGGCAGAGGGTGGGACTGACCCTGGAAATCCTGGCCTCACTAGGTCAAAGAGCACTGCCCAGCAATTTGGGAGGCCTGAGCTTGTCTCACAGCAGCTGCCTGTGCCTGTGCCAGTGCTCCCCCTCCACACAGGAATCACAGACTGTCCCCTGGGACCAGGCTCTGCTTTCTCATCCACTGACAGCAGACACTTCCTGGAGGGCAGGATTTTTAATTTGCTGGCAAGCAGCAACAAAATTGATTAAACTTGCAAAACACCTTTTCAAATGACTCATTTCCCTATCACAGTATTCCATGTAAATAAGTGACTGCTGTTGTAATTCCCAGAGCTCTGCTCCAGAGCTGTTCAAAGAAGAGGGGCCAGGAGCAAAGCATAATCTGAAACTCTTCCTCTCCCCCCATTTTCTAACCTTCACAAAGCTTTAAGTGACAGTTCCCAAGACATGACTTTTTAATCAAATGAACTAACACCCTTTGCTTATTGAAGCCCAAGTTTTGACGAGCAATATTTAAAATTACAGAAACACAGAATGGTTTGGGAGGACAGGGACCATCCCCTTGCCATGGGCAGGGACATCTTTCACCAGATCAGGGTGTTCCAAGCCCCATGAACCTGGCCTTGAACATTTTCAGAGATGGGGCAGGCACAGTTTCCCTGGGCCATCTGTGCCAGGGTCTCACTTCACCTCACCCATACAGTGGAGCACTTAAACTCCCCCAAAAAAGTGACTATGAGGACAACTTGAGTATTTTTCCTTGTCTTGGAAAAAGAAAAAAAACAAAACAAAACAAAACAGGGTCAGGGGAAAAGCCCTGGGCCCCCTCAAGAATCAAAACCATTTCTATTTCTTTTCAATTAATGACTTTGGTACTTGGAAATATATTTACTTTTATGTAAAGCAGTTTATAGCAGCCAAAGGTAAGAGCTACAACTCTATAATTCCAATAGAGTTTTTCCTTCATTGACTCTTTGAAAGTCAATTAAAAAGTCTTCAAAAATTGCTTCCACATTAAAGAAAAAAAAAAAAATCCATACCTAACTCTGCTGCTTGAAAACAGCATCTGGAAAATGCCAAAAGAGGTACCTCTGCTCTTCTTTAAAGGGCCTTTAATGACACACCCTATTTCTTAAAACTGCTCTATTGTCATGTTCCATTTGCTCATAAAATGCAGCAGTGAAATCCAAGCTATAACCACAGTTAAAATGGAGCTCCTGAATTAAGGAATGAGAACATAGGCAGAAATTTTCTGCAAAACCAAAGGGCTGGATCCATGTGATACCACCACTGGAAGATGAGAATTCCCTTCTCCAGAAATACTAAATTGGGTGCCATTCTACAGAACATCCCCTGCAGGTGCCTCGTGTGACCTGTCTTAGTAGGGAGACATCCCAGTTCTCATAAAAAGGCCCATATATTGATGTTCCTAATAAAATTCTTAACTTTTTTCCAATGGATCAATCCACACAGATGCAGAGTAATACTTGAGAGTGGATTCCAAGTCACCAAAGCTCTTGGCTCTGGACTCCAACCAGATGCCAGCACAAAATGCCAGCTGGGGAACAAAGCATCCCTTCCCTTCCCAGTAGTGCAGAATTACCCTTGTACCTTCTGTTCTCCCCAGCACTGAGCATGACCAGGCTGATAAAGCACAATTCCTCTGTGTTTAGCCACAAGACTACAGCATTCATGGATTTACCACTAATATTTTCATGCCTGAGCTTTTAATTAAAGAGAACCTGGCTCTGGCTGGTGGCTCCTGGGGCACTGAGCAGCAGGAGGGATGCAGGCAGCACCCAACCAGCATGTTCCAAGTGGCAGATGTTGGTCAAAGATGGTCACTCCACATCTCCTGGGCTGTTTGGGAGTGGGGGGATCTTTAATTTCCATGCAGCCTCTTTGCTGCTGTGTGAGAGATTCTGCTGCAGGCAGAGCCACCAGCCCCTCACCTGGAGATGGAGTGACACTGACAGAGCCAAGTGACATCAGTGCTGGCACCAGAACCACCTGGGACACTGGCAGAGACTCCTGGCTTTGTTTTTCACTGAGTAATAAGTTTTACAAGGAGGGGCAGGAAGAGGTCAAAATAGAAAGCAATGAAATGTCAAACTTGCTTTTTGCTAAACTCCAGTATTAATAGCATGAAGTGCAGACAGGCAGAGAGATTCATGACATGAAATAAGTTTCTCCAGAGCCAGGAAACCTGTCAGACAGCCCCATGCCTGTGTCTGTGCCATCAAACCAGCTAGGTGCATGAAGCATCACTGCAGGATGTGCTGGTTTCCTGGAGAAAACAGAATAAACCAAGCAGTAACACCACTTCTGTTTTTTCCTTGTTGTGGGATTTTAATCAGCAGCTCAAACCAAAACATTCTTGTTGGTAAAAAGATGGTGACAATTAATCTAGATCTAATAACTGGAATGTTTTCACTGGGGAATTAAAACAAATTATTCCTTTGCTACTGCATCTTTGTCTCATTTACATTTTAATCCCAGAAGGATCTTCCTCTGTTATATTTGGAAAATGACTGCACAGAAAGGAAAAAACAACATGGTTGAAGTACTCAGAGATGCATCAAGAATTTAGCTATTAACTTTTATGGCCGAAGTCTGGTTATGCCAAGACCTAAATGGCTGAAAAAGAGGAGAAATACTGTGTTTTTTCCAAACACTGCTGAATGCAGAGCCTGAAGGCATTTAAGATCGTGCACACAAAGGGAAACAAGCAGCTGGGGCAGGAGGTTGTGTTGCAGGTGTAATTACACATTAGCCAGGTCATTCTCTCATTTGTACTGGAAGCAAAAGGGGCTCCACTGGTGACACTGTGTGCAGAGGGAAACCTCTGCCTTCCTGTGGCTCTCCACTTCCACACTCAAGCCTTGTTGTCCTTGCTGTGAGGTTTTACCACAGGATAATGAGTCCATACATTTTTGCTCAAGGTAAACACATAATGAATAAACACTCCTTAGTGCTGCCCAAGTAAAATCACAGTGGTATTCCACCTTCTCCCAGTCTGTCTTACCCACTTAGCCTGCCTGTGATTTCTGATGGAAATATTCTAGTGAAGGTTTCCTTACTCCCTTCAGTGAAAAGGACCCAGGTTGGCAAAGATCTGCAGCTTAGACTGCCAAAACTAAGCAGATGAATTGTGACCCATCCAGCCCCTCCACAAGCACCATGGCCCCCAGCAGCTGTGGCACATCTGGGTCCAGAAAACCACTGCTGTGTCCAGCTTGCTTCCAAGTAAACTCTCAAGCAGCTGACAACAAGGCAGGAAAAGGATCAGCAGCCTCAAGGCTGCCTGAATAACACTTCACCACATTGGAGAGCTTTAGATCTCATTGCACCCTCATGATGTTTGAGAGAGATGTTGCAGGATCACCATGAAGAGAGATTCCCACTCCAGAGCAGCAAAAACCAGGGACTGCACAATGTTGACTGAGCCTGAATTGAGAGTCAGTGACCTGGGGGCTGGGGGATGTCACAGCAGTTTCCAGGAACTGGAACACCATTGTTTGCAGGTCATAGTACTCCCAGTCATTCCATAATGCAGGTGTTTTCCACAAAATTAACCCCACCTCACCCAAGTTTTCAGATGATGGAGGGATAACATTTATAAATACAGAAAAATATAATGAAGAGGCAGCTGTGGCTTTGGTATGACTTTGGTTCCCCACCAAATAAAATTGTGACAAGTGATGGTAACTCCACAAGGTTGTCTCCTCTTGACATGAGTTTGCTGAAGGAATCTCCCTCCAGGACTGCAGTGCTCTGGGAGCAGGTCCTGCTGTTTGCTGAGTGTGTTTGGACACTGATCTGCCTCAAGGACAGGGATGGTCTGAGCAGCAGCCAGTCTCAGCTGTACCACACAGTGCTTGTCACCAGAGCAGGTGGGAGCAGGACAACAGGATGGAGTCTGCAGCTCCTTGGAACCCAACAGCTGCTCCTGGTGGGGTGGAGGAAAGCCAGGGAGTTCCTCATTACCCTTCAAATTCAGTGAAATGTTGGGATATGGAAAAGAGAGGGAGGAGCTGAGTGCAGAGAGCTGTGTGTAACATCCCTGTGCCCTTCACACAGGGTGATGCAACACACAGGATTGCTGGGGGTAAACTCAGCCAGGCTCCTGGTCCTGAATTCTCTGCTTTGCCTTCTGTGACCATTGCCCAGCAGAGCAGCACAATGTTTTAGCATTAACTCCCAAGGACAGAGTGCTCTTCAGGAACCTGCTGAACTTCTGACATTGTACATCCCTGTGACCCCACAAAAACAAGAAGAGGAGACTTTTTGGTCCAAGTGTGATATTTACTCAAGCCTGCTGTAATCCCAGGATTACAGCCTGACCTTCCCAAGAGGCCCCTAAGCTGCACAGGAATGACTCCTTGTAAGACATGCTTCAAAGAGGCACCCATTACCTAGGTAAGGTTTGCAGGGCACTCCACTTCTTCCCATTCCTGATGACCCTTGGAGAATCCCCATTTCCCAAAAGCTTGAGGCTGAAATGTGCCAGGTGGCTGCAGCTCAGCAGGTCAAACTCAGCAGCTAAAAGATGAAATCCTGCTCCACTAAAGGTGATGGCAAGATGTCTGATGACTTGAGCACAGCCCAGGCTTTACTCAAAAATTATATTCAATGCTTGTTGAAGTTTTGTTTTGTTTTTTTTTTTCATTTACTCTACTGCAGGCTGGCCTAAACAACTGCTTTATATACAGATAGCTGCAGCTTTTCTAAATACTGCAAAATAAAAGCTGGGGTTTGAAGGGATCCCCTGCATTCCTTCAACCACTTTGGGCAGGTTTTGCTGGTGCTTTCCTCCTTCCCCAAACACATCATGCAGCTTCACTGGATGCTGCAGAATTGCTGTAGACTGATGCTGATACAGCTGAAAGGAAGATCAAACTGAGTATTCAATTACTTATGCACTCAAAGGTATTTATTCCCCAAGATTAAACTCCTAAAGCTGTTATTATTGCCATTCCCTCTTCTATTACTTATTAGCATGCTGCTGCTTTCAGATCTATGGAGATGTCAACACTAGTTACTGGCAGCAAAACTGAAAGATGAGAACATGACAGGGAAATGTTTAGAATTATGAATCATGTGCAAAAGCAGATGAGACACTTGATCTTCCTTAATTCTAGAAGAGTACACAGGGATTTTCCCTCAGATTTATGTTTTTCCAAGACCTATTTCAGATGCTGCAGTGATTTGAAAGCTGAGTGAGGTGAAGAGCAACAGGTACTGTCTGGGGGAGAAACCCCCAGAGAGGAAAGGTGCTCTTGGAGCAATGAACACAGGAGTTTGTGAAAGGGACAGGACCCCCCTACCAGCACTGAGCTCTTGGTAAATATAAATGCAGTGCTGAAAAGGAAAAACCAACTTGCTTCACAGCATCTCGTATTTTCCTGCTTGTGCTGCTGTTACAAGGTGGGATCTGGGAATGTCAGGCACTGCACACACAGTTGCAGTTCATAATAACAGCTCTGCAGCAAGATGGTGTCATAAAAGTCTGTTTTTAAAGATGGGAAGATAGTGATGCAAACCACAAGTCTGATACTGCAGTGGCTTCTTCCCCCATCAATACCACAGCCAGCAGTTCCCTTGCTGTCCTCTCCTCCATTTCCATCCACATGTCAAGTGTGGAGAATAAAAAGCCAGAAATCCCAGCCACTCTGAGATGAGTGCAATGTCTGGTGCTCAGTTTCAGACATCCAGCTTCCAGAGGGCCCTGAACAGCCACCCTAAGGAAATGAACCCTCCAAATGAATCTCTCTTGAGTCTCTTACTCTGTCAGCTCTTCTCAGCTCCTGACACAAAGCCACCAGAGCCAAAGAGCAGCCAGAGGATGCAGCCATTGTTTCAAGGGGAAATCAGTGCTCAGTAGAGCTGCTGATTTATTCCCCCTGGAGCTGAACCCTTCTGTCCATCTGCAGCAGAGAGCACAGCCCAAAGAGCCCAGGGATGCCTCACTGGCAGTCTGATCCACTCCAGCCAGAGCTGAAAAGGCTCTTTCTGCAAGCAGCTCATCCCTCACACCTCTCTGGCCACATACATCTCCTTTCACCTTAATCCATCCCACACCAGCTCCTCCTTTAATTGCCATGTCAAACCAGTTCCTAAAGTACATGAGTGTGATCCTTCTGCATAGGGTGTACCCCTGATCTTTGCAATGACTGACCCAGGAACCTCCAAACCACCCTGTCCTGAAGGGAGAGGCGGCCAAGAAGATCCCTCCATCTACAAAATTGTTTGTGATAATAAAGAGTGACCTGTTTTAGGAAGAATACAGGTTTGGGTAGGTACTCACACTTGGGTAGCTATTTTTGTGTTGTTGAGTGTTAAACCTTTTACCTTTCACCCTTGCAAAAGCAGCTGAGCACCACCAGGATCTGCTAAGAGCCCAGGAATTACTGCCAGCAGCTGCACCTCACAGGCAGCAGCAACCTAAACCAGATGATCTCCACTAACCATTAACAGCAAGATTAACCAGCTACTCAGATCCAAGTGGCAGACTGATAACCTGGAAACATCCCTTAGAGAACATCCAGTTGATGATTTCATGATGAGGACAGTAGATACAACTTTTGCAGCCAAGGTACAGGTGCCCAGTGAACATTTAATTTAAAAGAAGCAGTGAATGTATTTTTTCTTTTAGAATGATTCTGCAGAGAAAAGTCTAAAACATTATCCCTTACTTATTTGAGCAATATTTTAGCAGCACATTTTGGGAAAAACGTATTTCCATGCTGTTTCAATATATGTGCACATATTCCATGTCTGTACATCATGGTTTGAGTTTCAGTGGCTTCTCTGCAATCCTGAGTACAAGTCACACATTTTTGTTTCAAAATAAAAGACAGGAATAGGAACAGAACAAAAGACAATGTATACTGAAATAACTGCCCTGACCCAAATAATTCCAAGCCTCCAATTTACCCACACATGGCAAGATTTCTGATGAAATTAAAATTGATGACTTCATATACATTGGCAATAAAAAACACAGCACTACTGATTTTCTCAGTTTTGCCAATATATATCATCAGAAAACAGAAAGCCAAACTTAGAGTTAGCACTCTCCAGGAACTTTCTCAAAGAAATATATTCTCCCCTTTTGGTGAGATCAGACCTTCTCTTTCCAAAGGAAGAGCCTTGCCTCACTTACCTCCTCCATATGTGGTAGCACACATGATGGATGTTGTCCAGGCAAGCTGGCTGTAGGAGATGCCAAAAACAGCCTGGATCTCTTTGAAGTAGATAGTGAAAGCTTTGGGAAAGGTAAATGCAAAGCCAATAGAGATGGAGGCTCCAAACACCACTGCCCAGCCCCATCCACCATCGGGGGGGACATAGCCCAGGTCTGGCAGGGCTGGGGGAGCCATGGCCAGGGCAGATCCAGAGCAAACTGCTTCCCGGGGTCCTGCAGGGCAGAGGAGATGTGTGTTGGACAGAATGTGCATAACCTGGGGTCAGGCACCATTTTTCAGCAAATTAAAATAATTTAGAGGTACAGAGAATCACCCACTCTTGAACCCTTAATCCTTTTGCTGCCTTTTAACAGTTCTGCTGTTCCATTCTAACACAACCCAGATCCCCCTTCCCTCTCCAATAACCCTGTCCAGCTCTTCCACCTGTATTTCAGATACATACCCTCAAAATTCTCCTATGGCCTCCATGTCCAGGAGCAGACCTCAGTCCCAGATGAATTCAGTGCCTCCCCTTTCTGTTCTCTGCCACATCCAGCCTGTGGCTCTGTTCCCCCTTGGGAGATGCCTTCTGCAGGTTACTCCTGTCACAGTCCCTCTGGAGAGAACCCAGTGCTGTGGCTGTTCCTTTTTTAGGGTGAATCCTTCACTGAGGAGATTTTCAGATGTGGGTGGAAGTCCTCATGATTTCAGGTTATTCCTGCTGAAAAGAGCAATGCCCATGGTGTAAGCAGCAGGTGAACAGCCCCACTGTTCTGCAGGGGACAGGGCTCTTCTGGCTGTTTGTTCCCTCAAACCAACAACCAAACTGAGAAACTGCTTGCAAAGGGGCTGAAGTTCCTTCCTACTTAGGGGCAGCAATTCCACTCGTGCCTGATGCCTGCCAGGTTACCAGATTATGCTCAGGAACAGCACAGATCAAAGAGGGCATTCACTCATTTGCATTCTTCCCATTTTCCCTGGTCATTAAAATAAAAGGAGGATAAAAAGATAAATAAATAAAACATACATGTCTTTTCTGTGAATCTTTCAGATACATCAGGGGTGAGTTTTGGAATCTCTTTGTAAAATGATCAGACCTCCATTGAAAACTTTCAGTCCTGTCCTGAAAGATAATTGCTGGCTTTTGTCCTTGTTGTAGCCTTTTTTCCCTGTCTTTTTTTTTTTTTTTTTTTTTTTTTTTTACTAGAGACCAAGACCATTTATTTTTATTTTTCATCTCCATTTATTTTTAATTGAAGGAAATTTATGTAAGTTAAAGAAACGTTTCTAATATATCTTCAGAGATCTAGAGATCATTCAGCTCCAACCCCTTTCCAAGGATTTCACTGGAACATGAGAGGAACTTGATTATAATTGGAAAAATTATTAGCCCAAAATGCTAATAATTAATAAATCCAGTTCTTTAAGAGTTCTAATTTCTATCTGATAACATCCAGGATGGCAAGTTGTTGGGTTTCCTGAGATTTCCTTGCTATATCAAGAGATGACTAAGTCTTTTACAATAAAATGATAAATATAATAAAGAAAATGCCCTGTTACTTTAGAAGGGATGCTATGTTTTAATTTCAGGATCAAGGAAGATTGCACTTGCAAAGTTTCTCTTGCTTTGGTACTAATTAGGTAATAAAGTGGTCTGATAGATATTCATGAAACATTATTTTTCCCCTACAGGTGTCTACAGTATATTGAATATTCTGATCCAGAGCCTGTTGTAACCCATCATCTAAGCCTTTCCATAAAAAGCAATAATTTTCTTCTGGAATTGCATTAACTCTACTTCATTACTGTAGGGTGAGATTTTAAAAGGAAAACCCAAGTTAAAAAGTAATAGTGGCAATGTTGGAATGCCTGTCTGTTGATGTTTAAGAGATCTTATAACTCATCTAATTCCATTTGATTGCACTGCTTCTTTCATTTCTGGCTATTCTACCCAGTTTAGACCATTCAAATACTATGGAGAATACCAAGCTCACAAAAATATTGCCATATACTAGTGGTTCTGAAATTAGGCAAAATAAAAATGATTAAGAGTGGTTACAGTGAGCACACATTTCCTTATTTAACATTATGCTTGGTATCCACAATCTACCAAAATTTAGGATATGCAAAATTCTCAAGCCTCTCAAATTCAGAATTTTTTGGTAGCCCTTTAAAAAGGTTGAGCCTGAACTTTATAAAAGGGATTTAAAAGAAAGGCTATTTTCTATTACCACCAACTCTAAAGATATGACCAATTATACACCACCTTTAGAAGTCTTACATGATAAATATATTTGTGCTTTTTTGTTTAATGAGAGATATATTGAGAAGACATTAGCATAAAATCAGATTATGGTATCAGATCATTGTCCAGCTTTTCTACATCAAGAATTAATACAGAATTCCAAAGAGAGGAACCAAAGTTAAATGAAAATGTACTGTACAGTCAAAAAAATCACAGCAGCTGACTCATACTTCCCCAGCTGTAAAACAAGGTTTTCAGAGGAAGATTTAGGGGAATCCAACCTCGGGATTATAAAATTTGGGATTATTTTTGGAGGGTTGGATAGCCTGAGCAATCAGCAGACAGGGGTGTGATGCAGTCCCAGTCTCCCCTCATTTCTCCTGTGCACTAAGCAGGGCCCAGGACTCTTACCACCCTCTTAACCTCAACTTTGCCATTTTAAAGAAAGAGTTCTCTTTGTCTGGCATGAATTTACTTGCCAGCTCTCTCATTTTACCCCTATTTCTTTTCTGTGAAGTTAAAATGTCTGGGTGTCCCATTTTTCCACTCACCACTACCTGTAGGCTTCCTGCTTAATTCCTGTTTATTTAGACTTATTCTTTAGACAGGTATTCTGGATCTTTTCTCCACTATTCTTCAATCCTATTCAGGAATCTCTCTGAGGCTATTAATGAAAACATGGAAATAAAGGAATTTCAGAATCTCTTGCACAATCAAACCCCTTCCATCTCAGTCCAGCTGACATTTACCATCTTCTTCCCTTGATTTATTGAACTGCTCTCTTTAGGAACCAACACATACAACCACCATCTTAATTCTGTAACCCAGACCAACTGGAGACTGTTCTTGGGTTGTACAATCATTTTTCTACACCACTTGTTTAATTTGGTTGGGGCTGGGTTGTTTGTTTGGCATTTTTTTTGCTAAATGAGAGCACCATGAAAAATCCAACCAGAGTTTAATAAAGTTTCACCTGCTGATACAACGGGGCCAAAATTCCCTGAAGCCCAGCACTCCACACCCCCAAACACTCACTGAGCACTGGCTGGTGGCTGCTCCTGTCCAGATGAGGCAGGCACTGCTCACACTCCCATCCCTTGGGAATGCTGCTGGCTCCACTGGGAGCCACCTGCTTGCTTTTAAACCCCTCTGCTGACCCTGTCCCCCACCCCAGATGCAGCTGGGATCAAAGGTTGGCACCAGAGGCTCCATTCTCACTTGGAACACCCAGTTAGACCCCAAGGCTGTGTCTCACATTAACTCCTCTTGACCAAGGGTGGCCCTTGACCAGCCTGGAACAAATCCAGGGCAAACTCTCCCTCCACTTGGATTGCTGGCATGTCTCAGCTCCCTGGGCATGTTGATGAATTATTTGTCAGATATCACTTTTCCTTGCACATATTAACTGATTCTTTCTCTATAATGTGTTTTTGCAGGTTCTGCTCCCACTCTCATCCAGGGAAACCTGCCCATGGAATCTTTGCCCATCCTGCTAAAGGCAATTTTACCCTGCTGCCTGAAGTTCTCCTGCATGATCACCAGAAGTCCTGCATCACCTTGGTTTTGATCACCTAAGAAATGAAGGAGTTGATAAACCACAGCAATACTTCTCAAGGGGTAAATGTCGTCCTGGAGTGAGGGGAAAAGATACAGAAAATTCCTGAATTTTTTACCAGTAACCAAGCAGTACACTGGGACTGTTAAACGAGCAATGTCCACAGTGTGAGTCCATGCTTTCTAAAGGTTAATGTAACCCAATTTCAGCAGGAATTTTTCCACCAGACTTATGTTGCAAATCCCCATTTGGGGGATTTAAAACATTCCCCTGCCGTGTTTATAATCCCAATGCTGCAATGCACTACTGTAGCACAAAAAACATAGAAAACATGGGGGAAAAAACTGATTGTGGGTGGGCCAGGGAAATGTTTTCATCCAATCTGGGTTGAAAATTCATCAGAAAGATAAATGGAGACAGAAAAATGATGCATCCAGGTTAACTTTACCAGTCAGCATCTCCTGTAGCCCATATTTCCTGCCTTGCAGCCACATGCAGTCATCCACTCTCTTCCACATAGCCCCAAAAGAAATATCTCCCTTGCAAGGACACAATAAATATCCAAACCCACACACAAGTTCCTAGTTTGCATTAACACAAAAGGCTGAAAGTGGTGCTCTCCCAGCCAGCTCAGATGCTCTTCTCACAACACAGGACACACAATACACATCTCCCATTTATAAAGATTTTCTAACAGGCAGTTGTAACAGCTTGATAAAAAAGTCCCCAGTGGTCAAAAGGCAGCAAGATAAATTCTGGGAAGAAATCCATGGAGGGCTATTAAACACAGAGATGTCACCTGTGGCACTGCAAATGGCAAATTGCTGGAGCTTGGGGAGTATTGACAGGCAACTCCATGCTTGTCTCCCCAGGCACCCACCATTAGTTCAGCCAGGGAGAGAATTCCAATTCTCTCTCCCACGTTCCTTGGGCTGATTGATCCTGTGGTCCAGCTCTTTCTGCCTCACCAGTCATGGCTCCTACCAGTTATTCTCTCTAAAAATGTTTTACAGCCAGAAATGAAACAAGCTTATCTGCTGCTTTCCCTGTCTTCTAAAATGAGTAAATCCTTGAAGGCAGCTGTAGGTGCCGTGGGGATTCATTTCAGAGTGTTGGATGTGCATGTGGTGCTCTGTGCTCCACCCCATGGGAGGGCAGCAGGAGGATGCAACCACACCAGACCTAGAGACCAGGGGAATCATTTATTCCTAAAGGTGTAGTGTTGGAAGAATGCTACTGTAAAAAACAAAGGCAGTGCAAGAGGTGAAATTCCTTTAGGCTTTCAGAAGAAATTTGCTTCTACACTTCCAAAGATGTACTTTCCATTTTGCTTGTGGATACTTCACAGTTCCCCTGGCACTGAGCCATTTTAGACTGGTGCTTGACCAAATCAAAACGTGGATTGGCCTTTGTTAGATATTGGCCCTCCTTCCATCTCTGTGTTAACAGCAATTGCCTAATTTATAAAGGTTTTTGCTGATAGTTACTGGGCTGTGACTATTTCTAGTGCCCTTCAGACACAAAAGCAATTCATACTATTGAGACTGCTCTTCAAAATCGCTTTGGAAAAATCTTGGACACTTCCCTTGTGGCTGAGATGGACAAAAGCAGCAGAAACTCTTTTACTATTCCTTTACTCTTTTACTAGCCTATGAAAAACAAACTTGAATGACTAATCCCATGGCTTTTTCTTCTTATCACATCCTCTCGATATACTAGTTTTGATATAAAATGTGGTATAATTTTTACTCAAGAAAAATAAAATGTAAATTTGAAAAGTAAAGACAATTTCAGTACTTAATTTATGGGCTGTTGGAGAAGGTTAATTTGTTATTCACCAAATATTCCTGCCCCTGAACTCTTCAGAATCTATAAAGAAATCTGTTTCTGAAGAAATACGAATTGAATCAAACTGGAAGGGTTTAAGATAATTCAGAATTTATCCTCAAATCTTTTTTCTGCAATTGACGTGCCACATACCATCTTGAATTCAAAATAATCTAATGAAATTTAGAACTGAGTTTATAGATAATAAAAAAAAATAGATATGTATCATTAAATAAAAGGATCAAAAGCTAGCACAAAGTGAGCATACAGTTCACAGTTCTTACACTTGGATGGGACATTGCTACTTTTTTGTGACAGTGAGGGCTGCAAAGCAGAGCTCACATGCAGATCTGAGACATGGGAACACAAAGGGCAATCCTTAAAATAGATATATTCGGTACCATTTTGGTTGATGTTTTACAGGTATTTTATCATTGCTAACACTCAGTGACACTTAAAGGTCTAAATGAACACATGCCATGTGTAAATTGTGGAGCTGATCTGTTAAAAGACAGCAGCTGGAGGTTATTTGGGCACAACCCCCAGTGCTGTTAGCCTGGCCTGGCTTTGGGAGCAGGCTATGGTCTGGCTCACAGCCACAGAAAGGAGGGCAGAGGAGAAAGCTGTGACCCACTGTGACCTACAAAGAGCAGGGCACCATGCTTTACCTATTTCCCTTTTGTTCCTCTTCAGGCAGATCTAGGCCTTCCTCACTCAAAGCTTGGGACATGTAACAATTCACCTAATCCTCCAGAAACAGTCAAACCCAGCCAAATGTTCTCCAAGTGAGGATTTTTAGCATTTTTCCCCTAAGGAAATACAATATTCAGGGTTTTGGTACTCTCACTGTCTGTTTACCACCCCCCAACTCCTCAGGTGGTGGCTGCTTTAAACTGTATTTGTTAGAGGGCCAAAGATTTCAAAGACATAGATATTTGTGTCCTACTGGTTGGTTAAAAACCAAGAGACCCCACCAGCACCTTCTGAAAGGGAAAGCTGACAAACACCTTTGTTGCAATTCAAAAATTTATCTTGGAGAGATGTTAGAAATCAGCTGGTTTTGCTGCACTTACTTGTTAAGTAACTTGATCACAATCTGCGTAAAAATTAATAAATACCTGCTTCTTCCAGTGGAAATTTGCATCATTATTGGTGTAAAACACAAAAATCAGCAGTGAGGCACGGGGACCTCAGTGAGATATTAAGAAATGGGGGAGGTTCCAGTTTTGCTGGTCTCACTCTTCCATCTCTGAGAGGCCCAGAGGGGAGAACATGTGCAAAGAGATAAGGAGAAAGCAACAGCTGGATGGTTGTTTCCCCACCTTTTGGCTGCACACCAGTGCCAGGCTGTGAGACACTGCCCTGCCTGCACAGCTTTGGGCCACAGACACAGTGCAACTGCTCATTTAACTAATGCTACTTCGTTTTTAGGGGTATGCAGGGGTTTGTGTGTTCCTGTCCTTCAGCAGACACTTCCAAATTAACGTGACTCATTTTCAAAAGGATGTCTGAAGGCAAAAACATGCCCAGCAAATAATTCCACCCACAACCTGCAGACTGAAAGAATCTCTCAAGGGCTCAGCTACTTCTCTCTTAAAAAAAAAAAATGCCTTGGAACTTACTTTAGTATCCAAAGAAGGAAAATCCTTATTGACACTTAAAAGAGTATAATCATTTGCAAACCTGTGGCTCCCCAGCTCGCTGCTCACCCTCCTTGCACCTGAGCAGGTTAACCTGACCGTGCAAAGTGATCACTTCTGTTGGAGCACTGGCACTCTAACACGTGCCAGCATTGAAAGGATTTCACAAGAGCTCCACAGGAACTTGGGGCACTGGGGGACAATCCACGTTCTTTGCCATTACAGCAGAAATTAAGGACTCCAAGAGCATGGCTGAAATACTCCTGTCCTGATCCTGCTTCCACCTCCTGTGTATTTCCTGCTTATGCAGGAACTGAATTCCTTTTTGAATCTCTTTTACCCAATTTGTTGTTCACCAGGTTACATCATTTTAGATCCTGAAGGAAGTGATCCTTTAGTATAAACCAGCTCTCTTGGACACCTGTTCCCTGCAGGGCCTGTTCCTATGGGATTGTTCCAAGCCTCTGAAGAGGCTGCCTGCAGAAAGCCTCATCCTCTGGTGCTCCATGGCCTGCAGCAAACACCCACAGCAGGCCACCCTTGCCAGGCTGCCCTATGAGCAGAGCCCCTAAGTCTGGACTCACCCACCATCCACCCCAGTTCAGACTCTGATACACTCCAAGTGCTGCCAGCAGATCCATGATCCTTCCTGGACTGTGTGTCCCACCCAGAGCAGCTCTGCACAGCAACACTTCAGCACAGCTCTGCAGCCACAGGAGCTCAGAGCCCTGGCACTGCCTGGAGAGCCTGGCCACCTGTTCTCATCCTCTCAAACAAGAGAATTCCATGGTGCTTTCCTGGCATCACCCCTGGCCATGAGGATCTATGGAATGGAACAAAGATTCTCAAACAGCTGGTATCATGCCCAAGCAGTTCTGCTAAGCACAATCACTGCAGCAGAAACCACAAATAATGTTGGAGCTTTGCTCTGAAAGGCAGTTCCCAGCTCTGCAGGAAAGGTGCTGGGAAATTCAGTGTGAAGGGGGTTGGGGCTTTCCAATAGACAGTGTTGTCAGGCTGGAAAACCTCATGTGACACTCTCCTGCTGGGATGCCAGCTGCAGACAAAGGCAAGGAGAAGGGAAAGAACACGTCACCTGAGTGCAGGCAAATGAGAAGTTACACCTGAACAGCCACAAGGAATGAGACAAAAGAATAAAGCACCTTCCACCTTAAAAAAAAAAAAAAAGACATTACACACAGGTGAGGCACAAGTGCAGAAATACAAGAACAAACAAAAATACATCATTAATTTCCAGAAATTTACTAAAATGCACACTAATTTGTCACAAAAACAGTTGAACTCCACTGTATTTCAACAATAGGTTTATTTTAAGAAACATAACATGACATTAAGAAAAAATGCAAAATTGTGCAATTATGGCAAAATGTTTAAAAATCCACACATTTGCCCTCATAGGACTACAGTACTTCTTACTAACATACCTGAGCACTGAATGTTGGATGCCACTTCTCAACAGCCTCACAAACAGGGAGCTCTTGGATCTCTTGTAGAACATACACACACTGCATGTCTGGTGCACCAAAACTGCTTTGAGTTTTTCTAAATTTCATTGATGGAAGCAAGTGGAAATTACAAAATGTTTCCTTCTAAAGTAACTAATAATTTTGGAAGAGATTTACACTCACCTAAGTTCTTACAACACTAGAAATTCATTTCATAAAGGGAAATAAAAACTGAAAAAAAAAATTCCAGATGAGCAAAATGTACAGATTACTGCTCAAATATTATCAGTACCTTTGGTGCAATTATTTTTTTTTTGTGCTGTGCAAGTTTTCTTAAGCCTGACTCTAAAGCAAAACATTACCAGGAATCTGACTTTGAGCATAACGTAGAAGCATTTAAGAATTGGCAAAATGTCACAGCTACATTACTGTCTCAACAAACTCCTCATGCAAAAGATTTAGTATATTCTACTCCCACAGCAAGTTCCAGGATTTAGCTTTCAAACACATGACAGACTTGGATCACACCCTCAGTTTGAATGGTTAAACAGAATGGAGATCTTCGTACTTTAGTGCAGATAAACAAAATTAACAAACCTACTGCAGAATTAACCACAGCATATTGTACTTCTATACATCACATGACCAGTCAACTGCTAACTCAATTCTATTTCATAGTTTCAAGTAATATATTGAAATTTGTTCTACTAAATAAATATAGATTGTCAAAAAGCAGCAAGAAATCTTGTAAATATTCAACCAAGCTCAAAAAAAAAAAAAAAGGAAAACAAAGAAAAACAAACAAAGAAGGAAAAAGTTACATAACACTTTGCAAAAAAAAAAAAAAAAAAAAAAAAAAAAAGGGGTCTTACACACAAATGCAACACTGTTAGGGAGGGTGCTTCAGAAAGCTTGCAGCTAGAGGCCTACAACAGCACAAAGAGAGCTAGCCAAGGACTAAGGATCATTAGCTAAAAATTAAATTAGTTGTACTTTTCAGAAACCCCTTATTCTTGGCTATGCATATAGATAAAACTAAACAAAGAAGCAAAACACCTCACTACTGTTGGAAAATGCAGTCTCAGCAAGAATTGCCAAATTCAGGAAAAAAAAACCAAACCAAAATGCAGGTGCTCGCGTTGGAAGAAGAGTTTGGTGAATCTCTGGAAGATGAGGTATGTAATGCAAAGAGGCATTTTTATTTTGCTTTTCATTTCACAGTTTTTTGTTTGCTTTTGCCTCTCAAACATTTTTGTGCAAGAATTAATAAATAGAACCAGGCAAGTATTTTCATGTATTAGGAAGATTCCATTTGGGATCAGGAAGACCACGTAGTAAACAAACATTATCCAAATCCTCAGCCATGCCAGGGGGATAAACAATGAGCTAAATATTTGGCTGACTGAAGTATCAGCTGTTAAGCCAGATAATGGTAAGCACTTTTAGGCAGTGGTGGCCAGTGCCATGTCAAGTTAACTGGTTTACTTAGGTCAACAGGAAAAAAACAGGAAACAGTAAGATAACTTAAAACTCTGCAAAAAGTAGAGCTGTAAGAAACCTGGTAAATTACAGCTGATGCAAGTTTTAGGAATCCTCTTTTCCCTTTGAAATCCAATTTTCACTACTGAAGTAGAGGCTGAACTTTGAACTTACTTACTTTTTAAAAATAAGTTAAATGTTAAATACATCAAGAAAAATGTTGCAATATATTCCTTATTCTGTATTTCCTCAAAGATTATTTAAGCTATAGATGCTTATTGTCAATTTTGCTCTCATACACACTGGATAATGCTGACAGCTCAGTAGTGCAATTTTTCACATTATAGATCAGAAGGAAATAGAAGATAGTTGGGGGCTTGACTGCAAAGAGAAAAGAAAAACAACTTGCAAAGTTAAACCACACTTTTCCAAATCACCAGAGCACATGCCAACTGTGCACATAGCACTGTACTGTAGTGGAGACAGAATGAACACTCCACACAAAGAGAAAAACTAAAAGAGAATCAGCATTATTAAGGCCATATCCTGTCACCATTCTGTGCAAGAACACCACTGCAGTAAAAATGTTATGTTAGAAAAGACAATCTGATGACAGGACAGGGCCTGAAGACAGACACACACTCCATGGAAAATAACAGGCTGTCTCAAACAGTAGCAGAAGGCTGGCCCAGTTCAGACAAACAAGTATTAAAAATGTACTAGCACCATCAAATTTTGGGTTAAAGCCCTTTACGGGGTGAAAAAAAAAAAAAGGTTTTAATCAGTGTTTCAAACAAAAAAAAAAAAAAAAGTTTTTACAGCACTACACCTATGTGGCAAAAAAAAGGTGTTGGGTTTTTTCCCCCACTACCATTAAGCTCAATCTCAACAAAAATCCACAGACAGGAACTGGTACAATAGGAACAGGCCTCCATCCGGGGCAAAGGTACTCCACAATCCAATTCTGACTTGAGTTTTTCTCCCAAATTGCAGTGCACAAACAACATCACAAACATCTTAGCAGACTTCAAAAACAGTACAAAAAGAAGAGCTCATTATGAATCAGGATCTACCATTCCTCTCTATGTACTTTAAATCTATATTTAAAAAAAAAATAAAATAAAAAGCAACAAAACTTAGTGATATTGCCTCAAATTTTACCCGTATTTAAAAAAAAAAAAATGAAAAAAAGAGAAAAAGAAGAAAAGTCACTTCAACACATCTTGGACATCCTTAACTATTAATGCTAGATTTTCTTTCACTGTAGTGCATAGTTATGCTGGCTCTTCCACTTAATTTGCTTTTACCACAAAAAAACCCTTTAGTATGACATGATTAAGTGTTTACCAGAAAAAAAAAATGCTGATAATTGCACTTTGTAACCTCCTTCTCATTTCCCAGGAAAATATCAGTAAATATGAAACTGAACCAACAATTCCCTCCCCGGACTGCAACCTTTAAAGAGCACCCATCCCCATATACAAAAAAAAACTGTCTGTTTCATCTTACAATAAATACTGACAGAATTTCTTTGTTTTCTTTTAAGACATGTTTTCTCTAGCATCAAATTACCACTGAAATCACTAAGGCCCGTTACTGAGAAAAGAAAAAACAAAAAAAATTTAAATAACTTTCTGAAGACACTGCGGATACAATTTAGCAACAACACATTCAAAATGCCGGCCTAAATCCCAGAGCCTGTCTGGAGTCTCGTAGACTTTCTGCCATTGGTCAGTGACCTCATCGTACTGGTAGAGTGAATTCTTCCTGCTGGTTCTGAAAACGTGCTCTTCAACAGTGACTTGAGTAGCTCTGACAAAGAGATGGAGTTTGTTTTTGAGGAGAACAAGTTTGATGTATGGATTGATGGACTGGTCGCAGGGGAAGTCTTTTTTCCGAGTCCATTTGTTCTGCTCGATGTCGTAGGCCTCGACGGTGAACACGCGCTGGTGGTTGCCGCACGTGCCCGCGATGTAGTAGATGGAGTCGTTGTACACAGTGGCCAAGCCCTGGATCCTAGGCACAGTCATCGGGGTCAGAAAGCCCCAGTAATCCTTCTGAGGGTCGTAGCAAAGGAAAAACTCCCCTGAAAAGACAGGAAAAGTCAAAGGGAGCTCATGATTTGTTAATGGGGTAACAGTCGTGTGGTAGTGAAGCTCTCAGCAATGTTCTTCCACAGACAGAAATGTTCTATGTTTTCTAGAGCCTGGATCCCAAAACAAACACCCCAGCACCATCAACTGCTTTCCTTTTGGTGCTTTACAAAAATACTAACAGCATGACTAAAACTACATTGAGTTTGTTTCAGCTGAAACAGAGAGAATCTGAAGCCTATTAGAAATACATTTTACACAGTTTCTAGGTACCCTTTATTACTTCTAAACCATGTTTATTAATTTGTGACAAAACCTTTCAAGACTCCAGCCTTGAAATGTCTGAAGTACATTTATTTCACTCTTTAACATCTTCACAATGTGCCATCTGCAGATGGGGAGCCTCACAATTATTTGCTCAGGTTTAGCAGCTTTCAAACCCTGAATTGTCATATACTGCACACAGATGTTGAAGCTACTGGTATCAGGTGGCTGGGTTGCACATTTAGGCTGATTTGCTTAAAAGGAAACCAGGTGAGAACCTGCATGAAGCTACTGAATCACAGTTAGGTTTGTGGTTAGGTTATAAAAAACTTCTCTCTGTGCTCAGTGCACAGAGCAGCAGCTACAGACTGCAGAGACAGGAAGTTTAGATGACCAAAATCTCATGCTCTTACATTTCATGAAAAGAACATGGATAAAGACCACCTTGACTTTTGTAAAGTCCAGTGGGAGAAGGGCCTGACATCTGCCAAATACTAGCATAATTCAAATTATATATGATTTCACATGGCTATCTTAAGAGTTTTAACCAAGCTGTTGTGTGACCAAGCACCTCAAGTATAACAAAGAAAACAGAAGTGAGACAGTAAAATTAGTGGAACAGTTTAAGAGATTAAGTCTTACACATAATATTAATTTTGATTATTCAGTTTTGTTCCACAGTGCAGTCTCCTGTGACTGACAATTGCATTCCATAAGCATTTTCACACTCTCATCAATTCTTATTGACTACTTCCAACTTCTGAGGTTTCCCTAGAAAAACTACTAAAAGCTTACCTCTTTGTGCTATAGCACAACTCAATCAAAGCTTTTTCTAGCCACCCATAACACTATCCTTTGGAATTTGCTGGTTAGCACACAAGTAGCTTATTTAGATGAACAATCAGTGGCCACTAAAAGCACTGAAGCACAGAATCAGGGCAGCTAAAATTTATGAACAAGGTGCACTCTTATTCTGTAGGTTATAATAGTATCATCCACCTTTTATCAGTTCTAAGAAACGTTAAAAGAATAAATACTAAGTTTAGTATTCTTCCAGCATTCCTTTCTAACCACCTAAAGCAGACATCTGACTCAAGAGAGAGATTTAGAGAACTTTTTAACATAAAAATTTTTAGTTTAAAGCCACAACCAACAAGAGTAAATCATGATACAGAAGCAATGGAAGAAGAAAATTGCAAGTCACATGGAAAATCACAAATGCAAAGTCAAGAAATAATGTTAACTTCTAATTAACAACAAGGACCTTACAGTACTCTATCCTGTTTCTTCCCCATGGTCCAGCTTTGCATGGAAGTGACCCAAGAAGGAGCTGGTGTGCATGAGTCCTCAACTTGTGCAGGTGTTTACAGAGGTGGCCCTCAGCAAAACAAAACTGGGACACCTCTCCCCTCTTCCTTCTTGCCACTCTGTGGGCCTCTTACCACAGCCTCAGCATTTTTCAGTGTGCACTGAATGTAAAGGCAGTACAGTAATTACTGACCAAAGAAACAGAGGTAACTAAGAGAGATGCTTTCTCTTTCTAGTTTCTGAGATGACTTCAGAAAGCAGGGTAGGGCAGGAAACGAAAACTTAGTTGTGAATCAACTTTTACAAGCCACCAAGAACAAAGACACCAGGAATTTTCTCAACTTTAGCCAAATAAAATGCAAAGTGCTTTTTCATAGGACAAACGCTGGTGCATTTCACCCATATAAAGATTTAATGAAGAATTTTCAGAATTAAGTTTAATACTGTACTGTTGACTCAGAATACCACAAAATACCATCTGTGCAATAACTCAGTACTACAACTTAGTGACACATTCCCAGGGCATGAGAATTCAAGCAGCAACCTCCCTCTTTCTATTTTCCCCCCCTCCACCCAAGGGGTTTTCCCAAATTGCTTAAGAAAGCAGAGTCAGGATGAAGAATAGAACAGCACAGAGGCAGCCAAACCACCTTACCCTGTAGCACATAGATGTTATCCTTATACTCCACAGCACTGTGGAACTCCATAGCTACGGGCATGGGACACACAGCTGTCCAGCAGTTCTCCCGGCTGTCATAGCACTCCACAGACTTGAGGGAGTTCCGCCCATCTCCTTCATAGACTCTGCCCCCGATGGCGTACAGCTTCCCACAGCAGTGAACCAACTTGCAGCCGATTCTGGCCCGCAGCAGAGGAGCCTTGGGAATCCACCTGTTGCCAGAGTGATCGTACATCCAGAAATCACTCTCGGCTCGGTGGTCGATGGACACCTCGCTGCTGCTGGGCCTGTAACCACCCGCAATGTAAATGTCGTTATCGGGGGACACCAGAATCCCCACCTCCCTCAAGTCGTTTGGCGGCTTGCATAGTTTAAACACTCTCCCTGTGACCGAATCTAAACAAGGCACTGTTTGCTTCTTTCCTGAGTGTTTGTGGGCAGCATCAAAGCAAATGATCATTTCGGAAGCGGTCATTCCAAGCCGCTGCGTGTAGCCGTTGGCACTGGGTTGTCCCTTTTGCACGCAGCTTTTGGCCATCGCCTGTGCAAAGGCGGGAGGGATTTTCTCTAAAAACCTCTCGTCCAACAGAGGCATACGGATGCATTTGGCAAATATTTCTGGAAGGTGCACTTCTCTCTTATTTTGTTCGTGCTCAAACCACCTTATAATGCTCTCATAAACGTGTTCTTCTTTATCTACATTTAAATCATCACTGTTGAGGATACTTATCAGTTGGTCTTTTCTCAACTGAAGAAACTCTTGCTCTTTGGTGACACTCAGAAACTTCTTGCGAATGTAGTCTTGTGACCTGTCTTTGAGTTCCTGATGGCCATAGTGATCAGCAAAGATGAACACCCCAATGGAGTTCTGTGGGTCCAAGTGACTGATCATGTATTTAGCACACTGGTCTTGTATGGAAGGGATCTGGAAGATACTGGCTGCAGTGAACAAAGCTTGAACGTTGGCCTCTGTCAGCACTACTCTGGAGGTATATGCATAGTTCAACACTAAATGCATGGACTCTGCTTCCACACCAACGATCCGAACTTCCTTCTGCGTGCTCTCGGTAAGGCCACTCGTGAACATCGATCTGCAAAGGAAAACACCCAGCAGTTTGTGTGCTGTCAACTACAGGCACTAAATTAAATATATTGTGCAGCCAGTCCCAGTGTGTTTGAACCTCCATCAGCATAAATACATTCATCACAGGTGTTAAACCTTCCTGGTGTGGTACCTAGATTTGAGATCATTTCTACACTTGCAGAAACAAAGGGAGAACTTCTCGCTTAACTATCTCACTAAGCCCACGCTAAAATTCACTGAATTTACAAGCAAAGCTCTTGGCATATCAGTCTTTGCATTTAACTTTCAACTAGTTATTTCATATGTGCACTCTAACACACCAAAATATGTAGCTTGAAAAGAAAACAAGTAGTTTCAATATGCTCTTACTGTACCTCTGATACTCTCAGTACCAGAGGCAGTTTTGCTTGATTTAAAACTGTGTGACATTTTCCTCAATGAAACTTTCCTTTGAGAAATAGATACAGATAATTCATTAACCTTAAGAGAACAATAACCTTTACTTGCTAGGTGCACTGTATTACCTAAAAATACACAAAACTTATTTGCATTAAATGAGAAATGTTTAAAAATCACACCTATACCAATATTCTTTCTGCTTTGATCACCACTAGAACAATGCACAGTTGTACCTGAAATAAGGACTGATTGCAGCAAGAACATTCCTATGACAGGAGAATGTTTTCCCATGATCCACTTCCACCACAATATCTGTCAGCTGTCCTTCATCATACATGGTCTTCAGCTGCTGGAGAATACTACAAGCATGGAAGGGGTCCATTCCACTGGTGACTTGGTTTGAGGGAGGAACTCCGTTCAGTGTTTGTGAAAACTGACTTGGTTCTACAAAGCAAAATTGAAGCTTTAACAGAAAACAACCAACAACAAAAAAAAAGAGCCTCCAAAAATTTCATACACGTGCTCAAAACCCATGCATGACCAACAATTTGCACAAACTGATGTTCCATACTTTCTCAACATCATCAGCCATCAACAGCAAGCCAAACATTTTCAAGGGAGAGCAAATAAATAAAGATACCTCAATACCTTTTGTTCCTTTTCACAATGCATGTGTCAGTTACCATTCAACTATAAAGTTTATACCCCTATAAAGTTTATAGCCATTAAGGAAAACAATACAAATACTTCATACAACTGGGGAAGGGGAAATAAAGTCAAGACACAATTATTGACCTGTAAATGAAAAGGGACACAGAGGAATAAAATAAGTCCCCAACCTACCCCACCATTACACAAGTCTGTCTGTAAATATTTAACTTCACATTTGAAACAGGAACTGGCTCCTGCCTTTCACAAGTAATGGTTGGAGCAGTAGCTCATGAAGAAACAGCCCTATAGTAAGTCTGCTGGGCAACAAACTTAAAGACACATAAATTTGTACATACAGTTATATGTTTTCTCTACAAATAAAACTGAATTATAATTTGAAATTTCTCAGGTGTGAAGGAGCTCATCTATCACCGTGGAAACATATTTAGTAGAGCATATGCTGCTAAATAACATGTGATAAGCCTAATGAGGTAAATCCCAAAGTGAAAATTGAGCAATAGCTCAAGCACAAAAATCTGTTTCGCAATAGCACCAAAATTTTTACGCAACAACAATAACAAAGGAGAGCTCAAAAGAAAAACATTAGGTGGCAGGAGCTGCAAATCAGGTAAAGCTGCTGACTGCAACAGAGCGCTTCCAACAAAATTTAGGCAACACAAAGGGGCGAAGAGGAGAGAGAGCACACCCGTTTTCATAAAGCCTTTTATCAGCCCCGCTCCCTTCCCCGGCTGCGCCCCCTCCCACAGCAGGGGGTCCGTGACGGGACAGCCCCCACTGCCCCTCACCGAGCGCACTGCTCGCACCCCTGTGCCACACAGCCCTCGCCATCACCTCCCACAGCCGAGCACCGCTGCCCCTCCCAGCCCGGGCACCCCGAGCCCCTCACACGGTGCTCCCCCGGCACAGGCCCGAACCCCCTCATCGCCACCCCCCCACGGACACCCCTCAACACACAGGCGCCGATACCCTTCACCAGGACCCTCCCCCCGGCACCGGGCGCTCCCCCGTGGCCCCGCACCGACCTCCCAGCGCTGCCATCCTGGGCCCCGCTCGGGCAGCGGCTCCGGGGGCGGCCCGGCAGGAAATGTCACCGCGCCGCTTCCCCCGCTCAGCGCCGGCCGCGCACCCCGCAGCACCAACGGCGCCGATTGGCCGCCGCCCCCGCGGCCTGCCGGGATATGTAGTGCCGGCCGGCCGCCTCCGCCGCGTGGTGCCTGCCGGGAGTTGTAGTCCCCCCGCAGCGGGGTGCCTGGGAGTTGTAGTTCTCGGGGGAAGGCGGGCTCTGCCCGTCGCTTAGCAACGAGGTGGCGGCGCCTGCGGGCGAGCCGCCATTTTGGGGCCTCGGGCTGGGCCTTGTCCCGGCGGTTTGGAGGCTGTTCCCTCCTCTCCAGGGACAGCCGGCACAAATGGCCTCTCCAGAGGAAAAAATTACCCCCTCCAGCCACAATCCCTGCTGAAAACCCGCAGGACGGGGCACAGAAACACCTGCCAGCGTCCTAATGCTGCAAGGATGTGCTCAGGGGCAGGGAAGCGTCAGGATGTCGGGCCCATAACTTTGCGAGGTTGAATTGATCTTTATTAGAAACCAATAATCGTCTACTAGGTCTGAAAGCTTATTACACCAGAAATATTCGTAATTTTTCCAGGGTTGGTAACCCCAGCATGCTGTGGGCAGCCAGATCAGCCGTACATGTCGCACGGAGCTGCTGGATGACTGCAGCACACAAGGCACCATTTTGTTGCCCCTGACCCTCAATATCACCAAGCACATTTTTCTCCTCATCCCAGATGTCAAGTGCATGATAATCACCAGGTTTTCCCGTTTTCTGTAGCAATTGGCCACTGGTCTCATTCCTGAGTGTCATTATCAAGCGTTTGCTGTGGAAGAGATTTTGAGGTTTTTCCTTTGTGAAACGCAATCAAACAAAGAATTAAATAATAAAGGCAGTGCCACCCCACCGGTTTTACTTTGCTTTTGCACAGCCCTCCCCTCCCTCAGCAATCATCAGTGGTGCCCAGGCTGCTCCGATGGCAATGCTGCACAGTGCAGGAGTGATGGGGGCTCTGATGAAGGAGGTGGAAAAGAAAATAGAACTTCACGTCTGCAAATCGATTCTGCAGTTTTCCAATTTCCCCATCCAGCAATGGCACGGCCTGTGAAATTGTCCCTGGAAATCTGAAACGAAGGGATGGAGGATTCCTCTGCTCTCACCCTTTAGCAAATGACATTGCCTGATACAGTTCATTTCCTTCGGTGTGGGCACGTAGGCCAGGCTGGATTAGTGTTAAAATGCAGAAGCTAAAATGTAGAATGTTTTCTATTACAGATCCTGCATTGAACTGGCACTTTGCAGCATGAGCCTTTCTTGAAATAGCTTTCCTTTGTATGGTTTTTGGTGAAGCAAGTAAATTGCCATACAAACAGGTTTAGATGTGCTTTAAGAGGCATCACTGGCAGCACCTTTGCCTTTCTCCAGTGGAATAACACCATCACCATCTCCCACCCTGGAAACCTCCATTAGCACTCCTAGGATTCAGCACTCCCATGGAAATCAGGGGATCTGAGTTTTTCACCCACTTCTGGATATGATATTCCCTGGGACTCTGAAGAATGAGATGTGTTGCCTGTGCAAGCTGCTCTGACAGTCACACACCATGTTAGAGCTTCATATAAACAGCATTTGCATTATACACAATATTTGAGCCTATTCTTTCAGAAATTATAAGATGTTTAAAGAATTCCCTCTCCCTTCTGCATCACTTTCTTTCTCCTGTCATTGTTTTGTCTGTGAAGTGATGAAGGTCCATATTTGAGTGTAGAAGTGAAAAATTGGGTTTTTAGCTTGATGCTGCTACAAATTTCTTCATGCTATTGATAAAATAGTTTGATTTCATGAAATCTGGCTTCCCAGAATGGATATATTTATGCAAATCCTTTTATATTATAACAGTTTTGATACGTATTTTAATATTTCTGGTACTTCTTTCTTTTTCTTTTAGTTCTTCTGGTAGCAATGCATTGAAACCCCTTTTAGGATTTTGAAGGATTCAAAGTCCTTGTTATGGAGGGACTGGGATGTTTTTACTTGTTCTTTAATTTCACACCTAATTTATCATTCCTTGAGACAGCTATTGAAAACACACTTAGTGGTGAAATTTTCCTATTTGATATTCCAAAAATTCAAAATAAAAATGAAATTATGTCAACTGATAAGGAACACACAGTCTATGCCTGTCTTTTATAAGTAGTTAGAGAGATTTGATTCCTTATAAACTCACACTTGGCGCTGTGTGCTGGCATTCTTTCCTTTAGAATAAAAATGTCTTTGTCATGAGCTCAAAAGAGAAAAGAGGAAGAAGTTTCAGGAGACAAAATACAAACTTTTTCAGATATTTGAGAGCTTAGAAGATTCCCATAAAAAGAGTTTGATCTAACAATGAAGTTATTGAAAAAGTTTTCCTTTGTCATTGCACCTGCAGAAAAACTGGTTCATCTGGTTTCCTTCACCATAGGGACAGAGAGAACATCACATCTATGAGTTGATTGGTTTGGGACACCTGGAAGGAACCTGCACCAGTGCTCCTGCTGCACAAGAGAGGGTGCACAGAGCACTTGAGGGACAGGCAGCTCTTCACACAGACTATGGGGTGTGTAGGAAACTTCCCATGTTTCCTCCCATCAGCAAAATGAAGGTAAGAAATGCAACTGGACCAAAATTCAAAGAAAATGTGAACCAGGGTTGTAGCTTTAAAAGGGAACATATTTTAATCCACATGAATATTCCCATTTTCATTTTGGCTATCGTGTCTACTTTAAAGTTGTAGGAAGAGGTCACTGCATCCTGTTTTCCTTTTTTCTTTGCATTTTTTCTCTGTTTTTTTCACTGAAAAGAAGGAATCATGAAAGAAAGGTACAGCCTATCCCCACATGTGCCATGTAGCCTGAAAAGTGAAAACCAAGGGCTGCAGAAGCTCTCTAGTTTTTCGTGACAACATTATGAATGGTGGAGTTTATCATGACTCTTGAGTTTAAACAAGCAAACAAAAATCCCACCAAAATGACCCCACAGCAATATCCAGCAAAATTGTTTACCTATAAAATTTAAATACAAACTAGTAAAAAACCCTGGTATTACTTGCTAACTCCCAAATATGTCTCAATTACTATTTACAGTTCTTCAGTTATTTGCACCTGTTAATTTGCACTGTGACACTGTGAGAAGCAATAGAGCTGATGCGGCTCCGAAAACCCCTCATATTTTAATTGGAAAAATCTTGGTATTCACCGTGGAACGATCTAACCTTGAAAAACAATCTTTTACTAGGTTGTCTTTAATGCATAAAACACTGCTCATTTTCTGCAATTCTGTCACCGAGGGGCACATTAATTTAGTTGCACAATAATTTAATCCATCGATCCATTGATCGGAGCAGAGAGGTTTTTGTTGAGCGGTTCCAAGAAATCCCACATTTCTTGCAGAATCTGTAAAGAGACAGTTCTGGCTGTGGTTTAAGTAGGGGGAATTGGGGATCATGAGGGAAAGTTGCCCTTCAAAGCCGATCGATCCCGGCACACTGAGCACAGTGGTGGCTCCATCAGCAGAGAGGGCAGGCTGGCAGGGGGCAATTAATGGGGCAGATATGGGAGTGCTTCCCTGATTACCCCATGGTGGACAGTGCTGAGCCAGCCTGCTAGAAACAAGAACCCTGATGAGATATGGCACTGCTAATGTCAAGAAGTGCCACTTCCTAGCAGCAGGAGCAACTTTATTGAAACCATCTGTTGTTTTGGAAAGCACATGTGCGCACACACACACGTACTTCCTCCTCCCAAAGTCTTTAACCTTTCTCTTAAAGCTGACTGAAATCGCAGGGCTAATCCCTCCTTAATCTCAGAATGACAGGCTCTGCTGTGGTCAGCAAGTCCCAGCAGCTGCTGCAAACCCGGGTGACTGGTGCCATTTAGGTGACGTGACAGCAATGTATCCTGGAGCAGTCGCTGCAGAACAAAACAGCTGCTCTTCCACTGGCAGAATAAAGTTTGGCAGGAGTAGTGTGTGAAAAAGAGAAGGCTGGAGTACCTGCACTGAGACACAAACTCAGCACTCAGCTGGATCTCGCTGCTCTGTGCAACACAGGGAGCAGGAAGAAGAGTTGAGAGAGTTTAATCCCTCTGAAAACTTCATTTTTCAGCAGCTATAACCCAAAGCCATCTGAAAAGGCACAGCCCTGTTCCAGCTTGTCAAGTCTCTTATCAGTTTTACAGTTTACAGATCATTCCTTAAGACACCAGGACCTTTAAGCTTCTCGTGGCTGTGTTAGAGGTGAGCATCAGAGCCCTTGTTGCCAGAAAATTTGGCACTACCAGAGCAACCTCTGAATTACCTCCAGCCTCTTCACAAGTAAAGTATTTTTGTTGGTGTTTCATGCATATCTATGTGCTTATTTCTTATTCCTAAAAATGGAAACTCACAAAATAACCAGCTTTCAGCTCTTTGGAACAAACACTCCATATCAGACCTGTAATCTCCAAAATCCCTCTTGCCAGCAAACATGACCCATATCCCCTAGGCTTCCTGGTCACTCTGTAAAACAAACCACACACAGATGTCAAATAATGCCCCATGCAGAGCAGGAAAAGGTGTGTTTCTGTCCTTGTCTCCAGGATTTGAACAATCTCATCTCCAAGCCCTGCTGCTATGTCCTCTCTACTTCCAGACAGCCCAGATCCAACAGACCCTTGCAATGATGGAAGAAGTAAGAACAGAGAAGAGCAATGATGCCTTGCTGCCACTTTCCTCCATCCATCTTTGCTTCTGCCTGCATGTGTGTCACTGAAACTCTGCAGCTTGCATGGACAAACCCATAGCAGCCTCCACAGAAATGTGTCACTGGTGTCCTGAGCAGTGACAGCAAAGAACTGGGACTTTAATGCACTGCTATAGATCTCACTGTGGTCAGAATGCGATTCAGCTGTGGGAAAGGTGCAGCCCCTTCCCAAAGAGCACAGATGGATAGAGAAGGGTAAGAGCAAAAATAAAGTGCCATTTCTGCCTGGAACAAGCCAAGAAAGGCAAGAGCAGACTAGTTTTCCTCCTTAATTGTGGGAGCCAGAGGGATCTTTTAGCAGAAAGTAAACTTGAATTACTCAACACCATCCCGTACCCCTGGGCTATTCTGAAGTCATCACTCAGAGATGGTGTATTTTTGAATTCTTCCTCTCTTCAATAACTTTTTTTCTTTTGCATTTTGAAGAATTTGAATATAAAACATACAATCCCCAGAGCTGCAATAGGAATGAATGTATCATTCCCCTTCATCCTTTTAGTCAAAGAAAACTGGAAGTTTAATACACTGGAGTTGGTTTTATATCTCAGAAGTCCTGTAGCTTTAAAACATACATCTCAGACCTCTAACTTTTAATGGCTATTTTTGAGTCACTACTATCTGTAAATATGGGGCAGTGTGGTGTTACTCAGAATGCAGAAAGTAACAACCAGAAACAATCATAACATCCTGGAGAAGGTGATGGATAGTGAAGCCATTCTGATAACAGAGGAAAGCCCCACATGGGGGAATAATTTTTCCCCACATAAGGGAATAATTTTAATACAGGGCATTAGCCTATTTTTTAAAAATAATGAAATAATGGGTGTGTTAGAGATGCCCCAATAACTTCCCTTATTTACTTGCCCCATCCAAATTTGATTGCATAATTTCTATTTTATGGACTATGATTATATTAAATTTGGAATATTTGTCTGTAAAACTTCAGTTTACATATTTCTATTTATTGGCAATTTTTACTTTCTCCTTGTGGTCAGTATCTTTGTTACTGGATGGAGGGGCATTGAGTTGAGGTCCAGAATGAATAAGATAACTGAAAGTCAGACAATGGCTGGATTCCTAGAAATTATGTGTAAACACTGCATTAGAATATACAAAAAGGAAGATGACTGATTCTGAAATCTAAAGCAGGAAGATGGATAGTGGGGTTTTCCATCATTTGACCCTCACATGGGTTTTGGTCACTCATTCTTTTGCCAAGTAAAGCTTTTCCAAGTAAGGCTGTGTCTAACTGCAGTCCCTGAGCTCCAGCCTGACCCAGGGAGCTGCAGCAGCAGTAGAGCTGTGATGATTCCAGCTGGGATCTGCCACCCAGTCTAGGCTCCTAAAGCCTCAGTGACTGAGCTGCTCTTGGGTCCCTGGGCTTGTCACTGTACCTGGCTGCACTGCCCCACATCCTGCCACTGCACCTCTGAAGCAGAGGAGCCCTTCCAAACTGAATCCTTTTAATTTCTCCTCTACAAGTCTGTCTTAATAATCTATGGGAGATAATTGCCAGTTTAAAAGGCCATTTGGAAATCTGCCTTTTTGAAAGTCCTGACATGGCACAGCTCTAAAGTCTGGAAATGTTTCCACATACAGGAAGCCTTGAACTCTCTCTGGGTAGCCCACTTCCATATCCTCTTGGATGGAACACTTTCATATCCTCTGAGCTTATGTATTTCATGGTAATAAGCTGTGGGATTTAACTGTGCTGAGACAACATGCCTGCTCCCAACCTAGCAGAATAAAGAAGAGCTTTCCAAATAAAAATAGTTAAGATGAAATGGTTTATATTATACTTAGACCTGGCAGAGCATTCACTTTTTGCTGTTGGGTAGCAAGGGGAAGGCTGTCCAAGGTTTCCATTCTGATGTTTTAAAAATTACACTGAATACCACTATCTTGACTATGGAACATCCCTAGGGTGTTTTCATAAGCTGACATATAAATAAAAGTAGAAATTAATATATAGATATCAGTATTATCCTGCTCTAACATCTGTTCATATTTAAATTTAATTATTTTGGTCTGCTACACGAGTTTAAGAGCAAACACTGAAGGCCACATTGGAATTGAAAATCAGGATTCTTATTTATTCATTTGCCCCAAGTCCCATGCCAGGCAAGCACAGGACATACAACTCCCATAGGAAATCTGAGACAGTCACACCAGGGATCAGGAGGGCACCCACACTGGGGGATCCACCACTGCAACATCTGCATTTTCTAATTTCTCCAGAACTAAACCTGCTGATCAGCCAGAGCCAGGGTACAGACTGGTCTGGCTGGGCCAGCCTGTGCTCCCTTGGGCTCCTGGTGAAATCTTCAGGCTCAGCCTTCCTGCCCACACCTGGCCTGGGGAGTGCTCCTCCCTGGCTGGGAAATTACTTTTGTCTCCTGCTGCCCCAAGCAAACAGGAAGGGAAAACTTGTCAGCCACTTGAGGAGCCCAGGAATCAAAGGGCAGGGGAAAAGAATGTCTTAACTCATTTTCAGATTTGTCATGCTTGCTTGTCATAGGCATGAAAATCTCTGGGTTTGGTTCTTTTTACTAATAGTAGCAATAGTACAAATGCTAAAAGGGAAAGTCATTTTATTGACTTCCTTCTTGCAGAGATTTTTCTCTTTTCAAGCATGCACTGTGCAGGCACAGTCCCTCTTAGTCACCACTCTTTTTACTTTTCAAATCAGGGGAAATTAAAGTTTTCCTCTATTTGTCAAAGATGGCAATTGCACCTTGGGGATCTGGTAATAAGACAATTAAGTGCCATTTTTTTTGCAGCCAGCATAGCCACTCATCTAAAAGATTCTAATCTTTATAAATAAGGATTTTATAAATTCAGATCTGAATAAAGGTTCATGTTTATAATTTAAAAAATTTAAACTTGGTTCTCTCATAGTCAATATAAATGTCCTTGAAGGCAAAGGAAATGCTGAGAGAAAATTCACTATAAGCCAGACATTTCTCCACAGAGTAGTGGAAATGAAACCTGGGACAGAACTTCATTCTTTCAGTGTCTGAAATATCAGCAGTTGGGAAAGCAAAAGCATTTACTTGTTGAGAGGAGCTCCTATGTGCTAATGGTGGAAGTCTTTTATGTCTTCCTGAATTTATATGCAGACTATTGATCCTGGCATTGCAGCTTTTATGTCAGGAGTAATGGACCAAAGCATACACATATTAAACATAATATACATAATTTGGGCATATATGTAATCCATTATGTATTGGATCTACTTTCCATGAAATATATAGGCCTGTCATTCAGCTGAACAGAGACAGACCTGGAATTAGATACAACACACATTCTTAAGTGTAAAGCATCTGTTTCCACTAATATATTAAACCCTCTGCCTTGGAGCCAGGGGCCAGGCTCAGCTCCTGCCTCATTGTTCTCCTCTCGAGCTGAAATGTGGGATTAGTTCCACTCCCTGAATTCAATGCATAGCTAAGCTTACCTGATGTGACTTGAGGACAGCTCCTCAGCAGGGAGGTTTGAAACCTAATAGTGGAACAGGAGCAGAGAAACTCCCCAGCGAGGGCAGCGCAGCAGCGTGTGAAAGCAGAGCTGCCATCCCAGCCTGGGCTGGGGTGGGAGCTGAGGATTGCTCCTGGCAGAGCACAGAGCAGGATGCAGCTCCAGGAGAAGAGGCTGGAACAGCATCACTGAGGCAAGGAGGAGAAACTCAGTGTCAGCATTTTGGAAAATTAGCTTGGTTGGAAAGGTCGAATTGCAAAGTTTGGGATTTAACACGGGAGTCTCTTCCAGAAGCTGTTTGGTTTTTCAAGAGCATCCTGGTTTTCTTTCTTAAATGTTGCAACATAGAGAGGAAAACAAAAGAATTAGCAATGGCAAAAAGGAGATGAGCCAATTCTGAGTGCCAGAGGAAGGTGTGAATGTCACACCACAGCACTCCACACTCAGCAGCTGTAGCCACATCCTGATTTCTGCCACCTCATCCCCTGCCAGACCTTACCTGGTGTGTCAGATGAAAATTCAGAGTGAAAGAAAGAGCACAGAAAATAAAGGGAACACACAGAGCAGTGGAGAGCAGAGATGCCTTGCAGAGACAGGGAATTTGTGTCCTGTAGCAGTGATCTCACTCCAACCTCTGCTTGCCCAAATCTGCCCACAGAGCGCTGCAGGTATCAGCATTTCTCTGAAATCTGCCAGAGCCCAGCCCCAGCACTCTCCCCTCAGTGACACACTCCTGCCAGCAGCACTTGGCTGCTGCTGCACGCCAGTGATTTTAGTTTGCTCAGACACAAAGGGCTGGTGCAGATCCACAGACAAAGGGGATGTGTCACCAGTTTAGTGGCTTCTGGGTCAGGAGCAGCTCCCAGACCAGAGGCCAGGACAGGCTGCCTGCTGTCATCATCCCAGCAGCCAGTGCACAGCAAACCCCCTGGGCTTCTCTGCTGGGCTCTTTCCATGAGGAATGCAGGATGGATGCTGAATGGCACCACTAATTCAAATTTTCGCTTTTAATTTACACAAAAAAAACCCCCAAAAAGTCAAAACCAAAAAATCAAAGACTACTTTGCATGACCCTGAGGTGGAAGCAAAGAAAACATACTCCAGCCCTGTATTTGCCTGGCATTTCCCCCTCACTTTGCTCTGAGCCAGACTCTTGACTTTTACCTCCATTCTGTTGATTTTGAGGCTGAGTATTTCTGAACTGCAACTGTGCAGCTCAGCATCACTTCAGAGCCTAACAGAGCTTTGCTGTTTTACAGCACTGGAGCATCTTTAATCTAGGAGAAAGCTCAGGAGAATGGCAGCATGTAATGACTGCAGTCCAATTTCCAACCAGCAATATTCATTTCAAGGCCAGGATCTTTCAGCCTCCCTGCACTGCCACACATTACCTGCCAAACCTTCCCACACTGTGGACTGGAGCAATACCAGAAATGTTGATTAGAGTTAGTAAGTAAATAACATAGGATGAAAACAAATTAGGTAGTAAAAGGACCCTTGAGAAATTAGGGAAAAAGCTCTCTAGCCTTTCAGCTTATTCATGATTTACCAGAAAGTTGTATAATGTAGCAGGCCTAAGAGCTAGCTAAAACACTTCTAAGACCAAAATATCCCAATTTGAATTGCTATGGTACCTACTGAAAGCCTGGGGAAGTGTTTAAAGTAACTTAAAAAGAAAACTGACACTCTCCCTTCCCCCCACCCCAAACCTTTGATTAAAAAAAAAAAAAAGCAACAAAAATGCTAATCTTCTGTGGTTAAGCAGAAAGGCTTAAGAAGTGGCTGACAAACAACATGAATTATTCAGGGACAAGGTTACTGCTATTCCATACACATTGCTCCAGAATGCCAGTGCAGAGCCACACAAACACAATAATCTCTATGAGTGTTACAGTGATAAAATAGTTTCGAGTAACCTCCTTTAATTGCATCAACATAATATAGCCTTTCTGGATCTTTAATGCTCCATAAAAGACTCTCTAAAAATGAAGGGCCTGATCCCAGCAGAAATTGAACAAGTTTTATATATGATGGGACTTCAGGAGGGCAAGTGTTGCACTGTGCTGAATGGGTATGGTCAGAAGCAGTCCCATTCTTCATCTGTTTTAGGGTTTCCATGTTCATAACCATTGCCATCTTCCCCAAGCCCACAGGAAACCTTGTCCTGCTGCAGCCTGCAGCCACCTCTCTGTATCTGTACACAGGTACATTCCTTTAGCAAAAGGGGAGGAGGAGCAGGCAGTCTGGTTTTAGAGATGAATGACCAGAGCAATGCCCAGACCTCGAACCACAGGAGGGAACCTGTGAGACACTTGCTGCAGTGTTTGGGAGGAGGCATTAAGAGCACCCACAAGGCTGCTGCTGGCCCAGCTCCCAGCTCAGCAGCTTGGGGTCCTGCTGAGAAGCACTGGGACACCTTTGTCTCCATTGTACCTTGCTTTGTGCCTCACCTGCAGCCCTGCAAACCCTTTGGCCTGCTGCCACACAGAGCTCATTAAGAGGGGAATCAGAATAAGGGACTTATTTGTGAGCTATTCTAAAAGGGGCTGCACATGACCCAGCATCTCCAAAGCACACAGCAGGGCCAAATCAGTGAATATATCTCTGACCAAACACCTGCAGAACCAAAGGCCAGTCAGAACCATACCTGCAGTCCTGCTAAGGAGCCCTCAGCCCAGAAAAACCCTTTATTGCCACTCATATCTACACAGCTGTGATTAGACTGCCAAAGGAGACAACTTGGTGCTGGTGTCACAAGGAAAATCATCTGATGCTGCAACACATCAGGTTGATGAGGAAGCCAGTGTGGTTGCAAACAGCAATGCTGCTGACTGCACAGCTGTATCCAATGATTTGTCTTCTGTCAGTGGCTTTTGGAAGAGGATGGAATATAGAAAAATAGTCACAGAGAAGCTCAGTTGCAAGAAAACCAAAGGTAAAGCTTCCAATTAAACACATAGCAGTCAAGTTAAAATTATAGGTGACAATTACTGTAACTTGATTAGGCACAATAGCAAATTCACTTCCCTAAATCACTTTCACAACTCTCCTAGGAGGTCTGAAAGATGTAGTATATGAGGTTCATTTAATTTCTAATGTAGTAATTATCACTACTGAAAAAAAAAAATAGCGGTGACAGACCCAGGAAATAAATTTAGCACTTGAGGTTTTAATAAAATTTTTATGTGCAACCCCGTTGCTTAGAAATTGTTTAATCAATCTTATCTGGTTCACAGACTTTCTGCTGAGCTTTTGCTTCATGTTATTACAAGGCAATATGCTGCAGCACCTTCTCAGCATCCCAAGTTGCAAAGCCACAATGCTGTTGTATCCAAAGTCAGTGCAAGCTCCTCTTTCAGTGGTGAACACCCAGAGTTTTGTTCATGTGCCACCAGTTGTTTTCAGGCTGGTTTAAGAGCTGCTAACTCCAGAGCAGGGTCCAGTCCACTCTGCCTGGTGCTGGAAGGGGTCTCTGCTCTAGAGGATAAGAGGTGTGTAGTGAGCTAAATCAGGTTTTCAAGATAGCAGAGTGTAGGAGACACTGCCAGTCCTGTCTGAAGGGGCTTTATGTTCCATTCTCTGACACAGCACCTGGAGAGGAATCCATCCCAGCCCCTCCTGGCCCCTCCAGCTCATTCCACCTAGAGACCAGTCCAGTGGTTTGCTCAGGGGTAGTGGAAACAGAGAAAAGAAACTAAGCCTGCAATCCAGGATTTTCTCAGGCTTTCCTGACTCCAGAGGTTTTTCCTTAAATTTGAATTTTCCCAAGCTCCTGGGCACAGGTGAAGAGAATACTGAGCCCAGGTCTCCTATCCTGCTACTTGCAGGGTCACTGCCCTGCATAAATCAAGCTGTAATGCTTTGTTTCTGTTTACAAACCAGGTCACTGGGAGTAGCTGAGAAGTTAAAATGCAGTAATTAGTATCTAGTAGGAAAAACTCAGCAGGATTCCTGGACTGTATCAGTATTTCTCTTATTTAACCTAAAAAAGTCCAGTTCCTCTGTTGAACCAAGTGGTTCTCACTGCTGAGCTGCTGAAAACTATTTTAAAGTGTGCCAGTGTGAATTAGTTAGCACCACTTTAGTTGGTTTGGGTACCAGTCTGAAATCCAAGGAGCAAGCATGGCACTTACTGGGCTTTCTCCACTTTTGTCCATCACTTCCCCTGAGATTTAGCTCTGTTCTTTCTTTTTGCTGGAACTCTCTGCCCCAACACACAGAACAATCAATCATCCAAGCTGGCTATTCTCTTTTCCTGTTTGTACTTAGTACAGTAATAATTTCTGGAGTGGCTAACAGGTAAATTGATGGCCTCCAGATCAATTAAAAGAAATTCAATAAATATTTGGGCATCATCATAAACAAAATGCATTCAGGGCCCCATATTCCACTCCTGCAAAGGAAATTTGTTAGGTGAGAGCATCTTAAAAAAACACAGCCTGTGGCCTCCTGGGCCAGCTTTTGGTCCTTGCCACAGTTTCAGTGCTGAGTGGCATTGCAGGATTGGTGCCAGGGCACAGGAGGCTCTAAAATGATGAAGCCAGAGCCATCCAGCATCTTCCAAAGCCTCATGAGACCAAAGATGCAGGATGCCACAAATCCTCATTTATCCCTGGGGAGCTCCTCAGATGGGCAGTTGAATCACTTTAACCAGGCACCCCAAAATCCCCATGACCTGAAAAAACCCTGGTCTTTGCTTTCACTTGTCAGTGCAGCATCAAAGCCACAAAATGATTAATTAAAGCATGCCTGAAGATAGGAATTCTCTTTCTTGACTTTCTAAGTTGGCCTCTGTGTGTCATTTTGACACACTAAATAACTACAGCATGTAGATACTTGGTGCAATTTCATTTTGATGGCCCATGTGGGAACTGGTGGAGCTGAAGGAAAGTACCAAGGGAAGCTGTCCTGTTAAAAGCTGGGATGCAGAGAAATATTTGCCAGCATCTTCACCCAGAGCTTTCCAAAGGCCACTGCTGCCATCTGGTGTCACTGTCACCGGTGAGGAGAGCTGGGACATCACAGGCAGGAGTTGCTGCTGGATAAATGAGAAGTGACTTGATGCCAGACACAGGAAGGACAAAGACTTCCCTGGCAAAGGAGGGCTCTGCACATCCCAGCCTCACATCCATCTCCATCCCAAAGGAACCCATCTATGTGCTTGGAGATAAGATCAGGAGACACAAGGGAGAAGGGAAATTGGTTACAAGCCTTTTTGCTGTCAGGAGACACAACCTGGCAGTGTAAGTTATGGATCAGCAGCTCTGCACATACTGCTCCATAAAAGCCCCTGGGAAATGCTCGTGAAAGGGGGAGGTTTGCAAAGCTACAGAGCAGAGCAAGAAGTTCGGGTCTTTGGGAGCTGAAACTGGAGCTGTGGGGACGAGGAGGCACTGTCTCTGTCATGAGTTCAAGATCTTCAAGTTTTAAGTAGTTTTACATGAGAAGGCAGCATTCTCTGAAGGCTAAAATGCATCTCACATCTCCCAGAGAGTGGGATCTAATTATGCCCCCCACCTCATTAGATGAGCTTATGGCCCTGTGTGTTTTTTTAAGTGACAGTCATGGTGCACATCAGTAAAAACCCTGAGGGGGGAAAGGGTTCAGAACTCATCAGCAAGCAAGCCCCCCCCAAAGTGGCTCTAGGTTTGGGTAGCAGAACATTGATCATAACCTTGGTTTTCATCCTCAAATTTCACCAGGATTTGTCAGCCCCATAGCCAGAGACACATCTCTGCACTTGCATAGGGGAAAATAAAGGGATACAGCAGCAGTGGTTTTCTGCTGTAAATCCTACAAGGTTGCAAATCCCACAAGGATTTAGATGTGGACTTGACTTTGCACACTGTGAAGAGCTCCAATAAAGTTGCAGGAGGTGATAAATGGGGATTGGGGTGTTGGCCACAGGAGGAGCTGCATTCAATTCCCTGCTTTGGCAGAAATCTCCTCTGCTTTTAAGCAAATCATGTAGGTTCAGCACCTCAAAGCCTCATGGGAGTCATCCTTTTACATCTGGAGACTTAGCCCAAGAGCCACATCTCTCAAATGAAATTCCCCTGCCTTCCAAAGGTGCCCTGATGCTAAATCTCATCATGGGACTGGGGGTGCAAAGCTGATGGGGAAAGAGGGACTGATAATCAGGAGGCCTTGGGGAAGACTGGAAGGGCAAACAGCCTGGGCTGACCTGTGTAGACTGTTAAACCATGAAACTGCTTCAGAAAAGAAGAAAATGCCTCTTAGGAGAGTCTGTATGGATAGAAATGTAATTTTGGGATCATTCCCTAGCTTGTTTCTGCATCCTCCCCAGTCTTGGTGTGGCCAGTTCCTGCAGCATCTCCCATCAGGAGCCCAAGATGCCAGTGCTGGGGCAGGATGGCACCAGGAGCATCTCCCCTCTGCTGTGCTGAGGTCTGGGTGAGCTCCAGGCTCTCCTGGGTACAGCAGAGCCAGACAACCCCAAGAAATACTTACAACATTTTCCAAAATCCTTCCTTTTGTAGCAATTCCTGTTCTTCAGGCACTGTCCCATAAAAAAGGAAAAAAAAAGATCCACAAGTTAAGCATGAAATAAAACCAGCAGTAAGGGAATAGTAATTATTTGATCAGCTCCCAGGGTATCAAATGGCAGTAAATTGAGCTTCAGTTTAAAAAGCAGACAATTTTCAGTGTCATACCACGACATTCTTCAAAGCTAATTTAACTATTCCATTAAAAAATGAAAACATATTCAAATTAAAACACCCATAAGATATGAAAGGAGGGAAAAAAGCCTTGTTGGAGAGAGGACATGAAATGCATCAGTAATTTCCCATCAGGCAACAGTTCCCTTAACTGACCATGACAGTCAAAGATGAAATAGAAATTTCTATATCAAACAGGAACACAAAGGAGAGCTGACCTTTGATCAAATGTCTGTTTGTAGTTTTGACAAGAAAATTTGCATGAAAATAATTTATGCTGGACACTTACAGGAGAAGTTAACTCCCAGCATGTAAAGGAAGAGAGAGGTCAAACCATCCTTAAACAGCCTGTCAGATGAAAGCCACCCTCTCCCAGCTGCAGGGCTATGTGAAGTTTCCAGCCATTCAGGCTCTTTTACTTAAATCCCAGTGCTGTGGGTTTTGTGATGCAATTTTTCAGAGTGCTATTTATGCAGGGGTGGGAAAAGCCTGTTTCAGGCAAACAAAGGCTTTCTCACACAAAGAAAACCCACTTTTAGCATAGCAGCAAAAGGAATATTAGAAAATAAAAAAGCACCAATTAATTATAATATTTAAGCTATAGGTTTAGCTAATCCTCCTTGTCTTCCAGCAAGAAAAAGAAATTTAAAAATAGAAAGCAAGCTGAGAAGGGAGATGTGGATCTGTTTGGACCCAGAGCATTGCCAGGGAGCTGCAGAGGGGTGAGTGCTGCTCCTTCCTGAAAGCAAATGTGAGTTCCCAGCTTAGCTCAGCTCTGCTGGGAGGTGCAGGTGGTGAAATATGCAGCTGGGAAATATCAGTTGAATGAGGTGCTTTGAGATGGTTACATAAATAAGAGGAATTTGTAGAAATCCATAAGAATAGGGAGATGTTTGGCTTATCTTGTCAGGAAAATTACTGCTGCTGCTTATTTGAATTCTTACTACAACTGCACAACAACAACCATTTTTCATACAGGATTTACAGATGGTTCCTACTGAGAGATTTACCAGATTCCTTCAGGGAATGATGCCCTCTCAAATACATGTGATAACCTTTTGGATTTTCTCCTCTCTTCCTAATACTTATTTAATATTTCCCAGCTTGCCCAGTTTCCCCACAGGCCTCATTTTGCAGCCCTCAGTTTTACCCCTAATTTTTCCCCAATAAGGCTTGTAGGACTGAGATGGATTTTTGGATGCTTCCAGGTCTCCTTTGTCCCTATACAGTGATATATTTTGCAATAATAACTCACAATCACAGATGCTTTTAGTTTGTTAAAGATACTAATGAAGATCTGCATGTCCCCAGAGGGTTGTTCTGCCTTTTAACTGTAAGTTGTGTCCCATTGCTGCTTCCCAGCAGGAATATTTTTCCAGGGAGGGTGTTGAAGGCTGGCTGAGAGTTGCCTGGGTCTGGCCAGGAGAGGTCAGTGAACACTCACACACAGAGCCCACAGCCTGCAAACCTGCTGGTGAAGCTCCTGCTTGCCATGAAAATGAGTGTTTGGGGCTGCCAGGAGGGCAGGTGAACATCTCATCCCATGGACAGGAAGCACTCAGCATTTTGGGAATGCAGGAGAGACATCTCCAGCTGATGTTTTCCATGACTCTGTGTCTCTGCTCCCTCTGTACCTCCCAGCTTGACCTGCAGGAGCCCAGACAGGTGATGGGCACAGTGGCCTTTGTGCCAAGGTGACTCCAGGGGTTTGCCCTCCAGAAGGGGCAAAGAGAAACTGAGCTGGAATTTTACAGCAACAGCCAAGTACCAAGGTTCCTCTGCTCCATCTGTTCCTTGGGAGTCACTGCTTTCATTCCTGTTCGATTAATTTTATAGATTTTGAGAGCTCTCCATGAAAACAGCTATTTCCTGAACCTATTATGGTGTGCTGCTTATTTCAAATGTTCACACTCTTGGTGTTTCCTCTCATTGTGCTTTGAGATTTAATTAAAGATTCCTTCTGTTTCTTAGTAAAAAAGTCCTTCAGAATTATGGTACTTTTAAAATAAACTTCAATTTGAATCAAACATCTGCAGCACTATCAACACAGGTCCTTCCTTCCATCACCAGGCCCTTTAAAGGACAGGGTTACAATTATCATGTTGACCCTTTAACATATTTAGGTAATAGATAGTAGATACATGCCGATAACAGGCACACCCTCTTGTCCTGGGGATTGCCAGGATATTAAATTAGTGTTTGGGAAGTGCAGTGAAATGCTTCTGCTGGGAACAGGTGCACAGCTCAAATGCTACCATGGCATTTAGGTCAGGAGAGGAAATCTCCTGGTAAAGCTTACAGACAAATTACAGCACCCACAAAGAGGGAGGTTGGGACTCATGACTGAATTAAAATGAATTAAATCTTAGAGTGAAATCAGGGCTGTGATCCCCAAGAGCAGCACAGGCAGATTTGCCTTCACCACCCTCTTTCTGCTGCCTGCTTAGTGCTCAAAAGGAAAGACTTCAGCTGAGAAACTTGAGCTGCTTTTCCTGCAGCTTGGAAATTAGAGCATCTCATTTCAGGCAGATATTATCTGACTGCATTTGAGCTGTACAATTTTATGCCAGCAATGAATCTTGTCCTCTAAATCAGAGCTGCCATACAAGAAGAAGATTCTTGCCCTAGTCCACCTGCTTCTTTACTCCAGGGCAGGGATTTTTATTCTGTGGCATCTCCACAGAGACCCCAGGGATGGTGTGAATGGTGTCTGGAAAAAAAAAAAAATAGTCCATATTCAACCAAGAGAGATCTTTCCAGAAACCCCAGGACCAAATCTGTGGCCACTGCAAATCCCTTTTTATGAGTGTGGAAGAGTCTCCACCTGCTCCCTGAGGTCTAAGTATGCACAGGGGTGAAGAAAGTCACATCCTTAAATTCCTAAATTGGTGCTAAATTGTTCCTCAATTGATTTCCTACCATAAATAATGAGCAAAACTAATGGGTGAGAAATTACCACAGTGCTTGGAAGGCAAAGTCTAAGTTTGGTGACTACTGCTTGTCCACAGTAAATGTTTTCCACCCAAGCTCCTGACTGTGAGCTAAAAGAAGCAAAAATGGTTTATGAGTTATTGCTTGCTGGCCTCTGTGGCACAAGATCTTGGTGCTGCAGGAAAGCAAAACCCTCTGGAGCAGGAGTCTGGGAGAGGTGAGGCAGCTCTCTGCAGCAAACCATATCAATCCATGGGAGAAGAACAATGTTCTGCTTAAAAAAACACCAAGAAAACAAAATAAAAATAAAAATAAAAAGTAAACCCACAGCAAAATCAGCAGCACTGCACTGAAGGAGCAATGCACCCAAGCTGATCTGGCTGTCAATATCCAAATATTTCACTCCAGGGAGTGCTCTTCCCCTGTGCCCTCTGTGTTCCTGGTGGTTTGATTTGCAGCCCAAAGCCACAGAAGCTCTGAGTGAGGACAGAGGGGTCTGTCCATCTTATTTCAAGTGTGGCCTTCCAGGCCTGTAAAGGCACACCATAAATCCCTCCAGCCCTGGGAAGGAGCAGAGGAAGGTCACAGGAGGTGGCAGCACAGGCAGGGCAGTGTCAGAGCTGCTTTCATGTGCTGCCAGCACAGACCCCCCAGCCCCAGCTCCTCCAGATAAAGGGTGGGGGGTCGAGGAGCCCTTCCCACCCTGGCGCCACTCCTGGAGGCAGGACTGGGGCTCAGCACCCCTTGGCAGGGCTGTGAACCTACTGGTGTGACTTGTCCCCACTTTGTCCCCTCTTGTGACCCCTGAAGGCATTTTATTTTCCTCCCCTGGATAGTCCTTGGCTATATCAGCTCCTTTCCTTGCATGTTTAGGAAGGTGGCCAGAGACTATTATAACATAGAAAAGCTTCCAAATAACCTAAAAAATAAAAACCTTCCAGCACACACTGTCATAAGCCCTGGTTGGAAAGAGTTTCATTAAACCAGAGAACATTCAAGGACACACTTAAGCCCCACTGACACCTGTGTTCTCCTGCAGAGTCAGGATCCCAGAGCAGAGGTGGAAAGCTATCACCTGGTATCTCCAGCAGGGCTTTCTGGTTCCATTTCACTGTTACCTCATTGCTACCAAACCAAACTGAGCTGAAACAACCCTCAGTTGTCACCCTGCTGGTGTTCCCTGCCAGTGCTCTGTCCAAAGCCTGGTGAGCAGTGACAGGCATTGCACAGGTCAGCAGAGAGAGAGCATCAGAAACCAAAGCAGAAGGATTTGGTAAGGAAAAAGTGTGAAGTGTGTTCACCTGGAGGAGTGCAGAAAGCTGAACCCCTGCCAGAGGAATAATCTGGTAAACTTCCTAATGAATATTTCTGCAACACAAAGTCTCTTTGTGGATTTAAATTAATCTAAAGCACATTCATTAATTCATAGCTAGGAATTGAATTATATTTTGTTGCTGACCTCCATGTTGTTTGTCTGTAACTAGATTTCCCCTTAAAGGCAGCAGCACTATTTAATCATAATGCCAACCTTTGGATCTACTTCAGCAGCAATTACCCTGAGGTTTGACTTTGATATAATTTATATTTCAGAACACATCATAAATAACTCTTTCTTCTCCTTTCAGTAGGGCTGTGTGAATGTGCACAAACCCATGGAAATATGAATCACAGCCTATTTATCTCATTCAGGCTGTGTGAGCAAATGCTGCTGCCACATGTCCCTGGCCACCCCTGTCTGCCCCGTGGTGACATTTTCATGTTCTTGTGGTGTGAGATGAGATCTGTGTGTGCTCCACCTACAAAACCACAGGAAGAGGGTCCTGAAAGTGCCATAGGATGGACCAAAACCCCTTGCTTGGATACAGAAGAAAGTTAAAATCAGTGCAGGTGTCAGTTAGGAAGAGCCCAAGAACAAAATTTGAAAGGCAGCAGTATAAGATTCCCAACAACCCTAATAAAATTAACCTCAAAATCATCAAAAATCCCATGAAACTCTGCTGTTTTGGATCTGATACCTACAGAGCTGCAATCAGCAGGAGAGGTAACTCGTGCTAGAGCAAAGCTGGTGCAATGGGCACGTTTAGATGCTGTGTGTTTAACACACAAGGGAGTTAATCCTGGTCCTGCTAACATCCCTCTGAGTGCACAGGAGGGTTTGCAGGGCTGTGTCCATCAGGGAACCACAGTGAAGGTGCAGCACGAGCTCTGGCACTCTGCTTTTCCAGCTGCTGGCATAAAGTGCAGGATTTTCAATGTGTCTGTCAAGACTGGCAGGAAGGGGGGGAAAAGCTGCAGAAATCAGTGTGCAATGAGCAGAGTTGGGTCTTCACAGAAGAAGTGGGTTTTTACTGTTCTTTGGTTTGTTCTGGATGAGTTTCACCCAAGAGGATGGCAGATTGTGAAAATCATTATGCATTGATTTTTTTTTTTTTTTCATTTTTATCCTAATGTGAAAATAAGACTACAAAGTGCTTCTGCAGGAGTCCAACATAGCCTTGCAATTAAATTCAAGTTGCTTTCATGAAGAATGACAGCCCAGTGGTGGGAAGAAACCTGCAAAAACAATGTCTAACACTGTCAAAGCAATCAAATAACATCTGTTAACTTATGCTCAGGAACAGAACTTCTGCCGTCTCTCAAAACCTCCATAATCTCAACAAACACACAATAAACCTGCCTGATGAAGGCACAGCTTTCATGAATCCAGTAAAAGCCATTGCTTCCCAAATCCTGAAGTGTTTCACAGAAATATTTGTCACATCCCAGTGGCTGGGTACAAACCCTGCATTTTGGCTGCCCTGGTGCATCCCAGGTGAGGCAGCCCAAAGAGGAACCTGAAACACCAAGCCATAAATGTAGATATTTTTAAAGGATGGGGAATTCCCATAAATCTTTCATGTTTCTCAGCCAGCACAAGGGATCTGAAATGTGAGGGCTTTGGAGCACCACAATGCCCCTTGGCTTTATAGAGATTTTTCAAGGCACTTTCTGTCCATCATCTGCTTTCCACATTGACCAGATGAGCCCAAAAACAATCTCCCTGGCAGTTGCTGTGCTTGTGAGCAGCTTGTGTTGGGAAAGAGCTCCTGCCATCACTGCTGGCCTCTCCCATCACTGGAGAGCTCAACCAGTGGCTTCTGTGTCAAGTTTAGCTTTGTGCAGCAGGCTGGTGGGTCAGGAACCCTCCTGAGGGCTCCAAGTGGGAGAGACATCACTGATGCTCATCCTTTTGGAATAGAATTCCTGTTCAAGTCAAGTTTCTGCTTCTCAGCTTGGACAAGGCTCCATCACCCTGTCAGGACATCAAGTCCTGTCCTGGCCACAAGTCACCCAATGGCTGATCCAGCTGCACAATCCTCTGCCACTTTTCAATAAAAAGCCTTTGAGGTGACAACCTGTGTTTTTTCTGTGATTATTCTTTGTTGGGATGCTTATAAGTGAAGTGCCATCCAGAGACAGTGGCCATGGCCCATAAATTTAATTACTAACCTTTAATTCATGGGTGGCAGGAACAGTTCTTCAAGCATCTGAGTTAATCAAGCTTTGCTGACAGTGGCAATCAATTGTTCAGCAGCCTGCTTTTTGCTTAATTACTGTTGGACTACATTGCATTTTCAAAATGTCAAGAATCCTCTTTTAGAAATGCAATAAATCATTTCCATGTAGTGTGCCAGGCTGGGCTAGAAGACTATTATTCTCTCACACCTGACCTTGGTTACAAGGAACAGAAATTGATCATTTACTGTATCAGTGAAATATCATTTAAGGAAAAATGAGTATTAACTAAGAACTTCAACTCACTGAAAGGAAAAAGTTATTTTCTGGCCAAGGAAGATGCTGGCAGGGGGATGTGGCTCCATTAAAACTCATCTGTGAATGAGGCACCACCTACACTGGGAATCAAGAAGCAGGATTGTGCTCAAGTGTGTGGAGAGCAGGGCATGGGTTGTGGCTGGTGTCAGCCAAGATGATATGAAGATAAAAGGCATCCTCTGAGAATGCTGCCAGAAATAAGAAGGAAGAGGCTCTGTGGAATCATATGGATCAAATTTCCTTTTTCATTGTGTTTAATAGAAAAGTTTTTCACCTCCCAAGGGTACCAATGAAAATTTTCTTCAAACCAGTTGAGTTTTTTGGCTTTCTAGTTTCATTGAACATACATGCATTCAGAAAAGTAAAACCTCTTTTCCCTTCTAGAAAGCAGAGCTGATTAGAGCCAGGAACCAACAGCAAACAAACTGTGATTAAGAAATGAAAACTAAGCAATAAAATGTTCAACACTTGCAAGACAATAAAAAAAATTTCTTAGAGGAAAAAAAAAAAAAAGGAAAAAAGTTACAAAAGAAGTCTCTACCCTAAACTAACATTGCTGTTTTCCTAATTTAAAACATATTTAACTTTTCTCCCCATTTTTGCCAGTGGCACCTGTCTCCCCAGGAGTGCCTAAGGGATTTCCTCTGTGTCTCACCTCTCCACATGTCCCAGTCTCTCCTCACCACTGGCCACCACCAATGCAGCTCCTCCAGGACAAGGGCAACTGTGGCCACCCCATGCCCAGGGTGCAGGGGGGACTGAGGGATGTGTGTCCATCTGTCTGTGCTGTCAGCTCCCACCAGAGCTTTGCTCTCTGCTTTTTGTGTTTCACTTTCCCAGCTTTGTCCAAAAGGCAGCAGCACTAGAGGGCACTGCCTGCACATGTGAGCAAAGGGGACACATCCCCAGCCATCTCCCAGGACACACAATTTTGGCTGTTTGCTGCACCTTCCCTTCTCACTGTGCCCTTTCTCTAGGGGAAAACGTGGAGCCAGCTGGGACCATTAATTTCCCTGGCTGCAGATGAGGTTGGCAGCACAAGGTGATGTACAAGAGCAATCCCAACAAACAGATTTGGGAAAGCCAAAGTGAGGCATGGTCAGGCAAGTTTGTTCCAGGCCCAGAGCAGGCAATGAAACAGCTGCACACAGGTTTTGTCCAAAAAGATCAGGTCATGCTGGGGGTGTCCAGGAGCACAGGGAAGACTGAGCCTCACAGAGCCCCTTCCTGGGGTGTCCAGCTGTGCTGGGGGGAACCTCACTGCTGCATCTCTGCTCCAAACCCCTCCTGTGGACAGAAATTCCCTTCTGGATCCAGCCACATGGGTAAAAAATCCATCCACATGGGTAAAAAATCCAGCCACATGGGTACAAACAGCCCATCCTCCTGCTGCAGCAGAAAAGACTCATGTCTGGAGAAAACTGCTAATTCACATTAACCCAAAGTGTGTGAGCTGCAGCCTTCAAGCAGAGTTGAGCTCTGCAGGGCTGGCCTGGGTTGCAGGGAGTTCTAGCCCAGGTGACAGATGAACTGAACCCCTGGTGCTGCCAAAATCATCTCAGTGAGCCCAGAAGGAGCCAGGCTCAGCTGGCATCACCTGTCTCAGATTCAAAGCCCTCAGCAGCACAACTGCTGCTTTGGTCCCTCTTTCTCCAAGCCATGTCCAGCCTCACCTTGCCCCACAGATCCTCACAGGCTCCCTGGATGTCACTTCCACACCAAAAAGCCATCAGGCTTGGACAGTCTGCCATGTGAGATGAAGTCCAGACAGAGCCAAACTCCTCCAGTGTCTCCTCTGGGGCCCTGCAGCTGAATTGACACTCCTGTGACTGATTTCTTCCAGCCTGAACTATTTCCCTTGATGATCTGCCCTAATGGAAAAACAGCTTTTCCACCTTTCAAATGAAAGCAAGATAAAAAATGCCTTCCTGGTTGAAAAAGCACGTGGAAATGCTGCCAAAGAATATGCATGTTAATAACATATCCTTTGTATGAGAAGACAGTGATGAAATTTCAAGTGATCTCCCCAGAATACAAACAATACCCAGAGAATGGCAAGGAGATTAAAATAATCCTTGGGATGCCTTTCAGTTTTCATGGCTTTTGTCAAATAAATAAATAAGTACAAATTAGCAGTGTATTACAGTCTCCCAAAAGCTGGTGTTTCCACCCCAAAGGATTCCTCTCTGCAGTTAATAAAAACGACTTGCATAGATAGCAGGTCCCTGAGGCTGAGGTGTTATTTCTGAAATAAATTGCTTGTTTGAAAAATCACAGGGAAATCATTGTGTTTGGGATGTTTGAAGACTTTTCTAATTAATCCAGGAGTGTGAGGGGAGGGCACAGATTCCCTTGTCAGAGCAGGGTTTCTCCAAGTGCTCAGTGTAAAACTGAGTTTGGGGATTTGTTCCTGAGGAGAATGACTTGGTCATGCTGTTAAGACACCTCTTTTTTCACCAACCAGCAACCAACCCAGCTATTTGTTTTGCAGGAATCAGGATCAGGGAATGCAGCACCACAGCCACCCCCACAACAGAAGATTTTTCTGTAGGGAGGGACAAACCTGCCTTTTCTGGGGGAATGCCTGGGCCCTGCTGCAGGGGAATATTTCCTTTTCCCACAGAGGGAAATGATGCTGCCTTGACACCCCCTGAGCATTCCTGGGCTGGGAGCTGCAGGGCCAGAGCAGCTTCAGATACCTGCACCAGCTTCATGGTGATTCCTCCTTTCTCCTGGTTAGAAAACAGAAAAACAGACACTGGCATTCCCAAGACAGGGAGGTGAGACTCTCACTCAGCAAAACCATCTCCTGTCTTTGTGGGAGTCCTTTCCACATGCTGGCACTTCCCTGTAGAGCTCCCCATGGAATGTGCAGCCCAGTGCAGCTCACCCTGTAGGAAATCCCTGTGGTTGTGGCACTTCCACAGGGCACACACCCCACATCCAGATGGGATGAGCCCCTCCAGGACAGGGCTGACTCTTAAAGACACAATGCAAAAACACAGGATGTCCTTTGGGCTTTGATTTGTTAAAAGGGGAATATTCTGTGTAAATTAAAACAAGAAAAGTGGTAGTCTGTGATTAAATTTCCATGAGATATTCCTTGCTGCTGGAGGAAGCTCTGAGCAGATTTGGAGATCAGAGAAATCCACACAGGGAGAAAACACCTTCCTTTTGGCCTGGAAATGCCCAAGTTCTTGTGAGTGACCAAACATCCAGCCCCTAGAGAGCTGGGCTGAGGCTGCCTCAGGGATTTTGGCCCCAGGGAGATGAGCTCACTGGGACACAGGGACAAAGCACAAGGTGCACAGGCTGCACCTGGAGATCTGTGTGTTCCCACACAGCTCCTGCAGGTACAGGTCATTCTTGGCAGCACCCACTCCTCCAGTGCCTCCATCACTTCCTGCCACCTGTGCACTCAGCCTTCTGGAAAAGAACATCAAAGTCAATGGGAACACTTGAAAATGTCTGTAGGATGGAGCAATTTCAGGATACTGATATGTGGAGATGACTGTGAACCCTACTGTATTTACTTCAGGAAAAAAAAACCAAACAACACCCCGCAAAAAAATAAAAACCAAAATCAAAATAACAAATCCAAGGCTCCCATTTTTAAACTAAAATATAAATAAAATATAAATAAATATGGGGCCTTGCTTTGTAAATGTGTACTTGCAGAGACCCCCTCTCACCCTTCATCTCTGCCAGACTGGTTTAGCTGCTTCCCTGACAGATTTCCCATTGCTTCCCATCCCCAGCCCTCCCATGCACCCTCTCTGGGTTCTGGATGGTCTCACCCACAGCTTCTGCAGGCTTGAGCCATCCATCCCTGCTCCTCCTGGAAACACTTGCCCTGCATCATTCTCACAGAATATTTCATGCATCACAGACACTCTGCAGAACTTTTTCTCTAAGCACTTTCCAACACTGTTGCAATTGAGAAGGACATTGAGGGCCTTGGTTTCCATCTTTTCCATGCCCTTGGTGTCCTTCTGGAGCCCAGTCTCTTTTCACACAGTAAGGAGCAGAGCTCATCACAGGCATGGTGAAACTGTAGGATGCACTTGGGTCTGTTCATCTCCCAAAATCCCTGCTCAGCTCCTGGAGGCAGGCATGCAGACCATGTTGCTCTGCCATGAACACACGTCCTGAGAGAGCTGCAGGTGGACAGGATGTCTCAGACTCCTTTTCATTAGATGGGAATCACACTGGTTTTCCCTTGTCTTGTCCCAGAGTCCAGACCTTGCCCCTTTCCTGGCTGGCTGAACCCATGGACAGGACTGAGAGCTTAAACCACCAACCTTCACCCATCCCATTCCCCAAAATGTGCTGGAGACAGAGAGAAGGGACAATGTGTGCAGCACTGAGGAAGCCCATGGCTCCTCTGGTTAATGGCCCTTGCAGTGGGCAGCACAGTGTATTTTTACTCATTAAATCAAAGTGGCTGCTCCTTGCCCTTCAAGTCCCCAGAGAGCAACTATTCCTGATAACAGCCAGTCCCCACAGACTCATTAAGCTTTCTGGAAGCTGTTTGCAGAGGCAGGGTGCTAATCTATGAAGATAAGAAGTCAAGCCTTTCACTATGAGGACGTTTTTTACAACTTGTCTCCTGCTCTCCCTCGTAATTTCATCAAAGGCCAAACCTAAAAACCTATCTAATCTGTCAGAAAGGCCAATCTAATCTATCATTATTAAACACTTTTATGGAGAAAAATGGATTGCAACATTAGAGAACTTGTGATTTAGCACATGAAAGAGATGGAAAAAATGTCTCTGAAATGACAAACAATACTAAATCTGCTTTCCCAAAAGAACAGATTAGCTGGTGACACAAATAAATAAGTAAATGCAGTTAAAACTGCTTAGGTTTATGGCAAGAGGTGTAGAAAATGCCTGAGACTTGCCAGTGATAGCCTTTTATAGCAGAAGTAGATTTTATTGGGCTTACATGGAAATGAACCTTCACCTACTCTGGGAGTTCTGGGAGCCAAGTGCCTTGGAAGCAAACCATGCAAGGTCTGTTCTGGGCTTGGAAAAGCCTTTGAAAGGTGGTGGGTGAAGAAAGGGGTGGTGTTTAGTGTAGGAAGCATGGTGGGGAGAAGATTAGATCATATAGTAGAAAAAATGGGAGAAAAATGGGCTTTTCCAGAAGATAGGGACAAAATCCAGCCCAAATGTCCTTGTAGAGCAATTCTCAACATTTCCCTCTCCAGGCAAAGACCTGGGAGAGATGGGACTTTTCCCTGTAGACACAGAAGAACTGTTTGTTCCATCATTTCCACCTGAACAGGTAAAGGAGAGGCCTGGCCACAGGAGTTTTGGATGCTCTGGAAAATTCCAAGTTTGAGCCCTCCTTGCAGCCACAGCTGAGGTGCCCAGTGAGGTTCAGAGCTGCCCACAGCTCCAGCAGGGCTCTGGCACTCTGGGTGCTGAGCCCAGGGCTTTCTGCTGCAGTAAAGAGTCTGATTTCAACAAGGGCAAACTTGTCATCATCACAGACAGATTAATTAGGCTTGGCAGGTTTCTCACTAGTTGGAAATGAGATCTGTTGCCTTGAAAATGAGGGGGAAAAGAGGTGATTTGTACAGGGGATATATTTGGGAGCACTCCCTGGAGGAGTCAGGGTGCAAAGCTCAGTCTGTGTGAAGATGTCCCTGGGGTGTAGCAGCTGCCCCAACCCTTTCTTCCCTCAGCTCCTGCAGTGCCAGGACTGGGCTGGGGGTGACTGGGGTATCCAACCACTCCTTGCATTGCTCCAGCATTATCCAGGGATGGACTCAAGCTCTGCCACACGTGGGCTGCCAGGCCACCAAACTGCAGCATGAGCCATGGATGGCATCATCCCCCTGCAGAGCAGATGCCCCACAGCAGGGGAGGGATCTGAGCCTGCTGGGATGCCTTCAGCTTTAGCTTGCATATTTTCCAAATTCTGTTCTGCATTAGCATTTAACTCTGAACTCCATATGAAGTGTTAGCAAGTTCTCCTCACAGTCTAGTTTGACAAAACAATCCTTTTCCAGCCCCAGAACCAAGGACACAGCTGCAGCTTCAGGCCCCAAAAGTGCAAACAACACAAATTGAGGAGAGAATCTGGGAGGATGGGACTGCAGAACCTGGAGCTGGAACTGGACAATTAACCCCAGTGTGGAAATGGACCAGAACTTATAAAAGTGTGAAAACTCATCTGTCTGTCCTCCCAGGGTCCATCAGCCAGGCTCTTATCCTGCCCAAAGTGTATCTTTTGAAGGCCTTTTAATAAATCCCTACCTTATTCCTTTAACTCTGTCCAGCCTCTGTTCTAAGCAGCCTCAGGGCATCAGCTGTGCCTGCAAAGGGCTGAGAACACCACAATCCCACCTGCAAAGCAGGATATGTGCCCTGACCCCTCCACTGACATTTAGGCTGGAAATCTGCTCTTTAACTGCTCTGAACACTTCCAGATTTCCAGCAGTTCAAGGGAGATTTGGCAGGGCTCGCTTGTGCTTGATTTTATTTCAGATGCCATAACATTTGGGCCTTTTTATGCAGCTTTTGGCTGGTGTTGAAGCAATTTCTGTCTGTTTCTTCTTTCTCTTCCTCCTCTCCCTTGCCATCCATGGTGGGAGGCTGACAAAAGTCAGTGACTCAGCCCTAGAAGAGAATGGAAAACTCCAACAGGGCTTTGAATTGAAATGCAGGCAAGGAAGGAGAGACCCAAGGGGAGGTTGGAGAAAGAGAAGGAAAGGGATTGTAATGAGAAAAAACATGAAGAGAGCAAATAAATGCTCCATTTGAATAAGCAAGCAAGAATAAATTCTTACAGGAAAGTCGTTTCTACTTCACAGGCTGGGGAAAGAGAAATTTGCACACAAAAAATTCCTAATTTCCTAAGGAATTTCAGAAGCTGCAGAACTATAGCCTGATTAAGCACAAATTTCTGTCTTCTGTGCCCTTACTAGCACCTCCTTTCTCTGTGGCTCTTACCAAGCAAGAAAGAGACTGTCTTAGGGCTTAAAATGTGAGCAGGAAAGAAAAGAAGTGCCCCTAAACTTCATGGGGTGGGGGAGACATGATATTAAAATCCACCAGAGGGTTTGAATGCCAGCCCTTCTATCAAATTCCAACTTATCATACAGGGGCTGTGCAAGTTTTCCAGGTCCTCAGGACAGCCAGCTTCTCTGCTGCCCCAGCATCTGTGTACACTGTGATGGGTGTGAGGATATCCAGTCCTCCCAGGCCATCCCAACACCAAATTACTCAGCTGTTTGCTGCTCTGGGTCCTTGACACATCTGTGCAAAGCACCATGGAAACATTTCAAGGTTCAAATCTGCCATTTTGGGCTGTGGGTCTCCCTCAATGGCTCATTGTGTGGAAGGGTGACAACCAATGCATTGTCCTGGCAAACATTTCTCACTGTTCTGGGTGAGCCTGGCCCACTCTAAAGAGCTGCTGTCTGCTTGCCACCACACCACCATAACATATCTCACACATCCATGGCAGCCTACTCACTTCCCATTCACAAATTCCTGCCCTGAATAACACCAAAGAGTTAAGGCTTTGTCAAAAGGTTGTGCTCTGGGAAGGGAAACTGGAGGAAAAATGGCTTTCAATGCAATGCAAGCATAGACAATACTGTTTTGTAACTGCTGTGTTTGATGTGCAGTGACAGGAATTAATCATTTTACTTAACAGAATTACTCTTTGTTATGTAAACTTTGTAAAGTCAGTCTCATGTGACCTCTTTCAATTAGGAACAAATTGTTTAAAACTGTGTCTTTCTGAAGGCACAGTATTCCTAAGAGTGACCTCGGGGATGGGTTGTCATTTCACCCTGGAGTACTCACAGCTGTGCACTTCCACACCACATGGAGACCAAAATGTGCAGAATTATTCTCCTTTTTTTTTTCCTTTTTTTTTCTTTTTTTCCAACAGAGCAAGCAATCCCTCTGCATTTATTCTAATATGGGGTGAACATTTGTTTACCATTTCATTTTCAGTTCTGACACAGCTGGATGTGTTTTTATAGGTTTCTCATCACCTCAGTCTGCAAGCACCTCAGTGGTGAGAACAGACATGCATCCTGAGAGCCCCTTGGAGAAAAAGAAGAGATCCCAGACCAGAAAAGAGGAAGGACCCCATCATCACCAAATGAAAATAATTTCTTCACAAAAAAATAAGTTGGGCTAATGTCATGCAGAAAGTCTGTAGCAGGGCCAGGAAGAGCCTCCAGAACTCCACGATTTCACCCATCTCAGCCTTCTCTCCTGGTTCCCATAACCTTGAGAGCTGCTGCAGCTCCCTTTGCTGCCAAACAGTTTCACACACATCATTTGACCTGGGAAGGCTGGAAGTGTCCTCTGTTACACTCAGGGATGCTCAGATTTTGCTGTTCTGGCCATGCTGAGGCACAAAGTGAGACTGCCAGGCTGCTGTGGGCACCACAGCTTTGCTTTCAGAGCTGCTTGCAGAAGGGAGGCAGCAGCAGGATGTGCATGCCCTGCCAGTGCTGGGGATAACTGAGCCCCTCCTGATGGGCTGTGAGTTCAGCCCTCTTTGGAGATCCCATTTCACCTCTGCTGCCCATGGAGGTGGCTGCCCATGTTCCACTCCAAACCCACTGCACCTCATAACCTCTCTGGCAGCATCCACAGGCTCCATTTTTGCCCTCTTAATGCTGTGTTCAGCTACTAACCAGCCCTGATCGCTCTGGGTGATAAAAGCATTTGCTCTGGGTGTTTCCCATGCATAATGCAGGGTTTATGCTGGGTCCAGGCACTTTCAAAGGGTGGCTGTGCAGTTTTAGTTAAGAGCCCAATCAGAAGTTACTCTGCTCTTTGCTTTGAAAGGCTCCGGCTGAACTTTGATCTCATTTCCCTGCTGCATTAAGAAAAAAACAACCTGCCTTGTCCAGACAAGGTGAAGGATCACATCCAAGGGCTTTCAAGTGGAGTTGAGCCATTAAATACAAACATGGTCAGAGATTGCAGAAGGAGCAGTGACAGTGGCGCCTGTCAGCTGAGCCTGTCCCTCATCTGGCACTGCCCTACAGCTGCCAGGGGAGGGTCAGTCTGTTCTTCCAGGTAACAAGCAATAGAACAAGAAGAAACAGCATGAAATTGCATCAGGAGAGGTTTAGATTGGATATTGGGAAATATTCCTTCACTGGAACGAGCTGCCTAGGGAAGTGGTGGAATCACCATCCCTGGAGGTGTTCAAATAGCAGGAAAATGTCATGCTTAAGGACATGGTTTAGTAGTGGGCTTGGCAGTGTTAGATTAATGATTGCACTCAATAATCTGAGAGTTCTTCTCCAGCTTTAATTATTCTGCAGTTCTGTACTGGCCCATATGGACTTCCCCAACCTGCAAATCCCCAGTATGGCCTAGGCCTCACTTAGTGCTTACCCCAGTGTAAAGTGAGGAATCTGTGGGGTCTACAAGGCTGGATTAAAGCTGCAGCCACAGCCCTGTTAAACAGCAGCCCAGGGTTGCCCCAGGAATGCAAACACTGCAGTAAGTTTTTCTGAACATCTTCCCATGGGAGTAGGTGAACACCACCTCCATCCCCTCCAGGTGAAAGGATGGAGCCCAAGGAGATTAAGCAGGTGCATGGAGGGGTCTGGGCAGACTGCAGCACAGCTGATATCACAGCTGACATCCCCAGGGACACCAGCCTGGACTTTGCAGGATGCTGTCAGGATGGAAAGCACGTGGGCTGATGCTCTGCAGTAAGCCATGCTGCAAACCCCAGGAGCAGCAGCTTATTGAACAGGCAGGCTGCAAGGATCTGCAGAGCTAATAATAGTGTCTTCTCCTAACGAGCTCATTAGCTTCTGCAACAGTGAAATCATCTCTGGCATATCCCTCTTGATCACTGTGGTTGTATCTTGTGTTTCTATCGAGACATTACTAATAGCTAATATTCATTGTGGTATTTCTGTATGGGATTTACTCCCACTCTGCAAAATAGCCCTGGTTCAGCCCCAGGGAATAAAAACAACAGCAGCTATCGGAAGTGTTAAGTAGTTGAGAATTTTTCTCCTCTGTTTTTGCCAGTCTTTTACATCATTTCATCAGTTCTTTGTGAAAAGGAGCCCTTCCTCCCTGGGACAGAGGCTGTGTGTGCTGGGCAGAGCCTGTCCCAGGGGAGCAGCTGGGCTCAGCTCAGTGCCCCAGCATCGAGAAGGGGACATTGGCTGCACCACGGGTGGAAACAGGCTTTTATCTGGGCACTGCCACAACACATCCCTGCAAACAACAGCCAGTGCCATTGCCCCCCCCTGAGTCAAGGAAATCAGCTAATTCAGGGGAACCAAGCACTGATCCCATGAAAGAATAAGGCTTCAGCCCACGAGACTGAACTAGCTCACAACTGGAACACCAGGCAACAGGATGCTCACTCTGCAGAACCATTCCTCAGCCCTTAGTGTCTTCCTCAGGCCTCTTCTGGTCTCTTTATGTGATGCTGCATTCCTAACTGCAGCCTTCATGTCCACTAATGTCCAGGTGCACTGCTGCACCACCTGACAGGGCTGCAGTTCCCTTCACCTGCAGCATGGTTTTGGGTAGCATTAACAGAAAGTGTGGACACTCTCCAGCTCCAGCTTGGATGCTGTGGATGGAGCCAGTGGTTATCAGCAGAGTCTGCCATCATCCCAGCCTCCTGCCTTGTTTTCAGTCACAAGCTCCATTCCTCTGGGTTTTATTTTCACTAAGAATTCTTCATAACTTCTATTTATTTACTCAGTGTCAGTTAGATGTCTGCTTTTCTGCCTGAGCTATCTTTAGCTTCCAAAATATTTAGCATTTCAGGGAAGTATTTGAGCAACTTTTCTGAGAAGAAATAAGGCAGAGCATCAGCACACAGAAACTGTCCTATTTTTTTGTCTCTTTTCTATGTGGGGGCATCCACAGCCTCTCCCAAAATGACTAAGACTTGTACCCAAGGCAAGATTAGTGGTGATCATGGAAATAGGATGGGCATAGCAGCACACAGCCATGCACAGCCCAGCTCACAGTTTTTCACTAAAGAAGGATTTCCATTTAATGCCCAGGGAGGGAATGTGAATAAAACTGAACTCCCAGAAAACCTGCAGGATTGGCTTTCTCTTTTTGTTGTCACTGAGACAGTTGTTTGCTGTAGTGCTTGCCATGTGGTTTGAGTCCTGGTTTTCCTTCTCAATAATTTTCCTTTAAGAATCAGTGCCTGCACTATTTGCAGGCAATCAATCATTAGCATGGTGACTTCTGTTTTGCATATGTAAATTAGTTATTTGCATTTTCTATTTCAATTTTAGCACATAAAAATAACAAGCAAAGAAAACAAAGGGAATACGCTATGTTATAAATAAATTATAATATATTGCAATATAACATGGGATATTTTGGAAAGTGTTTTGCACACAGACTCAGGCATTAATGGTAGGAAGTCCCCTTTGATGTAAGTGAGCAGGAGAGGTTTGGCAGTGTCTGTCTAGGGCTGGCACAGTCCCCAGCCACCCATCCTTCCCATGCAGGCTGCCACACTGCAGAGCAGCTCTGCTGAATGCAGTCTGGGGCTGGTTTGCACCATAAGCATCACTCAGGGTGGGGATTAACCCATCCCAGTGACCTTCAGAGGCCTTTGCCACTTATGAGGACAAGTCCTGGGAGCTGGAGCAGATGTGGCTCTTCTCAGCCATCCCAGCAGACACGGACAGCCCTCTCTGCTGTGGGATTGCACTGATGCCCAGCTCCATCCATCCACCCATGCTGCTGCGGAGCTGGCAGGAGCATCACCTCTGCTGCAGCTGCTCATCAGAGCCCTGTCTGTGTGTGTGTGTGTGTGTGTGTGAGGGGGCACACTGCAGGCTGCAGAGTGGCCCAGGGGAGCTTGTCACCCTTAATGAGATTACACTGCCCTAATCTCACAGCAAATCCGATTGTCATGGTGGCGCAGGGAGCAGCGCAGGGCAGGGCTCTGCTGCACTCCTTGGGTGTCTCCTGAACCCTGACAGGAGGGGCTGGTGGGTTTTCCTTGGTCCCTGGGGCTGGGAGGGAGTGTGACCGTGCAGGAGAGGGGAAGGAAGCACGTCTGAGCCCGCACCTCTGGCGGGAGCAGAGCGCAGCTCTTGGCACTCTGTCCGCCACCAACAGCTGCGCTGCTTTCTGCAGGGTTATGCAACTGCTTTGTTCCCAAATAATATAACCAGTGGTATGTTTAAATTCATACCAAATCTTGTTTATCTTGCTGCAGTTTCACAGAGAAATCATGTGTGAAATTGTAGCAGGGCCTGAGGAAGGCTGGCCACAACCACAGCGCTCGCTGCCTGGCGCGGATCCTTCCAGGTGGGCTGGGGGCTCTTCCAGCCCCTCCCTGGGGAGAGGCTTCTGCTCCTGTTTGGGCACAGCCTCTTGTGTCCCCTCTTGTGTCCTCTGCTCAGCTTGTCCTGTCCCAATAAGGGCTGCAATCCCAGAGCAGTGGTGAAACCCCGTGGGCTGATCTCTGCGGATATGGAGCAGGGGATGAGATGGGACCCAAGGGAAAGGCATCCCCAAAAAGAGCCAGTGCCCAAGCCACAGAACATCCCTCAACCTAAAGGAGACTTTTCATCTCCTGGTAAGCCCAAAGCAACAATTACATCTTCCACTGGCTGATCTGACAAAACAGCCACATTTCTTTTCATGCACTCATCAGAAACATGGTAAAATGCCAAGGTGCTGCTTTGAGTGAGGAAAAGAGGCTCCTATAACCTCTCTGGGCTCCTGCTGCAGCCAAACCCACACTCCTGGGAAATGCAAATGCAAACACAGTGTCTGTGGCATTGCTGGAGGTGGGAGCAGCATCCCTGCATGTGCTGGGCAGAAACTGCACGGGAAGTCATGTGTGTGCAACTGAATTTTAGGAGTCCCAGCCCAACTGTTCAGCTACATATTTAGGACAAAGCTGCAATAAGCAGAGAGGCTTTTGAACTTGGGAACAATAGGAGCTATTTTCAATGGGTGAATAATGTTGAAAATCTGTCCCTTAATGTCAGCTCGCAGAGTCATCATTTTTTCCCAGCAAATAATATAAAAGTTTAATTTTTTTCTCAATGGATTTCAATGCAACATTTACTCTGAGAGTGTTTATTCCTCCTCCAAGAATAACAGGGAGACACAGTGAAAAGGGACAAGATGATCTTTATCATTTTAAATAGAGCAATTCCAATTTTTTTGAATCATCCCACTGCAGTTCTGCATGCTTAAATGCATGCCATAAAAACAATTTTACGAAATAATTTCTCTTCATGTTTTGCATCACATGCCTTTGATGAAGAGAAATAAAGCTGAAACTCACAGATACTGCTACTGTTGGTGTAAATAAAATAAAATAATTAGTTTTCTATGCAAAAAATGAAGCATGTCTGAAATAATGTATTTCAGGAGGCTGTTTTGATGTTTAAAGGAAAAGAAACATTATTCAACTGGATTATTTTTCATGGTAATAATTTACAAATGTTCACTAAAGGCTTAAATATTGTATGAGACACATATTTTGACTGGCATAATATTTTGACACTACTAAAAAAACTTTCTGAATAGACACATTTCAGAAATCCAACTTGGAATAGAAACTAATTTTTAAATACTGGAATCTCTCTGATTTCAAAGTAGGTCTCCTCATTACTCAGTGGAAGTATCTCTTCTTAATTAAAAGAATACTTAGAAGCATTTTTCATAGCCTGGCAGCAGTGTGCTGGGCAAATAATGAATCTTGCATTGTCTTCTTGGCAGTGTGGCCCTTTCCTGCAACACCACTTGGACAGAAGTTTATCCCTGCATGAACTAGGAGCAAGCTCTGCTAAAATAAATTTCTGATGCGGGTATATTACAAGGACTGAAATTTTATAGTCACAAAAGCAGCTTTGCACAACAATTAGAAAACAGCAGCTTATTTAATCCTGTGTTTCATGAGCATGGCTCTCATTTTGTCAATTCAGAGATACCATCCTGCTCATGTCAGACTCTGTGCTTGCAATATTTTCTTTTTTGGTTATTGTTGTACACATTTAAACTGTGGACAACTGTTTTCCACTACTGACCCTCCCAAAATGCAGCTTGCCACTGCAAAAGCATTGAGGATGGCCATGAAACCCCAGCTTTTGTTTAGAACAGAGTTGCTAGATAAGATTATTTAAACTGATAAAACTCCACACAATCTCAGGGTCACCGATGTTCCCGTTCTGGCCCATTTCTCTTTATGAAATGGTTTTGGCCAAGGGGCTCCTGCTGATCTTGTGGCTGTTGCTTGTAACCCTGCCCAGTGATGATTTCAGCTGCTTCTTGACACCATTCTGCTGTGATTGGAAATGATCACCTGGTAACAGGTCTGAAACAGAGGGATGGGCAGGGTGTCCCAGACAGATGTGGGAACTCCATGATGCAATTCCACGAGTGATCAGCTGTGGCATCCATTTCTGTGCTGCATCCTCTGACACCAGCTTGGTTCAGCAGGAGTGTCCCTATGCCAGTGTCCCACCCTCCATCACCTTCACCTCTCTGCTGACCACAGCTTTTGCTGATACAAGAGGGATTAAGAAGGTGGCAGCAAAGGAACCAGTGTCCTTCGGTGATGTTCTGCACTTGGAAAAGACTGGAAATCCTTTAAGTTTAAGCAAAAGGCCAGGATGGGGATGTTGGCTCCCTGCAGTGTTCATCCCTTTAGGCAAGAGCAAAGCAGAGCTGGAGCAAACTGCATTTTCCCCATAGTGACAAGAGCAGCTGGTTCCCAAAGTTTCTGGGTGGCTGCTGTCCTTTCAAAGCACCTGCTGCAGCACAGCCCTGGGCTGGGCTCACAGCACATCCAACATCACATGAGAGAGGGTTATAAATGCCTGGGGGGCTGCTCCCCTGCACTAATTTCCAATTGATGCTGCAGCTCCTCACAGCCCTTTCTCAGGCCAGCAGTTTCTCATGTTCTGTAGCCCAAATGCTTTCCCTGCCTGTCCCAGCACTTCTCCTCTGACAGGACAGGGCAGAGTCCAGTGAGCAGTTTTCACCTCCCCTCAAAGCATTGACACACTGGCAAGCAGAGAGAAGATCCCTTGAGCTTAAACTTGAGCAGAACTGACTGAATGTGGCTGACTTTTGCCACAAATTCAAGAACATGGAGATTTTTTAACACATGTTTTGATATGTCCTGGGATAATCTATGGCCTTTTGAGTCCTTTTATATCCAAAGCAAACTTCAGAACACAATCCTGGCAGATTTCTTGGAATTGTGACGCTGAATGATTCTACAGATATTCCAAGTGATGCTCTGAGAGGAATGAAAATATTTTCAAATCGTGTCCCATTTACCCAGGGATGAAAGTGAACAGTAAATACTGAGTGCTCATTGCATGGGAAGCTGTCAGAGCAATCCCTTTGTATGTCTGTATTGTGTATCCTAGTCCCAAAGGAATCCCTTGCATGTTTCTGCAAAATTTAAATAATGCCCACTCTTCAGAAAACAATTTGTTTCACAGACTTCATATGGTTTTCAGAGCATTTGGGGGTAGGGAGTTCTGCTCTTTCTCAGGGTTGCAGTTTATCTGAATTTGCCTTTTTCACCAGCACCCAGAGTGTCCCAAGGCACAGCCTGGGCAGAGCCAGGTGTCCCTGCATGCCTGTCCCCATGACCAGAGCAATGTCTGCATCACCCAGAGCAAAGCAAACTGCCCCAAAAAATAGGATGGGACTTGCTGGAGACAGCTGTGGCTGAGCAGGTTTTACCCAATGACACCAGGACAACAAGTTATGTTTTCAAAGCTGAGCTGCTCACAGTGCATGCAGAGCATGAGGAACTCCTCATTTCTGTCTCTTTGTAAAGATAAAGAATTATTTTCCCTAACCCTAACCTGTCTAAACTCCTTGAAGAATTCCTCCTGCAACATTACCCTGGAGCAGGGCAAACTTGTTAAGAGTCTCCAGATAAAGAAGATTTTAGTCCAGATTATCACTGCTCTCCTGCAGCAGGAACAGAATTTTTTTTACCCCTAAACTCTTATGGCTGTATATAACCCTTTTGACAGCAAAGAGATCATTCAGTGTCCCTCTAATGCCAAGTACCCATTCAACATGTTCCATTTTCAACACAACCCTTCAGCAGCTCTGCAAACACCAGCCAAAGGGGTCACAGCTGAAACCTTGTCTCACAGATTTTTAACAAATGCTTGACTCTGTGCAGGCACAGCTCAGCACCTTTCTCACTGATCCTTCTTTCTGGGGTGTTTGGAGGATTATTTTAGATACCTGCTAGCTAATAATTTGGGTGGGATGAGCCTTTCTTCAGCTGCTCCCTTCATCATTGCTAAGGGAAGTCCAAGGGAATGTGCCAACAAAGAGGAAGAGAGGACAACAGTCTAAAGTGACATAATGAAGACATAAACTCAGTGACATCTGTCAGGAGATGTTGTTGTAGGAAACACAGTGTTTGTGTGTTTGTTTACTTCAAAATCACTTTGTTTAGCTGCCAGGAGCACATTGCATGAGGAACTTTCTTTCCAAACATCATGTAGATGCCATCAGCCCCCACTCCTTCCTACTCCAGATGAGTTTCTTGCATGTGATTCCCCAGCAGAAGGAGTGGATGAACCTCTCTACTAAACTCCTTCTCTTCCTATGGGAAAGAGAACAAGAAAAACACACGGTCCTCATTCTGGAGAGGACAGCAGCATGTGTGAAAGTCCATCTTTGTTCTTCAAAGCACTTAAGCTCATGCTTAAAGCTAAGAAAACACTTAAGTGCTTTGATAAAAAGGGAAGATCCAATGAATTGGGACTAAAGAGATGCTACAGTTAATTGATTTTCTTTGAGAGCAGCCTGTATTTTCCCCAAAAGGCTAATACTGTAGTTCTTCTATTCAACTCTAAAGCTGTTCCAAAGCTGCTGCAAGTTTGATAGGGTTAGCATTTCTTAGAAGCTATTTATTCACCCATGACCAAAGTATTAAGACTCTCTCCCTGCAGTAAATATGCACAAGTGGACACACACTGGGAAATTCTTTGTCTTGTCCTGTTCTGCTGCTGAAGGAAGACACATGGTTTCAATGATGTCTTTGTTATCTGATCAAGCATTCAGTCCAATTTGCAATTTTAATGAAAATCAGACACCTGCACTGCAACTGATCTCCACTCCCAGGATTAACAACAACAAGGAGAAGCAGCAATCCCCTTATCAGCAGAACTGAAGCCACCAGTATCCTGTTACTAGAGCTCAGGCTGTGATTTCAGATGCTACCCAGAAGAAAGGAACCCTTTATCCCTCTTTGGGCAGTGATCTCCTCAGATGGAGAACCAGCCCAAAGTGGCCAGCAATGGGTAACCTTAGCCTGAGTGCAGAGCCACAGGCTGGGGAGCTCTGGCTGCACCAAACCTCTGCAAGCTCCAGAGACAGGCTGTGCTGGCTGGCCCTGGAAGCACAGACATTGCACTGACCACAGAGACAGCTCTCCTTTAAGCATCATCTTCCCAGAACTCTACCAGAACACACAGCTTTTGGTGTCGATTCAAGTTTTTTTTCCTCTTTTAAAGTCTGTACAGGTTCATTTTTAGTCTGTCTTGGATATGAAACGCTGAGAAAACCTCCAAAATGAAATTGGAAGGGGATTTGGAAATGGAACAGGTGTCCTGACTCCAATGCCACCAGGAGAGGTCCCCCAGCACATCAGCTTGTCACAGCTGAGCCTGAGCAATGCCCAGGAGGGCAGAAGCTGCACAAGGGACATTCAAACATCAGGGGCAAAAGAGCAGCTCAGCATATTCCATTGCACCTGTTTGCAAAGCCACAGCTCCAAATGTGTGCTCCAAAAATCTCCACAGCTCTCTAAAATGGGAGAAGGATATGTGTGTGCAAGAAATGGGAAATCATGTAGCAGACTGCATCAGGGTGTATCCTCCACTCCAAGACATGAAGAAATCCACTTCCTCAGAGTTTTAGCCAATGTTTACTGAAGTTTTCCAAAATGTTTCCTGATTTCTCCTCTTGCCTGAAGCCCACTTCTTCCTGTCATCTGGGTTGTTTGTGTTTGTTGGTGTTTTTCACATGAGCAAAGCAGGATAAGAAAAGGAAAGGAGGAAGTAACAACACTATTGAGAATCTTCAATGAGTTAATGAACTTCAAAGAGTACCCCAAATCAAGCTCTTCTACTAAAATAGGCATTTTTTCACACAGCCTTTGGTGTCAAAATTTGTTTCAATTGAACCCCTGCTCTGCTGTGATGATGCTCAGGTAGATCTGATGAGATCAGAGAACATTTACATTCCAGAACTCTTGGGATCTTCTTTGACCTGGGAAAAAAAGTTTTATCTGCAATAAGACAAGAAGAAATGGCCTCAAATTGCACTGGGGAGAGGTTTAGGTGAGGAGTTAGGAGAATCTTCACAGGAAGGTTATATTGGGAAGCACTGGAACAGGCTGCCCAGGGAAGTGGTGGAAGGATCCTGAAGGATTGAAGAGATGTGTAGCTGTGACAGGATCTAGTGGTGATTGTGGCAGTGCTGGGGGAATGGTTGGGCTCGATGCTCTCTTTTCCAGCCTGGAGGGTTCTGTGATCTATTGCACAGCTCATTGTCTCCTTTAACTTGAGCTCCCTCTTTTGCCCTGCTGAAGGTAAGTCAGGCAGCTCCCAAGAAAGGGCTTGGCAAATTGTTTCAAGCCGTGGCTCTCTTCCTGTCCTACAGCAAGGCAAACAATTTGGGGACCCCAGGTCACATGTATTGATGAATTGAGCTCTTTATGTGCCTGGGCTGATGTTTCAGAGAGGCAACGATGCTTTTTATAGCAAGACTATTTTTTTATTCAGCTCTGAGTTGGGCTCTGCTTCCCTGATAAGGATTCTTCACCCCATTTTGCCAAGGAAATTGCACTATTTTGAAACAACATTTAGCCACCCCAGCCTCAGAAAATATTCTTGAAAACATTGTGCACTTGAACCTGCCACCCATGGAATAACAGAGGGAGTTTTCTCCCCAGGCTGTTTCTCTTTCTGTGTAGTTTGGGGACAGCCACTCCACCATACAGTGGTTTGTGTCCTGTGGTAACAACCCAAGCCCAGCAGGCTGTTGCTGCTGCTGAGAATATGCACACTCATTTGATCCAGGGCTTGTGTGAGACGATGGAAAAATTCTCCTGTTGATTCCAGGAGAGCTGGACACCCCTACAACATCCCTGTGTGACATTTGCACATAGAGTGCAAGTGCTGCAGCAGTTCTAATGCAAAGAGCCTGTTTGATGTCCTCCTGCTCATCCAAATGACACCCACAGCACCTCTCTGTCCCATCAGTTATCTTCCTGCCTCCTGTAAACACCAAGTATAAAAAGGTTATTAAACAACCACAAAAAATGTTTAAACAGCACGTTCAGGTCTGTGTAATGTCTCAGATCTCTTCTGTGCATCTTGTCTAAGGGCATTTGGGGAAGACAGTCAGGAACACAATGAGACATTAATAGGAACCAAGAGATGGCATTTTCAAACACCATCCACAGGTGGGGTTATGTGACATACTGCTGAAATCTGGATGTTTGTGTCCTAAGGCTCAGGGCTGTGATTACCCCATGGCCAGGTCTGTCCTGCACAGCAGTCCTAGGAGGAGTCCTGGAGGCAGTGCAGCTGTGCTGGCATTTTATCCAGTGAGAGCTGTTCTGATACAGCTACACTTTCTAACAACCTAAGCTTGATTTTTGACAGCTTCCAGGAGGCTTTCTGCCCAAGATGAACAGAAGTGCCTATTTCAGTTGTGCCTAACTGATTTCAGTGCCCAAAGTTGACCCTGTAATAAAGGAGTTTTAGGAAATTCTATGCAAAGACATCTACAAGCTGGCATGGAGAGGATGTCACAGGGCTGAGCACAGCTCCAGGGAATGTCCCCCTGCTCTGGGAAGGGCCAAAGCAGAAGAAAGCCTGTCCAGAAGCTGTGCACATGTCCCTGCTCACTTGTCACTGGCTGTGCTCTGTATGTCCCTGTGGGCACAGTGGGGCCATCCAGGTTTCCTCCACCAGAGCCTCGAGGGAGCAACACAGTCCAAAACCAAACCAGCAACTTCAGCTCTGCCTCCATCCAAGGTTTTTTTGCAGTTGTGGTGTAACTGTTGGGAGGGAAAATTTAAAGCTTTGTTTTTTCCTTCCTCTCTCTCTCTCCCTCTGCTCCTTTTTTCTCTCCTTTTGTTTTTGAAGCAGGCAAATATCTGCAGAGCACTTTGAGATAACCATAGCAATGACATGAGGACAGTTGGCAGGCACTCTCTGTGGTCCTCAGCTGTGATTCACTGGCCTGAGCAGCCCAGCAAGGAGGGAGCTCTCTGCACCAGGACCTTGCCCCGGGGTCAGAGATAGAGCAGGGAGAACTTTCATTGGAGCAGAACGGGGGGAATGCAGATATCAGGGGATTTTCAATGGAAATCACAGGTGTTTCTTCCCTGCCTCCTCCCTGTGAGAGGCCCCTCTATGTTCTGTTAGGATTTGTTTTTCTGGCAGCCAGCGTGCTCTATTTTTCTTGCCTGTGTTTTTATGACTTATGTTTGGTTTCTGCTAAAACAACAGAAAACAGCACAGGGCTGGGAGTGGGTTTTTTTGAGCCGGTTATTGTCTTTTTCCTTTTCCTTTTAGGAACTATGCAAAGGGTCATTTGGAATCCATGATTCCAGTGAAACTTTGCAGAAGGATTGATGGAGGTTTGGGATCAGCTGAAGGTCACAGGTCAAATGGTTTACCCCCCAGGCAGACGAGAAGATGAGATTTGCAGCCCTGAAAGGGGACACGGCTCCCCAGGACACGCTCTGCAGCAGCAGCAGGACGAGCTCTGAACAAACTTGCAAACAACTGCTCAGAAATGTCTCACTGAACAGCCTCCCTCCCACCCCAGCTCAGCAGAGAAAGTGAACTGCAGCTGGCCAGAAGGGAGGAATTGGAATGAAGCAGACACGAATTCACATAAGAGCAGCAGAATAAATATCTCGTTTTCTAGAGGAAGAGATTTTTTTTCATTTTGGTGGAGGACAAAGGGGTTTTTTTTTAAATAACTGATACTATGTTTAAAAGCAAAATCAATTGTGATTCCATGCAGACCTGAGCCAAAAATCAAGCAGGAAGTAAGAGCAAGTTAAAATAAATCTTTAGAGGAGTTGCTTTCAAAGGCATCTATGCTTTGCTCTAGACATGAAGCATTGGTGTTGGTAAAATGCATTATCCACACACTTCCATCTAGCCAGTGAAGGGCTTTGGCTGCTTAAAATAAAATAAAAAAATCAGTGGCATATGGTGTGCATAAAGCATAAACATGACTTGTTCTTTTGGCTGATTTTGGCACAGGGGAGGTCACGAAATCATCTTTCAGAAACCCCAGCTGGACCAAGACAGAGCCTTCTCCCATTTTCCTGCTTCTCCTACCAAGACCCTTATTCAGAACTGTGGCTGTCATTGTCATGAAACGTCTTCCCAGGACCAAAAATTTGCTGTTATAAGTACAGAAGCATCTTGCTTTTTCACATAGAAGACAGGGATAGAGGTTTAAAAAAAATCAAACAAACCAACAGGTGTTATTCCCTGAGAAATGCATGCAATTCCTCTGCATCTTCCATTATCATTATCAGTAGGGTTGGAAAAGACCCTTGAGATCATTGAGTCCAACTGTTAATCTGGCACAGCCAAGTTCACCACTGAAGATGTCCCTTGAGAAGTGTCTTTTAAATACCTGCAGAGACTTGTAGCATTTCAGACTTTCCTCCAGTGCATCTGTGTTGTGGGGAGAGGAGTCCAGGCTCTCCACAAGGCTCAGAACCCAGCTCCTGTTGCACATTCAATATTCACAGCAGCAATTGCTGCCAACTGTGCATCCCCAGCTGGGGTAATGAGCACCCCTAACTTCCATGAGTAACCCTACCTGCAAGGCAGCTTTCAGGGGGAGGAGGACAGTGGAAAGTCTGGAAACAGAATATGGGAAGGGAAAATCCAAGGCCTCCATGTTATATGAGCTCATGAAGGTGAACTGCACAGCTCTGTAAGCAAACCCAGCAGGGCTTGTTGGCATGAACAAGCATCCTTGCTCTGCCTTCACAAAAGGTTTGCAAAGCATTAAGGGTTTGGTTACTTGAGATCATGCAGAATGAGCAAACCTTATCCCCTCAGTCCTTGAGATGGAAAGAAATGTGTTGTCCCCCAGCCCAGCTGAGAAATGTGTTTGCAGGATGGCCACAGCATTTATTTAGCTGGGAGGTATTGGAGAGGGTTGGTTCCTCAAAGCAGAAAAAGAGGCTAGGCTTCCTTTTTCCTCTACACAAAAGGTGATTTATTTAAAGCCAAAAAGTGTGAAGGATTATCTTTTGAACCTGCCAAGCTGGCTGCAAACATCCTGAAGTGCAGCTTTTATTGTTATTATTTTGCATTATTCTCTTCTAAAAAGAATGAAGGAAGCATTAGAAGCAGAGAGATGAAAACTGGCTGTCCCTTGCCATATTTATTCCCCAGATTAAGTGTGTGTAACTGTGCTATGCACAGAGCAGTGCAGATAACAGAGGTGTGACTGTGGGACACTGCAACATCTGGGATGTAATTTATATCCCTCCCCACGTCTTCACTCTCAAACACATGTGGTTGTTAATATTTGGCATTGCTGGACTCTGGCAGGCCCCAGCATTTCAGCACTCACTGCTCTTGAGGGGCTGCTTTGTCAATAACCATTTCTGCTGTGTTTACCCAGGTATTATCCAGCTTTGTACCACTGAGACAAGCTGGTTCACGCCTCCTCTGCTCCTCATTTTGTTTATTCTCTGGCATTTTAAACTTTGAATTCATCTATGAAGCACTTCTAGAAGCTGCTGGGAGGCTGCAGAGAGGAGGATAGAGATAGGATAAGATATAGGATAGGATAGGATATAGGATTGGATATAGGATAGGATAGGATAGGATAGGATAGGATAGGATAGGATAGGATAGGATAGGATAGGATAGGATAGGATAGGATAGGATAGGATAGGATATAGGATTGGATATAGGATAGGATAGGATAGGATAGGATAGGATAGGATAGGATAGGATAGGATAGGATAGGATAGGATAGGATAGGATAGGATATAGGATTGGATATAGGATAGGATAGGATAGGATAGGATAGGATAGGATAGGATAGGATAGGATAGGATAGGATAGGATAGGATAGGATAGGATAGGATAGGATAGGATAGGATAGGATAGGATAGGATAGGATAGGATAGGATAGGATAGGATAGGATAGGATAGGATAGGATAGGATAGGATAGGATATAGGATTGGATATAGGATAGGATAGGATAGGATAGGATAGGATAGGATAGGATAGGATAGGATAGGATAGGATAGGATAGGATAGGATAGGATAGGATAGGATAGGATAGGAGATGATGTTGGAGAACATCAGTTAGAAAAAAATTAATTTGACATTTCTATTAAACTTGATGCCTGCAAATTTAATACACAGCAGAGGCATCACTCCTCTGTCCTTAACCTCATAGCATGAAGGTCAGTCACAGCTTTGGCAGACCTGTTGCCAATCCACTGAAGATAAGGCTGGGATATCTCAGGAAGGTACTTTTTTTCCTTGTTTTACATTTAACGATCACAGATTTTGTCTCAAGGAGAAATTCTGCCCTTTTCCCATTCCAGCCAAGTACAATTCTAAGGAAAACTAAAGCATCACAGTATACCAGGTGACATTTGGAGGTCAAGCTCTCTGCCCACATGGAGTATGACTCTGGAAGAGCAGCTGAGGATGCCAGTGATGCTCCACCAAACCCAGCTGCAACTATGAAAGTGTCTGCTCCACAAAGACCTCCAAGGACTGGGTCCAGACATCTTACAAGCCAAATTTCAGAGGATGGATATTAAAGCTTTCTGAAAGCCAAGACCTTTAGAAGTTTCTTCAGCTAGACACCCAAGAGCTGAGGTGTCCCAAATCCCTGGCTATTTCTGATCATCTTGGCACACAGTGCTGAGCACAGGAAATGCATGAGATTAATGACTCCATGTCACACATCCCACAGGACATGAAGCTATGTGCATAATATGTCCCTTTTGCCAGTGTCAATCAAATTTTAAAGCACAAAAAAGAGTTTGTACCCACTTGGAGACCAAACATTTCACTTCTCCAGGTCAAAACTAAAGGGAAATATCCTCTTTCTTCTCATCCTATTGCCATGGTCTGAGCTGGAGAATACAATTATCCAATATTCAAAATAAAAGTAAATAGACCAGCAAGTTCACAAGCTAAAAAATTCAGAGGGAGCTTCTCCCTGTCTATGAACTCCTGGTGTTCTTCCTGCCTGAGAGAGGACTGAGCTTTTCCAAAGGTGTTCCCAAGGACCTCAAACACACACTCAGCAGCACCAGACATTCCTTATCAGCCTGTGAAGCCCCGATAGGAAATGTGCCATTCACTGCAGCCTGCTGCTGCTGCTGGGCTCTGAGACGTGTTATCACACGCTCTGTGCTGTCTGCTCCATCCTGAGAAAGAAACTCTGCAATCAGACCCACATTTTCTCCTTCTGGAAATCACCAGCTTGTTGTTTTGTTGGGTTTTTTGTTGGTTTTTTGTTTTTTTTTTTCCTGAGCCTTTTGCATTGATCAAACGCCTTCCTGTTGAAACAGTAACTGGACAACCGCAAAAAGAAAAAGAAAAAAAAAAAAAGACTTGGAAACTCGGTATCAGCTTCCCAGGTTCCTGTTGGCTTTCACATGAGAACAGAGTTATTCTGAATGCACAGGAAGGGAGTAGGTGGGGAAGGAATGGAAGAAGAAATTTGGGTGGTTGGTTTAATGATGTTCACATGCTAGTGCTACCCTGTACCTGTGGGCAAGTGGATTTGCTTCCTTTGGGTTTGGATTGTGCTCCCATGCAAGATCCCCAGGAAAGGATCTGCAGATCTGCTGCTGCTGAACTCAGGGAGATTTCTTCCATGAGCAAATCCATGAGGCCAAAAAATTGAAATCTGACACCACCCAGAAATTCTGGGAAATTTTACAGTTCACTAATTGAAACCAAGTCTGAATTTTTTCCAGCAGAATGTTTTTGTGTTTTACTATGGAAAAAGGTTTTCCCATTTTTCTATCAAAAAGGTTTTCCCTTGCACCAGCTACACTCTCCATTTAGATATGCTCAGTCTAATAAATTCCAACTTTCTGAATGCTTTTAACTGCACTTCCCAGCATGGGATACTTTTGCTGTGTCCTTTTACACCAGCTAAGGTGTAAAAGGATATTTTCTAATAAGAAGGAGAACTCAGTCATTAAAAATGTACACACACCAGCCTCTGAGGCGGTGCACATGCAAGAGCAACACTTATCTAATCACACCAATATCAACCTGCTGTGACACTACCTCCCAGAAAGGGAAAAAATTACCCTAAAGTTAACATTGCAGTAAGATAAAGGGGATTTGAAAAGCAATTGTGCCTTTCAATTAGCTTCTATACTCATGCTCAGGCAGCCCTCGTTACAATTGTCCTTTCCTTAAAGCCTGTTTTTAACTTTTTACTCCATGAAAATTCAGTGCAGAAAAACCAAAACTGCTCATCTTTTTTTAAATTTTTTTTTCCCCTACACTAGCAAGCTTCAAGATCTCAGGCTGCATCTGGGGATATCCAAGAGAGAAAAAAAAAGCAGAAATGTAACATTCTGTCTATACGGGAAATTAAACATTCTGTGGATAACAAAATATTCCCTGTATTACAATTCTTATCAGCTGAAAGAAGAGAAATAATGCGTTCCAGAAGTTATTTTAATTTCAGAGAGCCCACAGCAAAATTCTAACTGTGCAGGGAGAATCCTTAACCCTGTCTTGCTTATGTTTATAATAACCAAGTTGAGCCCTTTCTCTGCTTCCCAGGCAAATCCTGCACTGGGTTTCAGGATTCTGCACTGGGTTTGTGTCAGCAGCTCTCTGACAAAGGAGCCTGAGTTCAGTGGGAACAGGGACTTGGTGAGCTTGCAAGGCAGTGATATGCAGAAAGCAGGCTGGGTACAGAAATAATTGCATGAAAATGAAAATCCCAACAGAGTCTCCCAGACATTGTTCAACTCCACGAGGAGATTCAATTGTCCTGCTAAGGAGAGATCCCAAATTCATCTAGATTTCATCTCAATTTTGGTCTGGAACTCTTCTTTGTTCAGTGCTCATGTTTTTTTAACCCTTATTCCTACCAGTTGAAGATTTTCCTCATGGCTACAACAGCACTTATTCTGGTATTCTTTAAATGACAGTTCTGGATGAGTATATTTAGCTTGGGCACTGCCAATATATGAATTCATACACATATATGAAATATATAAAAAAATAAAAATGGCTCATTGCTCTATTCGGTGCATCACAAATTGATGAAAAACAGCAAATAGCAAATTGTTTCTTGGTTAAAAACTTATTAGCAGGCACTTAAAATCCTTTAAAAATTCACCTTATATCAGAGTTCAGCTGAAATTACTCATCAAATTCCACTCAAATCTGAGGCAAATAGTTCCCTAAGCTTTGTCTGGAAGGATGCTGGGCAGGAAGAGGGAGCTGACTGCTGCATGCACACGTACTCAGACATCCAGGGAAGATTTAAGAGCCACCTTCTGCTGCAGCTGTTTTCATAATTTAGACCCAATGTTCTCACTCATTGCACGTAGTTGTATCAGTCAGGCTTACAGTCATGAGGAGGACCTAAAGATGAGTTCAAATGTAAGCCCTGCTCATCCATCTCAGTCATTTTACAGGCTTGCAGCAGGAGTTTGTGCTCACAAGAGCACACACAAGCCTTTCCCTGGTCAGAGCAGGGCTGGGATTTATTGCAGTGCAGCCACTTTGGGAGGATGACAGTGTGATGACAGCAGCCCTGTACCATCAGTCTTTCTGGGAGCACCCTGCTGATAACATCTCTGATGGCTCATGAAATTCAAAGCTTCTATAGAGCACGTTGGAGTAGTACTTTAAAAAGGGGATGAAAGTTTAGGCCAGTGAGAATGATCCAGCCTCCTGAATTAATGAGACCTTGTCATCTGTATAATTCCTGCCATAATTGGCCTGTCCTGTGACCAATCCTCAGTGGATTTTGCATCAGTTCTTCCATTCTTAACCAAACTAGACACCCACTTTATAGTGAACACTTACCAAATTATCTATTTGTTCTGGTTTCTTTGGCTCCCACAGGTGCTGATCTCCCTCTCAGAGCACAGGCTCTGGGTGGGGGTGACTGCTGCACAGAAGTCAAAGCTCACTGACAAGAAATCTCACAGCAAAAGGATCCCTTTGATCCAGTCCTTAAGATCACTGCCTAATATTACTGATAAACTGAGATACTGTTTTGGGACAGAGAAAACAAATAATACCACAAGAAGAGATGAAGAGCCACTTGGAAGAAGAGAGCCTTAGGGATAAGAGTGAAGCTATCCTTGGTCTGATCCATTTCCATTTAAAATTGCTGGGTTTTTTGGGAAATCCTGACCCTTGAGACATCAGCATGAATGAATTCCTTGTTTTATTTCCACACAAAGCTCCCTCCTCTTGTTCTTTCTTCATAAACTGTGACATTTTCTATTACAGTTGCTTCCAAATGCAATCTGTATTGGTTTGGGTTTTTTTGTATATGGGTTTCTTTCTATTTGTCCACAGACCTATGCACATATGTTGAGTATAATTAAGGTTTAACTATCAGTGATAAGGGATGTCATTCCTAGAGAGTTTGCTCTTGTGTAGCACTCCAGTTTTCTGTCAAAGAATATCTGAGGTGGCTGTAGCTGAGCACATCCCCTGTAAATTCAGCCCTGGCTCAGGCAGGAGAGGCCAGGCTACAAGGCTGGGTCTCATTTCTTGTTTAGATCATGTACAGCACAAGGTTGCATTATTGCTGCATATCCCAATTACTTGTGCAGTTTTCCTGGGTACTACTGGCCTGTAAGTCAATCTGTTGGATGTGTGCAGGATGCATCAATTCACTGCAGCATCTTCTGTAAAAGGAGGCTTTGTCCAAGTGCCAAAATTCCATGGCTGGATTTCCAAAAGCACCACTTCTATAACTTTGTCTTACTGACTGCCCAGTGAACTATTAAAACACCAACCTCCAGGTCTAGAAAACTGAATGGGAGATTTCTTGGGACAGACCTGGCTTTCAGTGTGGGAAAATTCACAGGTTCAGTGTTTGGACTCTGAGTGCAGCTCCTCCATTCCCACCAGAGACCCAAATCTGCTTCTTCCTTCACTGACTCCCTAATTTAACACACCAGCATTGTCTGACCATATTTCAGAGTGCATGGGGCATGCCATGGTGTGTGCCATGCTGCCTAGAAAACCCTCACCAAAGACAGCATCACACCCTGCAGATTTTACAGCTGTCAATTTTTTTCTTCCTAAAATGGAAGCAAACCTTTCAGACAAACTCAGTGCACTGCAGCCAAGTCCAGTATCAGTAAATCAGTGCCCTCATCAGGAAAGCAATCACATGGTTGTTTTTATCTGCTATTATCTGTAAGTTTAATTGGAGTACAAAAAGTAAGTAAATTTTTAATGACAGCTGCATTCCCCATCACAGCCTGTTGTATGACCTTCAGATATTGAAAACAAATGAATAATTGAAAACAATTCGATCAGGCAACTTTTAGGTGTTTTTGAAGCTTGCCTAAGAGACCTCAAAAGACTCCTTGCTCCTACCAGAAAGAAAATACTTCAATCAATTCTGATATTAACCATTTCTCTTTTAAAAATAATTAAAATCTATTTCTGTACCTCTCTGAAATAGAAAAAAAATCTATATAGAAGCTAAGTTCTGATGGTTTTCCTGTGGCTTAAGTCAAATAAATTGCTGCAGATTTGAACAAAGAACTCACTGTCTTTGTGTTGGGAGATTTCAGCTTTGGTACCCATAAAGTCAATCTAAATTTCATGTAGAAACACTGAATTTTCTTGTAGAAAGAGGAGAAATGTATTTTTCCATAAATAAATTAGGCAGGCCAGAGGTTCTGGACCATTTTAGCTGAGGCTCTGTGTGTCTCTCCCAGGGTGACTCAGGAGCATCAGGGTCACACAGGGAGAGCCCAGAGATGTGGTGACAGCCAGGAGATATCACACACCCGTTCCTAAACTCTGCATGTGAGAACCAAGCTAACAGCCAGCTTGTAGCAGTGGGAAAAGCAGGGAAATATCAGTGGGAAACACAGACAAAAAATGGCTTATTACCAGTGAGCACTTTGAGTGATGGGGGGCAGGAAAGCACCAGCCCTGCAGGATGACAAGAACTTCTTCCATCACATGCCACACCTGGCAAAGTGATGCCTTATCTCATAAAACACTGACTGCAGGCCAGATTTCTGCCCAAACCCTCTCTGTTCAGGGTGCAGGAGCAACAACTCTGCTCATTAGGTGTTCCTTGAAGGAAAAGGAGCACACAACCAGGAAATTCACCTTCTGTAAGATCCAAAAAACAATCCCCCACTTACATAGAAACCCTCCTTTGCTCTGAGTGTCACCCCAGCTGCTGCCCAAGAGGTTGGGGCACATTTTCCAGTGAGGGGCTGAGCTGGTGGAAAATGCTGCACATTGCAGCCACTCACCAGAGGTTTAGGAAGAAACCCTGAGATTTCCTTAGCTGGAAGCAAAAACATTCTCTGAATTCTCTGCTTGGACTTTTGCTTTGTCTCAAAGAAAAATAGCAGGGGGACAGGGAGGGAGAGTGTCCTGCCCACCCTGCTGTGAGGGAGAGAAATCACTCCTGGAATTGTAAATAATCACCTGTGCATGAAGCACAGAGTGACAGGCAAATGCTGAATTCAGCAAAAGCTGGACCTGGTGACAGATGACCAGGGAGAACAGGCTGTTGACAGCAGCATCAAGGAGTGCTTTAATCCAAGTGCACATTGCAGATAAACCCCCCTTAGCTGATGTCCATACACTCAATTCAGGTGTTGTCACCCTGGCAGGGCATCCTGCTCATCCACTGTTCCTGGAGTTTTCTTGATTTCAGAAGCTTCTTAGAAAGGAAAATAATTTTTTTTGGTGCAGTTTAAGTCTTTCCCTGTGGTGCACAGCTGAAAGTTGCCCTGGGCAAAGTTCAACTGAAAAGGTTTTTCTGGCAAAGCTGGCATTTTATTTTCATTTTCTGTCTTCTAACTCTGAGATGTTAGAAGAAAATAGTGCATGTAATAATGAGAAATGTGCAATGCATATATATATGTGTGTGTGTGTGTGTACACCATTTCATTAAATTTCATTAAATTTAGTGTCATTGAGAAAATCATTGCTCAGGGCAAAACAGTCAGTAACTATTAATTTCCCAGTGTGCAGGAGATACTTCTAATATCAGATTGGATATTTCTAATAGCAGATTGAAGCACTTGTACTAGTGACAGTCTCATGTAATTTTTTTGTCCCACTTTATGCCAGTGACTGCCAATTCACTACTGGATTCATCATTATCCTTGGCAAGGAAGTATGAGGTTTTATTGGAAAAAAAGTATGAAACTTATAGGTGCAGTTATTTAAAGTTTAGTGGATTTTGAACTGGCTAAACAACTGGTGTTCCAGTTATTAGAAAGGAATATTTCTCATTTTTACCTGTTGGATCTCTCTCATAAAGAAAATTATCTTTGTTTAAATAGGTAAATCAAGCAGCATTTATCCAAAAAGGAAAATGCTGTATGCAGGATGTGAGTGATCAACAGCTTTAGAAATTAACAGGAACTGAGCACTATATCTCTAAAACATCCTTGTAAACTTCATACTGAAACCATATTTATACACCTTGACTCCAGTCTGAATGAGGCTTCCAGCCCAGGTTTCTCCCCTTATCCTGATTTTTATTTCAAATGTACATTTTACCTTTAAGAAATTAATCTTTTAGTTATGAATTGCTCTTCTGAGATGCCTGGATATGATGAAAGACTCCAGACACTGCCAGGAATGAGATTACAATGAATATTGCTTTTTGTCATGATTTAATGCCTCTTTGCCATTTCATCTTATGCTTTGAACAAGAATTATCTGGGCCATGCAAATGAAGCACCTGTGGCTTCTAAATTCTTAAGCACTCAGAGAGAAAAAAGGACAAGTTTTGTTCCAGAGGTGCTGCACTCTCAGCTCAGAGCTATGGGAGAGGACATTTCCAGCTGTTCAGCAGGAGTTGAACTCCTTCCTTTGTCAGATTTTGAGGAAACTTGGAATTCCTGATTCCTGATTATGGGCAAAGATAATATCTTTCTTTTTTTTTTTTTTTTAATTGAAAGTAGATGTGTAAAGCCCTATCAAGTGCCTCTCCTTCCTTCCTGCTTGCTGGCCCTCCTGAATTTGGGCAGTCGTGTTTGCACACATCTTTCACTGTGATTTCTCTTGATTGAATAAAGCATTAATAAGACAATCAAAACAAATGCCACTCTTTGTCCCTTAAGCATGTCTGAAGCTACATAAATCATTTGACATGATTGCTGGAAAATGGGAATGGTGTAAAACTGTGCACACTGTGCCATATGGCTTCCACACAGCTTCACCATCAATCAGCATCAAATTAAAACCAGGAATTATTACTGAAGTTGAAATGAAGTACAGATAGAGAATGTGAGTACTTACAACTTCTGGGTCACGCTTGAGCAAGGAAATGATGCTAAGAGCTTTAAATGGTTCTTTTTCAAAGGAGCCTTTAATAGATCTCAATACCCTTTGAGAAGGAAGAGTCCTATGGTTTTTCCCCCAAGAGCAGCAGAAGGCAGTGAGCTGAGGAAAGCCTGGCTTTCCCCACCTGAGCCCCTTTTTTTCTGGTGCTGCCTCAGTTCCTGAAATCTGTAAAACAGGCTGGTATTCCCAGCAGCTTTGAGCATGGATCAAAGACACTGGACAGACAGGCAGAGCCTGTGCAGAGGGTGAAGAATGGCCCAGCTTTGGTGAGAAGAGCCTGGGGCACATTGAACCTGACCCTGGCCCTGCAGCCTCCTCTCAGCACCAGTGAGGCTGGAGGGAGCTGCCACAGCAGGGATAAATTGCATTTCTCCTCCCCACTCTTCCAGGGAAGGGCGTTGGTCCCACCCCAGTCCCTGCCTTTGTGTTGGCAGAGCTGATTTCGTTAGAGATTTTCCAGGAAATCTCCTTTCCAGCAGATTAGCAGCTCCCTCTCCCCACCCTCCATCCCCACAGCACTCAGGAGGAGCTTTGGTCTGCAGGGCAAGGTCTGGTCCTGTTGCTAATTTAACTCCCTTTACACCAGAGCCCATGGATACACCAAGGGTGGCAGCATACCCAGATGCCCAGTCTTGCTCATTTTATTAAAATATGAGGAGTTTTTCTCATCAAAATATCTAAGGTATCTCTGGGCAGTGCCATAAAAAATTAGGTCTCTTTTGGCAAGAGAAAGAGGCAGACAAAGCCAACAGCTGGAGGTGTGGGGCTCAGAGGACATTGGGATATTTTGAGGATTTGGGTTTCTTCCAGTCTTTCAGACTGAACTAAATGAACTAGGGCAAAATGAGGATGAAAATTTTGCCGGGAACTTTACTTTTTATTATACAACTCTTTTAAAAGGACAGTTCTGCCCTCTCTTGTCTGAGACCTCATCAATGCAAAGATAGGGGGAAATACACATTGACATTTTGAAAAAATATGAAGCTTTTAAATTTTATCCTATCCCATTTAAATTTTTTTAGATAACTTGATTGCCTTTGCTGGTTTTCATTAACCTCACTTATTAATATGGCAAGAAAATTTAAATATGAATATACTCACATTAATTAATGAGACACATGAAGCAAGAGCTCCTGCTCCCCTGAGCACCTTAAATAACCTATATCACCAGTCTGTGTTCCACAAAGGCACTTTCTAAATGCACCATAAACTCCCCTGAAACCTCAACCCTCTTTGGTTTCCTCACCTGCAGCAACCCCAGCAGACTTGATCATTAAAGTATTACAAACCTTCTCCTTTTCTGCCTGTTTGTGCCCATTTCTGTGCCAAAACTCGTATTTAGGTTTTTTACATTACTGTTTTCTAAAGAAACAGGGAGTTAACTCGGAGTGCCATGTCCCTTCACCTGAACCATGTTTGGACAGGAACATCACAGACCTCTCCCATGGCAAGAAAAAGCTTCTCTGACATTTAAAGTCGTATTTCAACTAGCTCTTCAATTGTTCCATAAAACTGGAGAGTAGTGGGGGAGGAAGAAAAAAAGGCAAAGCAATCCAGGTACACTTTTGTCCTGTTTTTCAAGTAGAAATCCACCCCACACACCCACCGCTGATTCAGGCAAAATGCTAACATGGGAATTCAGTGAAATGTCACCTCTTTTGCAGAGCTGAAAAAGAAATGGGTAGTTCTGCAAGGAACAGACCCAGCCAAAGAGCTCTGGAGAGAGAGTCCCAGGGAAGGGACACCCCATGCAGTGACCCCACAGGGGCACAAAGCCACCAAGGGACCACAGCTTCTCCCACCTACACCCAAATCTGGCTTGGGACTGGGGCAGGGCAGCAAGGAAGAGTGGATTTTAAGTAATAAATGTACAAATAAGGAATAAAACAAACATTGCCAAAGGCCCCAAGTAAAAAAAAAAAAAAAAAAAGCCCAAAGTGAGCAGGAATGTTATGTAATCCAGGTAGCATCTGGGAGCACTTCCTTCACTGTTTGCATTACAACCAGCACCCAAAAAAAGTTCACACCTGTGCTGGGAAGCTTGCCTAGAAAAAACCCAGCCAAATATTTGAAACAAACACATTTTCAGACTTTTCTAACCCCCAGGCATTTTTGCAGGCATTGCCAAGGCTCCAAGTCAAAGCAGGGAGAGGAGAATGAACAAAGCATCCCTCAGCCAAGCCTGGCTCTCCTGCCTTGTGCATCCCCCCAGTGGGATGACCACAGCCAGGCTGGGAGATGGATTGGGCTGGGTTTCCTAAAAAAAAAAAAGGCTTCTCCAGCTCCCAATCCCGCCTTCCACCATGGGCATTGTAGGGAGGAGCATTATCAGCTCAGCATCTTCAGGAGGAAGGGAAGAGCACCCTGATTCCAACACCTCTGAAGCTAAGGAGGACCAGATGAAGGGAATGAAAGAAAAACCAGGGAATGAAAGAAAAACAGGTTCAAAATGGCAAGAGGAGGGTTCAGCGAGCATGCTGGGCTCAGGGAGGTGTTCTGCTTGCTCTCCCAGGGAGGTTTGACAGTAGCTTAGTAACTCCATGTCACCAAAATATTGCTGGGGTTTCCAACCTGGCAGAGCCTGCGGACTGCATGGAGACCAACTGTGTCAACAAACAAAGCAACCCCTCGGTGCTGCTCTCTGTTTAGCTAAGCACATCTTCCTGAGAGAAAGGGAAAGGTAATTCCTCAGCTATTTATAGGGGAATTTACAGCAGGAGTCACTTGCCCTGGCCATGTCCTGTGCCTTTGAGCCCACCTTGCTCCCTGTGCCAAGCAGTAGCCAGACAGACGGGCAGACACAGATAATTAGCAGAGTCCCTGGGATGGCCACGCTGCCTGTGTGGTCCTGCTCTTCAAAGCTCTGAGCCTGCAGCCCAGAGCCAGCCTAGGAAACGCTCAGGGGTGGTTTGTGCACAGGACAAACTCCCCTCTGGCTGTGCCTCGAGGAGCTGGGATGAGCTGGAAGCTGCTCTGTGTGTTTCTCACTCAGGAAGGGCACAGGGAAGGGGAGCTGCCCTCCCTGCTGTTGTTCATCCTGCCAGGTGTGGGGTGCTATTGGGGTGAGGGTGGTCCCCAACAATAGTTTTAAGGGTTCTCATATATCAGGGCAAAACTGGCAAAAAAAAAATTAAAAAAAAAAAAAAAAAAAAGAAGAGCGGGTACAACAACCACACTTAGTAACATAAAACACTTTAATAATAATGAAAGTAAATGTGGGACTAGGCCCAAAAATCTGAATGCAATAACCAAGAGAACAGGGTCTCCTTAGGAGCCAGTGGTCAAAGACAGAGATGAAAGGAGGTCCAGGGTATAAATACGGGGCAAGAGAGGGGTTGGAGTTGAGGTTAGAGTCCAGTGCACCCATTTCCCATAGGGGAAAGTGGTGCAGAGGTGGAGTAAGAGAAGGTAGGATCCAGTGGGATAGCCAAAGAACTGTCTCAAGGTCTGCAGGTGAGTAGTGAAGAAGCAAAAATCCTCATCTCCTGCTATGACAGGAAATAGGCAGCAATACACCACTGCACCTCCAGTTTCCAGTTATCTGGAAGAGGGTTCAAAACCCTGCTTGGATTACTCAAATCTGTGAGTATCCAGACTCATGTTCTCCTTTCAGCACCTAAAATCTGAATTCTTGACAGGAAAGGCAGAAGGAAACAGGAAGGGAGTTAAACCCACAGTAGACCTGCAGTTTTCCAACAGAGAAGAGGTCTGCAGTTTGTTCCTGAGCCTGGCCTGTCCTGTCTGGCACTGTGAGAGGCTGGCACAGTGCTCTCCACTGTTGGTGGCCCTGAAATGACCTGAGCTGTGGGTCAGATGGTGCCAGCAGAGGTCTGACTCTGCATGTGCACCCATGTCCCCATTCCCAGGGCAGCTCCCTGCATGCAGCATCTGCTCTGTTTCTCTCTCTGCAGAGAGAAATGTAGTGGCATGTTTGTGACTGCTGCACCCTTGCTGGAGTCTCAACAGCTCTGCTGGTGTCTGGGCTCCCGAGGGAATAAACAGAGAGGGGAGAAAGAGCCAAAGCACCAGGGGAAACGAGAAAGGAGACAGGGAGCTGCCAACAAAGGCTGCCTCCTGCCTGTTCAGACAAAGCTTGTCTCACTGCCAGAGTGGCAGAAGAATGCTGCCCTATAAAAGCAGGCAGGGAGAAGTGAAGCAAGAGGTGCCCCTCATTGCTGGCTGGTCACTGGGGTCTGTGTGCCAAGGCTGGCCCTGCACACCAGGATCCAGAATGGGCACAGCAGGATCAGGGAATGGGCACAGCAGGATCCTGGAATGGGCACAGCAGGACCCTGGAATGGGCACAGCAGGATCCTGGAATGGGCACAGCAGGATCAGGGAATGGGCACAGCAGGATCCTGGAATGGGCACAGCAGGATCAGGGAATGGACACAGCAGGATCCAGGGAATGGACACAGCAGGATCCAGGGAATGGACACAGCAGGATCCTGGAATGGGCACAGCAGGATCAGGGAATGGGCACAGCAGGATCCTGGAATGGGCACAGCAGGATCCAGGGAATGGACACAGCAGGATCCCGGAATGGGCACAGCAGGATCCTGGAATGGGCACAGCAGGATCCTGGAATGGGCACAGCAGGATCAGGGAATGGGCACAGCAGGATCCAGGGAATGGGCACAGCAGGATCCTGGAATGGGCACAGCAGGATCAGGGAATGGACACAGCAGGATCCAGGAATGGGCACAGCAGGATCCAGGAATGGGCACAGCAGGATCCTGGAATGGGCACAGCAGGATCAGGGAATGGGCACTGCAGGAACAAAGGAATGGGCACAGCAGGATCCAGGGAATGGGCACAGCAGGATCCTGGAATGGGCACAGCAGGATCCTGGAATGGGCACAGCAGGATCAGGGAATGGGCACAGCAGGATCCAGGGAATGGGCACAGCAGGATCCTGGAATGGGCACAGCAGGATCAGGGAATGGACACAGCAGGATCCAGGAATGGGCACAGCAGGATCCAGGAATGGGCACAGCAGGATCCTGGAATGGGCACAGCAGGATCAGGGAATGGGCACAGCAGGATCAGGGAATGGGCACAGCAGGATCCTGGAATGGGCACAGCAGGATCAGGGAATGGGCACAGCAGGATCCAGGAATGGGCACAGCAGGATCCTGGAATGGGCACAGCAGGATCAGGGAATGGGCACTGCAGGAACAAAGGAATGGGCACAGCAGGATCCAGGGAATGGGCACAGCAGGCACTGCCCCTGCTGTGTGCACAGCCACAGGCACACATCTGTACCCTGCTGTGGAGGATGGGAGGGAGGAGCAGGGTGCAGATGTGTGTCTCCTTAAACCAACCTTCCATCTCCCTAACATGCCCCTCCTGGCACTAAAGCAGTAAGGAGATCCATAAATTGTCCATTTTAAAGACCTTCTCTCCATCTTTTCTGGATTAAACTGTGTTGCCTGTCTCCAGTCTGAATCTGAAGTCAAGCTGGCTGCAATGTTTCTGCAGAAGCCCTAAGTGGAGCCTGGGACACTGTCTGGGTTTGAAAATCCCCTGTTTGAAAATCCCCCAAGGTCTGAAGCTCTCAAACAGAGCCCACCAGAGCTGCTGATAGACTTCCCTCTCCTTCCTGTGGGTTTTTGGCTCACTGCTGAGCTGGGACACAGCAGTGCTTTGACCATAGTCCAGCATTTTGGAGAAGACTGGGGTGGCCAAGCAGAGGAGGAACCCAGCTGCAAGTCAGGAGACCCAGACTGAACCACCAGCTCCATGATTCTGGATGTGCTCTGTCCTTTCCCTGTTTATTGCTGACAGCATGATAAAGCCTTTTGCAACACCAATCATCTTAAAACAATTAAACCCATAAAGCAGACCAAACATGTTTCCTCCAAACACACCAGCATTAGTGACTTCAGATCTGCATCAGCCATAAGAGTGACTTTATAATAAAATAGGTTCTATCAGTCCAATATTCTTAGCAAAGGCTACTTTAAAGGCCTGGAGTTTATTTTCCTGAGCTGCCACACACAGTTAGCACTGAGGAAAACAGAGAGGGCTTGATGAGACTCCAGAGCACGCAGATATTTCTTTGCAACTTTAAAACTGATTTACTGCTTGCACATATGCAACGCTTCTGGATGTTTTGGATTCTGACAAGTTGCACAGAGGGTTGTGCTTAAAAGGTGTCCAGGGGAAGCTTTATGTGAGCAATTAAAACACCCCACCCTAATAAGCCCAGGGATGCTGCTGGGCAAAGACTGAGCTGTTACTTGGTGGCTGTTACCCTTTTTGTACTTGGCACTCCAGAAGCCATCACAAAGTCATCTCCCAGAGTCCAGTTTTCTTGGCAGTTGTTACTCAGCAATATCTTGAATATTTCCTGATTTTTGTGGGGTTTTTTTCTCTTTTTCCCTGCATGGGAAAGTAAAGCCCAGTTTCTACAAATACTTATGGCATTCTGGTCTCTATGCTTGTCTGCTGCTGCCAGAAAAACCTGATGGATTTGGTATCAGTGAAAAGTGGATACAAAGGGTGTGCTCACAAGCAAATTAATGTAAAAATTCCAATGAATATTCATGACACTTTTATGGCATGCAGCCATCAACAGCATTTTGGACTTCCCCCAGCAGCATCACAGCCAGCTGTGGGGAAGGGGAAAAGCTTTGTTCTTCACACAGGAGTTATCAACACTTCACTGCTAAATTAGGACCAATGCAACTTTACTTTCCAGTGCTTAGCACAGCCTGTAAACATCCTAAACACAGCCCTATCTCCCAGTCCCCCCAGTTATCCTTGATGTGCCTTACCCCTGCACAGGGCAAATTCCAACCTCTCCAAATAATTTCAGATCCACTGATTCCTCTGCTAAGGACCAAGCAACAAGTGGGGGACTGCCTTTCTCACAGAGACTTGGAGAGCATTTGGCACAGAGCAGAGAGCCTGAGCTCAGCCAGGTCCTCTGGCTGCTGCTAGAAGGCCTGCTAGGAGGAATGCTTTCCCTTATCAACAAAAATTTGAACAAATTTTGTATATTTACTCCTTGTTGGCTGTCTGTTGAAGAACAGACAGCCTCAACCACCTGGAATACCATCTCCAGAGAAACATCTTCATTAAGACAGATAGTGCTTGCTTGCTGCAGTGAACATGACAATAAAATATGTTTAAGCACACCATAAAAATTAAATAGTACATCCATTACATCACAGCTACTACATTGCCAGGGTGTTTGGTTTGTTGGATCCACAAATCTTCAGCAGGAAAGGCTCTGTAAATTCAGTCAACTTGTGATATTGCAAGATGCCAGGTCATGTCCTTAAAATGTGTTGTTTCATGTGAAAATTTGGTTTACCAGAGGTTAATAAACCAGCCCCTGCTGCTAGAAAGTGATGGTGTCTCTCAGTGCTCATCTGCACCAGGTATTTCTGCAGTCCTGACCTGGCACAAGGGCAGTGAAGGATGTCAGTGGGAGCAGGAACCCCAGCCCAAACATCTGAACACAGCTGGGAAGCACTGACACATTTTTTGGGTCATAATTTGAAGTTTCTTCCTGCCACCCCTCCCACTTCCCCAAGTGCTCTAGCAGACCTTAAATCCAGTTCAAAACCCACCAGAGCCCTTTCCAGTCTCTTTTGAGGGACATGATAAACTCGCACCAGTAAAACTGAAGGCAAATGGCTTCAGTCTGACCTGATGTAGCTCTGCTGGGATCAGTCTGACTTGGCCAAAGAAAAGACAAATATTCTCTCCATACACAAAATAAGACAAAGCTGCAGAAAGTTGCTCGACAGCTTTTTGTCATACAGAGGCACTTTCAGAGTTGTCAGGACATGAAAGCAAGCGCTACTAAATAATATTTGACTTGAGTATTATGTCACATGAAGTAAACATCATCTGTTGCCCTGATGGCTTGCTTTGGGTTGGAAAACAACCACCACTGCCAAGGCACCCAGGCAGATTCCTACAAGAGGCTCTTGCCCAAGTGCTCAGAGCAGAGTTTTTTGGCTGCACGCTGCATTTGAGCTGGGGATGGACAGACAGAGGACACTGGAGCACATTCAGATCCCTTGGGGCTCAGACAGATGAGTAGAACTGCATCCTGCTCCTGATTCCCAGATGCTCATGGGCAGCCTGTGAGGCTGGGAATGGGTTTCCAGCTGTGGGACAATCCCAAGGATCACTCATTTGGAGAGCAACAGCCATGAGAAAAGTTGAGCCAAGTGTGCAGAACCACAAGGGAAGGTAGAAGAGGTGTACAGAGATTTTGGCTTATCCAGTGTCAAGACATGAGAACAGCAGAGAATACACTCCAAAAATTCAACCTAAACTGCTTGAAGAGCAAAAAAAAAGATGCAGGGGGAAGAGTCAAAACCAGAAGGAAGTGTTAGACTAATGGTTGGACTCAATCTTAGAATTCCTTTCCAAACTAAACAATCCTATGATTTTGCTTGGGAGAGCAAAACCACCTGATGCATCAAGGAGAAATTAATCCCTGTCTGTAAAATAATGCTATAAAGAGCAACGTGGGGCAAACAGAGAAAAGGGTTTTGTTTTCCTCTAAGGATGTCCCTGGAGACACCAGGAGGGGCAGAGGGCCAGGCACTGTGCCACTCTCTCCAGCACAAGTTGGGATCACCAGGATGCAGCAAGGGTCTGTGCAGTGACACAGACCTTGAGATCAGTCCCTGCCCAGCACAGTCACCCAAGGAACACCCACAAAAAAACCAAAAATTGCCAAAAAATCCAGCACCTTCAACTCAGGGCAATACAAAGAACACCTGGAAAAACCAATTTTCCTGGAAAAATTCCAGTGAAACGCTGTGGAAGTGACTCCACATCACTGTGGTTTTGCACATGTGGAATCAGTCCTGCAGGGAGAAGTCACAATTTTGGGGCATGCATGGTTCCCCCAGAGACCCCTGCAGGAAAACTCCTGCAGGAAAACTGTTGGAGAGTCTGAGCTGAGCCCAAGACAATGGGGTTGGCTTGGGAATGGCTGTGATTTTTACAGCCCTAAGTTTGATAGATGACCAAGATTTGTTCTGTTTGTTTTTTTAAGGGAAACGTTTTATGGAACCCAAAAGTATTTTGCTAACGAAAATAAAAAAGCCACTTACAGAAGGCTTTGTGAGCCACCACACAGACAAATGTTGCTAAACACAGTGTTTAACTGGGATTAGAGACATGGACATTAAATACCAACAGGCAACCTCTGGTGTGGAAAGTCCCCAAGCCATCGATTCCTGTGGATCAAAACAATGCTGATGGTGGTATCTGGACCCTTTTGCTTTTTCTCTCAGCATCTGCTCCATAGTCCCAAACATGAGGCAGGGCTAAGCTCTGCTCTGAGCCACACAAGGGTCCTAACACCCACCACACACAGGATCCCATTCTGTGGTCAGATTGCAAACATCTCCTGGAGATCCTGGGGATTTTTCCTTTGGATTAAGTACAAAGGCTTGCTGGAGGTTTACAAACAAATGCCTTAAAGATAAATGCATAAGGGTGGGGTTTTTTTGGATTTTTTTTTTTTTTTTTTTTTTTTTTTTTTTTTTTTTTTGGTAGGAAAAGGTTTTCTTTCAGGAAGAGAAGGAAAAGAAAATGTGAGCTAATCAGGGCGAAGACAGAACAAATGAGTTCATGGCCAAAAACCCCCTAAATTCATTGCCATAAAAGATAAAAACTGAATGAGTAATGAGAACACAGCTCCATCACAGTGGGAGAAAAACTGGATGAAAATACAGAGGTCCTTTCACCAAACAAATCTTTTCTACAGGAGGAAAAATGGGAAAATAGAAGAAACACCATTATCCATCAACTGCTTTGGCAATTTTCTCTTGGTATCCAGCATAATAAGAGCAATTTAACACTTTGGGTATGCAAAGTGAGAATTGTGTACTGAATCTGACAAACATGGACATTAGTATGTCATCTTTCTGGGGATTTTTTTCTCCCCTTTCCTCATTGGTAAGAGAGGACCTGGCTGGGAAAACTTGAATTTCCATTGCTATCCTTCCCTGGATAACAACAGCATGGCTTGGTGGCAGCTGGGCTGTCCCAGTGGTCCCCAGCCCCAAAATCAAGGAGAAAAGCACATGCCTGAAGATATCCTTCCCCATTCATTCATCTGCACAGCCTCCCCTGCACACTAAACCATTTCCCTGTGTTTATTTTACGTTGCACTTTTCAGTGGTTACGGTTGTCAGATGCTTTCAGTGACAAGACACTGGTTTTTCAGTTGCTGTTGCCAAAATTCCACTATTGGGGCTTAAATTTTCCAAGTGAGCATCTGCTGCAGTCTAAGTCTTGGGGGGAAAACACTTGAAATATGTGTCATGTTTCATAGAATGAGCTCATGGAAAACAGGGTTGTTTTGTCTACATTTACAAAAAAAAAAAAAAAAAAAAAAATAAAATAAAAGAAGCATCAATGTTTCACAGAGCAACACAAACATTTCCATACAATAGTGTGAAACATTAAAGTCTGCTGGAGGAGAGAGGAGTTTGCAAGGCCATGAGAGGAAAACATCACTGCTGGGGGGGCTGAGCCATGGCCAGGACATTTTCTGCCTCTGTCCAAATGGGAATCTGCCATCAGACAGAGCTGCTCCTGGGACAAACCCAGCACCCCACCAGGAGCAGCTGGAGCAGGCAGGAGACCCTGGCTGGATGGAGCAATTGCTCTGAGGAGATTCCAGCACTGGCTGGGTGCAATCCTTGCCATGTGCTCTGGCACAGCCCTGCTGAGCAGAGGGGCTGGAAAACCACTGTGGTCCTTCCAGGCTGACCCATTCTGGGGTTCTGTGTCCACATGTGCATCTGAGAGGGTCTCCCATGGATGCCTGGCCTGACCACATGGTTTTTTGCAGGGCAAATGCAATGTGTTCCTGTCTGAACAGCACTGCTGAGGTATTTTCCAGCTACTTCAAGATGCAGCTGTGATTACATCATTCATTAATTTGTGGTAGGGACAAGTATCCCATAACTCAAGACCATGAGAGATTTCTAGGGCTTTGACACTAGAGATTAAACAGAAATAAACATCAGTATCAGTAAAAGTGACTGTAAAACAGCAGAAAGGATAAGTGGTTAAGAACAGATAAAGATCAGTTGTGTTAGCCTGTAACAAGGATTTAACTGCAGGGAGGAGAAGGGCACATAGAGACTGTGACAAATTGACAAGCTCTTCACTGTTTATGAATAAAGGAAGTATTTCAAAGAATAAATAGAGAGTTTCTAGAGAGGAGAGGTGTCTGCAGGCATGGAGTTATGCATAGTCCACTAAGCTGAGTGTGCTGCATTTCAGGCTTGCCTGGCTTGAAAAATGACTCCAATGTAGCTCATAGCAGCATGGGCTGCTGAATTTAACAGACTAATTAATACCTGCTTGGCCAAACCTGATTGTCTCTAAGGGACAGTGGTGTTTCCACTGCAGCTGCCTCTGAGGCACACATGTATCAGTCATTAAATCCTACTGCTTTCTAAATGTTTTGGAGAGAAGTACACAAAAAAGGTCCATAAACAAGGACAGCAGCAGTAGATGCATTCTTCTGGATCTTTATAGCCTGCTTGGGATCAGTAATCCCAAACATGGGGTTACTGCTCTGCCATGCACTCCACAAGGGATCAAATCCTGTGTTAAGCAGTGCCAGAATTTTCCTAAAACCTTCCTTAGTTCAAGGTGTATTCCAGGGATTCACCAACCTCCATCCCTTTAGCAGGTCCCTGGGACCATCACAGCTCTGCCCTGGCAATTGTGGCCAGCAGGATTTGGTCACTATGAGCCCTCACTTTGCTCTGCCCTCCACAAGCTTTTTTGCTTTTTTAAGATCCAAGTTTTCAGATTTACATGACAAGAATCCAGTTGTTTTCTGTTTGTGCCAGTGCTGGGGGGCTGCACACACTTGGAGATCTTCATAATTTAAGCATCAAACAGAGGATGTCATGACATTGTTTCACTAAGAGAGTCAAGAAAACCAAATATTTTTAAGTCAATGAGTGATTAAACAAAATAAGTTAAATATACCTAATGATCTTAAACCAAAAGTAATGTTTCAGGAAAGCACTCTCATCTCCTCCTTACCCTTTGAGAAACTTCAGAAAAAGTCTTCAACACATAACATGGTTCTTCTTCAATGTAAATAATATAGTGTGCATCAGTTATTCCAGCTCATTTAAAAAAAAAAAACAAACTTTTCTGCTTTCAAAATTCAGCCTTGACATCCTGCAACACCTTGCCCCAACCATGATTAAAATCCCCCAGGATTATGAAAAATAAAAAATTAAAAATAAAAAATAAAAAATAAAAAATAAAAAATAAAAAATAAAAAATAAAAAATAAAAAATAAAAAATAAAGGTACAGGTTCCCTGAACAAACTGGGCACATTCACATGAATGAACTTCTGCAGCTTTTTCTGTGAGTGTAAAGAAATGCCAAGAACTACCTGTTGTATAGGAAAGGGCTCCATTTCTTGCAGTACCACAGGTTCCACATCCTGGAAAGTTCAGAGTGGACCAGGCTGCAAAGAGGACAGGGAAGATTCCCCAGACTGTCCTTAAAGGGTATTCTAAAAATATGGCCAGCACGTGGAAAATATTTGGAACAGCCTTCATAAAAAAGGTTTTGTTCTATCTGTTCAAGTGAAGATATTTATGGTGTCTGCTGTGTCATTCCAGATTTGTCATGGGCCATTAAATATCCACCTGGATATTGCATCATTTAACTACTGGAATGCATAAGCATTTCTGCTGCCTGTGAAAGAGCAGCTCTGAGCTGTGCAGAGCATTAAGTGCCCTGCTCCACTTTAACAAATAAATCAGAAAGTGGAGCAGATAATACAACTGTGTTCAGTTGTGGTGGACTGACTGTTATGTATATTTTTTTCTTTTAACTGCTCATGACAAGAATGTGAGTAGGGACTGTATATATTATTTCTGGCCTGTCCCTGAGTTTGTTAATCTCTGGGTGTCAGCAGCATTTTGGTGATCCATCTGAGCAGGTCTCTTCTCCAGCCAGACCCTGCACAAACACAGTTAGAAGCCTCACACACAGGGAGATGCTTGGCATGGACAAAAAAAAAAATCTCATCTTGATTCAAGAGCATGCTCCAAATTTTGTGCACCTGAAGGTGGAAAACCATTGCTTAGCCCAGGTGGCTCCACCTTGTCAGGGTCTGGAACAGGATTCTGAAACAGCATCTCAGATTCTGCTTTAGTGCATGAAATGTCACACAAACACTGGAGTTTTTTGGCATGCAGTGCCTCCAAGACATGTCCAGCCTCAGGCAATGCTTTTCAGACTCGTCCCCACACTGGCTGGTCCAGCAGTCTCCATTTGTGTTCCAGTACCATCCTCCTCTTTTGAGTGTGGCTGGTGACACGTGGGGACTTTGGGGTCATCCAGCATTACTACAAACACCAGCACGGTGTAAGGTGCAAGAAAGGATCCAAGGTTACACAAGGCACTGAAATGGATACTCCTCAAGAGAAAGCCTCTAATGACATGTGACACAGACCTCCTTGGTGGTCCTGGTCTATCCCAGATTTTGAGAAAACATCTCATGCTGAACTGATGGAAACAAGGTGACATTGTGGTTGGACTGCTGGTGGATGTTGGCACCTGGTGTACAAACAGGGACAGCACTGGAAAGAGCTGATTCTGCCAAAGCTAGGGGTTTTAAAATACATCTATTTTTTTCCAATCCTCAGTGGGGATGGTGGAATGGACCCTAAACCCTCTCCAAAATCAAAAATGTTATAGAGGGTTATTAGGGAAATAAAGTGGTTTCAGTGGGAGTGATTTAGCCATGCTGGGGTGGGAAACTGGATTTTGGGGCTGGTCTCCTGAGGCAGCCTGTGAGCTGAGTGCCTGCTTGAAAGCCAGCAGCCTCTGGCCTTGGCACACAGCATCTCACAGAGCCCCTGGGGATGGGGATACTGGGAGCACGTCAGAGAGGTCAGAAAATCTGGCAGATCTCTGCCCAGATGACATCAGCTTTGGAAGAACTTTGTAGGAATCAGTCCTGCTGCAGAGAAAGCAGATGTCTGCAGATCCTCAGCTGCAAGGGAAGGAGCTACTCTTTCTGCAGGAGGGTTTTCTGCTTCTCTGCAGGTTGCCCAGCGAGCCCAGGCTCCATCACATTTCCAGTTAATGTCTCCTGGTTTTACTGGAGTGGCAGCAGCAGCTGCAGAGGCACAGGTTGGTCTCAAATAGGATGTTGCTCCCTTCCAGAGCAGCAGAATGTTTTCTTTTGTAATTCCAAGGGATTGGACTCTAAATCTGATGTGTTTCCTCTGATAAACTGCTGGCAACAGAGGTCCCCACCCTCCTTCTCTGATACCAGCAGCATGGAGCACTGAGCAGGCAGAGGAAGGAAACTCTGTAAGATCAAGTCCTCTCACAGAACAATTTTATCAACAATTTCTAAGCTGCTCAGCTCTTCCCAAGCCCAGCAGAGGCAGGTGTTCCCAGTTTACTGGAAACCACCAGAGAAGTGTGAAACAGCTCTTACTGTACTGGGCCATATGGGTAGGAAATCTGCCTCCAGGACAAATATATTTCAATAAACCCGTTCTCAAGACACACTCTAGATTTAGCCTATAAAGTAAACTCTGTAGCACTCATTTTGGAGGGGAGAGGGGAACTGTTTTCCTTGGCATCTCCCATCCCTTTTTGCCTCAGCTGCAGACAGAAGGAAAGCAAAACACACATGTGGTCCCTGGGACAGGAGGGGAGAGGGAGATTTTGCAGGGATTGGAGTTGGGATGCCGTGGTACTCTGGAGAGCTCCTCCAGTGCCACCCAGCATGAGACCAGCAGCTCACTGGGATCAACCAGAGCAAGGAGCCCTGGAGCAGATACTGCAGAACAGGAAAGGAAAGCCTGGCCAAAATGTGCAAACACAGCCTGCCAATGCAAGGCAGAGGGCAGGCAAACAAATAATGGCAGCAGGTAGAAAAGTGATGAATACAAAATTTCCGTCCTAAAAAATTTGTCTTCCTGCTGCTTAGTTTCTATTACCTGAATTTCATCATCATCCCTAAAACCCACAGGGTGCTTCAAATAGGTTATTCCTCTAGTTTAAACACAGGAAAACTCCACATGAACAGTGATAACAGAGGAAGCAGGAACCTTTGCAGTGGAACCCCTTGTAGAGCAACCTGTCCTGATGTGAGCAAACAGCAACAGGTAAGATACAGGTCAGTATTTGATTTGCTTCTTTCCCAGACTAAGATCTGACTAGTAACAGCTGCCTACTTTATGGCTGTCTCCTTTTATTACTTTATTCACCCCTATTCCCCCCAAAACGGGGGGAGGGGGGAAAGAATGGCTAAAATTTACAGCTAGAAGAAACCGATTACTGTTGGCAAGTGAACTGAAGGGATCAATTGTTCCATACGGCAAAAGCCAAAGAACTCAGGGCTCTATTCACAAGAAAAGACTGATGTGCTAAAGGGCATGGAAATGCCACTTTTATTGTGTGGCAGAGAATTTTTACATTTGGGTCCAAATTCCATAGGAAAGCGTGGAATGTGAGAGAGCCAGCTCGGGGCTGGCCAGACGGCGTGTGTGAGCAGAGAGCATGTGCACGGGAAAAGCACAATGCCCTGAGCACAAAGGTTCTGTGTTCATGGCCTCCAGCACTGCAGCAGGCTCCCACACAGGCAGGGAATTGTGTGCAGAGTGCCTGGAAGTCAGCACCAAACGTGCTCAGAAACAGGCAAAGCCAGAGCAATGTGCTTCCCTTCCCCAGCCAGCACGGGCTGTTCGGTCTGGTGGTGGTGCAAGAAAACTTGGTGAAACTCATGAGAATCCCTGTTTTAGGGTGGGTAAACCAATCCCTCGTGTTTCTGTGCTTCAGGAGAAGGAGCAGCCATTCCCAAGCTGAGCAGGCTGGGCCAGGTGCCTGCAGGTGGGAGCAGAGTGAGCACAGCAGCATTTACAGCATTCAGGAGAAATCTTCGGAGTTAGGATGGGATGAAATGCAAGAACCTTGGCTCCAGGATAGACATGAAAACTGCTTATGCAGTTGGCAGAGCAGTTAAGCATGATGGGTCTGAAGAAGCCAATCCAAGCCATATTTTTGGGTGTGCATCTAAGGCAGCTCCAGTGGGGAAGAGGAGAGTTTGAGGCACAGCCCTGCCACCCCAACCCCACATGCTGAGCTCACTGGGGTGAAGTTCCCAAAGATTCTTGGTGCTGGGTACTGCATGGAAAGTGGGACAGATGGTTCCTGCTCAACACTGGGGACAGCTATTAATTACCAGCTGATTCCGTGTTTTCCCATAGACAGCTGTACAACAGCAGGGAGAAATTTTGATTTTCAGTTTTATAAGCAAATAGGAGGTGGGCACACATTTAATAAATCCTGCAATGACAGCTGGGTACCTCACTCCCCAAGAACCTTGGAAATCACAGACCTTACTCAATTAAGTGAAAAACAAAAAAGTTCTCAGAGCAGCCAAGTACAAATTCTTCTAAAGCAAATGCCAGCACTGAGATTTCCCAGGTTTTGTTTGGGGATGCTCTGTCTGCCGGTATCTGAAACTCAGGACACACAAGTGTTTATGCATTTCAAAGGAGGCTCGTGGCTAAATTTGGGCAAAGTTTGTGAGCTGGAGGAAGGGGAAGAGGCTTTGGGAAGGATGCAGCAGTGGCTGTGCTAGTGCAGCCCCAGATGGGCGTTGGAGCACAGCTCCTGTCGGGCGGGATGGATGCTCCCTGGAAGGCTGACAGCACAGATGTACTGCAGCTTAGCCTGGGACTAATTTTAACAAGCTGCTTGCATGGTTACAAAAGGCAGATCTGTTGGCATTTTTACTTTCAACCACCTGGTCTTGACAAACATTTTCTGCAAATAGCACATATGTCATGAGGCTGGACTTGGGGAGGCGTGCAAGGCAGGGAGGAGTTTAAATCCTGGGGATGGAGGCAGGGGCTGGAAGTGGTGATGGCCAGGATGTCCCACCAAACAGTCAGGTCAGCATAACCAAGTCTGGGCAGAGGAAGAGGTGTAATATAAGACAAATTATGCAGCTGGACAGGTCTGTCACTCATGATGGACAAAGAGCCCTGTCCAGGCATGGGCTGGAGCAGATTTTCTGCTCAGTGTCACCTACAGAGCATTGACATAAGCCTTGCACCAGCTCCTGTGCATTGCTCTCTGAATGCCAGAGAGAGACACAGCTCAAGGGAAAATGCCCAGATGATGACAGAGGTTTGACTCTTTGTAGGAGACCATGTTAACAGTTTTTATAGAGTTTTTGACTAAAATAGTCCCTCTGTGTTTGAGCAGCAGGGGAGGACACAACTACAGAGATCTGGTGCTTTCAGGGATAACCCTGGATCAGTTTGCACCCTCAGGCAAGGCTGTTCTTTTTTATGAGATCCAGAGCACAGGCTGATCTGGTGGACCCAAACATGCAGCAGTGACCTCCACAGTTCTGCTTTTCTCACCCCACAGTAACATCCACTGCCAAAATTCAGGAAGGACTGGTGTGAATTTGTGTTAGAGATTAACATCCTCCAATTCAAGCGTCGTGACTAAGCACAAAGATAACAAAGGAGATACTAACAGTCTCCATCCCTGATGTCTCCACTGGCAGGCCATTTTGGGATAAGAGTTATTGGGCTCATTGCCAGTGTGACTGGTAAATCCCATGATTCATGAAATGTAAACTTCCAGTTGTTGATCTTGCGATACTCTCTGCCCTTTAAACTAATCCAGCTGTTCACAGAAGTTTTTTCTGTTTTCCTGGAGCCTGGCACAATGAGGGAGATGAAATGCAGGAGAACAAAAGAGTGAAATGACAAACTGGTGGGGCCATGACTCAACTGTGTCATAGGCTTCTTTTTGAGATGGGGATGGGGAGGGACTGCTGACAAGCTGGGCTTTGATCAGAGCAGGGAAGGGAGGAGGACACCAAGTGGTGCAGAAACTATCACAGTGGAATTGCTTTTTCTTTTATAAAGATGAAGCTGGTTCTACTCTCTGCATCTAGAATTAATTTCCTTTGGGTTGGGCGAGGAGCAGAGAAGCAGGAGAGCCCTGGAAATCTGCAGTGCCTTCCCCATTAAAACGTGTCCTGGCTCACAAACATGAACTGTTATTCCAGTTTGTTTCCAAGCTACACTGGAGCCATTTTCAGACTTCAGAGTAAATCAAAAAGTCAACCAAGCAAACAGCAATCCAAGAGTTTATGTGTCAGATCAGCTGAAAAACTGGGTCTCCTCTCCAGAAAGTGTTTCATATTTTTACTGCAGTATTACCAAAACGGGTCTCTGATGACCTATTATATAAAGCTCATAGTCAAAACCAGACCACCAAAACCCTTCTGCACAAAGCCTTACCCCCGAAAAGGGCCAGTCAGGAGCCTCCACAGTTGGTAAAACACACATTTTCAGTTGCCTACCCAACACACAAACTCTCACTGCTTACTCTGAAATAGTCGTGGGACAGCAGAGAGGAACGAGAAGGAATTTGAAAAGATGGAACTTTAGGAACAAATGATAATTTATGTCTTTCAGAAAATGCAAGTCAAACCTTGCCTGCTCTGGCCCTTCAGCACTCTTGATTGGAACAGGATATGTGTTTAGCATATCTCCAAGGTATTCTCATATGAACATGACAACCAGGTGCCTACTGTGAGGACAGCTATAACAAATCACCCACATTCTTGTCAAGCCAACGCTGCAATTGTTCTGCTCAGATCATCTGGCTTCAGTGTGGGCTCCCTTCAATTTCTAACAGGGAAAGTATTTCCAATAGTTGACAGATGTCTTTCCTCGCTTTGCACTCCTTTCTTACCCTCTTCGGTGTCAGCCTTGCAGGAAATACCGAGTTAATTGGAAAGATTAGGGAAGGTCTCCTACAGCTATTGCAGGAGAAAGTGGGAGCAGGCAGAATGCAGTTAAGAGAGAATAATTCATTTAGTGTTTTATTTTTAGTGTTAAACTTTAAATGTTAACAGCCAGAGGAAGGAAAGGCTCTAAAATTCTGTTGGATGTTTGTTATCACTCAGCACAAAGCAAAATGATCCCTCTCATAATAATTTTAAACTGGTAGGTTAATTCCTTGTTCACATACAGAAGACAGTTTTCAAGAAGCAAGCATTTGTAAACAGTTATTAGAAATGCAATTGGATTTTGCTCTGCAGTACCAGAGTGCATGGTCCAGCTCACTGGTTTATTCCCCACACAGACCTCAGGTTTTTTGCCTATAAATTTCTCTAATATGGAAGATGAAATACTGATCCTCAGCAGAAAAAGAATAAAATAAAATAAAAATTAAAAAAAATAAAAATAAACACAGAGAGGAATTTTTTTAGTATATAGATAATGAGATTTTTTATAGAAATTGTCTCTCATGAGCTCATTGGATTTGAGTCAGGATTTGATGCCAAGATTTCTAAAGGACAAGAAGTCCTCCTGAAGCATCCAGGAGTGGAATCCAGGTTTTCACCTCCACCCCTTCTCCACCATTTCATGAGCAAAAAGAATATTCTCACATCAGTATCAGTTTGATATGGTGTTTAATCTTCTCTGATTTACAGGCTATATTCAAGTGTGAGAGGTTACAAAGAATTTTCTTCCTAAAAAGACACAAAACACAATCTGTCCTAATGGTGCCTCCATGTTCTGGAGCCATCTCAGCTGTTTGGAGCCTGCAGTTGTAAGGGAGATATGTAAGCATCTCAATTTATTTCTGCTTTGTAATGCTGTTCTTGCAGCAAGACAAACACCATCCTCCTCAAAAAAAAAGAGGCTTGTAATGAGAGGGAGATGAGGGAAAAGAATACCCTTATACTGCAGGGACCAGCTGCAAAATCCCTGCATGAGGAGAGTCAACCAAAGGAAAAACTCTGCACAAGCAATGCTGAACATGCAGCTCCTTAATGCCAGTGCAGGAGGATAGAGACTGGGCATGGCTGAGCATGGATATATGAACAGATAATGAATTAAAAATTAGCTTTGTGTTTAGACCTCCTGAGGAAGCAGGGACAATTAGCAGAGACATGGAAATTCAAGGTACAAGTGGGTGACAGTCACTGCAGGGCTCCCCAGGACCCTGGCAGGAAATCACCCTCTGAGGGGCAGCCCCTGAGCTCTTACCACCATTACTACCAGTGGGGATAATTTGAGACAATTTTCAAGATTGGTATTATTTGTGTCATGCCAGCCAGCATTTATCCTGCAGGTCAAAACTCAGCACTCATTTAAAACCCATTTCAAAGCATTACCTGCTCAGGCATCTGGAAGTGCTTAGGCACATTAACCTGTTTGCTATTTACAGTGCTTGACTGTTCCCATGTCAGACTGTGTTGGGTGACAGCAAAGAAAACAGCCAAGAGCAGGACCCAGTGCCTTTTCCAAGGCAAAAGGATGATAAAAGTCCACTGGCAGCTCTGTTTGTTCTTTGGCTTCTCCTTGTCTTGTGCCTTGAGAGCCCTGGGGAGCAAGTAAAAGGACAAGGGTAAGAAAATGAAGAGTGGCCATGACTTCAGATGAGGAGCCATCCCAATAACATCAGGATGAAGGCTACCAAAGTCTGATGGAGAACAGGAGCATCCAGAAGGGAATCTGCAGGGAAGAAGAGCTGAACAAAGGTTTCCTCAGCTGGGACACTGAACAGATGAGATCCAGTGGGGAAGGATCTTCTGCCAGGAGCCATAAAGCAGAAGGACAGCCCATGAGAGCTGCAATGAGGGGCTGCAAGAACATTTCATGAGCACTACTGTACTGCCAGAAAGGAGCCCTAGGGCTGCAAGTGACAGAAAAACTGATGGAAGGGCAGGCACAGCCTGGCAGTGCTCAGTGCCAGGTGACACACGTGCACAAAGGTGAGGACAGGCACCTGCCAGCTCCCAAAGCCAGCACATGCCTGAGCCTGGAAAACAAACACAACAGTGACTTGCCCCAGCAGCAACTTGAGGCTGCAGTTCCAGCTTGTCTGCAGTATCAATAAATTGCTCTTTGTCAAAGTGTGAGGTTTATTTGTTCAGAGAACACCCAGGCAAATATCCAGGGGTATTTCTCCTGAGCTTGGGGGGTATTTTAAATCTTCACCCCTAGACACACAGCCTGTGGCAGTGCTGCCCTGCCAGTCTGCAGTGCTCTGCATGCCCATGGGATCTCCCAGCCAAAGTGCCCATCATCCCACAATCAGATCATTTTCCAGCCTGGGAGTGGATGAAAATGCAGCCACAGCCCAGGATATCTTGCACCAGACTGATTTCCACATCGTGAGACCAGGCTGAAAAAAACCTTCTTATTTCACCCTTTAATGGACATTAAGAGGATTCAAAAATTTTATGGCAAAATCTCCATTTTTTTTTTCTTTCCTCAATCACTTCACAGGTTGGTTGGCAACAATTTTTCTTCAACAGGTCAATTCTTTCCCTCTTGGTCTGCCAAGGCTCATACTCAAATTCCAACTTTCCTTTGAATCCCACCTTCTAATTGTCATTGTTATCTAATTCTTTTTCAAGAGAAAGGAATGCCCCTTGGTCTTTCAATCAGCCCAGATTTGTGACCTGACTTCAAATTCAGCTGAAAGCCATTAGCAATTATTCAATTGCCTTTGCTGTAAAATGGCTTAAATTACTTGACATTAGTGTGTTATTTGAAGAAAAAATATCAATTAAACCTTCAGGTTTAAAGAACTTACTTACTTTAGAGACATTTAACAGTATTTTGATTCTAATTTTTTTTCCACCAGTTTCATTCAGAGCACAGTTTTGCCTCACACGAGTTCTGTTGCATCTGAGATGGTGCTGGACCTGCAGTTTGTTCTGATGACAAGAAGAAGGAACAAAATAAAAGAGCAAAAGAAGGAAAGAGTCAAGTGAGCAGTTTGGTGGCAGTGCTGATCAGAGAATCACATGTGCCCATCCTCCCTGCTGCCTCTTGGCAGTGAACTGGCTTCAATTTTCTCCCCTTCTGCTCTGAGTTTGACTCTTCTTCAGGGCCTGGGATGTTGAAATACTCAGGTCTTGGCCATAGGAATCATCAGTCATACTCAGCACACCCCTCTGAGACTGTTCCCAAGAAAGACCGACTAGAACTGTAACTAGAAAAATAATGCATTTGATTCCTGGAATTCAGTTTTCCCTAAGAAACCTTGAGCTGCATTTTACGTCTCCAACCCATAGGAAAATACATCAAAATTTTCCAAAAGAGGGAGCATTCCCCAAAAGCTCAGAGACAGACCCTCACAGTGAAGGGTGCACCATTCCCAGTGCTTCCAGCCAGCCCAAACCCTGTGAGGTTTTGCAACAGAGGGAGCTGACAAATCCCTGCAGCCAGGCTATATATTGCAGCCTGTTTCTTCTGCAAGGCACCAGCCCATCCTGAGTGAACAACCAAGCAAGCTCTGACACCTGGATTAGGTTAAGGGGACAAGACTGACCTGGGGACCACAGCAAGCTTCTGCCACCTTGATGGAGACAGCCAGGTGAAAATTCAGCCTTCAGGAGCTGCTGGGGCTGGGTACAACTGCTTGGGGCAGTTGTCAGGGGAAAACATGGGGTGGATATGGGGCAGGGGATGACTCCCTACATGAGGTTTGTGGGCTAATATCACCTTCTTTCAGTGACTCTGGAACCACAGTGTTCAGATGGACAGTTTCCCCTGGATCCATCTTCAGTGCACTCTGAAGGCAGAAAGGGTCAGTACTGTCATACAGGCAGTATTAAACCTTTTCAAATGGAAGGAGAGAAGTTCAGGTATGGCACCACTCCTGATGCTGTGAGTGATGCTGCTGCAGAGAAGCACTTGGCTCTCCAAACACCAGGCCAAATTCAGACACAGCTTCTAAGTGGCACAGATCAAAACACATTAATAGCTCAGAAAGAGGGAACAAAATTTGCAGTGCACAGACCTCCCCTCACACCATCCCACCCCTTCCCTCTGGGTTGTTTTCTTAGCAGCCTTCTCTGGGGCTGACAGTCCCTGCTGCAGAGGAGGCCAGCAAGGATCCCTGCCCCACAGTGGTGGTTTGGCAGCTTTACGATGCTTTACATCACTTCTGCAGAGAACACCAGAGCTATAAAATTTGTAGTTTTCCTAAACCCCCAGAATCCATTTAATCAAAACAGTCCGGTGGCCACACCAGGGCATTATGCAAGTGCATGGCTGCTGCTCCTTCAGCTGCTGGAAGAGGAATTTGCTGACAAGTCAAGATTAAACTTTCAGTTCCTTCTGCTCTCTGCACTCATTATGGGCTGTTAAGAAATTTCAAGTTAATTAATTCAACCTCAGGAGAGGAAAATGCTCGTAGGGTTTAACATGGTGCAGCTATGGAAGGGAAAGGCTGAGTGTGTTTGCAGCTGAGCAGAAAACAGTGTTTGCTCTTTGAAACTCCCTTCTCATCCTCCACTGCACTGGGTGTTGTCATGGGGGAGCCTCGCTGGAAATCATTTCACATGAAATTAATTTTGTAGCACCTAAACGGATTTGCACCACAAAACCCCTTGGTTTCTGAGCCACTTCTTGTCGTGCATTTTGTTTTCTTCCCAGAAACTGCCTGTATTCACAGCCCATAACTTGGCACCAGCACCAGCAGCCACACCTCGCCTCCCTCCAAGCCAGAAACTGGTAGGCAGGCAATAGAGCCCTATAAAACACAATTAACCTTTTCATTAAACAACAGCTCCCCAAGTGAGAACCAGCCTGTGCTGAAAGGAATGAGACTGCTTTATGTTAACGGTGCGTCTCAAACCTTAAAATAAAATATTTGTGCTTGCATAAATAGTTGGAAAGGTAAAAGTGTCATAACACTGGGTGTTTGTTATTGGAGCTGGAGCTTGCCTCCTGCCTGCAACAAAATGTCATAACAAAGCCAACGTGGGGCTCTCTGCGTTTACTCCTGGCTGCAGTGTTTAAATCCTGACACAAACCCCGGCTATAAACAGATTGCAGACAGCTCAGGCACAGGCTCCTGTCACAGTGGGCTTAATTCAGCATGCCATGGGCCCAGCATCACCCCAGGGGAGGCAGAGCTTGTTGTGCAATGGGTTCTGAGAGGGTGGTGGGTCCAAAGGAGCAGATTGGGATGATGGTGAGTGCAAGGCTGGAGCCAGCCCCTCTGCTAAACCTGAGTTCACAGCTGACCCGAGCTGTCCTGGTGTGGCATCCTCCTCAAAGAGTGTCAGGCACTTGAGAGGTGCCTGTGCTCTCCTTGGAAAGGACAGGAGTTAATATTAACAGGGTATCAGGAATTTTTTTCTGAGCATTCTTGAAGCTCACCCCAAATTCCTGGGCCAGGCAAACCTTTGTTAACAGAGAGGGGTTATTTGTCCTTTTTTACTGTTTGTCCTGGTGGAGGACACTCTGCAGAGTGGTTGGGGTCCTGGCCAGCTTGGGGCCACCAGCATCTCATGGCATGCTTGGAGCCAGGGTCACCTCAGGTGGTGTCACCTCAGCAAGGTTGGAGCCACCTCCATCAGGGCTGCCAGCACACTGGTGCCCAGTGCCACCTCACCTGCACCAGGGGTTGTGCCCTCTGGGACAGCACTGGCCCCATGGCAATCTTGAGCCCCTGCTTGAGCACCCTGCTGCTTCCCAAAGCCTGCCCCAAAACCTTCAACAGAGAGTTGACTTCAGCCCATCATGTCCTAAAATCTGCTTTTTGCAGTGTGCCTTCATCCCTAGTCCAAACTAAGCCAGGTTTTCCAATCCAGCCCAGCCCAGGGGAGGCTGGAGGAGGCTTTTATCACACTTGGCCAGCAGCAGCATCTTCCCAGCTGCTCAGAGCACTGGAGGAGCCAGCCCTGGGAGCTGTGAGCACTTGCTCAGGGCCACCTGCTGCAGCAGGATGGCTTGGCAGCCTTCAGCCCTGGAGTCCATCGATGCCATGGGAGAGGTGTCAGCTGCAGAGGAACCAATGTGAGGCATGCTGCAGGGTGGAGCAGGGGGTCTGTGGGCTCTTTGGGGGTGGATGGTGTCCCCACACCTCTAAGGAAGAGGAACTGGCAGCAGGGGATTTCACAGGGCTCCCATGGCCAGCTCTGAAGTAGCTGTGCTCTGATGGCTGCTCCAAAGCATGGGGCACTCCCTGCAGTTCCCTGAGACCCTCCTGCCTCCTCCAGCAGCTTGTGAACCCTGGGTGACAGGGGTCTGTGCCACATGCTCAGTGCCTGTCCCCTCGACTTCTGCACCCTGACCCACCCTGGGCATCCAGAACCTGAAGGAGGAGCAGGGAAAATTCAATCCCATATAACTGAGGCAGGAGACCCCAGCATGCATTCAGACACAGTGGGACTGGGCAGAGGGCAGGAGAAGCAAAAGACAGCTGTGTCTGAGAGATGTACCAGCATCCTTTTTCTATTAAAATGCCATAGGTACCTACAATTTACAACCTGCTTTGCTAGCACAGATCAGCACTGGTCTCTGTCTGGTGTAAGCTGTGTGCAATGGTTTTGGAGAGCAATTGGCACTTTCCATGAAGCCCAAAGCAGGGACAGCCCACACAGCTGTGCTATAACAGGCAGCAGAACCTGTCCTTAGGGCCATGCCTGGCTGATACACTTCTGCAGCTGTGAGCAGCCAAGAATTAACATTGAGCATAAAGCAGCACGATTACCCCAGAACAGCTGTAGAAATGCTTAGCCTAAATTAAATAAGCATTACCATAGCAGCTAGGTGCTTATTTACAAATGAAAGCCTGGAAGCTGCAGCCAGATCTGCTTCCCCTGGTCCCCACAGACCCCCAGAGTCAGAGCAGGCAGCTTGCAGAGTTTGCACAGGCATGGGGCTGGGTGGTTGATTGGAGGAGCTGGGCTGCAGGCTGGACTGCCCTGTCTGCAGGTGTCAGGGGTCATTCAAGGGTGGAGGTCTGCAGAGGTTGGGGGATCATACCCTGAAGGGCTGAGCTGTGACAGAAGGCACTCTGCTGCCTGGGGGTTGATGCTGTGAGCAGGGCTGATGGCTGTACTTGAGCAGCCCCATGGAATGGGATGTGCTCCTTGAGCTGAGGCATCTCCCCATCACCCCCAGAGACCCTCTCACCCTTTTACCTGCACCCAGAGCTGTGCCCTTGCCAGCTGCCCTGGCTCAGGGACCCCTCTCTGACACAGCAGCTTCAGATCAATTCAACCTCACAGATACTTTCCCACGTCCTGCACCAACTGGTGCCCTTGGCATGCATTTTCAGAAGCAGGTGTCTGTCTGGGGGCTCTTCAACCCACACAAAAGCTCCTTAAATTGCCTGATTTCCTGAGCCCCTGCCCACTCAGCAATCTTCTGCAGTCCCCAGAGAGGCATCAATCCTGGGCAGAGGATCCACAGCAGAGCAGAGGCTATGGCTGCATTCCCTGCCCCAGGAAAGCCCCACTTTGTTTATTTGCCTGGCCTGGGCTGCAGCTGCCCCACACAGACCCATTTTCTGCCCCCTGCTCGTGTGGGGCTGGGAGCAGCTGCAGCCTTGTCCTGGCTGGGGTGAAGGCAGCAGCAGAGGACAGCCAGCAGCGAGCAGAGCAAGTTGCAAGACCCCAGGGGAGCAAGAGGAGGTTTCTGCTGCCCTCTCCCACCCTGCAGGAATCCGGGGTCACATCGTTCCCACCGGGAGAGCACTGCACAGCTGTCCTCCCGTGGGGCTGCCCTGCTCCCAAAAACCTGCAGCAGCACTTCAAAGAACAGAGGATCTGGGAGCCAGCAATCCCAGGCTCTGAGTTTCATTAAAAGTGGAGGATGGAGGGAAATCCAGATGTATGGGAACACAGATGGGAGAAGGCCTTTGGTGTTTACTGAGCTCAGCTCCCTCCTCCCTGCTGCATCACCTGGTGCCTTGAGGTTTAGTGGGTGCAGAGCTGCTGGCACAGCACCCAGGGGCTCGGGGAGAGCCTGGGGGCAGCACAGGTGGGGCAGGCAGGGAGCCATTGCCACTATCACACTGCAATCACACCCTCCTCTCTGAAATGCCTGGGCTCCTGCAGGCTGGCACCTTCCTGTGGAAAAACGTGCCTGGGAGCTCTCCAGGGAGCCACTGATAACCCTGCCAGGCACCCTGGCATCATCCTCCCCACTGCAGAACGACCTTCCAGAGCCCATCCTCTCCCAGCCTGGCTTTCAGTGCCTCCCTTTTCTCAAAAGGAATTCCTGCACAGCCAGAAGACTTTACCACTTTGTTCTCAGAATATCATAATATTTTCTTTTTTAATTAAATCGCATTCCCCATCTGCCTTGCGTACATGTTTTGGGTAGTCTACTTTTGCCAAACATAAGGTCAACATCCCTGCTACTAACTTTCAATAAAGGCTCACTGGTGCTAGAACTGTGTTTTATCTAAACCTGATGTCTGCTCACAATTTTGACCGCACCCAGACTGGGACTATGTGACTTCACTGCCCCGGATTCCCATCAAGAGCCTTTTAACATGAGTACACTCATTTAGCAGCAGGCATTGTCTTGCTTTCTTCATTAGCAAACTGAAAACTCACAAGAATGATTTACAATATTTCTGTAACAATGATGAACTTGTGGAGAAGAGTGGCTGTGTTTGATTTGAGCTGCAAGCAAATTAGCAGAGATGTCCTGGTTTTTAGTTTTAAAGCTCAAAAATGGGCTGAACTCAAGGGAATTCAAGAGAAAAAACGCTAAAGCAAGGGCATTAATAAGGGAGGCTGAAGGGGAGACAGCCAGGAAAAGCAAATCCCAACCTGCTGCATTCCGGCCAAAAGAAAAAATAAATTCTATGTATGGAAAATGGACCACAAAAATACAGATATAGCAGGGTTTCTCTCATAGATGCACTAATATGAAAAATAAAATTCCACAGAACTCCTACAGGTTTTTTGTCCAGAGTTTCCCCTCTTTTCCAAGGGAGGTTGCAACCTCAAACTCCTTCATTTTACAGAAGCACCAAGATTAATAATTCATAGCAGCTTCCATCTATATCCTGCAGTATGGAAAGGGGAGAAGGGAGCACAGACTGGACCATGCATTACCCAGGTCCAGAAGCTCTATTTAATTCACAGAAGGATTTTGGACAGGAGCTCACCCATTCCCATGTTGTTGGGAATGTGCTTTCCCTCCTGTGCTGGAGCTGAAGAACTGCTCTCAAAGCAGCTATAAATCTGGACTAAGATCTGCAAGGCCAAATCAAGATAAGCACAAAGCAGAATGCCTGCAAGTATAAACTCATCTTCTTCAAAGCATTTCAGGCCCCAGCTGCAAATTGGTTTATTCCGAGAACAAATTGTTGCTCAACTACTTGGAAGAGTCTTCACAAAACTTCAGGCAAAGTATCTTTGATTGAAAAGAACTTATTATCAGTGATAAATAATATCAGGTGAGAACACAGGAGGCCTTAACCTCTCCCAAAAGTGAGATAAGTAACATCAGGCATGTTCTATCATTTGCTACTCCATACCAGCCAATAAGTTGCCCAAGAGCTTTCCCAGGGGTATTGTACAAAATGTCCTTTTTCCTCTGTGCAACTCATAACAACTTTGCTCCACCAAGACAAACTCACAGTAAGAAAGGAGAAATAATCCTTCTCTGTTAACAAAGGCTTGGCTGGCCTAGAGAATTTGGGGTGAGCTTCAAGAATGCCCAGAAAAAAAATCAGATACCCGGTTAATATTAACTCCTGTCCTTGCCAAGGAGAGCACAGGCACATCTCAAGTACCTGACACGTTTTGGGGAAGATATCACACCAGGACAGCTCGGGTCAGCTGTGAATTCACCCTCCTTGTGCAGCTGTGGCACTCTGCATTCAGCACCACAAACACCAGGAGCCTCTCACACAGCTCCACCTGCCCAGCTGTGACTCTGCTCAGACACAAAAAATTGGAAACCAAGTCTCTTCTCTGCTGTCCCACTTGCTGCTGTCCACTGGCATCATCTGAACACCTGTGAGAGTCTGTAAGGCAGGTCGTGGTCTTAATCTTCCTTTTGCTTTTTTTCTACAGATTGAGAAATATGAGAAGAGTATTTTTCCTCCAACTTGTGTTTTTTAAGGTGAACAAACAAATGTCAAACCTGTTCTTAATAACCAGCCATCTCTTTCTTTCTATTCCACTGCACAAGGGGAAGGATGCACAAGAAGGAGGGACAGAGAATGTGGGAGGACAATGGGGCGTTGAAGGAGAAACAATGTGAGAAGGCAATAAAATAAATAGTAACACATGAGGTAAACCAGCCCTGATTTAATCACTAGACAATTCAGCAGGGTCACAGATGACATGAGCAGCAAGCCCAGCAACCTCAAGGAAATATTTTCCAAGTTGTGTTTAGACAAGATACTTCCCCCTGGAGCCCATCATAATTTGGGTTGGTCAGAGGAGGTGCTGCTGCTTGTGAGGTGGCTCAGTGGTACCTGTCCCCCCAGAACAGAGCACAGAGCTCAGTTTGGCAGGGAGTCAGTGAGCTCAGGTATCCCTCAGATCCTGCCCCAGGATAATGTGCACACAGTTGGACACCTGGGCTTGATCCAAAAGCCAGGGCAGTGCTACCTTGCAGCAAGATAAGGCACTTGCAGGCAGAACTGCAGCAGAATGAGCAGCCTCATATCTTTAGGGATCAGACTGTGGGAGCTCTCGGAGCAGCAGAGTGTCATGTCCCTGCAAATACTTTGTTGTTTCTCAGAGAAATGAAAGATGACAGAGCTGCATGGTCCACAGCTGCTCTCCACTTGGTGGCCACATCTGGGCAGGAGCATCCACCTGCACTGGATTATTCTTCTGGATGTTGACCTCATTTTGGCTCTCTTGCTCAGTGTTTGAAGTTCCTCAGCAAAATCAAATTTAGCAAGGTCCATACCTAGGCTGAAAAATATATGTTCTGGGGGCACTTCCTCGGTCGTCCTGGCTTTCATTAACCCAGCTTCTCCACTGTCCTTCCTTCACACCCATTAAACAGCACCAAAGGGAGCTGGCAGTACATTTTCCTTTGCCCTTCTCCTTTGTGCTCCTCCTTGATGAATGGCTAAAGCAGATGCACAGTTGCCTTTGAAGGCTCTGGCCCATGAGCATGTTGAATCTATGATGGATTGGACCAAATGAATCACAGTGTGGGAGAAAGCACAAGGCAATGATTTCTAAGTGGCCTTCACATCTTTACACTTCAGAACTTGCTTTAAAAGCCTGTTTTCTTCTTTTTATCTGGTTCCAGTTTCTGCAGTGTCTTTGCATATGTTGAGGGAGGTAGGGGGGGAAGGAGGGGAACCTTTACATATAAACAGAAGAATCCACTTCGCCATTAGACAATAATGAAGCATTGTCATTTAGGGAGTTCAAATAGCTGGGAAACCACTTCAAGGCCATGCAAAACAACTGGGTAGCATCAGAAAGAACAGCAGTTGGCAAACTGAGCAAGAGGGTTCAAAACTCCAGTAAGCAAGCTCCCAAAAACCCACAGCTGGTTCGGTAGCCTACCTCCCTTTGCTGGGACACAAGAGCTGCTTCAGCAAGAAGCTTGAGTGAAACTGTGTTTTAAGGATATGGTGAATTGCCAGGAATAACTTGATAGATAACTGCTGCTGCTCCATCCCAACTGCAGCCCTGTGTGCTCAGCCAAATCCCCCGTGTCCCTTCCCACAGTGAGGGGGAGGTCTCCAAAACCCATCCAGAGCATCAGCTGCTTCCAGCTTGGCTGCTCTTGGGCCCTCCCTGTGACTGAGGACACAACTGTGCTCATCACATGGATATTCTTCCCCCCACAGGTGCACCAGGGTGGATGTAGAAAGCCAAATTTTGCAGTTCTGCTTGGAAGAGCCATGCCTTCCTGGGCACATGAGAGAGGCAGAGTTTGTGAGAAAAGGAAATTGTCTTTGGCTGACAGTGAACTAAAGGGAGAAGAACATGTGTGCAGACACACAAATTTTCAGGCTCAGACATCTGAAAAAAAATCAAAAAACCTTCCAGCAAAAGCCATCCCCCAGGCTGGGTGCTGGTTTTCATGGTGAAGCAAATGCCACACACATTCACCCCAGCCTGTCCAGTGCAGGCTGCCCTGGCCCTTGGTGCCCAGCCAGCACTGCCAGGAGCAGGACACGGGGGCTGAGCCCTGCTGGGCAGAGCTCTCCCCACACACAAACCTCTGTGGGATCTGCTTCATGTTACAGCTCGGGACAGCTTGTGTGGAAATGCAAGTGGAAGCTTGTTCAGACCACAGAATTTGCAAAGCCTGTTTGCTTAACCAGAGCTAAGCACGAGCCAAGGACAGCTTGGTTTGAGCTCCTTTATTCTGGATACCCCACATGAAGTGCTGTGGCTGCTGCAGTAGCTGTGCCAGGGCTGGGCTGAGCCCATCAGGGACATGCAGGGCTGGCACATGCAGGACAAACTCAAAGCTGCCCCCAAGGTCCTTCTTGGAGACCCAGTCTCAGTAGAAAGCAGGGAAAAAATCCCTGAGGCACATGAAGGGCTTCCTCCTCCAGCTCCCCATTCCCAAACCCATCATTGCACACTCAGTTGCATCCACACAGGAATTGCTCATCCCTCACAGCACTACCATGCACCTCACTGCCTGAGTCCTTGCCAGCCCAGTGAGGGGCAAATCCCTGCTCCAGAGATAATGGACTTGGATGTATAAACTCCTCTGGAAGTCCCAGCTTGCCCTGAGCTTGCCCTGACTCCACAGCCAGGGACAGATGCAGCCCAGCTTCCCAATAAATATTCGGATTCTCCATGGGCTGGCAAACAGGGCTCTGGGAAGTACCTACTGCTCTCCACACAGGCAGTAGTATTTATGAAGTGCTGTGAGGTTTGGAAGTATTATTTTATCCATGAACAATGGAAGTCGGGGTGAGCTGAAACACAATTAGCTCAAGAGTTTTCCAGCCTGATACCAAGTGTACAATTAAAACAGTGGAAAGGGCTGAACAAGCCTGTCTTTGGCCAGAGGATGGTACTGCAGCAGGGAAATGTGTGAAACAGAGGTGTTTGGGACAAAGGGAAGTCTGTTAAAGTAAGAAAAGCCTGAATAAACATGGGTTTTTTCCCCCCAATACCACTTTCAGTTTCATCCAGCCAGAGCTTAAAGATGAAAGAAAAAGGAGCTGCTGATTTTCCAGTGGGGGACACCCAGCTGGGGGATTCAAGTACTGTGTTCACAAACTGATCTGATGAGGACTCAGAACTTGGAAGCCAGCACAACCAAATGCTCATGGGAGCTGAATCTTCCTTGCTTTACAGACCCCTCACATTTTAAGAGAAGTGAAAGATCTCCAGCTGGACACCCCAGGGAGCACAGTTTCCCCCAGACACAGAGACCAGTGTTGGGACAAGCAGGGGATGCTGTGAGCTGTAAAACACAACATCCCTGTCCAAAGGCAGCATTTGCAGCCACCCCCATCTCATTTTTCACTGATTTTCAGTGCTCTCAGCTGCACACACTGTACCCCAGTGGGACACAGCCCCAGCTCAGCAATGCCCTGTGCATCTGCAGGGCACCACAGGCTTTGAAGTTTTGCTCCTCCAGCAAGAGCACTGGTTGGTATTGGAGCTCACATGCTTATTAGGAGGTGAGGATGATTAATTGCCTATCCCTCCCTGCCCCTCTGAGGGGCTCCTCAGCCTTGTCTCACTGACAGTGATTTTTCAGGGCCATATGGCACTTCCACTTCCCATTAGTAATGCAGCACCCTGCAGTCCCCCTCCCCTGCCCTGAGTCTCAGCTTTCACTGGGCTGGGGAGCACAAAATACCAAAACTGGCTGAAAACTTCAAGGTCAGAAAGAAGTTTAGGGAAATAGGTTCTGTGAAGAATTAAATGTATCTGCTGCCATGAGTGGTGCTGGTGTCAGAGCAGAGGGTCACCCAGAGAAGGGCTCCCTCTCCAGAGGGACCCCATGTGGGTGCAGAGCTGAGTCTGTCATTACAATGCACTTTCATAAAAGCAATTAAAACACTCTCCTCCCCTTGCCCCCACACTGTGGGCTTCTCCTGGGGCTGTGTTTCCTCTTTCTGGGACTGGCAGCAATTGCAGGGAATGTGCCCAAATGCCCACAGTCCCAGGGAGCAGGGACCCTGCAGATTTTGTGGCTAGACATGTTATGGTAAGGCAGGGCCACGGGTGCATGATGCTGCAAACTATAGCTGAATGACAGGTAAATGTGGATTAAAATGGCCTCAAGTTGTTCAGGTTTCTGCTCTTTAGTTGGTTGGTTTTTTACTCCATGCAATCCATTGGTTTATCTCTGTGCCCCTCTGGGAGTGCAGCTCACACCTGCATGGAATGGGAGCATCCCTCCATCCATGGATCTGACAGAGGGCACCTATTCACAGCAGAAGCAATTCCCACTGCCTGCTGCTGCTCACCAGTGCCCAAGCACCTCTCCCAGCTCATTTGTGGCACAGCAGAGAGCAATGTGGGTGCTCTGGTCCCAGCAGCTGACAAAAGCCAAGTGCCCCAGGAGTGCAGGCTGTGCTCAGTTCAGTCACTAATCCCCACTGCACAGCCCCCCTTGGCAGGCAGGGTGGAAAATGCCAGTGCTCACAGATATGGTCTCCAAGGAGGACAGTTTCCACAACCCAGAGCAAAGCAGGAGAGCCTGAGCCAGGGTGGCCAGGGGCCAGCACCCACCTCCCAAGGTGGCAGAGAGCTGTGACACCTGGCAGCCACCTGCCCTGCAAGGATTTGATCACTTACCCTATCTCTGGGTGCTGTTTTCACTGGAGAAAGAGTCCAGCCAACAAAAAAAAAAATCAATAAATACAAAAGCCAAGAAGAGAGCAGCTTCCAAATTACATTATTTTACTTGGTCATTCAGTTCCCATCACAGAAAGCAGCTGGTTTTTTCCAGAAAAAAAAAATAAATAAATGGTCGTTCACCTCAGTCCCCCCTGTGGGAGCTGAGCAGAAAGGGGCACCAGCAGTGGCTGCCACCACCTGAGGGACTCAAAGCAGCTCAGAGACCATCTCTGCAACCCCAGCAAGGCTGCAGGGGCTTGGGACTGCTGTGCCAACACTGTCTCAAGGACCTGAGCTGGGATTAGCATTGGGATTTCTGCCCCACACTTGCTGTGGGTTCCTCTGCTGGGTTCCTATTTCAGTGGACCTGGGGTCCTTCTCCTGCCTGCCCTCTGATAATGGGCTCTGATGCTTCAGTTCCTCCCTGGGAAGGCTGGGAAAACCCTCCCTCAAACACCTTCAGAGCCATGTAAGGGGAAAAAGAGAGAAAGAGGGCGAGGGGAAAGCAGATCCCCAGGGATGAGCCCCTGTGCCCACAGCACCTTCCCAGCCCCACCAGCATGCCAGCAAACCTTCCCTCTGCCTAATGTATTCCATGTGCAGCCTGCACCTCCAAAACATTACTTAAAATGGGAATAAATCCTTCAGGAGACCTCTGCATGACAGATACCACTTGATTGAATTGCCAAGCAAGGAACTTTTATTCTAAGGAAAAGTCTGCATTTAACCTATTGTCACTCTGCAGCAGGGGGAAGCAATAAACTGTATATGTCTGCTTTCCTGCCAAGTCCAAAAGGTTTATCCACAAGCCCTTTGCAGCAAATCTCCTCCACAAGTTCTTTTGATACCTTGTGGATTTGCTAAACATTTATAACATGAAAGTGAGAATATTATACACACTGCCCTGGCATAAATCACAGGTCTGATCCTCTGTATACACTAGCAATGGAAAGGGGACCTGGAAGGAGTAAGGGGGTTCTAGGCTGCAAGGTGAGTAATTGGAAAGGTTTCCCTCATCCCTCCTAAATGCACAGCAAGGCATTAAGAGAAGCTGCTTCTCCCCTAGCCCCTCCAGTTTTTCAAGTTTTACACCTGGGGAAAGAAGAATGAACAGCCCCTGTTAGACATCGGCGAGGTGAGAGTACAGGACATTTAAGAAGTGGAAAAACATCTGTTTAGTCCAGATAGAAACCAGATGGAGGTGGGGGGAGGTGGAGGATGGAGAAACACTCAAGAGGAAAAACAGAAACCTGGTCAGGAAGAAGGAGAGATGCAGGAGAGAGGCTTCCAGGAGGAGCAGGTATCACCCACCCTGTCCTTTTGGGGTGGAGCAGGGCACACCCACAGGGTGAGGCACTGGGGGACACTCAAAGCAGCTCATTTTGGAAACTCAGATCCTGCCTGGCCACCTGGGACACCACATGGCCACCAGCACTGGGAATGGCTAAGGAAAATCTTGTGGTGGGAAGAGCGTGGATGTGGCTTGTTTCCATCCATCAGATCCACAGGCTTCCCTGGAGGTTTGCAGCTCCCCAGTGCTGACCTCTAAAATGCCCCAGTGGTGCCTGGACCAGGAACACTTCCTACAAGGAACATGGAAAATCCTACATTTGCAATAGAAAGTATTTTCTAAAGGGTCACTTGGCACTATTCCCCAATCTTCTTTATCCTCACATTCACCATGACAATCAGGCTTTTCTCTTTGCTGCAGCCCAGCTCACTCCAAGGTTTTGGAGCTTTCACAGGCCCAGCAGGGCAGAAAATGAAAGTTGTGCCTGGCAGACAGGGTGCAGCAAGCAAAATCCCACAGGGTATGGCACCAGGAGAGGCTCACACACGCTTGGGGAGCTGGTTGTGGTGCCTGCAGGCACAGAACAGCAAAACTGCAGCAGCAGGGCTGGAAATCCCCCAGAGCTGAACTGGGATCCTGGGAGAAACACTGCAGCACCAGGGACACGTTTTCTGTGGTGCTTCTGCAGTGCTGGAAAGAACACTGAAGCAGGAGAGTGAGATGCAGAACTCACCCCTAGTCTAATCAACTGCCTCCTCCTGGTTTTGTGTCTGACTTTAGTCTCAGATTCCACTTTGGCTGGCAGACTGAATGAAAAAAAAAAAAAAGCAGATTTTTTTTTTTTAACTGTAAAAGACTTCTCCAATAGTATCAAATGCTAGAACTAATGAGCAGTTTCCTCACTATATAAAATTTTCCCATGGAAAAAATAAATATTTTCACAATGAACATTTTTGCAGGAAATGTTTAATTTAGAGGCCATTTTGATCCATTTCTTAAATCCAGGTGAAGTGTCCCATTTCAAGTGAGTGCCAAAATTGAAAGTCTTTTTTATGTAACTGTTCAAAATGTGTCTGTTCCCTACATTGCAAGTAGGAAAAGGATCAAAATAACTTCTCCCTTGTCCCCAAACAAAACCCAAGTGCTTGAATATGGTCACTATGTAATCTGAAAAACATTGTTCAAAAGGGGTCTGAAATATTCCCAGTTTGGGAAAATTCTTTCCCACTCTGTTTTAAAGAAATGCATTACAAATGGACCCAAGCTGCCTCTTAACTTGCTTAACACTGCATAAAAGGAGACCTCAAATGTCCAGAAGTCATTTGCAAAGAGGTGAGAGCAAATCAGCCCTTTTCTGACCAGGTATTGCATGGAATAAGTGGAGAAGGAAGGATTGGAGCAACCAAAATAGAGAGGGAAGGAGGGAAAATGTAGAGATTACCACCCCCTCCCAAAAAAAAAAAAAATTATTAAAAAAAAAATTATTAAAAAAAATTATAAAATAGTTTGGGTTAGAAGGGACCTTTAAAGCCCATTTAGTCCAACCCCCCTGCAACAAACAAGGATATCTTCAACTAGATCTGGTTGCTCAGAGCCCTGTCCAACCTGACCTTGGATGTTTCCATCCACCCCCTCTCTGACACCCTGTGCCAGTGTTGTACCACCCTCATTGTAAAAAACCACCAGCAGTCCATGCAGAATCTGCTTCCAGCCCCTGCAGGCAGGACAGCCAGAGAGGTGGCACTGAGACCAGGCTTTGGGACCACCAGCTGGACAAATGAAATCTGAATTCTCCAATTTTTCACCTCTAACAGGAGCTGCCCCTACCCAACCACAGCAGTCCCCACTTTTGAATTCCTCACTGCAGACACTGTGCAGCTGTGCATTTACACCTTCCTCACCAGATCACTATGGTCTCATCTCTGCCCTGATGACTATTTCTACAAAATTTTTGGGAGCTCAGCTGTCCTGGAGCTGTGCTCACGTACAGAGCTGTTCTCCTGCCAGCTTCCTCTCCGGCCAGCTCCCAATTTGTCTGCAAACCACAAGTTTAATTGGAGTTGGCAAGTGTTTTGACTTCAAAAACGTCTGTAACACCTGGAAGACAGCACTCAGGTTTAAGGGGGAGGGAATGGGATGACATCCAAGTGCTATTGTCACGCTCTCAGCTGCCTGCACCAGAAGGAATGAGTAGCTGCAGGGTCTGGTGCACTCACACAGCCCTGCTTGCCTCCAGCCTCACAATGCAGCAGGCTTTTCAGGTCACCTTACAGCTAGGCAAAAACCCCTTCTGCAAAAATCAGTCAATACATAAATAATGTAGACACACCCTGTAAGGTTTGGGGGAAATTAATTGCAAGAACTAGGAAGAGATGGTGATTCCTGGAGCCCATAAAGCAGGTAAATGATCTAGCAGAGAAAGCAGAGGGTGGGAAAGATTGCTCTGGTGAGGGACATGGTGGAGGGGACTCAGCATGGGCTCTGTCAGCACCCTTAGGAGCTGACATTCAGTCTGGATCAAATGCACCACAATGCAAATCTGCACACCCCATTATTCCAAAGACCTGATTTCCAGCTGTCCTGGCTCCTGTTCTGTGATCCTCCCCTTTAGGGTGGGCAGGATTTTAGGAGAAGCATTCACAAGACTCCTGGCTGGAGCTATGCCCTGGGCTGCCCTCCTGGTTTTTGGAAACTCTGAAAGTCTTCAGTGCCCACTGCTTGCCTGACCTGTTGTAGAAAAAGAAGGAACTGAGCCAGTTCCCACTGGAGCTGCCCTGGCAGTGCTGGTGGACCTGGGAGTGTAGAGTTGGACCAGAACTACCTTTTATGCAAGAAACAGTTATGCAAGAAACAAGTCTTGCTGAGGCTTTCAAAGACCAGGTTAGGAGGAAAGATTGATTTCCTGTGACTTTACCTTAATGAAGAGTGGAGGAGATTTCTCTTCATTGTGGGTTCTTGCAATTTCAACCAGTAATGCCCTGCTATTTACATTGGCCTTTCTGTAAAATGAGGAGAATTTTGAGAATTTCTCTAAAATAAGGAGCTGAAAACCCCTTCCTCTCCCACAGATTTGAGGGTGAGAAACATTAACCCTAAGAAGAGATTTAAACCAGGATAAAACTGCTGATATGCTGATGACACAGAAAAATCCTGCAGTGACACCAAGTTTTAGCATATGATATAAATCTGAGAAAAGCCTAACATCCATTTGTCAGCTTCTTCCACCAAGTTTCACCTTTTATGTTTGTGTATTACACAGTTGAAAGCCAAACTTTTTTTTTAGGATTTTTTTCAGAAGGTCAGTTTATCTTAGTTAATTAATATCTAGATAGAGAGTAAACAAAATTTCAAAGGGGTCGGTTGACCTTTTCTACAAGTCTTTCATTCAGACCATTTATCAAACCTTTAATAACATCACTAACATATGAGAAATGCTAACAGAGAATAAATGTTAAAAAAAAAAGTGACTGTTTTGCAAGGTGCTCCAGCCACTGCCCCAGATCAGTGTGATTCATGTAACAGATTTCCTTCTCTCTCAGGGAATCATGCTGCAAAAGGACACAGGGGGCTACTGACACATTCCTGATGCAAAAGCAAAGAATGCAACTTAGAAATCAAATGGCTGTTTTATTTTCACCCCATGCCTGCACACGCTGCATCCTGTCTTTTGTTTTCTTGTAACACACAGATGCTTTTCAGTATCACATTCAGTGACTTCCTTAAACCTGGGTAAATTCTTCTGAGCCAGATTTTTGGAAAAAATCCCATCTGGAAAATTTGAGTGATAATTAAGGTTGTGACACTGGCACAATTGCCATGTGAAGGGATAGATCATTTTGTTCATAAAAAAACAAATCTCAAGAACTTCTGCAAGCAAGAGCAAGTATAACAAAAGCATGCAGTGAGTTGCCTCCCATTAACAGCACAGATCAAATGAGCCAATGCAACTGCCTAAATAAATGCCTGGATCAGTCATCAAAGTAGAATTGTTTTCCACAATACACTTCCTTGAGCAAGCCAGATAGCCTTTGTGCTGGCCCCAGCAGTGATGTAATGGGAAAAGCTCCCAGGCATTTGTCAGGTTGCTGAAATGCTGTTTCCCAAGGCTGCAGCCTCGCAGGTGTGCTCTCAGCAGCACCGACCCTCGCCCTGATTAATGGCTTTTCCCAACCTGCTGCCTTGTGCTAGCACACAGAGCCAACCTCTATCAAATTGTGGATGATCTGGGGGAGGATCCCAGTCACCTGGAGGCTGCCATGTGTGAGGGAGCTGTCCCAGCCACACAATCTGGGTGTCTCAGAGAGGAGCCTGTGGTACACACACACACCTCCTGCCTGCCCTGCACTCTGCCAGGGGAGGACATTTAGAGCTACTGCCCAAAGCCCTCAAGGAGCCAAGGGAAACCACCAGTCCTGATGGAACCAGTCTGAAAATGCTCCTGCACTAGAACCAGCAGCCCCTCCTGAGCACATCCAAGCGTGGGCTCTGCACAGAAGCAGAGCAGGAATCTGGAGTCCCAAGGAAACACCTCACACCAGCTCAAGCAATGCAGGAGCTCACAGCCATTCAGCAATTATTAGTCAAACTGGAGATAAACAGCCCAAAAAAAGATAGCACTTGATAAAATGGCATTTAATAAGAGAAGCAAATCTGTTTCACTTACCCTTCACATGGTAGCTTGGGACCGTGACAGATACTCCAAGTATCATAAGGCTCCACCATACACTCAAAAACATCCAGCACACCCTGGACAGATTCCCTTCTCCTCAAAAAAGGACAAGTTATAGGGCCAGAAACAAGGAGTCACCTGAACTGTAACTCTGGCATTTCTGGCAAAATAGCTAGCAAGATCAGAATGGGAAAAAAAAAAAAAAGAAAAAAGAAAAAAAGAAAGCAACCCACAACCTGCCACTTCACCCTCAAGGCTCCCTTGAAGGATAAAAGCTTGGGGCAATGCAGGTGGTGCCTGGGAAGTTGGTAGCCCACAGTTGGTTTTCTCCCCACAGGTATAGCCCATCCAGGGTCCCAAACACCCCATAAATACTGGAGAGAGCAGAGGTCACCTCTGCTGCAGACAGCCCTGGTTCAGAGGCATGGTTTGTGTAGCTAAGGGCTTGTACAGCATCAGGTGGTGGTGATGCAGCAGAAGGGAAGGGGTTCAGCTCCCATTCCTCCTCTCAGCCAGCCTGTGCACAGGGCACGTGGCTATTTACTGCATTGTTGCCAGCTGCAGTCAGTGACTGCAAAATCCTCATCACAAGGGGGTAAGTGGGAAGGTAAGAGTGGCAGTTTTGTTCTCTTCTTCCACCTTCTTGTTTGGGGGCTTCTTCCCTAAGTTGTCCTCAGAGAGAGCTCCCTCTCTGCCCCTGCAGCAGATGAGGCTGCTGTAGCTCTGTGAGGAGCAGAGGGGTTTGGTTGGTCTGCCCCTACCTTCAAGTGTCTGATTTTGGATCCTCCAAAAGAATGTATTGTCCAATGGGATCAGAATAGAGAGGCTTTGGCCAAGTGGGATGGAAGGAAGTAATGTAAACCTCTTGGAGAAAAATATGAAAGCTAAAGAACGAAAAGAAATCCTAGCTGAATTTAGCTCTTCTCTGGAGCAGCACAGGTGTGAGGCTACAAGATCTATGTTCTAAAAATTCTATGTGGTTTCTTCTAACCCAAGAGACAAATTACACCATGCTGGAGTGTTTCAGTTTTGAAGGTATTTTCTTTTTTAAATTTGGGTGGTAAGGGACATAAAGCAACTTATGCCTCTTCACACAGTGCTACCTCAGATCACAAGCTGGTAAGGGATTAATTCTCATTATTTCTGTGTGAGCTCTTCATTACAGTGTCCCTTTCTGCAGAGCTGATGGAAGCAGCATCCTTATGGCAAAAGGAATGCAACAATGGAAACAGTGGTTCTGCATCCCTGGAACTCCCCATGGTCATTCACATCTTGTGGGAGATGAAGGCTTGTGCTGAGAAATGGGTGTCACTGGAGACACACTAGTTTATGCAGAAATTCCAAACATCCGTCACTGGATCTGGGGACAAAGTTGTCCAGTTGCTGCAATGATGGTGTGGTGCTGCCAGAACTCGTTCATGTGCCATGGCAGACTCTGAGAGAAGCTTGAGACATTTTCCATCTACTTGCTTCCCCTGTTTCTAATTAGTTATGGTATTGGCATGAACTGGGATCTGCGTCTGCTAAGCCTTCGTGTGCTCTTCCTTATTCCCACATGAAGTTATAATCCTTCATGTCATCCCAACTGTGCACTAGGGGAGTGATTTAGGGTGTCTCAAATCAGAGGGTAATACCTCAGGTACTGAACAAACAGAACAACTGTGGAGGAAAACAAGCCTTGTGTCACACTCTGCTGGTAAGAACACATGTGTTGGCACAGGGAGACCAAGAGAGCAGTGGAGGAGAGGCTGATGTATCCACAGAAGAATTTGAAGAACAATCATGAGATTTTACACATGGCAGATGTCTAAGATATTTTGAGAGATTCTTCTCAGAGCCTCTAAGCCACAGCAGGGCCCTGCCACATATTTTGTTCTCCATATAATGATGCTGTGCCATTTGTATTGCAGTATTGATGCACTCCTGGGTGGTACCAGCAGGATGAGGAGTGTGGTTAATAGTTGGCTTCAAGGGCCAAGCAGAAATATCAGCCTGCAGTTCAATCCCTAGCCAAGAATGAGGCACTCAAGCAAGGAAACAGATTTCTTTCCTAAACAAGGGATCAAAGTATGATGAAGCAGTGGACAAATCTTAATATCTTCCAGCCAGATGAAGCAACAAAAGACAGTTTGGTAGTAACAGCCCATAGTAATCACATAGAGGCAGTAACTAAGTCCAATAAAAGTTGTCACAAGGTATCTTGCCCCACTTACACTATGGATAAAGATCAAGGACACGAGTTGGGAAAAAATAGCTCTGACCTGTAAGGCAGTGCTTGCTTGCCAGATGCTTCCAAAGTCTGGCTGCTGGTCATTCTGCAATCATCTTCCTTTAATTGTTATATGGGATCTGGACCTCTGTGAGCAGCCCTAACTTGTGCAACTCTCAGCTAAACTTGCCTTGAAAACCCTGCCAGGCAGAGACCACCCCTGCTGATGGTGACCTTCATCTGCAGAAATAAAACAACTGGACAGTGAGCTATTAAATAAATATGGTTTTAATTATATATTTAAGTGTTTATTAATTATTAATATAATATAAGCCCCCAGAGAGGTTGGGGTTGTTTTGGGGCAGGTTGTTTTACCTTTCTTTGCCATGAAAGTCCCTGGAAATTAAGTCAACAGCAAGGAAATACAGCCTTTACTCTGGAAACACTTTGGAGCCCACTACTTCCATTAAGCAAGCTCATGGCTCATTTCCCCACTTCTACAGAGACAAGAGCTTACAGTGAAATAAAGCATCTACTGCTTTTCAGCTGCACATGGAGTCTCCAGCCCTTTCTAGAGACTTATCCAGAGTGAAGAAATAGACTTGATTTAAAGCATCCCTATCTGAAAGGGATTAAACTTCTCCTCCATGATTCCTATTTTTTTTCCTATTCTCTGAGCAGGGGCAGGTGACTCCAATTTTATCTGCAGCAGGATTCCAGCTTCCTTGCTCCACTTGCATCTTTTCATCTAACACATTCCTCTGGGGCTGCAAGAACTTCACACTTCCCTCTCAGCCTAGAGGTGAGAGCAATGAGCAGAAGTTACACCATGTAATTATGGTTATTATTAATAGTTAATAGAGCTCTTCACAGCACAAACACTGCTAGCACCAGTCACTGCTGGGAACAGCTGTGGCTCCAGCTCTGCTCCTGCTGTTGGCACAGATAGTCCAAGCCCAGATTTGAAGAGCAAAGCCCAAAACCTGCCAGCTTGCCCATGGGGCCAAATCTTACCCTGGGCTTGGGGAAACCTCTGGGTTTTGGAGATCAGTGTGATTAGTGTAATGTTATGCTGAAATATGTGATCCAAGCAAACAGTGTTCAGACTTCAGATTTACCAGATTTCTTCCTGCACTTTCCTTGTCTACCAAAAAAAAAAAAAAAAAAAAAGACAAGCCCATTGCCTTCTCTACCAAAAAAAAAAAAAAAAAAAAAAAAAAAAAAAAAAGGAAAAAAAAAACTTTTAAACTTTGTAATCTCCAGATTTGAGTGCCACAGGTTGAGTACTATTCACTCTTACCATGTATTTTGCCCAGGCAATATTCTAGTGCTGTCTCTTTCACTCTCTTTTCTATCTTGACAAGAAACTGCTGTCATGCTATTTTGATAGTCTGCTTTTAGAAAGATGAGATAAACACACACACATTTATACAACAGTTTTATGAGAAGTCCTTCAGTATAGGAGAAAAAAAAAGGAATCGGAGGTGGCAAAGTTGTGACACAACTTGGATTTAGTTAATTGGATCTACTTATTTGCACCATTTTTTACTAACTGCCTGTGTCAGTTCTGGGCTGAGAAAGCAATTTAACTCATTGCCTGTGAAAAATGAAATGACAGCAGCTACTTGAGTGAACTTTCACATTAATGAAGCATGATCTGGTCTTGATCAAAGACATTATGTTCTGGAGGAACAGAGTTCAAGCACCAGCCTCTAAATTCAAGAGAATAGGTTTATGTGTCATTGCAAGGCAAACTTCAGAGTTTGAGGCCAAGGTAAGCTTTCATGTCAGCACTGTTAGTGACCCTATACTGAAGCTTGATTTGCTCATCTCTTCCTTTAATTCTCACTGTCATATGCTGCCTCCTGCTAAGCTGAGCTGGCTTCAGCCCTGTGAGCAGTGAGAGGTGATGTTATCACCTGCCAGGGCTTCCAGGCACCTGTGCATCACGTCATGCATCTTGCACTACCAACAGAACAAGCTCTGAGGAGCAGGGTTGGGATCCAAGAGAGACAAGACACCAGCTTTGGGTGGCAACAAGCCATAAAACTGTCCTTGCAGGTCTGGTGTAATCAGAACAACTAATAAACCTCTGGAATGCTGATGCTGTGGTTGATCTGGTTGTACCAGAGAAACCATCTCTTGCAGCTGGGATGGCAGGAGCCAAATCATGAGCAGCTAATACCAAAGGCCACTGCTGGAGATGTATTTATGTGACTGTTGCTATGCTGAATAGTCACTGCAACTTTGTACACTGTCTCCACAACACACCTGCTGAAAACTTTCTAAGCATTTGGCATCAGGATAATACTGATTGACACCTCAATGCACCAGGCTGGCAATACAAGGGGCTGTAGCCATGGCAGCAGCTGCTTTGCAAACCTCAACAGCACTGGTGTTGAGTGTAAAGCCATCATCAAAGTTATTAGAAGACAAATGTTGTTACAGATGGATTTGCAGCCCTGCAAATAGAAGTGAATAGAGGAGTGAATGAAAAATGTCAAATGCAAGGATGGTCCAAAAATGCAAAGGTCCATCCTTTCCTATTTTGCTGCCTCCAACCTTCAGCCTGCCCCAGGAGAAGTCAAATGCATCCTTCCCAAATCCTGACAGCTTTGCCATTGTCACCCATCCATTGTGACACCTCTGGGGCTCCTCCTCAGTGCTGGCTCTTGCTCTGAAACCCTCTGTGAAAGCAACTCCAGATCCTGGGTGGTGAGAAGTTAATTGGAAGGTCTAGCTTGCAAATCAAATAATAGAGAGATACTTCTGCAGGAACCAGGAGGCAGGAACTCAGCTCACACTGAAGGTGAAGGGTGCCCAGGGCTCGTGTGAGTTCCTGGCTGTGCCCCAGCAGCCTGGGGTCGCCTGAGGTGAATCATCTGGGGCTGCTTCCCCAGCTGGAAAGAGGGATCATACTTCTGTTCTCACCTCAGCTTGTCTTCTCTGTTTAGATTTCAAGCTCCTCAGGGCTGTGTCTGATACATGTATGTGCAGTTCCTAGCTTAATAGAGTCATGATCCAAACTGAAGCCTCCAGGCACTCCTGGATATTATATCATTGCTAATTTCACAAGAGGTTGCAATCAAATTCCTGTATAAGGGGGAAAAAAACCCCTGAAAAATCCCAGAAAGGAATAAAGCAAGCTATAAAAAAACTGAAGAATATTTTTGCTGAAGTGGAAATAATGGGACTTTGTCCCCAAATGTATAAAATATGTATTGCAATTAAATTCTCTATTGGCAAATTGCTCTACAATTAAAAAACACAGAAGCTTGAGTGAGGCAATTAGAATAATAGTGGAGTGTTAATTATAGCTTGATGGATTCTGCATGCTGTCAGCAATTACCTTCCAAGTGTGCACTTCTGAACCAACTCCAAATCCACAAAAAGACACTGGCAGAATTAGAAGTATCTTCCGTGTTGGCATGCCTTTGCCATTTTAAAATTTGTTTTCATAAATACTTTTATAAGCTTTTTAATTAGATTTAATGAGGTTTGAGGAAGAAACATCCTCCATGCTGCACACAGACTCCAGCACAGGCTTGGACTTGGGGATGAGGGAGAGCACAACTGAGAAGAGTCTCATTTCCTTCCAGCTGCCCTTATTCTCTGTGCAAGGATATCTTGTGCTCATCTGAGGTGATTGGACACAAATTCCAGCAGAGTTGCTTCTAGCTTTCTGTTTAATAAAGATTAGCTAAAGCTTTTGGATCTCTCTCTCCATGGGAAATCCCATACTTACCATCTTGCCCTAATATTGAAAAATATTAACATTAATTGTTAAAGTTAATTGAAAAGCCTGGTTGTCACATCTGGAAACACTGTAAAAGAAGAAAAATTATTTATTTCTATGATACCATCACTACTGAGCAGGAAAAATCCTCTCCATGAGAGTGCTTTTGGGTCCAGCAGAAGACTTGACTGCTGTTTGTGTCAGACAGCTGGTGGAGTAAGCTAAAAATTCCCTGTGCATTGTGTCAAATAAAATTCATGGCTCCACTGACCAGTTTGTAAGAAATCTAGATGAAAATGAGAATAGGCAGGGGGTGAGAATGTCCTCATCCAGAGTGAAAGCTTCCCAAAAATGTGTCTCCTCTCACACCTCCCCTCACATCATCAAGGTAGCACTTAATCACTGGGAGCACTGATAGTGATGGCTGAGAAAGTCCTTGCAAGATTTTTGCCTAGTTTTGGGCTTTTGTGCAGCCTGGTTTTTGGGTAGAGATGCATGATTTTGGGATGAGCAGTGTGATTGGAGCATCCTGCAGTGCAATGCCCCGTTCTGTTATAAGAAGGAAATGTGGCTCTGTCTCTGGACTCAGGAGGAATCTGCAGTAGAAAGTTGCAGATTTAATCAAAGGTTAAGCAGGATAGGCCTGCGATATGTGTTTCTCTCCCTAAAATATCCCCCTTCTGCCCATGTAACTCCTGTTGTAAGGGGTTAAATCACTCTCCCGCCCGCCGTGGGTGCGCTGAACACTCCAGGAGCTTCCTTCCCTAAATGCTGTGCTGGGCCACATCCAAACTTGAGCAGAGCCAGTTGGATGCTCTCCACCGAAATCGGGAGCATCCTGCCAGCCCCGCGCTCCGAGCGCATCCTGCCAGCCCCGCGCTCCGAGCGCATCCTGCCATCCCCGCGCTCGGAGCGCATCCTGCCATCCCCGCGCTCCGAGCGCATCCTGCCATCCCCGCATTCGGAGCGCATCCTGCCATCCCCGCGCTCGGAGCGCATCCTGCCAGCCCCGCGCTCGGAGCGCATCCTGCCAGCCCCGCGCTCCGAGCGCATCCTGCCAGCCCCGCGCTCCGAGCGCATCCTGCCAGCCCCGCATTCGGAGCGCATCCTCCCATCCCCGCGCTCCGAGCGCATCCTGCCATCCCCGCGCTCCGAGCGCATCCTCCCATCCCCGCGCTCCGAGCGCATCCTGCCAGCCCCGCATTCGGAGCGCATCCTCCCATCCCCGCGCTCCGAGCGCATCCTGCCAGCCCCGCATTCGGAGCGCATCCTGCCAGCCCCGCGCTCCGAGCGCATCCTGCCATCCCCGCATTCGGAGCGCATCCTGCCATCCCCGCGCTCGGAGCGCATCCTCCCATCCCCGCGCTCCGAGCGCATCCTGCCAGCCCCGCATTCGGAGCGCATCCTGCCAGCCCCGCGCTCCGAGCGCATCCTGCCAGCCCCGCGCTCCGAGCGCATCCCTGGTCCAGAGCCAGCCGTGCCCGCGATGCTCCCGGTGCGGCTCCCGGTGAGTCACGGCTCGACCCGCTTCGGGCTGGGGCTCCTCCATATCTCCCGTGCTGGGATCCCACTCAAAGGCACATTTGGGAAGCGCATCCGCTTAGGTGTGCCACGGAACAAGCGTGAATAACCGATCCCCTCCTGCCACGCGTGTCCCGGCGGAGTGCAGCCCCACGGCCGCTCCGCGGCGTTTCCAGAAGCACAGCGCGGGGTGCGGGGATGCCAGCAGGCCGCGGTGTTCCCGCAGGCCGCGGTGTTCCCGCACACTATCCGCATTTGCGGGACGGGGGGTCCGGCAGCGCGGGGAGCGAGCGCGGGCGCGGCCCCTTTAAGAGGGGCAGCGCGGGGGGGCGGCGGCCGCGCGCGTTCACACCTGGAGTGGGAAAGGGGGGCGGCCCCGCGCCGTGATTGACGGCCCGTGAGCACCAATGGGGAGGCGCGGCGCCGCGGAGGGGGGGACCCCTGACCAATGGCGGCGGGACGGGGGCCGCCCGGCAGCCAATGGGCGGGCGCGCGGGGGGCGGCGCGGATACATGTTGCGGTGTCGCCAACGTGGGTCCGCGGCGAGCGGCGCTCGGGCCGGGCGGCAGTGGCGGCTCCGAGCCCGCGGCAGCGCACGGGGACCGGCCGGCGCCCCCCGAGCCGTGCGGCGCGGAGCGACAGGAGCAGCAGGAAGCGCTTCCCGCGGCGGGGACGCGCACTCGACCCGGCCGGCAGTGCCCGGTGCATGCCGGTGCCGTAGCGCCCCGCGGGGCCGGCGGCCGAGGCGATGCTGCGGGCGGCGGAGCGGCGCTGAGCGCCCGCGGTGTGAGCGCTGCTGCCGCCGCCTCCTCTCGCCGCGGCCGTTCCCCGGTGCCGGATACAAAATGGCGCTGCCGTCACGGGCGGCGGCGGCGCTGCTGCTGCTGGCGCTGCTGGGCTCGGCCGCCGCCGGCTGCCCCGCGGGCTGCGCCTGCGGCGGGGACGCGCTGAGCTGCGGCGGGCTGGCGCTGCCCGCGCTGCCCCGGGACCTGCCCCGCTGGCCGCGGCACGTGTGAGTACCGGGGGGACACCGGGGGCGATGCGCGGGGCTCGGGCGGCCAAACCGCCGCGCTTTGGCTTGTTGTCAAAGACGGGAAAACTTTAAACAAAAACCCCCGCGGAACTCCGGTTTGTTTATTGGAGCCTTGCAGGCTGCGCGGTGCGGAGCGTGTCCCGTGGTGCGGTGTCCGCTCGGGGATGGGGGTTGGAGGGGTCGGTCCGGTGCTGGTCCCGGGAGGAGCTGTGGGTTCCCGTATCTCGGTCCGTGCGGGGCTGGCCTCGGGTGTCCCGGGGGAAAAGGAGCCGAGAGCGGGTTTGGTGTCTCAGCGATGGGATCTGCTGCAGATAACAGCCAGATTGGGCTTCCGAATCCTTATTAGGGCATCGTCCATCCATCCATCTGTCCGTCCGTCCGTCCCGGGGCTGGGAGCGGGGCGCGCCCGGCTCCCCGAATCCGGACCCCAGCTCTGCCGCCGCTCTCGTGGCTTTTAATGCTGCCAGCTTTTATAGGCTGTGAATTTCGGGGGATCGGAAGGGAGTCGAGGGTTGCTGCGGCGTTTCGGTAGAATCCAGGTGTTTTCCAGCGGAGGCGCGCGGCTGGCTCGGTGCTGGCGTGTGCGGCGCGGTTTTGGAGCCGCGGTGTATCGCGGGTTCTGGGCGGCAGCTGAGCTCACAGCCCCGCACCTGGCGGCTGCTGCAGCACCGTGCGGTGGGTTTTACCCCTTGGAAGGTGTTTCACAGTGCTCAGGTTCGTGTCCAAGCGCAGAATGGTGTCTGCTGTTTCCCGGGAAGTGCAGTGTGACCGCTGCTCTGGACTCGAAGAAGGTGAAATAAAACATTAGACACTTAAAGCTCAGGAGGAAAAGTGTGTTCAGCATTGAGTTCTAGTCATTTAACAGTCCAGGAGTACTGAGAGTATGTGTGTGCACTCACAAACTTGTGAAAATGAGTCCCTGAACTGTTAGCTAACTTGGGGAAATCGCTATCCAGAAAGGGAAACAGCGCTTCTGTTGCGGGGCCTTTCTGCTGTTTGAACAGATTCATAGACCATCGAATCTCTAAAACCTGGCTGTAACAGATACTCCTCAGCCTTGCCAGGAGAGAGCACGGTCACTGATGTGTTGCTGGAGGTCATCCAGCTCCTTATTAAGAAGAATTATTAGAGTTTTGTCGGGTTCTCCTGGTGGAGTTCACTTTTAGCTGCAGAAGTGCCTTGGTTTACATGAAATTATAATGTCTCATATTGAGAGGAACGTGTGGCCTCTGTATTAAAGCCCTGATTCATCCCATTCACCTGTTGCTTTAAAGCATCTTTCCCTCACCTTTCAGAGCAAGTTTTTAACAATTCCACTATTCCCATGCACCTCTTAAAATAGGACAGCGTATCTTTGTTCGGGCAAGGAAGTGCGTTAATATCCCAGACAGAACAAATTTATTATTGAGTGCGTTTTTTTCCGGAGTGTCTTCTTCAAATGGAGCAGGTTTTGGAGTGTCTTGTCTTGTGTTCAATCCAAATTTTTTTAGTGAAGTAAAAGCACGCATAAATCTTCTGCTTATAGACTTGTGGGTTCTTGGTGTTTTAGACACTTACAATGCAGTTTGTAACTTTGTATGTTGCAAACTAACAAGACTTGATTAAATCGATGACTTTTGTATTTGGAAATGCAACATTAAGGCTTTTTCCCCTCCTCATAGCTAGTGTAAAAATAAAGAGATTTGAAACTATTGCAAATACTGTTGGTTTTTTGTAGTAATTAGAAACAATATTACTCTTAACCACTTTAAATGACCTATTTCAGTTTAGCAGCACGAGGATGAAGCATATTTTTCAGGCTTTGTGGGATCATATATTCATTTGCAAGTGAACAGCAGAAAGTTGATAACTCACTTCTTTAGTAGCTTAATGTTTTCTGTAAAAGCACTGTGTGCTAGCGAAAAGCTCTCTCTGTGCAAGTATCTCTTTTGGTATTTAATTTTTTTGAACGTGCCCTTTTAAAGAGCAAGAAGGGGAGTGTGGAGGGCTGCAGTGACCCATGGCTGATGCGGGGGTGCGGGTTCTCTAACCCAAAATTGGTCAGAGACGGGCGATGTTGGAGCTGTGCATCCGCATCTGTGTCCCTGCTGGGCAGGCTGTATCCCGCCGGGGCTGATAAGCTCGGGCACGTTGGATCGCTAATAGGAGACGAGATAAACCCAGCTTCCAGTGGCTCTGGTGGCACTGCTTTAACTTCATTAGGGCGCTATTGAACAATCCCTCTTTAGCAGTTTATCTTTATTCCTAACGAGTGCCACAATGCTGCGGCAGTGCTCGGAGTCGGCTTTCAGTGTGCTGGAGATAAAGCTTTTTGTTTGTCGGGTTGGAAATGCGGCTCGGCAGCCGGGGAGGGTTCTGGAACAGACTTAATCACGCCGCGTATTTTGTCAACAGGACTATCAGTACCGAGGAAAAGCGCTGGGGCTTTTTGAAACTATTGTTATTTCTCTGCTGGCAGCAGAGTTCGGAGTTGTAATTTTTCTCTCAAGCTTTCAGAAGGAATAGCTGATGCTCAGAGGAGCTGCAGTCTCTCACATTTAATGTAGTATGGCATGGATGGGTTTGTATTTTTTTTAGGTTTTTTTTTTTGTTTTTTGTTTTTTTTTTTATCTTAAAAGCAACAGGCAGCTCGGCCCTGTGTACCAGTTATATAAGTGTTCTTGACTTGCTGCACAGGGCACATTGCAACACTGCATGGCCCATCCCATCCAGCACCAGCTGGGAAGGGTTCCTGGTGCAAGGGGAAAGCTGGGACAGTCCAACCCTGCTGGGCAGCTGATGTGCACAGAGCTCCTTTGCAGTGCCTGCCTTTGGAGCTGCTTCGTGTCTTGTGGTGTTTAAGTCTGAAGTTTGTTTTTACAGTAGAGTGTTATGTATGGCATAAAGTTTAGGGCTAAGCTTAAGTACAGAATGCTTGGTGCCCCAAAAAAGCCAGGGCTCCAGCAGTGTTGGTGATGTGGAACATCCCCTGTATCCTCTGCTTCTGTCTCTCCACACATTTTGGTTTTTTGAGGACTGACAGAAAAGGTATTTCCTTTAGGAATCATGTATGGCTGAGGGGTTTTCCTTTCATATTTAGTGATAAAGCAGCAATATTTTAGGTAGAGCTTTTGGTGAGAAGATTTAGGGACAGTGAGGCTGTGGTTGAACAGTTAATTCATTGCTAGCATGGTCTGCAGTAAAGAAAGCTTATATTTTAAACAGAAGTATTGTGCATTTTTGACCCAAATGACTATGGGATATTTTGGGGGATGCTGACCATCTGTGCATGAGGATGCCTCTGGGTCAGGGTGTGTGTGCCTGGCATGTCTGGGAAGAGGCAGCATCCTCAAGTCCCCAGGAGAGCTGGGCTAAGAGCTGCTCTCTGCTTCCCAGGAAGGCTCTGGGGCTTGGCTCTATGGATAAGTTGCCCCGAGGCACCAGCTGCTTGCGTGCTGGCTCTTTGCAGGGTGCTGCTGCTCTCTGGAGAGAGCAGGGCAAAGTGTCTGAATGCTTTTTAGAGTCCTGTGGGTGCCTGTCAGTGGTTTCAGGGTCTGGAAGTGCATTTGAACCAGGAATCAGGAGCAGTCTCTTTCTGTGCTCAAGTGTATACACACAAAAACTTCGTTCAATGAAACTTGTTTGTTTCACTAAAGTCCCTGTAAATTTCTTGCTGAACTGGGATTCTTATGTGTCAGGTCGTGTTGCTTTTGCTTTCACATGTCAGGGTGGCTTCTTTGCTTGCTTGGTAAGGGGCTCTGGTCATGCTGGTTGCATGGAATTTTTTTGGAAGAAGGGCATTACTTGCTCTTGGGCTCTGCAGTAACTCTGCTCCTGCTGATGCTGGTTGCATGGGATTTTTTGGAGAGAAGGGCATTACTTGCTCTCAGGCCCTGCAGTAGCTCTGCTCCTGCAGATGCTGGAAGAGGAGCTGGTGTGGGGGGACTCTCCTGCTGGCAGTGCTGGGAGGGGGGAGTGCTGCTGGCAGGATCTCTCCTGCATGTCCTGCTTCCAGGCCTGCTGAAATAATGGAACAAAGATTAAGTAATGGTCACCCTGGGCTCCTGGCCCCATGCAGCTGTGGAGCTCAGCGTGTGCTGGCTGCCTGGGGGGGCTGCAAGGATGGCTTGGTGCAGGTGCTGGTCCCTCTCCCTCCTCCTGGGACAACCCAAAGACAGCCAGGAAGCCTGGGTGGTGCTCCAGGGAGCTTTTCCTGCTCAGGTGGGACAGTGCTGGAGCTGGTGGTGCTTGTGAAAGGATTCCTGCGTGGCTTGCAGTGACACAGATCTGGTGTTCCTGCAGCCCTGTCCTGGCTGTGAGCTGCTCTGGACAGTCCCATCCCCACCCTGCAGGGTTCAGCTGCTGCACTGGAGCCTGGCCCCGGTGGGTAGCAGCAGAGCAGTGCCTCTGGGGCTGCTGCTTAAGCACAAATAAATACACGTGCTTGCGAGTAAATCCACCCTTCCTGTGCGAACATGTGTCGGTGGATTCGCTGACCACCCTCAGCATGCTGCAGTATTTATTTATCAGTTCTGCAGGAGGGCAGCAGTTAACAGCAAGCCCTTTGCATCTGCAGTCTGAGCTTCTCATCTCCATCCCACACTGAGCCACAGCCGGGCAGAAACTGGCTCATCGGACTAGGATTAAAAGTAAATAAAATATTGGTAAAATGAAAAAAATTCCCCATTTAAGAAGCCTCTTGCAGAAGCCTCTGGTTCCTAGTGAAAGGCTCTAGGACCCCCTCAGCTTCCTCTGCATATTCCTCTCTCCTTTTGAGAAACTTCACAGGCGTTTAATCACTTTGAGACTTTTCCTCTCTGCAGTGACTGCAATTTGAAACGCAGGGGTCCCATACAAAAGAAGCAAGTGCTCAATGGGCTGTGTTAATATTCAGTGCCATTTACAATGGGTGCAGTTTGAAAAGGGGAGAATGGATGGTCTGGGAGCTGGGGGAGGAGGAGCTGCAGAGGGAAAATTCCCAGGACAGGGGAACCAGCCTCTCAGTAGGCAGTAAAAAAAAAACTGAGCACACCACCAAGTGTTCTCTAGAAAAATCAACTATTATGTGTTAGGTACAGTTTAATATTTTTTTCTTTGCTTGTGCAAAGTGCTCTACAGTTTTCTGGTTGTAAGGTATGGGGGTTGCTGAGCTTTGCTGGATTTCCTGCCTGGAATTTAAGGAGCAAATGTGAGGTTGATTGTCTTATCCCTTTGCTTGTTGGCATCAAGAAGCTCAGTGTGGTAAACTAATACGTTTGAGACCCCAGACACTTCAACAAAGCACTTCAGGTACTTAAATGCTTCCTCAAGCATGGGTGAGGTTTCACTTCCCTGCTTAAGATGCTGCTGGAGTCCTGTCTGATGGGGATTTTGGCAGATGTAGAAGTGCTTGGAAGTGGGGCTTTTTTTGGTGTGAGACTCACCTGGTGCAGGGAAGTCCCAGACTCAGCTTCAGAAGGGCTCAAGGTGGTTTCATGTTGAGGCAAATCCCCCAAGAATTGTCCCTGAAATGCCCTTCTGACTCTGTGCTTGCACCTGGGCTCCTGAATATCTCCCACCTGAGTGCAGGGCAGCTGGAATTGCTGAGTGCCACCCTGGGCATGCCTGAGCAGTGCCCAGCTTTGGGTTCTGAGTGCTTTGATCCATCCAAGAGGGGTCCAGGTTTTGCCTTGAAGTTTGAGTGGCTGCAAATTGGGATGATGGCTCTCATTCCTCAGCAGCCAGCTCTGCTCAGGGCTTGTGTATTGGCCCTGGTTTGTGTATTGGCCCTGATTGGTGTGTTAGCTGCACCCAGAAACTCTCAATTAGAGCTGCAGGGCTTTTAATTGATCTCGTTGGCTGCCCTGCCAGACACCTTGGATTGAGTTAGCTCAGCTCATCAGCTTTTAACACAATCATTTTGTGTTGCTAACCTAATCACCCAGTGTGACTCCCTTGTCTTGCAGCGTGGAGCTGGATGGGGTCATGTGGATGGATGCAGCAGAGATAATTCAGAATAATGTTGACTCCAAGAGCCATCTGTGGAAAATCCAGGCTTCAGGTTGATCAGCTCTGCAGGACCTGGGCTGGGCAGGAATTAGCACCTCATGCAGGGTGAGGGGGGTGATTTAACAGAATTTAGCTTGGGTGAATAACAGTAAATAAATAAAGCACCTTGGTCTGGACAGTGGTTTCATGCAGCCCCTGACAGCTCTCCCTTGCTGGTTTTTAGTGGCTTGTAAGAAAGGAGCAGAGTGTGAGCTCCAGGGTGTGCAAGGAGAAACAAAGGGTTTCTTCCTGCACACTCTGGAAAAAACTGTTTCCTGGTACATCCAGCTATTAAATGATGCACTATATATTTTTTTTTTTCCTAGCATGCATAGAGACCTAAGTCAAGGACCAGGGTGCCGTTGTGCTAATGCAGCACATGAAATACCTCTTATTGTTGTAGCTGAGTCATCCATTAATAGTTAACCAAGGGCTGTTGGCAGCCCAGGTCCTGCAGCTCAGCCTCCCCTGGTTCAGAGCAGGACCACAACACGTGCAAGATGTTACACTCCCTCATTATGTTTTCAGCACATTGTCTCTCAGGCCACAGCCATGTAATTTTGGAGATGTCTAGAAGCAGGCCCTGCTATTTTGGGGACACCTCTGAAGACCTGATGACGTGTCGCATGCAATTCCAGGAGCATGGTTCACTTCCACGTGGTTCCCTTTTCAGTTTGATGGAGAATTGAAGGACAGCTCTCAAGCTGCAGCTATCTGTGTAGCTTTCATTAACCATGCTGGATGTGCAGACAGAATGGTTGGTTATTTGCATCTGCCATGGCAGTTTTGTAGCATCCCACAGTGGCTTTGTGTGGATTTCAGAAGTATAGGAGATGTAACAATTGAACAATTTGATATAGAGCTACAGATCCTTAAAATGTTATATACAAGTTGCAATTGAAAATGCATTATCTGCCTAAAGCTCTGTTCTGGAGATAAAAGTTTTATGTGCAAGAGAATTTGTCTTTATTTTATTTTGCTTTCCAGGGTGGGAGGCAGGGTTTGTGTAATGTTGATATTGCTGCTCATAATGGGGCAGTAACTTCTATGAATTTTCTTTTGGTATCTTTTTTGGACCTGCTAGGAATTTTTTTTTTAATTGGCAGAGGTGCAGTCTTAAGTGTAATTTTTGTAAATCCTGCTCAACTTTGCTTGGATGCATATTGCAAAAGTTTCCCCTTTGAAGGTGATTAATCCTTTCAGACTAGAGAACACACCCTCCTGAATTCTCTGGCAATTTGGCTGTGAATTCCTAGACCACCTCCTCCAACTTGTAGGGTTTTTTTTTTGTCCCTACAGGAAGGCAGACAAACCTTTGGGTGCAAGGAGGAAATGAGAAATTCAGAATGCCAGCTCTGGCCAGTGCTGCTTTCCACTTGCCACACACAGGGACAGGGATTCATCCTCACCACTTGCATGTCTCTCTGGTTGCCCAAAGCTTGTGATTTTGGGATGGGCACTTGCCAGGATGGAACCCTGTTGTGTTTGCTTACTCCTCTGTTCTGGAGAGTTTACCATCAACACTAGCCTCTCTCCAAACTGCTGACCTGCAAGTTCCAAACACACTTTGCCTAGCTGGTGTTCAGGCTGCTTTGTAACTTCACTTAGTGTGTTTTAGCCTGCTGCATGCCAATATAAACACAAGTTTTCTATGTTATCTGTCATCTAAAAAGTGCTCCTAAGAAGTGCTGGCTGTCCAGCAGGGCGTGCAGTGTGTGTGGCAGAGGGTACTGGGGTTACACTGGTGGAAGAGATTCCCTTGGAGGTGACAGATTTTGGTGCCCATTGATTTGTAGTCACACTTACAGTGCAGTGCTGGAGGTGTCCTGTGTGTGCAGGTGCTGCACTGGGGTTTGCTGTGGGTGATGTCCATGTGGGAGTGGGTGGTGGGAGGCTTTGGGGGAGTGGGGGGAAGCTGCTGGTCTATGGGTTGTGTGCTGGGTAATAAAACAGTGACTGTAGGAAATGGCCTGGCTGGAGGCCCTGTGAAAAATTGCCCCCTAAATGTGTTCCAGTTGTCCAAACACCAGTGCCTCTCCTTGCTGTGCAGTGAGCAGGGGGAGCCTGGAGCTGCTGCTGCTGCCTGGGGAGCAGCTCCAGCACCCTTTGCTTGCTTTGTGCTGTTTCTCCAGGCTCCAGAGCTGTGGAAAAGCACCAGAAACAGCCCCTTAACATAGGTTTTTATAAACTGTCCCCTAGCAGTGTGGACAGGATGAGCTCTTCTGCAGTCCAGGGGCAGGCAGCCTGAATGTGGCTGTTTCCCTGCACGAGGTGGTTGATTTGAGATGGAGAAGGAAGGTGCATGAATTCTCTCAAGAGACTTTGCAGCCTCAGGGGATGAGAGAATGGAGGGATATGTCAGGGATGTGCCCATGTGTCATTTGCAGAGGGTGAGGTGTATATTGATCCTGGATGTTCTGCTTCTCTCATGCCCTGTTCCTTCATCACTCACCCACCTGCTGGTGGCAGGACATGGGCAGAGCTGCCAGTGCTGTGGCACAGGGCACTGGGCTGGTGCTGCAGGTTTTGCTGCCTGTGCTCTGGCCTTACTGGGAGCCAGGAGAGCATCCTGTGCTCTGTTTGTCCATGCAGCTCACTGGGAACCTTTGTCCCCCTCTGAACTGCGGCACAGTCACATCCACACTTGTGTTTCATTTGCTTTGGCAATATGAGGAGACTTCTCCTGTTTTAGGAGATTTAAACAAACCATGTGATGTTTTATTTTGAAAGGTGTCATAATAGTTTGTGCTTTTTCTTTGCTAAGTGTATTTTTGTGCTGTTCCTGTCTGTTGGTCTATAAACAACTCCATTCTTTTTCCTCCTTAAACAAGTCATCTAAATCAGAATTTCTGGCTTTTGAACACCTTTGGATTCTTTTGGAGTAGTGCATGTATTTTGCATATAAATCAGTAAATAAAAAATAGTGTGTGGTTTTGTTTGGTTGGTTTTTTTTTTTTTTTTTTTTTTTTTTTTTTTTTTTTTTTTAGATTTGTCTGAATAGGAAGGATTTGTGAGAGTTTTGCCATCTTTGTTTCACGTGGCTGTAAACTTGTATATTTTTTCTCCTACTTTCTTACCTTTGTTATTGAGGTGGTGACCACCCAAAGCTGACCTTGATTAAATTAAGGGTTTAAATGACTGTTCATAAGAGTGAGTAAATCAACTTCTTCTGTTACAGTAGGTTGCAAATTGTATTGGAATGGGTGGGTTCCTAGGCAGACTCCACCTTTGCTGTGTGAGTGGGCAAGGAGAAGTTTGCTAGTTTGGGAGGGAGTCTGCAGACCTGAGGCATCACCCCTGATCTCTGAGCACTTTTATCCAGAGTTGTGCCACTTGTTTTGCCTGCTGGACAAGGGGCTGGCAGCCTGTCTGTGACTCCTTCAGCTCCTGCAGTTTCAGTAAAAGCATCTCTTTATCTCTGTGAGGCTGAGTCCAGCTCCCAGTGAAGTTGCTTCTGACTCCTTGGTGAGCTGAAGCTCTTCCAGGAGCTCTGGTTTCATCCTTGCTGACCTTACCAGCTGAGACATGTACTGGTCTTTGAGTTAATCTCCTCAGACAGAGACTTGTACAGATCTAACAGGATGTGTTTGGCTTACACTGCCTACTTAAAACAGCAGTTGGATTTGCTCCTCCCTGGTGCAATAATCTCTCTGGGGCAGGCACTGCTGCTTGCCCAGGTTTCCTGAGAAAGGAGGTTGTGCAATGGTCCATGTGTCTGTTCTCTTCCCCCAGAACTTTTGATGCTGTTGGCCAACTTCACTTTAAGGGGTGAACTCAAATTTGGAATACCTGCCTCTGCCACAGGCTGAGGAGAGTGGCTGTACCCTCACTGAGGGAAGGGAAGCAGTGTGAGGTTACCTGTATGAAAACCACAGAATCTCTGGGAGACAGCAGTGCTGTTTAACCATCCCTGCAGGAGAAGTGGATGACAGAGCCCCAGCTGTGAGACAGGGCTGTGCTTATATCTGTTGTGAGGTTGGTGGAGATGGTCAGAGTCTTTCTGGACTGGAGCTGGTGTTACCTGATGTCCATAGCCAGGAGCAGAGGGTTTGGTGCTGGGTTACCCCTGCATTGTTCCTGTGAACAGGGGATTGATGCCATGGAGAAAGCACCCAAATCCTGAACTCTCAGGGACCAGCATGGTTTCCTCTGTGTCTAAAGGGATGTCACCAGTGCAGTGGAGGAGCATCTCAGCCAAAGCAGCAAGCTCTTGTGACAGCCACAGCTAGGGATTGGTTTTGGTGACTTGCTGCTCCTCTTGGAGCAGAATTTCCAGGAAGAAGGTGGCTTCACCCTGCTGGGCATGGGGCTGCCAGCTGTGGGTGACAGGGAATGGCCCTGGGTGTCTGCATCCCTCTGGCAGCACTGGGGCTCCTTGCCTGGCTGGCTCCAGGGCTCTGGGATTTACAGCCCCTTTGGGGAGAGGGCAGAGCCATGCAGCTGGGCAGCATCCTTGGGAGGTGCCAAATCACAGCTCAGCCTGTTCACTACAGTTTTTCTCTCATGGCTCCTAGCACTTGTCTCAAGTGTTACCACTTTGTGGTCTGCTTCACAAGAGCCTGAGCTGTGCTTTCAGCTGGCAGGACACTGGGGCTGTGCTGCATCCCTCTGTGTGTCTCCAGGCTTGCACTGCAGCTCCCAGGCTCTGCTTTATTCAGACTGCAGAGGGTTTTCCCATTACATTCCCTGTGTGTCCCTGTGCTCTGTGAAGATCCCTCTCACAGCCATGGTGTGCTCAGGCAGCCTGGACTGTGTCCTGCTGTTTGCTTCTCTCTCCAGCTGGGAATTCTCAGGCCAGCTCAAAGGCAGGGCTTGAAGCACCCTGTGTGCAAGTTGTAATGACACCATGGGGCTTTGCTGGGGAACAGGCTGTGCACCATTAAGCTGTTTAAGATTGTCATAGATGTTTTTTTTCCAAGTAAAAAATCCACAAATCCACCCTTTTTGGGGGAGGATGAGGTGGCAGCTGAACACTTTTGGGTCCAGGTTAATGAATGTTGCTTGGTTCGTGAGATGCATGGTTAAAAGAAGAGGAATTCAGCACAGACTTAGAGGTCTGTGCACTTGGAAACAAAATGGGGAAGTTTCCCTGTTCAACAAGCTCTAATTGCTTCCTCTATGGTTTCCTGAGTATTCTGACTCCTGGTTATAAAACAGTCTCTCCTGCCATTGCAGGGTGCATCATTGCCCAGATCTCCCTTTGCTGCCATCCCATCCCTGCAGGCTCCCTGGGCTGATGGCAGCTGGGGACAGGGAAATTTCCAAAGCTCTGGGAGGTCAATTCCCTGAACAGGGCTCTGTGTGATAGACAATAACAGCAACAGCCCTCATGAGACTGGGCTTGGGAGTGAATTGAAAATGTGCATTGAAATATTTTGGGGAGGTTATGGTCTGTCATAAATGAAAAGCTTTTTGATGGTCTTCCTGCTGTTTAGGTTTGAAATGCAGAATTGGGGACTTGTTGGGAAGCAGGGCACAAATAAATGCCAATAATAAATGCCAAGCTCCATGAGCAGGAGCTGAGCCTTGCTTTGGTGAGACTCAGCCTGAAAATGGCCCTGTGATTAAAGCAGTGAAGATCTGTCTCACCTAAGGTAACCCTGCAAACATTAGGCTTTATGGATAAGCTGGAGGTTTAGTTTTCTCAGTTTCATGGAATGCAATGGGTATTTCCAGAGGACAAGTCAAGCACTGTCCCAGGAGCCATGCAAGCAAAAAAACCAAGTGTGGCTTCTTGGTGCTTGTGGATGAGGGGGCATTGGCATTTGGGTGGATCCTGTCTGGGAGAAGAGACTCTGCCCAGAGCTTTTTCACAGCATGATCATCTCTGTAAAGGCCAAGAAAACTTGGATCTGGAAGCCTGTTTTATTTATTCATTCCTGACTGCAGCCCTGCTTGGAGGGGAGCAGATGGAGGCATCAGCCTTGCTGGGCACACAGGCTGTCCCCTCCTGGAAGAAGGGGTTCTACTTGAAATGCAACAGTAAACCCACACTTCCTTCAGAGTTTTGACTCTTGCATTTTTTATCTTGAGCATTTAAAGTTTTCTGCAGCATTCAAGGAAAGTTTTGGTTTCCCTTTGCCCACATGTCAAGCATTCCTGAACAAAGCAGCCTCAAGATTTGTGGAGCAAATTCTTGAAATTCTGCAAATGTTTTGAGCAAAAAAAGTTTGTTTCCAGAAAGTGTCTGACCCAAGTAGGAGTTGGTAGGACTTGGGCATAGCTTAGGAAAAATTAATAAGGCATTTTTATCCCTCTTTAAATTAGCATCATTCTGACCAAAACCACTGTTCCCAGTCTTGAGCTGCTGTGCTCTGCTGCCTTGTTGTTCTTAAACCACAGCTGTACTTTTTGGAATAAATCAGATCTAAAAAGATACAGATTTTAAAACTGAGGTTTTTCCCTGTTCTTGCACTGACTTCCCCAGTGATCTTTGTGTCACATCAATCTGAAAAGGAGTTTAGATGCTTAAAAGAAAGGGAAATAATGATGTATGGCAACCCTGTACCTGCAGGCACTGCAAACCTGCTTAAGGCTCCTGGGAATGTTCTCTACATGTTCTTCTCTGAGTGTTCACCTCTGAATGTTTTTCTAGATGTGATTTGGTTGTGTGAGCAGCATCCCATGGTTTGTGCTCTGAGCACCCATGCTGCTGTCCTGGCTTGTCATGGGTGCTCCAAACTTTGGGTTTGTGCACTGGGTGTCTCCTGCCATGAGCTCTTTATTAGAGGTATGGCCAGGAAGGGGATTGGGTGGGACCACTGAGTCATGTATATCTAACCTTGTTTCCAAAGCAGACCCATTGCTATTTTGGCCCAAGTATAGGTTTGGTTTAGTTTTCTTGTTGTTTTTGTGAGCACATTCATGGTGCTGGGGGATTGTGGTATTAGCATCTTCTCTTGAGAGAAATGGTTTGACTCAGATTGAAATTTCTGATTGATTCCCTTTTTTGCCCTCCCCCTTTTTCCAGCTGAAGTCAAGAACCACTTCAAAGGCTCAGATGTGTTGGTGCCAGATGCCACACAGTTATTGTTAGAAGAATTTGAAATATAATTGAAAACAAACCTTTTTTCAGCCAGGCATAACTGGCTGTCAACTTTCACTCATGACAGAGGTGGGTGCTCAGCCTCTTCTGCTGGATTTGATGTCTACACACTTGTTCATGGCAGATGAATCACCCGTGAATTTACATCTGGTAAATGTTTGCAAAATCTGGAAAATGCATATTTTTAAGGAGGTTTTTTTCCTACCTAGGAACCCACACTGATGCTCAAAAGTTGCCAGCATATTTGTGGAATTCCTTGCAGTAATAAAACACATCAAATTGGTCTTGGCAGGCTGATTTCAATAGGGATGCTCCAAGTCCAGGTTTCTCAGCTTGGCAAGCAGAGCTGTCCCACTTCCTTTTCAGACTCGTCTCCTCTGTGGGATAAAAGGATATTGTTCAATGTAATACTGAAACCATTTGTAAAAGCATGGATAATGCAGATGTCTGCACTCATTTCAGCTTTATTTGCTGAGAAAGCAGGGGCTGGTGTAGGAGGTTTGCAGTCCAGCACAGCCAGTTCTCATGGGCAAGTCCAGGAGCCTGGAGGCTTCTGAAGAGCCCAGCAAACCTTTGCCCAGAGCAGCCCTTGCTTGCCTGGAGCTGGGTACAAGCTGTTGCTTTCACACCCCCTCAGATTACATTGCAAATATGGTACCTGTTGGCAAGGTGCACAGTGTGCTGTAGTTCCTGCTTCTTGCAGTTATTTCCTGTTTAAATTTAGAGGAGTGCAGCAGGTCTGTCTTGGATCAGAACTTGGGCTGTGCTTGTGCACATTAACCCAGAGCATTGCCCCAGGTTTCATTTGTCACCTGGCCATCACTTTGTCCCCCCTTGCTGCAGGTACCTGGGTTTGGCCTCCCTTGTGCCAGGATGATGGTCTGAGACCTAAAAGCATTAGTAAAGTGGGGTGTAAGGAGCTGAGTCCCTGCTGGAATTTACTCCTGCAGCCAAAACTGGACAAAAGGGTCCCTCTGGAATTTAATAAGTCCTTTAGCTGTGATTAGGTTGCTGGATTTGGTGTTCTTTTAATTTTCTCCCCTACCAAAAGCACCAGTCTCATTGCATATGGCTGCCTGTCTGTTGTTTATTATCTTTGCTACACTGTGGTTAGTGCTCACACATGATATTTCTTTGGTTTCAGTACAGACTGAGCGGGTTGTCCGCCCCTGGATCCAAAAAATGTAAACTATTTATAAATGAAAAATACTCTCCAGTTTGAAAGTGCTGTGTTGTCCCCTTTCCATCCAGCATGTGCACGTTTGTCTGTTCTTCTGTAATCCCACTGATGTAAGTCCAAATTTCTAACAATTTATGGGACTGGGGGCTGTCTGGAGAAATTTTGATGGGACCTTGTGCTCATGGGGGAGAACATGAAGCAAGAGTGATAAAAATAATGGAAAAATGTTATTTGGCTGTGCTGCATTCAGTGCAGATACAGCCCCAAACTCAGATAAACCTTCCTGCAGAGTTCAGGGATTCTTGATTTGGATTTTCCAGTTGGGCTCATCTCCATAATAAGCAACTCTTGAAAAACTGGAACAAAAAAACTTATTAGTGTGGCTTAAAATGACCAGAGTGCTTATTCTGGTACTCTCTGCAATTAAACTGTGTTTGATCTGTTTTGAGCATGTACTTAGTTTTATATTGAACTAAGAGCCTATGTTTAGTCTCCTAGGGAAGAAAAATAGAGGATTTAATAATATATTCTGTGAGGCTGGGGTAAGTTTTCAGTGCCTGTTTGGACAGCAGGGCAGGAGGGGATGGGCTGGACCAGCAGCTGAAATGGTCAAGCCCAGGGGCAGGAGAAGAGGAGGCTGTGAAGGAAATACAAGGTGTTTAACTGAGGAGCTTGTTAGCCAGCAGCTGATGGGGTGTTTTTGTGGAGAACTCCAGGGGAACTTGAGCTGAGTTGGTTTCCTGGTTGAAATGAGCCTTGGTCAGTGATGGAGCTGCTAGGAGTGAGGCATGTGGGCAGCAGAGCCCTTCAGAAAAAGCTCCCAGAAGAGCAGGAATTATTTTGGTCTGTGGTGACATGGTTTTCCATGCAGCCACAGTGATGGTGAACGAGGTAGGGCTGTCCTGCTTCCTGCTCAGGTCTGGAAGATTAGCAGATAGCTGGAAAATCAGGTGGTATTTTTTGGAAGACTGTTCACAGCATCCCAGCAATTGATCATTCAGATGCAAATGGTGGAAATTTTCTCAGTGCCAGTGTGTTCAGGCAGCCTTTGCTATGAAACTATGATCTGTAAATGGTGCAAAACATCAGTATTATAAGCAGTGCACAGAGGAGTAAAACATGAGTGTAAATTCAGCATCCTTTCCAGGTTTTCTCTGATGGTGGTGGTTCCTTGTTCTGTAAAACAACAATTAATGGCAATATGGGGCTTGAGGTTTTCATTTGGACTGTTTGGGAGCACGTAAATGCATTTGCACATCTGTCCTGCACAAGACAGCACTTGCTGGAAAAGGCTGCTGCAGCCTGGCTGAGCCTGTGGAATGAAGCCTTTAATGTACTGATTGCATATTAATGAACAGCCAAGAAGGAGAAACTGTGCCAAAAAGCAGGGAGCAAGAAAGCCAACAATATCAGCACGAACTTTGCACTCTAGAAAGTGTGAAGTGATGTTGGTGAAAGGAGTTTACTGCACAAGTGGAACACTCTGCTCCTCTTTGATGCCCAAATTTCTGTGCTAGTAAACCCAGGAAGGGTAATTGAGCTCAGTGGGTTCTGTTAACCCTTTCTGCACCCCTTGAATGCTCCCCACTCCTGGGTGTGTTTTGGCACTGTGGGTGCTTGCTCTGGGCTGTGTGACATGCTGTGTGTGATGTAGGGAGCTGTAACACCTCTTGGAACACATGGGGTTACCATCCACATCTGTTTTGGATCACCTTCAGTGGTTTTATTGCAAGCTCTAGTGCTCCATCTGCACCCTTTCCCTTGCCCACTTCTGTCTCACAGCATCAGGAAAGTGAAATCCCAGCCTGGAAAAAGCTACAAAATAGGCTGGTGTATGAATTAATTAATGTAATGGCTACTGATAGCAGTGTGCTTTTCCTGGTGCTTGGCAGAAATTGGATATCTTGGCTCTTGCCTCTTCATTAGCTGGTTTCCAAATCCCAAGCTCATTACCAAGTCCCAGGGATGTGGGTTTTGGGGTTTTTTAAGGGCTCCCCACCTGCTTGGAGGGGAGGCTGGTCCCTGCAGAGCCTGAGTGCTGCTGTGGGTGATGCTGGTGGTGGCACTGTCCCCATGGAGTGCCTGGGGACAGATTGGCAGCTCTGTGGTGGCTTTTCACTTCTGCCTCCCTGCTCCACTGCTCCCTCCAGGAATGTGCAGTATTCCACTGTGCAGCTGGGGACTTTTCTGTCAGGAACACTGGGAGTATTTAAGATGATCTCACGAATATTTTTGAGTTTTTTGGGGGTTTCTTTTGGCCCTGGGCCAACTTTTGCTTGTCTCTGATGTATAAAGTGGGTTTGAAAAAATGTTGTTTTTCTCTTTCCCCATTTAAACATTTCAAGAATGTCAAGTCTTGTCAGCCTTAGCTTTGCTGGGGAAAAAAAAAATCCCTTGAGGAGCTTGGGGATGTGTTTTATTTGTGATCTCAAAACCCTGAGGGGAAGGTAGGTGAGGGAGGGAAAGAGGAGGTCATTAACAAAAGCTTCCTTTATCCCACATTTTAATGAGGCATTGCCATTAAATAGCAGCAGCCACACAAAAATTCAGCCAATCTGACTTTGTTCCCCAGTGTTTAGCCCCTTGGTTTAAATCATGCTCTCACTTTGCTGGTTCCCTGCTATGACCAGAGTTTTCCAAGGAAGATAAAACTCCAAATTTGTGACATAAACCTGTTTGGTAACATGGACAAATTAAGACAAGACTTCTCATGGAATTTTTCTGCTGCAGTTACTTGTAATCTCAGTGATATGCATGAAGATGGGCACAAGAACTCTTGTTTCCTGAGGATTTGTGTCTCCAGGGCTGACTGAGGTTTTAATTGACTTCTGCAGAGTATTCCTGTTATCTCTGGACTGTATTTTATTATTGGCCTCCCTTCCCACCTTGGCTGTCTGTGGTGTGTTTTGGGGGTGTGGGGGCTCCTCTTTTCTGCAGTGATGGGTCCAGGCCATCCAAGGGTGAAGCTCTGTGCTGTCCCTTGGCTGCTCTCCCTCCTTTGCCTGCCCTGGCTCTGGCAGGAGCTCCTTTTACCCTTCCCAGCCCTCTGGTCTTATTCCAGTTTTAAACTTATTGGGGAAGAGGACAGACATCCACAGCCTTGTTCCTTTCTGAGCATGGCTACAGACATGATCATGCAGACATGAGGTTTGGTGGCTTTGGTGCATTTATTCTCCCTTAGTGGAGCAGTGGGATGGATATTTGGGGTTTCACAGACCTCCTCTTGTTTTCTGGGCTGGTTTTTGTGGGAGGTGCCAATGGATACCTGCCCACTCCAGCTTTCCTGCTTTTCCCAATGCAGGGGCAACTGTGCTCCATCACCACCTTTTTGGGGTGCTTTTTTGGGTGTTTTTGGGGGCTGTTGGAGGTGGTGGGGAGCTGACTGTTCCACCCCAATCCCATGCCTGCTGCAGCTGGACTTTGGAGCCGAGCTCTGGATGGGGCAGGGGGAAATCCCTAAGAAGGAGGAAATGTTTGTTTAATTGCTGCCTGGTGTAAGGTTCAGAGGAGCAGATTGTGAAACAGCAGGGCCAGAGCAGGGCACAGTTTTCCCTGTGGTTTGCAGATAACATGTGTGCAGCAGGCAGCCAGCGTGGGGCTGGGGGGGAAAGACACTGAGGTTTATTTGTTTGTGCGGCTTGTTTTTAATTTAAATAACCTTTATAATTTCCCCTCCCTCTGAATAGTGATTCCTTACTTATAAAGGCTTCACCTTATTATTCAGCCTGAAATACAGGCTGCACTCCAGCTTTTACAATTGGGATTAATTTTTAAGGTGGGCACAGGCAGGGGGGCGGGTAGTGTGAGCCCCCTGTGTTTGCATTTCCTCTGCTGGGAGGGTTTTGGCTTCTCTGGTGCATGGCTGGGGCCAGCTGCCTGCTGCCCTGGCAGCTCTGGTGCTGTAAATGAGGCAGCAGTGTGCTCCTGGAGTGGGGCTGGGTAATTGCTCTGGGCAGGGTTATGGTGGGGAGGTGAGAAGTGCCCTGTCTGTCTGTCTGTCTGCCCCCCTGCTCTGCAGATGGGCTGGGGGAGCTGCTCAGGGAAATAGTGGTGTGTTACCCATCTCCAGAGCCATGGAATCCTTCAGACTGTGTTGGAAGGGGCCTTTAAACCCATCCAATTCCAACCCCTTTGTCCTGTGCAGGGAAGCCACCCACTAGATGAGATTGCTCAGGGTCCCATCCATAGGATCATCCTTTCTCCATAGGGATTGCTTGGAGAATAAAGCCACACTGGGACTTCACAGTGCATCTCTGGATTTCACACTGAGTTTTATTTGTTAAGGGCTTGGGGGAAGGTGTCTTAAGGAATTATTTGCCAGCTTTTCATAAATATCCTAGGGATTTCACAGCAAAGCCCAGAGACTCTGGTATGCCTATCCACCTTCAACAAACTCTATGAAATAGTTGGATTTGATCAACACTTTGATCTGCACCCAGTGGCAGGTGAAGGCAGAGGGGTGAATCCACCCAGTGCAGTGCCCTTAATTTTAATTGTCAATAAGTTTTCTGGATGTTTGCTGTCTTAGAACCCCTTGCTAATGGTTCCTGTTTGTCCTGCTCATGTGAACAGCTTCCCTGTTCCTGGCTGTCCAGGTTTATGGTGTTTCCTAGAGACTGGTTCTACTTGGGCTCAGAGGAGCTCTGTCTCTGCAGGCACACACAAATTCACATATTCCTCTTGACCCATGTCCTTCCCAGCCTGGATTTGTACTGTTCTTGCATTGTCTTATGGGCCAGCATCCAAATTCAAGCACAAGACAGATATTCAAAGTTGATTCTTTGCTGCAAACCAACTTGATTTTTTTCCCCTATAAGAACTAAACAGAAAACTTCAGATATGGGTGGGAGTTTCCAATTAATTTTATGAAGTTATTAGTAAACAGAAATGGAACATTTTCAGCAGCAACAATGCTTTTCAAAAGTTTGCCTAGGAGCAGTTTATTGATTTAGCAAATAGGTGGATAACACAAGCCTGGAGGTGTATGATGGTTAATGTGTAACCATTAAACAGACTTATTTGGGCACTTTTTATGGGTTCTCATAGCAATTAAAGCTTATAAACCTGTGGAGAGTGTTTTTTATGTGGAGAAAAACGAGAACCTTTATCGCAGTGAAGGTGTTCATGGAAAAGGTGCAGTTTATGTAATTGCATTCACGTGACTTGAGGTAAGTGTGGGGCTCCAGGAACCTACCAGAGCTAATTCCCAAGGCTGATTGCAATATTCCTGTGCATTGGCTTCCCTCCCAGTGGCTGTTGCAGTATATTGAATTCAGTGTCATTCCATGGGGGGGTATTTTATTGTGAGCCTCCTTGCTCCAGACTGATTTTTTGGCTCTCTTCCCTATGGGTGTGGGGGTTTTTTTGGTGTGCTTTTTATGTGTCTTGGAGCAACTTTGGTGGTGGTGTCAAATTTACTGAAAAAAAGAGCATGAAATGGTTTCCTGCTGGCTAATGTGATCAAGCAGTATTTGCAGTTCTTGAAGCTCTGTCCTGGTTAAAGCAATTGCACAGGACACAAGCTTTGTGGGGATTTGGAAAAGCCATGGTTTCTTAGATTTGTTTTTTCTTCCCCCAGTACAGTGTATTTAATGGCAAGTGAGGCCTGAATGAGATGTAGATTCAGTAGATGTGTGTGTATATGTGTATGTTGTGTATATAGGCATGTATAAAGCTGTAATTCCTCCCTTTCAATTAAAAGGTTGAAAACCAGAATTGTTTGCTGTGTTTGCAGCAGCACCTTCTCCACTCTGGAGCACGTGGATGGGTAGGGGAGAAAGGATGGGAGGACAGCTTGGCTCAGTTTTTGGAATTGTGTGATTGCAGAGCTCCAGGCAAATCCTCACCCCAGGTTCCTTGGCAGATGTGCTGCTCTTGAGATGCCTTGGGAGCAAAGGATCCTTCCCTGGCACTTGCTGCAGCCCTTCCTGGGGTGGTGGAGGTGCTGAGTGGAGGGACAGAGGCACAGTGAGTGTTAGTGATGGGTGCTAAAAAAGGTTTCACCACAAATAGATATCACATTATATCTCTAACAAAGGGATGGATGTCTGGCAGATGTGCAGAGGGATGGGACACCTTTGGTGGCACAGGTCTGAGTGCAGGGCATGCAGGCATCTGCTCTGCTTTTTGCACCACATCTTTAAATGACAAAATAAAAACCCACTGCCAGCCAGAGAAAGGGAAAACTCTAAAATGCTGTTTTTCCATCAGCAGCTGGCTGCCTGGGCTCTGTGCTGTGTGAGATAACCTGCTTTCTGTGCTGCAGCTCTGGGGAATGCACCAGAGGATTGTTAACAACAGCCAGATTCCTCTGGTGTGGCTCTGCAGTGCAGGCTGGACAAAAGGTTAAATTGGGCACTCATTTCTGCAGTGACTTCCCATACAACACTCTGGAGAAAGTTCAGTATCACTTAGTTAACTTCTGCAGAGCCATTTCCTGTAGGTTTTGTTAGAGAAAAGCAAGATTATGTGTTTCCATTTGCAGTAGTTATTTTTCCCCTATAAAATGTGCTGCAATTTATTTTTACACGAATTTGATTGGTTTGCAAAGACTTGAAGGGTTTGGAAGATCTGGGAAGTTTTTTTTTATTTCATACCTCACTTGCTGTGACAAATTGAGGAAAATGTGGGATTTTTTTAATGTGGCTTTGCTGAAGTCTGGCCAGGCTGGGAATGAGGAGTGTGCAGAGCATGTGCTCCCACCCTGCCAGTCTGACCCAGGCTCCTGCTCCTGGCAGTGCCCAGTTTTGGGAAGCACTGGGGAGGTTTTTCTCCTGGCAGTTTTGTGCAGCTGTCTGCTCTTCATGGCTGCAGAAACATGGTGATGAATGGCACAGGGGTTCCTCCTTTCCTGTGTTTTTTCAGCCGTGTGAGGTGCTGTCATCCCTGGTCTCCTTGGGTTTGCCCACATCCATCTCTCCCCTGCCCCCATGGGTGCTTTGGCTTCTCCATCATGGTTATCTCAGGATTTCTTCATCTTTTCATGTGAATTGCTGCACCTTTTTCCCATTGCTGTCTGTGCTTAGAGCAGCAGTGCTTTCCACAAAGCCTAACTATTCTATGATTTTCTTGAAGTGATGACATTTATCATTTTCAGAGATTAATCTGTCTGCTCCCAAAAGGACATGATTTGAATTCTCAGAGCAATGAGTGCACCTGTGTCCCTCACTGTGCAGTAACAAACCTTGGGAGCACCTTCTGCATTTGTGATTCCCAAATAACTGTGTTTTGGAGCAGGAGTTGGTGTGAAGCAGGAGCCCTTAGCCCTGTGAGAACTGCAGGGAATGGTGAGCCCCTGGCACAGTGCCTGGGCTCACAAGGACCCCTCATAAGAGGGAAAGGGTATTTCTGTTCCTGCCCAAATTGCAGTGTTAGCTTTTCTATTTTCAGGGCAGCCAGGTGGCCACCCACATGGAGTTTCATTTTGGGACTTTAAAAAAAATATTTTGAGAGGCCATTGAGGTGAGTTTAAGATGGCATCTACTTTGGATTGTGCCTGAGTGAGGTGGGCTCAAAGCAAGAGAGAAGGACCTGTCTGCCTTTTAACATCTGTTGCTTGACTGCAGCATCCCTTCAGATGGAAGGATTCCTTGTCCTTGGAGCTGGGACTGGAGCTCCTGTGACAAATATACATCCTCTGGCGAGAAGAGACTAAGATCATTAGAACAAATAATCTGACCTGAAATGCCAAGAGGAGCAGTATGATTCCAGTAGTAAGTTAAAAGAAGAAATTAATTTATCCAAGTACCTTCTGAATCCAGTAATTTTGCAGGAAAGTGGATTCTTTGTTTCCCGTAGCAAAAAAAAAAAAAAAAAAAAAATAGGGAAATGTTCTCCTCTGCAATGTGGAAAGGATAAAAATCTATAGAAGGGAAAGTTTATTCTTTGACTGAACCTTAAACATCTACATTCCCTTTGAATTAGCTGTGGTGCTTTTAGCTGAGAAACTGTGCAAATCCAAGGGAGTTCATTGAATAATAAATCAAGGCATCCATCCAGCAAAGTACATCAGAGCCCTTTGAAGTGGATGAAAAGATGCCTTTCTGATCTGAAGGAGAATTGTGTGCTCAGCTTTGGTGGCTGATGCTAATGCAGGGTTCAAACTCAGCCCCAGTGTCCCCCAGCACAGAGTGGGGAGCAGGAGCAAATGTGGGATCATGAGCAGCTGCTTTCCCTTGGCTCTGCCTGCAGCCCTGTCTGCCCAGGGTCCTGGAAGTGTCAGACCCAAAGAGCAAAAAACTGCAACCACTGCAAATAAGGACTGGCTTTTGATCCTGCCAAGTTCTGAGATAGCAGGAAGAGCAAGTTCTTTTGAAGAATTTGAAAAAAATTTAATTGCCTATAACTTTTTCTTCTTCTGAGACTTTCTGCAGCCTAAATTGCACTAATACAGAAATCTGGCTTTGTAAGTGGAAGGAGCTGAAAACCAGCACCAATAAAAACTGTAAAGCTCTCAAAGATTTTTTAAAATAGTGCTTCTGTAAAAGATGTGACATTATATGCTGGGGCAGAGTGCAATAAAGATTTTTTACTAGTGCTCTTCACAACTTAGTTGTAGGTTGTACAGCTGTCCCAAACTCCCCTGGTAAAGCCTTTCTAGCAGTGAACATCACTGTAATTGTGGTGCCTCATGTACACATGCATGGGTGGGTGTTTGTGCTTAGAACTGCCTAGGGTCATGTACATGTGAGTTATTTAAGTGTGAATGTACATGTGAGATTCTGCTGTTTGCAGGGAATGGTAAGGCTGACATAAAGCAGAAATAGGTTTAATTGTTCCTTCAATGATTTTGGGCAGGGATTTGAGCTTCAACTCCATCTGCTTTGACCTTGCTGCTGTCCCAGTGGCAAAAAGCAACACAGGAGTTATGCCAAAAAGTCTGAATGCTTGTTCTGAGAGCTGACCCTGATTTTAACATTGAGGTAGGAAAGTACTTTCTATAGGGCACATACAAGTTACACACTCATACACACTCACATTTTATTACTTTCCATCTAGGTGGAAATGGCTTGTTTTAAATGCAGTCTTTCCATCTTGAAGGTCAATTAAACCAAGTTGAAGGTCAGATAAAAGGGACAGAACATTTGCTTCTTGGTGTATCTATTTCTGTAATGTTATCAGTGCATGTGGTTTTATTTCTAGCATTTTTTTTCCCAAGGCTTTCTCTAAGGCTGAACAAATTGAATCAGTTGGGTGTAGTGCAGCTTCCAGTTTGGGGTTAGAAATCCATTAAATTGCTTGGTGCTTTGTTGGCAGTACAAAAGTGCTGGAAGTGCATTATGACTGGACATTGATTACTAGAAAGGAAAGGGGGTGGATGCTTGTGTAAACCACACACCTCCAGCCAGGATGGTCAGCTTAATTTTTTTTTTTTTTTTTTTAGCTTAAAATCTTCAGGTTTTGCCCTTAAAATGCTGCTCTTTATTACAGAGAAGAGCTATTTTTAAACTGGAAATGAAAAGCTGTCTGCCATGTGTTGCTCACACCTCTGGGGGATTAGAGCTGGCCCTGCACCACACAGTGCTGCCAGCCACAGGTCCACTAGTCCTTGAGATGGTTTGAGCTTCTATACATCATTCCTTTCCACACTCAAGATGTTTGGATTTGGCAAGCTCTCAGTTTCAGCCCGTGGCACTGCAAAGTGCCAGCAGTGTCCTTGTTCTGGGTGGATTTCAAACTGAGTAAGTTGATGGTGGGCACAGCAAGGAGTCCAGTGTTGTAATTCCACTCTGGAAAGCTGCTGGGATCAGAGAGGGCTTTGCTTGCTCTGTGCCAAGCTCTGCAGAGCTGCCTGGGTGTTCTGAGAGATGGGTGGGAGTCCCTGCTGCAGGGCTGGGAGGGCTGACCCCTGTCCCCTGGCCATTCCCCCTGTCCCCTGGCCATTCCCCCTGTCCCCTGGCCATTCCCCCTGTCCCCTGGCCATTCCCCCTGTCCCCTGGCCATTCCCCCTGTCCCCTGGCCATTCCCCCTGTCCTGGCTGCACTGCCTCTCCTCCTGGGCCTGTTAAACTTTGCAGCACATTTAAAGATGCAGAGTTTCACATCAGCCCATGTGCTGGGAGTTCTCCTGGATGTACAGGAGATGCTCTGAGTGGCTGGGGAGGAGAATGTCATGTATGGGGCCAGCCAGGTGCAGGACAGGACAGCAGTGGTCCTTTCTGGGAAAAGCCTCTAAAAACACTTGGGTGCCATCACTGTGTTGAGAGCAGGAGGTGATGCAGCCCCTTTGTGGGGGTAAAGAGATGGAGCAAGCCTGGAGTGAGCCTGTGCCACAGGAAAAATCAGGACACTGCCTTTTAAGAACTTTTCTTCCCAACTCTTTGCCTGAGTCATTTGAACCAGTGCACAAATATTCCTCTGTGCCACTTCTAAGCAAGCTTGTTTTCTGGGGGGAGATCAGTCCTTACTGATTAACTCTTAATGAGAATTAAGGGTTGAGCAAACACAGTGGGAAAACTTATCTTGAAATATGGATTATTCAGTATCACTGAGTGATTGACCTTGGAAGTTTTCTAAAATCATGGGAATTTTGAACCGTGTTTGAGGAATTTCTGAATTCTCCCTCTCTTCTCTCTGCACTCAACTTCTAACCCACAGCTGGATTTTGCAAAATCATGTGGTGGGAGGGTTTGATTGCCAGCAGTCCAACATGTGGGTCTTCCCAAACATCTGAAAAAGCCAGAGGTTTAACATGATTTATCTGCTGTGAGTACTTGTGAAGAGTTGCACAACTTTCAGATGAAAATATTTGCTTTGCAAAAGAAGCCATTTTTGAAACTGTAAATAGCACTTAATGCTGATTTATCAATGTAGCTTGTTATTGTTGAAGGAGGCTAAGCAGTTCTAAGGTAGATATGTATAGTAAATTGTATAGTTGTTAATTCTTAATAAATTGCTTTAATATGTGGAATACACAGTGGGGAAGTTTAATTGAAAATATCATGAAAGCAGTCATGGCCTTTATTGATTTACCAAAGAAACACAGCTGTGATGGAAGCAGAAGCAATTTGTTTGGTGACTATTTTGTTTATGAGCTGGTCCATGCTTGCTTCAGTGGTTTAAGACACAGTGCTTTGCTTTGTGGATGCAAAATCACCAATAAAGAAATTAGCTATCCAATTAGAAAAAGGTGAATTTGGTCATCTACAGTTGAGCATTGAGGTTTTAGGGCTGTGTCTTTCTCCTGGCAGTAGTTAGCACTTTAATTAAAGCAATAAACCCAGAACAAACCCTATGGGTGTCAGGGCAGATGATGGGTGGAGTTTTATTTATGGGTTAAAATACCTTCCACATCCTGCTTTTTCTTCCAACTGCTTACCTGTCACAGGTAGCAAAGCAGGATTGCTTTACCTGAAATTAAACACAGTTATTCTTATTTAGATGCTCATGCCCCCTTTGAAATGTGTTTTTTTCTTTGATGCAATCCTTGGAGCTGATGCCTCAGTGTGTTTTGAAGAGGATCATTCTCCTTCAGGCAGTGCAGCTTAATAGAAGAGGCAAATACAGAGAAAGATTGCTGCAATTAAATCCTGCCTGCCTAACCCCTGCAGCATCCCCTGCTCCTGCTCACAATGCTGCCTTTGGCTGGGCTGTCCTGTTGGGAGCAGAGAAGTGTGGCTCCAGCAGGAGGGTGTGCAGCCTGTGTGCCTGTGGCTAATGCTCTTCTCAGGAGCAGAAGAGGCTTTGTGATTCCTCGTGGTTCCTTGGCCCTGCTGTCCTGTGTTGGTGTGAGTCCCTGCGTGGCTGTGAGGGCTGGGCTGTCCCCAGGACACAGAGGGCTGTTCATGCCACAGCCACAGTTCTGGGGGTCTCACTGCAGGGACAGGGGTCACAGTTCTACCCCTGCCACTCAGACCACTGGATCACTTTCAAATCACTTATTGAAGTCTCACTAATTTTTTTGGAACATGATAAAACCTGAGTGGGGCAGGATCAAGCTCTCCTAATGAGTATCCTCATGTCTCTTCTGATGAGTACCTGAGTTACCCAGGTGATTTGTACATGTATTATGGAGTATTTGCATATTTGTGTGATTATGTAGATTGAGTTGCATCTAATCCTTCTGTCTTAAGAAACTAAATAGGGGTTTTTGGAGGAGGTGGTCTTCCAAGAAAAATAAAAGAAAAAAGCTGACAAGAACTCTACTTGAGTTTTGCTAAGGTTATTAAAATAGAAGGAAATGGGATCCTAGGTTTTGTCAAAACACATTTGTGTAAGCCAAACAGGGTCTAAAATAACCTGACACTGCCCTGTTGAAAGAGACAATAAGCCTGTAAAAATTCTGGGTGTAGGAGATGTGGAAGCCCCAGCAGCAGCTTAGTATTACCCAGTGCTCCTGCACTTTCCTCAGCCCTGGGAGTGTGGCTGCTCATCCTGTGCTGCCTGCTGGAGTCTGGCAGTCCACACTGAGAGAGATATTTATCTTTATAGATCTGTGTGCACCCAAAGTTGTGAGTGCAGAGTGGCAGAGCAAAGAATGAAGGGCCTGGAAGTTTGTCCCTGAAAGTCACTTGAAGTTTCTCAAACCATACCAACCACATGGTAAATTAAATTGTAGTTTGGCACTATAATACTTCTCAGTGATGTGGTTTTAATTAGTATTCTTTGTGCTAATGGCTGCACACATGCACTGGAATCAGTGTGGTATCAATTCTTTGGGGATCATGCTACAGGAATTTCCTTTAGATGGTGTGGTTGGTCATGACTGGGAGTGATTCATGGTGCAGTTTTCTTGGTGTCTGGATGACCTCTCAAAGTTTGTCTTCACTGTCAAACTGGCTCATATTATGGCTTGAGGGCTGCCCTTAAGTTGACTCCCCCCTGCACATAAAGCCCCTTACATGAGCAGGCTGTTAACCCAAGCCAGTGTGATGCTGCTGCTGGTAATTTAACAGGGACACAAACCCAGCCTGAGTGAGCACACCAGCTGAGGCACTACCAGACCCTCTGTGGTGGGGCACAGCTTCACCCTTGTGGGTGCTGTGTGGCCTCTCTGTGTCCTGCAGAGTCCCCTTTGCCCAAAGCACTGGGACATCCACCTCTCTGGTGCTCTCAGCTCCTTCTAGGAGGTGACTCTCCCATGCTTGGTGTGGATGCTTTTGTGTTCCATTTTAGTCTCTTGTAAGCTAGATGCTCTGCACTTGCAGGCAGCACACTGTGTAGGGTGCCCCATAACAGAAATCCCAAGGGGCTCAGCTTGGGGCACAGTGCCTGGGATGCTGCCTGCTGAAAAAGGACCAGGAGGTGAGGTGCTGGTTCACAGCTGTCTGAGCATGGGCTGGGGAGTGCCCAGGTGACCAAGGCCAGTGTCACCCTGGCTTGTGCCAGCAACAGTGTGGCCAGCAGGACTGGGCCAGTGAGCATCTTCAGCACTGGTGAGGCCATGCCTTGAATCCTGGGTTCAGTTTTGGGTTCCTCACCACAGGACACACAGTGAGGTGCTGGAGCATGGCCAGAGGGAAGGACTGGAGCACAGGGCTGATGAGAAGAGGCTGCAGCAGCTGTTTGGCTGCTCTTGCCTCATGGGAAAAGACTTTGGACCTGTCCTGTGCACAGGAATCAAAAATGGACTAAAGCTGTATCTTTCTGTCCTGAACCCATGCAATCCCTTTGGCTTTGTGCTTCAGCATCAGTGCTCACCTGCCACTGCTTACAAGGACTTTGGCACCTCACAGCTTGTTTAAAAGAGGCATTTGAGTGTGCTTGCTTCCTGCACAGCTGTTCACTTCTAGCATGGGCTGTGTGCTCCCTCTCTTGCTGCCCTGGCCCCATCCTCAAGCTGATTCAGCTGCAGCCATGCTTTTCATACCCACTCAAGTGTGCATGGGGCCTCCATTCCAGTGCTGTAAAGCCACCTACAGACATGTGGGAAGAGGATGGTGCCTATTCAGTAAGCTGCAGACTAGGCAGCTATCTTTCGACAGATGAGCCAGAGGAATTTCTACTGCAGGGCTCAATTGTTCTGGGCCCTTGCTCCCTTTTGTGCAGGAGCAATGAAAAGTTGTGTTATGACAACGGTTGACAAAGTGTTTAATGAAAGCCACAGTTGGCAGTGCAGAATTTCAAGCCATCCTCCTTTTCTCCAATGCCTGTCATCAAAAGGTGCAGAAACACTTTTGACACGATCTTCTGCACTGACAGATAAATGCTGTAAGGGTTGGAAACTTTCACCTTGCAGAACAGAACTCTGCCATCGTGGTGGTGAGCAGAGACCAGCAGCCTTGTCTGTCTCTGTTCCTTTCTCTGGAGAGTCAGACAGGCACATCTGTTTTCAACAGAGACCTGACTTTTCTCTGCACTGAGCAGAGCCAAAAGGGGCACATGGACTCCTGGTCTACCCTGCACCTTGCCCAAGGGGGCAGGATTGGCTTCTCCCAGGTCAGAGAACTGATCCCTCCTCACTGGCAGCAGGACTCTTTCTGTGTGGTTTCTTTTGGGAGGTAGTTTTAACATACCCAGTTATTTACCAAGACTTTCATTTTGGTCTCTGCAGTGTTCAGTGATCCACAGTGCCACTTTCTCAATGCCAACTGAAGGCAAAGCTTTCTTATTGAGAGACTGGAATGGCTGAAAGGACACACCAGGGCCCTTCCCATATTGGTTTAAAGGCTCTCAGTTCCTGATCATGGGCATCTTAGTGACAGGAGGGGAAAACCCAACATTGTTGGATTAGCCTATACAGGGAACACTTGAAGTCTGTGATGGATAAATAATATACAGAGTGCTTTTCAAGCCAGTAAATCAGAATAAAGTTTAGAAACATCTACCAACTTTTCCTTTTCAGTAGAAGCTGATCAGAAAAAAACAATCTGAATGTTAGGGGCCACTCAGGTTGGTTCTTCTCTGCCAGCTGTAACCTTCTAACCTTTGTAGGATGCTTCCCTGAGCTCACAGCCCAGGCTCTTGTCCTGAATTTATATTAATTGACTTCTGTTTTCTTTCCATAGTTGCCTTGGAGGGATCAAAATATCCTTCCATGAGTAATTGAACAGCAGCATGTCCCCATGCAGAGAAGCAGGCTCAGGGCACTGGGCAGTTTGGGGGCAGTCCCACATTTGGGCTCTGCTAACCTCACTTGTAGGTGCCAGGAAAGGGGCAGAACATGCACCAAGGCCATGGGCTCTTGGAACTGGCATGAAACACTGTAGGTGATGCTTTATAAACTGGCTTTTTATGATGATGCCCAAGATGAGAGAGACCTCAGAGTTTTGGGCAAGTGCTGATTTGGGAAAGGATTTTGGTGATTGGAGTTGATGGCTCTCTTTGTTTGAGGAAGATTTTTGGACCCTGATGGCAGAAACATTTGTTCAGCAATCCCTTGGGTGACTGTGTGCCATCATCCCCAGGGGCTCCTGGAGAAGGAATGCACTCTGTGCTAGAGGAACAGTAAATGTGGCAGCTTTTGATGATGGGGCAGCTGTGCTCTTGGGCTTGGCATCTCCAGTCCTGCACTGCTGGTCTGCTCAGCTCAGAGAGGCCAGCCTGGTGGGGACATCAAAGCCCTGCAGTGCTTCAGTCCCTGCTGGACATTTGGGACCCACACCCAGGGGTGGCAGAGCATCGTGTGCACCCATGACCTCAAGGTTTGAGCTCCCTTCTTTATTTGCATTACTGCAGCCCAACCAAGACTGAGGCCTCATTTCATCAGCATCAGGCAAACCAAGACAATACCTACCTCAATTTTATTTACAGTCTAAATAGACAAGACAGACAAAGGGTGGCTGTGGAAACAAAAGGCCTGGAGAGGTGATGTGACATGACCGGGTCACACAGCAGGAGATGAAGAGAGCCAGGAACAGACAGAGCTTTCCTGACTCCCAGTCCCAGTGATCTCTCTATTGGAGCACTTTAATTCTTTCTCTCCCTCAAACTCTGTGACTGGCATGCCAAATACTGCCTAGTGAGGGGATCAGAGTTGTGGGAAGCACATCCTTTGATTGCTAATGCTTCAGGCTAGAAATTCTTGGGTATTTTAATATAAGTTAAAATACAGTTAGTGCCAGAAACGCAGTAAACTTTATTTTGGCATATCTATGTAATTTCAAGTCTCCTGTTTATTTTGTACTGGCTGTATTTCTAGCTTTATTTCCCCACTGGATTTTGAATGGTGTGTTGTACATTTAGTGAGGATACTTGGTGGATGGGGTGAGTAGTGTGGGGAGAGCTTTGGTGTGCAGGAGGAGGGAGTTCACCTGCATTTGTGCAGAACTGTTGGAAAGTCTTTCTGTTGCTGCAGCAAAATCTGTCTGTGCTGTCTGAAGAACCAGCTCCTTGTGCAGTGGCTGATGTTCAAATGTCCTGAATGGCAGCAGCAATAATCAGAAAGTTACTTTGGGTGATGTTAAGCTGTGGCTGTGAAAACCTTTAATTTATGAAGATCTTCTTTTTTTTCACTTGTGAGCTTTGGAGGTTCATGTCAGTGTCAGTGCATGAGCACAGGCTAAGCCAGGGATCTGGTCCCTCTGGCAAGTGCAGGGATGCTCAGTTTTGGTGCATGTGCTCTTGTTTCTTGCTTCATAAAATAACCTCAGCCTACTGCAGAGGAATGTGTTGAGGAAAAAGACATTACCTTAAAAAATGTAAAGTTTGGCTGCAGTAAAAGGCATAGAAATACACAAAACCAGATGGATTCATGCACCATCATGTCTGGCTGTATTTCTCCTTTTAGTTTGTCACTTGAATTTGTGTCAGCTTTATAGTACTTAGCCTGTAGGATGTTACCTGTTGTATTTTCTCTTTTTGCTTGTAGATCAGGCAGGGACAAGCTCCAACCTGATCTTACTGTGTGGTTAAAAAAAAAAAAAAAAGTAGTAATGTAATCTGTGGGCAAATTGCACTTTAATTTGTAATTGTGCTATGAATATGGACTTGGCTTTCAAACACACTGAGTTTAAACTGCAGTTTGACTTTTATTTAGATAAATGCCTTTGAGCTCATAGTGAAATGGATATCTGCTGTAGGCTGGTATTGATTTAAAGGTCTCTTGAGTGTTTTAAAAGACAGTAGGGGCTTACAGGACAGTATATTTTAAACTGAGATGCCTGGTTAGATTTTACACTCCTGTATAGCTTCAGTTCTAGCCAGCCTGTGTTGTTGATTTGGAGAGCATTCTTCCACAGCAGGTATTGGCAAAAAATTGAACATTTTGGGCAAGATTCAAGGAGCTGCCTTCAGATCTGAAATGATGGGGAATGGGGTGATGTGAGAGCCATCAAATGATTCCCTGTGCAGGGGAATGCTTTGAGGACTTCCCATAAATGCATTACAAGAGGGCTGGTGATCAATATCTGCTTTTTAGCTTGAAAGAGGTGTTTGTCACTTCCTGCAAAGTTGGTAAGCTTTGTAGTCTTTCAAGTCTTGGTACTTGTAAGGCTGCTGTGAGCCTGGATTTCTCTCTGCATGGCCACAGAGTCAGTGTGTTAGTGTGAGCATTTCAAGAGGTGTTTCCCATCCATGCTGCTCTGCTGCTGCCTTTTCTTTGTGTGTGCCTCACTCTTGGGTCATGGAGCTTTGGTAAAAGTTCAGTAGGTGCCTTGGTGACTTAGATCCTGTTTGGGTTCCAGACCTGCTTGCTTTTTGTGGGCACAGCTTTAAAGCAAAGAAAAACCCAAACCAGGGAAGATTGGCCAGTTTTCTAGTCAGACTGGCTTGGTGGTATGAATAAGCAGCTAGGTGTTGGAGGGCTTATCTAAAATCAGGCCATGAATCTTTTGGGCTGTGTTCAGAGGTGCAGTAAGAGGGTGTAACCTCCCTGCAGAGGAGGCAGAAGGGTTGAATTTTACCCAGGGTAATATCCGAGAGCAGGGTGTGGAGCAAAACAAAATTAAAGAAGTCCCCCTCACAATTTCCTTACAATTTACTGTGGTTGCTTTTCTGCTACCACCCATCAATTTGCCTCCTCCCTCTTTAGATTGCACACTCACAGAAACATGCCAGCTCTGCATACAGAATGGTAATTAAAGCACTTGTTGCTTTCTGCATCATTAGTCACTCAATCTTAATTGATCAGCTTTGTCCCTGGCTGCAGGTTTGCCTGTCCTGTGTGCTGTGCTGAAAGTGCAGATCTTGGAGGGAAGATTGCACTGTATGATGCTACAGCAGGGCATGGCAAAGCTCTTGCTTGTGGTTTCTGGTCCTGGCACTTAATTTGCATTATTTTGCCTGTTTGCTGTCCCTAGCAGTCCTTGCAGTTTCCTTCCTGAAGCGTGTTGGGCTCTGGATGTGTTTCCAGTCAGGGATGTCCTGTGAGGCAGATCTCTCCCACCAGGCTGCTCTCAGATCACGCAGCACAACCCATTTGTTGCCCACCAGTGCTATAATATGATTTAGATTTGGGCTGTTGGATAGTTGGAAAGTGTTGGCTGGGGTCATTGAGGACCAAAGTGTGTACTGCTGTGTGGCTTGAAAGCTGTATTCACTGTTTAAAAAAAACTATTTAGGGATAGACCAATTATATCATCTTGTTAGAAAACATAGGATATATTTTATATTTACACATAGTAAGTGTGCACAACTATATATGTGTATTTTGTGTGTAACACACAGTGGTATAAAAAAATACTCTGTGTGAATATAGCTATAAAATATTTAGTGGAAGGTTTGTTGATTGTTTCAGTTCAGACTTAATTTGTCAGGAAATATCCTATTCATCTGTGATTAGTTTTGTGGTTGTGAATAACCAATAGTAGAATAATAAATGTAATTGTGTAATATGAAGACAAATTAAAACCACACTAATCTAATGCAAAAGAGGAAGAAGCTTGGGGAGAGCTAGATAACAATTTTGTCATGGAACTAAAGTCACTCGTGCATTCAGCAGAAAAGTGCTGCTCTCCTCTTTAAGTTCTCTTTTGAAAAAAACCAAAATCCAAACCCTCCCAGTGCAATCCAGAATAATTAAGATGACTTTGTTTTGCTGAGCAGGGTGACTGCAGTTTGCTGATCCCACTGTCTTTTCTTTTAACAGAAACCTGAGCTACAACAAGTTGACAGAGATTGATCCTTCTGCCTTTGCAGAGCTGTTGAACCTGCAGGAAGTGTAAGTATTCCTTCAAAGGTTTTAATTGTATTTTGCCAGACTGCTTGTGGGCTGTGAGGAAATTATATCTCGTTTCCTAAGACAGTACCTTCCTTTAGCTAAGTTGAATGAGCAGGTCTGACTTAGTGTTGGGGGTGTTTTCTTTCCATATTGTACCTGGGCTGCTTCTTTTAAACTAATCAATTAGCAGAACACAACATCCCAATTAAAACAGCAGAGCTGTTATTGGAAATCATTGGAGTTTGCCTCCCTCGTGTTGTGCAATGCTTGCAGGAGCAGTTCAGCACACCTGAGCATACACACAAAGCTCCTTGCTGAAAGCATGACCCTGAAGCAAGGCAGAACAGCCTGGATTGTGATACCTGATGCCAACCTAACCCAAATCTCCCAGGAAACAAAGGTGTAGTGTAGTGGATAACAAAGCACTTAACTGTGTCTCCTCCTCTCTCAGACATTTGTGCTCCTTTTGGAACCAGAACCAATTCTGTTGCAAGTCTTGCTGGAAGGGGCTAAAGCAGCAGAGCTGTCTCCTGCTCTGGTGGGGAGGAGCTGGTGCAGGTCTGAGTGTGCCAGACCCTCCTTGCTGGTAGCAGGGACCTGTTTCAGGGCACTGCAGGTTTGCCAAGCTCCTGCTCTCCTGAAGGCTCAGCAGTTGGACTCAGAGAGGGGCTGCACTGTCACCCTCCCCAGGGGCTCCTGCAGCTCTGGTTTTGGGGTTTAAAGGCTGCAGTTGTGGGCTGAGGTACTGAGCTGTGTGTGCTGGTGAATCGCTGGCATTCTTGAGGTTTGGGCTCTGTTTGAGGAGCTACTGATGCCTCATGGGAAACTGAAAAAACATTTCCTTTCACAAACAATGCTGTGCTCTATCAAGCATTTTCTCTTGTCCTCTGTTTTCATTAAGTGTTGGCTCTGGAGCTCATGGAGGGGCCAGATCCTGTGACTCTGAAATAGGCAAAAAGTGGAATTCTCCCTGACTGATGCCTGCTGGGTTGGACTGTGGGGATTAATGTAGCATCTCTCTCCTGGCCTGATTGCCCCTGGCTCCTTCTGTTTACATGAATAGTGGGGACTTGCTGGGAATCATGACTAAGTGAGGAATGTATACTGAAGTGACTGCAGTGCTCTGAAATCAGCCCTTCACAATGTCTAGAGAGAAAGTGAGAGGGAACACTGCCTATAGGATCTGTTTTCTCAACTTCTCTTTTACCTGTGCAAAGCCTTAAATTGCTCTGTGCTTAAAAGAGAGAATTGCAGCCCTGATCCCATGAGACTTTATAATTATCCTAACATGACTGTGGCTTAGCAATAGCTTTTATTCATGGAAGTGCCTGAAGGTGTGTAACTTCAGGGAGCATGGGGTGGGAAATGTGTGTGGCTTCTGATTCCCCAGGTAAGGAATTCCCTTGAGCAAAGTGCTGCATATGTATAGAGCAGGACAAGCCCTGCGCTGAACAGTTAAATGCTGTAAAAAGGTGTCAGGGTTTCTGGGGAGATAATGCAGCCCACAAAGTAATGGGTGGATAAGAGCTGCTTGCTGTGTCAGAAAAACTGGGTTAGGGAATAGGGAGGGAGCAGGAGAGTGAGTAGGAGGGAAAGGGAGCAGTAGAAATGGGAGACTGGAGGGGAGGCAGAGGTCTGGAGCCCAGCCTGCAAGGCAGGCTCTGGGAAGTGTGAGGGAGAAGCTCTATTAAAAGCCCTATCTACTAATCTTGGTTGCTTTTGAATAACAGCTAAACCACAGACCACTGAAATAAACTTCATTTCACGAGGAGAACCACATCTATATTGCCAGAGCATCTTCTTTCTGAGGGCTTTTTTTTTTTTTTTAAGCACTTTACAAACATTCATGAAATAAGCATCATGCTGTGGCATGTCTTGAGAGCAAGTCAGTGTTTCTCTGTGCATGCTGTGCTGGGCAAACCAAGGCACCCTCAGGGAAAGAGATTGCCCCAAATAATAGATGTATTGATAAGCCCTGGAACCTCCCATGATGCTTCAAATGTGCTGTCTGTGGTTCCTGAGCCCTACACAAGGATTGAAACTCTGTGTGTGTCTCTCCATGTGAATAATTAGTGTGGTATATTTTGAAAACATTTTGTTTTCAGATATTTAAAGAAAATATCTGTAGACCAAAAGATTTAAACTTCACCTTATCTTTGATGCTCTGCTTTGCTTTACTGAGATTATAGCAGAATTTACCCTGCACTTTTCCCTTTCCCTGAGTTTAGGCAGTTGTTACTGTGGTTTGTTTTGGTGGCCTTTTTAATAAGTTTGTGTAGGATGAAATTTAGTGGATTGAAGTGATATAAAACCCTGTGATCCCACTTGCTCTGAAATCAGTGGTGCAGGCTCAGGGTAGGGGCTGGACTGAGACACTTGATCTTTCTCTCATCCCCTTTGGTGGCTTCATGTGATGGCAGTCCTTGCAGGGATGGATGGAAGCTGCTGCTGTGAGTGCCCTGTGGTCCTTTCTGGGGTTTCCTCAGGTCGTATGGACCATGCAATCCACCCAGCTGATGGTTTTCCTGGCTCTCAGGCTTTCCAGGCTCATTGGTAGCAAAGAAAGCAGTAACCACGCTAAAATTCCTCTCCAAACAACTCACCTTTTATTTTCTAAAGTGCCTTTCACTGAAGGCTCTGGAGAGCTGTGCTATTTTTGAGCAGGCTCCATTTCAGCTTGACACCAGCCTGGCAACTGGACTGTAAATATTTTATATGGGTGGCCCCCCCTCCTCTGCCTCAGCATCCAAGAGGGTTTGTGTTGTCAGGGGTGAGGGCTGGGGAAGGAGACTGAGAGTTTGAAGTTGTTGAGGCTGGCTGTTCTGTTTTGAGGGGTTTTTTCCCCTCTTTTCTTTTTCTTTTTCTTTTTTTTTTTTTTTCCTTTTCAATTCTTTACACAGGGAAAAAGGGAAGATGAGTGGGAAATCCCAGGCAAATACAGAGCTTGGCTGTCTCCTCTGTGTTAGCAAATGGAGCCAAGAGAGAAAATGAGGTGGGAGAACCACTTCTGACTGATTCCTGACATGGCAGGAGGCTGATATTCATATATCACACTTATGTCAGAGGAGGGTTTGACCAGTTGTTAGACACTGGCTGGTGTCAGAGCTGCTTAACCAGAGCTGACCCAGGCTCCTTCTCCACAAGATGCTCTGTTAGATGTTAATGAAATCGTGCTCAAATAAGCATTTTAAAGCTTTTTCCAGCTTGCTCTGTACCTTTGGAAGCTCTAGACCATGTTGTAACATGAGCAACAGTGAGCTTTTAGTTGCACAGTGGAGCTCCTTGCTGAATTGCAATGCATCTGGCTTTTTTCCCTTACATTTTAAGGCATGGGTATAATGTCAGAGGCAGAGGAAAGCTTTTATCCCAGCAGTGCTTGGAACTCCTCGTGAAATCAAATATCTTGCCTCCTCTCAGAGGAGCCAGAAGGGAAGTTCTGGGATGAATGTGCCACTGCCCTCTCCCACCTGCCAAAAATAGTGTTAAAGGAAAGAAGGAAAAAAAAAACAACCCAGCATAATTTAGGATTGCCTCTACTTGTGCCTGAGGCTTTGCACACCTCAGCTGTGCAGCTCTGGGATGCTGTGCTCTGCACCCAAATTGTGATTTTTTTTCAGGTTCCCTGCAGAGGGGAAGGCCTGCAGTGGCCCAGCAGGGCTCTGGAGCAGGAGCAGTGGGATCAGAGGTGGTTTGGGGAGCCTGGCCAGGGCTGGGCTGTGATCACTGCAGTGAGGGGGGAGTGGGCAAGGAGGCTGAGGAATTAGGTGATTTTCAAGCAGCCAGACGAGCGACTGTTACAGTAATTAATTGACTAATTCACCGTACAAACAAGGGCTCTTTAAAGCAAGGAAGAGGCAGCCACATGGCTGTTTTCAGTCAGAGGAGCACTGGGGGCATTAGGGGGCTGTGTCCTGTGCAGGGATGTGTCTGTGCTGGTGGCTGCAGGGCTGGGCTGTGGTTCCTTTAGCCCAGGGGCTCTGTGTGCCCCCAGCTCCTGTGTCTGTGACATCCCTGTCCCTGTCTGCTGCTGCCTTGGGGGGAAATCCCTCTGCATTTCCAGAGCTGCTCCTGCTGTGCAGAGGATTCCATATGGATGGAGGGCTGTGCCCCCATGCCCTGAGCTGTGTGGGGGGTGAGCAGGGGCTGCTGCCTGGGAAGGGGGGAAATCCCTGTCCTGAGGCACTGGGACACATGGCCTTGAGGTGCAGAAGTGTCCTGTTTCAGGCTGCTGGGGGTTGTGGCACAATGCCTTCCTGCCTGGCACTTTAGGGAGTGGGTGGCAGGGGGGACAAAGCCTTGCTTGTGTAAAGACAGTAGTGATGAGCCAGTGCTGGTGGCTCTCAGGTATTGAAGAGCAAAGTGTGGCACCCCCTTGGAGATGGAGGTTTCTGCCCCAGTGTCAGTGTCACATTGCTGCTGTGTGCCTGGGCACTGCTTGGCTCCAACCCTCAATTTGTGTTTCTTGCAGGAGACTGGACCACAACGAGCTGAGTGCCATTCCCTGGCTGGGACCTGCTGCTGCCAGCGTGCTCTCCCTGCACCTGTGAGTCACTGCCACTCCCCTGGGCTCTCTCTGGGCTGGGCTTAGCTGCCTCTCAGCTTTCCTGCCTGCCACACTCAGTTCTGCTCAGTCTGGATCTTGGCTTTTGGCTTGTTGGGACTTTAATTAAGGAACATTGTCTGGAGCAGTGTGATTTGTGTGAGGTTGTGTGTTGTGCTTATGGTCAGTAAATTCCACAGGTTGAATAAAACTTCTTTTTTCTCATCTGCCTTTGGGTTTCAACCATCAAGTCATACTTGTGCAATTAAATTTTACCTTTTCTTTATTGTTCTTTTTTTCCCTGGCCCTCTTCTGATAGTTTCTTCTTTCCTCTTGAAGCCAGAGACTATTAGTATCTTGAATCTTTTAGGGAACTCATACCAGACCTGTTTTTATGATCTCTTTCAACTTCCTTTTAACACTTTCTCTTTTGAGAGAGCAGTGATTGTAAAGCATGATCTGCAGAAGGTTTGAAGTTCCTAACTTTGGTAGTTGGACACCTGAGAGCCCTTGTGTACCAGCCACCAAGGATCTGGGGTCAGTGGTGCTGCTGAAGGGAATAAAATGTTAAAATATCAAACTATTTAGCACCTGAAGAGTGTGGGTTTCTAAAATTATTTTTACATGTGTCTGCTTGTAATGTGCACTGAGCAGGAATTTTGCTGAGGTATGCATGATCCCTCCCAGGTTCCTGGAAGTGTTTCCAGCTAGCAGGGACTCCAGCAAAGTGCTGCAGCACTTCAGGTGGTGGCTTCCAGCCTGCATGGCCCTGCAGTACACCTGCAGGCAGGGATCTGTGTTTTCCATGGGTTTGGTACTTGTTGTGCTGGAAAATGTCTGTGACCACAACAGGAGCTGCTTGGCCTCTTGCTCAGAAGGCTCTGGCTTACTCTGAGGCAGATCTGTTGACTTACTGTGCTGCTGTGCACCAGGGTTCAAAAAAGACCTCCAGAAATCTGATTTATGGATAGAAAGCTTGCACAGAATTTGCCATCCAGGGATATAGTTTTAGGCCCCCCAGATTGGCTTTTCTTTCTCATGAAATCTGTAAATGCTCTGAGTGCCACAAGCCCCCGTTGTTATTTTTGCTATTAATTTAGCTGTTGGCAAAGAACCAAATTGCTGGAGCTTTGGGTTTTTTTATTCCTGAAATGAAATAAGCAGTTTGGAAAGGAGGAATAATGACTGGTAGATTTACAGCTCCTCTGAAATTTCAGAGTGGTGCAGAAGGAAGGAGAAGCTACAAAGCCAAATGATAAAAGGATGGTATTCTGAAAAAACCTGCTTAGTATCACTTTCCAGAAATCTGAATTGCTCTCCTCAGCTGCTACACATAAATAACTCTGATAGTGGGATTTGTAATGCTGCTGTCATACTTGTGCAAGAAGGGTCTCTTTGTTTAGCTTGTATTAGAGAATGCCACTTCTTTTCCCTCTTGCATTTCCTTTTAATTTTTATCAGAGATAAAAATAACCTGAAGGATGTTTTCAAGTACTTGCTTCAATCAATGCTGCTGACTCACATTGGAATGATTTGCTGAGGAAGTTTTCTCCATCTTTGGGAGTCTTTAATCAATTGGTTGGCTTCCTAAAAGGTGGTCCTTTAGTTTAACCCTAGGTTAATGGGCTTGATAGGCAAATTGTGGGTAAAGTTATTTAGCCTTTTGTGATGCAAGGAATCAGATTCTATGGTCATACTGGTTTCTTCTGGCCTTACAATCTGTGAAGTAATAATTGGGGAGTCTGCCAAACCAAACCCGGGGTGAAGACTCATGATGAGGACTTGTGTACTGAGAAACTGGTTTCTGTTTAAGTGTATAGTGTTACAGTGTATTCTTAATGCTAAAGAAAAATAAATACATTTCCTTTTTTTTTCAGTGTTTAGAAATGTGTGAAGTGTGTTTACCTCACGAACCTCTGAAGTAGGTTTTGTATATTGCATGTGGTTAAGTATTTCCAAAGGACTGTTAATGTATTATAAAAGCAAGGGTTGTATATTTATCATTCAAAACAGCCCTTCTGAATGAGTTACTTCATCTCCTGCTCTTCCTAAACAGGAGAACACACTTTTTCTCCTTTTGGGGCTGGGAGAAAGAATACTGCCAAGCTCAAATTTCCCATCAAGTTTTTTTTTTTTTTTTAAACGAGCTTTGTTTTTCTTTCCCTGCTTTTGAGTTTTCCATACCTGTCTCCATCATCTAAAACTTGCCTGACCCCCACATGTGTGAGGACCACAGGCCAGTTAAATATATATATATAAAAGCATGTGAGAATCTGCTGAAGAGAGAATTCTCAAAGCTTTCTGCAAGCCTTTGGATATCCCAGGCTGCAGACATAACATATGCATCAAAAATGCTTTGTCTTAATGTCCTGCCATGGAGTTTGGTTCAGTTTAGTTATTCCTCGAAGAATCAGTTTGTTTGCCTTGCACGCTGAAAATATTGCCAAATTTCAGCAAGAGCAAACATAAGGGACTTGATAAGGCTTTTAATAGAACAGGAGGGAAAAATAATCTATGTATGGGTTACCAAATAAAGACAGACATTAAATGCAAACATCTGTTAGTGCAAACAAAAGCCAGGAAATTCATCTGGGAGGGGGAGAGACCGAATCTGGATTCATTCCGAAATTACATCGAAATAGCTGAGAGGAGAACCTTGCCTGAAATTCCCACAGCATTTGTAATTTAGTTCCAGTTCCTAGACTGGGACGTTTGGGAGTTGATGGCAGGATGTTTTCACTGACATGCCCTTGGCTGAGGATTTCCCATCCCAGTGCAGCCACAGTGTGTTAACTCTGCAGGCTCTGGAGGAGACCCTGTTACCTGATCTGGTGGGGAAAGGGGTGATGGAAGAAACCATTTATTTGCAGAACTTAGTCTGTTTATATCCAACTTCCTCACTAACTTGCATGGAAGAGCTCTTAGGCTTGCCAGGTTAAGGGAGCTGTAATCAACCCTGCTCTGCTCTGTTATTATGGGTTTCCTATAAACCCCTGAGCAGGCACAAGCTCAGCCCTTACTCTGGAGCTTGTCTTCCCTGCTGCTGCATCCTGGAGGGGTTTTGGGGCATTTGGACAGGGTGATGGAGGTGGATCCTGGTCCTGTGCCTGGCTCCAAGCCTGATGCAGTCAGCATCCTGTGACACAGGCTGTTGGGCTCAGTGGAGATGCTGACCAGACCTCTGGAGCAAGCATGGTGAACACAGCACACTGCCACATCCTTAGCTGGCTGGGAATTAAGGAAGTTAACAGATTAAACACTTAAAAAAATAACTTTCATTTCTTTCACTGTAAGTCTTTTAAGCCTCCAGCCATTTAGGAACAAAGGGGACAGTGACCCACAGCAGTCAGCTGTGTGTTAGCAACAGGCAGAGCTGTTTGAGATGCTTTGGCCCCATCTTGCACAGATAACAAGGAACTCAGAATAGGGATTTTTAGAGCAAAAGAGTGTGAAATAGGATTAGCTGATTCACAAGAAGATGCAGTGACACTGCAGTGTATTTACTGGGGAAAACGAAATCAATAGGACTACTCTGCTGCCAAACTGAGCAGAAAAGTCTCTTGAAGAAAATCAATCTTCTTTACAGACTCATTAATGTAAAGATCAATTCACATTAAACTGTAATTAAACAGAGAGCTAATAGGAGAAGGGGAAGTGATCTACTGTGCCCCAGGCAAAATATATCATGTAAAATTTGAAAACTAAATGCATGGAGAATTGGAAACTGGGAGTGGCAGGGAACATGCTAGGACTGCTTGAAAAAAGGGCTGATGAACTCAGATGCTGGTTGGGGCAGCATGATCCTTGTGGAAAGGGAAAGGAGGGTACTCTGCTATTCCAGCTGGATGTTGGGTGAGATGGGTCAAGGACTTCAGCCAGTCTCTTCCATTTCACTTGCATGGTTTCTTGTAGAGCTTTTCCTCTTCAGTGCTGGGGATTTCATTATAATTCTTGTTAAATTAGCCACATTGTTATGATTGTGACCCTTGTTTCTTTTCTAATTTTGATTTGCTTTGACTCTCAGTAGACCTTTGTACTAGATTAAAGTTGACTGGTAGTGGAGGTCCATAAGTGGCAGAATCAGGATCACACTATTGAGCTGTTGCTTCATTCTTTCACAGGAAGGCTTGGGAAAGCAGCTGTTATTTTAGTGCTGTGTGAATTGCTTCACTTGTGTTGTCAGATGTGGTTTGCAGAGGCTCTTTCTGGAAACCCATGTGGTCCATTTAGATTCTTTGAGCTGCTGTTTTGCTCTGTGAGCTGAAACAATGCAAGCAGTCTGTGCTCTGCTGCTGTGAGCAGGATCTCACAAATCCACCTTCCTTTCTGCAGGATTTCCCAGGAGCTGGAGTGGTGGGTGTTGAGATCTGTGACCTCACTGCATTTTGCTTTCCAAGTTTAGATGGTGCAGACTTGGTTGAGCCCCAGACCTGCAGCTGTGCCCACGGCAGCCTCTCAGGGTGAGCCTGTCAGAGGGAAGGGCTCAAAGCTGCTGCCCTCTGTGCTTTCCCAGGGCCTGAGCTGGTCTGTACACGAGGTGTGAGCTCACTCTGTGTTCCTGAAACAGAAAAGCTCTGCAGTGTAGGCGGTGTTGAGAGCTTGGTTTGCAGGAGGAATGGGGCTGGAGCAGTGCAGACGTAGCCTTGGAGGCCATTTGTGGCCTGGGATCCTGCTGTGCTAATTGCTGTACAAACAGAACAACTGCCTCGACCCCCAAGGGGTTTAATCTGCAAGTCATCTTTGCTGGAGTTAGAAAGGGATGATCTAACAATTAGGAATAAGGAGAGTGCTCTGTTAATTCCATCTGGGTCGCAGCGAGAGGTTTTGTGCTCATAAGCACAGAGTGCAGATGAGTCAGGCACAGCCATGCACGGGCTCTGGCTGCAGCCAGCAGCTCTGCTTGTGTGCAGGACGTGCCTTGGGCAGCTCAGACAACTCAACCACTCTTCTTTGGGCCAGCAATTGGGAAAACTTTCTCTGGGAGCTAAGGCAAAGTGGGAGCAGATTCACCCCCAGCCCCTGCTTGCATCACCTATGAAGTGTAATTTGCTTAAGCATTGTATTTGCTTAAGCAATTCCCCTTGGAGATGGAGAGTGTTGCTTGCTGAGAGTTTGGTCCATACTACATGCTATACTAGTGAGCTTCTGGGTGTCAGTGTGAAATACATAAATATGGAAAGAGGAAATTAAAAGTCAGTCAGGCTGTTCAGTGTGCAGCAATGTACAGGCATAAGATATTCCAAAACACACCTCTTAAGTTTGTTTTGCTCAGAGTTCATATTAAGACTGTGATGTTTAAAGTCTGTAAGTTTTTGAGGCCCAAGACTGCAGGAGCCTTTCCCAGTGGGGGAAACTCTCATTAATCATGTGCTCCCAAGCAGCAGAAGAGATGCTGTTTTGACTTCTCTTTTGGACTGTTGGAATTGTTCTAATCATTTGCATGTCCTCTTTGAGCTTTTAGATATAACATGAGCACATGGAAATGGCAAAGGATCTGAGGCTATTCCAGGGAAATGAGTAATCATTTCTTCTAGAAAAGCAACAGCAGTAAAGCACACAGTTATCAGACTCAACAAAAGAGCATCAGAAATTAATCTGGGCACACACAGCAGAGTGTAAAAATTGGCCAGAGGATAAAGATAGTGAAAGTTGGTGGCAGCTCATGAAATACCAGTTACCCCTGGAGGCTGCTCTCTATTATGTATTTAGTAACAAGGATAAGGATTTTGTGCAGCTTCTTCTGTGAGCAGAGAATTGCTTTGAGCTAGGGCAGCTCTGCTCTGGCACCTGTGTGCTGCTCTGCAGGAAGGGGAGCACACCAGAGCTCCTGTGGGACAGAGCACAGGGCTGGGAGTTGGATACTGGAAAAGAATCTTTCTGTGCATGAGCCACATATTCACTGCACCCCAAAGTAAATTCCCCTCTGGTGGATCTGCTTCCTCTGAGCTGAGGAGGGTCCTGCAGGGCAGATGGATCTCCTGGATGGAAAGTGATGCATCTCCAAGGGCAGGTGCATATTTTAGGTACAATGCATAGTGGTTTCCAAGTTCTGTCCCTCTGCAGATCAGTTGTTAGGGTCATTTGCAGCCATGATCTTCTGTTAAGGTCAGTATGAAAAATAGCTTCATATTTGAGCCTTAGAATAGCCCAAACTTGCTACTATTAATATCTGTGGTAGATTGACTGCCTCATTTAATGGCATATGGCAAATAAAGCACACATCTACAAAAGCAATTCCTTTGTTAGTCTTCACAGACCAAGCAGATTTCAAATATAAATAACTTGCTGAGTTGAATTTTTTTTTAGCATATTGGAGTTTCCTGCCTAAAAACTGCTGGCAGTGGCAATTAAGTTTGCTCAGAGGTGAGTAAAAGGGAAGTTGAAGATACAGTAAAAGCAAGTTGAATTATTTCTGGGTGAAATTCTCTCTCCATTTTCCTCTCTGAAAGCTTGGCCAATTCAGTTTTTTTTAACAGAATTGCACAGTATCAGGAAGCTCTCAGTATGTGTTCCTGCTTCCCTACTGAGACTGACCAGTTAGTCATCCTGGTTGTAGACAGTGGTGCTTGCTCAGAGTATGAAATAAATGACCAGAGAGGAGTAAGAACAGGGGTGGGGGTAGAATTTTGGGGTTTGAGTGGCATAAAACACTGGCAGCATCAGGAATAGTGTGGGGTGAATAAAACATTCACTTGAATGTGATCCTTCAATGTGCAGGCTGGGAGAGATTAGCAAAAAAGTCCATAGGAAGCTCATTTCTAACTGAACAAAAGGCAGCTGTGTGCTGGATTTTCTCTTATTTTTAACCCATGTCAAATTCCCCAATTAATTGCAGAAGTGAACAATAGAGATCATGTCAAAAGTGATTATCCTGCAAAAGCAGCCCTGCTGGGGGTGTGCATTGTGGAAAATGTGATTGCCTGTTAAGATAGATGAGAAAGTGATCTGTCATGCCTTCAGATGAAGTGATCACTTGAGAGGCCACCCTCCCTAACATTTGTGTGCATAACTCCTGCTTGTTAACAGGAATTCCACGTGAATATTGATTGGGAATAAGTGGTTGGGTGAGTGCATGTTCTGCCTGTCAAACCATTTAATGTTCAATTGCACGTCAGGGAAAATAGCAAAGGTAGCTGGAAAATGAAATAGGAGTGCAGGGCTGTCTGAGTGAAAAGACAGCTGTGTTAGTGGTCAGATCAGATTTGAGCAGATAAAAATGAGTTGGGGAGAGGCAGAATTAAGAGTTGATGACAAAAGAAAATCTATAAATATCTCATGAATTTTAAACTTAAATATAATTTTCTGTCCAGTCCATGTACTGTAGATCATCCACTCTGAGCAGGGTGGTGATCAGCATGAGCAGTCAGGCCAGGGAATTGGACTTTCTGTCATCCCTCAGGTGTCCTGGAAAAGAAACACCTTTTGGTGATCTTACCAATATATTTTTGCCCTCAAGGTTGTTTCCTTGTGAGAACAGACATCTTTATTAGAATAGGAGGAGCTGGAGAAGTAAATGGTGTTACTGAATAAGCTTGAAGAACTTTCTGGCTAAGTGGTGGTGTATGCTCACACTTGACTTTACAAGATCTTTACCAGGGAAGCTTGAACAGCCTGTTTTACACCAGCCTGGTTTAGCACAGAAGCAGTACTACACTAAACCCCAAATTTCCTCTTCCCTGGATATTTTGACACCTTGTTCTGGGATTTCCCAAAGCCACCCTTCCTGCTTAATGAGCTTTATTAGCAGCAGGGTGCCTGGTCTTGTGAAGAGCAGCTCTTTTCTTTGCTAACTTGACCACTACTTTTCCACATAGAGCTGTTCCCTCTTGCAGGCTGAGCAGTGAGAGCTGAGCAGAGCTCAGTGAAGTCTGCCCAGAGGCAATCCCTGTTCCTGTGACCTTGCTGACAAGACAGATAAGCCCTTTCAACAGAGCACAAGTGTGTGTCATGTTGGAGCAGACAGAGCGCCAGCCTATCTACATCTCTCAAGTGTTAACAGGAGTTTGACTGGCCAGTCAAAAATGTGTTTCTTCAAATGCTGCTTTTTTCAAGAGGCAGGTCTTATAGCAGCTTCTGCTGCAAGCTCCCTGAGAGAGTTTTGATGGTCTGGAAGATGAATTCAAGTGAGTTGTCCATTCTTTACCTCCCTTATCATCCATGCAGTTAAATCCTCCTGTATCCACTGTGTTCCTGCCAAAGGTGGGAGAAGCCCCTGTGTCACACTGTGGCTTAGAGACACAGACAGTGCATGCTATCAAGAAGTCTGCTTGCAGTTACAGTTTGGATTAAAATTGCAGCATCATGGGCAGAGCCATTGCATTTGGTTTGCACTTGAATTGCTTCTTGTCTTGTGTTATTTTCCCCTCCTCACTCCCGTGGAGAGACAAAAGCAAAACAAAACCACCCACAAAACACATGCACTCTCTAGGCTGTGGTGGATCTTACTTACTTTGATCATGTATTACACAAAGAGAAACTAAAATCAGTATCAGGATTTAAGGATAGAAGTGCCTCCATGCTCTGTGCTTTTGGACCTTCTTGGCTTTCAAATGGAAATGCCATCCTTTATGATTAGAAGTACAAAACTTCTGTGCAGTGAAATGAAAGGAGACTGCTGTCCCTGCTCTGAGCTAGTTCACTTGACATCTGGGCTAGATCTGATTTTAGGTGTCTGTTCTTCCTTATCACAAACCTGATTTGTTTTTGAGGCCAGTGAAAGGTGGGGGGCTTTGGCAGAATCCCTGGCAAGGGCACTATGCAAGTGTGGGACTGTGGAGAGCAGGAACTCATCACAGCAGCAAACTGGTGGGGTGAAGCTGGCCTCTTTCTTGGCTTTAAGGAGTTGCTCATGCATTTAATTTGTGATAGAAAATTGAGTTTGGCTGGCATGTATCAGCAGCAGAAGAAAGCCCTTGAGGGAGAAGCGCAAGAGGAAAAGCCAGTGGCAGAGCAAGAGAGTAGCAGACCAAAGATATGAAATGTAGAGCATGGAAACACTGACCTGACTGTCATCTGCCAGCAGCTGAATGACCCCTTTCAAATCCTGATGCAGCCCTTCCTTCACAGAGGCTCTGCTGAGCCCCACGACCCCATTCAGACAGATGGTGCAGAGCTCTGTGGTTTCCTGCATTCTTGTATGAAAATTGCCATTTACCTTATGTGACTCTTCCTTCTATTCCCATAGGACAGTTCTCCTTAGCAGAGTTCAGCACTCAGAAGAGCCTCTGCTCTCCTCTGCAGCCTTTCTCAGTGCCTGCTCCAGAGGGAGGTCAGGGAATGGTAAAAGGAAAAGTGACAGGGGTGGTAGTTTGGACAGGGAACTGGAGGAGGGGGTGAAGGCTAGCACAGTTCAAAACCAGCACTGCTGGTGCTCAGTGGCTCAGAGATCCCATCCCTGCCTTGTGCCTTTGGCCAAGCTGCATCACAGGTTGGGCAGCTCCTGTTTGAGATACCTGGCCCCAACCCTTGCAGGTGCATTCTCCACTGAGGGATGTGCTCAGGGCTCTGCAGATAATCACTGGGATGGTTGGGGGTCAAGCTGCACATGGGGCTGTGAGGTTCTGCTCTGGTACTGAGTTCAGAAAAGTTCAGAAAAGTTCAGGGAGGCTCTTCACAGAGAAGCTGTGCCAGACAATGAGAGATGTTTTGCACAGCCTGTTTAAGAGATCTGTGCCCTGTGTGAATTCATCATTTTAAAAGCTGCTGCAGAGCACAATCTTGATGAAACACCCAGTGTAACCAGAAGAGAGCTGGTCCTCTTAGAACCACCCAGTTGCTGATGGGGGGACGGTGCCCATAACAGAGACTGTCTTGTCTTCAGGAATCTTAATTTGCTTTGATGTCATAGCAGGTTGTGTAATCTGCTGAAGAGATAAGACAGTTTTAAAGATTACTAAATTCTAATCCTGCCTGTCCCACACATTTTGTTCTGTGAATGGAATGAAATGCTGAAGGCGTAGGAAGTTGTACGTTGCAAAAAGTATCCAAAATCATACGGTGGCAAGTCAAAGTCCAGAGAAAGGAAATGCAGATCAAAGTGAGGGGGGAGCTTTGAAAAAAGACATGACTTACCTCAGTGGATCTAGCCCACAGCTAGTCAGGTCATGTAAGAAGTCAGAAAATTTACAGTGCTAGTTCAGAAATATTCAGAGAGAGTGTGTATCTCACTGGGTATGTGGTGGATTTGGTTACAGTAGGAGAAGGGCTTTCCTTCATGCAGTTCCTAATTAACCCAACAATACCCATTAATGGCTGTTGATCAGAGCCAGGCCTTTGCTTATGTCCAGCTGCTAGGAAAGATTCAGAGGAGTGTGCTGGCAGCAGGATCCCATCTGCCCTTGGCTGGGTACCCCAGCACGAGGATGCTCTGAGGCCACTGGCAGTGCAGCAGGGTCAGTGGCTGCAGTCCATCAGTGAGAGGCAGATGAGCTTGGTCCTGTGAGTGGCCACAGAGCAGCCTTGAATAGGCAGAGAAAACACAGCCCTGGGTCACACTGGGCTCACATGAATAGTCCTGTTGGCTGCAGTGGAGCTATTTGTGTGAGTGAGTTTGCTGTGGGAATAGAGTTCATAGCACAGCCCTCTGCAGGTGGCAGCTGCTCCCAGGCCCAGAGGGGTGAATTAGCAAATCTCGTCTCCCAGACTGATTTCTGCCTCCAGACATCCATGACCTGGAACAGAGATGCAGTCACTTCAAGAAAGGTTGCATTTTTTTTTCCATACCCTCCATCTTCAAAAAAAAAAAACAACTCCAAACCCAGGTTATTTTTAAACCCTGTCTTCAGTCTCAGCTGTGTGTAGTTGGGGGTAGTTTGCTGGTTGCTTCTCCATCCTAAAACATAAAGCAGAGTAAGAACATGACCTGATAAATAAAAGCCCCCTGGAATATATCTGGTTTGAAGCTGATGTACAGCAGATGCAGGAATTGTCTTCAGATTTTCTGCTGTAGTTAGATATAGTTGGATTATCTCCATCAGCTTGTTAGCACTATTCCTGTATATAATTTTAAGTGAAAAACAGTTTAAAATGGTCATGGATTTTGTTTGCTGCATCTTAGACCTTTTTCTGAAGACGTGCTAGGAAGAGGGAAGATCCTGACTTATGGTCTTGGGTAGGAGAAAGGGAAAGTTTGGATATCCATAAAAAATTACACAAGTGGCTTTTTTCAGTGGTTTGGGGTTTGTTTTTTTGGTTTGGGCCTTTTTGGGGGTGGTGTTTTTTGGTGTTTTTGGGTTGGTTTGTTTTGTGTGGCTGACCCTAAAATGCAGTGGCTGCCTGGCCTGTTGTGTGTGCAGCCAGCACCTGAACAAACAGAGCTGTATCTGTGACAGCCTGGGAATCTGCCAGGGTTCCTCAGGGGAGGAGTGATTCAGAGCATCTGAGAAAAGTGGGGGCTGCTTCCATGCATCCTTCTTCCTGTCCACACAGCAGCCCAGGCAGCCTTGCTCTGGAAGGACACTGGGGCAGTTCCCATAAGCAAATGCAGCTTTTGTGTTGGATAAAAATACCCATTCCTGTGGCAGCACAGAATCTTGTGGCTCATGGATTATTCTGGAAAGGCTGATATGACAAAGTGTCAGACAGCTAGTGGGGCTTTCCAGAGCTCTGGGGAAGTGTGAGGGCTCATGCACAGCAGGCAGTGCAGTTTTTTTGGGGAGGTCTCATGTGAAGAACTAGAGGATGGTGTGACACAGGCATCCAGCATGTCACCTGCCTGTTTACTTCAACTGTAGAGATAACTCTACTCTACTCCAAGGCAGACATTTCACTAATTACAGTAGAGAAGAAAAAGTTCATTGAAATAAGTCTTTGGAAGTAAAATTTGTGAGTAAAATGTTAAAACCACTTCAGAAGTTCTACACTGGTAAATTGTTTGAATTTTGAGTCAAATCTGATGTGCAGATTCCAATGCTTCCCATTCTTCCCCTGCCTTCTTTCCATACATTAATAAAAATTGCTTAGGAGATCTTCGGTTATTGAATGTAAGAAAGGAAAAAGGGAAAGCAGAAACATTTATGTTACTGCTGTTGTAAACACAAATTCATCTTCCAGATTATCAGTTACCTTCTTGCCTTGTTAGGAAATTTACTCAGGCATTGCAATCTTCTCTGAAACCATTATTTTATTATTTTTTGTGTTTGTGTAGGGAGTGACAGGCTAAAATCAAATAGAAAATCATATAAGGTGAAAGCTTAGGAACCCATGTCTTTGATCACCTTCAGTGTTTCTGGAAGGATCAGTGCTGGATCTCCATCTCCTGTGAGCTGAGGAGGAGGGCAGGTAGTTCCAGGCATGTGTTAGTCACAGTGAGTGTGATCCCTCTCCAGTTACCCTGCCTTTGATCTCCCTCTCTTTGCACAGCCAGTCTCTGACACCAAACCTTGCCTGTCCCTCAGCAGCAAACCCCATAACTCTTTCTGGCTCCAGCATTTTGTTTCTTCAATACTTTGTTGGGATGGAAATACTAACCAAACCCGAACTTTTTAAATCTGTCTCTCTTTCTAGTCCTGTGATCTCCCTCGTACGCTAATTTTGAAAATGTGCTGGCATATTAATAGAACCCTGCCCGAGGTGTGGAGCCCCTCTTTAGAAGCTCCATTTTATTTTTGATGCCTATAACAGGTGCTGCTTTAATAGGTTTGCTGTATTACAGCTTTCCTTTTTCTCTGGTGAGCCCAGCCAGATCTGAAAGCTGACACTACATGAAGGCCAGGCATGTGACTTCTCCCTGCCTTTAGCCTCGCTTCACACTGAACATTTACACTACAGCAGCCTTAATTCAAGCTTTGTCTCAGCCAGGAGGTTTTGTGCTGATTGTATTTAGATCAGCCCAAGCACAGCCCCTGGTGCAGTCCCATCAGAGGGTCTGCTTGCTTTGATTTTTCCACTCTCAGCTTTTCGAGCTGCTGGGGGGAGTGAATGTGGCTCAAACAACAGAGGAACGTGTTTGTGCTGCTCTTTCCATTTCACACGAGGAGTTTGAAGCTGAGGTATAAATTAAACTGAGGGGTGCTCTCCTTGCTTGCTGCAGAGAGGAAGGTGAATTCTTCCCCTATTAGGTCTGGTGGAAAATGTTTCACAGCCTGTTTATCAAATAAATACTCACAAAGACGCTTCGAATGAGGAAACACACTGGGATTAAAGTGTAACTTTACCTCTAAAATACAAGCTGAGATTCCTGGAAATGCTGCAAGCCTTTGACTTTGTGCCACCTGTTATTTTCCTGCCTCCCCCTTCAGCTCCCTCCCAGCTCAGAGTAAACCCAAACACGCTTTGGCTTTGCTGGAACCTTCTCTTGTTTTTCTCAGCCTGGAGGAGCAGGGAGCATCTTGTTTCCCCGTGGGGTCCTGCCAGGCTTGGTTCAAAGAGCTGCTGAGGTTCATCCAGATCTCCTGCAAGCCCAAGGGCTGTGCTGGCTCAGGTGTTACCTGGGGTTCAGGTGGGTTAACTGAGCAGCTGCAGGGTGCATCTCCCCTCCCTCTGCGGCTGGAGCTGCTGCTGACCCGAGGGTGAGGAAGTTCCTGAACAAGTGTCCTGTGTACAGAGTGTAAAAGTGATCCTGCTGGCTCTGAGTTAGCCCAGCCTGGCACAGAGCTGCTCCAGTTGCAGGTCTGTGTTCTGCAGATGAGGTGTCTCTGCAAATGATGCTGAGTATGAGCTTGGAAGTTCAGCTGTTTTAGCCAGATCCTCCCATTTTCATAAACAAACCTAAATGGACTTGGATGGCCTCCTCAGTTCCTATGGTTTCTTTCTCACTTGAGCTGTTTTCACTCCAGATTTTTAGTCCTCAGCAAAGGCTGCATCGCCCTAGCTGAATTGTCCTTTTCCCCTGGAAAGGCAGAGGTACAGAGGGGTTAAGGAGCTTGCCCAAGGCAGATGAGTTCGTGCCAGAGCTGGGAATAGAAACCAAGAGCCTTGGCTCCCACTCCAGGATCTAATTGCACAATCTCTCATTGGAGCCCTGTCACTGTACACTCTTGAGGTAGCACTGAAGAGAGGCAGGGAGAGCTGTGCCCAGGCTGTGGCACCTAAGGGGTGGGGAGAGGAAAGGGTACCTGGAGGTGTTGGCTGTGCAAGCACCAGCTCTTTGTGCTTTAACACCTGGTTTTGGCAATTAGTGCTAAAATCTGATCTGTCACATTTGAAGCCAACCCAGTGTGAAGTGCTTGGGAAAAATCCAGCCCTTTTCCAGTCAGTGATAAAAGGGAGAGACAAATTCATAACATCACTAGTCTTTTTTTCTTTTTTCTGTAAAACTCCCTTGCAATGAACAGGGGAGCAAAGGCAGGAGAGCTGAGAGGATCCAAGTAGTAACAGTAAGGGTTAAATCACATTTGGGCTCTTACCAAAAGAATGAAAAATAAATTGTAATCAAGCTAGTAAAAGGTTTGGGCTGTGTTGCCTTCATATCACATGCTGTGTATAGGAAAAGTCCCAGGCTTTGTTTGAAGTGCAGTGCTTTGAGAGGGTGCAGTGCTTTGCAGCAAACTGTCTGACATTCCCCAGCTGGGACTGGCCTGGGATGGTGTTTGGAGCCCAGAGCTGCATTTGGAGTCAGCCCATGTTTGAAGGAGAGGGAGAGAAAGGAGCCAGTTTTTCTGCCTTTTTCTGTGTAAAATAACACATCCATCTCATCTGCCAGCTGCAGCACATGAAAAGCAGGGGGTGAACAGACAGAAGTCACCTGGAAACTGCAAACCTGGCTCAAGCAAAATAGTTCTTTCCTGTCCTTTTCTTCCCTTCTTCAAGTCTGTCTTCTGGGATGGGTTGGGAGATCTGGCAGGCGGGCAGAGTGGATATATGTTGAGCAACCAAAGCACAAAAATATTAATACTCAAAAAAAAAAAAACCCTCAAAAAAAACATTGGCTTCTGAAGAGCATTTCATGTCCAAATTCACTCTGTGCTCTCAGTCCCTTGCAGACTTAACTGCCCTGTGTAGGGATTGTCAGGTGATTTATAGATTCTCCACGTTCGTTTGTACAAGGCTTCATTTCCTGTTAATTTACAGCCAGATTCATCTCAGCCATCAGAGCTTAGATGAGATCAGAGCTGAACTTGCAGCCTCTGCTTCAGGAGAGCTCCAGAAAACGTGGTTTGCTTTCAGTTGTGTGTTAAGGTGCTTTCCTGAATCAGGTTTGGATGCTGTTCTTTTGAGGAGGAAAAAAAAAATTTAAACTTCTTAACTTTCTGATTCTGCTATTTGAATTAATTGCAAAAAAACTAGTTTTAGGGGGAAGGAAATTCCCCTCACCCATGTGTTTAGCTAATGGAGGTCACAAAATTCTGGGTGCAGTGATTTTCCCTGTATTTTAGTCTCACTGTACTGTAAATTCTGTGTACCTCTGTCCTACTGGGCACATGAATGTAAAAATTTGGACTTTATTCCCAGCTGTAAATGAATATTGGTCCTTTGGATAGCAGCCATGTCATTGCCTTTGAAACAGTTGTGATTGTGAAGACCTGTGTGCCAGTAACCCATGGAATAACCACTTTGGAGACATAAATTAAAACTTTCCTTTGATTTTTCGTGACACCTCCTTGCATTGTATCAGCAGCACACTGCTATAGAGCTGTAAAATTTGTCCTTAATGTTTTCTGAGCCTGAACTGAATTAATTATCATTTAAACTCTTCAGTCAAAGTAGTATTTCTGTGCCTGTTTCCCCAGCATTAAGCAAGGGCCATGTGCTGGCTGTTTAAAGGGTGAGTCTCCCAAAAACAAATTGTTCTGGGGCTGCACATTTTACACTCTTCCTGCTGTGGAGAGCAGCAGATGATGTAGTGAAACAATCTGGTTTTAATAACAGGGTAGAGGAGCAGATCACAGTGTGGGGAGCAGGTCCCTTGGCATGTGCTGCTGGCATCTTCTGTCAGAGGGAGGAGGTTTTCTTCCACAGGGGATTCTGAGCCCCTGGGAGAGCCTGAAGTGGGGGTGAAGCTGGAGAAGGTGGGATCCCAAACAGCTGTAAGCTTCAGTGCCTCAAAGGCTGTGTCAGACATGGCTCAGGTTTTTGTTTCAAAGATGCTTTGTCAGGGGAGCTGGCACTTGCATTCCCTGCTCTGCTCTCCCTGTAGGTGTCTGGATGGGTTGAGGCACAGGGCTTGTCTGAGCTCTCTTTGCTATCTCTTACTGTTCAGCAAGTTCCCAAGTGTCTGGTGAGCATCTCTGTTTGGAGTGCTCACTCACAGCCTTGCCAGTAATATCAGTGACTGGTCTGAATTCACATCAGGCATGTGCTCTGCCTCCTGTGACTAATGCACAATGTATTTTTTAATTGATTACTGTTCTCTACTGACTCAGGCCAGAAAGGAGTCAGAGGAAAGGACTCAGTTGGAGGGGTGGTTTTTACTTAGACCTCATTGAGTGCAAATGAGGTCTAAAGGTATTTAACTGTTCAGTGGCTGTGGAAACCCTGAGGGCAATTGGTAGGACTTTTCTTTAAAGAAAAACCATAGATTGAATGCCTCAGGCTGTCCTGGTAAGCAGCAAACACAGGTGATGAGTGCAGGGTCTGATCCTGCAGTGGGACAAAAGTAGCCAAAGATGAGGAAACGCCTGCAAGAACATTTGCTTCTTATTCCTGTGTGTTACAAACCATTGTAACATAGTGCAACGCTGGGAATTTTCAGAAGAATCCTTAGGAATTAAGAATGTTATGTAACTTTTGTTGAGTTTGTATTTACTTATTTCTCTAATGAAAGCCACATTCTCTGGATAAAGCCTTGGCAGGTTGGTTAAGCCACTGCTCTTCACTCTTCGCCTTTGAGATTCAAGTCCAGTTTGGAAGTGCAGGCTTGTAGGAGAGCCCAGATTAATGGGAGAAAAACAGATGAGTGGAGTCAATAGTTCTGTAGAAGGAAGAGAGTATCTGTGAGCCTGCAGATACCTGAAGAGAGCAGCAGCCAGGGGATCAGGGAATGTCTCTCTGGAATGGATTTCTCCTCTGCCAGCTGCTGAAAACTCACTCTGTACAAACTCAGGGCCAGCCTGTGGGCCTGCTGCAGCAGATATCCATTCTGCTTTTCTAAGAGAGCTGAAGAGTGTCTGTTGTCTCCTCTGCCTGTTGCAGGCATCACAACAGGATCCGCAGCATCGAGGGCAGCCGGCTGCAGCCCTTTGTTTCCCTGGAAACCCTGGACCTGAGCTTCAATGACATCACGGAAATCCGAAACGGCTGCTTCCCACAGGGACTGCACATAAAGGAGCTGTGAGTTTTTCTGCTTGGGAACTGCTTTGGTTGAGTTACCACAGCAGAGAAAAGGGCCTCAAACCTTAAAAAAAAAAAAATAAAAATGAAGTAACGAGTATAAGAAGTATGGGATTATTTGTCAGGGTTAGAAGGCAGCACGTTGTAACTGTTGTCAGGTTATTTGTTGAGGGCTGTTTGGTTTCTGGTGTAGCTATAAAGAATGCAGATTATTATTGACTGTTTTGCAGAGAAAATGTATCTATTCATGTGTGGGTGTCTTTACAACTGCAAACCCATGTGCATCTAGAAGAGTGGAGAGAGAACAACTATTTCATCATTAAAGTGGCTTTCTGAATATTGAGAACAGAAATGTCTCTGATTATTTGAAGAAAATGGGGTCAAGTAGAGTAATACCCTCCCAACAAGATGCTTGGCTATTCAGAGAAACATGAAATAATCTGTATTTTAGATACCTTTGAAGAGGTGCAGGCCAATAGTCTGCCTGCATTAAAGTTTACACTAAAATATAGGTTCCTGGTTTCAAGAGGGTATAAGAGAGTGGATTTGTGACTGATGTTTGCCTGTTGTCCTCCAGAAACAGCCCCCTGTGGCTCAGACTAGAACCCAAATAAGAAAGACCTCTGGGACAGATACTGAGATAAAAACTGGGAATAAATAACATCATCCTGCAATGGAAATGTCTCCAGTTTCTGGCTTCCTCTCCTGATTGCCTTGTTCAAGTAGGAGGATGTCAGGGAGCTCTTTGGAAGTACCCAGCAATCCTCCACGTTCACACAGGCTCTGGGAAAGCCCCTGTGCCCTTTGTGCATCCAGAAGTTCAGCTGGTTTGAAACCATCTCTGCAGTTTCACCAGCTTGTCTGCAGACCAACTAAACACTGATAAAAGGTGATTTCTGACAGAACTGTTCATTTTTCTGCTGTGATTTATTGCAGCTACCTGGGGAGCAACAGAATCAGCACCCTGGAGCCTGGAGCCTTTGACAGCCTGTCACGGTCCCTGCTGACACTTCGTCTGAGCAAAAACAGGATCACTCAGCTTCCTGTCAAGGCATTCAGGCTGCCCAGGCTGATACAGCTGTGAGTACTCATGTCCACTTTCATTAGGCTCAGCCACACTCTCTGGGGATAAAGTGACCCTGGGGGTGTGCTCATCAAGTCACCCTTCCTCACCTGCTATCTATGAAATACAGAATTCACTATGCAGGAGTCCTCTGCCAGTTTTTGGGAGAGTGTCCTTTTTGTCTTGTAACTCTTGGCTTTTCAGGCCATTTTTTGGATCAGGTAGGGAAGGAGGAAGGGAGGGATGCTGCAGCAAACATCAGCATGTTTTGCACTTGACAGAGAGACAAATCCATTTTCTTGCAAGCTGCTGGTGTCTGTGACGTTTCTATTGGGAGTGACAGAACTCAACTGCCATGTTAGTGTGTCAAGGCCACACAGGTCTCTTTATGTGGCAATAAAAAAACAGTGAGGGAAGGTTGTTAAACTGTGAGGTGATATTTGGGCGGAGAAAATTGCAGCTCAGATGAGTTAAGACACACACAGTTGTTGTTCTGCCTGCATGGGGACACACGGACATCTGCAGCTATAAACATGCTTTGTGTGTAAAAAAGCAGCACTTAATGGTTGAGCTTTTCCTTCTGCTGGTTGGGAGAAATGGGCCCAGCCTAAGGCTCCTTGCAATCTTTCCATCAGATTTTATGGGCAAAAGTCCACCTCTGTCTGTTAACACAAAGTCACAAAGGCTGCTGGAACTCACACCTCTAAGTGTCACCCTCTTGACTGAGAGACAAATCCTCAGCCAGGGTGTGCCCAAGGAGTGTGTGTGCATCTGAGTCTGCACACCTGCAGGATTTACAGCCAGTTTGGGATGGGATGAGGGGCACAACAGCATAAGCATCTGAAAAGTCTGCTGCCTCTCAGCTGGAAGTTACTGTCCATTGAGTGAGGGTTTCAAATTCACAGTGTTTGTCTGCATCATGTGCAGAACTGTAATGAAAACAGCTCAGTCTGTTTAGGAGCATGGTTTGCACTGAGACATGGAGTAATTGGTGCTCTTAATGACAGCCCCAGAGCTGGTTGTTTAACTCTACAGATAAACATGAATGAATTGCAAGTTATCCAGATTGGTGTGTTGTAGAATTTGTGTACAGTTCTTTTTCTGGCAAAGCCTGTTTCACTAATAGGCCAGGAAGTGCAACAAGGGACTCAGGCCTGCAAAATCTTTATTGCTTGCTTGACTTTAATTATACTCAACTTGAGTGCAAGTTCAACACTGTTTTTTTAGGCAGCTGAAAAATAAGCTTAAAGTCTCTATGGCTTCTTCATCTTTTCCAAAACAAGTTTGGATGTTGTAACCTCCACCATTTTCCTCAACACAAACACTGAATAGGGAACTAATTTTAGCTTAATATTTGTATGTGTGGGAAAGTATCAGTTTTAAAAGCTCTAGCTTCAGCTTTTAGTGCATTGTGTTGAAGTTTTTCCACAGACTTTACAGAACTGGATTTTCACCTGGTATGTCTGAGTTAAGCAGTCCATAAGACTGACATAGGTTGGTAAAGTGTGCTGTGATGATGTTCATATTGCTAATCAGAAAAAAGATATTGCCAAAATTTAGGGGTCCTTCCCCACATGGGGAAACTAAAGAGAAATTTAATGGACCAGACTGGAAACCTTTGTTTACACAAATTCTAAGACTACATTGTTATTGGAAAAAACTTCTTTCACTCTTTGTTAGTTTCTGATAGTAGAAAAAAAAATAGAAGTGACATTTGTCAGGGGGACTGAAAGCCTTCCTTTCAGACTTGGCCATAAAGTTCCCTCTTGAGCCCACACTTCTGGGGCACCTGAATGTTTCAGAGCACATTTTTACTGGGCAATTACAAGTCCTATAAAAACAATGGATTGCAAGGGAAATAATGCCAACGTTGGACTGTATTGGTTCAAATGGTGTCTGGAGGATGGAGTGTGAAAATTGATGAGAAGGATCAATGGTTTGAAAGAAATGCAGAGAGAGGAGGGATGAAGAGGGATTGCTGCACTCTGCTGTTTCCCTGCAGTCTGTCCTGGGGTGAGTTTGTTTAAGCATTGCACCCAGCTGCCTTCCCTGATGGCTCTGGCATTGAAATTTCCGGTGCTCTCCTGCTGTCTCCTGGGAACCACTGACACAGGAGCTGCTGGCATTGCTGTCCCCATTGTGTGCTGCACAGATGACTTGGTGACAAAGGGCTGGGCTTGAACAAACTGCTGTGTCCTTGGTGTTTTCAGGGAGCTGAACCGCAATCGCATCCGCCTGATCGAAGGGCTGACGTTCCAGGGGCTGGACAGCCTGGAAGTGCTGAAACTGCAGCGTAACAACATCAGCAGACTGACTGATGGGGCCTTCTGGGGCCTGGCCAAAATGCAAGTTCTGTAAGTTGGAGAGATGGGCTCTTGTTCCTTAACAGCTTCAGCTGCTGTCACATCCTTCTCTGTATTTTAGCAGGAACGTGGGTGCCTGTGCCACTTCTTGTGTTTCTTTCTTTGTCCTGCATGCCCAGAGCTGCTGCAGCAGCTTCTGTTCAGCTGACCCACAGTTTGCAAAAGCTCACTGCTTCAGCAGTGAATAAATAAAATGAATTAATTAAATAAAATACTGGTGTTCAATGAAAACAGCACTATTTTTTAATCTGTGGCACTACTCCTTTGAAAGTGGGACAGTTTGAACATTCGGCATTTATCTCAATTGGTCTTTAAATACCTGGCTTCTGCAAATTTGTTTGACTGGAAACTGTTGTAGAGAGTATTATTCATCTCATACCTAGATATCTAGAAACCAAGCTGGTCATTCTTGGTTTTCTTTCCATACCAGAGAATAAATTAATTAGCCATTGCAGAGAAATACCTGAAGCTTACAACACACTTGGCTTCCAGGTTTGTTTGCAAGGTTCCAGGTGATGAAGGCAGCATGTTTCTGGTGCTGCTGTCACACAACTGAGACTCTGCAAATACAAATTTGAATGGGATGCTTTAAGCCCAGTTTACTTGCAGTGGAGCTTCTCTCCATTCACATCTCCTTCTGGGCAGTTCCTTTGTATCATCCTTGAATTTCTATCTTTGTTGGACAAGAAATGCCCACACATGCATGTGTCATGGGTATGTAGAAAGCTGTGTCTAAAATCCCAGTTATTTTTGGAAATTCTTTCAGCATTTGACCAGTGCTGCTTACCTGTCAATTCCTTCTGATTTTTCTCCACAGCCACCTGGAATATAACAGCCTGACAGAAGTGAACAGTGGCTCTCTCTATGGCCTTTCCTCCCTGCACCAGCTTCACCTCAGCAACAATTCCATATCCCGCATCAACCCTGATGGCTGGAGCTTCTGCCAGAAGCTGCATGAGCTGTAAGTTGGTTTTTGTTGTGTGATGTTGGCAGGAGAGAGGGGAGTAAGGAATTTTCTCAAGGCTTACAGCTCCCATTATATGAACCTGTAGAAAAGCAGGAATTGCAGGCTCCTAAGTGATGCCCGTGTTATTTATGATGTTATGACCTTCAGAGCATTAAAAGACATTTGTACCAGAAACAAAGGCTAGAACCCACTAAAAGTGCACAGTGCCAAAAGACCTGGAGAGTTTGTGAGCTGTGGCTTGCCAACGTTTTTAGCTAGCAAGTTACAAGACTTGTAACTTGCCATGTAATAACGGTACAGCCTGGAGGAAGCTTTGCTTTATCCTCTGTTTACAAAGAACAGTCATGCTTTCAACCAGCAGAGATTTGCCCCTTTAAAGGCAGTTTCTCCTTGTTTCTCCTGTTTATGCATCCTGTAGGGTTCAGTTGTTGAAGAGTAAATACATTGGCTTTGCTCTCCTGAGGTTTCCAGCTGGGAATACAGCCTGACAAATGAAGGAAAGCCTTGCTGCTGAGGGTGTCTTTTGTGTCTGTGGCACTGCTTAATGCCTTTTTGAAGAGACACACAGGGATGCTTGCAGGATTTACAGAAGTAGCTGCCATCCCCTCGGTGGGACTGTGTGGAAAGCTTTGCCTTTTTCTTTGTGAACTTGACATATGGTCAGTGGAACTGGAATTCATTCTGCTTGCTGCAGGGAAATGTTAAATATTGTTAGGGATTCTCCTATCCACCAGAAGCAGTATGGTAAAGCAACTTTCTGCTGCCAGTCACACTAGAGGTTGGTGTCTGCCCACCTGAGTCCTGAAACCTTTGGGCTGTGGATTCAGAGACAGGTAGACATGACACATGCAATTTCTTTATGTTTAGAATTAATATACTAGCCCTGTGATCTTCTGTTGAACACAAATTATTTGTTCAGATGTTGATTACTTTTGTGGGGCACATGGAAGTACTTTATTTTTGATTTTAGTTAAATACACTCGTGGTTGTTTAATTGCCCAGTTTTTCAAATTGCTGCAGAACTGCCCATGCCTGGCACAGGTCTGTGGACAGCTGCAGTTCTTTTATATGTAGATCCTCACAGGATATTTTGCTAGATTGAGGCAGTGATAATGGAGAGATCTTCAAGGCAGCAGGTCAGAACTGGAACTGTGCTCTGCCTTTGGTCTGTTAAAATCTGAAGCATCAAGAAAAGGGGAACCAAGGCACTCACAGTTGAATCCTTGGAACAGCCAAATGCAGATCACTTCACTGTGCACAGCTCTGGGAGCTTTCTGCTCTCAGGACCAAATACCTGGAGCCTGTGCTGAGCTTTATTTCAGCCTGGGTTAGATGGGATGGGGAAGGCCCCTCTGCACCTCACAGAGCTAATGTCAGAACACTTTTAGGGAGAGCTAAGCTTGTCTTCTCTGCATGACACAGTCTTGCAAACTCTCAGGGTTTAGACTGGAGGTTGCTTGTCATGCTGAGTCCTTTTTCTCAGGAATGGATTAGGATCTCATCCAACAAGCAGTTCTGGCAGTGAGCTGTGCTGTCCTAGAAGCAGTAATTGCAGAAACTCAGGTGCAGGACTCACTCATGCTGGGGCAGATGGGGTGGATTTGGGAAGTGCCCAGTGGTGTGAGGTGGTGTGAGGCACTGGGGTGTGCCTGAGCTGACAGGCAGGGCTGTGCTGCACTTTGAGATGGGAAAGGTGATTGTGTGGGTGTTGGCACATCCCTGCAGAGCACTACAGGCTCTTCCAGGTGCTGCCTTTAGGGTAGAGCTGCTGCAGGGAGCATCAGATCTGCAAACTGAAACTCCCACAGCAGGGGAGTACCTGTAGGAGAGGTCTGTGCTGAAATTCAGATGTGAGGAAAGGAAGCCATAGACACCTGGACTGACTCGTGCACTTGGTTAGTTGTGTGTGTTTCATCCCTGCTTGAGAGATCCTTGCTCACCTCCACTGTTGCTAAATCTACTGGGTTTCAGTTACCAGAAAACACTGGGAATGGATTTCAAAATCTTCTAAGGAGGGAGTTGGTCATCTGCAGCAGCAATCTCTCATTCAGTTGCTGGGACAGAACGTGACCCCAAGGTTCTGGTCTGATGTAAAAGCTGACAAGGAAAGAAAACTCTTGCCTTGTTCTGAGCATGAGAAAGGGCTGATTGTATTCACCAGTCAGGTGCTAGAGCATCAGCATCATGGAAAAAACCACAGTGGGAGCACAGGATTTCATCAGAGGTAAATGGTGGCTTGGTTGCTGGGTCTTTCCTTTCCCTATTTACCTGGAGCTTGGTCAAAGGGAGTGAAGTATGTAAGATGTACAGAACAGGCTGGCAGCAGCAACTCCAGGTGCACAACAGGGTTCTGGTTAACCCCTTTCTGTACCAATTTTGGCATGGTGCTCATAATCTCTGACTTCTCACCAGGCTGGAAGAGCTGTGTAGACAAACATTGCCATTTATTCATTCCAGATTTCTCACTGCTAGAGAGATGCCAGGACTGGGGAAGCAGCAGAGACCTGCTGGCTTCTCTCAACCAGATAATCCACACTCCTGAGCTGAGGGAGGAAACCTGATGTTTTGGCTTTTGCAAATTGGCCTGTCCTGTGGCAGGAAGCAGAGCCCTGGCATGCTGAAGAAGCCACTGCCAGGTGCAGTGAAACCTTCTGAAACCTTCCATGTGTGACACCATTGAGAGAGTCTCCACGTCCTGCTGCTGTCTGTCCATCTTGGGGTGACATCCAAACAAACAGAGAGAACATGCCTTCACCAGTTGTGGCAGGAACTCTTATGTGTGGAATCAAAAGGAACTATTTATTTTCTCAGCCAGGTTTAGGATTACTTTTGAACAATTTTTTTTTTAAAGCCAAATTCTTTAATAGCAGGTGAGGACATAATTTTGACCAGATGCCAATTCTCCACAACTAACACTATAGCTTCTTTAGGAATGAAAGTATGTTGTCCCATACCTTCAAACTCATTAATCTTTGCTGAACTTTTTCCAGAGCTTGCCCTCTGCCCACTCACACAGCTGAAAGATAGACAGCACCTTTGCCAAGTAAATGACACTCTCAGTGCTTTGGAGTATGTGTCTGGACTTAGGTTCTGGCTTTGCAGTGAATTTCACCCAAGCCCTAGACACATTTTTAAGCAGACTCATTAACAGGCAGTACTAGAAGAGGAATTTGGAGGTTTGGAACTCAGTGAAGTTTTTTTTTTGTTTTTTTTTTCTTGTCTGTGCAGTGAAGAATTTCAGTGCTTGTTCAAAGCTGTTTCACTTTTTCAAAAGTTGAGCAGCCCAAACCCTCACATCATTTGAAGTGAGTTGTACTCCCAGGTCACTAAGAATGTGGTTTTGAAAATCTGGTGCCTGCTGCTACTCTGAGAGGCCCCTCATTTGACAATCCAAGCTTTACTCTGGATAGAAGGAGGTTGCACAGTGTGTGAGGAGGCTGCCCAAGGCCTGCCCTCAGTGTCACATCTCCACAGCCTCATCTGGACCTTGCTGGGACAGAGCAGCAGCTGCCTTCCTGCCAGCTTCCAAACTGCTACAGGAGCAGTGCTTAATAAAATCTCCCAGACCAGAGAGAATATAGGCAAGGGGAAGAGATAGATGGAAAACTAGGTAAAAAAACAACCCTGCAATAGTCACTTGTAAGTGGAGAGGATTCAAGGCAAATATGCTCGTTGACAAAGGGGAGTGGGAGGAAGGAGAGGTGGCTGGTTTACAGCAGACACCTCCTTTCTGTGGTGGAAGGAAGCATTCAATTGCCTTGTGGTGAAATGCCTTTGGCTCTGGGCTGGGGTGGAGCCCAGGCACCCACACCCAGAGCCTGGGGCTGGCTGTGCACAAGTGCAGAAGGATAAGGCAGCTCCTGTGCCAAGAGCCTGTGTGAAGGCCAGGATCCATCTGTGTGACATCACTCTGCACCTCACAGGGCGTGGGGACAGGGCTGCTTCTCCCTGCAAGCCTCAGAGGGAGCTCAGCTGCAGTGAGGAGTGAGCACAGCCCTCTGAGCAGTGTCTGTACCTGTGGGGACACAGGGTGTGCTCCCAGACCCTCCCCAGCTGCGTGGGAGCAGGAGGAGCTCTCCCTGCTGTGCCTTACTCTGTGTGTGTGTGTGCTCTCAGTCACTTCTGGGGCAGCCTGCACACAAAATGTCCCCACAGCTGCCTCCTGCTCCCTTGGTGTCACCCAGGCTCCCCCAGGGGTGTCCTGGGGCAGTTCCTGCAGGCTGCAGTTATTTCCTAACCCTGGTGTTCCATACATCACCTCGTGTCAGGTGGCAGTGGGAGGCAGGCACTGGGTGGCACAGAGGAGTTTGGAAAATACCAAACTGGACTGACAAGGGCTGTTGTTGCATTTTTCCCCTCAGGATCCTCTCCTACAACAACCTGAGCAGGCTGGACGAGGGGAGCCTGGCAGACCTGGGGGGGCTGCAGGTGCTGAGGCTGAGCCACAATTCCATCAATCACATTGCAGAAGGTGCTTTCAGGGGACTCAAGAACCTCCGTGTCCTGTAAGTTGCTCTCTGCTTGTGTCAGACCACACCCATGTTCCCTCCACAGTTTGTGTCCTGCCAGATGCTTCTGCTTTGAAAATGCTTTGGGTGCCCATGTCTGGCAGTTTCAGGTTCCTGAAACCAGCTCAGCTTAACAAAAATCCCTGAGGTCTCATTCCTGCAGCTCATAGCAGTATTTCTCTTGCTATCATACTGACTTGAATTGAAATTCTTAGAAAAGATTAGTTTCTTTTGAGTCATTCTGCAGTCAGAAGCAGCAGGGAATTATTCCTTCCACTGACAGCACTGGAAATTTGAATATCCCTAAATATGCTATTGAGCACTTCTGTAATGTTACTTCTTTTTTTTTTTTAGCTGAATATTAAATATAAAATTATGGGCTAAGATGATGTTAAGAAAAAAACAATGGTAAAACAGAAAAAAACACAGAGGTTGTGTTTGGGATCTGGTTGTACCAGAAGTGTAACAACACATGAAGCTTCACCCAGCCTTCAGTCCAGTAAAAGAAATAAAAAGCTTTTGCAGGTACCATGCAAGTAACCAAAAGTCTTTCTCTTTAGTGCAGTTGGGCCCATGAAACTTTCTGTGCTCTGATTTTCATGGTAAACCCTGTGAAAAACCAAAAAGTTGCCAAAAGTAGTTCTATGTACCCTAGTACTGAATTGCAAAAATGATCCATCCAGTGTTGGCCATGGCAATTTACCCAATACTTTAATTGTAAAACCACTGACACAATATAATACCTGGAAATGTGATACTGGAAATGAACTTGCCTAGTCCAAATGCCAGCTTGTAAGGTTTTAGGAGTGCTAGAGCCCATTGACAGATCAGTGTGACCTCCTGTGGGATGCAGGTGTAGCATTGTACCATTATTGACTGCTGAGTGTTAGCCTGAACTCCATCTGGGCTTGCCTTATTCCCATCAGAAGATGGGAATCCAGTTCCATTCCTGCATCTGTGTTTCCTCTGTCTCCTTACTGGGACTGCAGGGCTGCTGGCTGCTCTCTCTGGGAGCTGCAGGCTCAGCACCTTCATCTGGCACACCACAAAGTTCTCACAGTCCCTGTGACAGCACCAGGCGTGTTCCCAGGCTGGTTGGGTTCAGCAAACTGATTTAATTCTTCCTTCAAAAGAAAAAAAACACACTTTGATACTTTCATTCCTCTTCAGAAGCCCATTGTGACCCGAGTCATTAAAAGGAAATGGGAACAGAAAAATCTCCCCTCTTTACAGTACTTTTTGCATCTTTCTCTTTTCTTTATTGGAGTTCATAGTGAAGGAAGTGACTGGAAAGTGAGTTTGGGTTTTGTTTGCTTTTTTTAAACTTAAGCCAAAGCCTTTCAGGCAGTGGGCATTCAGAAAGGGACCTCTCTAGGCAGCTGTCAGGACCGGAACTAAAGGTTTCCAAAGAAAAATGGAGGGGAAGGGAAGCTGGTCCTTCCCTTTGCTCTGCAGTGAATGTGGAGCCTCTTTTATGTCCAGTGCAGAGGGGGGAGGTGGAGAGGGAGTGTGAGCGAGCTCTAATTTAATAAAGAGAAAGGCCTATTGGGTCCTGCACCTGGTGAAAAAGAGCTGAGCATGCTTTAATGATGGGCTATTGTTGGGGAGCCTTTGGTGGGTGTGAAACTGCTGAAATGTGGAGCTATTCAAATAGAGGTCAGGCCCAGAGACCTCTGAGCACAATGATTAACAAGGCTTGGAGCATTCAAGCTCAGCCAGCCAGAAAGAATAGGAAATTGGCAACAGGGGCTGGGAGAGGAGCTGCAATACAAAGAGAGCTGGGCCAAAATACCCCACTCTTTTTTTTCTCCCTCTCTCTATTTTCACTCATTTGTTAAAAAGGTTTTTATTCCTCCTTTCTAACACTAAACCTTTGAGTTGCCACTGGATGAACAAGCAATACCATTTTCTTTCCCTTTTTCAAGAAAACACAATGTGTGGCAGTCAATTAATAAAAGTGTGTGTCAGAGCTCCTACAGGCTGTTCCCACTTGTCTGTCTCTGCCATGGGAAAGGGTTTGCTGCTCCAAAGACCAGTAGCCTGTGGTGAAACTCAAGAGGAGAAATGTCTGAGAAGGGATTTTCCCTTAAAAAACAAACAGAACAAGGGACATTGGCTTGGCAACCATAGGGAAAATGGAGCAGCTGAGCTCCAGGAGGATGGTTTGCTCCTGTCCCACCAGGATAGTGATGCTCTATCCTAGGATAATGCCAGCACATCAAAGCATTCTCCTGCACTCGTCCCTCTGGCCCCCACAGGGTTATGTGGGCTCACACCCCGTGGGGATATTGAGTTTTTGTGCCTTTGGCACAGAGCAGCCACAGATCACCCTGACATCCCCAGTGATGCTGGCTGAGGCCAGGGCTCTCCAGGGACTGGGATTCAGGTCTCAGGCTTAGGGCAGCTCAGAAACAGCAATTGTGACTTCTGGCCATCTCCCTTCACATCTTCAGTTCACCCTAAGGCAGAGAAAGGAGCAAAGACTGAGCCAGCTGAGGGAAAACCATTCCCATATTGAAACTGGGGCTTCCTTTTAAATTTGTCTTCCCTTCTTGTGAGGGTATTTGTGCTGCACAGAAGCCACACTGTGAGCCTGTGTCTGGAGTGTTGCAAAATGAGGGGGACTTGGTCTTTCTTTTTTTGGTCTTATTTTTTTTTTTTTAATCTGGAAGCATTCTGATAATCATCTTCAAAGGTGCAAAAGAGTACCTGAGGGCTCAGGGGTTATCTGGGTGGTGAAGTTTGCTTTGGTGGTGTGTTTTGCCAGGTTTTAAATCAGAGTGATGTAACAAAACCAACAAAGCCTATTTAGTTTTTCTTTATTTTTACTTAACATTGGAAATGATGAATTTCTGTCTGTATTGCTGGGTATTCATTGCTAGCAGTATTTAAAAGCAGGGAGGGAAGGATTTTTAAACAGTCTGTTTAAACAGCTTTTGTGGATCTCTGTGTTTGTTCTGTGTGCTTGTTTTTCTTCAGACCTCTTTGACTCTTGTAATTGATGGTCAATTTGAAAGCCAAAAGAAGCTAACTCAGAAAAAGGAATTCTCTTGGTGTTTTTTTTCTTTTTTTTTTTTTTACTGGTTATACAGAGTTAGGCTGGTGTAGTGATGCTGGCACTTTCCTTTGTTAAGTTTTCAAGTTCATTGCCAGAAAAAAATGCAGCTTTGTAGAAAATCCACCAAATCATCTTCCTAAGATTCACCTATAGACAAATCCATGTATGCACTGGAATACCCCAAGTGATCTTATTTTGTGGTAGTAGTATTTAATGACAGCTGTTTCTTTCTGTTTAATTTTGGCACTTAATTTTCATTTTCCTCCTTCTGTTTGGATGTGCAGAACTAGAAAAAGACAGAAAGTTACTTGGTAGTTTCAGCTAGGAACAAGCCAGAGCTCTTTCTGGAATGCACCATCCCACCATGTGCCAGTGCAGGAGAAGTGATTGGTGCTGCTTTGGCTGCAAGACTCTGCATTTTCTGATTAATGTCAGGAGAAAATGGGAAACTCTTCAGCTTCCTCCATTTGTTTGTAACAGTGACATTGGGACTCAAGCTTTGATTCTGAGCTCTCTCTTGTCCTCTCCCCAGGGAACTGGACCACAACGAGATCTCAGGCACAATAGAAGATACCAATGGAGCCTTTACAGGCCTGGAAAACCTGAGCAAGCTGTGAGTATCCCTGGGCTTGGATTCTGCAAGCCACTTTTGTTGTGTGCCTGTGTGGGGTTGGGTCTGTCCCTTTTTATGCAGCCTCCCTCACCTTGGAACAAGACAAAAATCAACAGAAAATATGAGCTGTAATAGTTTTGCAGGCTCACTGCAAAATGTGATTTTCAAGCATTGATGTTTTTAAGCAGGTATGAGGCAATTATTTCCTTTCTGAATGGTGAACAGACGGTGCTGCACACTGCAGTTCAGACACAGAGAGAAATTTAAACTGTTGTCATGTATAAAATTCAGCACAACCATTCCTCACTTCTAAAAGCAAACAAAAGACAAAAATGAACCCTTGCAATCTTCAGCGAGGCACTGATTGATGCAGCAAATAACAATAAACAGAAGAGAAAAATCACCCCACTTCCTGTTCCAACAGAGGATTGAAACAGGATTCTTTTCTGTGGGATACTCTTTCTGAGAGTGATCTTTTGGGCTCAGTTCCATGTGCAGTGACAATAAAAGGCACCATGGGGCACAGGCTCTTAAAGAGATAAAAAGAAAGCCAAGGCAAGCATGCGCCTTGCAAATGTTTATGGCTTGCCTGGCCTTGGCAGGATTCTCACATTGCTCTGTGCAAGTCCCTGTTCCATTTGAAATGGGTGATATAAATCAGCCCTGTCAGAGGAGTCTCTGATGGCTTGTGACAAATCAAGAGTCTCTAATCATTACCTCTTGGCTTTGTTGAAGTTCTCAGCACCCCCCGTGCTGCTGTCTGTGATGCTGGGATGGCACAGCCAGAGGTGCAGTAAAAGCACCTCGATGGATAGCAGATGGCTGGGATGGCTCCTGGCAGGGGGATATTGTCACACTCTCATCAGAGACTCCTCAGGGAGTGGGACGAGCCAGGGCAGGGCCTGTGGAGATGTGCAGTGCTTAGAGGAGAAAATCTGCAGTCACAGACAGACATGGCATTTGATGGTTGCTGAGGGGAGTCTCTGGGTCCGTGCAGAGGGGACCAATTGCAGCTGCAAGTAAAGTGGGGCAGAAGGCAGAGGAGGATTTGAGGACAGGGGGAGCCAGGCAGGGAAGCACAAGCAGTGTGGGGGTGAGAGAAGTCTGGAAGAATTGCTGTGCATGCAGAGTCAGGAAATCTTCCCATGACTGCCAGAAAAAAAGGCAGAGGAGCAGATGTGGTGGATAGACAAGTCCTTGGCTGCCTGACTAAAGTATTTGGTTTGTGTGAAGAAACCAGTGAGACCATGTGAGCAGTTGGAAGGGAGATGGGAGCAGAGAGTTTGTGCAGTGGGATTTGCAGGCTGTAGGGATTATGAGTCTGTAATGCTGCTTGAAAAGGGAGGGAAGGTGATGGAAAGGAGCAGAGAGAGCTGCTCTGGTGGTACATCCCTCCAACAGTGCCACTGGTGTGGGAGCAAAAATAGTGGTTCTGAGTGATCAGGGTATGTTAGAAATACTGGGTGCAGATAACAGGAGAGTGGTGAAAAATCCAGGGGAGACAGCATCAAAGGAAAGAGTTCAGCAAAAGGATTGGCTTGGAAAGCAGGAGCAGTGAGCCCTGGTGAGCTGTGGGGGTCAGGCAGAGGCCAGGAGGAGGAAGGAGGGGAGCAGGGGCAGCCTGTGGGGTTATGTGCTGGAGCTCTGGGCAGAGCAGCTCTTGCTCTCTCTCCCCTGTGAAATGCCCTGCCTGGTGTGATGTTTATCACCCTGCACAAGGAACACCTCCAAAAGATGGCTGGCTTGGGCTGCCAGTAGCCAAGGATGCACTGAGGGCTTGTGCAAGTCGGAGGGAGTTTGGTTTGTACCTCTCTTTCCTTTGTTGACTGGTGCCTGTCATCAGGCTGAGGCACATGTGCAGGGAAGGTTTGTGCAGGGGATTGCAGCACATTTCATAGCCTGGAAAAGCATGTGGATCAGGTTGGTTTGGGGCAGACAGGAGTGCTTTGATTACTTAACAGAGTGAACTGCTGTGGGACAGCTCGCTGGGATTGTTCACTGTCAGCCACCATGTAAGGCTGAAAAATGCTCAGAACATGAAATTACTTTTTATTATTATTTCTTGAGATGTTCTGAGAATACTTGTGAGTGGTCACTTTTAAAAAGATCATCTCAGAACTGTTTTAGCTTATCAGCACATAAATCCCAAAGTGGTGATTTCTACAGCTGAAGTGAGTATCAGGATTTTTTTTGTAAATAAAAGATCAGCCCTTACAGCAAACATTTCACGGTGTGATTTAGGGCCTGTGTTTAAACCATCAACTGCTTTAAATGCATTAGCATGCAAAAAAAAATAAATGGGCACTTCAGAGGAGACCTTCCAATGAATTAATAATCACCTCAGCTCTGTGGAGATTGCCTTAAAAGCTGTTCCCCTTTGATCTGGCACAGATTAGCCTCTGAAAGGATTTAGCACAGAGAGGGTTGTTCTCTGACATGAAGGTGTTAAACAGAGATGGAGAGGCCAGTCACTTTAGCCTTCTCTGAATTATATATGAAGCTCTCCAGGATGGAGAGCACAGGCCTAAATTAAAATGTTGCTTGAAGAAAGAGGGAGTTGAGAAGCACTGAAGCATAAAAAGCACCGGTGGAATCACTGTGGAACAAGGAGGTTCCTAATTATTCAAGCTGCTAAATGTAACTGGCTTTTTGATGGCTCACTCAGTGAGATCTTCCTGCAGGTGCAAAACTGGCTGGAGGAGAAAACACTGCAATGAATTGTGTGCTTGGCATGTAATTACACTGGTGCAGTCTCCAGGAGATCTGGTGCTTGGCTCTGCCCTGTGGAGGAGGCTTTGGCCAGCAGTGGGATGGCTAATTGTGGCAGTGTTCTGCTGCCTTCACATTCCAGCCTTCCACAGCCCTTTGATGGGGGCTGCTGGGTTCAAACTCTCAGATTTGTAGAGGCACTTAATTGAAATTAGTTGCAAGGAGTAATGAGTTTGCTGAGGCTTGACTTGTTATGTGTGTAGGTATTTCTCAAGTCCAGGCATCAAGCTGTTTGCACCTACACAAGTGGTGTAGTTGTGTATTCCCTTCCCCAGATGTTCTGCTTATCTCTGCACAGATAACTACACAGCTAACAGCAGAATCTCCAATTTTCAAAGTCCAAAATGCACTGAACAATAATAGAAATCTGTAGCTATCAAACCCAAGCTCAGCATAATTTTTTCAACAGCAGGTGCCCATCTAACTTCCATTAGAGTCTTAAAGGTTGGAAAGGATTTTTAGGATCATTCAAGTCCAACCATTAACCATTAGCACCATCACCATGTTCCTCATTAAAACCATGTCCTGAAGTGCCAGATCCACTTTTTTTTGAACACTTCCAAGGATGGTAACTCTTACACTTACAACCCTTTCTCTGCAGAAATTTTTCCTAAAATCTAATCTAAACCTTCCCTGGCACAGCTTAAGGCTATTTCCTTTAGTCCTTATGTTATCCTTACCTTGTCCTTACAGCACACTTATTTAGGAATATGGCATTAGTGAGTATGGATGCAGCCATTTGACCAGAGTTTACACATAGTAAATTATTTACTGCATTAATCATTCTAATGGATTTTTCAAAGCCTTCATTAATGCAACATCCCTTTTACCAAATGGTGACACACATGATTGCACACATCCTTTGGTGCTGGGGGTATTTGAAACTGGGCTTTCTGGGAGCCAATATACAACCAGATTATCCTGACATTTGAAAAGTGCTTTGTGGAAAGCCTTGACAAGTTCTTGGAAATGTATTACTTATGGAATGGCTGCACATGCTCCATCCTGTACTCCTCTCTTTCCCTGGACAGTGGGACCATCATAGCTTCTAGTCTTTTTAGGGTACAGAAGTGGGTCACACCCTATATTGAAGGACAGCTCCTGAAGGAAAACTCAAAAGCAAATGCAGCACTAGATGTGTCTTTTTTTCACCTGGACACCATGTGCTGATAACAGATGCACCTGGAGGAGAAACCTCAGAGGGAGCTGGGGAAGGAAAGCAGTTCCTAATTAATGGCACTGGTTGATGTTTCATTAAAACAGGTGAGGGTTCCATCCATTTGGCACGAGCCCTGCCTCTGGCCATTAGCACTGGTCAATATTTATGGAGAGCTGTTGCTCTGGAGATGGCAGCTGGGCTGGGATCTCCAGCTGGCTGTTTCCTGGCCATGGTCCCCATGCTGCTGCTGATTCACAGGAATGCTCTCTGGTCACAGATGCAAGCAAGGCCACTCTCAGCCCTGGACATTACCTGTTCTGCCTTTTGCCCCTTGAAATTATCCCCTGGCTATGATCTGTTGCATGATGTTGTTTTGCTGTTGCATTTACAAGGAAGGAATGAGCAGTGCCTCCAGTCAGCTGCTGTGTGAATGTGCAGCCCAGGGGCAGCCCTCAGCTCTGTGTGCTGGTAGCTGCTCAGGCCAAGCACCACTGAATAAATTACCACTCTTTTTCCTGTCTGGGAAGAAGTCAGAAATGAAAAGTGTTGTGGGGAGAGACCAATATCTAGTTAAGCTGTCACTGCACTTAATCCTGTCCACAGGCAGCCTGTGAAGAACAGAGGGGAACCTTCAGTTACTCAGCAAGCTGGTTCCCAAGCACAGGAGCAAACCTGCCTTTTTACATGATATGGCACATTCCCTTTTGCCCTGTCATCACTATTAAATTCAAATACAGATAAAAGGATTTCATTTCAGGAGCAGGAAAGCGAGTGTGCTTCAGCCCTCTTAATCTCTGTACAGTTCAGATTTCCTGGGACTTACACTGAGTGTGTATATCAGATAAAGCCACACTAATTGTGTTCCTTCTTTTTTTTTTTTTTTTTTTTTTTTTCCCCCTCTCCCCATTTTCTTTCTGTTTATCTGGTACTGGATGTTTGGAAACTGCAGGACTCTGTTTGGAAACAAGATCAAGTCGGTGGCCAAGAAAGCATTCTCAGGGTTGGAGGCTCTGGAGCACCTGTGAGTAACCCACCATGCCTCAGAGTTTGGGAAAGGGGGGTCTGCCAAAAGTAGCTGCTTGAGAAATCTGCTAGCAATTTAATAGTGTCTTTGTAAACTGAGAAGTCAGTCCATTTGTGGGGGCCACCTGCTTCCTTCTCATTATAAGCCTGCCTCAACTTTGGCCTTTTTTTGTGCCAGGAAGAAAGTTATAGAACATATGGGAAATTTGCATGCTCCTCATTTTTGAGAGTATCACCTTGACTTGCACATTACTGCTTTGCAGGCTGTTGGCAATGAAAATAGGCTGGTTCAGAAATAGCACTCTCTCCTCCTTTGCCCCAGCTTCTCCTAAAGCCAGGCTCTGGCAATGACATGTGTTGCAGATGAGTGGTTTTGATCCATCCCCACTGAACATCCCCATTCAGCACAACCCCCTTAGAGCCATTTGCAAGAAGTAAATTTTGGCTGCCTCTGTGTAATTTTTTTTCTGTGTCCCAAGGCTGATGACTCCAGCAGTGATTCATGAATAACCTCCTTTCTTGGATTAAGACAAGTTAAAGTATATGTGACTGTACTCTACATGTTTTATTGGCTGTTGATTGTATGAAATGTTATGGCCATCGAGAGCACACTGAAAGATTTGGGCTGCCTGACTGGGAGTACATTCCCAAATAAAGGTGCCTTTAGTGCTCTACTGAGATTGTCCCTACATGTCACTTAGTCAACTCCAGCCCTAAATCTGACACTGTATTTTTTCAGAGAACAAATTATTTTTAATTAGCAATAGTTGTGAGGGAAGCTCTTAACCCCTGCCTTTTGGAATACTGGGATGTTCTTTTAAACCCAACAGTATCCTCTCCAAGTAATTTTCAAATAATTCCTCAGATGCTGCTTAGTGCAAGTATTTGCTTTCTTTTATGTTTGCTGAAGGTCTAGCCTGGGGTACCACATTCCTGGCTATCTTTGGTTATGGAGGGGGCTGAGGAATTTCTGAGCTATGCATGATGGAGGTAGCTCAGACTGAGAAAGTGTAGTGAGGAGATGGAGTAGGGAATGATTCAGTTAATTTTTGTTGGCTGGCTATTGTTCAGCAATACTGTAATAATACCAAGGTGTCTTGAGGCACATTCTATGTGCTGCAAGTGCAGAAGGTTTTAACAAGGAGTTAGCAAATGACATGCTGCTGGAGTCATTTCTGAAATCAATGTGAGAGGCTGTGTCCCAGGCAGAGCATCCCTTGTGCTCACTGTGCCTGTGCTTGTGCTGCAGGAACCTCGGGGACAACGCCATCCGCTCCATCCAAGCCGACGCCTTTGGCAGGATGAGGAGCCTGCGGCAGCTGTAAGTGACTGTCCTGCTCCCCCCGCAGCAGGAGGATCCTCCTGCCCCTGTGTGTGGGCAGCAGCACCCACATTACACCCATTCACTGCCCCCTCCCCTGGATCCTCCTCTCTGGGGTGTTTTTACATTAGGAGATGCCACGGGAACATCATGCATGTAATAGTGAGTGAAATGAGATCATTGGGATAGGTTGTTCCAGCAGGTTTGTGCCTGTGCAATTATTCATTCTGTTCAGGAAGTCCAGCCCTGGTCCTGTTAGCCAGCTCTCCTGCTCACACCACCATGGATTTAATTCCCAGTGGCCCATCTGCTCCCTTGCTGTAGCTGTGTTCAGGGTTCACACACAGGACTGATACTGCAGTGATAAGCACCATTTGAACTGCATCCACTTGTCATTCAGCCTTCTGGTGTAAAAATACGGATGTGTTATCAGAGCTGGTGCTTGTGCTCCAGGCTGGGGCTCTGCACTGTTATCAGACACTGTTTCCAGTCCTGCCTGGTTTCCTTTTCTCTTCTTCTCTATAAATATTTAATCCACTGTCAGTGTATTGCTATGCCCTGGAGTAGTGCAGTGTCTGTGGAACAGAAAATCATTTATTTGGTGTTTGGGCAGGTACAGATTCTTGCTCCTGACATTGGAAATGGGAATCAGATGGTCACTGTTGGCCAGTGACACTTGATACCAGTGACTGGGAGTGAAGAAGATAAACACTGCTTCTGTTGAATGATGAAAAACTTTATCTTCTGCGCTGGCACTTGAAACAAAATTGAGATGAAAGATTGATCTTACTAGGAAGAGATAGTGAGATCTCAGATATTGTGAAGGAATGTTTATAAAATGGAGAAGTTCAAATAGAGGACATTTACATGCACAATACATTGTGCTGAAGGATCTCGTGACCTGTCCCAAGTAGCCAGGAGGGTTTTATGCCATCATATGTGTTAGAGGCTACACATCTTTCTAGAACAGCAAAGTGGACAGCTTTGAAAAATCAAATCCCTGTATTCCCTCCCTCTCCAGTCAATTTCTTTCTTTTTCCCTTTCCTGCTCATTTCCTGAGGTGTTTGGTAGAAAAGGAGCTGGAGATTCACATCTTCCAGTGCAGTGCTGGAGTTGGGATTCTGCTGTGCTCTTGATACCCTGCTCTTGCATAGCTTGCAGTATTGCAGGACAGGAGCTCTCTCTGGGGCATTTTCCCAGTCTTTGAGGCATTCTCACATTCAATTCCAAGGATCAGACTGAGTTTTGCAAACCAGACCAAGGTATGAATGCCCTGTTTGTGTAAATTTACAGTTCTTCACTGGCCTTAGAGCTATGCTGAGCCATAATTTGGCCCAGAATATTAAAAAGCACCCACATGAATCCCAAAGCTCCCTTTTTCTTCCTGCTCTTGAGTTCTCTGGAGGGAACTCAAGGCCTTACAGTGGGAGCTGGGTGTCCTCTCTCTCTCTGGTCAGCTGTTAAGTGCTGGATTTGGTCCCCACCAAACCACAGGGGCAGAGCAGGAACTCATTGACATTGCTTGTCTGTTCCTGGGGATCACTCTGGGAACTGCTAAATAATTACAAGGTGCTGCAGAGTGCCACTGCAGTACAGGAGGGGGTTTCTCTACGTGGAGATGAAATTCTGTTTAAATATGTCATGTCTGTAACATCATCAGTGCCTCGAGGACATCCCTGCAGTCCTTTTTCCTCCTTCCACCCATGCTGGGGAGGGGGCAGGAGGAATGTGTTTAACATGAAAGGGCTGTGAGCATCCCAGCCTTCCCTCTGTGCAGGGCTCACAGCACAAAACTCATGTTGGTTTTGTTTCCCTGCAGCCACATCAACAGTGACAGCTTCCTCTGTGACTGCCAGCTGAAGTGGCTGCCCCAGTGGTTAGTGGAGAAGGAGCTGCAGTCCTTTGTGGTGGCCACCTGTGCCCATCCTGAGTCACTGAAAAGCAAGAGCATTTTTGCCATCCAGCCAGAGAGTTTTGTGTGTGGTAAGTCTTGCCTGCATGTTTTGAGGTTGTATGAAGGGTAGGAGTCACTTGGGAAACATTTTCTTTGAGTACCAGCATGTTATTATGAGAGGGTTTCTGTTTTGTTTTGTTATTCAGTGGGATCAAAGGAAGCCCAAGCCTGCATTTAAAAAATTTGTCATTGGCTGCAATTTATTTCCCACTAAAACCACACAGTGCATTGCTTGCATCCAGAGTATTCCTTACAGGGCTCCCTGAGTATTAAATCAAAAGGGACTAAAGCCTGTTCCACTTCCAGATGGGGCTGCCCAGACACTTCCCCAGTCTTCTCAGTTTGACACTATCAAGACTGCAGCTGTAATTTTTTTTTTATTCTGCAGTGTTCTGAGCTATTCTGTAGATTTGTGTTCTTCACCCACCTTTTCTCCCTCTTGGAGACAACAAAGAGTTAAAACCCAGAGTTGAATCCCTCCATCACAGCTGCTGCTTTGGGGCCAGGGGGCCACTGAGGCCCACCCAAATACTGCAGTTGCCTCTGCACCTGAGCTATGGTTTCAAAGCAGCTTTACTTAATACCCAGCATACATAAACATCTACTACCTTTCTCATAAAGAAAGAGAAATTTAAATCATCAGAAGAGGCCAAATCAATGCTGCTTAGGCATCCAGGTTTTGGGGAAAAGAAAGGCCAGGTTTGGGAGCCAAACCCTGTGCAGTGGAGCCAGCGTGTGAGGATCCTGGGTGGAGCTGCTTGAAGGAAAAATGAGCTTTTGCAAACACTGTTTAACTGAGCTGAATGCATGAGTTGCACTGCACACGGGGCAGAAGTTTTGTTCCAGTGTCCCTCCTGATCCCCCAGTGACATGCTCTGCCTAGGTGGCCTCTGTCTGAGCAGGCTGGGAGGGAGGCTTGCTGTGCTCATCTGGAAGAGGAGATCCTCAGGGCTCCATCCCCACAGCAACATCACAAAGCAAAAGCAGCTTTGCTTCCCCGTGCCTGCCAAGTCCTCCAGGGCATTAGTAGTCCTGCTTCCAGAGGCCTGGCTGTTTAATTAAACCTTAGTCAAATATTAAATTACACCATTTGTAGAAACCTAATAAATGAATCTGCTTGGAACTTTGCTAAAACCAACAGTCTTCAGGGCAGAGAGAGAGTGTGCAAAGCTTTCCAGCCCGGTCGAGTGACAGGCAAAGGCAGCTGCTTCTGCTTTGGGCTGCTTAAGAGTCATAGAGTCCTTTAGGTTGGAAAAGACCTCTAAGATCTTTGAATCCAGCCATCAGCTTGCTACAGCCAAACATACCACTAAACCACAGCAGTGAGGGCCACACTGACACATCTTTTAAATACCTCCAGGGATGGTGAGTCCACCAAGTCCCTGGTCCCTGGGCAGCCCATTCTGGTGCTTGACAGCCCTTTGGAGGAAGAAATGTTTTCTGTTAGCTAATCTAAACCTCTCCTGGCACAACTTGAACCTATTGTCTGAGAGAGGAGACCAATCCCCACTTCACTAAAACCTCCTGTGAGTGATTTTCCTTGGAGGTGACTCTTGCAGCCCTTTAAGTGCCCTCTCCCCTCCTACTTCATGCCAGTGCAGGTCTGGAGGTGAGGTTTTAATTTGTCGTGGTCTTCATGCATGGATTGTACAAGGAAGGACAACCTGAATGTAGTCTGACTATCTTCTTCAGACCATAGTATCCATACAACAGAAAGATACCATAGCATCTTTCTCAGATTCAGTTGGTGAAGGAGCTGGGTGTCTTGTAGGTGTCTGAGATCCCTGGTGACCATCTCAGCCCACTGAAGGGACCAGAGGAACAACAATCACACGTAAACCAACAACTCAGAGGAGTTGTGCATGGCACACCCACTCCACAGAGCACTGCTTATTTCTCATTTCACCTCTTGCCTTGCTCCAGTCTCCCCTCAGTCCAGCACTGACTATTGCTGCTGTTTCCTCCCAGACGATTTCCCCAAGCCTCAGATCATCATCCAGCCCGAGACGACGGTGGCCGTGCTTGGCAAGGACATCCGCTTCACCTGCCTGGCCGCCAGCAGCAGCAGCTCCCCCATGGTGTTCGCCTGGAAGAAGGACAACGAGATGCTGCACAACGCCGAGATCGAGAACTTCGCGCACGTGCGCGCCAAGGACGGGGAGGTGATGGAGTGCACCACCATCCTGCACCTGCGGCACGTCACCTTCGCGCACGAGGGCCGCTACCAGTGCGTCATCACCAACCACTTCGGCTCCACCTACTCCAACAAGGCCCGCCTCACCGTCAATGGTGAGTGCCAGCTGCTCGCTCTCCTCAGCCTGACTCACTGCAGTCCTGTGGGAGCCCCTCGCTGCTCCCCAGGGTTTGTTCCTGATGGATGTGCCCTGTCAGGAGCACACGCCATTTTGTGTTGGCTGCTGCTGTAATTGCCCTGCTTTCTGACCTTTCTTCTGGTTAGCTCCGGGTCAGAGATGGAGGGAATTTGGCATGGACAAAACAAAAGACCAAGGAGGCTTTTCTTCCCAGGATATCATGAGGTTTATTCCTGAATAGGGTCCAGGGAAAAAGAGGGCAAACCAAGGAGTGGAGGGGAATTCAAACCTCACGTGAGGGGCGGGGAAACTGAGCTGCAGCCAATGGGATTGCACCAGAGGGGCGGGGCTAAGGGAGGGCTGAACCAACTTCACAGAACTGCAGGGGAGTACAGAACAATTTTTCACTTATTGTAAACATTGGTCTAAACTAAGAAATACACAGAAAAACAACTAAGCGTGTGAAAAAACAGCAAAATATGGAGAAAAACAACTAGGCAGTAAAATATGGATAAAAACAGCTAAATATAGTTTAGCTGGTGCATATGCTATAGACTACAGCGTGGACTTGTTGACATGTCGCTGTGGCCCAGGCTTGTTCTTATTACTGCAAATTGTCACCGTCATTCCCCTCCGTGGGAAGGGAAGCAGAAGATGGCGCTCCCCACGGAATCATGTAAGAGACTGCACAGTGCGATGGTGGTGAGGATGGTCGTGACAGACAGAGATCTCTCTAAGCCAGGTCTTGTGGTTTATTGCATAGGGTGTGGGTAAAAAGGGCCCTGCCAGGAGCTGCCAGCCACAGCTCGGAGCAGGGCAGAAAGAGAGTGGGGGGTAGTAAGAGTTGTAAGAGGTAAGAAAGTGGTAAGAGAGGGAAGTAAGAGAGCGATTTTCCTGTTTACAATATAATCTTCTATGTTGAATATTCTAATTTCTGCTAACCAATCTAATACAAAATACAAATCCTATAGCATTTACAGACAGCCTGTTCGAATCATTACACTACCGTAATGTGTTACACTTTAAACCCTAAAAACAACTCTTTGGACCCCTTCTGCCAGGCTAGCAGTGTCTTCTCTGACCTTTGGACCTCCTCTCCAGCAGAATGCATTGTTGTATTGAGGGGGGATTACTTTCAGCTGGCCATCCTATTGTCTTCCAGTTATTTAGTAACTAAGGTTTGGTATCTCTAAGGTGGCTTTCATAGCAATCTCACTTACGGTTTCCATATTCTCAAGTCCTTTTGCTAGGCAAGGTTTTCCCGATTCATCCCTCCCAACAGAACCACTCACTCCCTCTCCACGTTTCCCCTTTCCCAGTGCTGCCGTCCTTTATCAAGACGCCCCACGACATCACGAGCCGGACGGGGACGACGGCGCGGCTGGAGTGCGCGGCCGAGGGGCACCCGGCGCCGCAGATCGCCTGGCAGAAGGACGGCGGCACCGACTTCCCCGCGGCGCGCGAGCGCCGCATGCACGTCATGCCCGATGACGACGTCTTCTTCATCACCGACGTCAAGGTGGAGGACATGGGCGTCTACAGCTGCACGGCCCAGAACTCGGCCGGCTCCGTGCTGGCCAACGCCACCCTCACCGTGCTGGGTAGGAGCCCCGGCGTTCAGATTCCGTGTTTCACGTGTTCTTTAGTGTGTAACTCTAAACTCTGTGTAGAGTGCGAGCTGCTGCTTCCCTGTTTTGGTCAGACATAATTCCAGGACATCTCACTGTCTCACGCCCTGAGAGATGGAAACAAAAGAGAGTTGGGGGCAGCAAATGGCCAAACTTATAAAACTATGAAAATCCAAGACCCATCATCCATTTCTGAGTGGAGTCCCTGCCTAAATGTACCTGAAGGCCCTTCAGCAAATATAACAGCTTTTTATTCCCTTAATTTTGTCTGGCCTCTGTTTTTAGGTAGTGCCAACAAGGCATCACCTGTGCCCTAGGAGGCCAAGTGCAAGTGGGAAGTGGGAGGGATGGCTGTTCAATCTCTTTATCAGTTGCAGATAAAAGAGAGACAGAGTCAAATGATCTGCTTAGTCTTGTTTCATTTTTTTACTCTGGAGTTCTCTAATGAAAAATACCTGTTAAGCAAGAGCAGGAGCTGTAAGTCACATCTCCTCTTGTGCTCAGGAAGATCTTCCCACCAGCCTATTTGCTATCTGGGAAAATGACTTCAAAAAGAAATTGTACTTAATCTCTTTTGCCGTATGAAATAATTCACTTGCCAGCTGTTGGCCCGTGATCTTGCAAGTTTCTTGTTGGGAAAACTTAACACAAATTTGCCGTGGTTGGTAAATCTGTTGCCACATTCCTGAGCACGGACCTGCTTCACGCAGGAACATTCAGTTCTGTTTAAATCCCTCCCTCACCATGAATTTCTGCCTTTGTTCCCCCGCAGAGACCCCGTCCTTGCTCCATCCCCTGGAGGACCACGTGGTGTCGGTGGGCGAGACGGTGGCGCTGCAGTGCAAGGCCACGGGCAGCCCCCCGCCCCGCATCACCTGGCTGAAGGGCGACCAGCCCCTGGTGCCCACGGACAGGCACCACTTCGCCTCGGGCAAGCAGCTGCTGGTGGTGCGCGGGGCGGTGCCGGAGGACGCGGGGCGCTACACCTGCGAGATGTCCAACACGCTGGGCACGGAGCGCGCGCACAGCCAGCTCAGCGTGCTGCCCGCCCTGGGCTGCCGCAGGGACCGCACCACGCTGGGCATCATCACCATCGCCGTGGTCTGCAGCATCGTGCTCACCTCCCTCGTCTGGGTCTGCATCATCTACCAGACCAGGAAGAAGAGCGAGGAGTACAGCGTCACCAACACAGGTACTGCGCTGTGCCGGGGTCCCCCTGAGCTTTGAGCTGCAGGCATCCCACCGAGCCTGGGGCTCTCTCGGCTCACAGGGCTGGAACAGCCTCCACTTGCTGCTGAAGTGTGTTCAGAGCTGCTTTCTTCCCTTGGCTGGTTCTTCAGGAAGGTCTTTTCCACTTGGCAGTTGCTTTGGTTTTCCATGACCATACATGATAACTTTTGAGACAGTCTGGAATATGTCCGTGATGCTTGGAGCCTGTCTTACTTTTTGGAAATCTGTGTTTTCAAAGTCAAAACTTCAAAAGGTAGACTTTGAAGCTGGAATCCCTTTTCCACATTGGCTATAAGAGCTAACCCTGCTGCTGGGGGGTGGTATGTTACTTTTTAGAGCAAATTAGCATTTATTGCTTTCTCGTGATGCTCAGAGGGGATAATTCGGTGCTGAAATAAGTGTTGCAGTGAGAATAGTGTCCTGCCCTCCTTACACAGCCTCTGAACAAAACAGAAATATGGAAGAACCACCCTAAGTCTTTCCCAGCTTGGAATTCCTAGCCTTCCTGCATTATGCTTAGCTTTAGATAGAGTACAAAAGGATTTTTAAAGATATGGGTAGGTAGGAAGTCTTGGATAGCCTATTAGCAGTGTGATGTATTAGTGGGATTCTTTTATAACTCCTTTTTTCAATCCTGAAAATCCAGGGCTTCATACCCTGATATAATTGAGTTTCACTTGGTTTTGTGTGGCAAGGGAAACTGAAATTGCCTGATAGAAAATGGAGACAGCTAAGAACAGTCAAGAGGCTTAAGACTTATTTTCTGCTTAGGAGAATCAAAGAATCATATGCTATTCTGCAGAATACTTTTACTCCTGACTTCAGGAGGCAGAAGACTTGAGTCAAAGGAAGGACTGAATTTCAGGGGAAAGAAAAGGATTTACTTACTCTGAATAAATAGTTCTGTTGCACCTACTGTGTACTGACTATGCCACATGCAAACACTCAAAGTGCCTTTATCAGCACTTTCTCCCACAGTTTTAAGCTTTGAAAAATCAGGAATGGGGCTTCTGAGGGGAAAGGAATATTTAGACAGTTCAGAAAATAACCGGTTCTAGATCTGCTCCCAAATCCTCCTTGAAAATGAGAATTTACTTTAAAAATCCTGCTGGGAACTGACTTTTCCCTGCTGCCATTGCTGTAGATGAGACTATTGTGCCTCCTGATGTGCCAAGCTACCTGTCCTCCCAAGGGACTCTGTCGGAGCGCCAGGAAGTGGCCATTGGAGTGGAGACCCCGCAGCCCAATGGGCACATGGACAGCAACGGTGAGAAATGGCTTCATTGGCCCCTAGGGCTGCATCTCTGCTTGCTATGGGAGGTAGAAGGCTCAGCCCAGAGGAGTTCTGTGTTTGTGTTTGCTCTGAGTTATCTGAGAGATCTTCATAAAGTAACTGCTGCATTTATGCAGAGCAGGGATCTGTGTTTGACTTCACAGAGCTCTCCTCTCCCAGCAGTAAGTGTTCCTACAAGCTGGCTGCCTCAGAAACTGCTCACTCAGGCCCTAAGGACTGGTTTTTTGCTAATTTTGGATTCTTTTTTTTGGCAGCAGAGTTACCTGTAGTCAAACTAGAAAATGCATTAGCATTGCCTGTCCCTGCCTTCAGGCTTTGAAATTAAATGTTGGGGTTTTACACTATTTAAACACAGCACATTAGGAAGGAGAAGTTAAGAGTTCTGAACTAAGATCCTCCTGAGATTGTGCAGCATTTATTCTGTTAAATGTTTGCTGAAAATTATCTGTTATCTCCATTGCTATTTTTCCTCTCTTTTCTAGTATAAGTATAACCAACAAGCCATCTAATTGTGAGCAGATGGCTGTGATCCTTACCCAGATGGTTTGTTTGTTACAGGGATGTGTCAGGCTGATGCTGGAAGGTGTCCAGATGTTGAAGCTCCTGCTGTAGGTTGCAGACAGCCCAAGCTGTGTATCAGCTATAATAAAGACACTTGGAAAACTGAGGACATGGCTGATGGAATGCTTGTTCCAGACAAGACAGGTACAAACCCCATTAATCTGGGAAGGCATTTTGTGTTTGTACAGATCACTAAACCCTCCAAGTCAGACAGCATTCACACAAAAAATTGTTACCTTCAGAGAAAAAAAAAGCTCAGAATGATTCTCAGGTGCAAGCACAGAAAATTTACTTTCTTCTGCTTGCTTTGATCCTCTCTCAAGCTTGGATGGTTGGAATTTCAGGAACAGTCAGAAGCAGAGTAAATCTCCCAATTGCCATTCTGTGCAGCTGGCTAATGGGAATTTTGATGTGAGAGCACTTTCAGGACTGAAAGTGTTAAAATTTTTCATATTCTTTTAAAAAGGCTGTTGACTTCAAAGCTCTGCTTTTTAATTTATTTTCAAAATTTAAAGGTTGTTTTGGGCACTACACCTGCCTCTGCTCTTTGCCAATTTCTAGGGTGTTACACTCATACTTTTCTATTTTCAGGATGTGCTCTCTGTTCTCACACTGTATTGTAAAAGCCACAAAAAAACCAGCCAATGAAACAAATTTTCTCTCTAGGAGAAACTAATGTAAAGTTTATTTAATAATGGAAGGTTGGTGAGCACACTAAGAAAATTAATTTTCAACATTTAGAAACTCCTTGCTGCTTTGAATTCTGCTCATCTGTTGTTCCCACTACCAGTAATAACGTATCTTGAGATAACTCAGAGGAGTGTGAGCTGATGGTGATCCTTGTAAAGCAGCAGCAGCACAAAAATAAGAAAGGTAACTTGGCATTTTAAAGCAGCTGCAGGAAAGTTCCACTTTGCACTTCTACCCTGATTAGAAAGTATGGAAAAGGAAATAAATGCATAGTTTATTAAAAAAAAAAGTACTTTGGAGTGAAAAAGAATCCCTGACTAACTAAAGCTGTTAATTGGAATACCTTTAGTGATGGTGGCTACAGAGTTCTGAAAACTGAGTGTGTAATTGCCCTGTGTAAGACCACATTATTTAGTGAGAGATTCCCCCTCTGAACTGCACAGAACTGCCCTTTCCTTCCACGACTTGTGTGCTCCAGTGCTGACCACTCCAGCTGCCCATTTTCCCTTGCTGACCTTCCCTTTCTCCCCCAGTGTTGACCACTCCCAGCTCCCCATTTTCCCTGCTGACTCTCCCTTCCTCCCCCCAGTGCTGACCACTCCAGCTCCCCATTTTCCCTGCTGACTCTCCCTTTCTCCCCCCAGTGCTGACCACTCCCAACTCCCCATTTTCCCTGCTGACTCTCCCTTTCTCCCCCCAGTGCTGACCACTCCCAGCTCCCCATTTTCCCTGCTGACTCTCCCTTCCTCCCCCAGTGCTGACCACTCCAGCTCCCCATTTTCCCTGCTGACTCTCCCTTCCTCCCCCAGTGCTGACCACTCCAGCTCCCCATTTTCCCTGCTGACTCTCCCTTCCTCCCCCCAGTGCTGACCACTCCCAGCTGCCCATTTCCCCTGCTGACTCTCCCTTCCTCCCCCCAGGGCTGACCACTCCAGCTGCCCATTTTCCCTGCTGACTCTCCCTTCCTCCCCAGGCTTCGGGCTGCCCGTGGTGTGCCGGGAGTGCAGCGGCAGCAGGGACAGCGGCAGCGCGCACTCGCTCCCCAAGGACTCGGAGAGCCCCAGGGCTGTGGAGGGCGCCCAGCCCAGTGCACTGAGCACCAAGGAGTGCCACAGGAAGAGGGCTGCAGGCCCCACCAGCCTTCTGCATGCTCAGCCCTGCAATGGGATTGCCAGTGGCAAGAGGCTGGAGACAGATGGGACCCTCTACCCCAGCAACCACGACAGGATAAGGGCGGAGGGCGCGGACACGCACGGTATGTCCTTGCTGGGGTCACCTCTGCTCCCCTGCACTGCTCCCCTCAGCCCCTCCAGCCAGCTCACGGGCAGGGTGGGGTTGGTTTGAGCACAGCATGGAGTCAGTAAGCTTGGGGAAGACTTCCAAAGTCATGGAGGATGGGAGTGCTTGTCAGGCTGGGCATCACCTAACCACGCTGTTCCTTTGGTGTTTACAGGCTCTTCACAAGCAGCAGCAAAGCCTTCAGAGCTCAACAACCTTAATTTGGTGAGAGCTTCACCTGCAGGAGGATCATTAAAGCAACTGAATGTGCTTCCTGAAATATCCCCAGCACTACTGGATCTGCAGAGGGAGGCAGAGGTGCAGCAGGCTCTCCTGCCCAGCAGCAGGACAGCCCAGCCCCACGACTCCACCCATGAGCCCAAGCTGCCCAGCAGGTCTCTGGACTGAGACAGACTGACTGCCACGTGCAAATTAACAAACACACTATTACTTTTTTTAATTTTTTTTTTTTTTTTTTTTTGCACAGAGTATATAGGCTACTTACTTCTACCTCGAATCTTGAACTGATGGCCTGGCAAAGGCAACCAACTGAGGTATGAGAAACAAGCTTGTATGGGGAACAAACTCCTGTTCGAGCGTCATCTGATTGTACATAGTTTAAAACTTCCCTGAGAAGTATGAAGTGTTCAAAAGTCAACTTGCATATGAAGCACATAAATGCAAGGGATTATTGTGTAAAGAGAAAAGTATTTGATACAATTGTACATAAGAGTTTTCATATATAAATATATATATATATAAAAAATATATATATCTTTTACAGAGGCTATTTTAATCTTTAGTGCATGGGAAACTGAGTGAAATTTTACAATTTTGGCAATATTGTTTTCAGTATCAGGTTGCTGTTAAACTTTGTGAGAGAAATAATTCTGGTGCCTTAAATGCATAAACAGAACTTTTAAAAGCCAGACTGTTCCAAAGGGATTTTCCTCTTTTCAGTGGAAGTTCCTTTACACCATGTACACCAGGGCTGGGGCAATCCCAGGGACTGGTTGGGTGGAGAAGTGACCAGGAGCAGCCCTGAGGAAAGGGACTTGGGGATGTTGGTGGATCAGAGGCTGGACATGCCCTAGCCATGTGTGCTCACAGCTCAGAAACCCAGCTGTGTCCAGAGCCTTGTGGGCAGCAGATTCTCCTCCTCTGCTCCACTCAGGTGAGACCCCACCTGGGGTTCTGCACACATTTCTGGTGCCCTCAGTATAAGGACTGTAGTGATGAGACCAGCAGTAATGAGTTCAAACTGAAAAAGGGAACATTTAGGTTAAATACAATAGAACTTGAAATTCTTCCCTGTGAGGGTGGTGATGACAATGGCATCCTGGCCTGGATCAGGAATGGTGTGGCCAGCAGGAGCAGGGAGGTCATTATTCACCTGTCCTTGGCACACTGAGTGCTGTGTCCAGTTCTCCCCTCAGTTTAGGCAGGACATTGAGATGCTGGAGTGCATCCAGAGGAGAGCAACGAGGCTGGTGAGGGGCTTGGACCACAAACCCTGTGAGGAACAGCTGTGGGAGCTGGGGGTGTTTAACCTGGAGAAAAGGAGACTCAGAGGTGACCTCATCACTCTCTAAAACTCCTGAAAGGTGACTGTAGCCAGGTGGTGTTGGGCTCTTCTCCCTGGCAATGACTGGCAGAACCACAGGACACAGCCTTAAGCTGTGCCAGGGGAAGTTTAGGCTGGACATCAGGAAAAAATTCTTCACTGAAAGAGTGATTGGGCATTGGAATGAGCTGCCCAGGGATGTGGAGTCACTGTCCCTGGATGTGGCACTTAGCCAGGTAAGGCAGTGTTAGGTCATAGGTTGGACTTGATCCTCTCAAAGGTCTCTTCCAACCTTGTTAATCCTGTGATTCTGTCCCTTCCAACCCAAGACATTCTGTGATTCAACTGGGTTACTTAGCACAAATTTCCTTCCCCTTGGAAATTTATTGTACTTAACACATTGAATAACAGAGATCTTCAACTGTGTCAAATGAAATTTATCAAGAAAAAAAGCAGTGAGCAATTACATAGCAACCTGATATTTTCCTGTTGGTGGAAGAACTTAAATTCCATTATTTTTCAAAACTTTATAAAAATTAGTATTTGAACCGTGACTGTGTGAGACTTTAGAGTGGACCACACAGGAGGCACTAAATAACTCTTCAACAGTGCAGAGCCCCAAAACAACCAGAGGAAAAGGCTGTTTTGACTGGGAAGAAGTTGTTACCAAAATAAATAACTTGTGCAGTAAACCAGGGGTGGTCTCAGAACAGTGCACCTCTCAAACAGGGCATCACAGGAGGTGTTACCTGCCACGTGTGCTGGCACAGCACTGAGTACCACGGGCCCTTCCCCTCCCAAAGGGACCCAGCTCCACCTGTCTGAGGTGTGTGCAGCACTCCAGCCTTGCCCTGCTCAGAATGAATAACCTCTGCCAGTGTAATGCATTTTCACACCCAAAAAACACATCTGTTCTGTGGGGGGTTTGAAACCATAGAGCTGTTTTGACAACAAAACTAAACTGCACTCCTAAGGGGACAGCTGCATCACTAATTCATCCAACACTTTTTTTTTCCCCCTGCAACACAATATTACACTTTGTAGTTGAACAGCCAGACTCTCTATATGAAAATTTCACCTTCAAATAAATGAGTTATGCTGCCTTGTGCAGCAATTCTGGGCTAGTTAGAAATACACTTATAAGGAAAACTGTGGATTCGTGGTTGAACAGACTTTTAAATGGAAATGTCCCCAATGTTTTTATGTGGTCTTTTAAGTTCCTCCATTAATGGGGGGTATAAAGAAGTGCCCACATCAGTCAAACAGATCTTTGTCACTTCTTACTTCACAGTGGCTCTTTTTATTTATAGAAAGGTTGCTTTCTGTTGGTGTTTGTTGGTTCCTGTGGATGGAGGACTCCCAGTTCTTTGTGATTTGAGTTCTGCTAACACGAGGTTGCTAACTCTGGTGATGACTACTTTGGGGCAGGTTTATCATGGTGGGGAGGGAGGGGTTGTTACTTTTTTCCTTAGGAGCAACTCAAATACCATTTCCACTGAGGCTGGGTCTGGGAATCCACCTTTGCCAGGACTGTGGCTCAGCACAAGCAGCAGAGACAGGGCAGAAACCCTTCAGGTTCACTTGGGATCCATCACTGAGGGACCTGCCCTGTGCTGCTGCACCTGTGGGGTTTCAGGGAGTGGCTGCAAGCTGCCCTTTGGTTTTATTACAAGCTGGTCCTACCCAGGCCTAGCTTAAGGAGCCACCATCCCCTGTAAGGGAAGGAGTTCAGGGTCAGGGAGAGCAGCAGCTGCCCCTGGATGAAGCCAGGCATAATTCAGCCTTTACCTGTCTGTCCCATCCCTGACTATTGACACGTTTGCACTTTGAGACAGGTGGTGAATTATGCTGAGTGCCAAGTTTATTCAAAGCAAAAGGAAATGGATGTTAGGAAATTATAAACTGAGCACAGTTTTCCCTCTACTGAAGGGAAAATGCTGCAGAACCAACTCATGGAACCAGGGACATAGGGAGGATGGGAATGATCCAATGGGCTCATTTTGCTGGCAGAAATGTCATCACCAGTGCAGATACAAAGCATGTTTGCCATGTTAACATTGAAAATAATGTTTCTGAATAAAGTTAACTGCCTAATGTTATGACTTCCACTAAATATGTGAATTTGCTGCTTCTAAGAGGCAATGTGAAAGAGGAAGTATTACTTTTGTGTACAAATTTATTTATTTATTAGAAAATTTGGTACAATGTTGTACATTGAAAAACATGTAAGATATTGAAGTGTCTAACAAATGGCATTGAAGTGTCTTTAATAAAGGTTCATTTATAATATTACGGCTGATTTGTTGAGAGTGAGCTTTTGGGAGTTTCAGTTGAAAATTAAATAAAATTCTAATCCATTGCTATATCTCTTCTCTGTCTTTCTCTCATGAGATTAACTGCCAAAGTACCTGCTCTTAAAATTGGGCCATGAGCTCCTGGGGAGCAGCCTGGCACGTGGATGGGGTGGAATTTGGGGCTGCATTGAAAAATACAATACAGAACTTGTAAGAAATACATTTCCACTATATCAGCTTGCTTTAGGATCTGGCAAGTCCCTCTATCTTGGCAGTGAGAACAGAACAGATGAGGGGTGTGTGCATGTGTGCAAGTAAAAACAGGGCCAGGACAGCACCAGACCCAGCTGCAGTTGTGAACACCTCTGGTGTTCCCAAACCCCAGCCCCACCCTGGATGGAAATTCCAGAGGTAGCTTTGGAGATAAGCCTGAATTCTTGTTTTAACCAAAAATCTCAATTCAGTTTCTGTATATTTTTTAAAAATTGAAACTAACTCCCCCTTGAAATAATCATTTTGGGTATAAAGCAGGTTGTCTGAGAATATTCAAAGTTCCTTAACACATCTGGGAGTTAAAATTTTTTAAAACTGAGAGAGGTTTTAAGAGGCTGCTGCCTGGTCTGAAATTTAAGTTGTTAGCCTACTTTATCCCAGTACAATTAGTTTCTAAAATTTTGGCAAACTTGAAATAACAAAACATTGCTAAAATTTAAACAGACATAGCAGAACCCACGCATTTTTTGTCTATTTTTTCTCCCCTCAGTCCCAAAACTAAAAATGTCCTTTTTATCCATATTAGGCAAACTGGTACACTTGTCTGCTGCCATTCCCAGGTACCTTTGGCCTTATTGTGATGCAGAGCTGCTCCACTGGCACAGAGGAAGGGTCACATCTGTCCCCTCCCACCATTAGCTTGGCTGAAACAATTTGGCTGCTTGGTTGGGTTTTGTTTGGGGCTTTTTATTTTAATTTAAAAAATTAAAAATTTAAAAACAAAAAAAAGGTGATGACAAAAGCTAATTCTGCAATATTAATTAGAAACAACAAAAATGGCACCCTTTGGACCCAATGACATAAAGATGATTATTTACAGCTCAACTGCACTGCTAACCCCCTCACCATGTTTAAAAGCTTCAATAGAAAATGTGATAGATTTTTGAGACAGAGTAATAAATCTCCTGGTCCCCAACCCCTAAAACTGGATGTGATACATACATATATATATAGAATATCATTAAAGAGACAGCCTCAAAGTGGCAGGAAGCACAGCTACACCAAGCCATGGTAAAGAGAAGCATTGCCAGCCAGCCAATACAGGACTTGGCTGAATTCCTCATTTTAATTGAAGATTATTTTAAGAATTATGTCCTTTGTTCTGTATGTTTTACTTGTCTGCCAATTATTTTCTAAATTTTGGCCTCTAAATTAAAGTCTTACTCCTCTGCCATGGGTAGAAGTGTAATAAAACATCCAGAGTGCTTTTGCACTCTGGGTCTGGTGTCACCCGTGTCCCCTGGTCAGGCCACCAACCTGGTCAGGCACTTGCTCTCCTCCTGCAGGGGCTCCAAACACTCCAAACATTGTCCTCATGAGGGGAAGAGCCTCACAGGTAAATCACAGCCCCAAGGGCAGCCCATGCCCCTGGCACAGCAGGGACGTGCCACCAGCACGGTGACCTGGCAGGGCTCAGCCAAGGGCCCTGTGCCACCCTCTCCTCTCCTCCCCTGTGTGAGCAGCTTCCCAGAGTCATGGCCCAGCCCAAACCATCACCCACTGCATCCCCTGGCTTTGCCTGCCCACACAAACACCTCCACAGATGAACCTCCCCAGCCAACTGAGTAATTCCAATTAGGTTTTTCCATCACACTCATCCCCACACCATTTTGGCTGCTTCAGCTTGTTTCCCACGTGAGAACAGCACCAGGATTTTACTCTGACTGCCAGCAGCCCCCTGAGAGCCCTCAGGATCTATCCCCACATAAAGATGTCCATCCTTCAGCTGATGTTCTCCCTGCCTTGCCCTCCCAGGCTTCATTTCCATCCTCCTGCTGCTTCAGCAGCTGAGGGATGAAGACCAAAAGAAAGGCAGAGCTCCCATGTCTTTGCACAAGCACAGCTGTAAAATAATACAAGCCTGTGCTTTTACTGGAGAAATATGAGTGTGATTAATAAAGCTGCACTGGCTTCCACACAGGAATGCTTGCTGAGCACCTGTAGGTATAAACAGGAATATAAACTTCCACAAATACAGCTCGAATCAGGAACAAATGGATTATTGTCTCTTCCACAGAGCTCTCCCAAGCTGGAATCCTTTCTCTGCTGTTGGAGGGCAGCAGGCTGTAACTCTATCAGCCCCTTCCCCTCCCTGTTACGAGGCAGGTGCCACTGAATGATGAAAACTTGCTTTATTTCAGCCTCCCCACTCAGCCCCCAAGCCAGAGCTTTCCAAAACACTTCCCCTGCAGGAGTTCTAATAATGCCTTTTGCAGCCACCATAATTAGCTGTTTACCCCCCAAACATTACTCTTCTGGCACCACTCTTCACAGTGACCTCACCCACTTTCCATGCAGGAAAATTTCGTGTTTGGGAAACTGGATTATTGGAGGATTTACTTTTCTCCAGCAGGGAGAGTGGCTCTCAGGCTGTGGGACAGCTGCTGTGAGGGTGCAGAGGAAGGCTCAGCCCCAGGCAGACTCCTCCTCCTGTGCCCTGGCAGGATGGCCAGGCTGGCTCACAGCAGCAGCTGCCGAGTCTTCTCGTATGTCCCCAGGAAGATGAAGCCTCCCAGGCTGATGGCTGCCATCCGTGGGACAACACCTGCAAACAGGCTGAAGGCAAAGGAAAAGCAGCTTGAGAGGATGAGCAGGGAGCTTTGGAAAACAAACCAAGGAAAAGTCTCTCTTGCTGGTTTCTCAAATCCCACCCCACTCTCACCGAAGGAATCTGTCTGGACTTCCCCAACGCAGCACTCCCAAGGATTGTGGATTTTAACCCCTCTCCACTCTCCTTGGGTGCAGAAGGAAAAGGCAGGAGGCCACAATGGGCCACTGGGCAGGGATGCTCAGGCACATGGCCACAGAGAGCTGCAGACAGGAGGAACATCCTGCCCTGCACTGCTCTCACCAGCCCCTCTGGGCCAGGGCTCCCTTTGCAAAGACAGCCCTGATCACTATGCTGGCCCTAAGGGAGCAGAAATGCTCCACTGGTGGCACCTTCGGCTGCCACCCTTTTCAGGAGCCTCATCTTCATAGTTCTCAAAATTAACAGGAAACTTGTGCAAAGCAAATTGCTTGACACATCTGAACTCATAGTTGGTTTAACAACCTCAGGACAGGCCAGTGTATCCTCCCAGAGGATTACAGGCTTCCTTTGTGGCAAGTAAGGATTAAATAATAAACTCAAATCGGTCTGGCATCTCATCCCCTTCCAGATCTGTGGCTGAGCCTGGCTGAGCTCCACAGGGATCCTGTCTCTGGCTTTCCCAAAACCTGGGAAAGTGTTTGGGAAACATGGTCCCTGCTGAGAGCATGTCCACAGTGGGACAGGCTGCAGTTCCTGCTGAGACCTGGCTGCTCAGGAGCTCCCTGCTCCTGCTGCACAGGGAAACCTCTGGCAGTAATGAGCTCTGCTAAGGAGCCTGGAGCACACGGGCAGATGGAAACATTTTATGGCTTTACTAGACAGCAATTGGGCCTATTACCATAATGACAGCTTTAAAACAGAGTAATTTGTACAAGGCATGTATGGACAGAGCTGTGATAGGGCCAGTCCTAGGGAGCAGCACACAACATCCCTCTCCTGCTGAATTAGGAAGCCTCATTACGGGAGACATTCGTTTCCAGAACAACCCACTCGAGACACAGCTATTACACAAACAGGGGCCCATAACTGAGTTACCCAGGAGCTGCAGCCCTGGCAACCCCTATTACTGACCATCACTTCCAAGAATCCTGGCCCTGCTTCTCCCAGTTTCCTGCTCCCACCTGCCACCCGTGCTCCCTGCAATCCACGCTTCCCCCAGGGGCTCCCTTTGTGCCCGAGGGCAGAGCTGGTTTGGGCAGGGAGGGCCCAAATCCAAAGGGCAGAGCTCTGTGCAGGTCTGATCCAAACTGGTCTCTGCTGGGCCATGCCTGCCTCCATCAGCAGATGAGATAAATTGGGTTTGTTTCTGCTGGCCCCATCAGAAACTGCTCTGGTGGGCAGAGGTCTGCTGTCTAGCTGGATTTAATCTCTGTCTGCAGATTTCACCTGGCACTCTGCCACTCCTCAGGTCCTAACAGGAGACTAACAGGACCCCTGCAGTTCCCTTTGGATCACTGAATCATTTCGGTTGAAAAAGGACAAACCCAAAATAACCAGCACTACCAAGGCCACCACTAACCCATGTCCCCAAGCACCAGTTACACACGTTTTGAACACTTCCCTGGGAAAGGGATGCTCATTCTAAAACTTCCCTGGGAAAGAGGGTAGGCAATGCAGGGCCTGGACACAGCTGAAAAATATCCCATAGCTCCTCCCGTGGTTTGCTCTTTCATGGGACATTAGTGGACAGGCTCAAGAGTCTCAGCAGTGCAACTTGCAGCTCAGTGGTGGAGGCTTTCTCCTCCCTGCTTGCCAGAGATGGGACTATTCTCTGCTCCCCAAAATTAATTCTCTCTGCTCTCCTCCCCTCCAGGGGGCTGCCCCAGAACAGAGGCTTTCTCTGCATGTGCTGTTACAGCTGAGGCACGTGCCCTTCTGGTGTTTTTCACTGAAATCGAGATTCATAACCCACACTTCAACAAATAAAACTAATCGATGGTGAGGGATTATTATTCCAAAATTAAATTGGTACCTCACACGAGCCAATGTGGCCAGGAAGCTCATGGGAGGAACAGGACCCCTGGTGCAACACCTCCAGCTCTACACAGGCCACCTCACCAGCATCACCACTCCAACAGTCCTCATGTTTCTCACCAAACAGCTCTGGAGCTTCACCCAGGCTTTCAAACACCACTGTCTCCTTGTGTGAAAAGCCATCAGACAAGATGCAAACTGCCTTTCCTGTGAAGGATTCCTCCACCCCTCTGGCAAGAGCAAAGAGGTTCCCAGACCCACTCACCCCATCCCCATCCCAGCCCCTGCCCCAGTCCTGGCTCTCCCTGCTCAGAGAGGGATGTGGAATTCCTTGGCATGAAGCAGAGGGATTTACTAGGTGCAGACCAGGAAGCTGAGCCCTGTGCTCTGGTTTTAATAAGGTGGCAATAAGCAATGCGTCTTTCTGCCCTCAGAATTCCTCCTCTTCAAGTATGAGATTTATTAGAGGAGCCATAAATCATGTCATGTTGTAACTGGCCAAAAAAGCCCGACATTTTTATTGGTTTTGATTAATAGATTTATAATTGGCAGCAGGCATGGCAGCCTCTGCGTTTATTTTTCCCAAGACTTTCTTCCCTCTCCTCGCAGCTGACGCAGCTTGGCCTCCTTCACATGTTACTTTTTATCCAGATCTCTTCTTGTTTTGATTTCAACTGAATTGTGTTCCCTTTGGTCCTAGTCCACTGGTGCTATCTTTGGGCAGAGTTTAATTCTGGGTTATTTAGTAAAGGGCACAGCTGAAACACTCTGAAAAGAACACAAACATACATTTTTACTTTCTGCTGTTGGCTGGGGGTGGGGGAAGTCACCTCAGCCAAATCCATGCCTCTTCACACCCTTCAGAGCTCAACTTCCACTAGACATGGCCTCACTTCTCCCAATCCCTTTCAAAACATGCCTTAAGAATCCACCAAGTCATGCAGGACCCAAAACTCCTCCAGTGCCACATCAGCTTGTCCCCTCTGAGAGCAAACCTGGGCAGCCCATCCCTGAGTGCTGCCTGGGGCACAGCTGGGTGCCTTCCTGGAATCACTGTTCAGCAACTTCCTGCAATTTGTTTTGAATTATTCCCCACGTGTGGAGAAAGAGGGCTGAACTTTTATTAGCTGGGCAAGCAGAGATCAGATGTTCAGAGAAAGCTGTCCCCTGCAAAGCTGTGTTGTGCACAGTGCTTCGGGCAATAAAGGTTAGAGCAGTGCCCTGAAAGAGTGAGAGGGTTAAAAACTTAGGGAAAACTACAGGAAAAAGCACCAAGCTTCCAAAAATCCCTCAATTTCTCTTCCAGGTTAGACACAAGCCCTGCTGAAGGAAGCACAGGCTGAACTTCATGGACTGGAGAAGTTAAGAAATATATTCAATTTCAGAGGTCAACTACTGGTATAAGACATTCACTCAAATAGGACAAGATTGGTGTAAGTGAAGCAGTGTCAGTAAAAAATTAATTTTGACACCTCAATATGTTCTAGAAACACCAGCAGAAGAGACTGTGCTCCCATACTGAAATGTTCACATCCCTCAGATGAAACTGCTGTCTTCACTGCCATCAGATGTGATCTCATTTAAATGGATACAAATCACAAATGCACACGTTCACAGGGAAAAGTCCATCATGGGTTATTAACACAAAGCCACCATCACCTCTGACACCTGGAGCTGAGCTCAGACATTGGATATGCTCCCAACAATGCCCCTTTTCTGAGCTCTTCCCTGGACACTGCCCCCAGCCAGGGCTAAAGTGAGGACACTCAACCTCCCTGAGGGACTTTTCTTGGCTACCTGACTGCTGCTCCCTGCCCAGGTGCACAGCAATGAAAAGGCTTTTCTGTATGCCAGTATTTAAATACAAACAGATCCCATCCCATCCTCTCACACTCCCCAAAAACACATGGACAACACAACCTTGAGGTGCAGCACATCCTTACCCTGACAGGCCTTGTGTCCTCCAGATGTCACCAAGGGCAGCCAGAACATTCCCCCTGGCATTGCTGGAACCAGCCTGCAGCACAGAGAGAGAGATTGGAAACTGCTGGCAGAGGTTTGGCTCTTTACTGAGCTCCTGTCCCTGCCCAGTGCTTCATGACAGGAATTACAGACATCCTAATGACCTCCTTAGCCCAGGCACAGGCAAAAGCTCCTCATCTCCAGGAATGGAAAAAGGGCAGAAAGTGAAAGAGACGCTCAGAAGCACAAAACTATCAAGGTCACAGAGCTGGTCAGTTCAGAATTGGGCACCAAGTCCCTTCTGCACTACACTCAATATAAACCCAATATAAACTGAATGGTCTCCAAGCACCCTCATTTCTTTACCTGGTTGCTCAGGAGAGAGGCAGAGATACATGAAACCCAGTTTTTACAGGTTTATCACTGACTCTGTCCAAAGACAAAGGAGCTGCAGCAGACAAAACCCAACAATGACAGATAACACAGCAACATGGTGAGCACAGATGTGACTCAGCTGGGGAGGTGCATGCTAGCAACAAGAAACATCCCAAATTGAGAGATGTGAGCAACAGGGTAAAAAACCCCCAGAGAAACTCCAGAATTCCCATCCTTCACCAACACAACAGCTTTTTCAGGGCTGGGAAAGGCTTTAGGAACATCCACCTGCTGAGGGCTCTTGGCTCAGTGGCTGTCAGCTTTGCCCTGGGTCAGTGAGATGATGATGGGAACACCAGACTCACCAGCAATTTCTAAACTTATTAAACTTACTGATCCTATAAGCAATCTTCCTTCTGCCCTGGTTGGCACATGTTTGCCATCACAATCTCTATAGTTTAAAATTTGACAGAAAATCCAGTACCAAGCTCTCCTGAGAAAAGACACACACACTCTGACTTATCAGAACAGTGCAATAAATCCCTGATGGGTTTTTTTAACTTTGGGTGTCTGACACTGCAAGGCTTTTCTCCTAAAGACGCTGCATGAGACTCTGGAAGCTGAGCACAAGCCTGAGTCTGTTTCAGACAGCTCCTTTGGGAAAGGACCAGAGAAGCATTCATGGAAAGGAGCACAATAATTTCATTAGTTCTGCATGCAGTGCCTGCTCACATCTACTCCTGCCTTCTAGGACAGGAGCAGAAATGATTATTAATAGGTGCTGGATTTCATTCTGTAACAACCCTGCAGTACCCAGGCCACTCCCTGGCCTGCCTGGTGCCCCCCTTACCTTTGCCAACATAATCCTTGTCTTTGCCACGTCGAGCGGTGTGGTGACTGCAGCTGCAAATCCACCTGAGAAAATTAAAATAGCAAGCACAAGTGAGACATTGTTGTGTGAATATGAATGCCACACTGCCTATAATTCCCAGGGCTGTGGTCAACACTGTGTGTTATTAATGCCTACAGCACGTTCCCTCACGTCACAGCCCAGGTACCTCTGTCCAAGGGCTCCACACAGATGTTTTGTTACTGTGTATTGACTTTAGAAAACAGCTCTCTGCTGCTTAACTCTAAATCCAGACATCCCCAGGGACATTACTGTCTTTTTGTTCTGGACTCTGTACATATATGAACATAGGAAGGTTGTGAGGATAACAGATTCCACTTCCAGCATCTACAGCAAGTTCGGAAGGAAAAAAAAACTACTTAGTCATTTGCAGAGATGGGAAAATAAAGTAATCACACTGTGTTCTGCCTAGAGAATTAAAGTCTGACCATTTAAATGCTAGAAAGATAGAAACATGCTCAGTATCTGAAACACATGTGCTTGGGCTCCTCACTAGATACACACAGACTGGATCTGGGACTGTTTCAAGGAAAAAAGACAAGTCAGTGTCTGGCATGGAGATCATCTCCAACACATTAAATCAGCTCCACTTTGGATAACAGCAATGTGGAGCTGCCCAAGGGTCTTAGGAAATTGTCAAAGTCTCTGCTGTCACCAGTGCCATCTTACCCTCAGGGGCATTTTTATTTTCTACCCTCTCGCAAACTTCATCCTTGGAGCTTGTTACTGTCACTTGTCACAGCTAGCTCAGCTGTGACTTTTCTCCTGAAAGCCAGAAATCTTCAGCTCATCCATCTGCATGTCTCACCCCAAACATGTGTGTGTGTGTCTGGCTCCATATTTTAACCCTGTGACTACAGCCTGGCCTCTTGTGCTATGTAGAGACCAGCTCTGCTGCTTTTCCTCACAGGATTTTATTCCTTTTGCCTTATTTCCCCATCCTAAATTCAATTCTAATCTTTCCCTCATCTGTTCAAAATATTTAAAATGAGTAATTCATGCTGAGGAAGAGCCAAAGTGAAGGAAACTTCTGAAATGTAGGAGCAGCAGTAAGTGAAGAATGAAAGGGGAAGAAAGAAGAGAAAGAGACTTGTTCTGAAAACTTTTTTCTTCCTCCTAATATTTTCTTTTCTCTGGAGCTTGTATAAATCCTGTATCTGCTGCAGCTGGGAACAAAGTGACTCCAAAGACTGAATCCTCCACAGTACCCAGGGAATAAGCTAAAAATAATCTATTTTCTGTTCCAAGTTTTATGGAATGCAGAAAAATTGATCTCTCTTCTCTTGGAATGGGAGAAGGGAAAAAACATTTCTTCTAAAATCTGTAAAGTAATGAAAAAAAAACATTTTCCCTGCTGGCTTGTGTTTTTACCTGCATCTCTCTCAACCACCTTAACTTGAACATATTAAACCCCTGTTTTATGACAGAGGAGGCTGGGCCAGCTGGCACCCTGCTTGACTTCTTACAGTTAATTAAGGACTGTCCCATGACAGTTCAGGAGATGCAGTAAGGCACATGTGCAGTCCCCTGGATCTCAAACAAGAAGAGCAGGGAAGCTGAGCAGCCCAAAATGGTTTTAGGAGCAGCTCCCACTCCCTTAAGGTTGGCCCATGTGGTTCATCCTGCCAGAAGCTTTCTAGCAGTGATACCTCACTAAAAAGCAGAAAAATGGGCTGTATTCAAGAAGTCAAAGCAGAAGCTATGAGCAAGTTAAACTAAATTCCAGTCCATTCTTGGACCTTCTTTAAGGTCAGAAAAATCTTTTTATTGTGAGCCAGTTTTTGCGTAAGTGACCAAAAGGCTTTGAGAGAATGGTCTGGATAGAAACTTTCATACTCATGTCAGCAATGTATTTTTAGAATAGTAAAAATAATCTCCATGGAAAATAGTGGCTTTACAAGTCTGGATGTAGAAGGCCTTCCTTTGCCCACAGTCCAAGCTAAAATTAAACAGTGAACCACATGGCTGTCAGGCTCTATCAAGCAAAAAAATCTCAAAGCATCACCCAGCTCTGATGGCAACACTTTAATCAGAATAACTTATGTCCCTTATCAGATCCCTGGCACTTTTTTTATGCATTTATTCTTGAGAGTTTCTTATTGGCAGCAGCTTCAGCTTGGCTGATAGAGTGATTAGAACAAACACAATTTATCCTGACATGATGTTCCCAAATTCTTATCTGGAAAGTTTAATCAAGGCTGATTGGTTTTCATTTTTTCCCCAGCTGACATCTGGATCTTCCCTACTCTTTCGTTATTAACATTTCAATGTTTCTTTTTCCATCACTGGGAAGTATTTGGTACAGATTTACCAATCAATTCAGAATGGCAACAGCAACAATAAAATGCTTCATAAGCACAACAAGCAGCAGGATAGCGGCTAAATTAAAAGCAAGTTTGTATATGCTTGACAAAAACATGAGATTAAAGCTAGCATTTCTTGGGGACTGCTTTTTATTGAAGGCAGAGAGTCTGACAAAATAAATATTCTCCAGCCTTAACTCTGAATGTCCAAGATAATTTTAGAGTGACCTCTTAAAGCTCAGTACACAGGTATCCAGGAAAAGGATATGGGAACTTAAAACTTGACTGCTTCACCAGATTGATACAACAGACAGAAACTGCTAAAGTCTGTTCATTGAAAATAGGAGGGCTGTGCAGTGCACTAATGCACAATAGGGCCAACAGATCTTTAAATCACTTATTTAATAATCATTCAGTTCCTGCTGTCTCTGAACTCACCAGGAGCTGCCACCTGAGGCTGGAGTCTGCTCCACTGATCAGCCACCAGGAAAAGCATCAGAGCATCAGGTGGGCAAGAAAGGCCCAGACACATCCAGCCTCCCACTCCTAAACCATCCTGGTTTCTCTGCAGAGCTGATGGAGAAGAAGCACCTCTGCAGGCAGTCTGTGCCCAGGCTCTTTTCTCCCTTGCCTTAGAGCTGGGGATGACTTGGGCTCAGCAAGTAGGCTAAAAGATGGATTTTCACATGGGAAAAGGCTCATTAATACTACTAGCAGAGTGACAAATGCCTCTGCTGGGAAAATAAACCTTCCTGCAGTAGTGGAAAATTCATCACCCATCTCCCCAGAAGTTACAATGGTCACTGTATATTAACACATCAGCTGAGCAGTCAAATTTTACCAAGTCAGGGTGTTAAACAGAAAATCCCCCTGCTACTCACATTTTCCCAGTGACCAGTCCTTGATGGCAGTGCTGGTGACAGACATCTGCAGAGAATGATTTACCTTCATTTGGCAATAAGAATAAAAAGACTTGAAGACTTAAAATATTCCTCTAGGTGTCTGATGGCATTTTCTACCATTTTAGCTGTCATACACAAATAAAAGCATTAGAACTGAGTGCAATGCTTCACCTGGGAACAATACATAACCCCAGGTTCTTGCAGCCTATAGAATTTGCTGCTACAGGAAAATGTTTCTCAGGTACTTAGATACAATCCTCAAATAAAATCCTATGAAGGGAAGAAGACAAGTTCTCCTTCAGTTTTGGCATCTTGTTCTTCTGTACAATTTTAACTTCTTTTCTAAAGGGTCCAGGGAATCCTTCTGGCCATTACAGGGGTTCTCCCTGATCCTGAGCTCCTGTCATATGGCCAGACTCTGCTCTCTTTTCTGCAATACCAGCCCTGTTCTGTAGGTCAAGCTCCTTTCAAGAGACAGGAGTTTGTTCCATGACGGAATTAGCCCATCTGAGGAAAAGAAAAAAAAAAATCACATCAAACTATACTATTGGCTTTCTTCATTATTATTTTCTATACTGACAACCTGGATCCAGGACCTTATTTTTTTTTTTTTTAATAAACAAGTTTTTTCCACTTTCACCCAGGTATTCATTTCTCTCATTGGCAAGAAAGGATTATTAGAGCCCTTCTCCTTAGAGGAAATGTTCATTCCAGGGTGTTTTAGCCTGAAATTTGTCTCAAAACTGAGACACAGGCTGAAAAACTGAGTAGCTCAGGTCCAACACTAAACCTCACAGCATTCTCTAACATTGACTGATTTCTAAATTCACAAATTCTTTTTTAGAACTCTTCAATCAATAAGTTCCTATTTGAACTTCTATTTTATTGGTATCATGTTAAATTTTTTTAAGAGGAAGGTTATTCTGGTCCTTTATCAGTGTGGGAACGACACCTGCCTAGAGTAGAGCAAAATGATCTGAAAAACTCCTTGGATTTCAGCAGAAATACCAAGACAAAGCACTGCTCCCTCCAGAGATTTAACCAATTCAGGGTTAGCAGCATGTTCCAAGCAGATTCTGCAGGGAAATCTTGAGAACTACTCAAAAATTTATTCAGAGCTATAGAGTTAAAGAGGCTTTTAGACACAGTGTGTAATCTTGTCAGAGCCGATTACACCAAAACAAAAGTGATGGGAAATCCTCCCTGTTAATGTGCAAAAAGCTCTTGTTAGTGCATTATATTCACTGGACTTGCACCTCCATTCCTGGTGACTCTGTCACCACAGAGCATTAATTATTAATGTTAAGCCACACTTTTTCTTATGGCAGTGAGAAAGAAAGCATCTTACCAGGGGCAATTTTCAGTCACATTAAATGGACATTCAGGTTCTTTGACAAGCTGGGGATCACCTCTCTGCTGCAGGGCAGTACTTTTCCTTCCCCTGGATTTTCACAGGATTTCCTTGCCACTGTCCCACGTGCATGGAGAAGAGAGGAAGCCCAGAAGCTCTCCTGGGACAGCCTGCCTTGGGACACTGGGGTGATCCAGCCAGGCAGTGTAAGCCCAGAGAAAACTTGAGCATGGGGTGAAAGCAGCATCATGCCTGAATGGGGACAAGCTTCCCTCCTCTGCCTCCCTGCCCTGCCCACATCTGGGGTGGTGTCCAAACAGTTCAGACACCAGCAAGGTTTGGTTCAAACAAAACCTCAGGCTTAAAATTTCATTTACATCCACCCTTGGGATCTTCCCCACTGGCTGCTCAAGCATCACCTTTTCCTACTCCCCAAACATCTCTGTTAAGACACAAAAGATGATGATAAAGCTGGACATGGCCTTAAGGGACTAAATTATTAACAGATGAGTCAGAGAGGATTTCAAATCTCTAATATTTATACTCATGCCTATTACATTTCCATAAAAAGCCCATGGATCACATACATCCATCTTACACATGAGGGCTGAAACTGCCATTTCACAGGCACTGGGCATGGAATTCAACAGATTGTTGTTCTTGGTTCTGTCTTCACCAAATAGTTGTAACCAACTCATGCAGACACACATGTGTGTGTGTGCCATAAAGGGAAGCTAAACAGGACTTTTCTTTCAGTTTCTTTCAGCTTATTACCCTGCCCCTCAGGACCTCTAACATATTTTTAGAAAGTATTGAATTCAAGCAAAGAACACAGGAGAAAAGCCTGTCTGTGTGACTTCACCATCCCACCACCACCATGGTGGCATTTGAAGGCTTATCTGTGGGCAAAGGGTGTTTTTTGGATAACATTCTCCTTTTAAGGTTTATAATACAATGATTTTAAATCACTTCTAAGCACACATCCACTTTGTTTTATTCCTACTGGCGAGGTTTTAATTCTTTTGTTTTGGGATGGAAAGAAGGGCATAAAAAGTTTGGTCAGCCTTTTCTTCCCTCATCTGATGCTGCATGTAGGTAGTTAATAATTTTTAACTCTGGAATCCATTGTTCAGAATGCAGGAAATTATTTTTCCACTGCCTCCCCTCAGCAAGAAGACAAAATATTTTCAGTGAAATAGAATGGATGCAGTACCAGAATAGATCAATATCAGAGCCAGCTTGTTACACATCTCAGAAGGAGGCAATGGAGACAGAGGGGAAGGTTCTGATCCAAAAAGAGCTCAACCTCCTGAGCTTTGAAACAGGCCCTCAAAGGACACAGGAGAAAGGAAGATTACAATACTGCTGGTGAAAAGCAAAGAATCAGGAGACAGCACAGAGAAGGAAAACCAGGCTGGAGGAAGGATAACCCAGAGAATATTTATCCTCATCAATTACAACATGATCTACAAAATAAGACTCCAGCTCTGCAAAGATTTGTGCCTGGGGAATAGAGCCTAGGAAGGCAAGCAGGCTGAAGTGTCTCATCTACCCCCAGCTGGATTTGGCAGCCTCTGTGCTGCTCCAGGAGCTGGTGGATCCTCCAGCACAGAGTTGGTGTCCCCAGAGTGTGCCAGGACAGTGAGCACCTGTCCATGCCTTCTGTGCCTCTGGAAGCTCTAGAGAAGGAGCAGACACTGCTGAACATCTATTAAACAGCAGAAAAACCAAGCACAGCTGGTCAGAATCAGGACATACAGAGAAAGAATTGGAGGCACTGGGCTGAATTTCCAACTGAGGCACCACATTTGACCTCAGGAAATTACTCTGCAAGGCTTTGGGTAAATCAGATAACCTTTCCAGCTCTCTGAACATGCCTGAACACAGTTGTTGTATCAATCTAACTGTAATCTCTCAACCAACAGTGATAAATTAATGATTCCCATCACACCTGCAGACATACAGATTGCATTTTAAAGCAGTATTAGTCTGTTAGTTTGATTTGTTTTAAATAAAAAATGAACTATCTGTTTCATTCCCTCTTGTTTTGTTTGCACTGATTGATGAAGTCAGAGTAAAATCCAACAGCAGGACCTTGAAGCAGAAAACTCCCTTCCCATCAACATAAACAGAAAAAAGACAGCTGGACAAGACTACAAGAGGTCACCTAAAATATTCCCTCAGTCCCAGAATGGAATCAGTTCTACCTAAACCATTCCCTCATTGCTCACACACCCCATCTACTTAACTCTGTGCAGCTACAGCCAGGCTGCCTCCCCTCAGCTGTGCAGTTTCAGTGCCCTTCAAAACCAAGCCTCAGTCTCTGCTGGAATTCTGCTGCTATTAATACTTCATTGCCCCCAACAGAATTTATTTTTTAAAAATTACATACAATGTAATGGCTCTGATTTTATAAGTTATCAAAGAACAAGCTTTGCTTTTGATAATCTCTATTTCAAGAAATGCTATCATTTCTCTTTAAACAGGATTTATTTTTTCCACATATTCTGTTACTGGTTTGGAATCTCAAAGTGTATTTTAACTCCTTGGGGGAAAAGCTCTGGCTGTCCATCCCTTTACTATTAATCTGTTTTTTCTATTAAGACAGTTAAATCTCTCCTCCTTCCAACTTGACAGCTACACTGATGAGTCATTAATTGATTTTTTTCCCTTAATTTTGTTTTTTTTGGAAACAAATACAGTAGGCTAAAATCAAGCAAGAAGCCTGCTGAAGAATTCAATTAACTTCTGGCTTGTTTGGTAATAAATAGTGCAGTATTGTATTCTGCCACTCTTTATTCTTGCTGTAGTGTCTGGAGATTGCCCAGATGTTTCATCCTCTGGGTTTTTTTTTGCTGTGGAAGGCTTTTGCCTGCAGGCTGAGCAGTGCTGGCCCTCTGCTCTCCTGCCTCCAGTTAATCTAGGTGGCTGTCAGAGCTGTCACAGGAATGGTGAATCACAGCTCTGCAACCCCTTCAGCCCCTGGGGAAGTGCTGGGAGCAAACAGCTGCACAAACCCCCACCCAAACCAAGCTTCTCCTGCATGAGGATTTGACAAATCAACTTTGAAATAATCACAAAGCCTGACTGACAGGCCCACAGTTTTTAAATAACAGAAATTTGTCAAAAACAAATTGGTTGTCTTTCAAACAGACACCCTGGTTGAGTCTCTTTTTTTTTTTTCTTCTCTTTCCTTTGCTGACTTTCCTATTTCCAAACAACTGGATCCGTTTTCTTCTAAACAAACTTGAATTACAAAGGAATGTTGTTCTGCTATACTTAATAGATTTGCACATTTTTCCCTTTCTTCTTTAGTCTTTCCCAGTATAACATATAATCCTTTGCACCTGCAAAAGCTCCACAGACTGCTGACTGCCAAGAATCCACCACGTGACCCTGCTTCCATGACCAGAGATCCTGTGTTTAAAGAGAAAGGAAAATAAAAAGTTATTAAATGCTTGAATCTATCTGATCCCCATGCGAGTTAACTCTGAGGATGGGAACTTAAGTGAAAAGCTATTTTTGTGGCATTTTTGAGTGATGTAATAAGTGATTTTTCCCAAGGAACTTGTGTACTTGAACAAGCAGATGGAGTGAGAAAGACGTCTGGAACTGAGGAGGGCTTGAAGCAAATTGCTTTCAGGGAATTCATATGTATGTATTTAAGCCTGTGGCCATGCAACTTTGCAAATATTTTGTGAATTTATTTTCTTTTTGGCAGATAAAACAGCACAAAGCAAAACACTGAGCGAGAGGGCGGCATGCAAGAACCAATATCAGCTCAGCCCAGATTTACAAAAGGCTCCCATTTCAAATGAGGCTCCCACTTCCATGAGATACAAGTCCTGTTTGTTCCCCCACATTTCTTAAATCAACCCTTCCCCAAAAAACCCCATCATTTAGAAATTACTCTTATCACTCCCATTACATCCCAAAGCAGGTGTGTCTCTGTTTTTCACTTGGCATCATTAGGGACCACACACCCTCCTCTCCATGGCTCCCACACACCCTGCTCCCATCCATTTGCTCACAGCAGCTTTTAAACACATTTAAAGCCCCCAAAATAACAATGCCTTCCAAAACCACCTCTCAAGTCCCATCACACAATTTGATGAGCCTGGTCAGTACCAGCAGCAAAGGCCAGTGTGTGCTGGGAGGGGTTTGCCATGGCAGCTACAGCCACGTGCTCTCCCCTCCTTCACCCTGCTCCAGCTCCCCTTTCTCATCTCCTGAAACACCTCACATGGAAAGCTCTCTGGAGGACAGTTTCTGGTTTATCAGTAACCAGAAAGGATCAGTACTGAGCAAAAAGGGATGGGATCCACAGCCCTTCTGAGACCCACTGCAATTTCATTTTATAGCTGTGGCATTCTCCTTCTTGTTAAAGTCACATTAGTTCTGAACTATAAAATTTTCTTAGAAGCAACTGGATAGCAGTGCTAGGCTGAGATTACTGCTCCTGGTCTGCAGTACAGCCACTTTCCACTGGAGCAGGAGAACTCTGCTCTCCTTTGCTGACTCTTTATTTAACATGCTGTCCTCGTGACTGGCTTCTTCCAACTTGGCTGGCGCTTCTATTTCAGTTGAATGTTTTAAAAATCAAACTGTTCAAGCAACAATGGCCAGCCACAATGTTGTTTGGTACCCTGCCACAGCTAAATAGCTGCAGCTCTGCTGTACCAAAGCACTAGAGGGGTTCCAGCCTCTCTAATGCTAGCCATTCTTTTCCTGGTGTTTTTGGTATGGGCTGCTATTCTGCCGTCACCCACAGCAGAAACTGATTTTCATCTCATAAATAAATAAATAGAGATTCATAATTCTTCAAAACCATAATGTGCTTTTCTGGAATAACTTACAGTCTTTGGACACACAGTTCTCTTGCAACTTAGTCCTGATGGAAGAAGGACACACTCCCTTAGACAAATTACCTTCCAGAGTATCTGGGTGCTGTCAAAGCATAAATCCCACCTTCAGCACCCATCTGCAAAACACTTCAGGTGCTTAAAAAGCCTTGAATTGAAAGCCAGGGTTTAAAAACTCAGCTGCTGGAGTCACAGCTTTCTTTTGATCAAAACAGAATTATTGTATTTTTTTTTAATTAAACATTCTCCAAACATCTGTACATCTACAGCTAAACCAGAGAACTCAGAACAGTTACTACTGCCATGTAAAAATGCACTGTGGAAGAGCTGCTGGAAGACTAAGAGGAAAACCAGCCCATTAATACAGATGTTCATGGTTTTGCCAGAACCCAGCCTATTCTCAGTCATGATGGAGTTTTATGTTAATGTCATTGTCCAAAGAAGAAGGAAAAGGCCGTTCTGATCTCTTGGCATGTAGCTCTAAAATCTAGTTTCTAATAAAGCCTGGCTGCCCAGTGCAGCTCTGCACAAAGAGCCTCTGCCAAGCAAGGCAAGCAGTGATGAATTCCCATCCATTACTGCAAATTGACAACAGGTATTTGCAACAGTCATGCAATACGGAAAATGGTTTAAAAGGGTGGAGCCAGGAACAGTTCAATTAAATTAGGGAAAAGGAGAATTGAGGCTGGAGAACAGGAAGCAAATTCCCCAACAGTGAGGTCTACTGAACTGCAGAGCCAGCCTCCCCAGGGAGGAGAGGAAAGCCCTCTCCTTTGAGCCATTTAAAAATAGATTGGAGAAGGCACTCAAGACTGCACTGTGGGGAATAATCCTGTGCTGGCAAGGGCAGCATGAGATGACTTCATGTGTTTCTTTCCATCTCCAATTTCGGTGATTCACCCAGAGCTCCAAACCTGAACATGCAGAAGAGCAAGAGGGAAGCAGGGCACGAGAACATGATCCTGGAGGAAGCCAAGAGGAACAAGTGTCACAGGGCCAAGAGGACCAGCAGGACTCTGGTCCAAATTCCTTCTAACCACACAATCTTGTGGGCCAGGATGACGTGCTGGAGGTCACACATGTTTCCTCTCATAGACCATGGGCCAAATAATTGACAGGGCTTTGTGGTATGTCAGGCCTGTAAGTTCTTCAAAAACACTCACCCTTTCAGCAGGTTTTAACACCACTAAGACAGGGCAAAGCACAGAAGCTGTTAGGGGTTTGTAGATTACTATAAAACCAGGGCCTTGCTCCTGGAAAGAAACATAAGATCCATATACATCTCTCCCCAAAACACTGACTTTGAACAAAACTGCTGGTTATTGCAGTGATAGAGTGCTTAGAGAATGCTCTGTCATCCTAGATGCTGCTTGGAAGCAGAAGATCCTTCCACCCTTGGGAGGATAATGGTGAGAGCTCAGGTCAGGCAGAGCTCAGAGCCCAAGGGGCACAGCTCAGAGGCTCCAGAGAAGGGCAGGAGTGCCCATGCAATGCTGCAGAGCCCCAGTGACACTGCTCTCTCTCACATGCTCCTGCAATGTGAAACCACCTGGCAGTTCCCAGCAGCATGACCAGCAGCTGGCTCAGCCTGGCTCCCCCACCCCATCTCCAAAAAGGCTTCTACCTGCTCACACTGTGCTGCTGCAGCAGCAGGCTGCAGGGGATAACCTGACTTTTCCAGGGCAATACCCATTCCCACTAGCACTCCCAGCCTAGGAAAGCAAAATGACAAGGAGCACATTACATGAAAGCAGCCGCCATGCCAAGCCTGTGTCATGTGTATTCTATTAAGCTGAAGGCTGAATAGAAGACTTTGTTTTCCACTTCAAAGGACCCCATCCCAATCTCTCTCTCTCTCTTCCCTTATGAATAACAAATTGGAAATAAATCTTCTGGCTGAAGTGCATGGAAACTCATACAGTTGGGGCCCTCTGCAGCTTCCCAGCTCAATCACATGGTAATTTTTTTTTTTGTAAACACTTTTCTGTGATATGTATGTAAATCTCACTGTGCATTGCTGCACCATGTAAAGCAATACAGCGGGTGTGGCCTCAGGGGATGGGACACAGCAGGAAGCCTGGCTGCATATTTCCAATTATTCTCAGGGATAATGTTCACAGAGAAGGGTCAAGTTTTATATGTGGGCAGAGCCCTACTTTTCTTCATAGAAACTTTTCTTCATTTCATCCTGCTCCACAGGCCAGTGTCCCCTAATTCTCACCATAAATGTTATTTAGCTCTTTTGGCACTGAGAAAACAAGGACATTCCATTTTATTGGGCAGAGGGAGCACTGGAAAGTCAGTCTTGAGATATACCAAAGGCCCCTCAATCTAAAAACAAACAAAAATGGAAAATATTACCTCTGCTTTTAAATACTGGGGGAAAGTATTTGGTGCCCACAAATATGGACTGCTCATTGCTGAGGACACCTGGCCTCCAGATGGCCAATAACCTTTGACCAGTGCACACAACTCTTACCTGTGCATGCCTGTCACCTTTGCCATGCATTTATAGTAAAAGCTCACAGCAAAAATCAGCTGTCAGCTTTATATTCTCAATGCAGTCAGGTCATGGTGTCTACGTTCAGGACATCTAAGCTTTGCAAAATGCAAGTCACACACCTCTCAAGCCTGATGACCAGCCCAACACCAGCAATGCTGCAGGAAGCCCTGCAGAGAATGACATCCCTGCCTTGCCCTTGCTATTCTTCAAGCCAGCAGAACTCATGGCATGCACTACACTTGAGGCCTGCAGCTGAATAAATACTCCAATTCACTCCAATGATAAGCATCTGTAGTATCTCTGTGTATCCCTCTGTTCACAACAGTGTTCAACTTCATGACAACGGGGGAGAAAAAAAATCCTTCCAAATGAACCCATGGATCTGTGTGCATGTGAGGTCCTGCAGGCTGAGGAAAGAAAAGCAGTTCTCATGTTTGCCTTTCCTGCCAGGGATTGAACTCACAACGTGGCATTCTGCATGGCTGACCCTTACAGATGCATGGCACATTAGCTACAGGAGAAGCAAAAAAATTCACAAGTTGATTGCAGTTTCTATACATAAAATCAACATGGAGCAAGGAGCCAAACGTCCTCCTCAGTGGATTTTTATGTGCATATGTGCAGCATATGGGCAAGTACATGTGTATATTATCTTGCAGGAAACATGCAAGCCCAAACATGGGAAAAATTCAATGATCTAAGTTCACTGTTGACACAAATGCTGAGACTCCATTTGCACTAATGGAGTTGTGCTCACTTATGCCAGTACTGAATTCAGCCCTAGAATTAAACCCACCCAAATCCTAGATAAATTGAAAGAGAACAAAAGTTGGCCTATATGCAAGAGCATATTTTTCATGTTAAAAGCATTTCATTCCCTTTTTCTGCCCATATAATACTGCATTGATGTCTGTGACCCATTTGGATGTAAATCAAAATGGATGTGCTAAAAGCCTGGTTAAAGGAAATGTTCTTCAAAACAGTGTTCCCATGGCAAGGCAGAACAGCTACACTCAGTTTCCATGGCACAAAGGGACATATGGGGAGGGAAAATGCACTTCTGAAAAATCACTTTAAAGCCAGCAGGGTTTTTCTTGAGCACCTGCACTGCTCTTACCTAATAGACCTTTGTAGGTGTGTGTGTGAATAAATTACATGGAAGAATTACATAAATCTGCTAAGATTCTTCAGCAAATAACCAGTGTCCAAATCAAATCTTCGACATTCAAACATCCCCAGATGTCACTGGCAAGCTTAGCAACTTCTAGAGAACCTCCTGTGGCCTGGCCATGACCAAGAGCATCACAATCTGGCTCTGTATCTGCAGACTGTGTGAGCTTGTTTTCCCCTGGTCTGTTCAAATGCTGCATTGATGACCCAAGGCCATCTGACTTTTCCCAAACGTGCCTGCAGTGCTGTGAGCAAGGGTTGCATTTGTTTCTCTCCCTTTGGTGCAGATGGTGTGCAGCATTCCTTGGGCTGTGAATGACACTTATTGTGGCAGCAATAAAGCCAGGGCTGTTTGCTCAACAGCTGTTGGGTGCATTGTTCCTTTGTGAGAAAAATGCAGCTCTCTGCTCGTGGCAAACCCACCCCCAATACCCTGTGCAAAGCTCTTCTCCTGATTCAGCACCTCAGCAAATGGCAGACACTGTTATTTAACCATTAGGACTTAATCCCAAAATCAGCCCAGTCTTACTCCCAGAGGGAACATGGTAGAACACTTAGCCTGTGAGGAAATGGCTTTAAAGCTGGGCCTGGGTTTCATTTACTCCTGACTTACATGCAGCTGAGCAGAGAGGAAAGAAATACTAGATTGCTTCTCCAGGAAAAAAGGAAAATGGTCACCTACCTGGAGAGCAGGGAAAGAGCCATTTAAGGCCCAGTTTGGCTACATGCCTCTATTTTCTACTTGCCCTGTTAAGCAGCAACAGAACTGACTGTAAATTTTAGGAGGGAAATAGCATATGGTTTATTGATTCAATGGTGGAGTTATAAACACATATTACTGCTGAGAACCCCAGCTGCCTGGGCAGAAGTATTCTGCAAGCTTTTGATTCTTATTAACTTAAAAAATCAGGTGCAGTGACCTTCAACCAAAGTTGGAATCTTCACTCTCCACAGAAAGCCATCAAGCAGTCTTTGCAAAGCAAGCTTCAAGATGTATCTCAAAATCTATCTGCTCTGATGACCAAGAGCAAGGCTGAGCTGACCCCAAAATCAGCTCATATCCCACACTGCCTATCCCAGCCCCCTGAGCTCTCTCAGCCTCACAGGGGAATGCCTGGACTCTCCCCATTCTCTTTTTGTACAATACCTGCTAATTTGTGGGACCTGCAGATTTGAGAAAATTATTTTATTGCTAAAACCAGTAACAAAAAAACTTGTGGGCTCACTAGATCTGCAGAAAGCCTAATAACTCTAAATTTTGCTCAGTACTGAGACAAAGAGGGAAATCCTAGCCCTACAGAGTGCCAGGAGAGTCAGACATCACCTTGAGCATGGCCACTTGAGGATTTTTATCTTTCTCTGAAGCTCCTGGGCCAGCAGAGCAGCACAGAGTGTGCCAGCCCTCCCAGAGAGGTTGGGTTTGTAGGGGCAGCACTGGCTGGCCCTGATGTCCCACAGTCTCAGCAATGTCCAATATCTCACCTTAAGAGTCTGACCTGTCTAATGAAAAAGACAAAAGGTTCCCAGGATAGTAAGCTTGTTTTTCTTAAAAAAATCCACCAACTATATAAACAAAAACCCCCTTGTTTTTCAAGGCAACTCATTTGAGACCTGTGTCCTCCTGTCCTGGCTGCTCCTTCCCTCCCCACTGGCTACCAAAGCCTTTTCTCCAGACATACAATACATTTGGTCTATAAAGAGACCATTCTCCTTGTACAGCTGCATTTCAGGAACTCTCAGAGGCTCTGAAGCACAGCCAACATGCAGAAATATAAAACCCAAGAGGACTGAGTCTTGTTTCACCTGAGAAGGGTTTATCTTACACACAGTACTGTTCTCTGAGGGATCTGACCATTGCCACTGAGCTTTAAGAAACAGACATTTTTGACAAGATTTCTGGACTCAAACCTAACCAGAGGCTCTTGATTTTCTGTAGGGTTTTAAAAATGCTATTTTACTGAAAAAACCAAACACCTGATGCAATGTATATCTGCAATTTTCAGCCCCCCAGCAGAAATGAAAGTTGTCTTTTTTCTTAGTTAGTTCTAAAATAGGATTGAAACAAAAAGTAAAAGATAAATCACTTATGTGCTGATTACAGGAAGTTGGATATGATTATAAGCACTGAATAAAATATCTGAACAGAAGATAATAAAAGACAAGACAGAAGGGATGGGCTCCACAGGGCCACAGCCATCTGAGCAGAGACTGCAGAGCCCTGGCAGCAGGGTGAGCACCAGGCTCTGTGCAACCCACAACAATTTCATGCCAAAGACACAGCCCACAATGTGAAATTCCTACAGTCAGGAACACACATATAGAGTTTCCAAAGCAACTTACTGAGGCACCCTGGAAATTCCAGGGCAGCATACAAGGGGACTGTATCTTCCAACATTAATCCCAAAACCTGAACTAATATGGAAGGCTCTGTGCTTGGCTGGTGTTTGGGAAGCACACCTTCAAAACTGTTTTACCTGTAAGGTTTGGACTAAAGAGACAGGAAAGAGCTACACTAACTCACCCTAGTTGGGAATTAAAAGGTCCTGAAATCTGATACACCACAGCAGTTTCCTTCTCTCTTTTGGTTTACAGCAATAATCTGTGCCTCAAACAAAATCTGAAAAAATTGAGAACTGGGAAGAGAAAGGACATTAAGCACACCTCATAGCAGTGGATGCTACCTAAATTTTAAAAAAGATTTTTCTTTTTATTAAAAGCACCATAATTTCTTTACTGTTGTTTTTGAGTCATTGTGAACAAAGAAAGGAGTCTATAACCTATTCCTAAATTGTGTATTCACCTGAGTCACTGCCAGTAAGACCTGTATTTGAAGCAGTCTTTGTTTCTTGCTAATCACTGCAATCCTCCCTTTGCCAGCACCCACAGCCAATGAAACTTTATAGTTCAGTAATCTACAGAATGTTCTCTCTTCCTTTAACATAGTTCAGTGCATGGCATGCAAGTTTGCTCTCACAGGAGACAGCTGGTGCATTCACAGGCAGGAGAAAACTGTGCATGTAAACTCTGTGACTAAGAAATAACCAGAGCAGCTTGGAGTAAAGCAGATAGAGAAAATGGGATACAGAAACACACCATTTGCCACCTATGACAAGCCTTTAATAGGCTTCTTTAAGCTTAACACCCTGCTGCTGGCTGCAGTCAGCACATATCTGAAGGAAAAAGAATCTTCTTCCATGTGCTTCTCTAACTGTCCTTTCACAGTGGAATGGCTTTCCTCATTTTTATGGTGATTAGCTTGTTCAGGGAATCATAAGACTGAGTCTCTCTTCCATCAGCTTATGTAAGTTCATACTAATGGTTTTAAAAATGACACAGCCACAGCACTTGTTCTGTTCTCCTCAGTGACATGGCCCACACACATCATACACAACTGCTCCCACAGTTACTTGCTCAAGAAATCCCATTAATACAGTGCAGAATAGTCCCTCAGGCTTCATCTCAATAACTCTTTTCTGTTCAGGCTTTGTGCCATTTTTCTCTTGTCCTTTGCATTTCTATTTCTTTGTAATTACTGCCTGTTCATGCTCCCTTCCTGCACCCATGAGGAGCCCTACACCCTCAGCCATACTCCCAGTGATGCTACTGGCCACATCCATCCTCTTGATGGGACCATAATGATTTTTGTCCTTTGTTATACTGTCAGAACAATTTTTTAAGAGCTTCCCTTAGATAAACAAAATGTATTCTGCTTTCAGTGCCTGGCTTTGATCTGACAAGCCCTGAGCTCTGTCCCTGTGCTGAGCCAAAGGGACTGAGTATGCCAGACTGATTTTGCAGTTTTCTACTCCTGACTCCACATCAGGAGAATATAATGCAACAGGTTTGTGGAACAAACTGACACAAGTTTTGTTTCTCTTCAGATCTGCACTGACCTCTTTAGATTAAACATGAAGCCTCATTCTGAGTGACTCACTCCTGCAGTTAGCTAAATTCAAACTGTCTTCTTTAAAGCCTGTAATGTAAACAATGCATTTTACTGTCACAGCTACGTGGACATTAGTTAAAACAACTTTACATTCTGCAAGCAGCTAGACAATGTTGCTGGTTGATGTGGTTTTGGCACAGCACCATTTCCCTTCAAGCACTGCCACCTCTGGCTCCCAACACTGCTGCTGCAGTAACCATGAGCAGGTTGGGCCAGTACCACTGCTAGGAGTTTACAGAAAGCCATTCCTGGACACTGGCAGGGAAACAGATTCCTAATAAGGCAGCCCAAGCTCCCTGTGCAGTGGGATGATACCCAGACCCCAGAGCAGGCTGAGCTCATGAAGCACCTGCACAATCCTCCACAAACACAGCCCAGCTCTGCAAGAGCTCTTGATGATTTTCAGTCTCCTCCTGCCTGTGGATTCACCTTTAAATCAAACTCCCTGAAGCCTCTGCAAGCAAATATTCCCAGTGTGGATGTGGGTGTCCCCCCCAGACAGCCCCACAGCAAGAGGACAAACTTGTCCCAGCCCAACAAGGACCCGCTTTGGGTCTCTGTGCTGAGCTTGCTCAGAAGTCCAGCACTCCTACCAGGAGGAAAGTTTCTCTCTCCAGCTCCTCTTTTATAAATATGTTTTGCTACAATGCTTTTAATGAGCTGCAATAATTCTCTGTGCTTCTACCCCATGACCTCCAAGTACTTGAAAAACTCTTCCTTTCATCTTCTGCAGAGGGATGGAGAAATTACACTTTCAAATCCAACCCTCCACTCAAAAATCTAGATTCTGACTTTGACCATGGTAAACAGAGTAACCAACTGCTGGGGCAAGAACAGCACATCATTCCAAACAACTGCACTGTTAAAACAGCTTCCATTGACACCTTCACTAAATGACCTAAAAATAAAGTACATGTAGCCAATGAAAATATCTTTTCAGTGATGTTTATAAAACCCAGGCTGAAACAGTTTTTTCATTTGCAATTTCCTTTTACCATGAAGAGCAAAACACTAAAAAATTAAAATGAAATTTAAAAAAGAAAAAGAAATCATACAACACAAGCTGGTTCCCACTCTTTTTAAGCAGTAAAAAAAAGTTAGAGAGAAAGATAAAATTTCTGGCATGCTGGGAGTAAAATCTAGCCTGCGTGCCACAGATCAGTGGTTAGATATTCCCTGTTATTTTTCAGATATTCAGGTATGAATCTTCACATGCACAGGTAGGTTGGCACATAATTACTGATTCTTGAACATACCCATAATTGCAATAAATGAGTTAGATAAGTTACCATGGAAAGCCTTTGCAAAATGTATAACTTTTATTTCCATCACTGAAGAGAACTTACCTTTAAGGACTCCCAGAGGGGAAACTGTACCAGAGAGAAAGGAATCTGGAGAGGTGGGAAAAGAAAAAAAAAAAAAAGAAAAACAACATAATGTTACAAAAGTAAATTGGGTTAGCATGTTCCTCAACTGGCTAAATTAGGAACAGTTATTGTTCTCTCAGTGAACTGCAGCTTATTACACTTACAAATCTTTACGGACACTTTATGTATGCTGCCATTAAATGACTGGTTTCACTAAAGCAGTTTTACTTTGTTTATCACATTCCCTGCTGAGAGGTTAATGTATTGTTACCAGGGTGGCCTAGAAGAGCAATAAGCAGTGTGATCTAGTGCAGGGACATTCCTGGTTTGACAGTCAGCCAAGAAAGCCAAAAGGATGGTTCAAGAAACACGTTCCCAAGCCCAGGAACACAGCTTGGCAAAAAAACATCTTCAGACTCACAAATGCTGAGCTCTGTGCTCTGCAGTTGGGCATCAGCTGAACAAATGTCCCATGTCTCATGGGAATGAGCCAGCTTCCCTGAGAATGAAAAGCAGGTTGTGAGGACATACCTAAACAAGCCAGCTGAAGGGGAGAAGCTTGGTGGGCTCTCCTTGCTGCCTGGAACACGGGGTTCTTGTGACCTGCACCCCTGCCTGGGCTCATTCCTGCTGCCACCTGTCCCAGCACTGCCTGTGCACTGCCCTGCCCTCCACTGACCCTGCCCTGATAAACACCTCAGCTCGTCAGTTTTCATTGTCAGCACACTGAAACACTTTGCAACAGGACACATCACTTGCCAAGGTTATGCCTTCTATTGTATTTCTTCCTCCTCAAAGCCCTGCACTGAATTCCTCCTCGTCCTTCACCACTCACAGAAGCCCTAACACCTACCCCTGGTACCAACTCTGCCTGTGCTATCAGTATCTGTCTCCAGATCCTCACGGAACAGGGTCTGCAGGAAAGCACTGGCCTGTCCTAGATCACCCTACAGCTCTATCTGCAGGTCTGCCTTGCCCCTTCCTAAAGCTGCATTATCTCCTCCACTTTGTAAGCCAGTCAATCCCAGCCTCAAATCTTCCTCCTATTACCCATTTCTTTTCCACTTTTATCTGTCTTAATTTCCCACCTTGTTTGGGCTGATTTGGCAGTTAATATATCAAATTATTTAGTCTCAGAAGGCACTAATACATCTTTTACCATGAAAAGGAGTAAATACTCAAAATGGATCGTGCCCATTTAATGCAGATATCTTTGCTCTGAGTGACTAAAAAACATTTACTAAATGTCTACTAGAGAAATGAATGACTTATTTAATCCAAATTCAAGCTACACAAAGGAATCTCAACTAGAACATCCATTCAACATCACAGGAGTCAAAGAGTATTGTCTGCTTCCCTGTGCTGCAAGTAATGATTAATAAATGAGTCTATTAAGTTAATCTGCCAGGCAAAACTAAACTTGACAGACACCTGCCACAGAAAATTTGTTATCTATTCAGGCAGGAAATGGCAGTGAGAAGAAATCAATGTCACTGCTGTACATTGAGCTGACAAACTGAAATCTCAGAGGAAGTTTGTCATCTTGGACAACGAGCAGTATCCCTGGTGGCATCTCAAAGCTCCACAATAAAGGTCAGACATGGCTCTTCTTTATCAGGGTCTTGAAACTCTGGTGTAGTAATTAAATTTCATTTTAAATACTAGGTGAAAAAGTCCAGCTCTTTGATAGTAATGTGTGGTAATATATTTATGAGAATATATATACACAGCCACATGCTACTGCAGCATTGTTGAACTGAAATAACATGGAATGATTTCTTTGCAATGTAAAATGAAAAGCAACATAATCTTCTATCATCTAGGCCAAAAAACCAGGGAAGAATAAGTAACAACAACCAATACATTTGCTTCAAATTTATTAAAAAAGAGAAAAGGAAACGCTCTGTAGCCAGCTGTACACCAAACAAAACAAGCTTTCAAATACAGCCTCCAAGTTTTGCTTTTTTATGCTCATGAATGAGTGGTAAAATTAAGCAGCTGTTAATAAGACAACAAGGGAAGCTTGTGACATAATCCCCTTTATATCGCCTAGCTAGAAGCATTTCAGTCAAAGGGGGAACTTGTTCACAAGTGCTGCCTGATTTTCACTGTTAGTGGTGTTTGTTTTCTGGGTCCTGCTCAGGGGAAGGTTGGGGATTATGGGTTTCCCTTTTCCCCATGTGATGTAGCCCAGAAAGATTTTGGATGTGTGTCAGGGGGACCTGCACAGCCACTGGGCTCCCTCCTCTCAGGAGGGCTGCAGGGTAATGTCTAAACATTCACAAGTCATGCTTTACTAGTTTAAAAACTTGCAAAACCCCAACAAAATGGGAAGCACCATCACCTCCAAGCAGAGCAGCAGCATCTTTGCTGCACTGAGAAGATCCTAAGGAGATGCCATACATTTATTGCAGTCACCCATTGGATCCTGTCTGATATCCTGACTCAAAAATAAACCCACACAAGCAATTTCATGGGTATTGGAATGAAAGGGAGTCTGTCTTCCTGCAGGTTTGGGTTTTGTCATCAGATTCCCTGAAGCCAAATCATTTCCAAGCTGCTTTCAGCAATCTTCCCATGACAGGGACCTCCATCCCATTTCTTCTGGAGATCTATTCCACAGCCCTTGTTCAAAGTTCAGCTCCTATTGAAAACCTTCCCTCAAACCCCATAATCACCTTTATTCTCCCCTCACAGACATATTTCTAAGAAAGTTATCAGAGCTCCTGTTAATCTTTGCACATTTCTGTGGTCAAGATGTGGAAGGGCTGCACAGGCTGCTCTGAGTCCCTGCTTGCATAAGCCCTGTCTCCCTAAGAGACCAGACTAAACAGCCCACACCCAAAAGTACCATTAATATATGCAAAAAAGAAATAGCTCTGTGAGGGTAGCTCATCTGACCATGAAAAAGCCTTTAGATCGCTTATTGCCCTTTATTCTTCCACCATGGCAGACGTGACAAAATCCTGCAGTGCGGGGACACTTCTTAATTTGAACACTTAGAGCATTTCATTCCTTTTCACATTTTGCCTCTTGAAAGAAAAGCTCTTCAGCAATGAACAGAATCACACCCTGTTAGACAGAGATATTTCTGCCTGAAATAGGCTAAGGCAACAATAAAAATGTGGTCCACACATGTGGGTAACTTGCTGCCAGCAAATATGAAACCCTGGCAAGCTCCACCAACCTCTGATTCGACATCAATATAAAATAGACAGAGAGTACCAGTTCTCATGTCTGGCCTAATGTTATATAACTATGCTGTTTGTTCATCAGAGTCAACCCTTAAACACACACAAAAGGCAAATTTAAAGCCCCCAGACAGCTGCAAATAATTATTCTAAAATGTTTTATAGGTTAGTGAAATTATCATTTACTCTGGTCCCTGTAGTCCTTAGCACCTGATGCCTAACTTAAGGTAATGAACTTTGCAGATGCATATTTCTACACATCTACTTAATTCCCCTGATACAAAGTATTTTAAATTATTATGTTTAACAAGTTACTTTTAGAAATAGCTGCCCTTCCCCACCAGAGCAGCAGATACACACATCTTGCTTCTAAGGAAAAATACCGACCTGTAAGTACTGAAGATTGATGACTGAGCAAAAGTCCTCCCACCAAATACTGTTTAATTAAATAAAAGAAATTTAAGGAGGAACTTAATAATGCTTTTTGTAACTACAACACAACACTTTAAAGTATCTCAAAATATCTGATGGTAAATTGCAAACTGACATTGTGCTGAGGAAAACAGCAGCCAGAGCTAGGGCAGCAAGCTGAAGTGGCAAAGAATGGGGGAAAGAACCAAAAGAAAAAAAAGCCAAAACCTCATCAGCCCCTTCAGAACTGGGATTCCCTTCCAAATATGAGAATTCTTTCACACAAAGAGGAAACAGATGTCCATGGCTGGAATTTGCATGTGGCTTTATTCTCTTCTAGGATACAATAAAACTACTCTTCTTCTCATCCTCCGAGCTAGAAATTAAACAGTGGCATGTCATGCAGAGTCCAGCTGTGCTTTCTACCTCCAACCTTTATTACCAATATATTTAAAAAGAAGAAGAAAAGAGAGAGACAGAAAGAAAGGGAGAAACTAAAAAAGCAAAAGAAATGAAAAACTGTGGTATGTGCTCTCAAAACAATATAAAACCTACAGATGTTCTTACTAATCTGTGGCACATGTTTGTTTATTCAGGTTTTGCCTGTCCCCAGTTCAGCAGGCTTTGCTCTCCAGAAGACTTATCTGTTTTTATAAATGTTAGAATAAATACTGGAGGAGAGACTGGCATAAACAGCCAGAGGAGGAACAGGCTCACCTTGTAAGAACTTTCTCAGTGTCCCAAAAATGCACCTCCAACCCAGAAACTGCTGTCACCCACACGCCCACTATTCCCTACATTAACAGCAATGGGAGGAAAGCAAACACTTCTGAAGAGGATTTTGAGAGTATGAATGTCACAAAGGCCAGCAGCAAGAACAGCTGCTCACTTCAGGGAGAACCTAGTTCATCCTCAAACCTGCACCAGCCTGTCACCTGCACTGTGACAAGGACAGACAAGCACTGTCCAAGTCTGTATTCATGAGGAGTACTGAGCTGCTGTGCCAAACTCTGCTTTTTCCATTGGAATTGCAAAAAAAAGTCTGATCACCCACTTCTGAATAGCAAAAATATACTGGTTTTTAAGGATACATACACAGGAGAACAATCTTCCCTTAACCTAAGTCCCTTTTACAATCCCTTTTTTTCTAGCCTCTTTATGAAAGAGAAGAAGGGGTTTTTAATAGCTTCATGTTAAAGCAGAATAAAGCAACCCTGTCAGCCCACTGGAGTTAAACATCTCTGTTAATAATCCCAGCAAATTTGGTTTGGTGTCTTTCCCTTCTGAAATTCTTCACACACTTGCCCAACACATCTGGATTATGATAAACTGATGTTCCAGTTATAAATATACTTTTCCCAGGATGGGCTTTGAGAAGACAGCATGAAATGAGGCAAGCCTGGCTCCTGGTCACGTCAGAGGTCATAGCAATAGCCACCATCAAGAAAATTTGGAGGTTTCACAGCTTTTCTACTGACTGAAGGTGAATGTGTTTAAGACCCATCATGGATGGGACACCTCAAGCTGACAAAGTAGACTTATTTTCTTGCAAAGGTTCGGTTCATATTGTCTCCCTCCTTGAAAAACTGCAGACTCCACAGGGAGCTGAAGCATAAAAAGGTAATTTGTAATTTTAACATGAATGGAAGTCTGTCAAAGCCATCAGCCATGTTCCAGCAGCTCTGTGAGATGGAAGGTTGAGAGAGCAAGTTTATATGTTAAACAAATGATGGAGGGCTTTGTTAATAAACACTGATTCAAAAACAAACAAAGCTTCTTAGGCAAGTTTAACAACACTGGCACAGCAATGACCAGGGAAGAGCTCTTGGCTTCACTCCTTAAGGAAAACAGGGAAGGACCATGTTCACCACAGCACCTTCCTAAAACTGCACCAAGCCAGAGAGCTGCAGCCCCACGGGGAGCTCAGCCATCCCAGGGAAAACTATCAAGTTGCATTTGCAACAAACAACTTTTCACAGCCCTTCAGTGTTGAACAGGAGGCTCTGCAGCACTGCCAGAGGCAAAGGAATGGCATTTAGGGTGGTAGAAACATCAATCTCAACAATGCCAAGAGTATAATTAAAACAAAGGTTTCAGCTCATGCACCAGCAGCCACCTCAAGTAATCAGCAATTCCCTCATTTTCAAGCAAATAGCATTAACCCTGTGTGAGCTGGGAGAAAACTGCAAACTATAAATGGCAAGAAATACAAAATTCCTGAATTATAGTAATTTTTCTGGTTCAGGCATCTGCTAACTCTCAAATAAATATTTGCACCTTGCTTCCTCTGTTTCCCCAGCTCTAACCCCAAAGTATTTCCATTTGCCACCTGCCATATGTGAATGGCTGGAACTTAATTCCTTTCCAAGGCAAAACACTATGTGCCCCACAGGGTTGCTTAATTTGGTTACAAGCCATTCTCACAGATGTCCTTTGGACCTGTGTGGCAGAACTTGACATCCACATCTCCCTTTAAATAGCTCACACACTCATCCTAAAGGGAACTTAGATGGCATTTTATGTAGTAAAGGTAAGTAAAAGGAAAATTCAGTTTTGTCTCTGTGAGAAAAAGGTTCTGTGATTAAAAAAGCAAAGAAAAATGAAGGAAAAAATGTTTTTCTGTGGGGGCAATACTGAGCAGTGGAGGGGAAAGGCACAGTCAGAGATCCAGCACGACTGCATGTTTCCAAAACATGGGAAGAAGAGAGGCACTGAGGCAGATGCACAAACTCAATGTGGGCTGGATTGATTTAAGAGATCCTGATGATCACAGAGCCCTAACTTTGCACAGACCATCACTGAGCTACTGAGGGCTCCTTCCTCAAAGAAACAACATGAACAGCCTCAAATTTCACCCCCAACCCCTTCCTGAACCAGCCCCTTCTTATTCTGCTGGGAGAACAGGATAACTATTAGAGATTGTATAATGTCAACCAGAAAAGTCGATTTTATTGGATTTCAAATATGAGCTGGACTGACCAGCCCCTAATTACACAAATAATAACCAAAGTTCTCCCATTTTCCAACAAACAAGCATTAAAGGAGATGCCCATTTGCTATTCATTTTCAACAACATATTAATAAAAACCTCTCAGCAAGTAAATGAATATGCTGACACCGACTCGCACACGCTGTTTTCAGGGCACAGATAAAAATCTTGTAGGATAAAAGATGAGTTTAGCAGCTCCAGAAGAATGAAGGTATTGTTTAACAGGAAGCAGATGTATGTCAGATGGCAAACTCATTAAAGTGTCCCATCGTTAAAGGAAACGGGATAACAACGAGCCATCTGAAAAAACCTGAAGTGATCAGGAAATGCACAAGGCGCAGCTAATCTCCCATTTATTGGTAGGTAATGCCTTTAAGTCATGCACATGCACTGAGTTTAGGACCATGAAGGACTAATCTTTGTTCTCATGAAAGAAACAGGAGCAGAACCCAAGAGCATGGAGGGCAGCATTTCTGGAAGAAGTCTTTTGAGGAAAAGCTCCCAGCATTTGGAGCTATTAGATACACACACAGTCTGGGCAGCACGTCAGCTCCCTGGCTCTGAGAGCATTTTAATGGGCATTTTACATACATGGGGCATTTAAAATGTAAATATGATTTTTTTAAATGCCTTATGAAAGGTACCTTTCAAGGAATAGCCTCTAAATACAAACTTGGAAACTCTAATCAAAGAAAAAAACATACACTAGTGGATACCCAACTGAAAGATTTGCAGTATCAGAGTTGAACTATTCCTCAAGTGAGAATTTTGCAGGTTATATAAGGGCCTAAGCATAAGGAATTAAACAAGCAACATACATTTACAAAACCATGGAATCATTTAGGTTGGAAAATACCTCTATGATCATTGAGTTTAACTGTTAACCCAGCACTGCCAAGCACTAACCACATCCCCAAGTGCCACATCTACATGGCTTTTAAATTCCCCCAGGGATGGCAACTCAGCCACTTCCCTGGGCAGCCTCTTCCAATGCTTGACAAGTCTTTTAGTGAAGAAATTTTTCCTACTGTCCAATCTGAACCTCCCCTGGTGCAGCTTGAGGCCTTTTACCCTCATCCTGGCACTTGTTACCTGGGAGAAGAGACTGATCCCAACCTGGCTGCTCCTGTCAGGGAGGTGTAGAGGGTGAGAAGGTCCCACCTGAGCCTCCTTTTCTCCAGGCTGAGCTCCCCCAGCTCCATTCCTTTCTCTGGACACACTCCAGCTCCTCAATATAATTTTTTTGTAGTGGGGAGCCCAAAACTGAGCTCAAGATTCAAATCAGAGACAGCATATTTGATTCACAAGGCAGGTGGATCTGTGGAGAGGAGTGACAGTATTGCTTCATCCAGCAAATATTCAGCCTAAAAACTGGAAAACAGTGCAGCTGTAATTGCACTGACATCAGCAAAAGAACTCTTGTCCTCAGAGTAACAGCCACAAGAAAAAAAAACCAAAAAAAAGCCAGACTGGGAAGAAACATGTGTTTCTCCCATCCTGGATATATCTCAGCCTATACTGGTTTTGTTACAAATGTCTTGTAACTACATTATGATTACAAATATAACACAGCAGCTATCACCATAAAAATTAAACACATCTCTTGCCAGGAGTTTTCTGAGTATCACTAAAAATTTTCCAAGAGGAAATCCATCTCTACCTTTGCATATTGGCCTGATCCAAAGGCCATTGAAATTGATGGGAATTTTGCACATGTGGCTTTGACAGCTTCTGGATCAGAACTGAAGCTAAAGGTGGAGAAAAGATGAGAAGGTGGATGCAAATGTTCTACAGTACAACACAAAGATCAGCTAATCTGGATTCTACTGTGTCCTTCCCAGGATACACAGACCCCACTCACAGCCAGAGCAGGCTCTAGGATGTCCTTTTTTAAAACTTGTTTAACAGGAACTACAGCAAATTCCCTGCTTTTACAAAACATACACAACAGCCTCACATCTGAGCCCAAACCATTAACTTTTAAGCACAATATTAAGTCCCAATACAGTTAATGTAAGCTAACCAAGTTCTTTTGAATGTTTTACCAAATTTTACTGGTATTTTGCTGCATTGCTGCCCCTGGTTATTTGGTAAGGCTATTCTTGCCTCTTTGCCTTTGTGGAGGTAAAAACCCCAAGCTGTACCAAAATGAACAAGTAAGCAAACATTGTTTTAAACAAAACACTTCATGGATACTATACAGAAAACTACTCCATCAATGCTAGAGCAGAACCAACATTAATGGAATAACTACTGTAAAGCAAGCTGAAACTTCTTTCCCTGCAGGGGAAGGCCAGTGCAGTGCTGTTCATGGATCTTACATCATTATCTCCATCATGTGGCAGAGAGGAAGAATGCAGACTAACATCATATTTAGGAACTGCTCATGTAAAGGTATTTTACTGCAGATTCAGAATTTTGTATCTCACAAAATGGGCTTTGCTAAGTTTCTTTCTGTGGCTGCCATTCTCAGCTGTTTTAATAAACAGCTGCATTGTTTTTGCCCAACCACAGGACATGATCTTGCAGAAGAAAAATTACCTACTATGCTATGACAACGATTTCCCTTAGCTTTCATGTACTAAAACTTTGCTGAACTGGAGCTACAATTCCACAAACTTTAATCTGATTCTACATTACAAGAGACCTAATCTAAAACTCATTACAGTGAACTGAAAAATCCCAGCAAGCATTTGCTTGATCCCCAAGGAGCAGTTAGACAATGCACGTACAGACACAGGAAGGATGGTTCCTTGATTATTTTTATTTTTTTACCCTCTATTTTTCTTTTCTGACAGTTTAACCAATTCTGCAGACTCTGTAGCTATTTAAACAGGAAGCCCCCTGGACCCAGCAGACCTCCCTGCTGATGCAGCTGGAGAGTTACTCTGCTCCTAATGGAGCATTTCTCCCCCCCAGCCCAAGGTAGCAGCTGCAGGATGTTGGGCTGGACACTGCTGGGCCACCTGGGACTCTCTGCCCTCCCAGGTGTGGACGTGCAGCCTCATCCATGGCAGTGCAGCCCCTGGGAAAGCTGCTCACTTCTGCATCCCCCAACTTCCTGCCTGTCAGCAAGCTGGGAAAAACACACAAATCCAGTGTGCACAGAGCAGGGAGGGTTTGCTCTCAAGAACCTCTTGCAGGCTGCCTCAAAGGAGCCTAAACCCTCCTTGTACAGTGGCACCACCAGTGTAAGAACTGGAAAGAAAAGCCACCCCTCTCAGTGATTTGTTTTAATCCAGTTATGGAGGAGATGCTTTCATCATAAACCTTTGAGCTGCTTTGCATGACTCTGTACAGGCACCTCATTTCTGTCTGCCTGGAGAATCTCTCACAACCACAATGTTTAACCATAAAGCTAAACCAGAATGATTTCTCACACTTGGTTACCCAGGACAGGAGGAAAGTGTGGCAGGCTACAAAAGCCTGGGAATAAGATCAAGGGGAACAAGGGTGCTTTGGTGGGCATGATAACTGAACAACTGGAACATCCCAACACACACAAACCCTTATTTTCTTTATTTGCTCATTCTGCAGTCGTGTTCACACAGCCCAGGAGCAGCTCTGGGCTATCAGCAGGGCCTGAGGGAACTGAACTGCAGAACACAACAGCAGCTCATGCTTCTTCTCTTCTGCTTAGAGTGTGATCACCAAAGTAGACACTACCAAGTTTCCACTTCACCAGCATAAATCATCCCCTCCACATTTGGCAAAGCAGTTAAGCACATGCTTAGCTGTGCTAGAGCTGATTTTCTTCACAGCAGCCAGGATGGGGCTGTGTTTTGGGTTTGTGCTGGAAACAGTTGATAACTCAGGGGTGTTTTAGTTATTGCTGGGCAGGGCTCACACAGGGACAAAGCCTTTCCTGCTCCTAGAGAGAGGGCTGGGGGTGCACAGGGAGTTAGGGGACACACAGCAGGGACAGCTGACCCCAGCCAAGCCAAGGGACATCCCAGACCATGTGTGTCATGCTGGGGAAAGAGGAAGGGATGGCTTTTGTCTTCCAAGCCCATCAGGTGTGATGGAGTCCTGCTGTCCTGGGGAGAGCTGATCACCTGCCTGTCCTTGCAGTGCAGGAATCCCTTGTGTTGCTTTGCTTGGCTTTTGCTTTACTGTTCAACTGTCTGTATCTCAACTCACAAGTTTTCTCAATTTCTCTCTTCCAACCTTTCCCTCATCCCACTGATGGCCATGTGGGGATGAGCTGCAGCTGGGGTTAAACCATGACAACAGCTTTCACTACTGCTGAATGGGAACAAGATTAAGCTTTAAAGATGTTAAAGACCAAATACAGCTTCTCAAAACTCCATGCTCCTTTCCTTTCACACTCCCAACTTCCCAATAATCTGAAAGTTCTCTCTTCCAGAGCTGGAGCTGGGCCAAAGTATTTTGTAGAACTGATGCCTGAACAAAATGTTCTGCTAATTTGGGGCTGCAACCAACATGGTGACTGATGAGAAAAGCCAGCAAACACAGTCTAAATCTTTTCAGTGATTAGTGAGGAGCTCAAAGTGATCTCAAACACCCAAGAGAGGACAAGCCAAGGGAACAACAGCACTGAAGCTCCACCAAGGAGCTCCAGCATCACAGCCAGCAGGGCCCCACCATGGGATCAGAGCCCAGCACTGCCAGCTCCTCTCACACAGATCAGACCTGCTGAGCACAGCATCTGATGCCCCTTTAAGGACCCTCCTCCTGTGGAAAGCACTGACAGCAGAGGAGAAAGCTGAGCTGCACACCCACTGCAGCACAGCCTCCAGAGGGACGGGCTGGGAAATGCTGCTCCCACAGCTTAGACTCATTTCAAGGCCACTCTGCACCCAAAATGTTTGATGAGATGATTTCTTTTCCTCACTGGTTTTGCAGCCATGTCAGATGCCCACCACAGCAGATTTGCCAGCTCCCTGCTGTCACAGGCACAAAACTCACATTGCAATGGCTCAACTTGGGGGTAGGTACAGGATTTTGACTGCAGCACACAGACAAAATGACTGGGATTTACATATATATGATTTGAACCACAGTCTTCCTAAGTCTTTTCCAACTGGGAAGCAGTCAGCAATGAAATTATTTTCATGCTAACAGGCATTACTTGAGAGGAAAGAAAACTGAACACAAAAATGTTGCTTGGAGAAATAGTCAGGCATTCCCTGGCCATGAGAAATCTCCTGAAATTTTACCTTTTCACTGGATAGTAGGGCAGAAATTACTTGGAAAACTCACCTAGTCTCTAGAATTATTCCTGCAGCCTCAGGAATGGACTGGATGCCTTATTCTGGGTACTACTCACAGTCCCCATAGGGCAATGAAAATGCTCCTTTCACCCTGAGCCTGGCTGGGATGTATCAGCCTAAATTAATTCTACAAAACCATAAAGTAGCATCTGAAATAAGAACACTGATCCTGATCAAATACATGGTGTCCCACAGGTTGCACTGCAACTTGCTCAGGGAACTGGGCACCAGGCAGTGAAGTAAAGAAAAATTACCAAGGAAATTAAGAACCAAAGAGAAAAGGAGGAAACAATGCTGCTGCCTAATACACTTGCTTTGCTGATGTCCAAGCAAGTGCCTTTTACAGTATAATGTTGTAACTTTTTGGGCTGAAAAGGAGCAGGCTGGTGTTAGCAGCATATAATATAACCAGGTGACTTAAACCAGGATTTTTTCTAATGAGATTAGCAAGTTATACATTACAATTCCCATAATGTTTCAACCTTAAGGCATTTTAATTACATTTTTCATTTATCTTCCCTGGGATTTTCTGACTCATGCCAGAATCCTTTCTTCACTTAAAAAGCAATTTTTATCTCAGGGCAAGTGCTAATAGACCACTTCAGACAAAACAACCAAAATCTGCAGAACTCATACAAGAGCAAAAATCAACTGTGGCTTTCAATCAAAGGATATAATTCCATTAACACCTTTCTTTAAATAGTATCAGCATGTGCTGGTAGTGGGCTTTGGGATCACTGGGAGAATTAAAGAACTTGCAGAACTGTGCAGATTCTGTGTTCTCTCATGCAATTCTAAAAACTCAGCTGACCTGATGCCAGTGAATGATCTGAGTTTGTCTGGAAGTCACAGACTCACAGAACAGTTTGGGCTGGCAGTGATCTTACAGATCATCTCATTCCAATGCCCCTGCCATGGGCATGGAATTTCCATTATCATTGTCACAGGCCCAGGCCTAATCTGGGGTGGAAAAGAGGTTCCCAAATCCATTCTGAAATGCTGATGGGCATGGTGAAAACAGCCTGTTATGCTGGAAATCTCCTGTAGACAGAAAAGAGCCTGACATGATGGTTTGTGCTCACAGACCAGCTGAATAGTGCCCATTTGGGGAGACCCTACCCTGAACAAGAGCCTTTACAAGATGTGCTGATTAAAAAAAACAGCAAAAAATGTAAAAACCTCTTGCATTTGCTTTGCAGCACAGATCAACTCAGTAAGATAAATTCCAAAAGCCTTTACTGTGGTAGAATAGTTAAATAAGAACACAATAAAATTCCACCTGTCAGCTCCAAAAGCACCCCACATGTAGAATTTACACAAGCTGAACCAGGGCTGGTTCAGGGCATGTCATAACAGCCATTTCTGCACTGAGCACTGCTAAAATTGGCCTCAAGATGAATTGAGTGCCTGGAAAGGGCAACCATATTTCAAGCAAACCAGGACATGCTCAGGGTGGTTGGACTGCCCCTTCAGCTGCATTCCTGAGTGTTTAATTTTTTGCCACTTGGTTTGTAGGAAAAATACTTCTTTTTATGGAAATTACACTTCCAAAAAACCTCTGCAATCCAGCAAAAAGACCTTGTGGTAAAACTTAAAAGAAGAAACATGTTAGTTTATATTGAAAGGATTTTTCAGAGCATCATTCCAACTCACACCCCTAAGTGAAGAGTCAGCACCACAAGTAATTTTTGCTCAGTTATTTGCAATCTGTCAGCTCTCACAGCTACAATATGGCATTGCCAATCTAATCACTTCACAGGGACTTTTTTCTGAATGGCACCCTGTTTTGTTTGTGTTTGTGATGCTTCACAGCAGAAGTCACTCATGGTGCAGTAAATGATTAAAATGTAAATCCAAAGGGCACTGTAACTGATCTCACCCTTGATCCATTTTTTTCTCAAGGGGTTTTAACTCAAGAAATTTCACTGTGTGCAGAACTTTTGAATCAAGCCAGTGATGCTGAGCACCCTCACCCCTTTTTCAAGTCAGCTCAACTCCAAGCAAACAAATATTGGGGGAAATAATGAGGCAGGGCCCTTCCCTGGAGCTGTGCATTAGAGAAGCCAGCCTGACACAAATGAATAGAAATCCTCTTGGGCTTTCTCAGAAATAAATGCACCAATATGTAAGATTAATATGTAATAATGAGACAATTTTCTTGCATGTCCCACAGACTATATGCACTGTATGCCCTTTGAAGCCAGCCCATTACACTGTCAGTAACAAATACATTTCAGCTGTAGCAACTACAACAGTTGTTAGTGGCAATTCTGCAGGGAAGGCTGAAGTGAAGCCCATATCCCCTTAGCACATGAAGCTAAAATAAGTCTTCACATGCTCTGGTGCACAGTCAGAAACTTTGGTTACACATTTTTGAAAGGGTATTTTTGAAGGTAAATAATTTTGTAAACTATTTGATTTTAAAATGTTACTGTTCTCACATTTATATGGATTTTTTTTTAAATTGCTCTCTCACAACCTACATCTATCATTAAAAAAAAACAAAAGAGAGAAAAAGAGAGAGAGAGAATCAGATATCTTGGATTTCCTCTTATTCCAGGTAACTTATTCCATATGCAGCCCAGTCAAGGAGTTAAAACTTCCTCCCTTTTCTATTTCCTGTTGCTACCAACATCCAGCTCACAAAATCCACCATTTGGAGAGATAATGAGAAATCCAAATGGCCAGATGGGCTGCACAAGTTCTGCTGAGGCCAGAGGCTCTTCAGTGGATAAGGCATCCAGCAGGGATTGATGGGGCAGCAAGAAGTGATCACATATTAAAAAAGAGAATGTTGGAAAAGCAGCTGTAATATTCTTACAGGTCACTTTTGTACCAAACACTTCACAAACAACTGAAGATTTACCCCAAGACCTGCAAAAATGGGAAGGAAGGCAAATGTCACTGCTTGATTCACCTTTAAGAAATGCAGCACAGACTCTGCAAGCTAAGTGCCACTTTGGTGACAGTTTATTCTTGATAAATAAATCATTTATACACCTGACACAGCTCATTTCTCTCTCTGGTGATAATTATAGATTTAGAAGCCTCATTTAAGGGGTGCAAATTAATTTCCAAATTCCACCTACTGTCAAAGAGTGTGTTTTATTAGGTGATGAATTACCTGCAGGAGCACTCCAGGAGACACCTGGGGGGCAAACAAGGATTGCTGTGACAGCTCCTTGAAGATATGGCTCTGCTCCTGAAGCCTGATGAGCCCAGAGATAAAATAACTGGATACAGGTGTTATCATCTGCAGCACCTTGGGTTGTCTGTGCCTCACAAAGTGCATTTCCCTTCTGGAACATGCAAATATTTGCCTGGATGCTACAGCCTTTGCTTTTTACTTAAGTCAGTTACATAAAGGTTGCAGGATTTACAGCAAATTTTGCCCCAGTTTTTGTGCTGTCATTTCTAACCTCCACACTGACCAGAGCTTCCAGCAGACCTACACTCACACAGCTCCTCTTTGCAAGCAAGTTTGGGGCTCCAAGATGATTGAGAAGAAACCAAGGCAGCCCAGCACAGCTTATATACACACTATGCACCAAATTCAGGGGGCTCTGCACTCACAGGGACTGAAGAGAGTGAAAAAAACTCCCAGAGAAAAACAGTTCTCCCAATAACACAAGTGGAGAAATGGAATTTAACAAACTCTAAAGGCTTTATCCACCTGTTTTACCTAAGCCTCATATTCTACACAACACCTAAAGTACAGCTGTCAGAGGAATTGCTCTGCTCCTGGCATTTCTTTTTCTCTTACAGCTGCACCTGCCTTTCACAGGAATTAGTCTGATAGAGAAAATAAGATCTGAAGGCCACAGAGCAAGGGCAGGTTCCCAGGCAGCCTGTCTAACCTGCACTAGCACCTCTCCTGATGGATGGGCTGCACACATGGTCAGCTCAGGTGCTGCTTTGTTGGATAGTTCCCCAGAGCAATTCAATTCATTACTTCTTCACCTCCTCATCATGAGCATAGGAACAGATTTTTCTTCTCCTGCTTGCAGAAAATTTTCAAGTACTTGTCTTTATTTATCATTTTATCTTCCTGTGTTTTTTCCATGGCTCTTGCCCCCCCTTTCCTGCACAAGGACATCAAAGACTGCCAAAGGCAATTCTCACTGTGCTTTTCATCAGCAAGCTTAAGTCAGGTTGTTAGAAAAAGCTGTTTAAGTCTAAACCAACATTAACCCTTCAAGTCTTGGAGCAAAAGAAAACATAGATTCAGAATAATCTGAGAGATTCTCTTGTCTGAAGGCAAATTTCCTCTGATCTCAGAGCAGTGGGATGTAAATCCCCCTTCAGTAAAGAGGGAACATCAGAGATGAACATGTCTGAGGTGGGAAAAGGGAACAGAAAAGCAGAGTTGGAAAATCTGAGAACTTATTTCACTCTAACAAAATAATGATGAGGGACACAAAGTCTTTTCAGAAGCATTTTGCAAAGCTGGGGATACGTGGCAAAGGGAGGATTGCTCTGGAGTCAGAAAAGACCACCTGTAGCCATGATGGATGCACAACAGTTGTAGCTCTCAAAAAGTGGAAGCACAAGCCCTTGACATAACTCTCAGCTAAACACAATCACAAAACTACTTGCTGCACTTTCTTTCTCTTTCTGAAAAAGCCAAAACCCCCAACAACCATCAACAACAGCAGCCAAGCAAAAAAGCCGAAAAACCAACAACATGACACAAACTTCCCAGAAAAACAATCAGATCCCAGTAAAGATCAAGCTGGAGATTATTGCTCCAAATCTGCCCTTAATTAAGCATAGTCTTCCAGCACTCAACAGTTATTACAAGGTTAGAGAGAAAATATCATCTAAAATATCATCTAACCCAAAGTAATTAACCAACTCTGACAACACTGTACTACAAACCCACTTCAGTTTTAACCCATGGTGTGTGCTGGAAACTTCCAGTCAAACATTCTGCATTTTCTCTTTGCCCACATAGGCGTGTTATTAAAACCACATGCGGGCACTGAATCATTTCATGGTTCGTTTAGAGACAAACACGCAGAAAATTGTGGGAAAAAGAACAGCCCTAAGAGTCTGTGCAAGCCTGTGGAGTCTGAGGCATGCTGTGGGGCAGGAGCCTCAGCTACAGGGCTTTGTTATTCTGGGGCTCAGAAGAGAGCAGGAGAGAAGTCCCCACACACTTACACTGAATTTCAGAGGAGATCATTAGCAGAGGCAGCCAGGGTGACAGCTTCACCACGTGTGTGCTCAACTGCTAGTCCACAACAAAAACCCTTAAGTGAGGCAGCAGGATGGTCTTTCATTTCTGAAACTGCTCTGGCAATGTGGAGAAATCCCCAACTGCATAGGAAGTTCACAGCATAACCTCAGGCAAAGCACTCAATCTCTCTGGATCTGACATCTGGGAAAAATGGTAGCCCTTCATCTTGTCCATTGGACTAGAAGGTCATCAGCTCAAAGATGACCTTTTGCTGAGAGGACAGTCAGTTAACAGTAAGGCTTTGCTTTTGATCAGGTTTCTGTGGATTATTCATATTACAGCAGTGGCTGAAGGACCCAAACAGAATGTGCCAGCTCAGATGTGCAATGAGAACACACATGAAGCCCACCTGAGAACACAACCCCCTTCTGTTCACAATTACTGCTGCATTCAGAAGCACAAATTCCCTGAAGGAAAAAAACCTTCTGGATAAGAATTTTCTTTAATAATACATCTTACCTGTGGATCTTATTCACCAGCAACACAGGGAACATTTATATTATGTCTGCAAATTCCCAGTTTGGTTTTGAACCCTAAAACAGCAAGTACGTGACCCAGGTTTCTTGTTGAGCCCTCTATCAGGATGGCAAAAGGTCAGATCCTGACACTGCAGCACAAACATCAGTAATAACTGCAAGATCTCAGCTTTCCTCTTAGAGGGGTGGATGTGCACACACACCAGAGATTTTCCATGGAACCCAAATGCTCCAGGATGAAATTAAACCATTAAATTATGACATCTTCCAGGAAGTCCTAGGGGAGACCTCACAAAGTCAACTCTGATCAAACAGCTCTTTACTAGAGAGCTTCACAAAGAGGTCATTTGTGAAGAAAGGAAGATGATAACTGATGAATCTAAAGCTCTGTAACCCTCCTGGCCAGCTTTGGGGTACACAGCTCTCCCAAGAGCCCTGCAGCTCTACAAAGACAGGAACAACACTCTAAAGCATGAATGAAACCTCAGCCCAGTGCTGCCACTCGAGTTCCCACCTTGCTCCTGTTGATGCAATGCTGTAAAACAGGATTTCTAGCTGGTATTAATGAGGCAGTAAAACATCCCCTTTCAGAAAAGAGCACTGTAATTTCACACAGCTGCACGTGTAAAACTCTATCTCGTTCTAAATAGCTGATTCCTGGAGAGGGAAAACAAAGAAAGCCCAGCCAGGTTCCTAGAGCTGGCACTACTGATGGATGGTTGGAACTTCTGATGGATGGTTGGAAAGGTGGAGAAGAGCAGGGAGGGAAGGTCACAAGATTAACAAGCAACATTGCAGTCATGTCAGTGCCATGGAAAAAGATGGCTTTAGTACCAAAAATCTAAAGCACAGACTAATTTTTTATTTTTTTTTTACTGATCTTTTGGGGTAATAGGAACCTTTATTTGCTGCTCTTTACAGGTCTAGGAATTCATTCCCACTGGCAAGGCCAGAGAGCTGCAGACATAAGACAGTCCTTTTCTCCTTGTGTTTCTGAACAGAAACAAAGCCTTTTCCATGAGGAAAATCCATATCTTTGAAGGAAGGAATTTTATAGTGCAATCAAAATATTCATCAAAGCTCTACTTGTAACAGCAGGAACTTTGCACATGGAAGCAGGTGGGGTGAATAAGAATTTATGGGATGTCTGTAGACATATTAAATATCTGAAGTTCTTCAAAGCACAGGTAACACTGAATGGAGTTTACAGACACAGTTGATTTAAAATATGCACAGTCTCAATCTATACTCATATTAAAACACAGTCAGAAGATACCATCTGCTCTTTATAGGCACTGGTAATCAAAGGTTTTCTGTTAGTCTGAGCATAGGCATTAAAGGATATATTGGGGTAAAGCTCTGGCTAAAAAGGAAGCAACGCTCAGTGTTACATTCTTTCATCCAAAAATACACCTGCATCCTTGATCAAAAAGTTTATTCCAGCTGTGGCATCTGGGCATTTGCACTACGTCCATATTCATGATACTTTAGTTTCTACAACCTGAAAAATACTTCAGGTCAATAGGATTTTCTAATGCTGCAATTTCTTTACTCTCAAAGTACTATTTAATTCTTTCTTTGCTAAGCAACAAACTCCTTTTATCTCCTGATTATTCTCATGGAAAAATACAAGAAGGAGAGAGACAAGGTACTAGTAACTTCCTGATAATTCAACATGCTGCATCAAGTAAAGAAACCAGGATATCTTCCATCTCCATGCCTGGGAGCAGCCTGACCCTGCAAACATCTCAGTCAAGCAGTTCACACTTAAGTTAACAGGAGCTTGGAGAGCAGAGCAGCTCTTGATACACAGAAATGCCAACAGCTCTGTTTCATTGTGGGTTTTTTCTCAATGTATTAAAACACTTCCAAACCTGCTTGTACAAAAATCATTTCCAACCCAGTGACATGGAATGTCAAGGTGTGATTGAACAGAAAAACTTTAGGGTCACAAAGCTATCCAGTTTTACTGTCTCTGATCCAAACTTTAGCCTGGGTATCCCTTTTCAAATAGAACTAAAACACATTGGGAGCTTTATGTTCTCTGAACTGTTATTAAGCTGCACTATAAATTTAATTACGGAAACACCTTTGACAGAATTAAATAGCAGTGCTTGCAGTCAGAAATAAGATCACCAGTGGTGGAAATGACATTGACAGATTTGCATAAACCCCCTCTGACTGTGCTAAAGCTTAAAAGCAGCAAAGTACCAGATATCTCTTAAAAATGATTTCTAATCCCATTCAAGTACCTGTCACCATTATCTGGTATGGACACAATTAATTGTAAATAAACAAACAATGTAAAAACTCCACCTTTGCAAGCACACAGCATTTGCAAGTCTGATTCTCACTGGGTAAAGGCAACAACCCAATGCACACACAACACCATGTAAAATTCTAATATCATGGTTTTAAACTCCTTGATCCTCTTTATAGGCTTTTTTTTTTTTTTTTTTTTTTTTTTTTTTTTTATTTCAGGCATTTCACTATAATAAACTATGGAATTCTGCTCATACAGACAAAATTCCATAACCAGATCTTCAATTAAAGTCTCATATTCAGCAGGAAAAGGAAAGTGGTGTCTCAGATGTGCATCATGGTTTGGTTACTCTCAGACTCCTGAAAGAACCTCAGCACTGATGAATTCTGAGGACATTTTGTACCAACAAGTATTCCTCATTTTTCACACCCTAGTGTTTCCAGGAGTGCCCTGAACTACACTTCAACTTGTTAATCTCCACAGGTATTTGGACTGCAGCCCATGTATTTTCAATGGATACTTGACACACAATAAATGGCAATATTTGGTTCATACAGTAAAACCCAGTGCCTTTGCCAACTAGTAATACTATTACATGGTCCTGATCCAAAACCTTGCTGGGTTTTGCTTTCCATCAGCTGCAACTACACAATGTCTGGATGGTAAACTTCTAGTTAATCACTTGGATAATAATACTTAAACAGTACTAAGGTTTTCATCTCTATCATATACTTATAATTTTGCTCTAAAAATTAATAATTTCACTGCTGTACCAGTAAGTAATGGAACATGAGCCATTCAGTGGGATATTTACTGACATCTTGTCTCTAACTGTATAGAGCTCCATTTTTAGAGTGCTTTGCTATTGAAGTGGTGCATGAATTCCCCTCTTTTTCCCTCCTCCTTAGCTTTTGAACTCATCATCTGATTTTAGACAAACAGGACAGCAATAACCACAGAACACCTAAAATTTCTGTGAACATCAAAGAAACATCTCAAACCCATCTGCAGGCAACTTGGTTGAGCCAAGAGACTCAATTTGGCAACCCCACTTTGCAGGAAAGGCTGCAGAAGGAGTCAGCAGCTGCTGGTGCTGCTGGCCAGGCACCCAAGGGGCTGGGAACCAGCACCTGGGGAAGTGCCCAGCACCTGGAACCATCTGCTGAACCAACAGCTCAGGGCTGGAGGAGAGAATTTGGGGCCACAAAAGCAGAGCCTGAGTCAGCACGACAGGGAAGCAGAGGTGCTGTGGGTGCAGATGCATGGGGAACTGTGGCTGGGCTGTTTGCAGAGCTACATCAGTGAAGGAAAGGGTCAACAGGATTTTGGATGGCTTTGGGAGCAGGGTGCTGGTCCTGCACTGCAGCAGGAGCAGAGGTGATGAGGTGGATGCACAGGGAGGCTGTGTGCAGGCAGCTAAACAAAATTCCAGAATTTCCTACGGAACACAGAATCATCCAAAACACAGCAGGGCTGAGGGGGAACCAGATGAGACAACAAAGAAAACAAAAAGCTGCCTCAGATCTGTGTAAATAAATGGTGAAGCTGCTTAAACCCCGAGGATTTCTGGTTTGTGGTGCTGGATTAAAGAGCAAAGCAAGAGCTGAAGAGATTCTGCCTGCATTCTGCTCTCAAAGGAGACATAATGCACAAAGGAAAGACTGGCAGCAGAAAGAAGCTGCAGTGTTTGGGGATCAGTGTACAGCTATTAAGGCTGAAGTGCTCTTTAGCAGGGTTCTCTAACACACAGCCTCTGTGGGGAAGCTCTGAGACCATTTACAGAGTGCTTTCCTGAGCTCAGGGCACCACTGAGTCTTTCTTGGCCACAAAATGTTATCTCTGGCTGTTGAGGATGTTCAGAGTCCTCAGTCCTCCCAAGGAGATGGGGAAATCTGTGAGGCCAAGAGGCCACGAGACATCTGAGGAACAGCTGCTGAGAACTTCAGAGGTTCCAGGGACCTTAAAGTTGATTAAAAATAGAAGTAATTTAATCAAGGTCACATTTCTCCTCAAAAAGAAGGAATTCTCTTTAAATACACAGTCTTTTGTTACAGTCAAAGTACTCCCTATGCTGGCAATTCACAGGCCTTTGGAAAATAAATACATGAAGTCATTCTAGGCCATATTCTTTCAAGATCATCACTTCCAAGGGGACTGAGAGGCCAAACATGAACCTCAGCAAGAAGTCCCATAGTCCAGTTCTGCCCCATAATCTGTGAAAGATCTTCCAGCTAGCTGCTTAGGACAAAGGTCCTGCTGGGTCCTTGACTGGCTTCTTCCTACCACTACTGCTCAGCTCTGCTCCCCTTCTAAATCCAAAATAGGGGGAAATGTAGAGAAAGGAAATGCTTTTGTTAGGAAAAGAGAGAAGAATAGCTCCCTTACACATCCAAGGTCCATTTCCAGCTCATACACTTGAGCTTTATTTGTTTCTGGAAGTTCTAAGCTCCTTCCTCACCATTGGTGGGAGCTCTGTGTGTCTGATGGGGTTTGGGAAAGCAAGAAGGTAAAATAAAATCACAGATGAGAGGACGCATTCTTTTCAGGTCACTTAGAAATGCACAAGATTCCTGTGGCCTGAATTAGTTAGTTCCTAAACAGCTGGGACTGTCAAGAAAACCATGCTTTTGCATTCCCTTCTTTATGCTCCCTTCTGCTGAAGTATATTAACAAAAGAGGTTAATTTGTCAAACCACTGATATTCATATGCTGAGCTGAGATTCATCACACTTGGTGGTCTGGAAATCTTTTATAGGACCTAACAGAACTAAACATGAGCTGGACAAAACAAGGAGAGGTACCTTGAGTCACCCTGAGCACAAATGGACAGATTGAATTTTCTAGCATTAGCCACAATAAATACATCCCAGGGCATGAGGGGTGACAGAACAGTGGAACAAGGAGGTATTCTTGGCTGATTTTGAAGGTTTTGTTCGTGCCCAATGGCTTAGGAAATTTGTTCATCCTTCCTTGAAGACCACAATTGTAATGCTGTACCACTGCTGGGGTGAGTCAGAGGTTAACTTAATGCCCAGATAAATCCCAACTGCACCATTTATGTGCACCTGACCTGTGGAGCTGAGCCACACATTGACTCAAATTTTAGAGCAAAATAAAGAACTAAAGATCTTTTGCATCTTGCCTTTCACTCCTCTCAATGAGGCACAGCCCAGTGGGAACTTGGGCAGAATTCTCACACTGCCTTCTTCAAACACCCTCCTAAAATTCTGAATCAAGCATCAACAGTCACAAAACAGGCTCTCAAAATACAGGAATGAAAACAAACACATCAGGGCTCTTTTGTTGGCTGGTGTTGGAAACTTCAGCACAGCATCCAGTTCATGCCTCAGACATTTTTTCCATGGTTGTTAGATGTATACACATTTCTGTTTTCTCAAAGCAGCTCCTACTTCACATATTCACATCAGTCTGAGAGATGTGGATCACAAAAGGTGAGAAGAAACAGTAACACCCAAATCTACCCAGAGAACATTTATCCAGCAGGCACATTCACATTGTCTCTCAACAGAGTGTATGACCTGTATCATAACATCAAGGAAGGGGATGCTTCAGTGACCTGCAGAGGCACTGTGAGCTTTTTTCTTCTTCCAGTCATTGACAGCTGAGGCCAGAAGTTCCTGACCTGCCACAGAAATTCCTGGGCTTAGTTTCTAATTGCATTCCTTCAGACACTACATGCTCTCAAAATAACAGTTAGTATCATTAAATATTCAGAATAAGCATCTCTCAACCATCTAAAACTCAAAATCGACAAATTAAACACACATCTAGACTTAGGAGTAAAGTGAAAAAAAAAATAAATAAGAGAACACTGGTGACAGAGCATCCAAAATGGAATTCCTACTCATTACCTTAGGATGGAGTGTAAGCACTCAGAAAATGTGCATATTTTTCAGAGCACTAAAAAGGCAAATACTCTGAAGAATATCACACTATAACTACATAACTCAGGGGGTTTTGGATTTGTACAGCTTTTATACCTGCCCTGATACAAAGTGAAAACCTCTTCCAAGCACGACAGGTGTGGTGTGGATGACACTGTGCCAAAGCTGCCAAGAATTTTCATGGTGAAAAATTCTTTCTGAAACATCTTTTCTGCCCACAGCTCTGCTAGATGCTCTTCTGGCTATTACTTCTGGACAATAAGCTGTGATTTTCAAAAGATATTGCAACAAAGGTAAGAGACCATCATGCAGCCATCCTGCAGAAACCTCTGCTGAGAGGGAAGTCAGCAGGGGAACAGTGATGGGAGCATGATTTGGCTCTCAGAGATTCAAAGTTTGCCTGTGTAAGATGATGTTTTGCAAGGCAGGATACAGAAATAAATAAGTGTGTTTTGGAGCAGAGCGTTGAAGGGAAAGAGAGATGGGGAATAACTAGGAAGGTTAATTTGTTTTCCCATATAATAAATATAAGCTGCCTCCCCCTCAAAATATCAATCATTAGTGTAAGGTGACTCTAAGCCAGCTGAATCCATTTAAAAGGGTTCATGTGGAAGTCTAGGATTTGTAGTACCTGTTTCTACAGTCATTTCTGCCAGGGGTGCTGGTAAGAACAGGGACTCACTGAAGGGAGGTTGAATTCTTGTAACATCTGCCAGCTGTGAGCCTGAAACACAGCAGGGCACCTTCCCTGAGGATTCCACAGCTGAGAGACAAGATACTGGACAGAACACAGAACCATCCCATCAGGCAAAATCTAACCTGCCTGCTTGGGTTTTGTCTCCTGCCACCCACAGAAATAAAAGCCCCACCTGTGAGATAACAAGGGATTATAACCAGAAAAGGGCAGGGGGGGCTTAGACAAGAAGCTTGCTTTTCAGCTAAATTCAGGCTTATAATTTTTGGGGTTGCATTGCATTTTTACTGAGTTGTATATTGAGGGTTGTAGAGAAGAACTTTTGACCTCAGTACACCCCAAACCCCACACCAATCTATTTGTATGGAGCTCAAGCAATTACAGAACTCTGGAGCAGAAAATCCCCATTCCACCCCTGAATGCTGAACTTTTCTAAGCCAAACACTGGGAGTCAAATTAGAGGAATGGAGTTCTTCAGCTGGAAAGCTGATGGTAAAACACTGAGAAGTCATAACTCAACACATTCCTTTGCTACCAAGAAATCACACAGCTCTTTTATAACCAGGTGAAAAGCCCAGGGTAGTGCAGTTACCCAAGCACTGAAAGGCAGTGACTCTTACTCAACTAGGGCAGCACCTGGGTGTATTTTTAAGGAGTAGCAAATAGACCCTGACTGATCTCCAGCTCCTCTGTCTGCTGGCTGGCACCAACAGCTGAAACCCCAAAAAGGTCAGATAGCAAAAACATTGGTCTGTACAAGATACAGCAGGGAAATGAGATTACCACATGGCATAGTGAAAATAAACCCTTGGTTCACCAGTTTTAGCTGAAAGAAGAGAGGAAGACAAGCATTGCCAACAGGCTGTGGAGGATCTGCACTGCAGGAAATGGTCACTTCTGCTTCACAAAGCATCTGTCAATGTAGTCTGGGGTGCACATCACACCAGAGAAGCCTTTGCTGCTTTTCTTTAAATATAAAGAATGAGAAGAGCTATCTTTGGTGGCTCTTTTGAGAAATCTTTTGAGATTTCTCTAGGAAATCTCAAAACATGAACAGTTTTATTAGTCTGTTCCAAAACTGTAACTAGAAGTCAGATCTACATGTAAAAGCAAAAGTCATGAATGCGTTTGATGTATTTTAAGTAAGACACTGAACCACAGTTGTTATTTACAGATCAAAGAAGCCCCAGCAGTGTCCTGAAACAATCTAAGTGAGAAATGCCAAAATCTGATTTCATCCATGTCCATGTGTTGCTTTGAACTCCTAATTCACAGAATTGGTCACTATATTGAACTAATTATCAAGCTCAACGCTTGCCAATTTTGACGGCTGTGCTCCCTGAGAAAAAAGTCAGGTTTGAAGGGAAGTGGAATGATATACTGGAAGATGTGCAGCCCTTATTGAAATCTGGGGAGGAAAAACAATCAGTGTACCAAAAACATCCCTTCTTGCCAAGGCCCAAACATAATTTATGTTTCTAATTAGTTACTGCCACACAGATTAGCAAAATAAATAGTTTGCATTAACCAATACATTAAAAAAAATATAAATAAAGTGGTTAATTCCTCCTCCCTCAAAGAAAAGTTTCTTGTATTGGTTAAGTGAAAAAATACGTACACTTCCAAAAAATCTAATGAAACCACATATTGTACGTGGAAGTAAAACAATAATTTCACAGCACAGCCTAATACATTTAAATGGAAATACCAGCAGCAGTGAAAAGAAACACTGATAAAGTATTTCTGCAGGCAGGAATATAGAAGCAAAGTCTGTTCAGATATCAGTAAAAACTTAAAAACTATTTTTTTGCCAATTACTTACTGTGGTTGGAAATGATCACAAACACTGGTTTGCCAAAGAAGTGATTTCAGGAATCACACAGCTTAGGCTATAATTAAAAAGCAATCTTTGGGAAATAGGTTATTACCAGTATTTAGTAGCTAATTTGTTCATTAATGCCTTAACAAAGCTCTCCTCTGATTGCAATGGAGGGGGAACAACTTCAAGAGGATTATTTGCTATTAAGACTTGTACTCAATTATTGAGAGTGCTGCTGTGCTGCAATTACAATGGCAGAGCAGTCATCAGGAAAGCTGGATGGATCCAGCCTGTGCTGCAGCCAGCAATTCCCACATGCAGGGGCTCTGAATTTTAAGGAAAACTTGCAGAACACCTTTGCAAATTTGAGTGCTTGGCAGTTAACAGAGAGGTGCAAGCTCAGTGTTCCTTAATACCAATACACATTTTATTTTATGGGGGATTTTCCCCCCATATTAATTGCATCTGTGAAGGAAAAGTTGCATAACTGCTGGAGTTTCTAGATAACATTTTCCACCAAGATAATGTGATTCTAACTTGGTTTTCCTTCTGACAATACTTCAGAAAGCATCTTCTGTCAAATTCTATGAATACTATATTATTTAAGTCACATTATGGGAGATAAACATAACAGTAATTTAGAAATATATGCCAAGTATTGACAGGTTATAATTGACTCAAAGCTGCCACCACTTGTCACTATCTCCTGTCCTGCTGATCAGGACAAGGAATCCAACACCTCACTAACCCCAGATTTAACAGATCTCTAGGTAATAGGACTAAGAAACCCAAACTGACCCACATTTATTAACTGTTTCCTGCCAATAATGCATCTTCAGCCTCTTATTACTGTATTTCAATAGCAAAGTTTTTCCTACAGCAAAATCAGGGAATACCTTTAACATAACTGAAGCTGAGACATACTTTCTATGTAAAGGTTGGTTTGGGGAGCTGCTGCCCAGCTGACACGGAATCTCAGGAAGCCTTCAGCTGCACAGCAAAGCAGAGAGGCCCATTAATCATATTTATCAAGATTGTCTACCCTGGCTTTCATGCAGTTAGGGGAAATGTGCTATTCTCCTTCAGCAACAAGGAGTGAGGCTAAAACAAACTGACCTAACTGCATGGGTCATTTCCAGAAATAGAAAGGATATCAGCAGCACAGCTGCACAGGCCAGGAGGCAAAATGCTGGGAAGGCTGGAGAAAAAGGCATAAGAAACATCCACCCAAAACTTTTAAAGTATGTAGCCAGGGGCAAAATTAATAATGGGCTAAATTTTGCTTTAATTGGCATTCAGTACATTAAAGTCAGCAAGACAAGATTCAGTTAAGTGCCTTATGGTCTTGTATTTCATGAGCCTCCTAAAATGTTTTATTGCACTTCAGGATTTCATATCAGCAAAAGCAAGAAGGGAGCAGATAACCTCCCACTGAGGTATGAGCATATTACTTATTCTGATACTCAAGCAACCTTCTTTATTTGCCCCTCTCTTTTACATTAAGAGACTGTGCAATGCCAAATGCAAACAGAATACAATGTGCTGGCTGTTCTCCCATGGGAAAGCAGGGGTTGTATCCTGGCTTGTGATTCTCTCTCTTTTTGAGGCTTTGCTGTCTGAAAGAGCACTGAGATGCCTCAGACTCCTCAGGACAGAAATCTACCCATGTCACAAATTGTGCATCACCAGCAGCCTTTAAATGGGAAAGATTCAAGCCTGGAGTAGCCACATCTGGCAGAGGGACCCCAGCATTGCAGAATCATGCCAAAACATTCAGGCCAAACTCTAGACCTGCTGGCTTTGAAAGCAAGAACACAATTTTCACATATTCAGCCAACATAAAAAGAAAATGTGCAGAGCTTATGCTTTATTGGCTTCCATAAAATTAACAGAAAAATAAAAGTGAGATAAGAGCCTGGTTTAATAGCACTATTTCCATCTGCAGTACACACACCAGGCCTGCTTTACCTAAGTTTCTATAAAAATTATGAAAAACATGTTGCCACCCTGCTCCACCCCCCACACACGTTTTCAATCACATAGTCACTAAGAAGTGACATGAAATATTAATTAAGGTGCACGACACACTATCTCAAAGATTCTAAGAAAAATACAACTAAATTCATAAACTGCTAAGCTAAAGAAATGCAGAATACTAACAGAAAGTGATGCTGAAGTGAAATTTGAAATAGATGATTATACAGCCCATGAAGTCTCAGCACAGATACTGCCAGGTGCTAGGATCAGACATTCTTCTTTCTCTTTTTCATGGCACATGGGCATTATTCCATGGGGCAAGAACACGTGGGGAATGCTACAGACCATATATAATATATTCATACCTAATTAAAGCTAAAAAATAGGAGCCCATAAAATCATTCCCAAGCTAAACCTCACTCCATTTCCTCACACAAGTCAGTCCCCAGAAATTCAGCAGGGCTAGTTCCCAGAGTCAAATGGACAGCATTTTGGATGCTGGGTATATTTTGCAGGTAGGTTTTGAGGCAGGGTGAAAGGGATGGGAATTGCTGAAAGCATCAGCCCCAGCATTTGAAAGCATCAGCTCCAGTTTGGAGTTTCACCCCAAATGTGCCCCTGCTGCCCAGGATTCACCCACTGCCCTTTGCCTGCCCAAAATGTCCCTGGAGTCAGCTGAGAAAGGCTCTTTCATTTATTCCATCCACTAAACCAGCCAATTCTGGCTGGTAAAATACCCTGAAGTGAGGCATGGCTTTCTGTTTTCTCTTTAAAGGGGCACTTCTCCAGCTCTCAAAGCACTGGGATCAATTCCTATTTTCTGCTAGATAATAAGCAGGTAGCCTTTCAAAATAACTGGACTATGATGTGTCTTAAGCCCTTGGAAGAGCTGCTCTTGTGGCACACTCTCACAAGTGCTTCTCTAGCCATTCTTCCAATCATTAGCATAATTGATAAATCACACAAGCTCTCTGCCATAGATCTGGTTCCTTTTTCACACCTTCACCATAATCTGTGGGCTACAGTTTCAATTCTTGACTTGCTGATTCTTTTAACTGTGCTCCTGTTTTTAGCAGGTACAGAGAAACCAGAAAATAGTAGCCTAAGTATGAAAAAACATTTAAGTGCTATTAATATTGACAGCAGCATGATCCTGCAAGTGGAAGTCTTTCACTGTAAAATCATATTTTGGTCTACTTCAGGCAAGAATTTCATCCTTGAAATATAGCCCTGTACTTTGAGGAAATTGCTAAATTGCTTGCTGTTCCAGACCAATCACACACATTTACAGGACTAGTTGCTTCAGAGAGTCCAAGACCCTTGACAAGAAGTTATTAACAGCAACACCATATTTTACACATAGAAGTATTCACATGTATATTTGTACATATTTTATCAACATATGCCATATACATATATATCTTTCTGGGTTTAGAGAATTACCCATTTCACACATACAGAAGTTGCTTCACCCACCAACAAAATGTGGCCTTCCCCAAAAACAGCCCAGCAACCTCCAGCCATCAGCAGGATTATTCTCCAGCTTAGCAAAACAGGAACTGAGACCTACAGAAAGTATTCAGACAAACAAAATGCAGTTGCCTATGTTGGAATGCAGCTGAGGAACTAAAACTAAAAGCCACCACTTAGGCAAAATTCAAATTATTGTGAAACATGCAGAAATCAAAGCAAACAGTGTAGCAAATAGAGTGCCTAGGTTAAAAACAAATCAACAAAAAAATCAACAAAAGAAACAAAAATATCACAGCACAAAGAAAACCAGAACTTTTTCTTCATAGTATTACTTTTTCCCAACAAGTTTGTGCCTACAGTGCTGCTACCCACCCACAAAACACATTCCTACACCATGAATGCTGCATTTGCAGAAACACTTTAGCAAGCTGCTTTGAGAATGTATGGAAATGGTATCTTTGTTGGAAGCCTGGAGCAGGACAAGCTTCCTGCAAGACTCTGCTTGCACCCACATTCAGCTGGAAAGAATCTGCATTATCAAATCACACACCATGCTTTGAGTGCACATGGCTTTCCAAGGGTTTTGCTGTTCAAAGACCCCAGCTGCAAGGCTGTGGCTTTCAAAATACAGAAATACTCTGCATATATGGGATTCTTTTCATCTGAATGCACCCACTGATGTCAGAGAGATGCAGTAAGTGTGTGCTGCATTGGTAAATCCATGGCACCAAGGATGGCTGGATTCTGCTGCTGGCCAGTCCATGTGGACACTGCACCTGGCCTGAGCAAGAGAGTGTTCAACCAGAACAGCTTGGTTCTAAACATGCCTGATCAAAAAACAGCCAAAAATCCCTCATTCCTTCCTCCCAAAGGAATTTGCTCAAGCATTCTGTCCACCATTCAGGCGTGTCACAAAAGCTATTTCCCACAGCTGGTAAATTAGGAAAACCAGGGATATTCTGCAGTCTGTAAAAGTCATTGACAACTGCTTTGTGAGATCTCCATTTTCATCTCCAAGTACTATTCCAGCATTCCAGGGAGAAGGCAATGAGTACAACCTCCAGCAGCAGAGTTACTCATTTTATCCATTTACTGGTGTTCAGGTCACAAGCCAGGGTGTGCCTGACACCCCATCCCAACTTGTCTCCTGCTCCCACCCCTCAAGAATTGCCTTTAACCCTGACAGCCCCTTCAGAATGAAAATCCCTTGGATATTTATACTTAGGATGATACAAGTGATACAAGAGCTGATACAACTCCAGTGCTGGGCTTTCCAAGACAAAGTGATGTTAGAGTGGGAAGCAGACATTTATTTTTCAACTTCCTCCCATTAATCCTGAAGTCACATAAGCTCTGCACAATTTTCCACAAAGCTCATTAATCCATTTTACAGCCCCCACACCTTTCATGGGACTGCTGATGCTCTATATGGAAATACCTAAGCCAGAGAAATGCTGGCTGCTCAGTAAAAATCAAAAAACATGGTTGCAGCTCCTGCCTGGCAAACTGCTGGTTAAACTGAACCTATCTAGAGTCACAAAATAACATGAAAGCCAGTCCAGTTTTCCAGAAGGTAACAAAAGACAGATACTGCACATATTTCACTAAGGAGGATGTTTATTTTTCCAAATATTGTATTAAGATAGTGTCCTGTTTGCCTATTTCTATCGACATCTGCTCTGTAATACACAGAGAATGACAAAAGATCAAAGTTTTAATTGTGCAAGTGAAAGAATGTATTAATAACATTCTTTCTGTCCTACAGCAACAGAGATAAACTTAAAAAAAAACCTCCCTAACAGCTCAGAGAACAGGATATTTATATAAAGATGTCCTAACAAAAGAAAAGCATGCAAAAGTACCTTAAATGGATAAACAAACTCCCTGTTTGCAGTGTGCCCTATGGAGCTCAGCCCCCAAAATCCTCTCCAACCCTCAGTCAACAGGGTCAGCATATCTCAGCTGGGTTTTATATCTTTATACAAACCCCCCTTCAGCATTCTTTCTCCAGCAACCCTTTAAAATTAGGAAAATGCAAGCAGGTGTGCCTTTAAAGCCCATTTTGCTGCTAGTTGCTTTAGTTTCCCTCTCCCAGCACTAAGTTGTTTAAGAGGGTTTTTTGTTGTGGGTTTGATTTTTTTTTTGTTTGGATTTTTTTTTTTGTTGTGTTTTTTTTGGTTGGTTGGTTGGTTTTTTTGGGGGGGTTATTTTGTTTTTGATTTTTCTTTACTTTTAGCTCCTTTGGACTGCCAAAAGTGACAACTCTGCTGTCTCACCTGTGGTACCCAAGTGGGGTCAGGTTTGTCAGGGGTTTCCTTCCAAACTCAGAGATCTGAGCTCTGAAACACCAACAAGGAAAGCCCCAGTGCCACCTCCACCTGAATGGAGAAAACACAAGCAGAGTTTGAATTGTCTCAGAAAAGTCCAAGGGGACAAGCTCAGCCAGGGCCACCTGCACAGCAAAGAGTGACATTTGAAAGTGACTCTCAGCTCTTCCCAAGACATCTGTGAGCTGCAGAGCCAGTCATTCTCCACCCCCTTTGTCTTTAAGAAAGTTTAATATTAATTTTGAATCTACTTCCAAGAAAGTTTAATATTAATTTAGCTCCTTTTGAATCTACTTCCAAGAAACTTTAATATTAATTTAGCTCCTTTTAAAATCTACTTCCAATCTACTCCTTTTGTAAATACTTCCATCTGCAGTATTTTTACAAGTGACAAACTGGATTAAAAGCACCCAGCACACCCACTCTGGACTCCCTGCTTTCTTCCAAAGCATGGTAATTCAGGAGAGAAGGGACACCAGATTTACTGGGAGGCTGCAACCTGCACTCAGACATGCCAGTGAAGTAATTCACTGTACTCAGGGAAACTGGGCAAAGCACTTCCCTTTCTTTTGTGCTGTCCCCTCATTTATAATAAAGTCCTCCCAGACATCTGCTGGAGTCCTGTAACACCAACGGAAATGGAAGAGCTCCAATGGGAACTCAGGGGTTTCTTTCTTTTTCCCATGAACTGAACATTATGGAATTCTAACAGATGTTCTACTTGGTCATAGTTAATAAAATGAATTATGCAGGAATTAAAAATCTGGCTCCATTTGCTTATATAAGATCTCAGCAGCAGAACTCCATCCCCATTTAGGAATTCTAAAGGATTTGCAGTGGATTTATAGTCTGCTCCTGCCTTATTATGAGATGGCTGGAAATTTTACCAGTTAACTTTTCTCTGTTGTGGAAAATGTGAATAAATTTACCTGTTCATTGACTGATCTTAGCAGCATGATCCAGTTTCCACAGTGGTGCACCCTGGTACACTACAGCCATAGGAAGGGGCAATTCTCACTTGGATCTGCTTTGGAAATGACATCATGGGAATTCCACATCATTTCACAGCCTCTGATTTCTGCCATTTATTCAAAGTCTCATTGAGCAACCTAATACCCACATCCCACTTTATGCTTTATGACAAAAGCCTTCCTCTTGGAGCACAGATGTCTCTTTCAAGCTTCTACTGCCAACAGAATGATGCACTGCACCTCACCTCCCTTTCCATTTTAGGATTAGTCCACTGTAACTACATCAAAGGAAGATGTAAAGACCAAAATGTAATGGAGATGTGAGAGAAGAGGCACCAAAAAGGTGAAAAGAGTCACAGCCAAAACTTTCAAGCCCAGAGGTTCACTCAAAGTTATTTCCAAAAGCATTATGTATTTAGCCATCTTCTTTCTCTTCTAATATCCATCTGCTCAGAAATCATTCTGAGGAGATAAAGGGGATAAGTCAGAGTGAGAATCAAAACTGAAGGATGAAACAACAACCTTGCACCAGCACAGCAGCTAAAGCCAATTACATGGAGCAGGGTAAGGCTGTCCTGAAGAAATCTGCTATGCTAGAGCAAGAAGATGAGGCTTCCACACCACACTCCATCTATAAACAGACTTATTTTCACTGAAATTCAATCAACTGGCAAGCAGATCTCTGTCCAGAAATCTGCTTGATATAATACACAAAATTTTATCCCAATGCAACAGCTAAAATTAACCTTCCTTAAACTCCAGCTCAAGAACTTTGCCAGCACAAGAGTATAATAATCTGAAAAACATCAATATTCCCAGCCTCTTCCATTTTTTTTAAATGAAAAATCATGTATTGAAGACCCTCTATCCAAAAATTCCCACTCCATTATAACTAAAAAAAGGGGCTTGTGTAGGTAGAGAACCAAAGCATGTAAGTATAAAAGTCAGCTGGAATTAAGTACCAGCTGATATATGCTATGTAGCCACCAGGATGTGTCTAATACTGAATTAATACAGATTTTTATCTGAAAATAAAGACCCTAAAGGAAGAAGTGTACACAAAGAAAAGGAAAAATACCAAGATTAAATGTCAGGCTTACAATAGCTCCAGCTGAAGGTGCAAAAAGCTGATACTCAAGTGGACATTGCTTTGCAAAATTTAGTGTCAGAAAAATGCATCAGTCTTAACAGTGTTAAATTCAAACATTTTTTTTTTCCTTTTTAAACATCACCTATGATTTGTTTTATTTTGAAGAGAAAGCACATTCCATTTAGTAATCATTTACTTCTCATTCTATAGGACAGGTTCTCCCAAAAAGCAATACTCCAGCTGAAATCAGTTCTGAAGGATCTTTTATGAATATACATAATGGAGAGGGCTCCCATTAAATTTCCAACAAAGTGTTGCCATTTTTGTAAACAAAGTTATCTCAGCAAGGTCACACACTGTGCCATGAATATGGTCTGCAAATTAATTACCACCCTGACATATGTCAAAACAAATTTTAAGGAGAATAGCACACAGTAGCAGCCATGTGCTTTATCTACCTGTTAGTATGCAAAATCTGTACTCAATGGGATCTAAATTTATTCATTTATTCAGAACCCCTCTGAGAAATCAAAATGATTCCTATTCATTCGCCTTTTTTGCCTGTCTGCAAATGAAATCTGAGTTTATAACACGTTTAGTGAGCCAGAAAATAAGTACAGGACAAAGCTATGGTGGGGGTTACATTTCAGAGAAGCAGGTGTCATCTTTGCACAAATAAGTCATTTTTTAAACACTCAAAACTGCTAAAATAAACTGCAGTGCATTAGCATTTGTCAGCACTTTAAGGAACACTAAGTTTGCTGGTTTTTATTTTAGGTAATACCCATCTTTATCCTGCACTTGTAACAAGAGCTTATGGCCAACATAACTGTCCTGAAAAGAGTTTCCAGCATGAAGAAAAGCTTTAAAAAGCAGAGCTATTGAATGAAGAAGAAAAAGCCTCTGCAACTGGCTTTATTATCAATGGCAACACAGACAACAGATCTGAGCCTGTGTTTAAACCAGAGGGAAGATCCAAACCCTCTTTATTCACTTGAGTCACTTAAGGAGAAGACAAACCCACATCAAAAATATCACATGGAGAGCCCTTCCTGGGCACAGGGCTGTGTCCAGACACATGCCAGGGAAGAATTCCTCCCTGGGAGTGCTGAGATCCTGGCACAGGGTGCCCAGAGAAGCTGCTCCATCCCTGCAGTGCCCAAGGCCAGGCTGGACAGGGCTTGGAGCAGCCTGGGACAGTGGAAGGTGGGGGTGGAACAAGATGGGTTGAATGTCCCTCCCAACCCAAACCTTTCTGTGATTTTATGTTTTCCCATGAACCAAGCCTGATCTCTCTATTTGAGGTACACATACATCATGCAACTCCTGTTTTGTCAAAAGGTGATCTGGGGTCTGATACTGAAACAATTTTAGACTGGGAGTCTATCAGTAGCTTTTTCTACTTATTTTATAATCTGCCCTCAGTTCACCCAGCATGTCAAGCACTTCCATGACACTAATCCTTGAATTCATAGTACATTTATGAAAAGATTTTAGTTTAGGAACTCTCTTCTTCTGAGTGGGCCAAAATATTTTTAGCTCTATTTTTTTTTTTTTCCTAACAGTGAAATACTTCTGATTTGGAGTTAAGTAATGCCATGTCAAATCTACAGACTGGGTAACTAAATGCATTTCTTTCACACATTAAAAAAAGAAAAAGAAAAAAAAAAGAGAGCACAATCCTCTCTATATACAGATGACAAATAATCCCTTGGCATCTGCTGACGAATATATTTAAAGAAAGACTAAATCTGTCTGTGCTAAACTTGGCCTGATGCCACCAGTTCACAATTGTTGGCATATATAGTTCACATGATGCAATCACAAGACTTGAGAAAGTTTCCAGTACTTTATGGTTTTCTCATATTAACATACACCTTTCCATCCTTTTTAGCAGCAACAGAACTGGGAGATAGGATGGCAAATGAATTTTTGCATGTACCAAAGTTTTCTTAGTGCTCATTATCAGTATTATATTTAAATTAAAGGCTGGTAACTTACCTGAAATTAAATATGCTGGGATTTAGAGCTTAAGGTTAGAGCAACTGATCTCAATTGTACTATTGTCTCCTTAGAAAACTAAGTGAGGGAAAGGAAACAATTAAAAAAAATGAAAGAGAAAAAGACAAGTATTTTACCTCTCTTAATACTGTGCTTTTATAACCTCGATAAAGTCCTTGAATACCCTGCAAAGCAACAAAAGAAAGCATCATCCAGGGGGAATGAGTTTGTCAAAAAACACAATTTATTGGTGATTACAAGGCAAGCATTACAGCCCTAAAGTGTCACACCTCAGCTTCAAATTGACTATATTGATTATAACACTGTGTACTGTATTCCATTACTTACAGTGCCAGAGGGTTTTATTTTCACCTCCTTAGCCTTGATTCAGGGCCTTTATCAAGACAAATGTTTTGTATTTTTAACCAGCTGAAAACACTCAAAACAATTAAAACTTTTTTTACAAGTGTATATAAAATTATGTTGTTTATTATTATAGGGCACTTAATTCAAGTGTTTGGCAAGGCTTATGGCTCTCTGGCCAGCTATATGGAAAGGGAAAAACATATGGTTTTGACAGAATCAGCTTCTAAAGCAGAATCAAGTCACAGAAAGAAGTTCTAGTGACCCTCTTGTGCAGGGTTATCACAATAGTTTTCATTTGAAAGCAAATAAAAATCAAGTGGATCATTTAAAGGTCATATTTATGTCTTTCTTTCCCTGGGTTTTACACTCAGAAAGTGTGTTAAAATATTGTTCCCCACACTGTTTTTAGGAGCAGCTTTCTCTTATGGAACACAGCTTGAAAATCCCCCCTTGTGAAGCTCTGCTAAAACAGACATGAACAGGTTTTCACAGGAGGGAACAATATAACTCCTGAAAAGAAGACAAAGGCCCTTATTTTTCAAAAGTAACCAGTATTGGATGAACACTCATTTCCAGAGCCCCTCTGAAATGGTGCCTTTTGGGCATCCCCTCCAAATCCTGCTTCAAAATTCATTCAGCAAACTACACACAGACACTCAATGTCCTGCTGCCCCAGACAGGGACTGTTTGCATAAATACAAGCAGAGCTTTGGAATCTGGCAGCTAAATCCCTTTATTTCTTTTCCTCTCATCTTTAAATGTAGGTATCCCATATAAAAAGAGGAGCAAAAAAAGGAGTTGCTTGGAGCATGCATGTAAATGCATGCCCAGGGGGAGGTGGGGGTTTGATTTCCTCAATCATAACATGCCAATCACTTTAAAGAACAGAAAAATAGATGGAAAAGTGCGGGGAAAGCACAACTGGAATACAGTTGTAGGGATGCTTCTGGACATGTAAGGCACTGAGTGGGAAGGATAAAAACTTTTAGAAATTTTGCTCTGAGCTCACCTCATGGTACAGGGTTTGGGAGAGAATCTGGAGGGTGCTGGAGGAAGGAGAAACCTGAGCCCTTTGCTTGACAACCTCAGAGGGGACCCGGATGAGACAGGCAACCTGCAAAAGAACCACAGCTCAGGCAGACACTGCTGGCTTCCTCTTCATACAGCAAAAACTTCTCCCAGGGGCACAAACCTGACAAATGAGATCAGGTTTGGAATTGTGGGACTTACAAGCTGTTCATGAGCAGCTTATGTATTTGTTCTGAGTGCCATGTATTTTCTGATCACAACATTATAGTAACAGGAGAATGGAAGCAACCTTGGAATTTTTAACCTCAAAAACAGAAGTAGATTTGAGTGAAGAAAATCACTGATAAAACCAAAATTTCAATCCATCCTGTCTTTTGGCAGTCACAGGAATTTCAACCCCACTTTCATAGATTTAAAGTGGAGATTCACAACTGTAAAACCAAGAAACTTCTTTCTTTGGCAATTCCTTTGTGCCCTCTAGTGACCAACAGTGGGAGCCATTCTGGTCAGCTTTAGACACAACACATTGCAAGGTTTACCTTAAAATACACACCACACTTCATTCAAGGTAAAGCACTGGATTGATTCTTTCCTGCAGAATGAATTCACTAGACTCTGCAGTGGATGTAAAAATGTGGCTGCTGCCACAAAGCTCCTGCTTTGCTGAAAAAGCCAGGCTTAGATTTTAAATATTCACTGCCACTTTGGCTTCAGGGAGGGTTTAAGATTGTGTGCACATCATTTCATAGAATGAGGATCCTGAAGTGTGGGAGTTACAAGCCTCTCACGTCTCTACAAAATGCCTATTTATCAGCACTTAAATTTTAAAGTAGAGTTTATCTTCAGTTGCCTCCAGGGATACTTCAAGCAGTGATGGGACTGAAGGCAAAGCACTGCAGACCCCACAGGCCTTTGCCAGATTTTTAGCTTGCCTTGAGACCATCCTGTGCTGGGCTCAGGAGCACAATGTAGTCCCTAGACATAAAGGTGATCACAGAGTGCAGAGCAGCTCAGGTGAAAGCTGTCCATCTGAAGTGGCAAACCAAGCAGCTAAATGAGAAATCCATGTGTGCCAAAGAAAGTACAGGAATTCACAGACACAGTAACTTGAGTGGTCATTTGTGGGTAACACAGTACAAGGCTTAAGTTCCATTTTCACAAAGACACCAAGAAAAAAAACCTGTTATCCTGTTAAAGTTTGCTGGACAACAATATCCAAAAGTCATTACAAACAGATCTAACTCCATGTGCTCTTCAATTCTCAGGGTCAAAAATAACAAGTGCCCCCAATCTGTCAAGAAAATAAGACCTGTCAAGTTTTTTTTGATAGTTCAGCATAAATATTTATAGAACTTCATGCTTCATAACACTCCATGTCCTTATATTAGCTTTTTATTCCTTAAAAATATGGAGGCAGGAGGAAAGCTTTAAAAAGGCTGGGATGAAAACAATCCAGTCAATCAAGACCAGACAAAGAGCTCAGCGTGGCTTCCTGACATCTGGGGTGCTGCAGTTTTGGCAGGAGAAGGGTGGCTACAAAGTAATGTCTCCATTTCCCCTGGACTACTTGGGGTGCATTTCATTTCAAATTAACTTTGATGTTTCTTCCATTTGAATTTGCGCTTACAAGGGAGTCTGTGGCTGCACAAGAACAAAAACAGTGATTACACTGTGCTGCTCTGAAAGGAAATAAAGGCTCCTGTCACCCAGGCAGTGCTGTCAGATTGGCTCCATGTGGCATTCAAAAAGCCACGAGCTGCAGCTGCTAACATCAGACTGCCGGGTGACATTTCCACTGTGCACCTGAATTTACAGAGTGCCACCTTGTTTGTTCCTGCACAGGCACCTTCCCATCAACAGCAGCCCCAGCAGCCTTTTGATGTGCAGAACAGGTCTCCAAAGGGAAGTATGCAAGATTAAGTTCATATTTAAAAAGTGACAGCCTGGATGGGTGGGTGCAGAAGAATCTCAGCTCTGATCCCAATCACTGCAGCTTCTTCCAGGTGAGGCTGCCAAAGGTAAAAGAACACAATGCACAGGCTCTGCTTTCTTGGACAAGGATGTTCAAGCAGCACCAGTATGGTAACACTGAGTCCACAATTCAATTTTCAGATGTGAAAGCTCTAAGCAAATAGCATGGGAAGGGTGAAGGATGCAGGAGTGCAGCTGTCCCACAGTACCTGCCCACATTCCCAATTTTACCTGCATCCAGCATAGGGTCAACAGACATGGAACACAGACAACAACACAAGGGGGGCCCTTCAGCTCCCTAATCACCAAGGTCCCAGGGAGAAATTGCTTTTTCATCCCTTGCTGCTCACACAGATGCAGCCTGCTGCTTGACACAGAGCAGCACAACACAGGCACCAAGCTCAGGCCATGCCTGCTGCATCCTGCTCATTTGGGGATGATCTTGTGACAAATTAGCTCTGTGCTGAACATCTGCAGAGCCAGCATGGAAAGGGTCCAGCAGTGGCCCCTCAGCCACCTCAGTGGCATTAGGGCAGCAGACAACAGCTCCTCACTAGCAGGGGCCACACTCATTTTCCCTCTGGAGCCAGGGACTATTCCCATCTTTTAACGGGAGCAAAAACACAGAATCAAGACCCTGGGAAAGCTCAGGTGCTGCCCTACAAGCTCCTTCCTTATTTACCAGGCCAGGTAACACAATTCAATGCACATGTACACACACCATAAGGGCAGGAAGACAATAATGCTGAAACAAAAGGCTCAAGAATTTTCAAACTTAAGCTATAGGAAAACCTGATTTTACAGCTACAAGCAAAGCCATTAATAGTTTACAGAGCAAGTATGCAGAAATGAAAATACTAGTACCTATTACCTTTCCAGCTTTTTAATGCTATCACCACTTCTAAACAAGAGGGTGCTGAATTTCAAAAACCTTGTCTCTAATCATTACTAGGTCAAAGGGTGACTCCAGTATTTAGACAAAAATCTAGGTGCATTTTTAATTTGCTGACTTGCATTAGCCAGTCAGGACTAAAGCTAAAAACAGGTCTATTTCATTAACATTTATCTATGTATTGCTAAGACAGTGGAGGTTCTAATTAAATTAAAGCAATTTCTTTCCTCTGTCAGCTGGGGGAAAAGCATTTTGACTTTTGGGTGCTCTTGCACGAATCAGCACTGCCATCTCCTGGTTGGATTTATGTTGGAAGCAGACTGTCCTGGCTGCTGTGAAGAATGAAAATAAATAAAGAGCAAATAAAGTCTCAGAAGTGCTATGAAACAGTTATTACCTAGAACAGAATTTAAACAGCTTGTTTCAGTATAAATGTGGCTGTAGCAAACAGAAAATCAGATCTGTAAATAGCACCAGAACCCACCCAAAGCCTTTTCTAAGGGCTCACCTGAGTTTAGTGGAAACACCTGATCTCAAAACTGTAACTTCTGCATAGGGGCCAATCCCACCTAAAGTTGGAGCAGCTGTTCAGAATCAGGCAGACTTATCTAATTCAGCACAGAGGTACCCAGAACTTCTCTTTATACACTAACACAAGATACAGAATAAAAAAAGACAAAGGGGGGGGCATTGTCCTGCTTACACAGAGGCACGGTGCAAACAGAGACAATGCCAACATCCTTAGAAAAGAACACAACTCCTGGTCTTCAGTGCTATATTATGATCCAAATATCAACATATCTTATTTGGATTAACAGCCTTTTCCTTCCACCCTTTATGCTGCACTAAAAGCATTTTCTCCCAGGCTGGGTTTGGTAGAGAATCAAAGATAACAGACACATTTATCTTTAGGCACCTCCACTGAAGTTTGACCAGTAACCTGTGACCTGTACACGAGGTGTATCCAGGAATATTTGGAAAAGGACAGAGCAGGTGTCCTAATTGCTATTAAGGGCTTAGGCTGGCATTTAAGCTGGGCTGGTTTCCTCAGAACAGGGGCACAGCTGGTACAACACTGCCAGCTTTGTAGCTCTAAGGAGAGCAGCTTGAGAAAGCATTTATCTCCTCCTGCAGCACCCTGCACAGCTGATGATCTGACTCACACACTCCTAAAAGCTCCCACAGCCATAAGGGCTGAGCACTTGTTATCTTTAATAAGAGAATATTACACCTGCTGCAAGACAGCCTGCTGAAGTGAGAGCCCATTTCTGGCACCTGATGAGCTCCTGGCTAATGAGCTGAACTATTCTCTGCACTAACCTGGGCATAGCTGAGCATCAAGGCCAAATATTTTTCCACTTATTAATTAGCCAACCATTCTGCCCCATGGCAGGGGAAGGGGAGTTTGAGGACAAAGGACTCATATGGAATTTGTGAGTGGTTGATGATTTAGGAACCTGCAGTCAGTGACTCTGAGCAAATTTCTGGCTTTCATAGCTCAGTCTACTTGAAAATTTAGTGCAGAAACATGGAGTAACCTCCAGAAACTTTTTCTTTTGTTGCAGCTTTAAACCCTGTGGAACCCTTTCTAAAGGATTTTAATATTTCTCAAGCAGAAAGTTTTAAGAACTTTATCTGTCTGAGTAGTCTGGGAAGCTTTAATTGATGTTCACCATATAAATATAATTCAATACTTCATACAAAACTAAAGGAACATGCCTGGGGACAGTTTCTCTTAATAATTCGCATAAGTTTATTCTTAATCGAAAAAGAATATAATTTATGACACTGTAAAACTTTGTCTCCAGAGAGCAGAAACTTTAGGCTAAACCTCACAATACCTGTGCAAGATAATCACTAACCCATTAGGGAGAAAAAGCTGCTGCACAAAAATGACAACAACAAAGATGCTATGATTTATCAAAGGACATATGTTTAGGCTGCAGTCAATCTGCTAACAAAATCCTAATCTCTCACCCCGTTTCTGAAGGTCAGAAGGATTGCCTGCTGAGCAGAATGTAAAATAAGCAAGAAAAATAGAACAACTCTAAAACCCTGTTCAAAGAGAAGCAGCAATAAATTGGGGTTTGGGGGTTTTTAAGTGTAACCTGCATTAGCCTTGACTATGCTGCAGACAAAAGTGACATTGGAGCTCAAGTTTGCTTTTTTGCTGGTTTTCTGTGTGTTCTGTTTATGGGGATTTTTAAATATTAAAAAAAAAATGCTGCTTCCCAAAATAGGTTAATATGTCATAACCTGAACATCTCAGTTTCTATGTCAGATGCTCCCTTCTAAGTAGGAAGTTACTATTTTTAATCTAAAACATTAAAATTGTCCTTTTCCCCTTCTCAGATAACTGAATTATTAAAATAACAGGCGAGTTTAAAATTGAAAGTTCTTAAATTGCACTGGTTTCCTTTGGATCTGGAGAAGAAAGGGGAAATTTCCCTCTTGATTCATGTCAAAGGCTCTCAACAAAACTTGAATTCAGCACTGCAGCTTTCCATGCCTCTTTAACCCTGTCAATTTATGCTTGATTTTTCAGATCTCCCTGGGATGCCCCTATTCAACAGAATGGAAAACTGAATGCAATATTATGAGATTAGCAAAGTATTTCATCCTCCAAATAACTGCTTCTAACTGTGGTCACAGCTCTTGGGTTGGAAATATCAGCTAGCAGGGAACATGAGTGGCAGATGGAGGATGAACTGCCTCACCCTTCCCAGCAGCAAAAAAATGAGAGAAAAGAGGAGGAACATGAAATATCTTCATATTCATATATATTATTTCTTACATTCCTTGCACAGAGCACCTCAACTGCTGCAATCCCACACCCAAAACATTTCAAACACCAATAAACCTCCACCTAAATAACTGCTGCCCTTTTGACCAAGATGAACAAAACCCCAAGTTTCTCTGGTCAGTAATTCCCTGTGGGTCACAGCTGCAGTTGTGAACAAGTCCTTCCACTTGTGCCTGTCAGCAGGCTGTGCTACCTGCTAGAGCACAGAGAATGGAAGTGTTAATTCCTGTTTTAATGAGGGAATTGTCTCCAGAGGTGACAGAAACTGCCCTGTACATGTAATGTCCACTGTCCTTAAATGCCAGCCCCAGGGAAAGGGCAGCACAAAGCCTCAAAAGATGCTAAATCTTATTTTCCTCCTCCCCACTGCCATGCACAGCACAGTGAAATCCAGTGCTGTGTAAAGCTGCTGGGGTCATGAACAGGTGACTCCACTCCTAATTTAAACCCCATGGAGAGAACAAGTTTTGACTAATAGGCTCTGGATGGGAAAGTTTAGACAAAGCCAAGCTCTTTCTCCCATCTTTCCTCTGACTGACACAACACCACCTTCATTAATTTAACTGCAGCTCCCCTGTATGCTGGTTGGAAACTTTTCTTCAAAGAACAATCTCACCCAGCAAGATCCCTCAGATCTCAGCACCTCCCAGAGCTTAAAAACATATTATTTCAGAGATGAGACCATTCACAGGGACCAAATGTCACCAGCATTTGGAAAACTGGAGTTTGTGCACAAACATATTCAACTTTCTCCACATTCCCACCTTAGATGACTTTACCTGGAATCTGCAGAGCTGTTTTGCAGATTTATTTCATCCTGTAATTTTCTGATGTATAACAGCTCTGTTTTATTACTTTCCAGAGTTCCCTCCTTCCCACTTCAGAGCATCATCTGCACCAGCACACCCTTGTCTCTTCACAATGGCCATGCTGGCTGAGCCTTTCCATCCCAGCTGGTTCCTCATCCATCATTCCAGGAGCCCTCTCAGGGCTACTGGGCTTCTGCCCCTCTCAGATTTCCTTCCAACACATGGCTCTTCAATTGCCCAGATATATTCCCAACAAATCCTGCTGTGGGTTCCCTGCCTACCTTTCCTTTAGCTGTGTCAGATACAGCTCAGAACACTTCTGTCCTCCAGCAGTGGGAATTTGTGCCAAGCACCATTCACAGCAAGGAGAAACTCTCAGTCCAGTTAGATCAAGGGAAAGTTTGTGAAGCTGACACTTCTTTGCAGGAGTACTTCTCACTGCAGATGTTTTGAAAGTTTGTGTGCTTTGCCTAAACCAATTGGTCTTTTAACATTTAAGCAAGGTAGAGTTTTGTTTCCTTTTTGAAACTAGACCTAAAACTTACCAAAAGTAGCCTGATGTTACACACTTCTTGAACTCCAGCACAAACTGTGTCCTAGAGATTTGGAAGTTCCTCAGTACAATCACAAGCAGTTGGTTTAAACTCAAGAAGAAAAATCAGACAGCTGAATAACTTGAAAAAAATCTTCCTTAACCTGGTGGATGCTTGAATCATCATCAATTACTACCACTTTTAAAGTCAGAAATCCTTAAAACCTAAAGAAAATAGATCCTTAAGTCAATGTACAGAACCATCTGTATGATCCAATCTATTCCAGCAATACTTTCACAGTGAAAGTCTGTTAAACTTACTTTAAAAGGCTTAAGAAACTCATTAAATCCACCAGCCAAACTGTTCTTTCAGCAAAAGCTGGACAGTGCATCCCATCCAGCAGAAAACTGTTTCCAAGGAGCCAAGTGGGGTCAGGCTGTGCTACAGGAGGACAGACAGTAATGAGATTCCAGGCAAGAGAACACAGGCAGTATTTTCTGAAAACACATTAAGTCTCCTGTTGAAAGAAGACTAGTATTTTGCAATTTGCTCACTCTCTTGGGGATACATTGGCTCAGAACATGGAAACTTCAACTACATTGTATTTTATTAAGTATTTTCCTTTAATTGATCCCTTACTCTTTCCTTCAGCCTTTTCACTTAAAGAATTATGGGTTTGTCCACATATGGAGCTATTCACAGCTATTCCTGACAAATCCTGCATAGAACATTAGCTTAAGGTAAGTTTATTCCAAAGTGCCTCGAACATTTCCAAAGCTGACTGGTACAGTAAGTGAGGAAATCCATCAGGAAATACTTTAAAATTATTTATTTCTCGTTCATAACTTTTAATCCAAAGTTGCTTTCCTCTGTAGACACCTTGAGCTACAAATATTTCTAAATCAACTGAGTATCAGCCCTGTGATCAAAAGGCATGACAAGCATCAAGTTTTAGAGCAAAGCAGCATGTTCTCTAAACCCTAAACCCAGCAGGGTCACAAAGCAGTGTGGGGAGAGCAGCTGATGAAGAAGATGCACTATGTGCACTTAGCATGGGGCATAGAGAAGATCAGCATGGGTGGCTGGCTAGGTATTTGACAGTTCTTAATTTGCTGTTTCAGCCTCTAATTGTATGATGAATTTGTTGGCAGCATTTGTGGATTCATGCCCCTGTTTATCTTTATTTACAACCAATTCCTGCTGCTGCTCTCAGTTTCCATCCACTCTCTGTTCTTTCTCCACTATCTCTCAAAGGCAGCAGTCTCACCTTCCCAACCATCTCCTAACCTCTGCTTCTGCATAAAGATTTGGCAAAAATCCTACTGTATCTGTATTGCAGACCTGACCTCACATAGATTAATTTATGAATATTTTAAACCCCACCACAATTAATTCAGAAGACCACCAACGTTGCACTCCCCACCACTGCTCACCTTGCCAGGGTATTCCCTTTCTCAAAGCCTGAGTGCAGCCAGATTTTCACAGCACAAAAGGTGCAGTCACAGCTAAAATGACAGGCACTGATCAATGAAAATAGGAAAAGAAAAAAAGTTTCAGTATTGTGGAAAAGATCCTGCCACACTTGGACTGCTGTCACTTGCACACTGCTTTGAATACTAAGATCTGCCAGCACATACTACACTGGTTGAGAGGACACAGGATGCAAAGCACAAAATGCAGGACAATTTTGTCCATTTATTAGTTCAGCTTTTAGAAAAGGAGCAGCTGAAATATCCAAAGCCATTAGCCCAAAGTCTAGAAACAAGCACTTTATCTCCTCTTTGCTGAACTAAAATCATCTCTCCCTAGACTGTCCAACTTTCCTGTTGAACTGAAAAGTCACATCTTCCAACATTGCAAGGTTTAGAGTTTGAAATACCTAAAATTTTAACTTCAAGTCTGATGTGAGTGGCTGTCTCACCCCTGTTAGATTGGGCTCCTGAAGCTGATCCTCCAGAGCTTACCATGCTGCAAAGCCCTGGCCAATTATCCTGCTGGAGATTTCCATCCCATTACTCTGCAGATTTGCCTGACTCATGCTCCTGCCTTTTCCTCAGAACAGGCATTAATAACAACTTTCTTCTCTGATCTAGCCAGTTTCTCATGGAATTAACACCAATATACTTTTGGAGATTCTTGTTCTTCTATTAAACTGAAACTATTTAATTGTTTCAAACAATGCTGCCAGAGCAGAGGGAAGAAGTGGATTATTTGTGGATAGAGACAGACAACAGTGTTGTCCATCATGTCTAGAATTCCTCTTTTTATGCAGGAAAAGAAAATCCAAAAAAAAACACAAGCATAAAATAATGTAAAGCATACACTTTCCTCTTTCATTTGAATTAAAAGCACAGTTAAAATATCATTCTACAGAATCATGATTTTTAAAACTGTAAACTTGCTTGCATTTGAGCTTTCTTCTTCTAAGAAACAAGTTCATACTAGCAGAGAAAGGTAAATTAATTCCCCAGAAAGATAATTCTTGCATTAAGAAGTTTTCCTATTTGACACATCCCAACAGCAGATAAAAAAAAATTCCAAAGTTATTAATATGAAGGGTCAGATGCTAATCATAGATGAACCACACACTTTGCTCTTATCACAGAAGTACCTCAAGTGGTAAGGCACTGGAATTCCAAGTGAACTTGGAATTTCACCTTGAAATACCTGTCCTCACCTTGCCCTGTGCAGTCAATGATCCCCTCTCCCCACTGAAGTGACAAAGTTTTAAACTTTCCAAATCTCCAGACTTTTAACCCCAAATTACTTTTTACAGACTTTTAAACCCTAAAATACTCTAGAAACTTGCACAAGGACAAAAGCAGCTCAATGCCTTCAGCTGGTGAAGATCCAGAGCATGGTCATTACCACAGGACATTTCCCTGCCATGCTGGTCCTCAGCCTACCCAACACTTCCTCTCTGAAAACCAAGGTAGTTTGCTGTCTTGCAAAGCAGGGAAAAAAAAGAAAGACAATGCCATCAAAAATAGCCAGTCAAGAACAAAAGGTCAGAAAGATAAGAGTGAACCCACAATTTACAGGCAGCAACCCAAAGCTTTCACTAATGTCTTGCAAAGCTCAGATTGTAACCATAACAATATCTAAATATTAGATGGGAAAGGGCTGTTGCCAGAGCCAAATGACTTTCCTCTCACCTCCATGGAAAAGCCACTGGGGTGTAAAATTATCTGTGCTGAATCCAAATTAGCTGTGCTGAATCCAACCACTTTGGCACTCCTGCATTGATCAAACTGGGACAACCTTAAATTTGTGCCATAAAACCACATTTGCAGGAGCTTGGTGGGAAAGGCTCAGAGGGGGTTTCTATTTAGCAAAGTTTCTTGTAATTAATATACACACTTATTAAACTGACATTAAAAAAATCTGTGCAAATCAAGCTGGAGCTGTACAATTAACTCTGGGCCTGGTTACTGCTGAAAATGGGCACTAGGAGCTTAAAAATGCTGCTCCTTCTCAGAGTTACTTATACCACCTTAGAATGTTAAAAGTAAAATTTCAGAACATCTGGTTTTCCTTTCCACTCCCTATGATATCATGTTTTCCAAGCACATTTGGCAGCTCCCAGTAAAGATACAGGCAGACTAAACATACAGGGCAAAGCAGAGTCAAGATGAAAAATTCCAAAGTCCTGGATGCAATAAGTGTGTTTCCTATCTCCACATTTCAGTTACACAAGTGGTGTAATAAGGGCTTTTCCCCCATTGGCAACTCATGTATTCAACCTTCTCCTTCCTTGATGAGATGATACACCATGTATCTGCCCTCTAGAGTTTTGGATGTGCCTTTGTAAGCAGTTTTTCACATATTATGGGATATTGAGAGTCCCTATACAGCGAGATTCAGTTGTAGGGAAAAATAATTATGCTTAACAGGGTTAGATTTTTGTATGTATTTTTCTTTATCTCACTCTGGGAGAATAGATTAGCTTTCTATATTCCTCCTGCCTAAAAGGGAAAAAAAAAATACAAGAAAACAAACCAAAACACTGCTGCAACCCCTGCCTTTTTATTGCTTGGCTTTGTCTCTCCCAGTCTGGAACAGGAAAAATGAACTAAACCAGTTTCAGGGGACTGTTTCTCCCATGAATTTCCACAGACTGTAAACAATACAGGAGAGTGGCTGTTATAAAAGCTAAAAGTTTTTATTTGGCCCATTTCTCACATATATTTTATCATATCTTAAAGCAACCTTTGTATCTCTTCCTCTTTACCTATTTTACTATTTTTACTAGTTCACATTCAAAACACAGATCAGTCAGCAAAAACACACAATTAAGTTTTGCACATACTCACATTTTATTGATGCACAACAAGGTATCTGACTTATTTACACTCACCAGTGAAGGAACAGCAAACCTAGAAATCCACCAACACTTTCTTGCTCTAAGTCCTAATTTCTCCTCATGTTTTGTAAAAAAACTGTGTGGAAATGCAAAGACATACCTTAAGAATTAAGTCTTTGGCTTAATGCTTCACATTTAAAAGCAATTTAAATTATGAAGTATAAAATAGAAGAAAAGTACATATTATCAAAAAAAAATACTGACAAAATAATATTCCCAGTACATATGCCCTGATTAAAACTTAATGACAAATCAATAAAATTGTAATTATAACTTGCACCCTGATGCAATTTGGACCAGTTCCTATCTTTCTATTGATCACCTAGCACTTTATAAAAAACATACATGAGAAGGTCTTTGTGCTATTTTATTACAGACTCGTTGTAGCAAATCTCTAAACATCTCAGTTGTTTCAGAGCTTAGTTCTCTCCTCACACCCATCACTCCAAGAGGAGAAGAGAAGCTAGCAAAAACAGGAAAATGAGGTGGAAAATGGCTGTTTTGACACCATAGTTCCCACATATAAAGCCACTCTGCCATTTCATGGCTACCATGACACATCTCTCTGGCCTTAGAGCAGCCAGAGCCAAGCATGTGAGAGCCCTGAGCAGCTCAGTGAACTGTGCTGCACCATCTCTGCCAGCCCCAACATGGAAGCAGCAAGTGCCTGAGCTGTAAAGGTCACACACCAGCACAGGGAACAACCTGCAACAGGTTCTGTGGAAAGGAGTCATCTGTAGGCAACTGGGCTCAGGCAACTGCTGAAATAATTACTCAGTTGTTATTTTCTCACAGGATCATCACAGGGACAGAGGGTGTACCATAAATAACCTATTCCACAATGAAGAGACATTTTCTTCTGGTAATTTTGTTACAAAGTGCTGGTACCTCTTCATGAGCCCCATTGCCATCTTGCTTGATTCTGCAATAGCAGGTGAGAAGCTCAAAACACCTCCTGGATCTGCTGCTCCATGACACATCAGGCAAACAAGGAGTTTTAGGGCTGTGCATTGGTGGTAAATAACCTCATGCTGATTTCCAACAGCCTTTAGAGAATCTTCATGGAAATAAGTTCTGTGCATTGCCTTCAGTTAGAAGTTCCAACCTGACAGCACAGGCTCTAACCAAGCTCAGAAAGAATCCACCTGAGGCAGCAACACAAACAAATCCCACCCAACCCCACATCTATCACCTTCCATCTACCCCTACCAGAGTGCTCATAGGTGCTGCACTCATCTATCTTCATGTACTTGCTATGTTAAATTAAGTTTCCTGGCTAAATCTCATTCAATCTAATCAGTAACATTTCCACAGAAGAATAAAAATTACTTGGGTAAAGCTGATCTCACAGAGAGCAGGGAGAGCTGAGCTGCTTCCCATGGGAAATAGCAAGGCTGTGCTGCTGTGGTAGTGAGGTACCTGGTGTTAAGCTGAAATAAATGGCATCTCCACACTCCTGGTAGCTTGGGACCAACATGCACCTAAGCTAAGCCCTCCATGGGAAAGAAAATAAAAAAGTCAGTTAATAAAAGCAGAATACAGAACCACAGATGAAACCAATTTTTCTGCCCCGTGCCATTAGTTAAGTTTAAGTTGCAAAAGAGCCAGAAAAGCTGTTTGTTTCCTTACAGCCCATTTACTTACCTCAAACTGCAGAGACAATCTGCACCCCATTTTATCAGTGCAGTGCCAGGACACACAGTGTCAAAACCAGCAGAGCAGAGGTGGGCAGTGCTGGCAGAACAGCAAGGGGTGTTTAGAGCTCAACACCCATCCCCAAGGCACTGTGCCAACAGTGAAAAATGAGGCTGTTGTAAGAACTGAAACAAGATATGATACCAAACCCAAATTCCCATAACTGGACACAAAATAGATGAACTTCCTTCTTACCACTTCCCCAAGGGAGGCAGCCACCATGTGTGTCACAGGGGACAAGTAAGATGAAGATCCATGGGGCAGCACAGATTTCACATTCTCATAGGTGATAAAAAAAGCAGCAGCTGAAATTCAACAAAAACATGCAATCATTGTACTGTTCCTCCATCACAGGGCTGTAGTTAGAGCATATTTTTACTCCAAAACAGTACATTATCAACAGAATGTGTGAGATAATCCCTTCAGAACTTTTAGCTTCTGGCTATCCCTGACAAACCTCCCATTAATATCAAAGGTGTCAGGACTCCAGGCCACATTTAGTATGAGCTACAGAAAGATGTGTTCATTAGCCATGAATGTCCAGCACATTTTGAAAAACAGTTATCTGGAGAGGGACCATCTCTTGGTTGAACTGAACACATGGTCCTTTTTTTGAGGGGAGGAGGAAGGGAAAAACAAATCAGTTGATTAATTGAAAAGAAAAACAAACCCAAAAAGCATAACTTGGGGGATAGCACAAATCTGCTATCCTGCAATGTGAAAAACTGTTTCAGTAGCAGTTTATTAATAACTTCTTCCTAGCTATTGTCAGTTAAATATATTGAATTTAGCTCCATAACATTTTTTCCAGGCTTTTGAAGGATTTGTATAAGTACTGTGCAGTGAACAAGAAACACCCAAAACTAAACTGAGCACAGCAACGTGTGTTTATTCACTGCAAGAGTCAACTACAAAGGCACTTACACCTTAAGGGTTATTCCTTTTCCTAAAGATAATTTCAGTTCTCAGTCATACGTGTGAAAGATAAAACTACAGTGCAGATTTTGGAGATGTAAATACTGAAAAAAAATGACATGTCTTGCGGGGGAACAGATTTTAATTGTAAAGAAGGGCTGTGTGAATTGCCTTCTACTAATCAAAAGATGCTTATCACCTCAAAAGGAGATAACAGAGCAGCCAAGATAAAGAACTGATTTTTTTTTATATCACCTTATGAAGGACATCAAACATCTGAAGGTGTCAGTGGATTTGTCAGCAAAGTTCTCCTAACATTTACGTTCACAGCACAGATTGCTGTTTTTTCATCCCTCCCTACAAAGACAAAATGGACAAAGGCATCAGAAATTTCAGATGCCTTTTCTCTGCAGGGACTAAAAGTATCTACTTTTTTAAAGCCTCAGTTTCAAAAGTATTCCTGATGTCTTTACAACTGAAGCATTGTTGTCTCAGGGAGATGGGCAGAGCATCCCCAGGGCAATTAACTCAAACACCTGCAGTGTTCAAGCACTTTGAAATTCCATTCATTTCCAAGGCCAAGAAAGAGTGGGTCATGACAAAAATGGCCAGGACAAGCAAGACTCAAAGCCCTCCTTGCACCCAGAAATGCTTTAGTGTGCTCCTGTAAGGACAGGTTTATATCCAGGAATGCTCCCAAGGAATTAGGGTTGCTTTTCAGAGCAAACATGCAGCACCCTTCACTCCAGTCTTGCTCAAGTTTGCTCAATGCTGGAATTCTAGAAACTGCTCTTCACATCTGGACATGGACTCACAAAATCCAGGCACCCATGGGAGAGGAAGCCACAGCCAGAATGTGCCATGTGACATAAATTACTGCTTAAAGAAGCCAAAGGAACTTTACCATTTGGAAAGGATCCTATTGCAGTGGAAGGAACACCAGCGTAGATGCCACGAAAACCACCAGCCTTTCTAAATCCTTGAGGACTCTGAAGTCTTGTTTTCACAGTATCCAGGGGAAAAAAGGATCAAGTCAACAAACACACCAGCAACTCCACCAGCCTTCAAGACAAAACCATGGAGAAAAGTGTATTAATATTTCAGGGGTGAAGTTGTGGTGCTTATGTGAGTAACTGAGGCATGTGCAACCCAAAGCACTGCTGATTGTAACCTAGGTCAGTTTATAAACTAATAAAATTATAAACTCATAAACTGTCTTACACACAATTCAACAGCTTCCACAACTTTTACAAGGAGGGGTCAACAAAAGAAAGTAACAAGTACTACAACTTTTAAACCATTTTAAGGCATTTTCACAACAATCTCAGTGTTTTCAATAGTGCAAGCAAAGCAATGCAACACTTCCCCATCCCACAGAAAAGCCAGAGAGTGGATGTCACTTATCAAGAGATAGCACAGAATGACCAACAGCTCCAACAGCTGTGTGATAAAATCAGGGAAAGACTGAAGCAATTCTGCTCACTCCCCTTAGGTATTTCTAGAAAGCACATTCACATTTTTCCATCAAACATCTTCATTTAAAGTGTTCACACTCCTTCATTGCCTTTGTCAAACAAAGCCTAAAGTAAGCTTTTTTCCCCTCCTAATAAAAGCCTATAGAAGAAAAAAAAAAAAAAAAGGACAAATCATTGAAGGTTTAGATTGGAAGAGTCCTTAAAGATTTAGTTCCTGCCCCTGCCATGGGCAGGGATATTTTCCACTGTCCCAGGTTGTCCCAAGCCCTGTCCAGCCTGGCCTTGGGCACTGCCAGGGATGGGGCAGCCACAGCTTCTCTCTGCACCTGTGCCAGGGTTTCACCACCCTCATAGTGAAGAATTTTTCTCCAATATCTAATCTAAACCTACTCTCTGTCAATTTGAAGTCATTCCCCCTTGTCCTGCCACCATGTGCTCCTTCCACTTGTAGAATCCCTCAAGGTACTGGAAATCATGTTAAATAAAGGTGTTTTCAATGTTATAAAGAAAAGGGAAAGGTTATATCCAAATAATGCATGAAACAAAAGCCTAACAATTTAACCAGCTAGGGCTCAATCTTCGTCCATTGTCTGTATTTCTAGATGACTGGGATTTGTTTTTTATAATTACTCCATGACACGGCAGATTGTAGAAAATAATTATTTCACAAAAACACGAGGAAAAGGTTGAAATAAACAGAAAAACTGTTTTAAAATAAAACACCATCAATAGCTAGCATTAATCCATCATGAGACATTATTTAGATGCAGTGCTATTCAGAAAACACAGTTTGAAGGCTACCTCAAATGCACAAGAAACAGCTGCACAGATGTTTAACTCTGCCTGAAAACAAATCACATGTGTGTTACTCTGATAATTTTTTTCAGGGTAACAGAGGATTCAGAGAGGTGTTCACTATCTACTACTAAAGGTTTAATCAATAAGTTAATTACTCTTTTAATCTAGTTGGCTATTTTGAATGCATTGATTCTTCTTCACTCTTTTTCATCAAAATCCTTATCTGCTCAAAATAGCATTGATCAGATTTAATCAGATTTAATCTAGCCATCTGTTAAAACATGAATCAAAAGTTACTAATTGCTTCTTTAAGTTCTCCAAGTTCTGTATCTAAAATGTCATTTAAATTCATGAGGTAGCTAACAGAGCACCTGCCAGTGGGTGACAATAGCTGTGTGTTTGCTACAACTGCAGAAAAATGACTTTTGGTTCATAAAACACCTAGAACACAATTTCTCCCTCCCCTGTCAGTAACAGCAGCACCCTGACTTTCCACAAGAACTGACAGCAGCACTGGTGTTTCCAAGGAGTCCCCAGCTATTGGGGCTGCACCTTGCTGAGAGCACAGATGGAAAAGCAGCTTTTAGGGTGGGGAATGCTTCACACACAGGGTCAGGGGCTCCCCATGGTGCTGGGGTGGCTGCTGAAGCCACAAAATGTGGCCACCCCTCAGCTCAGCTCATCACCTTGGCAATGGTCATCTGCAAAATGAGGAATATGTAAAATATCCCTAAGAAAGGATGTTCTTTGATGTTAGTGCCTGGCAAATTTCAAGCCTAATCAACCAGAAAGGAGATTGAATTGTTGAAACAGAGAGTAACCAACAGGCTCTAGGTGATATCCACGTGCCAGAAAGCCAAAATACTTGTCAGCAGAATTGCCAAAGTTCAGGGCTGCATATGCTTCAATAATGTCAGACCAGAGAGAGGTTAACAAATGCTGGGAAGAAGGATGAACCCCTGACAGTGGGCACAAAGAATGCAGAATTTATGGGCCACAAGGGCATTTGACAGAACTGCAAAGAAAGGGGATAAACTAATAAAGACAGCTCAATAACTGAGCTGAATCAGTTCTGGTGGGGTAAAAGGTAATTTTAGCAGGGGCACAGCTCAGCTGCATCAGGGAAACCCACCCACCCGAGAAGAGAAACACTGACCGTGTGATTAATTACTATGGGAAGCCAGAGAATCACTAAGCTATAGAAGATACAGCCAAAAAAAAAAAAAAAAAAATAAACCTCTGTAAGTTTAGCCAATGAACATTATTAGTTGTTTGGTAAAGAGGAGAAATAGTGAAAGGTTTTGGTGGTCGCAGCGCTGGCTTTGGGGGTTTGCCATTCAGGGCCACTTTCTGTGCAGAGAAAGAACAGATATATAAATATATGTGTGTCTGTATATATATATATATATATGTATATGTGTATATATATATATGTATTCTATATGTATTACATATATTACATAGATAAATACATACACACATATATACATATATATATATATGTATGTATATATATAATTTAGATATAATTTATAACCTGTAAATACACTCCACTCTGTTTATGGACCGGGCTGGTGCACACCGGGTAGACCGCCCCATTCGGGCCCGCTCACTCACCGCCAAGGCCGCCCAGGACTCCCGCGGCTCCATGCAGGGCAGGCGGTCGGTGCGGGCGGGGATCAGCGGCGCCGGGCCCGGCGCTCCGGGCACGCCCCGTGCGCGCACATGGGCGCAGCCATATTGCCGTTCCCGCGCGGTCACGTGATCGCGGCTCTCAGCGCGCCTGCGCGGGCCCGTGCGCATGCGCACGCCGGGCAGCTCTTCTTAATTAGCGCCTAGTGTTAATTAGTTCGTACTTAGTGAGTTTTTGCTGTGCAGTATCGGTATAGCAGCTCTTCCCGGCGCCCCTGAGATGCCTGTTTGGAGAACCAAGTTTTCCCATGTGCTCTGGAAAAAAATGACATCCTAAGGAAAAGAGCGCTGAAATCTGAAATTGAGGTTTTCCTTAATTGACGTTGATGTCTTCAAGCTGAATTTTCTGTCTCCAGGATGAATTTTCTCACCTTCTGTGAACGTAACTGATGACATCAGACAACTTCTACAAAAGACCTTTTTTCTTTCCGGCATTGTGTCCATCATATTATCCAAATAATTATTCATTAGACAGGTGGAGAATATGTATTAGATAGGCGAATTAATGTAAATTTTACTGTGTAATAGGTGTAACATTTTACTCCTTGGAGTGCTTGGTTTGTGGAAACTTTCACCTTGCACCCTGTGCAGAATAAACAGAAATGTTTCTGTGTTTAGAGAGCTCTGAAAATCAGCAGAATGTGCAGCACAGAGCCTGGTGCATTGGTTCTCACACCACCCATGGGATGTTCCAACCAGCAATATTCCCCTGAGCCTGAGCAGTTTACAAAAGTAATAAACCCTCCCAGCCAAGCTCATCCTCCTCTCTCTGTTCCCCAGAGCTCTGCTGGCTCTCCTGCGATGGAAAATGTCATTTTTCACCCAGATCTCAGACACTTTTACGCTTGTATGTGTGTCCTGCTGGCTCTCCCCCTTTTCTACAAAGGGCATTCAATTAATCAGTGGTTCCAAAAGCTGCAGAAAGGATTTTGGCACAGAGTGCTGACACAATCCTCACCCAGCAGGAAACCACACTTGGAATTACGGGAAATGTGATTCTAGAGGAGGAAGAAAGGGTGGATGCTGGAGAAAATTCAGGCAGGCTCCGATTCCAAGATTTCCTTGGCTGCAAGCACGTCACTTGGGATGAGTTTTGGATGTAGCAGCAGCAGGGAATGTGATGGTGCCTCACCTCCAGCTCAGGCTGCTTAGGGTGTTTGCATCTGTGCAGATGTGGGCTCTAACATCTGCATGACTGGCATGGAAGTGCCATTGCCAACTCCACCAAATTCATTACAGCTCTCCTACAACTCTGTGATTTTTTTTTTCTGAGCTGCCTCAGCCCCCAGAGACAGGTGATGTCAGAGCAGTCTTCATTTCATTTAGTCTTCATTTTTCATTTTGAGTGAAAAGCTCAAAGCTCCACAGGCAGAAATGGAAAGAACCTGAGTGTGTTGCATTTCTCAACCTCCTTAGATTTTTAAGGCAGCTCTTTGGTGTTCTGTCTCTAACTTACAATTGTTTGGTAATCTGGTGGGTTATTAATAGTTAGTTTTAGTTTGGGCTGTATTGTGCTTGTTAAGAAACATTGTTGGTTTCATATCAGGAATGATCAAACAAGTGGACTCCTTTGGCAGATGTGTGACCACCTGAAGTCTAAGGCAGGCTGGTTTGCTGTCCTAGGAATTAATTCCTGAAAATTCCCGTGACAAGGGGGTTAGAACTGGATATTTATGGTCCCTTCCAACCCAAACCATTCTGTGATTCTACAAAAACTTTGATCCTGGTTCCTGGAAGAAGCAGGAGTTACATATTCCAGCTGTAGCACAGAGATGACAGGACTGTGAGCAGTTATTACAGTAACACCCATCAGAGCACCTGGCTCTCTGAAAGAACCCTGCTATTTACACAGAAATAAAAAGAACCTAAAATCTACCATTTCCAGATGGTTTTGTGTTGAGTGGCTAAATGGACTCAAAAGCTGGAAGTTCTTCTCTTTCCAGGTCCATGTCTGTCATTAAATTAAGCACATTGGAGCCATACTGAGGGAAAAAATCAGACATGTGCAGTAAATGAAGTGGGCTGTTGGACTCACTGCTATCCCCCAGAACCCAGCCATGGAAACACTTGAAACAAGACCTTTTTACCCCCATGTGCCCAGGAGGTTTCTTGATGTAAAGGTTCTTGGGGTCATAGCGTCTTCACATTGCTCAGTGCAAACATTTCAGATACATTTGTGGCACTGACTCTTTTATTTATCACCTTCTGTCAGAACTGCTGCTGCATCAGAGAGGTCACAACCTTCTATTCTTCTAAGTCACTGTCCTGTCTTAAATGAACAAGTTCTGCTTAATGCCATAGACCAAACATCCATCTTTGTGCCAAGTCCTTCAGTGGACTCCCCCCAGGCTTGGAAAGTAAATTGAGTGAAAAAAGAGATCTGCTGTGGGTGCTCTCCAGCATCTCTCCACTGCTAGGGAAGAGGATGGGCTCAGCAGAACCTTGCACAGGTAGTGTCTGGCTGCACCTGAACAGCAGATGTTCATGGTCAGCTCAATTTTCAGCTTCTCCCAAGCCTGAGCCTGGCTGTGGCTGGAGCTCAGGGGCTGGAGGACAAGCTGGAGAGGCAGAGGAGCAGCCACGTCCTGGAGCAGAGAGCAAACACTTGTGTTCATCCTGCTGCAACTGCAGACTCTGCCAGCACCACAGCAGCTTGCTGGCCAAAATTTTTTTTGCTCAGCCCCTCCTTTCATCATCTTTTTTGTTCCCTGCTCTTCTCTCTCTGCCCTTCCTTGCCCATGGCTGCAGGTTGGTAGGAATGCTTTTTAAAATGGCCATTATGCTTGCACCACCTCACCTGCCTCCCTCAGCCTTTGCAGCACATAAAAGCCTTGGCAGGAGATGAAAAGCCTTTTAATTGTGGTGGGATGAGGAACATAGTGCATCTCTGGATGCACTGAGTGGGACATGAGCTGCCAGCAGCACAGCAACCCTCTAGCTTATGTTCTGCAGAAAAAGAGATTCAGCCACCCATGACTCCTCTTTGTCAGGGCTCCTTAAGCAGCACTTTGCATTGATTTCACATTAATCCTTCCACTAGTACAGCAATGCCCATGCACAGAAATGCCTGTATGTGTGCATCTGTGATTATGTAAGCATGTTATATTCTTTGTGTGTATTTCCTCCCCACTCTCTGGCTGCTGTTGGATGTCTGTCACCAGCAGCAGAAGATTTATTGATCTGGTCATAACATATTAAGGCTGCTGAGGAGCAGATGTTAAAAACAGACTTCTTGGCATATATCAGCCCCCAGTGATATTGGTCTCACACATGCTCCAGTTTATTTATTGAAGCAATTGCTGTCTCATTCTCTTCATTATCCTCCTTCTGGGCAATTCAGGCACACCAGAGCCAACCCCTTCCAGTCAGTCAATCCTTCTTGGACCATTGTTTTTGCTTCAGCTTGGGCAACACCCGACAACTTTTCCTTCCTGAGAAGGAAAAGCCCATCCCACTGTTCATAAAAGCAGATGGAAATTTATCAGCTGCAAAAATTTATCCTGGCATGAGTACAGTGAAAATAAAGACTCAGAGATCCCCCTAATTTGATAATAAGCAGGTGCATAATGGGGCCAGTGAAGCCATCTGAAGGGAGAACTTCAATGATATGACCACATAGAGCACCCAAGAGGCACCACAGGAGCATATTGTGCCAGATGAGGAACAAAACACAGCCCTTTGACCATAAAAATGTTGTTTGTCCCATTTTATTACAAACAGCCACAGACCTGTGAAATTCATGCAGAGCAAAGAGTTCTTCCTGGGTAGGAGAGCAGAGTGGCTCCACACACCAAAAAGAAAGCAGAATCCTGTTCCCAAAAATTCCTCCCAGGGCAGGTACTTGCCTCCAGCTGCCACCCCAGTGTCCCTCTGTGTGCTCAGCTTTGCTGCAAACCTCTGCCCACATGCTTCTGGAGCTGCCTGCTTCAGAAAAATGAAAATTAACTAAATATTTTCCTAATATGTAGCCAGCAGTGGACAGCTGGACCTGGATGGGCAGAAATCTTTCCAGCTCTCCTAATTTTGTCAGTCTTTCTTTTTCTGCCTTAACCCTCTTGTAAACTGCAGGCAAGGCTGGTTTAATCTGGATTTTAGGTGGGTTTTTTTGTCATTCATACACCATTAGCTCCCCCTCACGTTTACAGTAGCATTCCCTGTTCTTAAGTCTGGCAGGGTTTAGAAATTCTGCTGAAATCATAATTGCAGTACATTTTTATGGAAACAGATGGGGGAACCAGACAGCCATAAATTTAATAACTCCTTTGAGTACTTAGTAGCAGAAACACGAGTCCCCAAATTCATTAAGAAAAAAAGTGATTAATGATGATATAGATTTTGCATAATGATAGAAAGCCTTAAACTGTACAACTTCTGAATGCTCCTCATTTTTTCTGCCTTATTGGCTGCCTGGACAATTGAAGATGAAGGGCTTGGGGAAGACAGAAAACATGCATTTTAACTACTGGGTAAAGTAAGTAAAATAATGATCCAGTGGCAATGCAGTGACCTTTACATGTGAACACGTCTTTCAGGCTCTCTGCAGTCAGTCTCACAGCACAGCTGAGTTAATCTAATATTTCCATTTTAGCTCATAAGAGAAATGAAGGAAAATCTTAATTATGCCTGTAGTTGTGGTTATAATCCAACCCCCTGACACAGGAATTACTCACATCTGTTCTCAACTCGTTTTGTGGGCCAATGCAATGACTTGGTGGATTCAGGAAGCAGAGCTAAGAAAAAGTTTATACCAGAATGGCCCTAAGCTGCCCAAATAATGGTGCATTTCCAAATTGTCCCATAAAAGCAGCCCTGACATTCCCACAGAGTGGCTGAACCAGGAAACATGGTTTCTTCAGCCACTGATTTGCTTCAGTCATTCTGGTGATTCAGTTCCTTCTTCTTTTTAAAAAAAGAGTTTTGACAGACCTGCTCCCTTCCAAAGGTGTTGTTGGAGTTAGTGAAACGTGAGGTGTGTGGTCCCAGGAGAAGGAGTGGATGCAACATTAGTGCTGGACCCACTTTCCCTCCCCTTCCAACCAGTATGGACCAGCACAAGATCAAGGCCATCCTGGTACAGGCTCAGCATGACCCCTTGGGCCATTTTGATGAACCTTTGTAAGAAAAGACTCAAATAGAAGAGGATTTTCTTGGCTTTCATGGATTTGGAGAGCTGGACTCCTCCATCCCAAGGATGTGGCCCAGCAGTGCTTTGTGAGATGGTGGCTCTGACTCCAGGGAGAGGTTGGTGACTTCAACTTGAGAGTGACCCTCACCTCCACTGACAGAAATAAACTGCAATTGTTTCTGGATAGACAAGGAGCAGCACTTTTGAAAATTAGATCATTGCTAGCTGTTTGCTCAGCTGAGTTTTTATCAGCTAAATCCCAGCTCCCAGGGAGTGGGTGGAAAGTGCTTGGAGTGACAATAGAACAGCCACCATGGCTGAAACAATCCACCCATTGGGACATGTCACTGAAGAAAGGAGCTAAAGGGTTTATTTGAACAGCTGAACTTTGGCATGAAAACTACACCTATCCTTTTGACAAAAACTGTAAAAATAATACAGATTGCTTTAAGAAAAATGGACTGTGTCCTTTTGACATAAACTGTAAAAATAACACAGTTTGCTTTAAGAAAAATGAGCTACGTGTTTGGCACTCTGTACTTGATATAATTCATTTTTAGTATCATCTAATTCAAAGAAAAGAGTTTTTCAATCTGCTGAGGCTGCTCAGAGAAGGACAAAGAAACCAAAGGACATGGGTGACAGGGTAGGGACAGGAGCAGAGGGCTGGAGGGAGCACAAACTCTCACAGCTGTTGGGGCACATGTTGACTGTCCTAGAATTGCACATTCCTTTTTTCCATCCCTCCACACTGCTGTCTGTGTCCTGTAAGACCACATGAAATCCTGCTCCATATTCCCTTCTAAAGAGCTGGGACAGGGGTGGGTTGGGTGGGGATGATTGCTCCTAAGGGGGAAATCAGCACTGGGGAGGAAGATTGTCTGACTTCAGTCTTCCATTTCCTGTTAAGTGCAAGTCAAACCCAAAGCAAAGCCCCTGGAGAGATGTAAAACATCATCTCCAGAAGATCAAGGAATGAACCTTTGTCCACACCCAGCTGCATCTGTCAGGCTGTCCATAGACCATCACCAAACCCAAACTGAGCAGCTTCGTTGGTACAGGTGAGTGGCTTTCACAGCTCAGTGACTCACACAGTGTCTCCAGCAAGCTGAGATCTCAGAGGGAGAACCCTGACCCCCCCTGCTTGTTTTCTCTGACCCTGTGGAGCACAGCCCTTTGGTGAGAGGCAGCCCAGAGGTCCTTCCCAGGACCAGCGGAAGGAGGCTGGTGACAAGACGTTTTTATTCACTTCCCTGTGACTTTCCAGAGCCCTTTTCCTTTTGTTTTGCAGGGAGAAACTTGCCACTTCTCCTCTCAGCAGGATTATCAGAGCTGGCTTCCCATGTGAAGTTTCCCATTGCTGAAGGTTTCTGATGGTCCCTTCCCCTGGTCCCACTGTGGGAGGTGTTGCCATTCCCAGCTGATAACCCCTCACTCGGATCCTGCTGCAGAAAAACCTTATCTAAGGGAAACAAAAAGCCCTGGGAACAGGGGCTCTGTACGTGGGCAAGGAGCAGCACATGACAAGTGAATTTGCCAGATGTTACCACTCTGAATCTTACTAAAATATGCCCTGACCACAGCTGCTTTATCTGCGTGGAAGGAGTTGGGAGATAAGAGGTGTTTTTACTGACAGTGCTCTGATGGCCTGGCCAGGCAGCCCAGGAGCAGTTCCCTGACACAGCATCACAATTCCTTGCAAATGTGCCAAATGTTGGATTTTGTGTGGTCCTGAAACCACTGTTTAATTTGACAGCATCCTTCCTTCATGCCTTTTCAGACTGAGACTATTTTCCAGAAATTACACTGTCTTCCAACATGTACATTTTGTTTATAAAGGGCCTTGGCTTTTTCTGCAGCTCAGTTGATGCCTCAAGGCCTGTTTTAATGCTCTTCTGACAGTGTCTTGTGTTGTCTGATTGGAAATATTCCAGGTAATTAAAAAACTACACACCAACTGCTGCTTAAAAATCTATTGTGTGTATTTATTTTGCTTATTTTGGCTTTGGAGGAGGCTGTTTCAATTCTCCATCTCGCTTTTCTGAATCTCCCATGTCAAGACTGGAGCCCAAGCTCTTCTGAAGTCTGCAAAGGCAGAGAGTGCCTTTAAGTGATGCTTGTTTATTCCTTATTGCCTTTTATTCTTTACAGGAAACAATATGGGGAGGCTGTGCCAGAAATACAAATACTGTAATTATTATTTTTATTATTACAGAGTATGCACAGGAACTTATTATTTTTAAGTCTGGTCACCCCGTACCCTGCAGTGCCTTAATTTGGAAGTTCACACTTGAAAGGAGAGAGAATTGCATCCATACTCATTGTCTGTCCTTGTCACAGGCGTGGGGCTGCACTGATGAGCTCTAATCACACACGTGAGTCCAAAACAGGGAGAGCAGGCATTTCTCTGTGCATGGAATAATCAACTCTGAGTTAAATGCAGTGCTTGAAAGTGATTTGTATCCATCCTCACCCCCACCTTCTCAGTCTAATTAACTCCTCTAATAGAATTAATCAGCACACTAAATACGAGACTCACTAACGACTGAGAAAACCACCCCACTATCTATTCCAAAATACAATTACACTGACAAACTCAATTACATGCCTCAGTCACTTCTGAAATTACTCACCACTATTGGACTGCGCACAGTTTAAGTTTCATTGTTGAAAGAAATCATAAACACTTTCTAAATCGTACAATGTTTACAGAAATACACAGAAGCACAGCTTTTATTACCCATGTGGCAAAATTAATTTGACACATTGAAAGCAAATGAATAGAGCTGGAGGACTTTATTCAGACAGTATTCTTCCTACTGATAGAATTTACACTGGGGGAACATCTAACACATTAACCTTATTAAACTCTGATGTAGGTAAATAGCATTTCAAAGGGAAGGAGAAAGGATCCAAATCAAAATCCTTACTGCATTTGAATGAGCAACATCCAGTTCTGCATTTCTAACTGTTCTTTTAGTTTACAACCCCCTTTCACCACAGTAGGCTTTTGCTCTGGAAGCTTTTGCAGCAGAAGCAGTCCACAATATACAATTATGATTCTGGGTTTAGTATTTTAAATCTGTGGTGAACTCTACAGTTGAAAATAAACTCCCATCAGATTTGGTTATGTGAATTTAGGTTAATCTGCAAGTCAAAAGAGAAAGATAAACGTTGCTTGTGTTTTTAATAACCCAAGTTTATCTAAGTTCATCTTGATCTGAAGATACAGAAAATCTTGCTGAACTTTTTCTTTGTCTGGTCATATGCAGCACCTGCTTCTCAATTTAGTTTATTTTCAAACTGTGATACCAGTCAAACAGTAATATTTCTCAAGGAGGGGATAGAGTTACTGTTGCTTACAATTGGGCACAAATAGATAAGAATTTGAGCTCCAGGCTGACAAAGTCTGTGTTGAATTTTATATACCCTCCTCTGAGAAGCATCCTCCCATCCTTAGCAAGAGCCCACATCCATGCAGAACCAGTACAACAAACTGGTTTTGAGCCTAAAAATTACAGTGGCACTTGCCTAGCAAGAATTTCTCAGGTCAGTAGAGTGGGTTACTGAAGGAGATACAGATTGCTCAAAATTCCTTTGATAAAAGAGAGTCCAGCACTTTGAAGAGTTCTCCAAGAAGGCAAGGGACATCCTGCTGAATCTGAGAGAGACACAGGACCTGTGAAGGGAAGAGGGATCAGAGCTCCCAGTTTAAATCAAAGCATTGGAGGATTTGAGCAGATGTGTTCAGAGACTTTGCCCCTGCTCCCCAGGGATGGGGTGGTGCTGGGATGAGTGGGAAGTTGTTTTTAGGGATGGATCACACATGATGTGCATCCCTATGGGCTCTTTCATCCACCCATTCCATCCCCTGCTCTAAACCAGGGGAGAAACCAAAACATGGGAAAGGAAGATTGTTCAGTGCAGAATGATGATTGGCCTGTGTTAGTTTCTCCTTCCACTTTCCTCAAAAATGATGAATTCCTATCATATTCTGTGACAATAACATTTGAGCAGCAGGATAGCAGGACAGAAAGGATCTCCAGGAAAACAAATCCCATATCTTCTGAGGAATATTTGTTATATTTTGGCTTTTTGCCATGCCCATTCTATTTCACAGCACACCAGTCATCCCTATCCATAGCCCCCTTCCCTTTTATGTGCAGCCAGGCAATTCACACCCACTGCTCCCTTCCTCTCCTTCAGGTGTTTAAAGGTTGTTTAAAGCAAAATATTAAACCAGATTTTATTCTAATCCAGAATGTTTGCAGCTCCATAGCCATTCCTGTTAGAAGTGCTGTGACACAACCACACAGTTTCACAGCTGGAGATGCATGTTGGGATAAAGATAAATTCATAGTAAGAAACTGAGGCCTCAAGCAAAGCGTTTCTTTTGCTGGAACTCAAGAATAAAACTGACTTTGTGAATTAATAGATTTTATGCTTTCATCAGTGGAATATCATCCATCAAACTGAAACCTTTCAGGAAGGCTGGAGCTATTCCACATCCAGCCACCTTTTTTATTAATTTTGCACATTTCTGCAGTCACCAGTGCTGCATTGGATGACACTTGCAAAGGATTACAAACCTGATAAGATATTAGATAAAAATTGCCAGTGAGAAGCTATTTTATTGCTATTTATTTTCATCAGCAGAGCATCCCTCTCTGAAATGCCATTCTAGTTTGGTTGATATTGACTTTTCAGACTGCTGAGAAGTTCTGTAATTCTTTTTTGTTCATAGTTTATGTATAGAAATCAATACTGGTTTGCTATTTGTTGAAACTGAAATGGTCACATTAGGAGTAACATATGCCTGATTTATCCTTGCATTCTATTTCCAGTCAGAATTGGATTAATTTTTCAGTCAATCTACAATATGTAATAATTAAAAATGGTGATTTGCACATCTCATGTACACTTTTTATTAATATAAAAACAGAACTGAGCAAAGCAAGCAGAAACATGGCTGTGAATCTTCTTTAATATCACTGGTGTCAGCTTGAGATATCAAGGGTCTGGGTTTCTTTTTTTTTTGATCAGAATTTGTGCTTACACCACCAGAAACAGAGATTTCACTGGTTTTCACTTAGAGCAGTGATAGTTAACTGCAAAATTATCTCACTCAACATCTCCTTTTCTGGAAAACAGTTGGAAATTGTTTACAGCTTTTGAACCTAGCTGCAAAAAGTTTAGGTCTGAATAACATTACCACATCACAGCTCATTCACCTCAAATTTCATGTTACAAGGAGCAAACCCCACTGAAACTGCCATGGTTTGGTGTCACTGCATTCAGACATCCCTGGAATGTTCCTGGACTGACACTACCATCTAGTGTCCCTGTCACAGACTGCAGCTTCTTTGGGGGGAAAAATCCACAATGGATGCACTGGTTTGTTCACTTCTATAATTACATTATCATAAATAATTCATCTCCTGAGACATGTGCAAATAGAAGAGAGACTGAAGGCCACACAATGCCAGCTTCCTTTTCCACTTGAATTGTAACAGAAAAGCCAGCTAGGCTCACAGTCCTGGGGAAAAAAACAAAACCTGTGAGCTGATTTAGTAATAGCACTCACAAGAAGCCTAAGTGATGTGTTTGGTTTCCATACTTTTCCCCCAAAGGTCCAGTAAAGTTGAAAAACACTTTAATGCTCTTGTAGCACACCTGGGATATTCAGAAAAACTGGCAGAGATGAAGTGTGGAGCCTCAGTGGCACACAGGGCATCTCTTACTGCCTTAGGAGCATCTTTGGCTTTCCTGGAGAGGCTCACGAGAGCTCTGCTGGACCAGCCACCCTTGAGCACACTTCACATTTCAAGTGAGGGGTAATGAGCATATTCAGAACCTCTCCAGGATGCCAGAAGAGGTAGCTTTCCTCTAAAATAGATTTCTCACATCAGAAGCTTCCTTGGAGCCCCAGCCCCACTGGTTGTCTGTCCTGTCTCCTTCAGCAGGGGCAGGTGACTTCAGCAATATCTGAATTTAGCTGCAGTCTTTGCCTGCTGTGCCACCCTAAAGCAGCAAGTCCAAAGAGCTATCAAGTGAATTGCAAACTCTAAAAAACTGCCTGAAAGGGAAGAGCACTCTGTTCTGGCCAGGCTGCTGCAGGGAGACTGGAAAATACAGCAGAAGCCATGAAACCCTGAATGCTTTTTTTTGAAAGAAAAGCCTTTCCCAGCTTTTGACCTTTATTACACTTTCCAAAACAACTTCAAGAAGTTCCCCCTTTGACCTATGAAAACTCCTGTGCCTAAATATGCTTTACAATCCTCTCATTCCCCCACTTGCAGTTCCAATGTGCTGTAACAGGATTTTCAACCAGAAAAAATACTGCACTGGGGACTGCTGAGGCAGCTCTGCTTTATTGCAGACACTGAATGAGCTGTGACAGACTGCACCATGCCAGGCTCATTATACACATTTTCCACTGAAACACTGCAGTTCAGAGAAAGCCTTTAACCTGCTGATTGCAAAGAAGAGCTATTACATTGCTTTTGATATTGCAGCCATAATGGCACCTTATTTCTTCAAATTATTGACACAATTTCACAATGTTGTCTTGACATCTTCAGGCTGAAGGTGTCAATGCTCTTGAACCCTTTTTAAAGCACAAATCTTTCATTTTCAGCATGCTCTCTAGTAGACTGTAAAGAAATCCCAAACTTCTGCAGAATGTAATCCCCAGCATATCTAATTGTCCTTCTCTGATAAAGCCATTTGAGAATTAAAACTACTCAGTTATTCAGGCCAAAGTGAATTTTGTTGCTCCTGGATGAAAGCTAAACAGTTCCTGCTATGGGGATGTAGGGGTAGAGCAAAAGGACTGGTTGCTGGATTGCAGAGCCCTCTACAGTGAGGGACAGGATGGACAAATCCATCCCAGTAGAAATCCCCTGTTCTGGAGCCAGGGACAGATATCTGGGCAGGGAATTGGGGCAGATCTGTGTCTCCCCACAGGCCTGAGGGGGCCAATTGCAGTCTGAGACCAGAGTGTCAGAGACCAGCAAAATTCCCCCTTGAGCCAACACTGAGGAGACTTTCCCCAAAAAGGGACACAGTCAATGCCCCTCTCACTCTGAGCTGGCCAGAAATGGGATCAGGACTGACATGAAGGCAAGTCATTCCCCCTGACATTAAAATGACATTGTTGGCATCTCAACCTGATGGCTTTTTTCTCTCTCAGTGTGAACTGTGTGGCAGCAGCCAAGGAAGCCCTTTCAAAGGAAAGTAGTTTTATTGATTTAAGAGAAAACTTTATTTGAGAGATTTGCCACCAACATTCGCCCTTGCCACAAACATCCAACAACCAGAAGATGAGTGACCATTCAGCCTTTCCATCAGCAGGGGAGTGATATCAGTAGACTTCATCATGTCCTTTCTCTCTCCTGCCACCTGTAAGTGCCCTTATTAATTACACAGACACAAACAAACTCCCTTTCTGTGGTTCCCAAGGTCCCCAGGAGCCACACAGCTACTCAGGTTAGGTGTGCCAGGAGATTATTTCAGAGCTTAAAACCAACAGGAGCTCTCAGGCTGATTGATTAAGGAAATTGATGCAAAAGGGAGAGGCAGAGCACTAACCCACCTGTGACAGCAGAACCCCTCTGTTAAACAAAGGGGGCAAGAATGTATTCACTGTACTAGGGGAAAACTATTTCCCTGGACATAGGAAAATGTGCTAGATGGGTTTTTTCAGTCTTGAACACCTTGCAAGTCTGGCATACCCAATGTTCAGGGTAACTCCAAAATCACAAAGTTCAGTATTTGTGTTGAGGCATCCGTGAAAATTAGGAAACAATGTTGTCTTTTATGAACAACAAAACACAAGCCAGAACTTAAATTGTGGGAGGTTGGTTGTTTTTGGTCTTTTTCTTTATGGTCAAATTTGTCTTATTTGAGAAATGCTGTAGGACATAAACCAATCTCTGCTTGGTTAGCAGCCTGCTCAGGTAGGAGTATTATATTTAAGAGCATAGATATTGTTCTTGCAGTCTGTCATGTGCTGTGCCACGTCCCTCCAGCCTATGCCCCCCAAACCTGACCCTGCTGTCAGTCAAGGGCAATTTACTGAAAGTTTTGCAGCAGTTAGTGTCCAGATCTTAGTCTTTGAACTCACTGAGTACTCTGAGAAAGCCCTTCAGTGATATTACTGAGAGTTTCAAATTACTTGCCATGCTCTAAATGCTTAAATAGATGCTGGATCCAGACTTCAATGTGTTTAAAATTGTATCTGAGCTGGAGAGATTGCTTTAACTTCCACAGCTAAGACTTTGGGCAGATAAGAAGAGCAATAATATGTTCCAAGAGTCAGAACTAGGTGTTTTGACAGTGTTTCTCCTGTCATTTTATTTAATAATCCATTGCCCCTCGGTTAATAGCTTTCTACTTGATTAGCCTGTATAAATCAAGACTTCACAGCTTTATCCCTGACATGTTACACATTCAGAGTTGAGGGTAATGAATCGTGCCATGGGTTGATGTGCTCTGCATTCTGTTTAGAGGAAGTCCTGTGTCAAGGAAACACCTTGGCTTTCAAATTGAGTTATCAGAGTTCTGTCAACATTTAGAGGAGGAAATGCAGAGGATCCTAATAATGTGCAGACAGGGATTACACAGCCCTGAGCAGAATGTGAAGCTGCAGGGACAATGCTGTCTCCACTACCACATGGAACTGCCTGCTCTGCATTTCCAGCCTCTGCTCCAGTCTGCTGCCCACACTGCCCTGTTTGGAGTGGGCAGCAGCCCCAGCCTGCTTTCATGGCAGCTGATTCTCTCCAGGCTCTGAGAGCTGCTCAAACCTGGGCCAGGAGGCACCTGAGGCACCTGCAGAACAGCTGTAAATGGGATTCAGTGTGAGCTGCTGCCTTTCCTCGGGCAGGATATTGCTGTTGTGTCCCACTGTGAGCAGCAAGGAGAGAAGCCTTGGTTCCACTCCTCCTCTGGCTGTTGTTTTCCTGCCAGGCTGCACTGCTGCTCCAAAGCCAAGCAAAGCCAAGCACTGCTCTCCTTGGCCGCTAGATGCAGCTCACGCTGCACTGCAGTTTGCTTCTCATCATTCTAGTTTTATGGCATTAAAAATTATTTCCCTTGTATTTCTGGGCATGTGTGGTTTGAGGAGGTTGAATCGTTATCCTAAAATCTTCCTGTTTTACTTCTAAGTCTCTTTTCCCCAAACTTCTTGCTTGCTGCATCAACTGTACCCATTTTGAATGCCAAATCCTCCCTCCTCACAGAAATCTACTCGGCTGCACTGCTTTGATGGACCTGTCAGGGTAATAGGGAGAGAAGAAATCAGGTGAATTAACAGAGAACACACTAATCTTCAGCCTCAAGCTGAGCACAGAATTTTACCCTGAGCTTCCCACCTTCTGCCATTTCATTTTCTCAAATAATTTTTATGCTGCAGATGTTGCACATCAGTGCTGCCTCTCAGTCACCAGACATCCAGGGTAAGGAGTCTCCAGCTCCCACCTCCAGTGGGAGGAAAAGCTCAGCACAGAGCCCAGGAGCACACCAGGGGATGGAGTGGGAGCTCTGTTCTGCTTTTAGTGCCCACCCTGGCTGACACAGCAGGATGGGAGTGAGTCCTTGGCAGAACAGGGAGTCTGCAGCCAGCAGCTGCAGCAGTTAGAGAGCTGATCAAAGCTATTTGAAGTTGTCTTGAGGAGAGCAGAAATTAGGATGCCGTTGCAAAAATCAGAATGTCAGCTGGGGCTGGACATCAGAAAGACAAAAGGGCTGAGGAAGCAAAGGAGTGACACAAAGGAGTGGCTGTCCCTGCCCTCCCAATAGTCCTCAGCTTGGGAGCCACACAGGGTGCAGGTGCTGGGGAAAGGCTGCCTGAGGCTGCGAAAAAACAGCTTTGCCCTGTGTGATTGTGAGAACATGGGAGCAGAGTGAGAGACCCCCTCACCTGCCCTAGCACTGCCTCTGAGCAGGCTCTCCAGAATTACATAAAATGTTCCAATTTATCTTCTGCTTAAATGTGCTTCCTCTTGAAGATGTGCTTTTGGTCTGGATGCTAATTCCTTCCACTTCACCTGCTGCTCAGCCCAGGGTTTCAAGTGGGAAAACAGCACCTGAGGAGCCCTGAGCTCTTTCCCCTTGCAAGCTTGATCCCTGCTGGCTGTGCTTGCTGGGCTTTCAGCAGAAAGATGGGTTCCTGCACAAAAGGAACCCATCACCTCCAGCCTTGGCTGCCACTGAGGCTGGATCAGCTCTGATTCTCCTGGAGCACAGAACATGCAACTCTGGCTGTCACTGTGGAATCAACTCCAGCTTAGCATGTACTGTTTTTACACAATGAGGCTGCTGGTGCTGATGATATTCTTGTACTGTGGGATATAAGGAGCCAGGGTGCTGGAAATTACTGGCAGCAGCTGTGGGCACTTGTAGGTAACAGCTGGGGAGAAGACCTAAAGGGCCTGGTTATTCCATTTTTCTTTGACACAGTGAGATATTCCTATTAAGCAATTACCTCCTGGGAGAAGCAGCAAGGTAGCTGCACTGTCATTCCTGAGTTGTTTTTTTTTTAGAAAGTCTAAAATAATTTTTTCATAATGCACCAGATGAGATGGCTCAGACCTGCTGTGAAGGAAGCAGAAAGTAATGCTCACAGTTTGTAATATTTCCTTGAGCTTCTGCTTTTGCACTGAAAAATGAGCTTCCTCCCATTAAAATGCTTTTAAATGACAAATCCACAGCTGTTCTCTCCAGCTTGCTTGAGCACAATAAACTCAAAGTGATCTATGTGATGGCTGTGGGCTAGCCAGCATGTTCTTGCCTTGCTAGAGGCATGGGGATGGTGTTGGGCTCTCTGAGGCCACATTGCCACCCATCCAGCTCTCCTTTCCATCACAGATGGGGCTGAACCAAACAAAAAGCTCCCTGAGACTGAGCTTTGGGAAGCGGCAGGCAAATGTGTCCTGCAGCATCAGGCATGCAGAAAGAATTCCCCATCCAGACCTGGAGGGGAGGCTGAGCTGCATGGCTGGGAGCAGCAGGAGAAGCAAGTGCACTGGATCAAATCCCTCAGATCCCAGCAGGGGAAGCAGAGCCTGGCTTTAGGGAACCCTGCTGCTTTGTGCAGGTGCCACCAAGCCCTCCCAAGGAGCCAGTCCCAGCCCATAACCCTGCTGGCAGCCCAGGCCCATCCTGCCTCCCCTCCATAACAGGAGCTTGATTGGTTTCATTCTGCATTGAGGAAAAGTACAGCAGAGAAGGAGAAGCAGATGTTTGTAGACAATGTCTACAGTTCCTGGAGCAGCAAAGAGCTTCTTGATTCCACAGACTTTAAAAAACATATAAAAGACAGCCTTCCACTATATTTTCACTAGGGTAAAACCCTCACTGAAATTGGTATAGGAAGAAGTTTTCAGACTGAGCCTATATGGGAAAGTCTGATTGCTCACCAACCATATTTAAAATCCTTTTCACTGTTGTCTGGTTATTTTTTCTCTTGTGTGCTGTCTTGGAGGCAGGTCTTGTGCTAGCCATTGTGGACAAAGCAAGGCAGCCTCCAGGTGGCAGAGGGTTTGTTCCCCTCCAAGGAGCTCATCCCTCCCCCTTGGGCAAAGGAAGCAGAGAAATTGCAGCTTTACCCAGCACAGCATCTCAGTGCTCCCACTTGCTCTTCTTTAACCATCTCCTTCAGATCACAGGAAATAACAGTGGCCAGGGGAAGGCCAAGTTCTTCCAGATGGGAGTGCAGTTTTCATCCTAAATGCAATTTTGGGAAGCTGGTTGTGCCTCTCTAAGAGCTGGAGGATTGTTGTTACTGCAGGAAGGACATGGAGATATGCATTTCTTCATGCTGAAGGAATCTAAGACATCTTTCAGGGCTTTAATTGAAAAAATCTCCTTCTCTGGCCATTTTAAGAAACAGCTCTGAATGTCACAAAGCAGGCACAAGGCTGCCAAGTAAAAGCAGAAAATCCTGTCACCAACTTCAGGTCATTCCTGTCCCTTCTGCATGAATCCCACCTGCAGCTCCACACGTCCCACATGTTGCAGCATCCTTCCCAAAATTGCTTTAAATGCCTGGATTTCTGTTCCCTTGCCTGATAAAGCAGGAAGCATTTCTACTTTGATTGCCTTAAACTTGTTTCTCACGAAGAATTCTCCTAGAAAATGATAATTTTTTTTCAAAGTTACTTTCTGAGTGAATTTTATTCTTTAATGACAGAAATTCAATTAAAACAGGGTATCCTTATTTCTTTTCTAGAGGCTTTGGACCATGTTCTCAGAATGCTCCTGAGAAAGATGCTGCTGAAAAATGTAACACACAGGGGCTGTGAAGGGGTGGAGATGCAGCCCTGTGCCTCCTTTTCCCATCTTTAAACTGGGAATGATGTTCACCTGCACGTTTCCTTATCCAGATTTGTGGCCCTGTGATGATCCCTGTGCCAACAGACATTTCAGCAGAGGGGAACACAAGTGACTCTACTGTCTCCTGGTTGCCCTCCTTTTCATCATTTCTCACCAGACTTCATTTCCCAGCCCCTGGTGCAGGGAGGGGCTTTTCCTGGGGAGCAGGTCACATCCCTGGCAGCCCCCAGGTGACAATTCTGTATTTGGGAGATTTGACTGCCATGGGCCTCTCTGCTCTGCAGGGGCTTAGAAGCACCATGATGCTGTCTGACAGCAGGGCTTTGGCTCAAGCTCTTTATCAATGAGTTAATGAGTAAATGAGCTAATGGATAAAGCACTGTAAGCCCTGCTGAGAGCCCTGTGTCCTTAGTAAGCTGGCCAGGGTATCAGGGTTGAAAAGTTCAGGTCAGGTCCAGCATGGCCCTTCTCTCCATGGCTATCCCAGGAGCATTCAACACCAGCAGCTCAGGTCCCAAAAACTGCTTTTCCACTCACTCTTGTTCTCCCAGGGGCTTCTCCTCCTTGGGGTAAGGGCTGCATTTCATCCAGAGGTGTCCCAGATGGGGCTGGCACACAGCAGGGCTGTGCTTGGCCCTGCACCCTTCTCTCAGCATTATTGTTTTTGTGCTCTGTGTGCATCCCATGAGGAAATGGGAGCTGGCTGCTCAGGCAAGCTGGGTTTTGGACTGGGATAAAGTTTTGAGATTGCCTCATCCCATTGGGAGCCTGTGCCTTAGGTCCAGGGGAACTTCACACACATGTTGGCTTCAGTGAGCTGTTCTTGTCTCCCTGAGCTCATAGCCAAGAAAAATGGACAAATATCTGCCCTGCAGCAAGGCTGAGGTTCCCAAAAGCCCCCTGTTTATAAAAATCACACTTTTCTGCAGCCAGCAGATAATGTATAAATGCTCCCATATGTCTCACAGGGCTTTCCCTACCCCTTTTCAGAGCCACCTGACACTACTCTCCCACAGCTCCAGGGTCCTGTGAGACCACAAGCCTTCAACAGCAGATTGCAGCAAAAATGATAGTTTGGAGCTTTTTCACTCTCAGCATAATTTCTCACAAGCACAGTTTTTAATTTGATTTCTTCTTGGCTTGTTTCCTCCTGTGGTGTACACACATCTTGCAAGCAATGAGGAATTTGGATGTCACTTCTCATTTCCCCTCAGCCTTCCGGATCCAAGTCCTGGTTATCCTTTTCCCCCTCAATGTGGAGAAACAGAGCAGCATGTTGGGAACCAGCTGTGAAGCTCTCAGCCAAAAGCTGAGCAGGAAGGATCTTAGATGAGCACTGGCACTACGTGTCATCTCTTCCTCACCACAATTAATGCACCACAACAGGACTTGGGGTGCCTAGGGAGAAGGAGTTGGCTCTGTTGGCTTCCCTTTCCCTTTTTTGCACTCCTGGGGAGAGTCACCAGTGTCTGTTCCTTCTTGCAGCATGCATGACTTCCTGAAGAGGAAGATTTACTGATCCCCATGTTGAGAATATGCCTCTGTCTTCACTCTCTAACTGTTCTCCTTTGCCCTGCCTGCACACTCACCATTTTGCAGCTGGTAGGAAGCCACCTGTACCTGTGCAAAACCAGCCCTGGCTGCAGGGAATGTTTTGCCAAGGTTTAGTTGATGTAAACCATTGCAAAAGACTGGAGATAAGCTCCATTCTGCCAGGCTAGCTTGACTGGGCTTACACTGCTGAGCATGAGGATTATTCCTGTTCCTGCATGAAACATTGCAAAGAAAGAGGAATCTGTGTCAGACATGAAGTCAAAATTCCCAGAAAGCTATTTGCAGCTGCCAGGAATGACCACTCTCTCCTGGTATTCCTCTTGCAGATCTCCCCTGCTGGATCTGCTCTCTGGGCTGTTCTCATCCTGTGGCTCCCTCTGGGATACCTGAGGAAGATGTGATGTATTTCTCAGTCCCATAATTTCATATTTTGGGGTTATAGCAAGTTACACAACCTTGGCTCCCAGGAATGTCAGGCCCTGGCACAGTTGCAGAGAGAGAAGCTGTGGCTGCTCCATCCCTGGCAGTGCCCAAGGCCAGGTTGGATGGGGTTTGGAGCATCCTGGGACACTGGAAGGTGTCCCTGCCCATGGCAGGGGGTGGAACAAGATGGGCTTTAAGGTCCTTTCCACCCCAAACCATTCTGTGATTGTCCTTCCAGTCCCATGTTGGTCCTGTCTGTGTTTTGGCAGCTCCAGGGTTACTGAGAGCTGAGATGAGCTCTGTGCCTGTGCCATGCACATTCCTGGCTTTCCCTGCTGCCAAGAGCAAGCAGTGCCCACAGTCATTCACCATAATAATATCCACCACTAACTTAAAGAGGAGGGATGTACAAGGAGTTATATTTACAGTAACTAAGTGCTGGTACAGGGAGTGCATAAGGTGATTAAAAAATTCTCCTCTCTGCCTTGCTTAACAATCTGGAAAAAACCTGGCATGCTCTCAGGGACTGCAGAGTTTAATACCTGGCTGATGGTGCTAATTTAATTACATGCCAGCAGGTGGTGCCCAAGTAGAAAAAGGAGACAATTTAATACAGTATTCTCACAATGTAATATCATATTCACACTCCAAGTGAGGTTATGAGTGGTGTTTCACTTTTGAGCCATGATCCATCCATTCAGACAACATTTAACAACTCAATATTGGTGTTTTCTTCTTTTCTGCTTCATCCAACCTCCCCAGACAGCTCCCAGATCTTCAAGGCTTGTGAGAGGGCTGGGAAGTGCCAGCTGATAGCAGGGAAAGCAGTTCTAAATGCACTCCCAGGCTGAAGGGGTTTGGGATGGCAGGGAAAGCAGTTCTAAGTGCACTCCCAGGCTGAAGGGGTTTGGGATGGCAGGGAAAGCAGTTCTAAGTGCACTCCCAGGCTGAAGGGGTTTGGACAGGTCAGTCCAAACGAGTGTTCATGGCTGCTAAGCTGCAGTTTCTCCCAGATGCACTCATAGCTTCTAGAGATTCATACAAAAAAATGTGCCAAGTAATGAGTTGGGCACTGTTGAATGTTTTATGCAGGAGAGAGAAGTGGCTTCTCTTGGCCTCCTTTTAAAAATACAAGGAGAGGGATTTTGTGTCATCTGCTTTCTCCTGCAAAAACGACATGAACCTACTCAGCTGGTTCCCACTAACAGCCCATACTAAACAGATGCAAAAATACCAGGTTTATGTATTCTGTAGCTCTGGCAAGTTGCTGATCTGAGTGGTTTTTGCAGGTGCTAAAACACAGAACAGAGGCACTGCCTCTGCAGGGCTTGCAAGCTCTTTAAAGGAAAGTACAAACCCCTGCAATTCCTTAACTTTGGCGAACAATGACAGAGATTTCTCCCTGGATTAGGACAGGAAACCTGTAAAAAGCACTTCCATGATCCTCCACTGAGAATAGAGTGGAGCTGTGCCACTTGGCTGTGGTCACACTGGCTGGTGCCACATGAGGATGGTGACACCCAGCCCAGCCTGGGCAATGGGAGAAGCAGGACAATATCCAGGCAACACCAGCATGAAAATCAGCCTGGTTAAAATACAAGCTGGACACTCAGTGGGAGGGAGGTGGGGTCTTGCTGCTGAAAGCAAAGCCAAAGTGAGAGTGGGTAATGCCTGGGAGTGACTTTTTCCTCTGAGCAATGAAGGGAAAGGGCCTGAGCCTCCTGGGAGCAATTCCTGCTGCAGGAGGCTTCCTGCTGGTTGGAAGGCAGAGAATCTCCTCTCCTTCTTGTTGAAATTCCCCACACGAGCAGACAAGCCTGATTAGAGTCAGTATATACTAGTCCTTTAGGAGCTGAGCAGACAGGGAAGACTGTCAGGGATGAGATTGCTTCCAGTGGTAATTTATGCAGTTATTCTCCTCTTTTCCCCCTATGGAGAACATAAAACACTTTTGCCAGGGAGGAGATGAGCCACTTCAGCCATCTGCAGAGATCACCAAACTCAGATTGCTTGGAGGCCAAAGGGTTGGGCCCTTTGCAGTGGCACTACCTGTGAATTTACCACATTTTTCCCACCGCAGTGGGGATCTCAGACATTTCATCCTCTAGACAGCTGAATAAAATACAAACTAGAACCTTACAGTGTCCAGATACATATCCTGGGAAGGAGTGGAAAGATGAGGGTACTAAATGATGAGCTCTCTTGTTTTACTCCTTGGTAAGCTGGCTTTCTGATCCTTGCTGAAAACATGCAGTGCTGTCATGGATCAAGCCTGGCTCCTGACCGTGCTGCAGATGGTTGTGCAGCTTCTTCTGCTGTATTAATGCTGACAGCCATGCATCACTGGGAGGTGTGCAGAAAAGGCACCACGTGTTTTGTGTTTGCACTGGGGAACCAGTGCAGGAACAGCAGAGAAAGCACATGGAGGGCTCATAGGCAATGGTTTGTGCTGCTTCACTGGGACATATATACCAAGAATAGAGTTTCAAACCTTGGTGAGACTCAGCTTCCCTCATGGTGTGCTCTGGACCTCACCAAAACCCCAGGTGCTCCCACTGCTCAGATATTGGACAGCCCAAATGCAGTGGCAAGATGTTGAAGAAAGGCAGATGGTTGGGTGACCCAGAGAGCTCCAAATTCCCCCAAGCCACAAGAATATCAGTGCAGAGGGGTCCTTGCCTTGTGCCCTCCCCAGCTGTGTTTGCTTTCCCAGTCCAGCACACCTTTTTATTCAGGCAGGTCCCTGCTGTCCTTGCTCAGCTGCCAGGACACTTTACAGGGAAGGGGACACCTGGACACCTCTCAGGTGCTCAATTTCAAATCCCCTCTCAGACACCAGTGCTTGTGGTGGTGGTGCAGGGGCAATACCTCCAAGGAGGTAATTTAACCATGTGAGTACCCTCTCCACTGTTTCCCACGGAGGCAGAGGCCAAGTGCTGCTGCACAAATCAACACAGCCAAGCAGTGTGTTCAGCTTATCTGGGAGATAACATTTTATCAACATGCCAAGAGCTACAACTAATGAGGCACAGAACAGAGGCAGCGAGTGCAGTAACTGCTGTGCCCCCTCTTTCCAAACACTGATAGCAGTGCCTTGCAGGGAAGAGCACACAGAGCTAATGAGTAAACACCCAGGATCCAGGCACAGCCAGCAGCATCCCTAGACAGTTGGTCTGTTCTTAACAGAACCTAAAAATTGCTGCTGTACAGACAGCAGGAGCTTACAGGGTATTTCAGTCACCTGTTTTAATTTGTACATAAGATTTAAGGTTTTCTGAACAAAGGCTGGACCTTGAGAGTCACAAAGAAAGCTGCTGGTGGGGCCATGAGCAAGTTTCTGCAGTCTGTATCATTCTCTTGAGACCCTTTCCTTGGCCCTGCCAGGGGGTGCCAGCAGGTCCCTTTGTTGAAATTCTAGTGACAGTGCAAACAGCCAAAGCATTTACAGGGAGCCAAATCAGTGATACAGGGGGTTAACACATCCCAGGACAGCCCTGCTGTGCTTGAGTGCTGACATACAGCAAAAGCTCTGGGAAACTTCTGTTCCCTTCAGCCTCTTCTCCCAGGGCTGCTCAGGGGTTTCCTGGGGGAGGGAAGGGAGCTCCAGAGGGGATCAAGGCTCACCTGTCAGGCTTGGAAGTACCAGCAAACAGAAAAAGCCTCTCCCAAGAGCAGTGTGTCCTTGCTAGGCAAGAGGGAAACATCTGTTTCTGTAGGAGACTCTGCTCTTGCCAAAAGCAGGAGGCTCAGGCAAGAGGGAAGAAAGTGTTATGTGGGCAGAGAGCTGAAATCTCTTTTGTAATGCTTGCCTGAGAGAGAATAGGCTTGAGGTTTAAACATGAGATGGCAGAGTCAAGTCTAGAAAAACCTGCTCTGGTGCACCAATAAACTCCAGGGTGGACATGGACTTCTTAAAGCTCCTGTTTCCCTGTTGGTGATGTTATCTGAGAGAAAAGAAGATCCTGATTGCTCAGCTATGGCTCTTTTTTTCCCCACTGCTTTTCTGTTTAAGAAAGAAATTATTTATCACCATTGACTAAATGCTCCACTTCATTACTGGCTGCTGTTTCTCACAAAGAAATAAAGCTGAACATTAGCCATAATTTAGCAAAGTGCTGCAGATTGCAGTGCTGAGGGCAATTAAACAATGCAAAGCAGTCAATCCCTTCCCCATCCCCTCCTGCAGCAGGGCTGGGCTGGTGTCAGACCCAAATCTCTTCCCAAGCTCATGGGGCCAGGACTCAGAGCAATCCACACTCCTGTACCTGCTCACAGGAGAGGTTTAGCTCAACTTCAGAGGGATTGTGGCTGTGAAAACAGAGCTGTCTGTATTTTTGAGCACGTTTTACCTTGTCAGTGACTAAAGCTTTAACACTGGCAGCTTCCCAAGCCCTTTCCCCTTTCCAATTTAAATAAAATCAGAAAAACAGCAATGCTGGAATGAGAGGCTGCTGCTGTCAGTCTCACACTCTTCTGCCAGGGGTCAGGTAACCATCAAATCACATCCCTCCTTCAGCCCCAAGCCTCAGGTCACATTTTTGGAAAAATCCAAGCAAGGCTTTGCACAATCAATCACACCTGGACTCAGGGTTTTTCTAAGTAATATATTTTGTATTAGTATAACACATTTTAAGGGATTTCTTGCCCCCAGGAATTCTGACTGAGGCCAAGAATTTATTAAAGAGTTTAAAAAAGGAGATATTTATACCCATAGGAAGGATATCCAGGAGAATAGTTAGCATACACAAGGCTGCAGACTTTCAGAAAGGATATAAACTCAGTCAAACATTAATAAACAATGAGCTGTTTTCAGTCTTTGCTGTTTCTTTCCCACCATACCTACTGATAAGAGGTAAAAGCTTTCATTCAGGGAGTTGGGACAGATGGTTATTGCTCCTGAAAGGGAAGAGTTAGCACCAGTTTCTGGTAGAAATTCAGAAAATGCCAGAAACTTTTGCAGACAAAATTTACCCTGCTGAAAGGAATGGAAGTGCTTTGCCTTAAAGATCAGAGAATCAGGGAGTTGTTGAGGATGGAGGCAGCTCTGGAGATTGCCTGGTCCCTGCTCAAAGCAGAGTCACCTACAGCAGGCATGTGTCCCACTGGGCTTTGCACACCTGCAAGGAAGGAGAATCCACAGCCTCTCTGCACAACCAATTTGAGTGTTCAGCCTGCTCACAGTAAGAAAATCGTTTGTTATGTTTAAGTAGAATTTCCTGTCTTTCAGTTTATTTCATTGTTCTTCCACTGGGCACTACAGAGAAGAGTCTGGTTGTGTCTTTTTTACTTCCTCCATCAGGTGTTTGATGCACTGACAGGACTCCAGGGCTCCTCTGTGCAGGCTGAGCAGCCCCAGCTCTCTCTCCATCAGTGAGATGCTCCAGCCCCTTCCCTGTCTGCATGGCTCTGCTGTACTGGGGAGCCCAGTGCTGCCCCAGCCTTCCAGGTGTGTGTCCCCAGTGTGAACTGGGAGGCAGGAGCACCTGCTTTGCCCTGGGACAGCCCAGGAGACCCGTGGCCTTGCTGTCTTTGGTCACAGTGCTGCCTCATGCACAGCTCAGTGTCCATCAGGATGCTCAGGATCTTCCCCCAGAGCTGCTCTCCAGCCCAGCAGCACCAGCCTGTCCTGCTTCAGGGCTTATTCCTGCCCAGGCACAGGAGTTTGCATTTGTTAGCCCACTTCTCCAGCCTGCCAAGGTCCCTCTGAAGGACAGCACAACCATCTGGCACACCACCATTCCTCCCAGTTTTGTGTGGACCATGAAATGTCTGTCCCCTCTCATCCCTGAAGCTTCCTAGCCTCCATTTTTCATCAAGGGGGGGACATTTTAATGTGGCTGCAATTGAAAGAAGCTTTTGACAAACCATTTCTCAGGTGCTCAGCTCTTGATCCTCCCACGGACTCATCAGAGTTCCCACGTTTCATCACCCCAGGCCCTCTGAGCTCTGAGGTACCAGTCTGACAGAAAAAGAACACAGGAAAAAGAGGAAGGGCGAGGGCTGCATAAGCAGAGAGGGAATCTGGAGAGTACCTCTAATTAAGTTATTAGTGAACAAAGCCAAACACCTTTACAAAATGAAAAGATCATCTGTGAAGCTGGCACTGAATCCAGCTTCTAAAATTAGCCCAGAGAGGAAAGGCTGACAGATAAAACACTAGCCAAGGAAAAGCCATTAATTGCCAGGACAGGCAGCTCCTCTCTGCACTGCAGGCATTGACTGTGGTTAGAGCAGGAAGGGCTGGATTAAGGGCACCAGAGATTACAGGAACCATCCTTGGACTGAGATCCCAGGAGAACCAAAAGAGCTGGAGGTGAATTAATACTTACAAAAGGTCTTTCAGCCTGCTTGGCCACCCACTGCTTTGATGAGGCTTAGGGAAGCCAAGGGCACTGACAATTAAGGGAACAGACACAGCCATGGGAGATGAGCCCTTCCACACACATTTGGCCAAGCATCTTCTTGGACCATGACTCCCAAACTGGGGCCATGAGATAAATTCACCTTTCCCTTCTGGGATTTGGCAGCACAGCTGCTTCCAGTACAAGCAACAGCATTAAGAAGCACCAGATTAAGTGGCTTTTTGTCAAACCTAATGCTCACAAAGCCACTGGCTGGCCAACACCTTTGTTGTGCTGCAGGAGGGCCCAGCAGTAATTGTTCTTCAGGAGGAGGAGTGAGATTGCAAACCAACTCAGTGAATTCTCCCATTTACAGTAAAAAGGATGAAACCTATTTAATAGCCTTCCTACAGGTCATTAACTGAAGATAAATGCCTTGCAATTATGAATATATTTGATATTTATTGGAATGGCACCGATCATAATGAATTAAGCCAGTGTTTAGGTGAGTTATTTCTATAGGTAATTAAAAAGTAAGTCAAATTTTCCTTTACCAGATCTGTTTTAAAGCTTATAACTTTATCTTTAATGCATGATCAATCACTTAATGACAGCTTTTGGCTGTGCATTAGTGAACTCCAGCTGATGCAGTATTTCTTCCAGATAATTTTTCTAGTAAAGGAAGTACAGCATTTTATGCAGTTTCAGGCAGGTCTTGGAAGAGGGGCTGAGATTGACAGTATAGGTACATATTTCTCTACAATGGAAGTGAAGATTAATATTTTCAGAGCCTTCAGAGGAATTCTATAACCTCTGTTTGCATGTGGTCAAGGATCAGTGGATTAAGGACCACGGCTGAAAAACTGGACTGAAGATAATTCTCCATCAATGTCAGGGATAGTGGTGCTCATGGGCTCTTTTCTGAAATTTAACCAGCACAGAGTGAAACCAGGAGGAGGATCTTATTTTTAACAGAGTTTAGGAGAGGATGAGAGAAGGACAGGATTGTGTGACCTCCAAAAAACAGAATTAATTCAAGATTAGGAACCCTATTCACAGCTATTTTCTGTGTAATTAAACTGTGATCAAAGGGGCATCAGGAAGTTATATAATACCTAAAGTATATAGTTGAAAAAATGACCTTTCTGGGTGGCTACTGAACTTTGGCAAGACAGGCCACAAATACCAGCTATGAGCTAGCTATGGTATGGAATTGATAATTAAACCATAAAACTGAGAGCTTTCAAATAATCATGAAGAGGGCATTGGGATATAGGAGCACTCAATAGGTGCAGAGCAAGGTCTTCAAAAGTGCTTGGAGGGCTTTTCTTGGACCTCATAGGAAAGAAAAGGCACTTTTTCTGGATTCTACACACTGATGTTTAAGAAAACTGATTTGCTGGAACATTTTCTAATGTACTTCAATTTCTTTCTTATCAAGGAATAAATGTAGTTTAAAAGGACTGCTCAGCTGCAAATGTCTTCTTACAAAGAGATTTAAAATTTAATCTTTTCAGAGGAAGAAAAAATTAAGCTTTTTTAGCCTCTGAAGCTACTTTCTAAATCAGTGTGCTGGACCTCCAAACGAAGTTTGTGGAGCTAAGATTTGTACTTGCTGCTGAGCAGCAAATGCCAGCAAGGTAATGCATTTTGTTAGTCCCTGATGACAAGAACAATCCATGAGGAGATCTGGGAAGGTCGGATGTGGCACAAGGAAAGCTCCCAGCATGTCACCTTGGAGCAGCCACAATGCTGCTCTGTGCCAGGGAGTGCCAGAGGGGATGGGGGCAGGAATTGTGTTCTGAGATGGTGTGAGCCAATCTCCACTCCCCAGGGATCTGCAAGCTCCCACCTGTTATGTCTAATGAATAATATTGTGAAAAGCTGTTTCAAAATGTGCCCAGCACCGTGCTCTGCACTCAGGGTGGCCAGCCCAGGGTCAGGCTGGGCTGTTCCACCTGCTGGTTTCACTGCCAGCACTGTGTCCCCTGATGCCTCAGACACCTGCAATGCTGCTGCTGAATTTTGTGCCTCTGTGCTGCTTCTTTGTCCCCTGTACTTGGGCTTTTCAAAATATCTTGAACCTCTTACAAAAGGAAATTACAGATTCTTGCCATTAGCTTGTGTAAGCTCACACAAAGCTTCTGATACCATAAAGCCTTTTTGGAATGATGGAATCATAGAATGTTTGGGTTGCAATGGGTGTTAAAGACCACCAGAACCTGTCTAACCTGTCCTTGGACTCTTGCAGGGGCATCCACAGCTTCTCTGGGCAGCCTGTGCCAGGATCCATCACTCTCACAGAGAAGAATCACACTAGTCTTACACAGAAAGCTTATTTCACAAAAAAACAAAACAAAAAAAAAAAAAACAAAAAAAAAAAAAAAAACAAAAGTGTAAGCAAAGACAAAAACCTTCTACATGGATTTGGTTCCTCTTTGGCTCCTCAGCAGAGCCACAGTCTCAGTACAACCCTGATTAGGGCTGGGTTATAGGCTCAGCAGCACAGAAACACACCATGATGTAGCTTCATTTTCAATATGAGGTCAGAGCCAGATTATTACAGAATTCCATTAGCTGTTTATTGGAGACCTGTACTCAAACCAGCTTCTACTTCAACACAAAGAGCCCCAGTTATAGTGGCAGGGTCTGTGGTCCTTCTCAGCAAAGTGGCTCAAAAATATCTCAAAATGGTTACAGAAATCTCCCTGCCTTCTTACCTGCAGCCTTCTCTCTCAAATGAGCAAGGAGGTTTCTATCCTGTGGCTCATCATCCTGGTCAGGCTTTTTGTAGGAGTCCTGATTGGCTTTGGCTGTAAAAATATATGATGTCTGGACAGTAAAACAAATGAACAGCTTTTAGCAGTGTAAGACATTTTGTGCCTGCTGCCAGCCAGAACTCAGCATGTTTAATTAAGGTGTGAGAGCTTGAAAGAGGCTAATCTTTGCTGCTGAGGCTAATTTTTGCTGGTTTATTAGATAATACAGTAAAAGACAGATTGAGGCTCTTTTTTTCCCCATTTTCTTTTCCTTGTCACCACCAGTAAGCAGGAGGGGGGAGATAAAATCCCTTCACATGAAATAATTTTAGTGAGGGACCAGAAGCAGTACAATTAGGCAGAGGCACAGCTGTACACCTCGCTGTGCACGCCAGGTCCCCTTCCCCATTTCCCCCATGAGGATATTTCCAGAATGACTGCCTGGGCTAAAGTTCATAATTAAAGCTGTAAATCTTGGCTCACTGCTAAATTTGCCTGCACACAGAGAGAGAGTGGGAAGGAAAAGGAGGAGAGTCTATCTCCCTCCTGGGAAGCCTTGTTTACTAGTATTTTGTAGGCTTTCTTGTGCTGGTGGTGCTTATCAGGTGTGATAAGAGGTGGGTACTGGGAGCACCTCAATATGGAGATTTTTGGGGCCCTGACAACCCCAGCAGTGCTGGCTGGATTCCCTTTTGCAGCAGTGACATATCAATGGAGCCAGATGTCTTCACACAGGGTTGCCATGCAGGCATAGAGATTTGGGGGGAGATCAGGGACATCCTCATGCCATGAAGAACAGCTGAAAGCCTCAAAGAAAAGATCTGGGGGTTGATCAGGGATGTCCTGGTGCCACGTAGCACAGCTGAAAGCCTCAAACTTAAATACTTCACTGTGCACTGAATCATCCTCACTGCCACCCATACAGCAGCATCTGGGAAGAGCAGGGCAGAATTGGGACCCCAAGAAAGACCATAGGAGGTGGTTGGATACCCATGAATGATTGTAGCTTAATCCCAAAGAGTAATCTGCTGCCTGTAATTAATAGCTGCAGTTGCATGTGTTTGCAGCAGAAAGCTGGTGAGCACATCCCTGTTTTCTTGATTCTGCAGATTGTGCTGGGAGGAGATGGAGCTCCTGCCAGGGACAGGCAGATGGCCCAGCTGTGACCCACCCCATCCCCAGCACGAGCAGAGCTCCCTCAGCTCTGCAAATCCTCCTCTGGAACCATCCTGACATGTCTCACTTATGGACAAGATGATGCTCCACAGCAGAGTATTTACCATAGTTGAGGCTGTAACACACTTTCTGATAGACCACCTGAATTTTAGTTTTTTTCCCCCAGAGGAAATGGCATATCTAATTTAGCAGAAACTATGATCCTCTCTCATGCACTTCTGATGGGGCTGCTTATATGCAAATCCCTCCTTATCATTTGTCCATAATCTGTCTAAATGTGGCAGAATAAGGTTTTATTAATAATATTTGCATGCCCATGGCACAGGGCTGAGTCACTGCTTGCAGTACACAAAGCAAGACAAAGCAGTGGAGCATGTCTATTAATAAACATGATAAATTCATACCTTAGTGAGTAAAAGATGCATAACTCTGCTGAAGAGACAGCCCTTTGTTGAAATAGTGGTTTATTGCTATTAAAATTGTGTGATTAGCCAAGCTTGGAAAGCAGACCCAGAAAATCTCACGGCTGCCTACTCACATGATGAGTTTCACCAAGCATGGAAATGCAGGAACATTTCATCAAGTCAGAACTTCAGAGGAAAACATTTAATTCCAAGGTCAGTTTCTGATGATACGGTTGTAGCTTTTCAGTTGTGAAATTACGACATGATTTATAATGAAGTTTATATTTGAAATGCTAAAAGATTCATACACAGACCCTAAAAAAAAGGAAAGTCAGAGGAAGGCTGTGATAAAGCCAAATTATATGGCGTCAATCAGCCATCTGTTGTGCACTGTGGTTTCTGATGATCAAGGTGAAAACTTCAGTAGGCTGTAAAAACAGAGAGTTACAACTTCCACTGTGCCTGCAGTTAATGCTTCCAGCACATCCACATAGCAGGATGTAAAGTGCTCTGGAATCACCCCCAGCTTCAGCCCTGCCATGCACAAACCTGAGCCCCTGATGGCCAAGGTGGCACATTCAGCCAGGACACTGTTAGCTGTGGATGCACAGAGCAGGGCTGTGTTGTGGAGGGTGAGCTTTGGAAAGGAAGGGTGGTCACTGAAAATCATCCTGCAATGACCCCACAGAGCCCTGGACTGTGCCATGTGCTCTCTGCTAATCTTTATGTAATCAGTAAATGAACTTCCACTTGGAGACTGTCCTTTATGTGACCACCCACCCTTTGCTGTCTTGTTTTATTTATCTCAAATATCTCAAAAACAGAATAATATGAACCCATCAAAATCCTCATCTAATTACAATTCAATGAAACCCTTTTGGTGGCTACTTTCATGCACCCATTTTAAAAATGTCCAAAGTCAATGCTTTCTTTACTTTTCTTCCTATAAATCCTTGTCACCTTTGTGCCAAATTTGAAGAAAATGTTTTTTGGTTTTTGTTTCAGTTTTTTTTTTTACAGAAATAGTTGCTCTTATTGCATCTCCTCACTGGGCTTGAGCTCATCATTATGTTTTTTTCTTTTGAAGTGACCATGGAGTCATTTTGGCCATAGAGGAGTGAGACCCCTCAGACTTCAGAGAAAGGAGCCAGGGCTTGTTGGTTCATAATAAGCAACTCAGATGTGGGAGCAGGGAGACACAAACTCTGCAGTAATTACCCAAACACATGGCCAGGAGGAGATCTTTTGTGAGAAGATGCAGATATTTTTCATTTGCCTCATACATGGTTGATGTTTTTCCTTTATTTTATGCAGCACACTTTTTCTGTGAATATCTGATACATACAAATGGGAATTCATATGCTGATTCCATGAAGAACACCAAGATGAAATGATGGATGGATTACCAGCTCTTAGAAAAATATAGTGATGGATCTATGAGCCTGAGTTCGTTTGACTTGTTGCAAGCCTTGGGGCCAAGGTCAGCAGGTGCAGGTTGGGTCAGATTTCATGAACATAACTGATTAAATGCTGCCAGGCAGCTGCCAGCCAGAACCCTGCAAGAGCATGTTCCTTGTGCCAACTTCTCTGCTTGAAAGCACGTTGCAAGGCATAAATCTGAATCTGTGATGGAGTCAGCCCATTTCATGGGGCTTGGCTGCAGCTGCTGGAAGAGGCTGCACTCGTGGGGTGCTGGACTTGGCCTGCTGGGCTCAGCATCTGCTCCATCACCTGAGAAATAAGAGACTGCCACCAGTGGAGCCTGTGGCATTGCAAAGGTTCCACAGCATCTATAACTTAATGTGGGAGCCTCATCTGCAGCTGGTGAAGGCAGAAATCAAGATTGAGGGGATTATTTACTGTCTATTCCTCCTCTGGGCAGCATCAGCCAAGCTGAAGAGCAGTGAGGAGCCCTCAGTGGTGATACAGAACATGGGTCTCAGGCTGAGCAGAGAGACCCAGATTATTCCTGCAGGAGCCACCAGAGCAGGAGATCAGCAATTATCTGCTTCATTTGGCTTGGGCACAAGTGAGCAAGTGCAGGCTGCTGGCCAGGCAGGGGTCACAGCTGGTGTGGCTGACCCAGTGGAGGTCAGAAGATTTAGAAGATGAGGGAACTGAAGGTTTCCAGGCTGGGCAGAGCCTGTAGTGGTCCCATTACTCTGTGATGGGCTGAGGCTTGTGCCCATATGCCCAGTGTGCAACAAGGTGATTCCAAGACTCTGCACGGAGGAGCAGCTGAGGAAGGATGCTGTGCTGGAAGAAAGAGAGAGGCAGTTGCTGTTTGATCAGTGTGATGCCTCAGGCTCTCATCCCTGCAGAGTGCTTTGATTTCATCCTTGTTTCTCCCAGTACCCTCCTACACAGGCAAAACTGGATTGAGGCTGTCAAGCAGGGCAGCATCACAGTTTGGCTCTCTGCTCTGATCACTCCTGTCATGCTCCTCAGCCTGCTCTGAGTCCTTCACAGCATTCCAGACAAATGGCACCAAGAAGTCAATCTGACCCCAAGATGTGATGAGATGGGCAGGGTAGGTGCTGTTGGTGTGGCAGAGCATCCTCTGAGTGCAGCATCCTGGCAGCTCAGCACCACAGACCAGGCACTGTTTGGAGAGCCTGCAGGATGTTAGATTAAAGGCAGATGCTCCAGGAACAAAGGGAGAGCAGAGAGATTATATTACTACTTCAAAAGGAGCTGATTCTGCAACTAATTAAATATTTTTCAGGTGAAGGCTGATTTTTAATTTTTTTTTTTTCGTGTACTCATGAAAGTGTTGCATTTGAAAGGCCCTGAAAATGTATGCAAGCTGGCAGAAGGAAAGGCTGCACAAGGTGGCGTTTGCTGGAGGATGGTGCATCACAAGAAATGCACAAAATGCAGAAGGGCACTGCACTGTCCTGGGAGCAGAAGCTCAGCTGTAGAAAAATGTCTTCTGTGTGTGCCCACTGAGGTGTGAGCCATTAGAATCACACAGGATGTTGTTTTCCCTCTTGCAAGTCACGCCTGAAATCTGGTCTCATAAATGAGCTTGTTTTTATTAGAGGGAACTTGCCTTTACTGGGTTATAAATCTGAATGTAAATGCTAATTTTATAACCCTGCACCTAGAGAATATCAGAAACACAAACATTACAGCCCAGATAGCATGGCCAAAAGCACAAACATCACATCCAAGTGTGTTCCTGAGGAATTCCAAGCAGGACATGAGCTCTGCCTCCTCCTTCCCTCTGGTTGCCTGCTCTAGATCTGATGGATTTTGTGAGCAGGACCTGCCTGGCAGAGCTCAAAGCACACATCAAGCAGTTATGAAGAGCCAGTAGAATCAGGTGCTGTTATCCCCTAATTCAGGTGTTTTTTGGAAGTTCCTGTGGCACTTGCTGGAGGTGCAGGTTATGGCAGTAGGGGAGGTTGTCTCTCACTCCTCTCTGCTGCAGCAGAATCAGCTGCAGAGTTTGGGCATGGGGTGCTGTGGATGGACTGCACCAAGCCCTGTCCTCTGTGAGGAACGTGCCTGCTTGAGGCCATTGCCTGCCTCACAGCTCTCCAGCAACATTTCCCCTCAGGCACAAATGAAGTGGCTTATCTCCTAAATTATTTGCTTGGAACACTTTCTTTGATGCAGAGATGCTCTGGCTACATAAACCAAGAAGATAATTACATGATGTTAGGGCACTGCAAATAGCAGAGTCTAGCACAGGATGAAAGCTTTAGGAGGTACCTTGCCTACCTTGCTGAGAGAAATTATTTCAAATGTAGTGGATTACTCTGTCCCCAGTGCTTAAATTACAGCTGAGTCTGTGCTAGAAACTTCTCCTGGGAAAGCAATAAGAGTTAAGAATTTAAATTTTTGGCCAACACTTCTTTGCTGGCAAAAAAAAGTTTTATGCTGGCATAGCTGCCTTCACATGACTTGTGCTGGCTTGATGTCATGAAAAAATGGTATCCCTAAGGAGCATTGCTGTGCTGGTGGAACTTTTATCTATAACTCAGTCTGGGAGATAATTTGTGACTGTAACTAGAGTCAGTGTATTTCTTGCTGTAGCTTATGTCATTTCTTTGAATAAACTAAGCCATCATTTCAGTGTTACCTTGGCAAAGCTTTCCAGTGCAGACAGGATCTGTGTGTTGATTCAGAGCAGATACAGGGGCACACAGCACTCACTGGAAAGGTATTTTTGTGATGAATGCTAGGGACCTGATAACTCCTCTGTCAAGTGTTGGAGCTGTGAAGTGCTCTGGCCCTGGGGCAGGCAGGTACCTCAGCAGATGCTGCAGATCAAAGGGAGCAGCAGAGCTGTTCAGTGGTTTCACTACTGACCCTGGCAGGCAGCAGAGTGGAAAAGTGGCTCAGCCATTCAGCGGGGTACAGATTTGTAGTTGTGTTGTCCCTTGGTAATTATTTCCAAGGCTAATTTAAAGAAATAACTTATTGAAGTGGCATCGGCTCTTTTAAGATTAGCTTGGGGAAAGTAAAATTTGATGCAATCACTGCAGCCAGGAGCTAAGGCAGAAATGAGTTTAACCAAGGGCCAAAACTGTGACTGAGCCAAGGGGTGTTGATCAGCCCAGCTGCAAACCTCAGCTGGTCTTGTGGGGCCTTTTGATTTTCCTTCTGAAGGAAAAAGGTGTAAAGGTGCTGAACTCAGCCAGGGGAAAAGGATCTGAATGTCCTGGAGACCCATCTACCACTCTGATTATGTAAGTCACCTCAGAAAGCCAGGATAAATGATTTACACTTCCATTTAGAGCCTATTTGTAGCTTCCCATCCAGAGGCCGCCTCAGCCGCCTCCTTCCCCATCTGCACTTCAAATGTCTCAGCTTGGAGAAGTGTGTGGAGCAGGATCTTCCTCCCAAGACAGTCCTGAAAGCCATCTTAAATTATGGCTCTTGTGTGAAAAATGAGTCATTAGGAACCACTACATAATCTTCCTTCTTTGAGTACTTTCAAGCCAAATTTTCATAGTATTCTCTTTTTATTTTATCTGGAGGTTTGACATGCACTTATTAAAAATATTTCCCTTTAAAACACTGTTTGTGCTCATCACCAGATTTATATATGTTTAAGGGGAGAGGCTTGGAACACACAATTATGATCTGAAGACCTCACAGTGCCAAGTAGTTGGTATCTTGATGGCATTTGCTTCCAAATCCAGCAGTCAAAGCTTTGTCCAAGGCAAACATCACACCAGTCCTGGAGAGCCACAGGGCTGAACAGCCACCACCATCCCCTGTGCCTTGCCCTTGCTGGGGAGGAGCAGCAGCCATTCCAGCAGCTCCAGAGTGTTGAATTCATCTGTGGCATGTTCTTCTCACCTTTCCCAAGGAGATACCAGCTCTGTGTAGAATGGGAAGGATCTGCCTTTCCCTCTGCAGGTGCCCAGATCAGCCCAGTGCTGCCAACTTCTGCCTGAGGAGAAAATCCAAAGAGATCTAAAGATCTAGAGTCCACCAAAATTAGGGCAGGGCACAGGTCAAGTGATTCCTTCAGCCTCATTGGAAGGGAGATTTGCAGTCCAGAAATATCTCCTGCTGGCCTGCTCCACGTGCATCCACTGAGCCCCACAGTCCATGCCCCCAGCATCCTTGGGGAGGATGCTTCTCCAGGTTCAGCCCCTGTTCTCAGCCCCTGTTGGCATAGAAACACCCTTTCCAATTAACCTTTTGCAAAATACACACATACAGAAACATTATGCAGACAAATGAACTTTTCCTTCCTTTCTGTCTCTCTTTTTCCCTTTCTTTTTTTTTTTTCCTTTTGGTCTGTGAGAATGAGGAGTCAGGAGGTGTGAATCTGGGTCTTTTTAATTTTAGAGCATTTCAGACTCTCTGCAGGCTGTTGCCAGGCTGTGTGGCTGCTCCCTACCGATAGTAACAGGCAGACAAAATACTAAGCAGTCAAATTTCCCCTCTCATTCAGCCCTGTCCTCCTCGTGTTTTAGAGAAGAGAATGAGAGCTGAGCCTCATAACTATGCAAATTGCTCAAAGCAGGAAACAAGTGAGGATTAGTAAACCCAGGGCTTTGGAACAGGACAGATCCAATACAAAGGGAGCTGAATTGCTGCCAAATGCCCCATCCTACAGGAAAGAGTGTGTCCTGCATACCTGTCATGGCCCATCAGCACCAGACTCTTGATGGGTCATTCTGCCTTTGCCAAAGCTGGAGGAGATGGTGTCCAGGCCCTTGCTCATCTCTTGCTGAAATTGTTGAATTCAGAAGTCAGGAGAGCAATCCCCTGCTCCTGCTGCCTCTATCCAATTCCTTTTCAAGGCCCATGTCCAAGAAACAACCTTGATATTCCTCTGGAAAGAAAGGGAATATGGTTTGCCTCCATGTAGTGATGGAGAGGGAAGTTCTCATCTCCAGAGGACTGTCCTGAAATCCAACAAGGGAAGGGCTCCCACTGATGAACAAAGATGGTTTGCTGGAGGGAAGGGAGCAGATGAACCCTTTATCCTTCACCCCAGCATCACACTGCCTTGTTTGTTCCTGCATAGCATTAATCACACAGCTCTTCTTTCAGGTGAAGGCTGTTCCTCCACCCAGGATGGATTTGGGCAAAGCAATGTTTTCAAAATCCACAGAAAAAGTTGTACCAGAAGTGCTAAAGTCTAAACCAACTTTTCCTAGGTTGTTTCTAGGACAACAGCATCTTTACTGTGTAGTATCCAGCTGTGACTTTGTCTTGAAAAAAGGAAATAGCAAAATTTGCCAGGGGATACAGAAAGCAAGAACACTCTTATTTTTGCTTCTGTGAAAGTTCAAGGAGGATTAAGGTATCCTAAAAGCTGGAACAGAGGAAAAGGTCAGTAAAGAACATGCCTGCAGCGTGACAGCTGAAGATCTGTGCAATGAATGTCATTTCAATATATTGGTTTTTACCTGTTTCTTGCATAGAAAAAAAATATATATGCATCAAATGTGGCTGTTTACTGACTCTGAGGGAAAAAAATCACACTGCACTTGGTGTCTCTGCCCAATTAACTCTAAGAAAAGAGGATGTATGATAAAATTCATGTGGTGTGAGGGACTTGAGATACCATGTAGGTGAAGGCAAAATGCAGTGCAGGGAGTGAGTATCAGGCATCTTTTCCCCAAATACCTGCAGACTCTGAGGGGTTACAGTGCCCATGGAAGGGGCTGGAATTACAGCCCATCATGGGTGTAGAGTGACATTCCAGCATGCTGCCATTTTCATTACAGCCTTTGTCAAAAAGATGGATACAGCTTCTGTGTACTGTTCTTGGTATTAAAATAAGAAAGAGATTTTTTTTTTTGTCTTCTGTTCTCATCTCAGCATCAGCTCAGAGTGAGCCATCAGTCAGATGGGAGTGCTGATAGATCTTCATTTTCACTGCATGCTTTCCCTCACTTTTGTGACAAAGCCTGCTAGACTAGAAAAGAGTGTGCCATTAATTCATTCCACTGTCAGTATTGGGACTAAAATGGAAGGGGGGAAATGGCACAAGATGTGCCTTTCCAATGAGCAAAGATAGCAGCAGGAAAGAATGAAATGACTGGAAAGGAAGTAAAGTTTGGCTGGAAGGTAAAATCCAAGCTACCATGCTGTGTTACCTGTAGCTCTGCCATTTGGGTCCATCTCTTCAAGTCTTGGCTCTCTGGTCCTTGTACCATGTCCAGCACGGTGGGGCACCAACCCAGGCTGTGCCCAAATATGAAAATATGCTGAAAATAGATCCTGGGTAATACATCTGAGCAGATATGGCTGTGTCTCCATGGCTCTGGAGGACCTAGGGTGGCTGTAAAATGCCTCGTGGCAGGGTTTGAAGAATGTATGAATTCAGATCATGTCTTGCCCTCCCTCATCCCACCAGGGACCTTCTCTGCTGATTTTAGCAAGGTTATCTGGGTTTCTTCACTTCCCTGCCTTCCAGGGCATCATTAGCCAAGAAAGTACAGCCTGAAAGTGCAGCACAGCACAAGAAGAATTTCAGCCAGCAGCTCTAGTGGGGTGCTACACCAACCTGGTGTGTTAAAGGCATGTGCATGGAAGAGAAAAAGCTACATTACAGTGTCCTCAGCAAATGTGCCATTGCTGTGCCTTGATGCTCCTCCAGAAAGGTCAGGTGCATGTTCAGCAGGGCTGGGGGCTGGATAGGGCTCAGGCAGAGCAGAACACATCAGCTGCTGTCAGCACTCCCTGTCCCTGGGAAATCTGCAGCAAAGGGTCTCTGAATTATAAAATGCCATTCTGCTGTTACCAGCCTGTCACTTTACCTTCCTGATGGTATCCTGCTCTTCTCTCATGTCACTTCTCCCCTGCCATTCCTCTAAATGCATTAAATATTGATTCTAATACAAACTGTAAACTTTCAAACTTTCAAAGAGGAGTTTGGAGTTTTTTAAGCCTTAAGGGTCACATCAAAAGACCTGTGGTCCAGATCTTAGGTCTCCCCTCTGACATCCAGGAAGACTTAAGGTGTGGACTCTAAAACCCTGAACAGTGAAAGACTCACTTCCCTCTGAAGGTCTTACAGTCCATTCTGTCAGCCACACTGCAGTATCCATTTGTCTCTCCTGCTGTTTTTATAAACAGCAATGAGGGAATAATGCTGCTGTCTAATAACCAAATAATCATTACTATGTATTTGGAGGGAAAAAACAGCCCTTGTAACAATGATTAATGCTGTTGCAATATACAGGGTCTGAGCTAGAGATAAGCCTGACTGAGCAATAAGCTACAGCATTAGATCCAAATTCAGCCTACATGTTCTTCAGGACCTTTAGACCTGGAGATGAAAACACCTCCAGCTCTGGAGACAGTGGCTGTTGATCTTGCTTCCCTCCTGCTTTCTGTTTCTTGCTGTCTCCTTTCACCAAGCCCACCGAATCCAGAGAGAAAACACTAAGAAAACTGAGTAAGACTTTGTTTTGATTTGCTCATCTGGCCATCTCCCTTGCTCTCTGTTGAATTGTAAATAATGGCAGTTCCTGGCTTGTATTGCCATCTGCAGCTCCAGGAAGAGATCCCACCCTACACTGCCCCACTGCCCACCCTGTGTGTGCCCCCACCAGCCCCAGCCTTGCCCCTCTGGCATTTGAGGTGCTGCTGGCTGGGGACCATTCCCACCACACCTGTCTGGAGGGAAGGAGATGCACCAGTGTCCTCAGCACATTTCCTGTTCTGCATCACTGGAAACTGCCTGGGGAGCTGGAGTGACATCCAGAACTGCAAATGGGCAATGTGCTCTCTAACCCAGATACTCTGTGCAAAGCCTGAGATGGCTGGCTCAAGCTTGGACATCTGTCATGTCCATCTTCCCCTTGCCGCTCCATTTCCCTGCGCTGCAGGAGGACCAGGGGTACACAATGGAAGGGACTTTTTGGCAAAGGCTGCAGAGTCAAAGTTTTTACTTTTTTCCTTCAAAAGATAGGCAGGCCAGCCTAGAAACAGCCTAGAAAGGCAGTGGAAATCATGTGTGTTTTCCTATTTCTAACTGTCTTAATATCAAAACCTAGCTCACAAAACCAACACCTTTCTCATTTGCAGATCCTTCCTCCAAAGGTAAATCTCTATATGCTCAGGGGTATGGCTGTGTCCTCCCCTCCAGGCCTCTGCCTTTTTGCATTTTGGCTCCTTACCCACTGGACTCTAGTTCTGAAGTCTATAAATTTCTTCCTATCTGAGACCTTCAAATCAGCCCCCAGGATGGTACATTCTCAGGGGAACAAGCTGAAGATTCATTCTTTATTTTAATGGATGTAAACCCTGGCAAATTTCTAAACTTTGCTTTTTTAAAACACACAGGCTGATAAGAAAGGTTCTTAATGGAGACGTACCCGTGTGCCTTGCTTACACAAAATCACCCATTATGATCCATTAGTGTGTTACCAGAGTGAGGACTGAAGATCTTGATCTTCTGTCACTTCTCATTCCCAGGCTGACCTACAGCCTTCTCTAGAGATAATTATGTAAACATACATGACAGATTGCTGAGAATGTGTATTCTTTTCTTAAATCAGCCCATCCAGGAAGCAATCCCAAGCACAGAGCAGGGAAAGGCTGGCAGGTTATGCTGCTGAAAGCCTTGTGGGATTTCTCCAAGCTCAATACACTTTATGTCATGTAATTGGTATGCTGGTAGTGGATCTGTTACAAAGAAAAAGGCTTAAACATTTTCAGACACAATTTCTGTATGTAAATCTTTGCCAGCAATTATCACACGTAACCAAGGAGTTTTGCTAATGATCGAATAAAATAAATGATCCTGTTTATTCCTTTCTCTCTGTTCAGTAGAATGTTTTGGCCTCAAAATCCAATTACAGACAGTTTGACTGTATGTTAAGTTTTGCTTCCAGCCTCTTTTGTAGGTCCATTCTCAAACCATATTTCAGCACTCTGCTGACAGTGCTGCAGTTTCTTCTGGACCACCAATTTATAGGCAGGGAAACAAATGGCTCTTGCAGACAGTGCAAGAAGAAGAGTAAGCAAATCAAAAAAGCAGATGGTAAGTGAAGCACTTAGTGTAATTCAGGTTCTTAAAGAGAATAAGTTCACTGCATTGAGCAATTCCAGTGTCTTATGAGAGGCATCTATCCTGAGCAGAATGGGGCAGCACATGGTAATGACACCTGATTGAAATTCAGAGGGAAACAGCAATGCAGGCTGTTACAGCAAAAGCTGGGAATCACTGGAGACTGAGCACAGGTTAGTTTGATCACTAACAACCCAGCTGAAACAAGCAGAGTGTGTTTGGGTTCCTTCTTTCATAAATCAAAAGTCTGTATCCAAGGCTGCTTTTTCCCCATTAAGTGAGGAGGAAGATCCCCCAGGAAATCTTGCATCAACATCCTCCTGTGCAGGGACTCTCAGCTTCTTCAGCCACAGGCTTAGTTAGGGCAGGTGCAGGGATGAAATAGCAAAGCACAGGGCTGGTACAACAGAAGAGCAGAGGTCATGTTTGCTGTTTCTCCAGAGCATCAGAGGCACTGTTTATTCAAACCTCTTTGCTGGTCCAAGCACTCCTGCAATTACCCCTGCTCCTCCTGAACTGCTCTGTGGTTAACTAGCCAGGGAGTGAGATGGCAAAGGTGAGCTACCAACTATTCCCTGCAAACAGCCCTATCCTCTCTCCTCCCCTTCTGTGAAGAAAGGAGAGAGGCAGCAGTGAAATACAGGTGTTAATAGGAAAACAAAAGCGTTGATTGTTGAGAAAGAAGTGATGGAGAAATGCTTGTAGTGGAAAGTGCTAGAGGGTAGAAAAAGTGGAGGAGGATGTGAACAGGTCCAAGCCTCAGTGTGTCCCAGGCAGCAACACCAGCAGTCAGCACATTTCTGTACTTTACAGAATCTTCTTCAAGTCACTGGAGGTACTCCAGCATTCTGCTCATTATCATTTTATTTCCTGAGCTGGATGGACTCTGAGATAAGGGAGCCTGGATTCTCATCACAGAGTGGTGGGTGCCAACAGGTAGAGGTGGGCAGGAATCCCTCCCCTGCTCTCATTTGGGATGTGCACAGTCAAGGATGGGGAATCTGTCTGGCAATACTGCACAGAAGCTGAACAGCAGTTCTGGCAGTCAGAATCACTGCTCTTGGTGCTGGGCTGCTCAGGACATCCCTTTTTCCTGCTTAACTTGTCTGCAGCTCAGGCCTCTCAGAGGTTATTGATTTTTTTTCCCATTCTCTTTTTTCTCAAGCTCTCCCAAGGCAGATGATTTAAACATTGTTTTTAAAAGTTTATGGTGAGACAATTTAAGAATGTCGTTGAAGGCTCTGATCTCTTGGCAGGGATGGGAGAACTTGCTTATGGCTTCTGCAGAGAAAAATATTGGTGTGCTAATCCCCTGAACAACCTCTTTCACCACAGCAGTTGTTACTCCACAATGACCACCCTGAGTGCAAAGCATTGCTCTTCACTGCTGTGGGCAAAACCTGGAGTCCTCAGGGGTCTGAGGTAAAGCTGTAGGATGTGGAGCAATATTAAAGCTATTCTGTTGTTATTACTTAGCCAGTTCCTGAGCAGCTACATTTCCTTGAGCATTTTAGCAGCAAATTCATCAAGTTCAGAGGATCTCAAGGAGTCCCAATGGTTTGGCTGTGTAAGCAGTGGGGGAGAAAATGCTTAAGAGCCTGGTTAGGTTCCCCTGAAACAAACCCTGTTAAGACACATCCACAGGCTTCTCCATCCATCCTGAAGAACTTTCTAAATTATGAGTCTGTCCACTTTGCTGGCCTTGTGCACATATCATACATATCCACCAGGGTACTCCAACCCCATTAGGAATTTCAGAGTGACCACCAAGGTGTTTTACAACCCTGACAGTAATTTACTCCAGCTAAAGTTGAGCCATACCTGTTCATGGCTCGTGCTACCCTCAGTCCTGGCCACATGCTCTTGCAGAAGAGGAGGAGAGAGCTGCTTTCAAATGTCTTCAAAGCATTGAATTATTGCAGGATTTAATGTTCAGTAGATGAAATTACCCTTTCAAGTGACCTCAAATGTAATAAAGAACCAAGACTAGTCAGTGCAATGGTTTTATTGCAGAAAATTACAAAATGATGTACTGTAGCAGCATAAACTTGTAATAAATTACCTTGAGTAATGAACCATGAAAAATACCAAAGGCATGTAAACTGTGTATTTCTGAGGGAGGATGCCTGTGGTGGGTAAAATACAGACATAGATCCCATAAGAAAATTGTAGGTGTGATTTAGTTGGATTTGTTATTTCCTGCTTAGACTTGATCATGCTGAGTTGACTGCAGTGATGTCTGTGGAAAAATTCCTCTGAGTGAAAAATGTTGTTTGTATAAATTAATGGAAATGAGCTGACAGTGTCAAAAGGTATGAGAACCATAAGAGGAGATGTTTTTTTGGTTCATGCTTTCTGTATCCTCCACATTTGGGGGTTTTGTTCTAGTTCAGACATTTAGAACACGTTTCCTTTTCTGAAGTCCTGCTGTTTCTCTAGAAAATATATTACGGCTAGTCCACAGCTGATATAAATATGGAGAAATCCATCACTTCAGCAGAGCTACACTGGTTTACATCACAGCTGGGAGGTTCTTGGTGAGATTCATCAGTGTAACTGCTTCACATTAACTGGTGCAAGGGAGGGTAAGATGCACAGTGACTTTAACTTCACTGTGAATCACCTGCCAGGCACTGCAGCTCTCACTGAGAGGCACATCCTGCATTGGGAGTACATTCAGTTAGGGCTCTTTTTGGCCAGGTCAGACTATCCCATGTGTGAGGGAGTTTAATGCCTCCTGGAAGGGCCAGGCAGGTACAGCTGAGAAGTTCTCAGGGTAGATAAGAGCACACTGAGCCTGACTCAACTGCACAAGTGTTGGAGTGACAATGGTGCAGAGCCAAATAGGCTGTGATAGAAAAAAGAGGGAGAAGGGATAACATCCTATTTGCACCTTAATTACAGCCCCATGCATGGAGAAAGTTCAGTGCTGAGCAGGAAGGGTGGAGAGCTGAAAAAAGAGATGTTCTCACCAGCCAGTGTGTTCTGGTTGTGCATGAGGACAGAGAGAGGATCTGTGCAGCCTGGAGCCTTGGGTCTGGGGTTTGCTCCTCACCTCCAGCTGTGTCCTGCAGGCTCACTCAGAGTAAGCCCTTTGTAAAGAAGGGCAATCCTCTGCACACACAGGAGCAGCTGAGCAATGGGTGCCAGGTTTGGGAAGGTCTGCAGGTCCCCTGCTCTCTGTGCCACCCCTCACCACAGGACACAGTCTGAGCCTGGAGCTGAGTGAGAGCCCAGCTGTGTTGTACTGTCCCAGCACAGCTGCACCATGAGCTGGAGCCCTGGTCACAGTCCTGGGTGCAGGCAAGAGCACACAGAAAATGCACTGAGAGGCTACAGAGGAGTTGTTTTCTTTCCCATGCCATGGTTGTGTCCTTTTGGTGTAAACCATGGGCAGTGTGGGAGTTCTGACATGCTGCTGTGCATATATAAAGTGCCCAGATGACTCCTGCTCTTGCCATCACCCACTGGGAAAGTGCCAGTGAGGATTTCTGTGGGGCTAATGGGGCTTACAGCCACCTCCCAGCCCTTTTAGAGGATGTGCAATAATACTCAGAGGGCTGGCTCTTGAATTAGTTAACTGAAATGAGAATAATTTTGAATGCAAACATATTGTAATTGATATATTATTTCTGTTTGCAAAAGATGAAGAAGCAGTGCTGAACTAACATATCAAATTTGAGTTATCTCACAGCTGGGTGGATTTGATCCAGCTTGTTGGTGAGATTAAGTCCAGCATCAAGTCCAGCATTTAAATTGTTATTAAATATTTGTACAGCAACTAGAAGTCATGGTTGATAGCAAATTGCAAGCATGTGAGTGTCATGTATCTGCAGGAAAATCCTCAGCTGGAGGAAAGATATGATGGAACCAGACAAGGCAGACAAAGGATGTGCTGTTGGGGCAGATGGCAACAGAGGGAGGGAGATATTTGCCCAAGGTGACAGAGGATGGCTGAGGCAGAAATTGGAATCAGACCTTAAGGATAGCAAAGGTGCTGAGCAAAACAACTGAGCCTTACATCTTTGAGATCTTTGATTTCAGTTTAGGGCTGGTTGCTAACAATAAATCAAACTTAAATGGATACAAATACCCATTTTTCCAATTATAAATCATGAACTAATGAAGAAAGCTGAAACTCTCCAAGATTTCATCTCTTTTGAGAACCAGGCAAAAGAATGTAGAATTTATTTCTAGTTTTACTTACTGATAAACAATTACTGTGAGTGCTCAAGAGCAGACAGCAAAGTTTCAGGCTTGCTTTATCTTTGAGCTTCACATCACGTCTCTGAGGATGAAACTGGGAGCAGAAATTGGGATAAGGACCAGGCACATCACTGCTGCCTATGAAAAGTATTCTTGCTGAATTCTCTAATCCCCAGAGCACAGGATGAATTACTGGCATTTATCTATCTGGCCATAACATCCTCTAAGCCCACAAATCAAATTCATGCCACTGCCTTTTGTAAACATATATTTTAAATATTCATTGATTTGGTATGTGCTGTTATTATTCATCAAAATATTCTCATCTCTTAACACTTAATAACAATAATAAAGATTAATGCCAAGGTCCAATATGGATAAGGGCTGCATGACTGGGTATTTATTGTGCAAGTTTAATTAAGGCTGTTTGTTACAATAAAAATTAATGTTATTGTCTTTCAAGAGCAGCACAGCCAATATGAAATAACTGGATTTCACACTGCAGCTATATGAAATGGTACTGGGCTGGAATCAGTCAAAGGAGATGATACTGTGGATGTGTTTGTGTTCATGTATTTTTGAACTAATGAATGAAAAGAAAATAAAATGCTGCAGTTTTCTTTTGGTGGGGGTACACGGGTGGTCTAAACCACTTTGTGTCACTGGCCACTGTGTGAGTGCCACTATGAGTGACCTCTGACAAACCAGTTATCCTCTCTCACCTTCAGGAACCTGCTGATTGGAGCCAGAATTAAGGGAGGGCATTTAAACCATAAATGAAAGGGGTGAAATTGTTGATGGCTGTATTGTGGATAGTCCTTGATGTTATTTGCAGCAGGAACTGGTCTTGTGATGGGCTGCAAAATGCCAGGTGGTGAGTCAGTGCCTTTCTCTTTCCTCTGGGGATCGAGAAGGATGTCAGCAGCCAGGTCCTGTGTGAGGGATGGACACAGAGGTGCTTGCTATGACCAAAAAACCCTCCTGCAAATCCAGCCAAAAGCACCTGATAGGCTTGACCAAGGTGGTCAAGGAGAAGGAGAATGCTTCTCCCTCTGGGAGTTATTTCCCATCCAAAACTGAGGCTCCATATCTAAAAATGAATAAAGCCCTTCACATTTTCTATATGTCCCTGGAACTGAAGTGTCTGGCTTCTACCACTTCAAGAAGCAGATGGCACACCCTGTTTACTGCAAATAGGTTTCAAAGTAAGATGTATTTGAGTTGTTTTATTTGAATCAATAACTCAAATATACTTTGGATTTGTTGCCTTGATAGGCTCACTTTAAATTGGTGAGTATATTAGGTTGCAAAGAGACAAGGACAGTCACAATAAAGGACAGCAGACACTTTTCCTTTTATTTTTTTTTTAAGTTATTGTGCCATGCAGTGTCTGTGTCTCCCACTCCATCAGTGCTCACAGACCAGCTCCTTCCCAGCCTATTCAAACCCTTAATGCAAAATTCCATGAGAGTAAGGTGGTAGGTTTGGAAATCCTCATTGGGCTGAGCTGTTTTCTAAACCCGATGTTCCCCTTGGCAAAAACAATCTGCTATCAGGAGAAAATCAGCAGGTCTGGCTTTATCCAGCAGAGGGCAAAGCCACCCGCAGGCTGGCAGGGGACCCTTCCCGCTTTCCCCTAAGCAAACCACGGAATAACTCCGGGCAGAAAAGTCCTGCAAGATCATCGAGCCCCGTGTTAATGAAACACACCCAGAGCACAAGGATGGCACGATAAAAATGCTGTTTGGAAAAAGGGTCCCTTCTGTGGCGTGTCCCTGCACAGGGGTGGGATGTACCCTCGGTGACCAGGGTGTTTCCATCATCTGTCATTCATCAGCCTTTTCTCTGTGCTGCTTTTCATAAAGGGTGAGATTAAGGACCCTTCCTGCTGGGATAAAACAGAGACAGCTCTTGCTGGAAGGAGCTGTGAGTGGGGCAGGTGAAGGGGGGAGCACAGGGGAGAGCCAAGGGTGCAGCCAAGGAGGAGCTGTGTATTTCAGCCTTCTGCCAAGACCTGCCACCCTAAAACAGCCCTCATTTTATTGTATGAAACCTCATTGGAAAGGCTCAGCTCATTTCAGAAAGAAACATTTTCAAAGACCCAACCCAGTCCTGATCTCTTCCCTTTGTATCTGCTGCCCACCCAGATGTCCCTACCTGCCACTGGATAATCATACAACTTAAAATCCTGCTTGAAGCATCCAACCTCTTAAACCCAGCCAGAAATCAAATAAATCAGAAAAATCAATCTGATTCAGGAGTTTTCTGCTGCTGGCTGAGTGCCCCTAAAGCTGAGTGTCAGGACATGCCATGGAGGGGATGCAAACCTCAGGGTATTGTCATCTCCTGGAAACTACAGAAATCAAAAGGGGGAAATTGAGAATTCTACTGCATTCTGCAGAGCAAACCCATCAGCAGGGAGGCTGAGCCTGGCTGTCCCTGCTGTCTGGAACTTTCTAGGGTCAGGCTGACCCACTGCTGCCCCTGAGATCCACAGGAACAGAGGATGTCCTGCTCACCATAACAGTGTAGATTTATCCACCGTCCATCTGGAGTATTTGCATTAGGACAGGCACATGGTGTGATTGAGGTTGCTCTGTGCAGGGCCAGGAGCTTGACTTTGTAATCCTTGTGGGTCCCTTCCTGCTCAGGAGATTCTGTGGATTCTATCCCACTCCAGCTGTGACCAAGAGCATTAGAGGGTGCTCGAGCAAACTGTGCTAGGAGGGTGCTGAGTAATTAGCTGACAAAAGTCCTTGTTCCAATCCTAAACTGTCTGGAATGGCTTCACTCTCCTCAGCAGTGGATTTTGATCCTTCCTAAAGCCCCTTCCAGAAAGTGTTGCTAAAACTTATTCCTTTCTCAAGTCTGTTGAGTTCTTGGCTCAGAAAATGAGATCATTTTTATCTGTGTTTTATAAAGTTATGATCATATTCTAATCAAAACACTAATCCCAAGGTATTTCCAGACGCCTTGCCAATAACTAACAGAGACAGTAAATATGATTTGATACCTTAGAGCTCCTCTGAGTCTGATTCTCATTGAGATGAAAGCCTTCAGGCAACTGAGAATTTGGCTCCTACTCTGCTGATGAAAACCTAATCAGAAATAGGGGTGGGATTCCCAGTGGTTCCCAAGAGATCCTTGCCTGGCTCTGAAATGAGTACTTAGGGTTTCATTTCTGGCAGTTGTCTTTTGGAAAAATAAAGCCTGACATTTTCAAGTAGGCCCTTCATAGGAAAGGATTTTTTAGAAAGCAGAGAGATCTGCAAAGCCACACACAAAAAGAGGAGAAGGGGGAAAATTAGATAGAGGAAACATCTGCTAAAGTTTTCCTGCTATTTCAGGAATGTTTGTGTAACTCAAGCATTCCCTACCTCCTTTTGTACCACAAACAACATCTTTGCTAAAAGATTGTCCCACTTCCCATCACACAACCTCTCTCTCTTGCATTTGCTTACACAGAAAAGCAATATTGGGAATGTGCTTAATGCATCTGAGTTTTGTTTTAATGGAGCAGCTGGGGATAAGAAGGGCACTGCAGCTTGCTCATGTCCTGCCCCAACTGGAGACCCTCCATCTCCTCCTGCAGCTGTCAAAGCTCATGGAATTATGTGTTATTCCATAAGCTGAGACTAGAGCCCTTTACATCCAGTGTACAACAAACACCCAAAACCTGAGGCAACCTTGTGTTTCTTGTTATGCAGTTAATGCAAAAGGCTGGTCTCGTTAAAATTTTAGTAGCAATTGGGTTTTTAGATAAAAAGTGCTGAATACTGGTCTGATTGTTGAATTTGCTCAGACCTTGCTGAAACTGGAATGCACAGAGTGAATTACATTGAGGATAAAAGGTAAAAACTCACTTGGATTGTCCTGGTGCCATCATAAATGAATCATCACCTAGCTATTAAGAGCCATGCTTGATCTTGCAATTTGGAGCACACCAAAAAGAAGCACTGGCTGATTCATGCAGCAGTATCAGAGCACAGCACATTTCCCTGTGAAATGTCTGTGAGGTTGGGCAGAGTCAGATGCACTTCAGTTGCAAAGCTGGAAGAGTGTTCCTGATGGATATATCTAGCTACCTGCAGGCAGACTGAAAATCTGTCTTCTGTGCAACCAGAAGGGGGGAAAAAAGTCAGGAAAGCTTTAGTTGTACACTTTGGGATAGGCTGTTCCTGTGGGTGATGTGGTACCTGTCACCATCTCCAGCTCTGACTTTTTCACTGCTGCTGTCACCTGCAATTCCTGCCCACAGGAATATGGACAGAAACACCAAATTGTCTCAGTTTTAAGAGCAGCTTTCTGAAACAACTCCCCTAGCTGGGTTTTACACACTAACATAGGGTCTTGGTCCTGATCCTAACCCTCTAAGGGTTTTCCCCTCCTCCATACCTGTACAAGAGACATAACAAAATCCACCCTGTAAGGAAATTATTTTTTTCCTTGCTCAATCAGAAACATATGATATTAACCTTTACAGAAAAATACATCAAGTTTTATGTTTGCTCCTGCAGTGACATTAGGAATTGATTTCAGGACAGACTACAGCAGTACTAGTTAGTACTTTAGCAGGACTGTAAAAATAGGTATCAAGTTACTAGTATGAGAATCATTGCCTGGTTACTATAATACCAGGCAAGATGGGAAAAGCCTAAATAGCCAGTGATTATGTATGTAAGGGAGAGCATGTAATTTAGTGTGGGGATGGCTGGGCTTAACACCTGTATTTAGTCCTTAAGTTCAGCAAACTAATCTCCAGAAGCCTAAATTAATAAACTGTGTGGTGTTTTCTTCTCATTAGAGAGACTTTAGTCCTTGTTTCATTACCTTTACATGCCAAGTAAGGCACTTCTCTCCCCTGGGACCAAGGGCTGAGTAACAATTGCATGTATAAAGCCTTGTCCAAATGCTGCCTTTCCTCTCCCCCTCCTCCCCCCTTTCCAGGGGGAGCAATGGGATGAAAGTTTCATCCAGAGCTGCTCCTCTGATCATGGGCAGTAGAGAGGCTGTGGGCATCAGGCTGTCTGGACAAGGAAACATGCCAAACATCCTGCTGATATATATATTATTAAAAATTAAAAAATATCAGAATTACACCTCCCTTAACTGCCCCATTTCAAACACCAGAAAACACTGTCTGCTAGTAGTTGTAAATCTCTTTCTAACACTGACACTGCCCAAACCTTCCATCTTTCCATTTTTTCCCAGCTGTGACATTATCTGTGTGTTCTCTCACATGCAAATCTCTGCTCACAGTTGCCTTCCTGTCTCATGTGTAGCATTTGGGCACTGGTTCCATCAGGAGCTAAATACTCTTGTATCTATCCTGAACACCAGTTTGAAGGAAACTTTCCACAAGCCTCAGTGGTAGCACAATGTGAATGACAAAAAATCCCTGCAATGTGGGATCAGCCACTTACACTGTACAGCAGAACATAATGTAAAACAGATTAACAACTCTTGTTTCTTCTGCATGCATGTGTATGGATGTGCCAGTGCCATGACTTTGTATTTCTCTTTTTAAAGCAAGTCCTGAGAACATGGATGGAATAAAAGGAGTAATTCACTGGCTGAATTCTAATTTTTTGGGTGAACAACAGGGATCTGCTGAAGCCAAAAAGAGCTTGCAAAATTTTCTCCCCTTTATATGTCTCTGACTGCACTCCTCTGGAAATGACAGTGTGTGCTAGATATGAAAAGCAATTAATGAGCATTAAATAATTCAAATCTGTCATCTAGGAAACATTTTGCTGTATATATTTTTCCCATAATCTTTAAGAAGCTGGAATCTGCTTTCTGTCAGGAGCAAATTAGTGACCTCCATTTCTTCTTGCCTGCCTGAGGAAGAAGGTTTGTGTCAGTAACAGATCAGAGCATGAGCAGAGGTTTCGGATCAATTTGCAGCTGATGTTTGTTTGCATTGTTTCAGAGTTTGGTCATTTTATTAGATATCCTTCAGCTATCAGATGAAATATCCTCTGGAGCCCAGGGGAGAGCTTGCAGCTCTGTTCTCCTTGAGGAAGAAAAGCCCTTTAGCAAAGAGCTGAGTGACTGTGCAGTGCCTGTCCCCTGTCCTCCTCCAGCTCTTGGCCACTGATCCCAGCAAACCCTGTGCCCACTGACTGCCTTGAAACATGCACAAAACAGGTTGGGTCTTTAGTTTAGTGCACTTAAGGATGTTTACTGCATTGCCCTGAAACTGAGATGAAGGTTTTTAAAAGAAATTGGGGTCTGAAAATTAATGGCCCTGCTTATACTCATTAATTATTCCTGAGGAACTGCTCATCAGTTTGGAGAGCTTCTCTGGAGGCTGAACAATTCCACACCCCTGGAACTCTTCTAGTCCAGATTGCACGAGGCAACCTGAGCAACCTGACCTAGAGAGTGCCCATGGCAGAGATTTTTAAAATGCTTTCCAATCCAGGCTTTTCTGTGATTCCATAATTCTGAGGCTTGGATGCAGGGCTGGCAAAAACCCAGAGTGGCACTGCCCTTCAGAATGGGGGGACAGTGAGGCCCCCAAGATCTTTGCTGTTACCACATGAATCCAGGGCTCTTTCATTTGGGGAGAGGTTTGGTGTTGGCAAAGCTGCTGAGCAGCTCATGTCACACTCTGTCACCAGGCAGAGAAAGAGAAAGGTGTTTGGACATGCAGGAGAGTTAACAGATCAAGAGACAATTGTGTTTCATCAGTTGTGACAGCTGCAAGTTCTGCTAATTGCTATTGATTGTCAGGAAATTTTATTAGGCCAGGATGTCAGCTCAAGTTTGGCCATAAAAATGTGTATTTCAGCTAAGATAATAATCAATGGCAGCCTTTAAATGCTGCAAACACTTTTCTGATCGAGCAGATTGAACACTGTGCTACTGAAGCTGCTAATCTAGCATGTTGCTTGGTGGGCATAAATCATTGCCTGCATGAATACAAACTTCTCAGTCCTTCAGCTAAAGACTTTTTTTTTTTTTTTTTTGAGGCATATTTGGGCACTTTATTCGGATCATTAATAATGTAGAAAACTAAATATCAATTAAAGACAGAAAAATATATGTTCTGGTTTGTAGGACTGCTGAGTAACTGCAGTCCTAGTTAGAGATAACAGATGTTGTGGGTATTCTGCCCTGAAAAAAATATCCTTCTCGTGGTCTTCAGGAAAATGAATGAGACTAATTTAAACAAAGAGATTCTTCTAGTTTCAGAAATATCATGTGGATTCATTTTATTGACCAATTAGCAAATTAATTCCTTTTGCCTTAAGCATTTGGATCAATGACATACAAGTCCAGGAGTGTTTGGGACCTTCTATGACTATTAAATTCAGTACAATGTTTGGGCTGCTTTTGTTTGTTAAGGAATATCTTTGCATGGAACAATTTTGGGGATATGGGAAAGACAAACAGGTGCCCTTGGCCATTGCACCACGAGTGCAGCCACCTTGCAGCTCAGCTTTTGCCATTCTGCCATTCGTGGTGGGCACAGCTGAGCTTGGCTCCTCCTGAACTTGGGGATTTTCTTATTTCCCTCTCCCATAATGTGTCCTTGCCACGTGCTTGCCTTCCTTCGCCATTTCAAGCAGCTCTGTGTTTGCCAGGCTGGCTGTGCACAGATAAAGAGGGATGTTTTGCAAGGGTTAGGATGTGTCTTTTCTCTCTCTGTAGGGCAGCAGCAGAGGCAGCTGCTTTCTCACCCCATGTCAGACTGTGTGGTAAAACATGATGGGTCAAGTTCCCTGGTCTAACCCAGCTGCTCCCAGCCCAGCTCTGAGCAGAGTGGTTGGACTGGTTTTAGGTCACCTTCTCTCAGCACTTCTCCTGGCTCAGCCTTAGTCTGAGCTCTGGCAGGGGTAGGGGGGCTCAGAGGCTGCAGGGGCTGTCAGCAGCCTCAGTCAGGGTGTGGGGTGATGGTCACAGCTCCCCAGGGGAGACTGGATGAGCTGTGGCCATTTCAGGCAGCTGCAGGAGCCCAAAGTGACCCTTTCTCTGATCATCCAGTCAGAGACACTTTACTCCCTCTGTAGACCCTTGCTTCAGTTCAGGAGTGCTGCAGAGCTCGTGCCCATTTTGGATGAGATGCAGCTCGTTGGTTTGACACACCATGGTCTCAGTTGTGCTTTGGACTGGTCTGAAGTCCTAGGCACTGGAAAGGCATTATGCTCCCTCCAAAACACCTTCCTTGGGAGCTCCTTTAATTTCCTGGGTCTCAGCCAACCCTAGGACATTGCAGGTGTGTTATCTCCTGTGAGGATTTTTGCTTCTAAAGGCTGGGAAATGAACTGGTTTATGCCAGCTTGGACATCAGGTTTATTTCAAAAATACCCGTTTTATTCTTCCTCATAAGACAATAGAAGAAATTATATTCTGCTTTAGCACCTGGAGTAAAGAAACCACCATTTCCATTTTTCCCACACCCAGTGCCCTAAAAAAGGGCTGGCTACACCAGTGCCTTCTGCAGACTAATGTCCTGCAGAGATTTAGCTAACCCAGACTTCTAAATTTCAGGGAATTTCATGTGCTCTCAATTTTTTTTTCTTTTCATCACAAACACTAAGGAAATTGGGTGGGCTTAGATAAAACTATGTTGATTGCATTATTTTTTCAGTTACAAATGTTTACTGTGTGTTGGCTAGGATATAAAGTTGTATTTTTTTGCTCAGTGTTCCAAAGATAATGATCAAGAGTATTTACTGCAGGAGGATAGATCTCGTTCTGTCTTCAAAAGGAAGCAGCAGCTTCAGGCTTTAATCTGCTTTATTTGGAGATCAGGGCTGAAAACTGGATTGTGTATGCCTGTTGAATGCCAAAGTAAAAGCTGTAAATCTTTGTAGTGAGCAAAAAGAACTGATTTAAAATTAGGCAGTTCCATAGGAAAGGAGTCCTGTGGTCTTGCTTGCTGCCCCAGCAGGGTCTGGGAAAGTTTGGTGCTCTTATCCGTGTGTTGTACTGATAGAATAGAAGCAGCCTCATTAGCTCCATATGATAAATTATAGATCTAAAAATACCCATCACATTTAGATGCTGCAATGAAACCAATTTTCACTCAAGAGCAGAAAAAAGAGAGGAATTTGCTAAGAATCAATTGGATAAGACATCTGCTGAGACTGCTGTGCTGTTTCTGCTAAACATTAAGCACAATTAGTTGCTGGTGAAAAATGCCATTTTAACCAGCCCCATACCCAGGTGTGCACCAGGGCCTGTACATGATCACAGAGCTGCTCAGACTTGGGGGTATCACAGGGAATTCTTGCTTTCTGCTCAATTTTGCAGTCTTTTTAGAACAAGGGCTACAAAATTCAAGCTGACAGTGGACATACTCTGTGCCTTACAGCAGATATTTCTGGTCATGCATCACACTGGATGGAGTTAAAACACTTTTAGACACTTTGGATTGAATGTGCTTTCACTGCCAGTGACCTTCAGAGATTTACAATTGTTGTCATACTTTGGATGTGAGTGACATTCCTGAGAGAGGGAGAGAGGGACAGGGAGCTGTGTGGTGTTGGTACCCAGTGCCAAGGATGCCATGAGAAACTCATGAAGAGGCTGGGTGAGCCCATGGAGCCACAGAATGAAGTAAGGACTAAACAACTGGATTTTGAAAAACCTGCTGAGCCAAACTCCCACCCAGCAGCTTGGAAGACATTCCCAAAGCAATCTCTTGGACTAGCTGTGACAGGTACAGCAACAAGAAGCTGAAGAAGCTCCAAGGTCCAGCAAAGCCAGTGAGATCCTGTTGAGGAGCCACATTTCACACCTCTGCCTGTTAGAGCCCTGGTGGGGGCTCCACCAGTTCCTGCCATCAGCTGAGGTTTGCTGCTGCAGACCCAGATACCAACATGGGACTGGCTTTGGGTGGAACTGAACCATTAATTCATAGTAAGAAATGCAGCAGATATCACACCAGGTTCCCAGCCTGTCCCTTCATGCCTAACAGCTATAGTTCCTTAGTTTTATTGCCTGTACATGTTATTTTTTTGTCCATGTGCCTCCTATAGTAAATGTTTTGATCTCTCTTTGTGCATTATCTGCTTCAACCCTATGCTCCCATGCTTAGTGTAAAGCATAAATTAGCAAAATGAATTAAGGATTCACCAAGAGCTCTAATGCTTCCAAGTCTTTTAATTCCTTTCTTTAAACAGTCAAGGATGCTTCACTGTTTAAATGCTTTTCAAACCCTCTGAAGCAATGGTGGTGTGTGCATTGTGTATGTGGGTGATGGCAGGTTGCTGCCTTTACAGTTTTACTCAATCTTCAGGCATTTACTGCAGGCCAGAAGCTGTAATGACAAGGAGAGAAATTTACTCTGTTGCAGACAGAGCTATTAAAAGAAAATTCTTGTCAAAGTAATTCTTATCTCATGACAGGATTGCTGAATTACTGCATATTACGGGAAAGGGAATTGCAAAAGTGTTGGCTCTTCTTCTCATTAGAGCTATTGTTTTATTACAATTGCCACAAGTGCACACACACTTTTGTATAAAATCTCTGAAAATATGAAATCACCCTGCATTAGGTACTGAATGTAAGATAATGTTATCAAAATTAAAGAGCAGATTGCTCAGACAGGTTGGGAGAGTGATCAGTCCCTTGCACTGACCCCTCTCCTCATCTCATGCCCATGTCACCAGGCTGCAAATCCATGAGCACAGATCTCTCTGATGTGGGACTCTGCAGCTCTCCTCTCCTCTCCTCTCCTCTCCTCTCCTCTCCTCTCCTCTCCTCTCCTCTCCTCTCCTCTCCTCTCCTCTCCTCTCCTCTCCTCTCCTCTCCTCTCCTCTCCTCTCCTCTCCTCTCCTCTCCTCTCCTCTCCTCTCCTCTCCTCTCCTCTCCTCTCCTCTCCTCTCCTCTCCTCTCCTCTCCTCTCCTCTCCTCTCCTCTCCTCTCCTCTCCTCTCCTCTCCCTCTCCTCTCCTCTCCTCTCCCTCTCCCTCTCCCTCTCCCTCTCCCTCTCCCTCTCCCTCTCCCTCTCCCTCTCCCTCTCCCTCTCCCTCTCCCTCTCCCTCTCCCTCTCCCTCTCCCTCTCCCTCTCCCTCTCCCTCTCCCTCTCCCTCTCCCTCTCCCTCTCCCTCTCCCTCTCCCTCTCCCTCTCCCTCTCCCTCTCCCTCTCCCTCTCCCTCTCCCTCTCCCTCTCCCTCTCCCTCTCCATCTCCCTCTTCTCTTTTCTCATTGTTTTGCATTTGTGTTCCAGCCCAGTTCCTTCCTCTGACCACTCAACCCCTCACTTGCCTTCCCTTGCCCAAATGCCCTCAGTGGATGTGTTACCCCATCTGCAGATCTGCAGTGCAGCAGAGCAGCATAAGGAACCATTTTCACTGACCAAAATTCTAAATCTAAATGTGCTTCAATTTCTATTGCCAGTGTCCAAGGCAATGGTATGGAAATAATATGTAGCTTAAAAAAGAATTCAGAAGAAATACTTTTCTCAGTCCCTTGTGTACTACGGAACATTAGTCCACTGACACCTTCCTGCAGAAGTTGTGCTGAGGTTTTTGGTGTCGTTCCCAAGGTGTGCCCCAGGTGTTTGGGGTGTATCAGAGGGGGAGTGCCTGGAGGAGTGACAGCAGCAGCACAGCCTGTGCCTGTCCAGGGGCTGCTGACCCCAGAGTCTGCAGCAGCCACGGCACTGAAACCCTTTCCTGTTCACCAAGGGCCTCGTCATCTCTTCTTCCACCTTTAGCTTCCATCTCCTGAAGGTTCTGTGGGATAACAGGGCACAAATGTGCAATCAGGAAACTGCCTGATACACCCTGGCTGACCAATTAATCACTGCTGTGTGTGCCTGTGGTGACAGGCCCTGATAAACAGAAGCCACTCACCCTTCCCCTTCCCACTGCCCACATGTGCCCAGATCCCCTGTCCATCAGCTCAGCCTCTCCTTCCAGAACAGCACCACACTTCAGCAGCAGCCAGCTCAAGGACACAGCCTGGAGTGTCTCTCCAGAGGTCCCTCTGCTAAGATGATGGGCCATTCTCTTACCATAATATGCATTTTTGATGGGCCATTCTCTTACCATAATATGCACTTTTTATGAGTCATTCTCTTACATTAATGTGCATTTTTGTCCCTAAACAAACAGCCCCCATTAGATCTATCCCTGCAGCTGCCTGTTACCAGCTGGGGTGGGGTCCCCTCCAGCCTTGGAGGCAAAAACCAGATGAAATCAAGTGTGCACCAACCCCTTGGCTCGTGCCTTGGTTTGCTCCTGGGATGAGGACAGGGACCCAGCTCAGCCCTAAGCCTTTTTTGCCAACCTGGCCCCTCCTGTAAATGGTGTAGGAACAGGAAACCATTTTCCTCCTCTTTAAAGTTTTGGTGTAACTTGAGAGTCAAGCTTTATGCAGATCGGAACATGTTAGTAATGTCTGGAAAGTAATTATGGCATGTATTATTATTTTAATATTTACCTAGTGCTGACAGAGTAATGCTTTTATTAAATCTTTAGGGAGAGTGAAATACATCCCACAAGGCATGGTGAGATGAAGATAGTCTTCTGAAATAATTCATTTAAAATTCAATTTTACAGTCACTTCCCTGTGATCTACTTTTAATCATATATTGGTTTCTTTGCATCTGAAATTATATAAGGTGGCTAATGATTCTAAGTTAAAGTTCTTTATGGAAGAATGCAAATAATATTTCTGCCTAGTCAAGGCATGCCGTGAACTTCTTACTGAAAAACAATTTATCATTATATTGAAGTGCAATGGAACTTTGCTGCAAGCTTGAAGTCTTTCTTTTCACTCATTGCAGTTGTGCAAGGGCAATATGGCAAGGATTTTCAGTAGATCTCTGTGTTTAAATGGAGGCTATGAGACTAAATAACTTTTGGCCTCTGTTTTATTTTTCTCTACAATGAGGAGAATACACTAAAGTAATCTTGCAAATCAAAGAGCAGAATTTCAATATTCCTCATGTCTAATACTTTGGATAACCTAATCCAATTCAATCCAGATTTTCAACTGATTTTTTTTCTCAAAGAACATTTATCATAACCAAGCATTAGGGTTAGACTTTTTAATTGAACTTGCATTCTCCTCAGAGAATGTAGAGTCTTCTGTAACTTATCACCTAAGGGAATGCATTTCTTTATGAAAAAGCAGAGAGTTTAACTCATTTATTGGCAATCAAAGTGTAAGAATTAGTGAACTTGATTTAGATGCTCCATGAAGATTTGAGTCACAATGTTGGTGAACCACTCAGGTTGGGTCCTGGAATAAATGTTTGTGATGTGTCCAGTCTAGTCTTCACTGTAACTTTTGGTAACTCAAGCAATTGGCCCTTGACTATATTAATTTAAAACATGTCCACAGACTTGAGAGAAAAATCTGTAGCAATATAATTGTATGAATATATGAACTTCAAGACAGCTGAGAGACATAAAATCACTGAGAAGCCCAGAGCCTAAAAGAAATTAGTAGCTGATAGGTGGAGTTCCCTGACATCTGGATTTCACTACAGCAAACCATTGTCAAAACCTGACTGGGTTTCATTTGCTCATATCCCATGGCTTTAGCTAAAACTCTCAGGTTTTATACTTTGTTTTAATTCCCAGGTTATTAATTGCCAATACAGATAAGATGTCTTAATGTGTGTGAGCTCTCCTTCCACTGAATTTCATTAGGAAGATATCATTCCATTTCAGCCACACATCATTAAACATTTCAAAGCATATCCAGAAAGGCAGTTGTGTATGTGAGACACATTATTGCAGGTAATATATTCTGCTGGGCTGCACAGCCCTGCAGATAAAGAGGCAGCACTGCCCTGGTCCCTGGCATTGGTGTGTTCAGGGCACACACATCCATTGCTGTTAAACACAAACTCTATCAATTTCCAGCTTCTTTTTCATTGCCTCTCCACTCCCACCCTTCAGACACCAAGGCTGTGTGCCTGCCTTTGCAGGGGAAAAGAACAGACTGCAGCCTGAAAGCCAAAATCCACACTCAATACAAGGATGAATGCTTCACCACCAGACCCCTGGTGCAGTTATTTGTGTGAGAGTGAAGTTCAAAGGCAGCCATCTACAAAACCCTGCCAACCCCTCAGTGTGAGAGGATGGGGAGCTGAGCCCTGAATCCACACTGGGCTGCCTGGGCAGTGCTGGCATCGATGGATTCCAGCTTTCCCCAGAACTGACTAGCACTGCCTGTCTGGGGTTGAGCGAGCCCTGTATCTGTTACCAGCCATTCTTATCCTCAGAGAACCTCTCTCAAAGTCCAGCACAGCAAAGTTGCCCCCAAGGCAGCATTATTCTAGTCAATACAAATATAATAACAGCCAGCAGGAGAGCAGGCAGGCTCCTTACACTGAACCAAAGCTCAGGAGTGATGTGATTTCTTAGAATAAGCAGCAAATACACAACTGCCCTCAGATATAAAAATCACCAGGCAGTCAGTACCACACTGAAGATATTCTGTTTATTTTTTTCCCAACACTTGTGCATCTGGTCTTCCTCAGAGACCTTTTCTGCAGCTGTATGTCAGATTATACTTAACACCATTATCATGGTGAAGGCAAGAAGTCTCTATTAAGAGACTCCTAGCTGGGCACACATGCTGGCATATTAATTTTCCAGACACTGTAGTACAACTGCACTAAGCCACTGAGCTGGCTCAGAGATGTAAGGTCCTCCACAGGTCAGAGGATGCTCTCAGGTGCTTTCCCCCTGAGTGGTGCAGCCCCACAGGGGCCAAGGCTCAGCATTGCAGAGCTGGTTTGGGAATCACAGCAACAGCTGACTCAGCAGGGTGGATCTGCCAGCCTGGAGTGCATGTTCATGCAGCCATAGGATATAGAAGGGACAGAGCACAGGGTTATTGGGGATAACTGAGCAAAGTGGCTTTTTAGAAAATGTTATTCTTTGAGGGAAGGTAAAGAGAAGTTCAGATGACTCGTTTCTCCCAGTCTCATTTCCTGTGGTGATGAAGTAAGCACTCTGTGCTATTGTGAGCTTTATTAAATAGCTTCTCACACACTTAAATGTAATCCTTCAGACAGGAGATGTTTACAAATCCTATTCTTTAAACATGCTCTGGCTCCTGGTCATTTACTCTTTCTCAGTCATCCATACACCTATTTTTCACGTTTATCCACTTCAAATTGCATTAGCGCCAGCACTACAGCAGTGTGCAGCTCCTGGTCTGGCTGATGCTCTCCTGAGCAGAGCATCCTGCAGGCTGCCTACAGCAAGGCAGTGGGATCTGAAGGAGCCTTTTCTTGAGCCAGTTACTGCAGCTGGATTAAAGAACTGACATAACTATCACTGCTTATTCTGTCCTGATAGATTTACTGTGATTCTTTCTCTAGAAGTCACATTTAGAAGGAGCCTGGTGGGGTGTCTGCACATGTCTGGAGCTGCAGCTGGTACAGAAGCACAGATCCTTAAACGTGGTGCTCTGGGTATAACCAGTGTTGGCACAGTTCTGGGAGGAATTGTCTCCCTTTTCCAACACTCAGTCTGGTACAGAACTGTCCTTGACCCCATGGGCTATTCACCTGCATCAGATGGACTGAAGGTCAATTATCTCTGAGTCAGAAAACAGGATTTTGATGGGGGGGAATTGTGTGAGTGGTGCTATCAAATCCTGCTCCCTCTGCCTTTAAAAGCTCTCCATGTCTGCATTGCTTCCCTTCCATTTGCAAGCCCAAAAGAGCAGCAACAAGAAACTCTTGAACCAAATGGAAAAAGAACAGCATTGGCATGAGACAAAGGGTTCACAACCCAGCCCTGCTCCATGCAAAGCAAGGTCTCCCCTCAGCACACAGCCTGACCAGGGTTAGAGAAAACAGAATTTTAATTTTTAATCCTAGAAGGTGTTATTTGTATTTGATAAATAAACAGTTGCTTTTATATACCCATGAATGGTGTAAATGGTAGCAATAGAACCCCAAGGTGCTGGCAACAAATTGTACATTTCAAACAGTGGGTAATGAGGGAACTGGGGAGGAGCTTAATTAACTCTGCCACTATGCAGAGCTGAGTTTTGTCAGTCCAAGACAGAGCAGAGAAAGAAATGCTTGTTCCCCAGGGGGCCACAGGAGGATAACAGTGATGGTACAATTTGTGTGGCTTCACATCCTGGGCACCATCACCCACCAGGGAACAAAACGGGATGGGGAGAAGGGAAGGGATACAGAGAGCAAGCAGGAGTGGAAGGAAAACTGGGATCCTCAGAGACATCTTGGAGGCAGCAGAGGGAAGAGGAGCATCCTGGAGAAGCCTGAATGTGGCAGGAGTAGGAGTGGGTTACATTTCACTCCTGTTTGATCCCACAGGAAGAATTGCTCTGGGCAAAGGCTGCACGGTGTGTGCAGCTCCCACGGTACCAACCCCTGGCCACAGGCAGCAAGGAGCAGAAGGGGAGACACTGGTTTGGCAGGAGTGTGGGGTACATACCTGAGTGTAGTTTGCTGCTGGCAGCACCCCATAAAGGCAGCACAAGCATGCAGCTTTCCATGGAGCTTCATAATTAAGACTGAATACAGAAAAAAAATCCCTCAATTCCTTCATGAAGTCAGATAATTCTGAACAAGAAAATTCCCCTCCCTCCCTCCTAGAGCAGCTGCTTCATTTAGGTGATTCAGACACCTCCATTCCTGCTCTGTAGGATGCTAATGGATACAGATGCTTTGCAGAGGGGCTGAGTCCCAGCACATGCTGAGTCCCACCTGTGCCAGCTCCCCTGCAGGCACTGACTGCCTGGGGAGGGAGATTTGGGGAGCCCAGAAACCTCCCTGCTCTTCATTTGCTCTTCATTTCTGTGCATGCTGCTGCAGAGGGAAAAGCCATCAAGGCTTTCAGAGGGAGCAGGGATCGATGCCACACAGACCAAACCAGCAGCTGGGAAACTTTGGGTGAAAGTGTAATACTGTGAGTGCTTCCAGCTCTGTCTCATTCAAGTCCTGATACTGAGGTTTTAGTAGATGCCAATTTTAGCTTGAATTGTCTGACAGATCCTCTTTGTGAACAGAAGCAATATTGACAGAATGGTACTTTTTGAAGGACAAGTGATTTCTTTTTTTCCCCAGAGAAAACACACTCTATGTGTAATGGCATGGCACTGTTTCTTTCCTTCTGAACTAAGGCTGTTTAAAATGAAAGTCTGATAGCTGCTTTCATTACTGTCATGGCTTTGAGTTTTCTGGGGAAATAGGTATTAGGTATAGGATCTGAGCCCATGCTATTTTGGGGAGTTCCCCTTGGAGTTACTGTTCAGGTGCCTTCTCTGGGAAGCCCGATGGAACATGTGCCCTGGGCAACTCCTGGCTAAATCCCAAAGGTCCCAGGCAAGGAAGGATGAAAATCATTGCTTTTTAATGGGGCTCTCATTAATTATTCTCTTGAGCTGAAGGGGACCATGGTGTCAGTATCATAAAGGGGAATGTGACCTCGAGGGAGATAAAAGAACCCTTACATGTGCAAAGGCAGGACTAAAGGGACCATTCCCAATTCTTGGGTTCTCAAAACCTGCATCCTACATCCCAGCCTGCTGTCCCCTGGACAGGGAAAACAGTTTATGCTGGGAAAAAACCAAACTGACAACTGTAAATTTCTCTGCCATGGTCCCTTTTTCTTCATCATATTATTTTATCTCACATCTTGTCATTCTTGTTATGGCACAATGAGAAGCAGCAAGGAATGAGCAGCTATCAATGAGTCCTGAAATCACAGTACCATGGTAAATCATAAAGGCAGAGTGACTGTGTCACCTCTGCAGCTTGGATAGGGGTGGTGGGTTAGTGGACACTTGATTTCCACCCGCCTCTCCTGGCTGTGACCTGCCTGCTGCAGGGCACTGTTTCCTTGGTGAGGGGTAGATAATGGGAGTATTCTACATTCCCTTACACAATACTCTGACATATTCTGCCTCAGCTCAATGAGATCCAGAGATAGAAAAGTTGGTGTCCTAATGAAAACTGTAATTAAAGTTTTGGTCAGATTGAATCCATTACATCCCTCCCAAGTACCCAGTATTGATTTCACCCCCAGGGACATGTAGTCTGATACCTCTGTAATCCTGCAAGCAGAGACCTAAGCCCATTGCACATGCCATTTGTGTGGCTTAAACCCAAGAAAAAGCTTCCAACCAACTTCAGCTGGGAAGGATTCCTGATTTACTGACTCGAGCAAATGGGGTGAGTGGAAGCTGTGTCTGCCACAAGGAAGATGGCTTTTGAGACACAAGCTGTAAATAGAAGGGAAAGGGCTATTTTGGCTGTATTTTTGTGTTGGCATAAAACTGCAGCAGATTGCATTATTCAGTGGGTAATGTAATGTTAATGCAGCCCTGGAGCTGGGGGCGAGAGAACTTAAGGTTTAATCATTTTGTAATGCACTTACATTGCCCATTTTAGATTTGTCAGCTGTCATAAATGAACTGCAGTTTTATCCCGGGACTATATATAGATTTGCTATTTATATATTTTTTCATCTGCAGCTTATGCAGTTTAGATTAAAAAAAAAAAAAAAGAAAGGAAAGAACCAGGATGGAGCAAGAGGGGATGCGCTCTTGGCTCTGTTCAGAGAATTCCTCAGTGCCTCCCTGCAGGAAAATTCTGCCTTCACCTAAGCCTCAGCTTAGGGAGTTGACATTTTTAATAAAACAACACCCATCTTCAGCAGACTTTTAATGTTGTAGGGAGCAAGTCATGGAAACTTTGTGTTTTGTGAGAATACAGCCACATAGAAACGGCAGTTGGTGAACTTCTGCTCTGTGTCTCACCATTCACAAGAGCCTCACTCCAGGAAATCCCCTCCCATGGCATCACTCCTCACCAGTTTTTATTGAAAAACCATAATACCCCCTTGCATTCTAAATTCTGACTCAAAGCCACCCACGTTACAGCTTTTTGTATACATATTTTTAGCAGCTCTCAGACAAAGACAATCCCTCCCTTGACTGTCGTGTCCTGCTGCTTTCCCTGCTGCAGCTCCAGCACCACTGGAAATCTCATGGCGTGCTGCAGACTGCCCCAGTGCTGATTAATGTCCTTGCCAAGAAAAGAAAGAGGGGGTTTGCAAATGGATTTGCCTCTCCTATCAGCTCAAAGTGCTTGAATGTGTTTGCTTTTTTGGGGCAGCCATTTGAAAGAAGTCTGAGGGAAACTTGAGAAAGTAGAATGTCCTGCGGGTCTTAAATTCCAAATATTCCCATTGTCTCCTCTTTTAATCGAATTCTTACACTTCTGTAGGGAGTTTTGCCTTGACTGTTCTCTCTGCTGCTACATCCTACAGGCCAAAGGAATTATTTTCTCCAGCAATAGTAATCAATGTTTTTTAAGAAGCAAGAATACCCCTGTTTTTATCCATAGCATTTACCTACAAAGAGCTTGATAATTTATACAGCAAACACAGCCTGTGCTTCCTGCTGGACAGCCTGATTTATCGACTGTGCATCTGTTTCATATAAAGTGCCCTGAGCAGAACAAAAACCTCCATTCTAGCAAAACCAGGACAGTTTCTCCAGTTTTCAATAAATCATGTTCTACCTGTGGGATACCTTGTTAACGACTATACACTAAATCCAGAGGGAGTTTTCCTTTTTCTTTTTTTTTTTTTCCTCTTTCCTTTTTTTTTTTTTTTTAATTTTTATTTTTAACTATCCATCCCAAATATTCCAAGTTTCTGGAGCCATTTTAATACCCTTGTTGCCCAGGCAAAACTCCTCATTTCTGAGTGAGTTTGGCATTAGTAAACTGACTACATCAAGTATCTCATTAGTTACACACATCTCATAAACCAGCCTCATAACACCATAAGGCAAAATCTTCCTTCATTCTGCTTCTAACTTACATCTTTGCCTTTACCTAGCTAACATTTTTTTTTTTTTCTGCACAGAATGCAGCTGAATTTCCATTAAGGAGCCTGATTTCTATATCCAGGTAAAATACCTGGATCCCTCTATGGGAAAAACTTATTTGGAAACATAGGATGGTTTGGATTGGAAGAGAAGCTGAAGACAGTGAAGGAAGTGAAGGGACTGACAGTGACAGAGGAGTGGGATGAAGTTCAGCAGAAAATGCTGTTCCCCCTTGGAGCCCATCCCTTTCTGGAGGAGATCCCAGCCCCACTCCCTGAGCACAGCCTTGCCCCAGGGAATTGCTCCTCACTTCTGCTGCCAGCCTCTCGCTTTGAATCTTCAGCACTAACTTTCCCCAAACCACCTGAGGTTTTAGGAAACTAAGGATGGGAGAAAATCCATGTTCCCAGTGCAGCTCCACTGAAAATGTGTAAGTGCAGCCAAACCAGGCCCAGGGGACCTGTGTCTGTGAAAGGCGCTGATACAGAGCCAAAATCATCATTTGATGACTTAAATTGATGTAACTGGGAGTAGAAATTGTTTTTTTACTGAGGGCATAATTCATGCAGGAGGATGCTTATAGCATCCAAAAGGCTTTAAGCTAGTGTTACAATACTGACAGTGAGGGAAAGGGAGTACATTCCTGTAAAACACCAGCACAGGGAGCTGTGACAGAGCTGGATCTCATTTCCCACCATGTGGGCTGGACCCTCCCTGCAGCTGCATCCCCCTAATGCCCCAGCCTTGTCTGGGGAGCTCCAGCCACACCAGCAACTCCTCAGCAGGGCCATAAGGTCTGTGCAGCACCAGGTCCACCTGAGATCCAGTGTCCCCCCACATCCCACCCAGTGAACTTCCCTGGAGAGGACTCTGGGCAGTGGAGCTGGAGCTCATGGCTCTGAGGCACACACTGCCTTTCATCTGGGATTTTCCTGGGTGATGAGGGGCTTCATTTCTGACAGGACCTCTTCTTCCCACTGTGATATAAACTGTGTGTAAAAGCATCACAGATGGGATGAGCAAAGTCCTTGACCTTCTTTCTTTGCTGCACAAAGCCAGGTGGTGCTTCTGCCAGTTTCTCTATTGCCAGTCAGGAGTCAAACAGCTCCCTGCCATTAAAGTGCCAGCCCTTTGTCCCTGGGCATAGTGCAAAATAAAGTCACCTTTCCAACAGCCTGCCAACTGTTGAGACATGCTGCTATTTCAGTGTTATCTGCAGTGCTGTTTGCTCTGCCCAGGTGACGTGTCCCCAGGCTGCTGGGCCAGCCTTGGGGACAAGCTGTGTGTGACTCTGCTCTGCAGGAAGGTGGAGAAGCCCTTGGGCTGAGCACACCTTGGTTTGCTTCTTCCCCTTCTCCCCAGGCTCCACCTCACCCTGCTGCAGCTCCCAGGACACCTGGCAGCAGCACAGGGAGCCCAGGGTGACACTCTGGGCTCCTTCCTCCAAGGAACTCTTTCCAGAACACTTTGGTCTGTGATGGTTGTGTCTATTCAGTGTTTAATAAGGAGAGTTTCTTCTTCAGCCTTTTTTCAGCTGTTTTGTCTGTCTTTCTGATGCCTTTGCCAGTCTGGCCAGGACTGAATTTGGCCCCTGACAGACACTTCTCCATTAATCAGATATTTGCCTCAGTGGTAGTGCTGCTCTGACGTCTAATTAAGTTTACAGTTTCTAATTAAATTGATTTGAGATCCTGGGGTGGAAGGCCTTTTAAGAGAAATCATATATTAAAAATTTAAGATTTTTTTGCTCCAACAACCTTTTTGTGTAAGACTAAATTTAACATCCAGACATGAAGGATGAGTAATCCTTTCTCAAGCTTTGGCAATGTTAGCTGAAGCTTTTTCTCATTCACCTTTATCAGAGAAGCAATAAAAATTTGCTAATCACCTTGACAAAGGTACTCAGGGTAAAATATGTGGGAATGGTACACAGCCAGGATCAAAGAGAATAAAGTTGCTAGACTGAGGAGATGTGTGAGACCCAGCAGCTGTTTTGCCCCTCTTCCAGTGGTAGTTTTTAATGCCAACACTCAGATAATAATTAAGTGGTATTTGAGAAGGTGTCTCATATCCCACTCCTGAGCCAGTCACTTCAAACAGGCTGAGCTGCACACCATCCTCAGTCAGATAACTTTATAACTTCATTTCTTGAGACTCAATCAACCAAATCAAATATTTCCCATGGAAGATTTGATTAAATGTCATCAAGATGTGACAGAGAAACTTTCAAAATGATGAAAATTGACCAACTCACTCTCCTTGCTTTTGTATGTCAAAGTTATCTTAAATCTTAATAAACCCTAATCAATGCCTACTTTATACTCACACATAAAACAACCCTTCAAGGGCCTCCCTTGGGAGACTTTAAAGGGTGTTTTGGGGTCAGACCAGGTCCTTACATGGTGTTTCCTCCAGGCCAACTGCACATTTTTTCACTTTTAGTCCCAGAGAGCAGGGAGCCTCATTGCCTTTGTGCCCTGCTCATGTTAGAAATTTTGGTGATGGGAACTGAGCCCACCACAACCCATTGTCATTTTGAGGGTCCACTGAAACATCTGCTCCCAGTCTTGTCTTTGGAGAAATGCTGGGGGTTTGGCTGATACCTCATCACTAAGAAAATGAGAAGAAGAGCTGTGGATTGAGATGTAAGAGATACAGAACTCTGATGCTCCTGTCCTGCTTCACTTGGTTATGCTCAGTTCCCAATACCTGCACAATTAATAAATGCTGTTTGATGGGTTGTATTATTTAAGGTAACTGAGAGAACTTGACCCCTCCAAGGCTCTTGCCTTTAGAGATCAGTAATATGCAACAGATAAAAGACTGAGAGGGTCATGGATTTTTAACTGGGAGAATTTTTTTTTCCTAAATAATGATGACTTCTTGAAAATGCTTTTTTTCACCTTGATAAAACTTTTAAAGACTGTGTAATGTTTTTGATGTTTAAAATGGAATAGCTTTCCAGATATGCAATCTGAACCATGTTCTTGATGTTGAAAGGTAAAATGATTATAAAATAGAATTATAGTAAGGCCAGAGAGAAAACAAGAAACATTTCAAACTAATGTAAGCAGATTCAGGATGGACCTTGTCTGAATTTTCTTTCACTTTAAAGCTTTTATTCCTTTTGTCCTAAGCTAAAACAGAGAAATATTTCAGAATCTGCCACATGCAAAAACATTTCCTTGCCCAGCTCTAATTGCTCGATTGAATTATTTGCAGACAGATCACAACTCCCTTCAATTAATCAGTTCCATGAATGCTTTTTCCCCCCAATCCCTGACCCACAGCTCATTCATGGACCCCATGCCTGTGCTGATTTAATTAACCATTTAGCTCACGTGGCCTGGCAGGGTTTCCTGTTTGCACAGGCTCTCACTTAAGCTCAGGATTTGCATATGGCTTCTAATTGTCCCTTGAAATTCACCCTTCCAAAACCTTTTCTGCCTCTGAGCTGCCATGCTGGGATCTGTGTGGGAAGCCCATGCACCAGGAGTATGAGCCCTGCTGGAATGGATTTGTTTAAAAAGCTGAGAGGACTTTCACTGGGGCTCTTTTGGAATTGCTCTCCCTAATTGGTTCATAAATTTTATGGAGTTAATTCTGGGTGCTGGATGAGGGGTATAAGGACAGCTCAGAGTCACAAAACCTCATCTCTTGGCACAGGGCAAGTGCTGAGGAGGAAACTGAGGAGCAGATAAGAGACCTCATGCAAGTGAGACTTTATACCCTCTCTCAATAAGTTGGAGGCCAAGGTGATGTTCCTGGAAATGTTTTAATTTCAACTCCCATAAGCCATAAAGGTGGTAAGGAACTGGGGTTTTGTTCTTGTTTTGGTTTATTCCCTTGTTCACAAGTGTTGGTTCCTGGAAACTACAAGAAAATCAGTGCTGCCAAGATATCTCAGTGGTTTGTGAAGAATTGTTGAGCTTGGTTGTTTTGTGAGTTTTTTGTTTGTGTGTTTCTTGTTTACTCATTTTTGTTGGATTTTCATAAATTCCAATTTAGGGTAAGTCTGTAGTTCTCTTGTTCCTTTGTCAGTAGAAGAAATCTTTAAGTATATTAAACCTTTCTGCTGCTGATTACTGCAGGGATTTTTATTGCAAGGTAAATCTGCATTTTACAAACAGGGTTTTTTCTGATATGAATCAAAGGCTATGTCTAATAATGTTCTCTTCAATTGAAGGTGGCAATAATTATAGGGAAGAAATTGGTCTACTTCTGTGCATATCCCAGGATATCAATTTTTCTGCTAAACCAAGATTCTGCAGAACAAAATACTAAAATTGCTTAAGATGAGGCTTGTCACTCAATCAGCCAAATTCCTTTTGTATCTCTTACCTGCCCACCCAGAAATGAGTTGTAATCTGCTTTTATATATGGATAAGAAGAGTGAGGAGTGGGGTAATTCACAGAAAGAAAAATATATTTGCAAAATATCTCTTCCTGGAATGTTGCCCACAGAGTCATGCAAATTTTAACTGCTAAAGAATCCCTCCAGAGCCTGGCCTGGTGCAAAGGAAGGTTGCTGTGCTGTTGTGCTGCCCCAGGCCATGCACAACCCCTGCCTGTGGTTTGTCCCCTGCTCTGGTCTCAGTTACTGTGAGCAAATTCACAAAATTAACTTTGCAGAGATCTGGCTTTATTTCTAGTCCTTAAGCAGCAGGGCTGTCTTAACAGAGCTTGGTGTGGATCAGTTCAGGCTGGGCTGGGTTGGGCTGAGCAGTCCTTGGCCACAGCAGGGCAGTTGCAGAGAATAAAGAGCCCAGCCATAGCTCAGTGTCAAGGAGAGCAATAAAACCTTATCAAGAGGGAATCACAAGCACCTAATGAGACTCAGATGCAGCATAAAGAGGCCATGGGTATGCTCTTATCCAGATGCACTGGGAATTATGTACATAAACGGTAGATAATTTGGTTTTACATCTTATTTTTCATCCAAAACATCAGGGAGAAATGACTTGGTTCCTGGAACTGGTGTGTAGGAGAGCTGCTGTTGAACACTCAGGGATTGGTCCCAGAGCTTGGGGTGATGGAGCTGCCCTGGGGGACCCGACACCTCCACTCAAGGTGGTCTGGAACAAACATCACAAAGTCCCCTGAGCCAAGTGCCCAGCTCTGGCTGGGACCCTGCAAATGAGAAGCCTGTGGGTCAGGAGAGCTGAGCCAGAGTCCCCTGCAGCTGGTGGTGCAGTGGGGCTGTGGTCCCCCAGCACAGAAGGTCCTGCTGCTGGAGCTGGCCATGGGCCACGGGCAGAGCTGGCTTTGGATTCACTCTAAGGGCTGAGGGAGGTCCTGCCTGCTGTGCTTCTGCTTCTGCTGGTCTGGTTTCCAGGCTGGAGGGTCAGAAGGATGTAGTGCACCAGAGATTTGCTTCCCACATCAAAAGGAAGCTGCTTCCAGCTTTGCCTGCCTCGTGCTGCTTGTGCATTTGTTGTGATAAATGCAGGAAAGCCTGGACTCAAATGCAAAGGGCAGGGTGGCTGTCAGTCAGCCCAGAAGTGCTCAAGGCAAATGATCTTGGTGTTGAGTCCTGCTTGGCCTTGGTGAGGTGTGTAAAGCTGGGCAAATTGCAGAGAGACCTTGCCTTTAAAATGAGACACGCCTTGGGCTTCCCCTCCGAGTGCAAGGTACATAAAGGGGAATTGTTTGATGTAATGGAACTATGTCTCCTCTTCTGAGGCTATTTGAGGTTGCCTGACTTGTTCCCAGGAATGAGATTTCCAATCTGGTTTAAGAGGGATCAATCTAACCCCTACACTGCAGAGTCATTTCACTAGGGGATCTGGTGACAATGGGACTTGCCCTCCCCACAGAACCAAACCTGCCTGACAGCCTCATTCCTTCCCCCCAGCACAGGGCTGGCTCCACAAAACCCCTCTCTGAGATGCAGCACAGAGCAGGGAACAGCTTTGAGCCAGCCCAGAGCTGTGTGCTGCCACCAGCCTCTGCCAGGAAGGCTTTTCACCATGTGCTGACACAGAGCAGCCAGTGCTGCTTGGAGAGAAGGATAATGTGTTTAGGGCAGACCTGCAGGAGTGCTAATGCTGCTGCTTCTCACTGGGAAAGTGATGCCCTCAGAGAGCTGGCTCTCTGTTTCCCATGTATTTTGGATATCCTTTCCCAAGGATGCAGCTTCCCAGTGTCTGTGCTGCAGAGCACCCAGGATAACCAGCCCACTGCTGCTGCTTCCCAAAGCAGCCCAGCAGAACCCAGCTCCATTACTGCCAGACCTGCAGCACTGCAAGAGCTGTGTAGTTGAACCAGATTTGTGTTAATTACCTAGTTACCTGTGAAAACCTCAAGGTTCAGGATTAAGGGCAAGGAAATTATACTCAGGGGATATTTTAATGAGCAGAAAAACCCATACTTTGTTCCACAAGTCACTTTTTTTTTACATTAAAACTTCCTGGGCTTATAATTAGAAATTTAATGTTTTGTGAACTGCAGTTGTTCAGAAACTATGGGGGAAATGGTTTATTTCCCAGCTGCCCTCTTGTTTAATGAATCCTCTCAGGTTTGTTTTCCAGTGTTTAATCACATAGCACTTATGCCCACCCTGTCTCAGAGAGGAATTTTAAATCTATAGGGCACTTCTGATTATTTGATATACATATGTATAAGTTCAGGCAGTCAGTGAAGCATAACTAATGCAGGTGTTTGACTGTTTGGGAGAGAGGAAAGGATGGTGAGCAGTGTGGGGACATGTGCCCCCAAGGACTGTCACCCTCCTGGCTCATGGGAGCCAGTCTGACAGCCAGGGTGGCCTTGGGGGAGATTCTCAGGGCCAGGACTGTCTCTTCCAGAGGCTGTGGCACCATGTAAAACACTTAATAAATGACACAATTTAGAGGCAATTAGGTAATTGTACCTCTCTGCTGTGCTCCTGAGTTCAGCACGCACTCCCAGCTCTCAACCTTAGGCAGGGGCTACCTTGATCTCTGTAAAGCTGATTTGTTGAAAGGGTCTTTTCATTGCATGTTTTTTCCCTCTCTTTAAGTCTAGAAACTGTGGCAGAAGAGCTGCTGGCTGTTTTCTGCTCCTCCCTTGGGCACCCAATTACTCTGCCCATCCTAATATCTACAGCCACAGCCCAAGCCATGCCAGGGTAATATTTTAATGCACAACACTTCCCATTTTAGGGCTAAATGCACATATGGTGGTGAGGCTTGGGGTGTGTAGAGACATCTCCCTTACAGTGCTGTTGTAGACACCACCACTGAAAGAAGCTGCACAGGGAGGAAAGAGTCAGGAATAGCAACTGAGAGGCTGAGTATAGCTTCAGACTGCCTCCTCATTAATCTCAAAGTCACTTAAAATAATCCTGACCTCCCATTCCCCATCCATTTGCAGGAGGCTGTCTAATTGTTCCTGTTCATGGCAAAGGACAATGGGCTGGCTCCTGGCTCTCCAGTGAGCCAGGAGAAAGGCTCACAAGTTTGAATTTGGCACTTTGGAGCTCAGATGATAACTTGGCAGGGAAAAGGGGCTCATCTGAGCTGGGTGGGTTGCAGAAGGGCACATTTTTGGGTCTGGCTGTGCATACTTTTCCCCCTTGAGGGAAGCAGGTGTAAGGGAGAGGTGTCTAGCAAGAAGGCAGCAGCACCCTGAGCCTGCAGGATGCCTGGCTGCAGGAGGAAGCTTGCAACTAGAGAAGTAGGTTTTTCCAATCTGGAAGCTGGGTTTTTAAGTGCAGAAGCTGGCTCCTCAGTGGAAACATTTGGGGAACAGCTGGTATCAGCTATCACTGCTCCTCCTTGTCCATGGGGATGGATTGCACTGCTGTAAATCTGCCTTGGCAGCAGTCCCTGTTCACACCCCATGGTAAAATTGTAGGCTGGGAGTGGAAGCTGTGGAGCATCAATCCTGGCTTTATGCCACCTGGGAGTGAAGGCAATGCTTGGGTACCATTGGGTGAACTTTCTAGGAGGTTTTTACTGCCTGAGAAGTGGTTGTGAGGGACAAGCAAATTTAGATCTAACCCACATGATCTACATATAGCAAAAATCCAGATACACCCAGAAGGAAAGAAGGGAAATTAGGACAACAGAAGTTGATGGGCTGAAAACTTAATTAACATGTTGAAAAATCTGACCTGATCTCAAGCTTTTTCCCTTTCTCTTTTCCTTCATCGCTATTGGTTAGGTTTTTATTATTGCTGCTTAGGATGAATTTTGCTTTGAAATTAGGAATAAATTATATCAGCAACATGTCAAGATAATGTGTTAATTCTGTTGCAATGCAGTGGAAACACATTATAACAGAATTCCCCCCTCCCATATACCTTCCTCTGGCTTACTCTGGGGCTCAGCTAATAAACTTGCAGCCCTGCAGCTTCAAGAAACTAAAGAACAACTTAAAAGTTTTCTCTTTATTGCATTCATCTGTTGTGCTGGGATGAGGAGCAGCTCCTTGTGATACACTTGGAATAACACATCTGCTGCTGTGTTATTCTATTCTGTGTTATTCTATTCTGTGTTACATCCCAGCCCCTTCCCTTGCTTTCCATGGCAAACCAGCAACAGAAGGACAAATAAATCCATGGCTGCCATTGTCAGTGCCAGCTCCTCGTGCTGCAGGCTGGGTGAAATACCCACACAATCATGGCACCATCCCATATTTATTTTAAAATATTAAACTATTTATAATGGAGGGGTCATCAGCATGCTGCATTCATTAGCCAGGGCTCCAGGGAAGAGACAGCAGCACAGAAAGAACACAAACAGGCTCTACAAAAAAGAAGCAAAGAAGCATCCTTTGGAAAGTGCTGAGCAGCTACTAAAGCCAGCAAAAGTTAAAATACAGGCAATTCCAATAGTCTGAGAACAGCAGCCAGTCCTGACTGTCAGGAAACCTGTGGTGGGATTCCCATGGGTGTAAGGATGGATGGTAAGGTCTATGCTGCACAGTAAAACATTAATGGATTTTTCTTTATGAAAAGAAACATCAAATTGCTGCTTGTGTGGAGAACCAGCAGTGATGGAGGCAGGCAGACCATGGAGGGACACAGGGCTGGGTTCATGCCAGGGTTGCATCCTGCAGGATGCTGAACTTCCCTCCAAACTGTGAGAGAAGCTGCACACAGGTGAGTGTGAGGCTTCTGCCAGGAGCAGGCTGGAAAACATCACTTGAGGGGAAGAGACTGCTCTGCATAGCCTGGTGTGAGCCCAGCACTGTCTCAGGCTATCAGGAATGGCCATTTGACCTTGCAAAGCACTTCTGGGCATCTCAGGGCAAGTGGATAAAAGGAGGGAGTGGGGAGTGTGCTGTCTTGTGGAAAATGTCTCTGAACAAACAGGAATTTGCCCAGTTACTCCATTTGAAGTTATTCCATGCTATTGCAGTGATTTTATAGCTCTCAGTCCCTTCACTCCATCTCCCAGTGGAATCTGTTCAGGGAGGTGGTTACACCTCATGCAATCCCATCCCTGGTGATTTTGCATGCAGAGAAATGCTACTGTGGTCTTGAAGCTGGCAATTAGGATAATGAACTGAAAGAGGTCAGAAGAGATGAAATATTCATCTTTGGCTTGCTATGCCCTTTCAGGAATTAATTTACATTGGGCAGTTTTGTGGTACTTCTCCTTTTATATTTTCTTTTCTCATTCTTTTTTAAAATAGACATGGATCACATCCAAAACCCAAAGTGCTCAGATGGGCTTTGGAGCTGTCCCTGGCTCTTTATACTTCCCGTTTTCCAGGCTACCTTCTGAAAATGTGTTTTTAGAGGTCTCTCACTCCAATTTCCCTGTTACCTGCCCACAGGATTTTAATGTTTTTAGTGACAACAGTATTGCAGCTGGTGCAAAGTGGCCAAAACAAAACCAAGAATTTTATTTCCCTTCCTTCTCCACCTCAGGGTCTTCTACCTCCCTGATTTCTGCCTTTGCTCTTTCTTCCCTCCTGCCCTGAAACTCCACTAAAAATTTCCCAGCTTTTAGCAGTCCCTGCAGGCACTGAAGCAATGATCCTTAATTCCCAATTTCCATTCTGCTGCTGGTCTCAGGGCTTTTTATTTCAATGCAGAATTATACAGAAATTCCTTCAGGGACTTTTCACATCCATATTTCCTTGTAGCACTGCTGCTGAATCATCTAGGAACTGAAACTTGCTTGGCTGGAGAGCAATGTGTTTTTATAAATTATCGACATGCTGAAATTGGCCCTGGTCCAAGGCAAGCCTTCTACTTTGCTAATGTGCCTTGGGTCTAATCCCCATCACACTGGGGAGGATGAAGATGACTCACCTCCAGCCGGAAAGGCTGGATCCAGGACCCAGTGACACATATGGGAGGTGGAAACTGGGAACAGATATGCCAGCAGTGGATTTGTAGCCAACACAGAGCTGCAAACACAACTCTGTTGGTTCAGATGTTGTCTCCAAAGAGTCACTGGGGAGCAACAGCTCCCAAGAGCAAGTAACTCACTGCAGGAGCTCTTGTTTTTCCCAGTTCTGGATCTCTGCTGGGCAGTGGACTGTGTCTGTCATTGTACAATGCAATTCTCTTTCCATGGTTCCGGATCTTCACCTAAAAGCTCATTTGATTCAAGTCAGGAGTTTTAAGACTTTACAGCAATAAAAAAAGGAATGAGCCAGGCAGTAAAAGGGTGTTGAGGGATGTATGTAGATAGGGTGTCCATCCATACATGGTGCTGCAGGATGGATTTACTGCCCAGGGTTTTGTGCAGTGGTCTCAGGGCTGTGGAAAGCCTCCATGACATCATGCTGAGCACTGGGAGTTGAGCTGTTCCTGCTGTGTGATGGGAGCAATATCCTGATTTATCCCTGCCTGTGACAGGTCTGGCAGGGCCGTGCTGGGGATGCCGTGAACTCTGTGGGCAGAGCAGGAAGGTGGAGCTGCTTCCTCTCCCAGCCTGCCTGCCAGGGACATGATTCAGATTTTACAGCTAATTGACTGCACTGATCTGGCTGCCAGAAAGGGATAATATTCAATGAGTCGCTTGTCTTTCAATAGCTGCTGTCCAAAACCCTGCATGCACCTTATAAAACCAGTCCTGTGACTTGGCTGAGTGGTTGCTCAGGGGCAGACTCTCCCACGACCCTCTCTTTTTCTTTTCCCTGCTGCTCTGTGCCCTGCAAGCAGTGCCTCACCTGGGAGGAGGTGCTGGGTATGTGCTACATGATCCAAAGACAAGATTTGATGTGATTCCCCTGTATCTTTCTGTTTCTGATTAAAGCCTTGCTCCACACAGGCTAATGAGCCTAGTGGAAATTAATGCCATCAGCCCCTGGTAGCAGGAGGAGGTGGACTCTTACCAACCAAACCTTGCTGGGAGCACTGGTTTGAGGTCCCATTAGCCCCCTTGTGATGAGGGCTGGGTATTTTTGTGTCCAGCCCTGAGTTTGTAGCTGGAAGGCACAAGACAAGAAGCTCACGTGTCAGACAAAAACCCATCAACCCATCTGAATGCAGCAGAGGAAGGAAATTTAGGAAACTCATAAATACCACACCAAGAAGACTGGCATGTGCTGCTGCTGCTGCTTTCTCCTGGGCCTGCTCATCTGCCACCAGAGCTCATTTGTTAACACTTCTTGCCCAGGCTGGCTCCCAGCAGTGCCACCACTGAGCCAGCTTTCATCCCTGCCCGTGCAGGGAGCGACGCCAGCTCCGGGATACAGCCCGTCATACTTTGGGGATGATGCTTGGAAAACACAGAGCAAACAATGCTGCAGGAATAACTCAGCCCACATCCACTCTAGCAGAGCTGTTCCCATGATGTTTGCTCAGCCCCTGCCTAATTTAGCACAGAGGATGGGCTGGCAGATGATGCAGCGAGACGCGCTAATTCGGGCCCGCGGTTCGTGTGAAAGGGCGGCCAGACGGGCTGCGAGACAATGCAGCTGGCATTGGGACACCAGGCAGGGAGTCCCAGTCCACTGACCTGCTCCCAGGCCCCAGTTCCCCCTTTGGAGCTGTCTGGAGAAAAGGAGCATCTCCCTTTCTGTAGAGCCAGGTTAGCCCTGGGAGCCGTTTGTCCCAGCCAAGCTGCTGGCTGTTATTCTGTATAAATAGTAGTGATGATCATAATCTTTCCACAGGGGGTATGGCATGGCAGGGTAGTGCCTCATATCAAAGCTGCTGCTTTTGTTGGGCCAAGCTCAGATGTGCAGGAGATGCTGCTTGAACATAAAGATGCTCTTGTGGGACCAGTGAGCTGTAAGTTGGTCGGGGATGTTTCTGTGAAGATACAGCATCAGACTCCACCATGGATTCTTCTGCTTCAGTGCTTCAAAAAGCAAGATGGGGTTTGTGTATCTTCCAAATCACTGAGTGATATCTCGTGGTGTGTTAATTGGCTCTGCTCCTGAGAATATTTGTGTGTGCTCAGCCTTACACATGTGGCTTGTCTGATGCCTGTAAATTACTCTCAGGAGCAAAGTACAGCCAGGCCCCAGATGGCAGCAGGATCAGGCTGTGCTGTCTGCTGCTGCCTTGTCTCTTCTGCCTTTTGCCAGGATTGTACTTCTGACCCAAAGAGGGATCTCACAGCTTCTCCTCACTGTGAAGGAAGAGCATATCAATACTGCTCCAAAGGAACTCCATTCCCAAATCTTCAGCTTGTCCCATCATTGTGCCTTACTCCCACCTTTTTATTTATTTCTTTTAATCTTCTTGAGGGTACTTGGACAAACATTTTGTGAGGATGAAATCAATTCTCTATTACAGAAATCCTTCCTAAACTCAGTGCTTTTATGAGAGAAAAGGGATTTTTGTGTTTATTCCACATACAGAATTGCTATTGATATTCTGTGTATTGATTCTTTACTTCTGAGAAAAACAAACCCCTTCAAAGTGGAGTTGGTGGACAAGATACTGCACTGGTACAGCCCCATGTGCCAGTTAGTTTTGGGAAGCTGAGCTTTTGTGGTCAGTTTTATTTTCAAACTAAATCATGAGTTTGACAACTCCACTCAAGTTGTTTGAACCAGACTTTGCTATGGGGAGAGATGAGTTATTCCCAGCTTTTTCTTCCTGATCTTTTTCCATATTTAATCCATTAAACCTCAATACACATCCACCACAAGGGACTGCCAACTTATCATGCAGCATGTTTGAAAAGCTCAGACTTTGCCTCTTCTTTATGGCACCATAAAGACTTGAAGCAGAAATCTTTCCTGAGACAGTTTTCAGGATTTTTAGGGGGAATAAAGAGCAAGGTTTGTGCTGAAAATACATAGAGAAAATAGAAAGGAGAGGACTGGAGAGGTGAGGCAACAGGCAAAGGACAGGGAACAGCATGTCCATAAGCCTCAGCAGAGCAGGGGTGGAGTTTAAGGGTGCAGTGAGGCTCCCTGCAACTGCAGAGGAACCAAGGAGGATAAGAAATGAGGAGAGAATGAGGCTCTTGAGCTAAAATGAGTTTGGGTGAGCGTTGGTGCCTTGGGCAGTTTCCTTGAGATCTTGCAGCACAAATCAAAGGTGAGCCCTTTTCTTTTTCAAGCAGCAGAAGTGGAAGAGTGGAGGTTTATCAGCTGAGACAGGTGGATTGGGGTGGCTTATCTTAGCAGGACACAGCTAATGTCTACTGAAGAGTCTTTGGTTACTCATGTGGAGATACTAAAATAGCAAAGAAAAATTCCTAGGGAAGAATGTGATTTAATAAGACTCAATATCTACCAAACTAGGAGGAGGAAAAAACAAGATACTCTTTTATTTATTTTTTTTTTCCCTTTTCATTTTGGAAAAACTCCTGTGGATACCAGAGACCTCCATTCCAATAAAATCTGCCCCAAATAGATACTGCATCAACATTTCCTTCAAGTTGCTTTCAGAAAGTTGAAACATATGGCAAGCTTGGCTTCCCTTGTAAAGCCAATCTGACCCCTACTCTTACCAAGAGGCTTTGCCTGCCCTGTGCCAAACTTCTTCAGAGTTTTCAAGCCTGGTTCCCTCCATGCTAAAAAGCACCACCCACAACAATCCTACCCTGGAACAGATCAGCTTTTTCAGGGAGGATATTCCTGAATGAAATTAATAAACCTGGGCATACAAGTGCTAATGAAAATTAATGAAATCTAATTGTGTTGGATTTTTTAGAATCTTCATTTTTTTTTAATGACTGGGCTCCCTGAGGCTGGCATCCTCACTTCCAGGTGGTCACTCTGACCCTTTGCTTCAACCCAATAAGCTCAACCACATCCCAACATACCCAACCTATTGTGTGTTATTTAAGCCATAGAATATGACACAGCATGTTTTATGGAGCCATTAATTTATGCTGTGGGTGACTTTAACCACCCAAGAAGTATATTAATGGTCCTATAAAATACACCCCAGAGTGTCTTAATATGGTTATGAGATTGATCTTCAGCTTTTTATTTCACTATGTGTGATATTATTGAAATAAATTGTGGAGGAAGGTGACATAAAGTCCCACTAAGGGGTGAGTTTCCTTTTTCTTCCCAGCATCCCATGGTCCCAGACTCACTCTGAGCCAGCCCTGGATGTGATTCCTGGATGTGGCTCCAGCCACCCTGCTGCAGGGGCCTGGAAATGTCCCACACAAGAGGCTGCCTTTTGGGATGGACCTTGCTAGCCCAGATCTGCCACTGAGCTTAGGCAGGACCTGTCTGTGCTGGCTGGTCAGCAGCTTTAACCAGAGCATCTCATGTCCTGACACTTGGAAGATTTTTTTATAAATACAGGGTTTGTTCTGTACCTGGGTCATCTGCTGAAATGTTTGCCAGGGCCAGGACTCAAAGCAGCACCAGCCCATCTCCTCTTTGCTACCAGACAGCAGTAGCAGCCTGCTGAAAAATCTTGGATACTACACAGAAAATTCTCCTTCAATGAGAGTTAATTTGGATTACTATAAAAACAATTCTTGTTTGGGAAATAACCACAATCCATGGCTTTCCTACTGACAGATTCTGGTAGTGTGAGTGTGCCAACAGGAAACTTCAATGTCTGAGAAACTGGATCTTGTTTAAAGTCTTTCTCCTCTCTTTTTTTCCAGGATATATGTGCTCAGGCTTTAAAAGCCTTGAAGCCTGTGATATCAAAGGTTTGAGGATTTGGGGTTTATCTGGAAATTAAGAATGAATTCTGCTGTATTAAATAAACTGTACTTTCATTTGTGGTCTTAATCGTTGTCATCTTTTTTTATGCTCTCTGGTGGGAGTACATGGCTGTGAGCTGCCATAAACCCACAACATTCTCAGTGACTAGACATGGTTTTCCATTCCAAAAAAAGTAAAACTGTGGTTTCCTCAAGTTTCAGTAGGAAAGCTGAGAGAATGAGTTGATGCTTGGGGGAGCTTTGACCCATTTTAGAATCCAGGACACAGCACGAAATTTCAGAGACATTTGAGACCAAGACCATGGGTCAATGTCCTGTTTGAAAGAACCATTTGAGCTGTTGTGTGTTTGTAGCAGAACCCAAAGCATGCAGAGCACCTTCTGAAGGAGGAAGAAAGCACCAGCCTTCTCATCCTGACAAATTATCAGCTGCCAATGCATTGGCCACAGTGAATGCAGACAAAAGAGCAAGGGAATCAGGCTGTGCTTAAAGGCTTGAGCCCACCCAAATCAGTTTTTACAGTGCTCTCATGAGCTGTGAGCTGGTAAAGAGCATGCAGACCTGAATGAGAGGAGGCTGGACCAGCTGCTGCACTGAAGTAGGATGGCTGCAGTGAGCATCCTCAGATGAGGAATGTGCCCTGAGCTTCTCCCTGCCCTGTGTTAATGCTCAGCTGTTCCCCAGGTTGGTGCCCTGTGAAGATTCCTTAATTACTGTTTGTGAAGTGCTTAGAGACCCTCACAAAAAGGAGATATCATTGTTAGAACTGCAGTTGTTAGAGAGGAAGACAGTCTGTTAATCATTAAATCCATCCCCTGAGAAGGCAGGACCACTGTCCCCTGGGAGAGTGGCCAGGCTCTGCAGTGCCAGGTTTGCATGGAGCAATAACCCAATTATCCATCAGCTGGTGTCAGGGACCCTTCTGGGCAGGAGCAGCCTGGCCATGGGTCAAGGGCTCAGTACTGTTAAAGGCTGACCAAGGGTTTCCTTTAGTAGAGGTGGTTGGAGCAGCTGTGCCCTGAAATAATCTTGTCACAGCAGTAAGGTGCTGGGCAGTCACAGAGTCAGCAATCAGGACAACAAAAAACCTCAGCTGTATTTGAGTGGTGCCAGCTTCCAGGATCTAGGGTTATCCAAACTGACTGCCTGCATGCAAGGAGATAAAATGGTAGGAAATTGGTCCAGGAGGAAAACTGAAGTGAAAATCTGAAAATCAAGATAAAGTTCTGGTTGAGGTTTGCTGGTTTTGTTAATTATCAGCAAGAGGAATTTTGGGAACACAGTGGCCGAGACATGAGTAGAGCATTAGGATTACAACAGGAACAGCTCATACTTTCATTACAGTTGCAGTGTTTGTAAGCAAACTGAAAAGGGCCCTTAGAAGTCTGTCATCTCATAAATTTTACTATCAAAACTTGTTTTTCTAAATAGTCTTTTTCAAACATTTTTCCATGAGGCATGAGTAGCTCTGTAAGATCTATTCAGGGCAACCACAGCTCATGTGATACTCACATGGATCCCAGATGATTTTTAACTTAGCAGGGCTGTCACATAAGACACCCTGCAAAATAATGGTGATGAAAATACGTCACACCCAGCTCTCAGCTGTGAACAAGGGGATCCCTGCACTGTGGGCTCACGTGTGTGACACAACTGTCAGCCAGGGCACAGATGAGAGAGAAAGAGAGAAACCCTTCCCCACAAGCCACGTTGCTGCCCTGTAGGGTCTACAGACCTCTGGAGCATTTATTGCCCAGGAGATCCAGCCTGATGAACCAATCCACTCTCTATTGGTGAAGGCACAACATAAAGTGTGCTGTCATCCTAAAAGTGACAAATTGGGCAGCTGGTTACTGAGCCAGCAAAAGCAGATGCGAGGCAGTTACTGCTGCTCAAACATAAGGGATCAGCATGGCTTTAAGGCTGAAAACAAAGTATGGAAGTTCCAAATGGAAAGAAAACTCTTGGAAGCAAATGAGGGCTAGACACAGCAGGTACATTGAACTCCATGAGTCCACCTCTACCCAAGAGGGCAGACTCTGCCCCCTCCTTTGGAAGGACTTTCCTGAGCCCTGGCAATCCCATCTGCTTCCCGTGGAGACCTGGGCAGAGGTGCCTGAGGCACAGGGGATGGAGCTGACTCACTGCTGTGCTATGTGACATTGGCCAAGCCTTCGTTCCCTTGCCTGGAGGTGGCTGGGGCCGGAGACTGAGCTGTGGAGCGGCGTCTGCAGCGATGGGAGCTCTGCAGAATGGCCAGATGAGAGACTGCAGCTGGGGAAAGGCGCGTGGAATGCGGGGGGAGGGAAGGACAGCCTGCCCCGCTCCATCCGGGACAGGTGCAAGGGCAGGGAAAGTGCCCCGGTCACCTCTCTTAGGTCTGGGAGCTAAGCCTGGCTGATCAGATGAACCAGCATCAGACGATGTTAGGCTGAGCTTGCTCCCCAAGCAGCGATGCTTTCGCAGCCTGCCGCCTCTCCCGCACCGCAGATCACGGCGGGACACGCTTGGCTGGGAGGATGCGAGCAGCGCTGAGTCTGCGGGCTGTAGCGTCTGAGAGCACATTAGGGCAGCACAGCGAGCCAGACCAGACTCTTTGTTTCCCTGTGTCACTTCTCAGTCCCGATTAGCAGCAAAATAGGGCACGCATACATCTGACAACTGAATTCCTTGCTGGAAGGGGTTCGGTCATGCATAAGACTGCTCAAAATGAGGCCTGGCTTTCAGGTTTGGAAGCATGGAGCATGACCTGGAAGCGACAGCTGGTACTGCACTCTACTTAGTTTCCTCTTTTGAGTTTTGCACCAGTTCTGGGTAACTTTGTAGAGTTGTGACCAAGGACAAACAAATGGATGCCTGTCCCTTTCCCCATCAGCCAGACCTCGCTGTTAGTCTGTCCAGCTTCTAAACAACTACACGAGGACAGGACAATGCGAGGACATTATTAATGGCTCAAATTCGAGCGCTCAGTCAAAAAGTGGAGTGGAGAACTAAGAGTAGGAGCACGACTTTCACTCAGCCTTGTGCAAGCGCTTTGATACCGTTTTAATGACGGGCTTGTGCAAGTTTTTCCTCAGGACCTGTACTTTGTGTCCTCTGCTGTAACTTTGTGTCCTCTCCTGTAACAACCACCTGGAAAGCGCAGGTGAGAAGTGAATGCAGACGTTTGCAACTGGGGAAAACCTAGAAAATCCTCCCGGGAAAGCAAAATTCTACAGTCCCTTGTCCCCTGGAATACGAGCACCTCCGGGAGCGCGGGGCACAGCTCCGGCATCGCTGGGAGAAAGAGGATTCCTGCCGGGGGGCTCGCCCGGGGGGGACTGGCGCTGGCTGCTCCCTCGGGAGAGCTGCCCGTGAGAGCGGGGAGGAACCGGGGCCGCACGGGGGGCGGAGGGAACGAGCCGTGCCGGGAGAGGGGAGACGGGAACGGGGAGAGGAGAGAGGGGAAGAGGGGAGCGCGGAAGAGGGAAGAGGGAAGAGGGGAGCGGGTATCGGGCGGGAGCGCGGGGCGGGTAGAGGGAAGAAGGGAGAAGGGAGAGGGCAGAGGGGAGTGGAGAGCAGGGAGCAGGGACCGGGGAGCGGGGACCGGGCTGGGGCGGGGAGGGGGGACCGGGACCGGGGCGGGGAGCTGGGAGCCGGCGGGAAGCCGAGCCGGGGAGGGGAGCGAGGAACCGGCGGGGGCCGGGGCGGGGCGGGGAGCGGGGCCGGGCCGGGGCGGGGAGCCGGGAGCAGGGGCCGGGCCGGGGCGGGGAGCGGGGCCGGGCCGTAGCAAGGCGCCTGCGCCGGCAGCGCGGAGCGCGGCGGAGCGGGACGGACCGAACTGGAACAAAACAAGCGGCGCTTTGTATCGCCTGAGCGGCTCCGCGCCCCGCGCAGCGCCCGCGGAGAGGGGCGGCAACACCGTGCGGCTGCCGGATTTGCTTTTTTTCCCCAGCGCTTTTAAATTATTTGTAATTTTTAAGTTTTTTCTTTTTTTTTTTTATTTCTTCTTAATAAGAGGGGAGAAGGGACGGCGCGGGCGGTGCGCGCCCCCCGCGGGCGCGGAGCCGTGCGGGCGGTGATGGCCTGAGCGGGCGGCGGGTCCGCGCCCCTCGCACCTGCCGAGCGCGCTCCGCGGGCGCGCAGGGACGCGCCGCGCCATGTCGCGGGTGGTGCAGAAGAAGAACCACTGGTCCAGCCGGGTGCGGCAGTGCGCGCTGAGGCGCGGGCCCGGCGGGCAGCTGGGCTTCGCCCTGCTGGGCGGCGCGGAGCACGGCGAGTTCCCGTACGCGGGCGCGGCGGCGGGGGACGGCGAGGCGGCGCTGAGCGAGGGCGAGCTGCTGCTGGAGGTGCAGGGGGTCCGCGTGTCGGGGCTGCCGCGCTACGACGTGCTGGAAGTGATCCGGAGCTGCAAGGACCCCATCGTGGTGAAAGCCGTCCGACAAGGTGCGAAGGGGGCGCGGCGGGACGGGGGGACCCGCTAGGGATGCGGGGCTGGGCGGCCGCGGGCGAGTGCGGCGCCGGGGGTGGCGAGCATCAGCCCTCCGGGCAGCGCAGGGCACGGACGGACGCGGGTGGCGATGCACCCAGGCGTGTGCGTGTCCCCGCAGCCTCTGCCCTGCGCTAAGCGCAGCGAGCAATTGCGTGAGACTTTCCCAAAGGCACCGCGGAGCTGCCAGCGCTCGCTGCAGGGAACCCGCGCTGCTCCGGGCGAGCTCGGTGTCCGGCTGACCCTCGGAGAGGCTGGAGGAGCTTCACTGTGGGGGGAATGGGGCAGAGATCCCCTCCTCCAGAAGCTGAGCATCCTTTGGAGCTGCCGAGTGATTAGTGGAGTCTTGTTCTGAAAGTGCAGCGTGTGTTTGCCAGAGTGGGAAGAAAAAGCTTGGGCCGTCCTGCATCTTCCCTCTCTGGCTGGAAGGCTACTCAGATTCACCTTTTTTCCCCCCTGGTTTGCCCTAGGTGAGGGTACAGCCGTGCTGCCAGCCCTGCAGAGCTCAGGTGAAGGAACAGACAGGTAGCTCTCCTGGTTGGCTGAGGAAGAGGATAGGAAGAGTCCTCCCATGCTGGATTAAAAAGATGCCACTTCACATCCATGTACACTCACCAGTTGCTCAACAGGTTAGCTAGCAGGCCTAGCTGAAGGGCTTGTGATTTCCCAGGGCAGGATTTCAACTCAGTGCCAAAAAACTGTTGGTGCTGCCGCAGCCACCGAGGCTGGGTGGATGGGCAGGAGGAGCAGGACTGCAGCTGGACAGCTGGAGATGTGAGAGGTGCAGGAGCACCCCGAGGTCAGCTCCAAGTGCAGGAAGGAAGGGAAGTTCTCTTCGTGTTGCCCAAGAGATTCCTTAGGGGAAATTTATTTGTCATCCTAAGGACGTGTGCATCCTAAAGGTGGAGGTTTTGCTCTGCCTTGTGGTGCAAGTGTTTTTTCCCCTGTACTTCGTTCAGCCCAGCTGGTAGCTGCAGACAGGATTTCTGGCCAGCTGGCAGGACTCACCTGAAGTGCTGTCCCTGGGCTCGCTGATGAGCTGAGATGAAGGGCTGCAGGCTCTTGTTTCACAGGCATCCTTCAAACCTGGGGAGCCAGAGCGGATCCCAGTGATGGGGTGATGGAGAGGAGCCCTGTGCACTCCCCCTACACCACCTGCCCCGAGCTCATCCACCAAAGCACAGAGACTCATCCACCAAAGCACAGTGACTCCCTTCCAGGACTCTGGAGAAATATCCCAGCAAACACTGTCCAACTCCAAAAACCCCAGTTTTCCTTAAACAAATGTCTATTTTCCCTGCTGCATTCACTTCACTGGGAAGTGGTGAAGGAAACTCAGCTTGCTAGTTTCCCTGCCCAAGTGGGAGGGGGAGAAAAGCATGAAGAGAAGTATGAGGAAATTAGGCAGAGTTTTTTTACATACTGATTGTTTTAACAGAAGTATTGAAATACAGCTTGTGGTGTTGCAATGTGATCAGTGTTGGTGGGTGAAGGAAGGTGTGTATAAAACCCTTCCCGACCAAGCAACTTGTGATCAAACTTTTTATTGTTTTGGAAATATGACGTATGAATAAAACATGTCCTGGGAATAAACTGAAAATGACAGAACTTGGTGGTAAATGTGTCTGAGCTCCAGGATATTATCAAAAGAATGGGCTGAGAACTGAATTTTAGCATGTTGGTTTGGTTTACCTGGAAGGTGGGAGAAAAGATTTCAAAACCCATCTGTAAGTCAGAGCAGGCACTCAAACCTTGGACTATTCCCATCTAGAGCTGAGAACCAAACCCTTGGTTACTCTAGGATTTTTTTTTTCTTTCTCAATATAAAAAAAAAATGCTTTATTAGCCATGAATGTGGAATAGAAATAAATGTTTGTTTTTTAAATCACTAAATATTTTTGTGGTCTGGAAAGCAGTTCCCTGTGCCTGTCAATGACAGCCTGGCATCTGCACGCTGCTCTGTGCAAAGCAGGGATCTCCCTCGTGTCAGAATCATAAGCATAGAAAAGGAGAGTGTTTTAATTAAAATGCATTACTTCTGTGTTGATTAAAAATCTGATTATGGGAATGGCAGCTGTCATTCAACAGGAAATGTGTGGCACTAGAGCAGACAGCAAAGGAGTGTGCAGATAAGACTGTAAACATGTTTTTAACTCTGATTTTCCTCCTCCTCACAGTTCATAGTCCCTAACTGGTTGGTGCTGAAGTGCTGGGGCAATATTAGCCTGGAAATGTATACATTGTATTGCCTGTCTGTTTTGTATGACATTTACAAGGCTGGAAAAACAGGAAATTTACTGTAAGTCAGTCATCTGCAAGCGTGAGCAGAGAAAATAACGGTTCTGACCTTGCCCTTGGTGAAAGAGAGGAGACTAGGATGTGAAATGTGGGTGACATGGGCTGTGCATGGGCTTTACCATTAAAACTCTGTTTGTACACTTAGAGGTTCACATGTAATACTTTTTTTTTTCTTGTTTTTGTGAGTGGTAAGTTTGAAAAGTAAGTACCAAAAGGAGAAGCCTCTATGAATCTCTTAATGGGAGTACTGGTATTTCATACTGGTCATATGGGATTTCTTGGTCCTTTGCTTACCCTGGGAGGAAGAGTGAAGAAGGCTAAGAACTTTAATGGAGCTTTCCCTTCCTTTTCCACTTATGCACCCTTTTTTGCTTACATTTGAGAATAAAATTGTACTACTATAGTTATCTGTTTTGGGGGAAAGAGAGCAGAATCTTGCTGCCATGTGTCTTAGTAACTTTCAGAGCTGTCAAATGTGTGAAAAAACCTCAGTTAACATGTCATGCTTTTATGACTGACTGTTTCCATCTAACATCTGCGCTTCAGTTCTGATGAAATTGCCAATTAACTTCTGTGGAGTTAATAAATGTATTTTTATTATTACTTGGTCAGAGAGTATGGAATTAATAGGTTGAATTATAGGAGCAATGGTCACATATTCTAGTGTAAAGCTGGCATTGCCTTAGCACAGTGATTTCCCAGCTGTACTGTGCATATTGTGGCTTCCTTGAATACATTTCACATTTGTCAAAATAGCTCACTTAAATAAATGGATAATTGATTACATTGGATGGATCAGTTATAAAATTGGGCATGCCATTTCTTCTCAGGGTCTTGTTTAATAGACTTCAAGAGAAATTTGTTGTGCCATCCTCCAAAAGAGAGGAGTTAAGACTATATTTATAAAAAATGGACCATGTTTTGTTTGAGGCAGAGTATCTGGGTTTTCATTCTCCCTCAGTGAGGGATGGGCACATTCAGAGAGATTTCCAGGTTTTTTTCCTCCTTGCTTCAATGACCTGTGCCAAACCACACCAAGCCAGATGCTTGGTGTGGGAAACTGTCAAAGTTAATATGCTTGTAAATTTATTTTTAAATTGGTTTTTTTTCAGTTCTCATTTCAATGCTTTGCTTTCCTAAAAGAGTCTCAGAATCCCAAGCTCCTAGTGAACAATTGCTTTGAAACCAGGAGGTGCTGAGAGCAGTTTATGCAATTAATAATTTTGAGAGGACTTTGCAGCTGGGATGATCCCACGGTGGGGAGGAGTTGAGGGTGCTGGGGGGGTTTTTGGCCCTGTACAGGGCAGGAACAGACGTGATCCCAAGCAGAAACAGTCACTGTTTACCCAGTGCTATCAGCTGCATTTGTTTCTTTTCAAACATTAACTTGACTCAAAGATAAATTCTGAAATACAGTGCAGTGACTCAGTGCTTCAATGTCAGGCTGGCATCTGCTAAATGAGATGTTAAGCTCAGTTACATTTATTAATGTGAACAAAACCAGTTTCTTTCAAAAAGTTTGTGTGAGCTGACGTTTGAATATTTTATTTTCCTGAGAGAGCTCGTGAGATAATATCTGATTATTATTTTGGGAATTTTTGTAAAAAGTTAAAAAAAAAGGAGAAGAGTGGCTGCATCAGTAAATTCCTGTGTGTTTGGTGGTTTAGAAGCAGAGGGAAGCAGAATGTCACTTTGTGAGAGGTGATGCTGAACATCCCACTCTCAGTGCCTGTGCCTGGCATTGCAGAGCCTGGCACTGAGTGCTGGTGCCTGTGTGGAGCAGAGCTTGGGACTGATGAGCTGGGCCAGCAAAGGGAGAGGCTGTTTAGAGAGTGAGCTCTTGCTGTTCCCAGTTTACCTCTCAGCACAAGCTCCAAAAAATGTTTTCCTTCAGTCTTTGCTAGCTCAGTGCCAGTCGCTTCCACAGTGAATTCTCTCAGTCATTTTTCCATCTGACCCAAATTTTTTTGGGCCCAGGTGGGTTTCAAGTGGAAAGAGGGAAATCTTGTCATCTAAAAACCTGGGAGATGTTCTTGTATTCCAGATTTATAAGGCCTGTTTTCAAATCTGGCAGCTGGAGTAGTCATGAATGAAATGTAAAACAAAAAAAGGCAATATATCTTCTTCTCTCACTTGGAGCATATTTTGCTACAGATCAGTAGTCTTCTTTCTTTAAAGAAGTATTTAAAGAAGTACTGCACTTAGTAGTCATGAAATGTGTATGTCTTGTATTAAAATACTGCCTTGAGGAAGACCTTATCTTTACTGTGCCTGAATTTACAGTGTAGAATCTGCCAAGATTTAGAAGCTGATCCTGCTTGTGGCAGAGCAGTCATCCATCCTCTCCTGAGCCTCAGAGTAGCACCCCAGAGATGGACAAGAGAGCCCAAGAGCAACATTGTGCCTGTTATAAAAATTTCCAGGAATTAATGTGATATTTTTAATGGCATGAAAGGGGGTTATGCTTTCCACAATAAAGTTAATCTTTCCACCCATTGAGATGGGACTCCTGGCTCCCTCTTTATGGCCAGTCAGATCACAGAGCAATTAAATCACAATTATGGTCTAATTATGAGCAGTCATTCAACACCATTGCAAAATAAGATGTTAACACCATCCTGCATGTTGTTCCATGTTTTTAAGACCGAGTTACAACTCCTGCATGAGTGAATTATTGACCTGGTATTGTGAGATTTAAGATTCATCTTCCACATCAGAAATGTAAAACTTTATTTTTTTTTTTTTTAACAGGCTTGAAAGCCAAAACAGCAGTAGCTGCTTGCATTCCTGTGTTTGGGATTGTCATTTTCTCCTGGTTCAGCTCAGGCTGTGATCATTCATGCATCTCTTCTGGCTGTTCCTGTATCTCTTGATCTGATGCCTGAGAAACACACTTGCTCCTTTGGCAGTGTATGCCTGCACAGGGAAACATTTGCCCCAGGGCAGCTGCATTAAGGTGTGAAGATATTCAGAGCAGCACTTTTGTGGCTGTGCAGAACTGATGGTTTGAGCCCTCTCTCATTAGATTTCAGCATGGCTCAGTTTGAAGTAATGTGGAAGCTGAGAAGATGCTGCTGCCTCCAGGGCTTTTTCTATTGCATTAGCAGGGTCCAGGCTGTGGGCAAGGGCAGGGTCTTTGGGACCTCTCTTGAGGTTTTTAAAAATAATTGGCCAAGTTTTTTATTTGCATTCCTTTACTTAGCTCCAGACACCAGCTATGCCTGCTAGTTATTTCAGGTGTTTGGGCTTTTTTTTTTTTTTTCACACTTCCTCTGACTTTGACTGGAACTTGTAAATCAAGGCATTTGGTTTTGATCTTTGTGTGCTGCAAGTGACTTTAAATTTCTTGGTGAAAAGCACAGAGTAGTGGTTGTAAGGGCAAATGCTGTGAATTTATAGAAGGACTCTGAAGAATTTGAGGCAATGTTAGCTGAAGGTAGAGATCCTTGCTGTGAGCACTCAGTGGTACTTGGAGTGCTGGTACTCAGACTTCTGCATCCTGTCTGAGCTCCTTCCAGCTCCACATCCCAATTCCTGGAGCAGCAAAATGCAGATCCTCCTGGTCTATATTTCTCCAGAGTTTTTCTCTAGCTCAGCTGTGGAAAATACTTATTTTTCCCTTTGAGAAACTGAGTATGAAGTGACCTTTTTGCATCAAGGGCGCAGGTCTGGGTCATCCCCCCGTGATCTGTGAAGATCTCCTCTCTCTGTGTCACTGGAGGCATCTCCTGCAGGACAGGGAAGTGACAGCACTGCTGAGCCTGCAAGAGCAGCTCCTCAGAACCATCATTTTCAGCACTGTCGTCACTTTCTGTCTGTCTCTACACTGGTGCTCTGTCTCCTCTGTTGATGCTTTGGGCTGGTGCAGCCTGGCTTGGCTGTTGCAGGGGTTTGCAGGAAGGGGCTCAGAGCTGGCAGCCCAGGGAGATCCACAGACCAGAGCCTTTAATCAGTGCCTTTGATGGCTTCACTTTGGGCTTCCTGCAGGGATCTGCTGTTGGCAAACAAAGGTAAGCCTAGGCTATCATGCAGACTTTATCTCCTGATCAGGGAGAGCTGTGGAAGAGCTGCCTGCTTCCAGAGCAGTTTGGCAGCTTTTGCATTGTGTTGATATGTTGGAAGATTTGGATATTTATTTTTTTTCCCCCTTAATTGTATTATTTTGCTTTTCCTTCTGAACCAAATAGGTGGGCCAGCATCTCTCTTGGCCCTGCAGGAGCAGTATGGCTCAGGGTAAATGGGATATTTTTGTGAAGATCCACCCTTCTGTTTCCAAAGGTCACATACTCCATCAACCCTTCCTCTTGTGACATTTTAAATGGTTTCCAGAACTATTCCACTGCTACAAGGTGGTTTGAACATCATGCTCTCTGTTAGTCCCCAGCCCTCACTCTGGCATCATTTGTGCTGGACTGTTTTGTGTTATTAATATTATTTAAACCTGCAGATTTTTTTTAACTGCCCCTAATAGACCTTGGAGAAACAAAACAGTTTTTTCTTCAGGTCCTGATGTTTTGGGTCACATTTTTACACACTTGGCTTTTGGCTAAAAACTGTTCCAGTTTTGAGGGTTGTGAGGGCTTGTATCGTAACTTAAAAGAAAAATAAAGTTTAAAAAAAATATTTATTGAATTTCATTAACTGTCCCTTATTAGACTAAACAATAATGCTTACTACACAGTGTGAAAATAATGCAAAGTGCCTTGTCTTCATAATGGAACAGGAAATCAAAACAAACAAAGCCTTTGGGATGACTTGCAAAGTGGAACAGATGCCCTTACAATTGCAAGGCATTTGAATAAGGAATCAGTTTTGCATGGTTTGCTAATCCTTCAGTAAAGAGTTCATTGTCTTGGATTACACATCTGTAATTTTGGAGCCCTCAAGTCAGTGTCTCAGTACAATTAGAGTGGGAAGAGACTGGCTTCTTTCTTCATATCCTTAATCTCTGGCTTGTTTTTAAGAGGAAAACCTCAGCTCTGGGTTTTTCATTTAGTTATTAACAAAATGCCTTTGAAAAAAGAAGCTGCCTGAAATCCAGCCACTCCCTCAATACAAACAAAGCTGGGCAGATACTGTGTACTTTAAAAAAACCTCAACTTTGATGTTCAACCTGTCTTATTCCAGTGGTACAGATCCTGCACTAAGTGGGTGTTAGACCAAACTGATGACAGACACAGATGTCTCAGAGTTTTTGGATGAATAAGAGAGGAAAGTGACTTCCCAAACAGGCTGAACTGGACAGGTGAGGACCTGGGCTGCAGAATAATTGCAAAAAGACTTAAAAATAGCAAGGAGCATGCCCATGGTCCTCCTTTCCCAAAGGCACAACTAGAGCTCCCAATTAGCAATTTAAACAGCAGGGGTACAGGTGGAGGTTGCTGGGGCTTGGAAAAATCCACTGGAGCCTTGTGGGAAGCCAGGGGTGGCTGGAGGAGAGGTGGAGAGAGCAGCAGCAGACACAGAAATGGTTCTAAGAGTTCTGGGTTGGGGAAGAGTTTCCCTGTTCACTGGTGGAGTTGTTCATGCTGAGGCTGTCTGTAAACCAGGCTGAGTGTTTTCTGCAGGATCTGCTGGAGCATGGCTCTTTCCAGCTGGTGACAGTCCCAGCCCCACAGCAATCCAGCCCACCTTGTTCTGGAGAGCTGGAGAGGAACCATTACAAAGGTGTGTAGTGATAAGGGGGAATGACTTCAAGCTGAAAAAGGACAGGATTAGGTTAGATAGCAGGAACAAGTTCTTCCCTGAATGAGTGAGGATGGGGAGGCCTTGGCACATGTTTCCCAGAGAAGCTGTGGCTGCCCCTGGATCCCTGGCAGTGCCCAAGGCCAGGCTGGATGGAGCTTGGAGCAACCTGGGACAGTGGAAGGTGTCCCTGCCATGGCTGGGGGTGTCAGAACTGAATGATTTTTAAGGTCCCTTCCAACCAAAACCATTCTGTGACTTTGATGCAGCTTTGCTGTTGAATATTCTGTTAGGATGTGGTGCCTAAAATAAAATTTGTGCTGCCCCAGGGCAGTGTCTCCCCTGTGTGGCACAGGGACAGTGGGGGATGTGTGTCAGAGCACAGCCCTGGAGGAGCTGATCCTGAGAAGTCTGAAGTTTGGCTGAATTTGGGAAATCTGCTGTCTCCAAGCTGAGTCTCCTCTTTGCAGACAGGACACCTGATGGGGCTGTGGCAGCCACTGGTCCATCCCAGGCTTTGTTCTCTCCCTCTCCTGTGGGTGAAAGAGGGATTAGTCTGATGCAAAACAAAGAATCATGTCCTTCTCTTTTCCCTGGTATGCATTTTTCTTTAAACAATGAAGTGACTAATATAGAATATCTTCTCAATGTGCTCTGCTAGTGGTTTAGAGGAGCAGCCTGACTGCTTGAGCAAGTCCAGAGGTTCTGCTGCTGCCCAGCAGGGACTCTGAGGATCACAGTATCTGTTGTTTCTGAATAAAGTCAGTAAGTTGTTTGCTTATTGGGAGGGGATGGCTTGCTTTGTTGTTGTTAGATTGTCTTCTGCTGGTACCCCAGCAAATGCTGTGTGTTTGTTTGATGTGCAAATACCAAACTTGCTTAGCAATGGTATATAGTGTTTTGTTAACTTTTGTGTAGTCTGTCTGCACTGTGGAGTCCTCCCTGTCACCTACTGTCTGCTTTTATTAATCAAGCTGTTCCCAAGTGGAGATCTGAGCTGCCAAATGCTTTTATACAAGTAATGTAGCTTTCCTTATTTTTATTTTTTTAATGAAAAGATATGAGCGTGCTGAGATTGTTCCCCCAATTTCACGTGGAGCTGTTTTTGCCTGGACTAAGCTACAGTCTATAAATCCCTCATATTGCAGGAAGCTTTGTTTGTTACAGGTGGAGCAAGGCAATTAAACCCCCACTGTCATTCTCTGGCTTTCTGTGGGAGGCATGGAACTGCTCTGGGCAAAATCCAGATGGGCACAGAGGATATCAGGGCTGTACTGATCCAAGGATTGGCTGCTCAGTGAGGTTACACATAAGGGAAAATTTTATATCTACACACAGCCTGTACCCAGTCCAAGAGGAGGAGCTTGTGAAAACATTATGTCACCCGTAAAAATAGTTTGAATTCTTGGGTGAGACTGTGAGAATGTGACTGGTGTGTATATGTGAATATATATATATATATATATTTAACTTTTTCACTTTAGCATCCATATTGTCAAATGCTGCTTCAGTGAAGAGTTCCAGAATGCCCTTTTCTTCACTCTTAATTTTTCCTTTTTAATGGAAACTGATCCCATGATTTCAGCAGCTCCAGTGCCATGGATTTCACCATGAAAGCTAGAATTTGTTGTTGGCACAGCTATTGGGAAGCTGAAAAGGAAGAGTCTGAAACCACCACCATTATGGCTGAGAACAGTTCCCATGCCATTATCCCATCACGAGATGCACAGGCAGCCTCTGATCCTGTAAAAACATTGAAAATCACTGTTGTGGTGTTCCTGTGGTGAAACTGTTTCAGTGATACTTGTCCTGTAAATCATTTGCAGGAACATGTTGGTTTTGAAAGATGGTTTGCTCATGAGATCTCAGTGGCTTTCAGGTTATGTGATGCAGCTGCTGAAGAAGATCCAGGTTCCCTTTTCCTGACAGATGCTGGGGGCAGCTGCTACCTAGACCTTTGTCTGGCCCCTGTGAGTCATTCTGAGCATGCAGGAGGGAAATCCAGAGTACACCTATAAACTTTATCTAGGAAAGGTGCCCAGTTTCGTGGTGCACAGAGGTTTCTGGTATGTTAAAGGCCATAAAATGGCATTTAACTCCCTCATTCCAGGGGCAGGTGGCAGTTACACTTTAACTCAAGGTCATTCCTTTATGAGAATGGGAAATGTGAATACCTGGATGCATGATGTCAGTCTGTCAAGCATGATAAGTTTGGGGCTCTCTTGTGCCAGGCAGTGCATGGATCCAAGAGAGTTGTCCCTGCCCCAGTGTTTACAGGAGGAGTGAGGGCTGTGTAGAGCTCAGGTGGTGGGTGGAGGGGAGAAAGCCAAGCACAGGGGCTGTGTGGCTCAGCAGGGTGTTTGTGACAAAGGCATGGGCCCACAAATTTTGGCTCCCTCTTGCTGTGCTGTGGGGCTCTGCTGCTTCCCAAATCCTCATTAAAACAAGGGAAAAGATTGAATTGCCTCAGCTGGAGCAGCCTTCTTGTTGTATTGCCAGGTTGTCCTGCTCAGGTGAAGCTTTGCCACAATGGCGTTTCCATAAAATGCCTTATAGTTTTGTTTTGTTTTGTTTTGTTTTTTTTAATTTTTTTTTAATTTGTGCTTATAAAACCTGTCAAAGGCTGAAATTTCTATCTGCAAAAAAGATAGCTTAGGGACTACCCAAGGCGACTTTTCCATTTATTTTTGTTTTCCATTGCCAGTTTTCCAGTTGTATTAGTCGATGCTAGAAATACCCACATATCAGTTTTTCCAGGAGCTAAATACAAAGAGGTTTTTTTTTTTTTCAGTTCTGAGCTGGGATAGGATATCTTGCTCATATTGCAGACTGGCAAATTTGGATGTGCTGAAGTTGTTACACATGAGAAAAGCCCCAGTAAAAATGAGAGTGCTTAAATTCCAGCATGTGCTAACGTAACACATTGCAGAGGCTTTTCATATCTTGTCTGTAAAAGATGCTATAATCAGCACTGAGGCTTGCCTAAACCAGTGTGGAAATTGCTGTTTGCCTAAAAAGCCAGGCAAGTTGTCACAATCCCAACATTAAAAGGCTGCAGAGGATTAACCCAAACCTATTTCCAATTGATTTAGTGTAGCTGCTGTGTAAATCAGCCTGGTCATCTGTGTCCTGCCAGGGACTGTGATGCTCTGAGACAGAGTGGGTGACTTGCACTGCATCTTGCTGTGCTGGTCCTGCCTGCTCTCCCCCTGAGGATGCTGAGGGAGCCCTGCATCCCAGGCTGGCTCCTCCCAGTTAGTTTTTATTTGCTGAATTCTCTCACTTGCACAGTTAGTTTTTATTTGCTGTATTCTCCTCTCTCTGCAGCAGTCACTGCCCGGATGGCATCTCACCCCTGGCAGGGAGTACCAGCATTTTTCCACGGTGCAGTTGAGTTGGCAGGGAAGGTTCCATCAGCTGCTTGGCTGGAGCCTGGCTCAGGATGTGCTGGATACAATAAATTCTCTGGTGGATTTCTGACAAAAGAGTGTTTCTGCAGCCTGCAGCACCTCCTGCCCTCCAGGCCCTGGGTGTGTGCTCAACAGGAAGGTTCAAAACTTTTCTTCAAAAAGTTAGGCACTTTTTAAAGCCTAATCTACAGACTCAATTAAAACTGGTGTTCCTCTTCTCCTGTATTAGTAGCAGATGGAGGTAGATTTTACAAATAATAGGTGGCTTTTTATGCTGTTCTGCTCTGGCTACTCCATTTTTGTAAACCTCAAGCATCTTCCAGCAACCTGTGGGCTTTGCCAAGCAGAGCCTGCTCCTCCCTGAGCTCTGGCTGAGGAAAGGCTTCCCATTAGCATCACCAGCTGATAAACAGAACTCCATCAATGCCTCCAAAGGACAGAGCTCTCAAGTACTGGGACACAGCAGCAGCAGCACTGCTGAATGCTGATAGCTGTCTGAACTGGTGGCAGAAACAGTGGTGAATATTTATTGTGTATTTATTTCTCCTCAGTCCCCAATGCAGAAAAGACTTCAGCATTATGATCCATTGTAGTGGATCTTGTGCAGAGGACTTTGTGCCATAAAAACATTGTTTATCTCAGGTTTAACTAAAAGGTGCTCTCAGCCTCAGTTCTCCTTCAGGGGGCATTGCACATTGATTACTTGTTATACCCAGGTGAGCTTTAAGTTGTAACATTTACAGGAAACGTGGCTGAAGCTTCCCCCTTTTGGAGGTAAAGATGCAATATTTGCATTTCTTAGCACTGACTCACACAACTGCCTTGGAATCAAGTTTTTAAAAATGACAGAATGGTAAACGCATTGTTTTCCCCTTCTCTCAACTCTGCATTTCCTTTGCACTGATCAAATCAAACAGCAGTGACATTTCAAAGTTTTCCTGGATGGCAGAATTAGAAATGCTCCTTTTCAGAGGAGCCTGTGAGAGGCAGTTTAAACATCGCATGCGGCTGTTCCGGTAGGAAGTTGTTTAACTTGTCGAAATCTCTCTTTTACTGCAGAACCTCTATTGAAAATGACAAATTGCTTAAAGCAGTTTCCATGTTAGACTTTAAAAAATTCAGTTTCTTTCCACCCAGAACACGTGGAAGGCATTTGTGCACTTGCCTGACTGTTTCTCTGTCCTAAGGCTCCCACTCAGTGGCTTTGGACTTCATGTAATTTTCACATGCAGCTGCTTGGGTTTGTTTTCCTCAGCTTTCCATAGAATGGGATTTTCTCCTGCCTTAGCTTAGCTCTGAAAACTCAAATATCTGCCTGGTTCAGGCTTGGGCGACCATGGAGTGAGCAGAGGAGAGACACTCCAAAGTCTGTGCTTTTTAGAAGTGATGCTCAGAGCATTACAAAATCCAAAATTTAAGCTGGAGAGTCTGGGTCCACAGCCAAGGTGTTGTAATGTCCTTTAAAAGCATTGAGCAGTGTTAATGCTTCACAAAATGACAAAGCATCTTTTGCTTAAACATTTTCAACTACTTCTCTGTAGCTGTCACTGTAGCAAAGGACATCCATGGCAGGTACCAGGTACTGAGCCAGGCAGTTGGCTGTAACTGCTGTAAAAAATAACAATTGTTCAGTTCAAAAGGTTTTTTCTTTTTCTTGTTAAGAAATCTTTCAGGTTGTCATTGTGCCCAGGATGCCCTGCACAGGGCAGCACTCTGTGCAGTGTGTATCCATGAGCAGGCATTGCCAGGCTGTGCATTTGGGCTTTTGAAAGCAGAGAGGTTGCAGAAGAGGAGCAATTGTCCTCAGCAATGCTCAATAAATGGCAGGCTCCAGAAATAAAGTGGAAATTATTATCAAGTGGAACCCTGACAGGCTGAGATGAGGCTTTCTGTGCCCTTCCTTTTGCCTGGAGTGAGTTTCAATGGTGTGTTGGTTTGCAGAGCTGTTTTTGGGTGGCTCTGTGGATGGAGGCTGGTCCTTGCCCAGGGCAGAAGCAGAGGCTCTGTGTGTGTGTGTGTGTCCCCTCCTGGCTGCAGGGCAGGCTCTGGGCTGTGCCCAGCTCTGTGCAGCCCAGGGCACAAGCTGTTCCCTGCCTGCCTGGAAGGTGCTTTGCCCCAAATGGCACCAGATGAGAGGAAGCATTGCCCCACTGCTCATTGAGACAACCCTCTTGCTCAAGAGGGATGATTACTGAGTTAGACAGCAGTCAGGAGGGGATCTGAGGACAATCCAGATGCTTTCTATAACTCCCAGGCATGTCACATCCTGGCATTTCTATTTTTACCCACTTTTCCTCTAATACTTTCTTTTATCTGTTGTGATTCCTTCAGTTTTGGCAGGTTTGGGCTGATGTGATATTTTAACTTTCTTTTTGTAGCTATGCCTTTATTTGCCAGTTAACATTTTGCTACAGTGTTGTTTTTCCTCAGTTTCCATAGTTTAAAAAGTTACAAATCTTCTGGGTTGTGTTTTTGTTTTTCTTTCTGTGAATGGTTTTGGAAATGACAGTGTTGCTGGATGCTGTTGGGTTTGGTGTAGGATGTGTCACAGCAGACTCAGGTGAGCTGTTCTCTCAGCTGCTTTCCTGATGCAAATACTGGTTAATATAATCTGCTTTAGAGGATAGCCCTAGAAACAGGCACCTGCTGGGAAGAATAACCCATTTGTGGGGGAGTGTCCTGGTCCCTTGTAGGCAGAGGGCAGTTTTTGCCTGAGAGCTGGAGCCTTTGTGTACCTTGTTTATAGTGTTTGTTTCCTTTTGTGGAATATCAGATGCTGCCTTTGGCTCATCTTGTTATGTGTAGAAATGTCTGATCCATTTCTGAACCCTGCAGAGCTCCCTGATACCAGGCATAAAACATTTTTTTAATGGGCATTAAGCCTGCCTTGCTGGTTGTGATGTCTCTGGCTAATAAAACCACTGCACCCCAAATACCCTGCAGATACAGATATCTGTTTCAGAAGCAGCTTCTTTAGTTATGTAACAATGTGAGAGCTTTAATCCCTTTCCTCTTGCAGGCAGCCTGGATCTCTTTCTGCTTGTCCAGCAGCCAGCATTGTCACCAGCAGCACTGGGCTGCTGCTGTGCTTCCACAGTTTCCTACCCATGGTTAATAATTAACCCATTTCTTTAATAATGGTGCCACGTTTGACCTTTTTTCTTTTCTGCTCTCCAATTGCAATCCAGATTAAACTGAACCTCTTCCCAGCAAAACACTGGAGTTAATATTCCACCAGAGGTGTGCTGATAAACCCTTTCATTACCTGGAAAAAAGTTAGCCTGATATGCTTGATTTAATATCTCAGGTCAAGAGAATGCACCAAAATACAGGAGTGAGTGCCTTTAAAATGCAAACTGAGCTCACAGGTTCAGTTTCCTCACCAGCAGTGTTTATCATAATTGACATACCAGCAAGTTTTTCTCTTTGAGGGGGTTGTTTGATTTTTAGAGAATACAGACCCACATTCTTTGTGAATTTGCACAAGCCAGGAGGGGGCACAGGCTCTGCCTCAGCCTCAATGTCTCACTTTGTCCCCTGTCCCTGAGAGGGTGGTGGTTTCAGAGGGTGAGTGCCTGGCTGGGGATGTGGTGCTGGGCAGCTGCTGCAGCTTGGTAAGGTCGGGTCTAAAGGCAGCACAGGCAGAGTGAGCAGCACTCACCCCTCTGCCAGCAGGCAAACACTGCCAGGGTTTGGTGCATTCCTAGGTATGGGCATGGCAAATCACACAGCATTAAAATTAATGAACCTTCCTGCAGTTTTAACTAGAATGAAAACTGTTGCAAAACTCATGTACTGAATAACACCCAAGCCTGTTGTACTGGGAAGAGATGGGTGAAGCCACTGGGGCTTAGCTCCTGCATTGCTCCCCTTTCAAAGATGACATGTTTTGATTTATCTTCCTTTCCCAGAACCTTCCTTCAGCGTTAGAAAAGCAATGCTTATCATCACTGTTGTTGGGAGCCTGTGCAGCAGTTTGAATTACTGCCTTTCCCTTTCTAGGGCTGTGTAAACCAGCATAAATCTGTACATTACACCAATTTACATTTGGTGGGATTTGTCCTGACACGTCCAAAGCTTCTGACTCTTGATTCTTTGTATGAGCAACTCCTTTAACATGGAGCCCTGGGGACAAGACCCAATTTAAAATAAAGTTGTGCAGGTAAAAGCAGAAAGGCATGGACTGTGTGCCTGTGGTCTACAGCTGAACTAGCTGAGGAGTTTAAATCCTGCTCTACATTTCATCTCAAGTGCTGCTCTCCTAAAGGCAGTGCCAACTTCTGGCCTCAGCCTTGCCTTGGCCAGGACAGGAGCAGTTGTGTGTGAGCACCCAGGATCTCACAGCAGGAAGAGGCTGATAACAGCAATTCCTCAGCTGCTTGCAGGATGAATCTCTGTTGCTCTTATCCTTTTATTTAGGTTAGCCTCGCTTTTTGAATTAAAATATGCATGCACAAATCACTTCAAGTTCTTGTTGATGTGGTTTTTGGGTTCTGTTATTATTTTTTATATTTTTTTTTACTCTGCCTAGTTTGCATTTCTCTGTTTGACAACAAGGTAGTTTTAAGTAAAGTGTAAACTATAAAACTTCCATTAACTCCATCAAGGGGATAGCAATGACCCCCAGCTACCTCTGTGAAATACCTTGGCTTGAAAAGTTTACTACATTGGCTTTATAAGATTGAAAGCTTTGTGCCCCAGATGAAAGGAAGGCTTTGCTGTAAAGCTCTGTTCCTTACTAATCTGGCTGGTTCTGAAGTTAGATGCAAACTAACTTGCTGTGTGCTTTGTAAACCTCTAAGGGGAAAGTTGGACATGTGTGAATAGCTGAGTGATGTATTAAATAAATGAACCAAGGAAATGTGCCATCATCACTTGAGAGAGACTTTTGTCACTTGGGACTGATTTTTCAAAGGATCTAATTTCTAATTCTAATAATGAGATTTTTAAATATGTACTGAGCCTCTTAAAATTGGTATCTCTAAAGGGCCAGATTTTAAGTGCCACCTAAAATATACAGGTTTTTAATGGGGGATTTTCTGTATATATGCACATAGTAGAAATTCATCACTATAGAGTCAACAACTAGAAACTTTTGTGGAAAAAACTTAGTCTATTGCCAGTTCTGGCCTGACACTTTATTTTTCTTAGATACTTTTGTAATTCTTTTTATGGATACTGAATTACTTCTGTGACATACCACGTTGCAGACAAGGGCAAAAGTTTAGCAATCTGCCGTGCAGAAGGGCTGATTTCATTGCCAGCTGCTGATTCTGGCTGTGCAGCTCTTGTACCAGCCAATTAAACCACACTCATTACAGCCTTTGTGGTTTGGAAGTGAAGGGTTCCTGCCTTTAACTCGTAGTTTTACAGGATGTTGGTTTAGGCTGGAGGTTTGTAAAGCTTGAAATCTTATATTTTCCTCTGCTGTGTGCTGCAGGGGTAGGGGAGGTGAAGAAGGAGAGCTCCACAGAGAGTGAAGGGGGAATGTGAACCTCTGTCTTAGAGCACTATGAACCTGCAGGCACCTCCTAAAATTTTCATGGAATACCATAATATCTGTGTGCCAGCTGCTACAGACAGGAATGGTCTTGGAAAAATAAATTCCAGTGGTGTAGGAAGTGCTGAGCATCCCTTCATAAACATCTTCCTTCAGCTCCCCAGCCACAGATTTTTGCCTGCCAGCCTCATGGGGAAATCCTGCCATGCTTACAGTCCAGCCTGGGAAAGCTGCTGGGCAAAGCAGGGAGGAGGCAGAGATGGAGGAGGAATGTGACCCTCTGAGCTGTGACTGTGCTATTTTAAAGTCAAACCTAATTTTTAGCTCTCCATAAACAAATCTCCGTGCCAGCCTCTTGTGTAGCTCAGAAATCACTTCTGTAGCTCAGAAATCACTCGTGTCTGCTGCTCCTTAGCTGTGTCCTCTGCAGGTACCACTGGGAGAAAAGCTGACCTCTCCTTCCCCAAATGCATCTTTGCACTGGAGAGGACCTTTGGAGAGATGCTTTGCAGGGGGATAAACCCTTCAGCTCTTTGGATGTTGCATGACACCTTCTTTAAACAGATCTAATGGACTGAGTGGGATGCAGGTTACTGTGGGAGCTGTGTCCTTCACTCATGCATCCAAGGGACTGTCTTTGCCCCCAGTACTGTCATATCTGACCTATAAATGCAGTATTTTCCTTGCAATTACCACGTGCAGCATGGGCAGGGAAGCAGCAGGGAGCCTGTCCCTCCTGAGGGTCACTGATGTTTAGTTTCCTTACAACATTATTGCCATGTGGATTTTAACTGGGAAACTTCAGTGAAAACCACACACACTGCTGTGAAAATTCATACTTAGTAACAAGTAAACAAGTGATCCTGCAGTCTGACTGAGTCAGGAAATTCCCTCCAGACCTTATGGGGAGGAGGAGCTTTGCATTTTTCTTGTCCCTCGTTTATTTTTAGTCTCGCCTCTAACATTGCTGATAGTGCCATTACAGCCCTGCAGATTAAAGCCCCAGCATGGGGTGCAGTTGAAAGAACCATGCTGCAAAGCAGTCAAAACCTCCAGGATTTTCCAGCTGTGTCATGCTACAGGCAATTACTTTAGTCCATTATTTGCCTGCCTGGGCACAGCTCAGTTGTGTGAAAGTTTTTGATTTTCTGGTGCATCCCTTGTCAGAGGCCATGTCTTCAGTGACTCTGTTCTTGTCACCTGAAAGTGCCATATTTGTGATGCTAATATTTTGGGTGTAACAGCTGTCTTTTTAAGCCTTTTCCTCCCTCAAATATATTTTGTTCTGAGGGTTTGTTGTATTTTAGAGTGGAGTTTAAGAATTTAAGTGCTGTAAAGCTCCCATCACTGATAACCTTGGTTTGAAGCTGTCAGTAACTCTCACAGGGTTTTGGATATCTTGGAGGAGACAGTTTTGGCAGCAGCACCCATTTGCAATGATGATTTACCCAAGAGCTCTTGGCATTTCAGGAGGGTTTTTTTTTGCCATGGCTGACTGTGCTAGTCAAAAGGAGGGTATTTAAGTCAAGTAATTATTGTTGGGTTTTCCTCATTTGCTGACCTGCTAGCCAAAGCCCTCAGACATGGCAGAGGATGTTATTCAGGACTGCCCAGAGCTTGAAAACTCTTAGAAATAGCAGTTTTTGTGAAGAGCTGCTGTGCAGTCTTGGTTGTACTGCATCCATTTAATAGAAAACAATTTTATCCAAAGTATGAATCCAAGATCATTTATCCTCTCCAGCAGCAGAATCTGTACCTGATCTGTGATGAGAGAGGTGATGGAACAGAATCAAATGCTCACTGTGGAGGTGGGGAAATGTCACTTATTTTGGCAGAGCAAGGCTGGGGGAGCCTGTGGCAGACAGAGCAGTGCTGACAGTGCAGGACCCAGGAACTGTGCATCCAAAGCTGGGCTGCCTTGGCTTGGAGAGCTCTCATCCATCATTCTTTCCAGCACCTTGTGGATATATTGTAAGGTGTGTCCTCAAACAGGTGCTGAGGAATCTGATTCTGGAATGAGGGCCTGGCTGTGCTCAGCCCTGCTGCTGCCTTGGGTTTACCCAAAATGCCACAAATGTTCTGGGTTGTGGAGAAGGATCTGCTCTCTCACAGGGAACCTGAGGAACGTGTTGGAAGACAAGAGCAGCTGCTTTGCTGTTTGGGGTTTTTGTTGTAGATTTCTGCCAAGCATCTGTTCTGCTCAGCCTTTCTATACCTGAGCAGCTTTAACAAAACCATTTTGTTTTCAGTTGAACTGGCTGTTGGGTTTGCTTTATTTTTAAACAAAGCAAGATCTCTGGGGACTGGTGCCTGTTGAAGTCTCTCTGTGCTAACATAGAAAGGTTCTCAGTTAAAATGCAGCTGAAAAATAATGTAAAAGTACAACAGTGTGTGCCAGGGTGGTTACAGAAACTGAGATCTGTTTCTTTGCTTGGGAATTTTGGATTAAAGTCTGTTGTTACATGAAAATCCAAATGACAAGTTTCATTCAGTCTCCATTATTCATGCAGTGAATACCTCTTAGACTCCCCATAAATATGTCCTTTTCTAGACTTAGAATGAGTAGACAAACACTATGTGTTTATACCAAATGCTGGAGGATTTAGGAGTAACTACTATGTGGCTTGAAGTAACAATATACACAATGTATTGTATATTTTTGTATTTGGTCTATGTTCAGTATAAGATTAAATGCATGGGCTTTAAAAGAAAAATCTTTCCAATGCTGAAAGCAAAAAGCATCATCTATAATGGGACTTTACAGTATATAGAATTTTTAAGAGCAGTTTATAATTTCCTTAATATATTTTCCATGTAGAAGTATGCATTTTGCACTTCAAGTAAGATTCTGTTGGTTGCACTTAGCAGCAAACAGCTGGGGATTCTAGTGCCTTAACCACACAGCAACTGCTAATTAAAAATATATAATTCTACCCTGATTAGCTTATAATGATTATAATCCCCTTAAATTTGATTATTACCACAGCGTGGTAACCTCAGCCACCCCCTGTTTCATTGTGGGGCCTGTGAGTAACAAAACTAGTCATTAAGAGCTGATAGCTGGCTCCTGAGGGATTTCTTCCCAGAGAGGAGCACAGGGGAATAAAGGGACCCTGTTCCTGTGGGGCTCTGGACATGCCTGGTTGGAGTTTGGGTTTTTTTGTTCATGTTGCAACAGACAAGCAGTGCACTTAGTTCTTGGCAGTAGTGAATTTTCTTCAATGCTACTTTGGCTCTGATAAATTTATTCTTGTCTTCTCATCTGAACTTTCTCTCTCTCTCTCTCTTTTTTTTTTTTTTTTTTTTTTTTAAACACCTGGTCAACGTTGCAAAACAAAAAAGCTTTACAAAACATAAAAGTCATGCTTTCAGCCCTAGGATTGTTTTGCTTTCATCTTGTGCCCATCTGCTTGTCCTTCACCAGTTTTTTTTCCTCAAAATATTTTGTAGCTCTTGATGGCAGGGAATGGCCTCCTCCTTTCCTCTGCAGCACCTGGGTGACACTGTAGGGCAGAGCAGTAATAAATAACTGCTGCTGAAGAGTTTGGAAACCCTGAGTTCTGGGCAGTTCCTTCCCTTTTTTGTGCATGAAGAGAGACTGTGCCAGAGATGCCCTAATGTGAAAGTGTCAGAGTCACTTAGAGTTCACCTCTGACTTTGGGATCTGGTATTAATGGAAGAGCTGAAAGGCCAGTTTTAATATACACAGGAGATAACAGAACCTGTCATTAAAAAAAGAAATAACATCTCCCAGAGCACACAGAAGGGACTGCATCAGTGTGGTCAGTAGCAAAGTGCTTGGGCAGGGCAGGGCTGGTGCTTGTCCCAAAGGTTTGTGCAGCAGAGATGTGCTGGGCAGTGAGAGATGAGTTTCTCCCAAGATCTCTTTTTTAAAGCAAATTAATTATGAATTATTCTGTATCTTGAATACCAGAGCCTGGATGTCTTACTGTGTAGCTGTTTTACTTCAGAGATCAGGGCAAGCCTAGGTATCTCATACAAGAGATAAAGGAAAGAGTTTTATTTTTTTTCCTTAGCATCATTCTGATTATTCTCCTTATCTTTTTTAATTGCTTGGTTGGTTGGTTGTGGTGTTCTGGATTTCGAGAAATTTATTTATTAAGATTGACACAAGAATTTTAGTACATTTTTAAAAAAAGTATATAATTTATGTAAGATTTTGATGCCCAGATGTTCCCTTCCAGTTTCATTACACCACATATGGACATTTGCATGCAAATAAAAGGAAATGTCTTCTGTCTGTGTGGATAATTGATAGTTATTCATTAAGTAAAGTCAGCTAATATAATGCCTGTTAATTTTAAAGCTCTCCTGTGGTTGGCAGGGAGCTGAAGGTATCGATCAGAGACTGAGAGATGCAGTTCCCTGCAGCTCTGAAGGATGCTCTCTGCTCTGAGAGCCCACAGTTAACTTGTTCTTGGGTAAAAGAGAAAATTTTGGTGATTTTTTTGGCTTCCACTCTGCCAGAGGAGTGCAATGTCTGTACAAAGCAGAGCAGCAGAGATTTATGATCCTGCTGGTGAAGGGGTGACTTGCACTGCTGTGGCTCTTGTATCTCAGAAGTTAATCACAGCTTCTCTCCGTGTTGCTGGGTTACATTGCTTTGAGAAAAAACAGAAACTGCTATGAACAGTATGAATAGCCCAAACCACAAGTCCCACTGAGATTACAGCCAGCTCCTCCTAAAGGAAACGGATTCAACCACCAACATAGTTTTTCATTAGATGATTTTTTTTTCTCTGAGTGAACAAAATACCCCTATTGTGGCATAATTGTTTAGTTTTTGGAGATGTAGGCAGAGTTGCAGCTACACGACTGTTTGAAATAATAATTCAACTAGATGAGGGGGGAGGGCAGAGAGACATTTGGCTTTTTATTACATTTTGTAGCATGTTGCAGACTAATGCAGCAGGTTTTAATTTTCTTGGTTTCTGTGCGTTTTGGCTCTGCAGAGGGGGGAAGGAGGAAAGTCTGTCTTGCATTTCAGGACAAATCTAAATCTGATGGTCAAAAGTTTTGGCTATCTGATTGAAACCTTTTGTTGCTGAGACTGAGTGACTCTACCAGGCTGGCAGGGCTGAAGTGATTTCTGTCCTGGTTTCAGTGTTTTGAACTGGTAAAACATATTTACTTGTGGTTAATGGGAAAGCTAATACTTTCATTGTAGCAATATGATAATGGCTAAAAATCAAACAGAGTTGTAAGTGGGGAAAATAAAGTATAGAAAAAACATGGAAGCAGAGTTTGGACCCACAGATGTAATTCAATAAAAGCAAGTTTTGATTTCTGGTACCTTGATCTTTCATACCAGAAACACCCAGAGTTGTGCCCAGTTCTTCAAGTTGTACAAAATGATGGTGATTTTCAGAAATTTAATTAAACAGAAGATGGTGAAGTTTACAATATTAATGCTTGACATCTGAAATTAGTTGTATGTCTTAGTTGAAGGGTCAGAAATTGCTTTGGTCCATTTTTTTCCCTGCTCTTGTATTGACAAAGTACATCAGTCATCAACAAAAGATGCTGCTGTTTCATCCAGATGGACTCATCAAAAGGCAGCATTTACTTTGGGGTTTAGGAGGTGCAGACAATTAGGAATTTTAAAAAATTATCCAGGAGTGGGGGATCTTGGATCCATGGTTGTTGGTGTGAAGAAAAGACAACAGTTTCTAAAAAAGTGTTTGACTATCTACCCACTGGAAACTTGATTCAAACAGCAACACAGGGATATTCCCATCAGTTTTTATTTTACAAATCCCTGTTGTGTTCATGTACTGTCTAGGCTAAATATAGCAACAATACTTTAGGAAAAATTTAAATATAGGGTTGGCCAGCCCTTGTTTCTTTGTAGACTTTTCTCATGGGAATTATCTGGCTGGTTACACCATGACCACCAAACATCAGACAATGCAAGGAACTTCTTCTCCTTGCCCCACTTTATTTCCATCTCTCTTCCCAAAGGCAGTCCCTTGGAGTGGTGGCTGTGGTTTGCTTATTGTTTTTTTTCATCTAGGAATTTTGTGAGAAAACTCTTGGACTTACTCATAAAGGTCTGTCTAACATCTGATCTTTGCTAGAAAGTTTTCCAGAGAAAGCTGCGCTGTGTTTGTTTGGAATCCCCTTGGGAATTAATAACAAATAAGGGAGTAAAATTAATTTGTTGACCTTCTTCAAAAGCTGCTAAGCACCTCATGAGATGTTCCATGGCCATTGCTGGGTGGCTGTTACAATGAAAACTGCACTGTGAGCCTGCCCATGTTTAGGGTCTCTTTTTGGCAGGATCTCTTCAGAGCTTTGGAAAGCCAGTGGTGTGCAGTAGGCAAGTAAGCAATGTCTTTGCATGATTTTGGATTTAAATACTCTCATTTATTTGGTCTTTAATGTTTTACTAACCATCTAAACCAGTTTAGATTGCAGCTAGAGATTCAGCAGCAGAACCAGATAAACCAGTATGTTTTGCTGCCCTGAACATTTGTTGATAGGGAGATACTCCAGGCACTCCTGTGTGCTCTTGCAGGGAGCTGGGCTGGAGAGGAACAAGCACAGAGCCCTGGCAAGCCAGAGCAGAAGGTGAAACTCCAAAAGAGGTGGAAAACATCCAGAAAAGACATACTTCAAAAGGAGTTTTTCTAATGAAAATAATCCATCATGAGGAAATGAGTATGTTTGAGGGTTATTCAGCAAGTGGGAATACAGCTCCAGAAACTGATACAAGTAAACTTCATCTGAATTGCATAGGAAATTAATACAGACAGTTGATTAAAAATATGACAGAACTTTGAATTTTAAACTTCATAAAAAGGGCAAATAAAATGTTTCCATAAGGAAAGACAAACTTGTAAAAGACAAATCAGAGTGGAAAATAGATAGCAAGTTAATCATTTAAAAACAAACAAACAAAGCCTTCAAACCTGTTAAAAGCAATGAAAAAAAGGGAAATTGCTTTTAGAGCATATGAGATGGATTGTGACTGTTGCTGCAGTGGCCTGTGGTCACGTGAGGTTTTTGGAAATTAAGTCTGCTGCTGCTTCTGGTCACTGCTGTCATCTGGAGCGTGGGGATGTGTGTGACCCCAGGTGATCCCAGAGCAGCTGCCATGCCTGAGCCTCTGACTCCTGCATTGCACACTTTGCTGCAGGGGGCTGGGGTGAAAATTCAGGACTACAAAATTACCCAAACATACAATTTGATGGAAAAGTACCCACACAGGCAGCTCAGGACCTTTGGTGTGGATTCATGGGGTGCAGAGATGGGCAGAGTGAGGAGCAGCCACAGCCCAGCTTGATTTCTGCCTTTTCCCTGCAGTGTCAGCAATTCAGATGCAGGCACTGGGGCAAAATCTGAGCAAGGCACTGCTTCCAAGGGCTCTGGAGATGCTCTGCCCTCCCTGGTCTTGCCTGGAGTGGGAAAGCTGTGTCATGACATGAGGCTGGGCAAGTTTGTCTCCAGGACAGAGGCAGGGGTAGCTCCCACCCTTGCTCCTGCAGCAGAACAGTGAGGGGATTTGTGTAGAGCTCCCTACAACTGTGCAAAGCTGAGAATGCTGCCTCCAGGGCTGTAGGCTCCTGGGCTTCTTTGATTTAACTTGCATAATTATGTGAGACTGCTTGTGTGGGGTGTATTAACCATTGCAAAGCAAATGAAGTTGTTTTAGAGCCATAGAATCATTAAAGTTGAAAAAATCCTCCAAGATCATCAAGGCCAACCTTCAAATAAATGCACCATGCCCACCAAGTCATGTCATGGAGTGCCATGTCTCCTCCTTTTTTAACACTTTCAGGGATGGTGACTCCACAGTTTCCCTGAGAAGCCTGTTCCAATGCTTGACTATTTTTTCAGTGAAGAAATTTTTTCTAATATCTAGCCTTGTCCTAGAGGGGAAATGTTTTGTGATCTCTTGCTTTTAATATGGGGGATGTGCATAACATAATTTTCTTTCTGTGGTTTTTGAGGCAGAAGATTTTTGACCTGCTGTGCTTTGAGGTGCAAACTGATCCCCCATATCTGCAAAAAGATCACTCTTTTATAAAAGGGGCCTGTTGGGCACTGCAGCAGCAGATGGTGGAGTGGCAATTATCAATGGCCCTGGCACACCAGAGCCAGGTCAAAGCAGAGGCTCAAGAATTAACATAGAAAATGCCTGGGGTGTGCAGAGTGAAGTAATTTACCTGTGTGTGAGACTCCTCACACCCACAGCTCTCAGCACTCCCATCATCATGTAGCCTCAGGGAGTGGCAGGGCTATTTACATTGATAAGGAAATGTCAGCTTGTATCATATGAAATGTATTATTGTTTTTATACACACACAGACACAAAGATGTATATGGAATCTCTATCCTGCTCCTTGGCAGCCAGCTTTATGAGGAAATGTTTGTCAAACTGAAGGTAACTGTGATGCAAGTTCCCATAGCAATAAAAGAATGTTCAACGTGCCCAGCTGCTCTGAATGTAATAAATTGTGTCTCAGGGCTGCAGGTGTGCAGCAGTATCTGGGGTTTGGTTTTGGTATTATTTTGTTCATGGATCTTTAAAGTGAATGTGTGTGCTTGTCAGTGTGCAACACTTTTTGTAAGTACATGCTCTAGAGGGAAGGTGAAGGTGTCTTACAGAACATGGGTTTGTCTTTTCATGTTGCAATTAAAAAAGTCTGGAGGGCTGCCCAAAGGACAGCACCCATCACCTGGGGAAAATGAGGTTATCTCATGGGAGTTGGGCAGCTCATCAACTGCATTCCTGGGAGAACAGAGGTTCCCTGCTTGTAAATTGTGGGAAGGTGGTTTGTAAGGATGGTGCAGAAGGCAATTGTCCTCACTGAATTACAGCTGTACTGATTCAGAGAAGTGGAGACAGCCTTGCCTGCCCAATGGGGATGGGGATTATAAATGAGTGGGGCAGCTGGACACACGTTACAGCTGGAGTTTGGGATGGAGCCTGCTGCAGTTTGGGATGGAATCTGCTTGCTGTGCTGTGAAGAGGAAGAGACGTGGTCATGCGAGGGGACACAAGGTAAGAAGATGTTGGGGGGACGGCTTGGGTTAAGCCAGTCGTGCAGAAGGAAACTTGCAGAGAGGAGTCAGTGCTTGTGGAGCTGCCTGTAAGAAAAGGAGTTAATGCTGTGTCAAGCAGCTAATGAGGAAAGGAGTTGCTTGAGAAGCTTTGAATAAAGGGTGGTGATAGTGCCAGTCCAGTCCATCTTGATATAATTGCTACAGTAAATGGCAGCAGGCTTTGGTTTGGAGAAGGCTAATTGCCATTTGGAAGATAGGATGTGTGTGTGTATGTATGTATAATTTTATCCACTGAAATTTCTGCAATCTTCTGAATTTTTCTGGTGTGTAAGCTCAGCTGAACCTTAGGCAAAATGCTTGTTGACCTGGGGGCACTCTGCTATCTCAGCTCCTGGTTGATCAGAGGAGGTGTAAAATCCTTCCTGGTCAGAGACATTTGGCAATCATACTCCAGAAATACATAGTGCTGGTTTTCTCAAGTTATAATTTCATGACAAAGTTTTGCCAAAGCTTTTCCTAGTGCCTTTACCAAAACACATTAGTGAAGAAAAGCAATCAACCAGCCTATTCCCAAATATATTAGTGATGGTCTTCCACATGCAGCAGTCTTCAAAGTTTTTTTTTCATTTTTTTTATTTATTTTGTGAATTAGAAATTTTGCTACACAACTTTTCACTAGGTCTGCATGTTTTTTTTTGCCACCTTTCTTCCCTTGCTACATGTTCTTTGTTGCCAAACTGGATTCTCACAAGGTGGTATTCATTCTTCTCACCCCCAGGGCTATATTGGGTGAGTTTGGGCCCCTGCCAGCATTGGAGATAGCTGGGTTAGTCCCAAGCAATCCATTACAATTTGCATACTGATGAAGGTGGGGCACTGTCTCTCATTTAATGTTGTGAAGTGAAATAATTATTTTCCAACCCAGTGACCTGACATGGCTTTATAATTAATTTTTGTAATTGGTGGAACACATACTTTCTAATGATACCAGCCAGTTGTCTGCCAGGACACTGATGTATTTACTGCCAGATTGCTGCTTTTGACTAAAATCAACAGTTCTACTCTTTGAGCACTGGATGTTCCATGTCTCTGTCAGAGTAGTATTTAATTGACTTACAAGGTTTACCCAGAAGTGGTTGGCTAGCCTTGTAAACACCACTTCTGTGGAAATATATTTGCAGTAGCTGGCAAGCTTGGTATAAATTTTGTGTGAAATGTTGTTTTTAGTATTTGCAGGTGTTTCTTTGCCTCTCTCCCAGGGGAAATGTTCTTGTAGTGTTTGTGAAGCAGGGTTGTTTCTGCTGGGGGGCGCTGTTGATGGAGTAAAGTGTGTGTATGTATATATTTGTGTTTTCCATCTCTGCCAAGAGCTGCTGAGGGGTCACCAGTAGCTCCTCAGGGCAATATTTAGCTCAGCTCTGGACATAAAATAACCTAGTAGAGTGTGTTCATCCTTGAGATGGGCATGAGAAATTAGCAGTGATTTGTTGGATGAAGATTGCTTATCCAATAGTTCAAATCTGATAGGGGTGAATAGTTGGTTTCCTCAGGTGATTTCCAGGTTTTCTGCTTTGTTGGGAGCTTCTGTTCAAAACTGTTCTTATTTCTAGCATTCATTATCTTTCCCAACAGGGAAACCACTTTGTGTTTAGTAAAAGGGTGAGGCAGAATCACCTTTGATGAAAATGTTGGTTCAAAGCCATTTCATTACAAACCAGTGCAAGTTCCAGCAGCACTTTGGCATTTTGCTTGCAAATGTCAGCAGCCAGCCTGAGAGATGTGCACAAACCACTGCAATCAAGCTGCAAAAGTGCTTGAATAAGAAAATATTACCTTGTAGGTGATTATGTGGTGGGAAATAACTCTAGATGATAAAGCTGGAGGGTCTCCTGGCACAGATGGTATTTTAATTTGTGAAAAAAAAACCATATTTTGGGGACTGGGCTCACATGTACTGAGCCACAGGTCTGTGGTGGCCAGAGATGTCCCTTTCCAGGTCCATGGGAAGATGATGGCAATTTGTCCACATCCATGGGTCAGTGGGGTGGGGATTGGTGCAGGTTGAGTTTAGGGGATGTTCTTACTGTTGTCCCATTCAGCTGATGGGTTTATATCATCTTGAAGCCTGTGGGAAGCTGTGTGTGTCTGGTTTTTTGCCCAACCAACCCTGTATAAATTCTAATATGCATTCTGCAGAATTTCTGGTGGAAATGTATAGGAATTTCTGGTGGAAATTCTAATAGGCATTCTGCACAGACAGCAAGAGATGGTTTCTGGCCTAGGCTGTGGTGGAGGGAGGTTTGAGTCAGAGGGGTTATTTTGTGTTTTAGCATTTCCCAGCTGATGTGGCTGAAAACACCTTCCTGCTCTGTCCCTCGTGGATGTGGCTGAGGGATGCTTTGAGAAAAGCCCATGCAGATGTGACTGTGAGAGCTGTAATTAATGAATCCTGGGTTATTTCCTGCTCCAAGCAGGGAAGGGGACAGGAACTGAGAGGGCATTGCCCCCAGGCAGTGAGTTTGGGGCTTGTGAAGGGGGTGAGAAAAGGGTTCAGGTGCTTCCCTTCGGGTGTGATCCTCTCACATGTGTCCCTTGTGTTCTCCCAGCATCACTTTGCTGCCCTGCTGTTGCTGAGCTGCTTTTCCTGCCTGCTCTGCACCTTGATTTTGTGTGTGGCTGCACAGAATTTGACACATCAGCAGCAGGAATGGGTCAGGCAGACCAGGATTGCTGCTTCCACCCTCCAGTGATGATTTTGGTTTCAGTGCACATCAAACTGCCACCAAGGGGAACAGAGCTGAGAGCTTAAATATTGGCCAAAAATATACTGTCATATGAGGAAATGTACTGACTGATGGAGCTGACTGTGGGAAAAATAGCAGCTATTTCAGATTTCAAGGTGTGAGGAAATTCTTACTTTACCTAGTGCTAATTTGTAAATTGTAACCACATGAGTGTGGCTGTTGCAATTCAGGAATGGCATATACAACCCTCTTGATGGATGCTGTGCATTTCATGTCAACCACATAACCTGCCTTGGGCTGGTTTTTAAAATATCCCTTTTGAGCTGAAATTTTTTCTGGACCTCTCTTTAATTTTGGGTGGCCAGTGTGGATTGTAGCAACCCAGCACAGCAGGGATGAGTAATAGGAGAGACAGTGTTATTTCTGAATTTCCCTGTCTTTGAACACTGAGGTTAGATACTTTGTTCTTTTGGCTGAAGTGGAAGCCTATGGTTTTATTCTTCTTGAATATGTGCATGTGTTTCAAGTCTGTGCTTTCCCATAAGTGGTTTGCTGTCCTTTTGGGAGGGAAAAAAAAAATAAAAGGGAGTTGGAAGCATCTTTTAGATTCCAGTTGCTTTTGAAATCTCACTGGGAGGAATGGGTTGAAGAAGAGCTGTGGTGCTACATAACATGGGAACCTCATCTCAGTTGTGTGTTCAGGGTAGATTTTGCTGCAGCCAAGTGCTCTGTTCCAGTGGTCTGGCAGGAACTCAACAATACTGGGTATTTTACTGTCAAGTAAATGTAAAACACAAACAGTGTTTGTGCAAGGGTGGCCTGTAATGTCAGTCACTCCAAACCTTGCTTTTGTTTTTTTTTTTTTTTTTGGAAATGCTTGGCTTGGGCAAGAAGAGTTTACCAAATAGGTTGATCCCATCTTCTGTTGAGACAGGGCTCTGCTGTGGGTGCTTTGGGAGCAAAAATCAGAGCAGTTTTCCTATAGACTAATGCAAAAATGTGAAAAATGGACATGTGAGGTGTCTGCAGCAAGAGGGGATGAGATGTGTCTGGGTGGAAATGCTGGGAGGTGAGTCCTGTTCTCACCTTTTTATGAGATGCTTCAATTCTCTTCCACGTTCACTGCCCTTTACCCATCCCTCTCCTAAAAAGACACAGAAATGCAAGACCATCACACCAGCATCTGCTTGATTATTGCCTGGGCATCTGTGTCACGCTTGAAAAATCTTATTCTGGGCTGGACATGTTTGTATAAACTCACAGCTTTGCCCAGCTGTCTGCTCCTGCCAGACAATCTCAGCCATTCTGCATCTGTCCTTGCCTTGTGTCAGGAGAGCTCCTTCTGAATTAAATTAAATTGAAGGGAGTTGTTTTCATTTTGTGTGACAGCTCTTAAATGGGAAATTTCCTTTTCTCCTTCACTTTTTTAGCACTGCATAGTTATGGTCCTGCTCATCTGGCAACTTCAGCTGAAGCTGCCCAGAACTTTGCTGCATCTCGGAGTGGGGAAGGTGAATTTTTTGTGAGTCAGTTTTGGGAGAGATGAACCTGTTGGTTTGCAGTCCCCAACCCCTTGGAAATGTCTTAATTGCCAAGATTTAAGGAAAGATCTGTGGGAAGAAGCTTCTTACAGAAAGAAGCTTGCTGCAGTTACATGGCCTTTGATTTTTATTTTTTTTCATTAAGGAATGAAACTGAATAAAATTTAGTTATATTTCCTTGGCATTTCCTCTGCAACAGTTCATTTATTATGTATAAACAGTGTTTTGTATTCCAGGTAATTTATATAATTACTGTGCCATTAAGTGTGTCTAGTTAGAATCAACAAAATTAGAAATTTGAGTGTCTGCAGTAGTGGTTGCCTGGCTATGTTATATCCTGGATGGGATTCCCATGTGAGATCCTTCCTTTCTCTTTTTTTTTTTTTTGTGTGTGTGAACCTTTAACACCAGCATGAGTTGCATTAACACTAAATGATTAAACAGGGAAAATATTTCATTGGAATGACATATATGTAAAACATGAATTCTTTAGTGATGTTATTAGAATATTTAATGTTTTCATTTCCTGGCCTCTGGGAATTTAGCTATGCAGCTTTAACATTGCACTCCAAAGGAAACAGGGAATGGTTTCCCCCTTGTTAATTCACAGAGCTGCTTGCCACAGGGTTTTACTGAGGGCCAAAATTCAATGTCTGAGACGATGCCAGTAATTAAATATACATGAACTGTTGGAGCAACTGAGATTAAGGCAAAAATCCACCCAAAACAAAACCCAGCCCTCTGAAAGCAAGAATATTGGATGGGATATGTCTTCATGCTTCAGGATATAAATCAATTTTAAGTTTGGATTTGGGGAGTGGGTTCTTCTGAAGCACATCAGGAGGAATTGCTATCCCTGCTCCACCCTTGTTCTGTGCCTCCTCTGCTCTCCCTGCCAGCAGAGATGTTTACCATGAAATATCAGAGCATCAAAGGTTTGTGAAAGAGAAGGGATTTATAAAAAAAAGGGATTTATCCTTTGTTTCCCCACTGTTTGTGGGGCTGTTTGCAGCTCCATCCTGGGTGCTGCTATAACACCAAGACCTGTTTGGTCAATTGGAACCAAATAATCTTTCAGGTCTGTTCCAGCCCAGGCCTTTCTGTGATTCTGTAGTTATTATCCATCTGTGTTCACTTGTCCCAGGCCATGATTTCCTCCTGGCCAAAAATGCATAATTAGGGACTGCAGGAGTGCTGGGGGATATCTGTGCCTGGGTGGGAAACTCTGCTGAACTGTTTAAAAAAATAATAATCTGAAATATTTCAAGTGTCTTTGTCTTTATGGGTTTTATGGGCCATCAGTCATCATACTGCTGTGCTTCCTCATGAAATCACTGCTCTGGGAATATTTCTGTGTTTTCAGCCAAGGACTCTCAGGCAGCCCATGGATGTCCTGAATTCTCCCACACTTCCCTATCAGCAGTTGTCCAAGATTTGATGGTTCTTCTTTCATTTATAAAGACTGGAAGCATTGTCAAGCCAGGCTTTCCTGAAATTTAAATATGCTTTTTGACTCTGTTTTCTTTGGAGTTTTTTGTTGCATTAGATTATAAAAACTTGGTGGATGAAAGTGAGTTGAGTTCCAGCTGGCACCAAAAAAAGAGGCAAAGCAAAGAACTGTGATTTCTTTTTCTTTCACCCAGGATCTTCCCCAGGTACTGTACTGTTCTTGGTTTTAGAAAACTGAATTTTCTGCAGGGGTTAGAGTTGGTTCATTCAGCTTTAGGCCTTTCTTTGCTCCATAGTGTTTTTTATAAGTTCCAGTCTGAGAGCACAATGCCCTTTTCCTTGTGAAAAAATGTGAAGCTGTAGAGGGAGGGGAAGGGAAAAAAAGAGCAGCAATGTTATTTCCTCCCTGAAGTCATCACCTACAGGGTTGGTACCAGTGGTATTCTAATAGATGAGGTGCTCTCCATCCAATATTGTGATAGAAATTCTTTGTGTGGGGGATCAGGGAAGTTGGGAAATAAAAACCACCAAAAAGAAACAAGAAAATACTGATTTGTGGTGGGAAGAAGGGGAAGGGCAAAATGTAATAAATGGGATAGTTAAATATTCAGTCCTGTCAACCTTGTGTAAGAACTCTTGGATCCTAATAAAATAATTCAGAATTCCTGGGTAAAAATCAGCTGTTCCTCATAAAGCTTTTGTCCAGCCAAATTGTAGTCAAGGGTTTTTTTTTTATGTTTTCTTGATTGTACATTCAAATCTTCTATTTGTTTTTAGAAAAGGGTTTGACTGATAAGGGATTGATTTTTAGGAAATTAGGGTGGCACATCAGTTTTGGGGCAATGACTTCCCTTTCTGTGTGGGTGCTTTGCTTCTGTGGAGAATAATAGATCAGGCTGCAACATCTGAGCAACTGCCTGAGTTTATTACTTAGCTGTGCTGCTTTCTGTGTGAAATCTCCATTTTCCCACAGATTCAGCTTGTGGAGGCAGCTTTGGGGGAAGAAATTACTTCAGAGCTTTGAAGAAACAAAAGTGCAACTTTAACAAATTTCATCTTGGCCAAAAGCATTTAATACCAAGAATATTGTAAATGCTTTCTGTTGGAATTAGTCCCCCTGGGCTGCTAATCTGGGAGCAATTCAGGCATTTGCTTCTGACCTTACCCCCTTCCTGGAGATCTGAGTGCTTTGCTCATGAGAGTGCAAGGCAAGGGAAGGAGGGGCTGGCAGAGCTGCTGTTTTCCAAAGGAAATGAAGTAATGTCACTTTTGGTTGGAATTACAGCCTCTGCAATGTCTTCAGAAAAGGTGACACTCCTCAGAAAGGAAAAGCAGCTGATGGGAGGTCCTTGAAGGTGCCTTCAATGTTTCTGTGCTTTTTTTTTTTTTTTTTCTCTGGCAGTGGTGCAGGCTGGTTGTATTTTTATGTGAGTTGGTAATTTTATCACTTTATCTGTTTGTGTTCTGATGGATGGCAAATACATCCCTTGGGATTAATTCACTTAATTACACTAGCAGGAGCAGGACACAGAGCTGTGAAATCCCCAGGGCAAGGTGGCCCTTGGTGCTCCTACAAACTGGTGTGTGATGTGGTCCCACTTTACCTTACCCTGTATAATCTGCATTTTCATATTGTTCTTTGGGAGGATGGTGGTGCTGGCAGAGAGGGACTCAGGCTGCACACCCAGGCACCTGCTGGATGGGTTTCCTGCCTGCTGTTTCTGCACTGTTTTAACTCATGAGATGCTTAGAATCCTTTCAGCCTCAGCAGTGATGTGCAGGCAGTGCTGAAGCCAAGGCTGGCCTCCTGCAAGTGGCAGCTTTGGGAGCTGTCAGAGGTTTTGGTATCTGCACCAGAGTGTTCCTTGGGACTGTTCTGGAGGCTGGGACTCACTGGGGAGAGCTTTTGTTGTTCTGAGATAACCATGCTGCTGTGCCCCCAGCCTCTTGAAGTGATCAGCTGCTTTTTGTTGTCATTACTGGCTCCTTTTTCTTCCCCCGTATGAAAAGTTTCAGTGCTAGTGGAGCAAGGCAGTTTTACATGCTTGTATTTTTTGGAACTAATAAAAACTTCCAGTACTGTTCTCCTGAGCAGCCAGGCAGCTCCTGGAAGGGGCTGAGTGTGTGATGGTGCATCTGGGATGTTGGAGTTTGGATCTGTTAGTTCTCAATTTGCTCCAGATCCACCAGGTGTCATTTGCATTTTCAATGAGCCCTTTTCCTTCTGATACAAACTTTGCACACTCTGTGACCTGTGCAGGGGGCACCTTCTTGCAAAGGCTCAGGAAAGGTTAACAGAGCTGTTTATCCATTTTTTCCTCAATTTTTTACTTCTTCCTGCCTTTCCTGTCCCTACCCAGCCACTCAGCCTATGGGGGAGAGAAAAGAAACACAACAGGTTTCCTTGCAATATTGGTTTGAATGTTCTGGAAAACAGGAATTGTGAGTCATTGGTCCTAAATTAACATTTGTGTGTGAGGCTGCAGTGACATGCAAGAGATGGGTCACCTCTGGAGACAGGAAGAGTGTGGTGGCATGCTCAGAGCTCCCAAGGCTGCAGTTCAGCTCTTCTCTTTATAAAACTCGTTGGGGAGGCTCACAAACACCTCTGTGTACATTACTCACTCCTGAATTGAGCATTTCAGCCTGGGAACAGGTTTTAAAAACAAACACCCTTCTCCTGTGGCTCTTCCACTTTAAAGTTTCTTTACATGTCCTTGGAGCAGAGATCAGCAGTTTCTGGAGGAATTTGTTCAGCCAGGTTTCTTTTGTGAAGTCTCAATGCAAAGCTGTGGGGTTGAGATGGATTTCTGCATTTTGACTCTTGAGGGTCTGGTTCTGAGCTAATTGCTGGAATTAGGAAAAATGGGTTTCTCTGCATTTCCTAGGAAAATTTTGTCAGTTGAAAGATACTAGGGTTTCTTTTTTTTTTTTTTTTTTTTTTTTTCCCCCTTCCTTCTTCCCCTTGCTGGGCTCTGCCTTCCTCAAAGCAAACAGGCTGCTGTGACTGGACCATCATCACCTCCATTCCAGTCCCCTGGGCTGGAGCACACCCAGGCTGAGTGCTCCTTTAATCCTCTGCTTGGCAAAACCATCTGTGTAAATGTGTAAAAAATCATCTGCACACACTGTGGAGCCAGAAGAGATTATTCCAGCCAGTCTTAATTGCCTCCCACGACGAGGTGGTCTGTGAGGGTCCACTACTGATTTCTGCCCAAATCAAGGGATATTTTGGCCAAGCAAGGTCTCTTTCACTAATTAAGTCCTGTCTTGATAGCTTTACTCAGGTACTGTGTACTGTTTTTATGCACTGCTGGCTTTGGCTTTCTTTTTTCTTTTTGACAGAACAAAAATAGAACAATATTTATGCACCATTTGGGTCCATCCTAAAGTTTTGGGATAGTGTTTGTTTGTTTTCATAGCACTTCATCTTTATCATTTTGGTAATCAGCATTAACCTGAAAGGTGTTGATTTTATCAAGCCTTGAAGTTCTAATTGGTTGATATGGTTTAAAAAGCCAAAAAAAAGCCCAGAACCTACCTAGGTTAAAAACAAATATCCTAAGTCAAGATAAAATTCCTCCTTCAGTGAAATGTGGTTTAGAAAAATATTTCACCACTGCAATTCCTTTCAAGAGCTTGACCTTGGATTGTTAATCTTTAAAATATGCAGTGCAGATGAGGTTTTTCTTTTCTAGAGAGGGAAGAAATGCCCTGTTTCTCAAAAGACCTCCCTGGAATTAAGAGAAACAAAACCAAAGCCTGGAGTGGATGATAAATGGAGTACAGGCTAATCTAGGAGTTACAAGAATTTCATGCCACCAGAATCTGCTTTATTTTGTTAATTTGCCTTTTTTCCCCCCCTTGCTGTCCCATTACTCTTGTTGCAATTTGCTATCTGTCAATGCACACATGCTAGTAAGTGCTTTAATTCTGTGTGAGCAGCTGCAGCCCTGGAAGTTGAAATACTCCATATTTAGCCTCTGCTCATGTGCCTGATGCCCAGATTCCATCCAGGCTACTGGGTTTGGGTGGGCTGAGACCCTCTGCAGGGATTTGGGACAATCCAGTTCCTGCTGTCACAGAAACTGAGGTGCCAGTTTCATATTTGCTGCCACACAGCCCTGTGGTTGGGCCAGGTTGGATCCTTTTGGACAAAAAGCTCAGCCCAGCCTCTGAGGAGCAGAGATGGTCACTTGCTCAGGCCAGTGAAGGGACAGGAAAATGCCAATTTTTGAGCTTTGAGGGTTCATCTGGATTAGAGCTGAAACTGCCTTGGCTGCTTTGAGCTGGTGGAAGGGCTGGGTGTGCCACGTGCAGGGAGAGCTCTGCATCCCAAATGCACTTTGTGGTGGGTGGTTTCAGCCATCCAAGGAAAACCAGACATCTCTTGGTCAGGCCAGGCTGCCCTCCCTGCCTTGACTTGGACACTCAACCATTGCTGCTGGCAGCACAAACCTGCTTTCATCTCTGCTGCTGTCCCTGCTTTGGCCATCTGCTCTTCCTAAATCCACTTTCTATAATTATATTTTGCTCTCCAGCTCTATGGATGAATAAGAGAGGGGCTGCCTGTCCCCCTGGGCACAGGGGTGTGGTGAACAGGAGGTGTGGGATACCTGTGTGTGAAACACCTGTGTGCTTAAACACAGGGGATGGTGGAAAAATGGAGCTGACACCAGCCAGGGACAGACTGGCCAGGGGGAGGGTGATGAGTAGAAAAAACAAAAGTTTTGAAGACAGGGCATGAAATGGAGGGGAGCTGGCTGCCATGGCTTGGCTGAGCTTTGGGGAGGTGGAAGATGCTGAGTTCCTGCTCACCTTGGGCAGGGTCTGAGCAGTGTGAGTGGGGTCTGCAATCCCCAAAGACCTGCCAGCCACTGGGGCTTTGAAATGCTCTTCTTAGGGCTGACAAGGAGACAGCTTTGAGCAATGTTGTTCTGGTTTTTAATTAAAAAGATCTATGTTTCTGTAAATGCTTTTTTTTTTTTTTTTTTTCCGGGGGGGTCAGTATTTGTTAAGGTGCTTGCTGATAGTGGAAATTGGAGGTGACTAATTTTTAAAGCATTTAGTCTTCTACTGGCCAGGGCTAAGGCAGGAAGCAGAGCCTGTCACAGCATTTGCCACTGGCAATTCCCAGATTTTGCCTTGTTAAACTGCACATCATTTCCTGTTCCATTTTACAAAAGGATGAGGAAATTTCTCTGATCAAGGACTTTTCTTCTCCAGTTTTTCTTTCTCAGTTTTGAGAACTGTTTTGCAGGACTGAGTTTCTGTGGAAAGATGTGCTGGGTTTTTAGTAGCTTAAAAAGCACAAACAGTGTGACACCAGAATTGTGTGTGGGACACCAGGGGTGGCTTGATGCTCTTTCCTTTGTGTAAGGAATACAGTACCTGATGCCAAGCACTTGGCTATGAGAAGGTGGATGTATATCAGGGAAGCTTTAATTTCTAATGAAGGGGGAAACCTTGAGAGAAAGGGAAGAGAATTCCTATAACAGAACAAGTGCTAAAATTTCAGCTCCTGCAGAAAATAGGCAGCCAGTAGAGAGTTAAAGAGGAGAGGTTAAAACATGGCAGCTGCAATTGGAAAAGATGAGTTTGCTGGGGAGTCTTAGGTTAGAAGATGCCTTAAAATAAAATAAAAAAACCCCCAAGAACAGAAACCTAAAAAATGTATTTTTCTTCCCATCTGTCTTATGCCAGATTTCAGTTTGATTTCTGTGTGCACCTGCAACCCAGTTCATGGTGAAAAGATCTGAGTAGGCAAAGGTCTGCTGGAATAGAAACATTAGGGAATTAGAATTTTTGTATTATACAGAATTATTTGGAAGATTAGCTTTAACTTTTTTAAATTGTGAAAATGCAGTTTTGAATATATGTGAGGTGTTGCAGATCTATATTAAGTGTTTCCACTATATTATTTCCTGTTGGTAATGCTCAAGGCCTTGTTAAAATGGGGTTTATTGCAATGCTTGTTCAGACCTTTATAGAAAAAGGGCTTGTGTATAATTGTCCATTTCAAAACAAAGCATCAAGTGGCAGTTTCACACTGGAGTATAACAGAATTCTATAGTTGAAGGCTTTTCTGGGGTTTATTTGGGTTTTTTCCCCTCTAATTAGAGCCCTGTGCATCCCTTGCCTTTATTCTCCTGGCTTGCTCATTCATTACTGTTTGCATCTCCAGGTTATAACAAAACAGTCAGATGCTGTGGTCATTCATCTCTGAAACCTTTAATGAGCTTATTAGGAAACAACTATAAATATGTATCTTGTACTTCTCTTGTACTGGGAAATGCTTCCTCAGGCCATGAATAATTAGGTTGGCCCACCTAAGCTCATTACAGACTGTCTCACTATTCAAAATACCCTCTGGCTAACATTGTAAGGACTCTTATGTGGCTTTGTGGCCTGAATATTACACTGGCTTTTACTACCTACCCTGATCAAAAATGTGCTCTATGGGACTTTTAGCCATGCTAAGCTGTGACTTGTTTTTTGCTAAAAATATAATTTTTCCTCCTCCTTGGGTGATGCTCTCAGAGGGACAGGGCTTAGCTTGCTCTGCTCAGGCTGGGTCCATCCATTGGCTCAGCACATGGCTGTGAATGATTCTGTGAGACTCTGCAGTGGCAAGGTGGGAGACAGCAAATCCTGAGTGTCCCTGGTAGATCTGATTGTTTGTGTTTCTGCCATGATTACCTTTCAAATCTGTTCAGTGTTGTCAGCAAACTTAACTCACCCGCTCATCTTCAGCAAAACAAATGTACCAGTTATTGCCTACTAGAAAGTGCGAGCTGAGCCCTGTGGTTTTTTTTTTTTTTTTCTTTTCAGTGGGCTTGCTGTGATTTTGTTTTGACAGATTGAGCTGTGTTTCACTTTGCTTTCATTTTTCACCCTGTCAGAAGAATTTTTAGTGCATTTTTTTTCTCCCTTTCCCCAGCCTCTTGCTGTCTGTATGGATCAGTGCACTGAAGCAGTGACTCCCTCTCCTCTGCACTGCTGGTTTGCAGCTTCTCGTGCCACAGAGGCCTGAGCTGAACCTTCCCCATGGGGAGCTCAGGTCAAACCTTGGCCATCTCAGTGGGCAGCATCTCCTGCCCTGGGCAGGATGTGCAGGAGGGGTGGTGGTGAGCCTCCAAGTGGGAATGTCTGAAAGTTTTCTTGATTTTTCACTTGACTTGTGTTCTTTTTGCCCCAAGGAGCTGTGCCTTGGGCTGGATCACGTCCTGTGTTTGGGGTCAGCTGTTCTCACTCCCTGTGTCTCAGTGTGGAGAGGATTTAGGGCAGTTGCTGCTCCCACCTGCACAGGGTGGTTTGCTGAAGTTGTTTGAAGGTTTTAGGGGTTCAGCTTCCACTGCTGCCCTCAGCTGAGTGACACCCCTTCAAGAGCCCCTTAGCAGTCACTGTATGAATCTTGGAAAGCTTCATGCTCATGTTCTGCAGTGTTGCTATGTTAGAAGAAAGCTGCTGTGCAATAACCAGAATAATTAGAAAGTGGGAGGGTTCACACCCAACTCACCTGCATGCTGCCATGCCTGAAGTGAGCTGGTGCTGAGAAGTTTAGTGGTGAGTGAGCAGCACTGATTGAAGCCAGGTTTAATTGTGCCATCCTCATACAGCAGTCTGAACAGCCTCTGCAGCAGAGCCCTGGACAGTGGACTGTGCTCAGTGCTGTAAATCTCTTGGTGATGCTGCAGTCCCTGCCCTGGGGACCTGTGCCCAGCACAGGACCATGAGCTGCTGCTGGCACAGAGGAGCCAGATCCCTCCTGCACTGGGGCAGCCTGGGTGCCATCACCACCTTAGGCACATCCTGGTTTGTTCTTTTTCTTAGCAAAGGCCCTGTGTTTGTGCAGGGCATGCACAGGGAGCTCTCCCTGCCCCACAGCAGCAGGCAGGGCTGGCTCCTGTGGGTCCCTGCAGGGACACACTGCCTGGGGATCTGCTCTCCAGGGACCACATACTGCTGCTCTGCCTGCAAGGAGCTGAAGTCGTGGTGATCATGTATCAAATTCTTAACTACTTTTTTCATTTTTCCTCTTCTGAGCTTGGGTTTCTTTTTTTGGCTGCAGTTTCCCTTGTTTTATGGGCTGTATGTGCCATTCCTGCCTGCTTAATACTTCATTTCTTGAGGAGTTCAGTCGCAATGCAGTGATCTGCAGGTCTGGCTTTACTGTGAACTCTTCCAAATTCTCTCAGTGTCTAGCAGTGTACTTAGGACAAGCAGAGATTTATTTGCATAACTGGTCAAACAGAGGTTAGTGTGAAATAAAATACATGCATGTGCTTCTCTGGGCCTCCCCCATGTGAGGTCAAGGCTGGATTATTTTTCCTGAGTCCTCCCATTGTCAGAACCTCTCAGGGATCTGGGCTCTGGTCCACTTGCTGTCAGTAGTAGTTTACTTTTCTTCTCAGTAAATTGTCCAAGTTTGCAGACCTCCCCCAAGGCTATTGTATGACAGCATGCCTCACGTGATGGGTCTGGTAGCAGGAAAAAAAAACAACCAAAAAAATCGACTTTTTTGTAGTCCAAACATATAGCCCATTCAATTATGTGTGAGTGGAGTGCTCAAAGGACGCAAAACCTTTGAAGCAGGCTCAGGTGTCTCTTCTGCCCCCATTCTCCACCCTCCCTGCTGCTTTATCACAGTGGTGGGGTGGATTTGCTGTTCACTGGATGAAACAGAGGGAGAGAATGATCAGGGCTGTACCACGATAACATTTCTGGCTGTGGTGGTTCTTGAGGCACAGCCTCTGCCAGGTGGAGTAATCTTTGGGGAAGTACTGCCATGCACTTGTCCTCTTCTGGGATTCTTCCTGAAGCAATTCCTGCTGCTGCTCCTTGAGACAGAACTGTGGAATGGGAGGACACGTGTTCTGACAACCTAAAGCCTTTCTTCATGAACAAAATGAAGCTTTTCAGCAAGGCAGCTCAGTGTCTGAGGGATACAGAGCTCCCTGAATGGGCCAGTTCAGGATTTGCCTTGAGTCCTGACCCTGAGGTGAGCCCAGGCAATTCCCCTCTCAGGTATCCCTAAAACTCAGGTCCCATGTGTTTGCTGCATCTGCTACATGAGATGCTTTGGGAGGGGCTGAGGACAGGCTGAAGGGAGCAACTCACCCCCTAGAAGGTCTCTGCCTCCAAAAGATGGATGGTTGTTGGAATGTGCTCTTGCTGCCCTTTCTGGTGCTCTCCTGCCTCCTTAAGAGTAACCAGAGCTGTCCTGGGGCAGTGGGGTGATGCTGCAGAAGGGGCTTGAGCCAACTGCCTGCAAGGGCCAGTGCTCACACCCTCTGCAATGTGTGCACTGCCTTCCAGACCCAAATCTCTGAGTCATTGTTTGAGAGATTTACTACTGGAATTCCCTTCCTTGACACTGGAGAGGGATAGAAGATGAAAGGAAGGTAGTGATAAGTGGAAAATAGCTTTTCCACTCCTTCCCTTTGAATGTAGAATGCTTCATTCTGCCTGGAGTTTAGCTACAGGTTACATTTAAAGTGTTTGTCGAAGCTGGAAGAGGTTAGACTGGTAGCTTAAAATAAATAAAGGGAGTGACTTGAGACAGTGGCAGCAGGATTGTAACTGACTTATTTATTGCAGCCTTGAGAGCAAGAAATATTACAGAGGACAAAATTCCTGTAATGTTTATATAAGGCTGTAAGAAATTGATTACAGCTCAGGTATGTTTTGTTGCATGCTGCTGGGGGGGATCATAAAAGTCATGCAACAAAGTTTTGAGCATGGTGTTATTGCTGCCCTGCTCAAAAGCCCCATTTGCACAGTGAAAACCTTTCATTTGTTCTTTTTGCTAATTCCAGCTGTGTTGGCTTCCAACTTCTGTGACTTGCTGCTTGCAGGATTCAGCTCTTTTAGGCTGCTGTCCTCTGGGGGTGAATTGTTTCTTCTATTCTCAGCCATTTAAAACAAACAAACAAAAAGCCCAGGATTTTGTGGAAGTGTTTCCCCACAGATGTGTTTTCTTTTAGTTATTACTTGTAATTTGTATTATTTGTTGTCTTCTGTCATACTAAGAGTTTTGGAAAGGCCTTTCTAGTGTTCTCCCAGTTTATCCCACCTAATCCCTTTCTGCCACTGAACCATGCAGGGCTTGATGCAGCAGCTCTGGGAGAGAGCAGCTTTCCTGCAGCCTCCTGCCCTGCTGGGACCAAGCCCTTCACTTGCACTGCTGTCCTGCAGGATGCTGGGGGTCCTCCGCAGTGGATTGAACCCCTGGCCACCCCTTCCTGCAGCTTCAGAGTGAGTATAAATAATGGATCTTGTGAAGACTCATTTGGGGTTTGGCATTTATGGTGCTTTACAGCCAGAAATTCATCTCTCCTCTCACTGTCCTTCCACTTGCCCAAGGCAGTGTGTAATAAATCTCAGTGTCTCTGAGCATCCATAACCCTCTGCTGGTAAATGAAGTTACTTTCACCTGTTTATGTTCTGATATTCTTTCAGGGAATGTGCATTAAATTGTTTTTCAGGTGGATCTCCTCTAAATAAATGGCATCTTGTGTCCCTTCAGGAGCTGCACGGAACAGTAGAATGAAAGCCATAAAAATAAAATACATGCATTGCTGGTGTCCAGCAAGACCCAAGACTAAAGCTGACAATAAAAGAGACCCAGGAGTTCTGTCTTGCTGCCTTGCAAGGTCTGTGGTCTCTGAGGCTGATGGAAGCTGTGGTACAGCAGGCTGGGTTGCTCATGGGGTGATTTGGGGCAGGAATTTCCTAGCAGTGCCCCTGGATTTGAGTTCACCCCTGAAACCACACTGCACACAGTGCTTTGCCTTTGTTTTTGTTGATAACTTGGAGCTGACTGTGGATGCTGGTTTGGCCTTTGCTTGGCTGAGGTTTGTGTGCAGAGCAGACAAGGTGGTTTGGGGTTATGATGCCCACCTGCTGTTTGGCAGTGCTGCTTGAGATCAGGGAGGGTGTGTGGGGGCTGAGAGTGCTGACAGACTGTTTCAGCACAGGTAAAACAGGTTAGATCCAAGCCTGTTAGTCAACAGCTGAGCCCATGTGTTGCTGCAGCTGTTCTTTGCACACCTCTGCCCATGTCCTCGTGTTACTTCAAGGAGAAAAGTCTGGTTATCTGGACACAGGATTGCTGAGCTGCACAAAAGCCACTCTAAAATTGTTAACCTGCTAATTTTAAGCCATTGCATTGCTCTGTCACTGGCATCAATGGAAGCAGCACTTGCCACTTATCTCCTGGCATATGCCCATGATTGAGCAGCAGAGAGGGATTTAGATTGTCATTTCTAGCTTCACTGATGATCTGACATTCTCTGAGCAATCATCCCACCAGATTGTAGAAGATGGCAGTACAAATCCCACTCAGTCTGTTTGAACCAAGAAGGAAAGTCAGTGGAAGCACATCTGAAATAGCTGCAACCACGAGGAGAGGATTAAATAATACAGCCCTCAGACAATGGGAGTCAGTTGTGTTTACTTTGACATTAAGAGAATGGGGCTGAATAAGAGTGTGTGTGGCATTGTTTTCAGCATGTCTGGCACTTTGAGGTGTAGCTTTGTGTGAAAATGAGGTGCAGTCTGCAGGTTGCAGAATCTTAAATATAAAATATACTTTATTTGAAACTTCTCAAACAGTAGAGGTGGTGCTTTTGGGAGGACTGATGTTCACAGATGATTGTCTATGAAGCTGGATTTAATTTATTTACTTGAAAAAGTGCCTTGACATTTTTTATTATTGTTCTTGCTGTTATTATTATTTTACTGTTAAGTGATGAGTATCTTTGGGCCTTCACAAAGTAGAGAGAACTGTAAGACATTCAGTACATCTGATACTTCCCATGTACAAGATCCAAGCATGGATTTGAGTGCCTGGCTTCTCTAGTAAGGATCTTGATTCGTGTAATATAAACTTAGAACAACAAAATTAGTTTCAGATGCTCACTTTTTTTTTTTTTTTTTTTTTTTTTGGGGTCCCTGTTGCAGTCCTAAGCCAAAGGATTTAATGTGGAATAGAGTTGAATTGCTTGTTTTATCTCCTGAAACAAATATGCCTTTGTTGCTCTTTTGGACTGATGTTTTCCTTAGCTTGCAGTTGTGGCTTAGCTATCCCCTTCCTTCCTTGATCTTTTTAATTTTTCTCACATCATGCATGGATCTTGAGTTTGCCCTTCTCCTGGCTGATGGAATTGTCTTTGCCATGCCATAGGAGCCTGCTGCCTAGGCAGAAGATACACTGATAAACTCTTTGCTTTTGTGTTAGGCTTGGTGTTTTGTTTTGATACAGTATGTATCATTTCCCATTTGAAACCGCTGTTATTGTATGCTTGGAAAAAACCCTCTTACTTGGCATTGGCAAAGGAAGCAGAGCTTAAAAAGAAAGAAAAAAAAAAAAACCCTACTTTAATTTAATAAGCAGCATTTCAGGGCTCCTTTTGTTACGTGCTGCCTTTTGAACTCTGTGGAGCAGCATGCAGATCTGATCCACAGCAGCGTCACTGCACAAGTAAACACTTTAAATGGGAGGAAGCACCTGCGCATCGCTATTGTCCCTCTTCTCCCATTAGCAGCAGTCTGGGGCTGACTCTGCTCCAGCCAAACCCTCCAGGCAGTGGCAGGCAGAGAGCAGAGCTGCCTGCCCTGGGCTGGAGCAGCTTTGGGGCCAGCTGGCCATGGAAGGGAGCGTGGGCACCCGCACACGGGTCGGGTACCAGGCGCTCTCCCAGCGCCCCGCCAGCGAGGGATGCAGGCAGCACAGCAGCCAGCAAGGTGAGTCTGGGCAGGGCATGCCCTGCTGGGGCTGTTCTGGGGCTGGGGGACCCCGAGAGCCACAGTGCTCTTGGCATAGTTAGTGCTCTGGAATTATCGCTGTCATCCCACTCGTTGGGTTTGTGTAACCGAGCGCTTGACTTGATCGCTTTCCTATGGAGTTTGTGTTTTTACACTGTTCCTTACTGAGCGACTGGAGAATTGTGTTATGGGCATAGGTACAACCTGTAGAAAGTTCACAAGGTTTAAATGTGAAAAGCTGGTCTGAATAGAGGAGCACTGAAGGCTAAAATCTCTTTAATTTGCCCAAGATGTGTTGGGAAGTGACTTAAGTCACCAAAAGTATCTGCAAACAGAGTGCTGGTATAAAGCTTCTTTTGAGCTAGGAAACATTAAAAAGTTGATTTGAAGCTAAGTTTGGGTAACTTTACCTTAGAAAATGCAAGGATGGGTCTTCTGTTTGTTTTGCTGTGTTCATGTTGTGGTCTGTGAGGAATAGTGGGGAAGCATAGAAATCACAGGATAAACTGTTTAGTGTGATATAGGAAATTTTTGAGTAGCATCACTTTGGGATTTTTATGCTTTCAGTCTCAATGAGACATTTTATGGTGGTGTAGTACTTGGGGAGCTGGAACTACATCTTGATTTATTGAGTGTTCATTTATGCAAGTTTGCGATGCCTTTGAGATGTTAGTAATTATTTTATTAATTTTTCTAACATTAGTTTTTATTTAGGAGAAACTGTCTTTGTGCCCTCTAGTGGAAAAACCATTTACTTGAAAGCTTCTAAATTGGGTGAAGTTTTTATACAGAAAGGTAGAATGTGTGAGAAAAGACAGAGGAGCAGAACAAGTCTGGAGGGATGAAGGGTCACAAGAGGTGGATGTGCTCTGTGCTTCCTCTGCTTCAGTCCTCTTTTGTCAAACAGGGAATATATTATCCAATATTCACATCAGCTGGACTTGGTGAAATTATTTTTGGGTACAATTATGAGGAAAATGTAGTTTCAGCAAGCTCTGAACACTGCTCAGTCATTAGTGATTGTCATTGATGTTCCCCAGGGGATGTGGTGGAGAGATAAGAGCAAAGCAAAACCCACTCTGGACCTTTAAAGGGAGGAGAAGGAAAGACACAGAAAATGAAAGATCAAGGAATATTACACTGGTTCTTCAAAAAAGTTCCTGGAAGCTTTTTTCACAGCAGAGAGCAGGATGGGATCCCCCCCCCAAAAAAAAGCTGACTTAAATAGGTGAATCTGTCCAACTAACTTCTCTCTTTAATGGGGTAACTCATTAATGTGTGAGAAGGGCTGGAGATGTGAGTGAGGCTTGGGAGCAGGATTTGGATCATCCTGTGAGCAGCATGGTTCCAGTGGTGAGGCACAGGGAAGGGGAGGGAGCAGGAGCTGGGTGATGGAGTGCTGCAGCCAGGGTGGTACTGGATGGTGGGGCCCAAACAAACTAGCACTGTCCTCAGGTTTGAGGAAAAGACTCCAATCTCTGAGTCATCCTTGCAGAAACTCTGTGAGTAAGGCAGGGCTGGCAATCCCTTCCTGCTGCACCAAGGGGAGCTGGGCAGTGCAGGGCAGGAGGGGAACAGGCATGGTTGCAAGTCTGGAGATGCAGAGGTGGAATGGGCATGGTTGCAAGTCTGGAGATGCAGCAAATGAGGCTGGAGAGGGAGTACTGAAGGAGCTGTATTTGGAAATATAAGCCTGAGTGCAGGCAGCACTATTCTGATGTGTAAAAGATTTCTGTAAAAAGGATGATCATTAACCTTTAGTTTCTACTGGAGAAAAATACCTTGATTTGCCTGAAAAAAAATATTCAAGGTGCAGACTGGGGAGGAGTGTCTCACTGGGAGGTAACAAAGCAAGAGTAAAAGAAATTGTGAATCTGCCTGAGTGGAGGATTTGCAGAGCATTGAAAGCAGTGCCTCTTGCTGATGGTGTGATTTCTCCCCCTCTGTTTCCTTCTGTCCATCCACCCACTACACAGGGTGTGTTTCACTGGTGAACCCTCCAAGCTGGACTTTTTATTTCTGTTGCTAGAGTTGGTTTAGGGGCCAGGGGTCAAAACCAGTAGCAGTGCAGTAGGCTATTGCATGCCTTTGGGATATAAATTCTGCTCTCAGGGCAGTCATGAAAACTTCAAGCAGGGATGTAGATCACAAGAAGCTGCTGCTGTCCCATTTATCTTCCCTCTGTTTCTTTCTGGAGCTGCTCACTTGGGATGCTATGGGAGCAACACGTGAATGTGATGGAGTCCCCACACCCCCCTCCCATCACTGCCATTCTCCCTTTCCTCATTCTGGACTGTCATTCTTGTTTATTTTGGTTGGAATTAGAATTGTAAAAGCTCTGGCAGTCTTGTTTATGTGTTGTGTTGTGAGTCAGTGTTTGTGTTTGCTGCTGTTTGTGTTGCTGATCCTCTCCCTGTCTCACACTTGCAGCCAGTTTCCCTCCCAGTATCCTGGAGCCTCTTCTATTCCAAGTCTACAATGCTCAGCACTCCTGTGAGTGCAGGAGAAAACAGTCTGTTAGGGAAGATCCAGGATTAGCCATTTTCCCCCTGATTTTTTTGCTTTTTTTTTCTGGCATTTTGTAAGTGTCCTTGTTCAAATCAAAAGATTCCTTGGAGATTTCTTCCCTGAGATCTCTGTGCTCAATTAGTTTCTTATCATGTTCCTACCAGGCAGTGAGATCAATACTGTATTTTCTGCCTTGCAGATTTCAGGAGGAGGGGGGAAATCATGTTTAAAAGACCTTTTCTGAAGTTATTGAGATGCTCATTTGCAATTCCATCACAGTGGAGGTGTTAATCCATTCACATGTCACTGGGGTGGAGACTTTGGCATCCTGCACAAATCATAAATTTGGACCAATGGGGGCTGATTGCAGCCTCTGAGAGGGGCTGTGGGTGCTCTGGTGGATGGAGGAGAGACTGTTCATGCCCTCATGGCCTTGGGTGATCCCTTGTGCTGCTTCTTCTTGCTCCTGGTAAAGTGCCATCATTGCTAGCCAAAAAAATCCTACAGCTCCATGCCTGTGAAATCTGAATGGTGATGGCTTGCAAGTCACTCTGTGGATTTATCAAGGAGAAACAGACAATTTCTGTGCCAGCTTAATGGAGCTGCAACTCAGAGAGCTCCATGTAGAAGAATTAAGGATGGCTCTCTCTCAGGTTGTTCAGAAGCTCAGCAAATGTTTGATTATGTATCTGCTGTAAAGTAGCTGCAAGCTTCCTTGCCTCAATTAGCAGCCTTGATAGAGAGCAGGCATGTTTTCAGGTAAAATAAATGTCCATTTTGACTCTTTAAGTGTTCTCAGGTGGCCCATGGAATGTAAATGTTTTACTCTATTTGTAATGCAAAACCTTTTAATTATCTCCAATTCATAAATCCCTAGTTTGGTACTTCACTGCTTGCAAGAAAATGCTCATCTTTTAGTGGGTAGTAATCAGTGTCAGAGGAAATGGGGAATAGATGGTGTGTTTTAAATGGTGTCAGTTCCAGCAATGGGAATGTATAATTTAAGTCACTTATATTTAATCATCCTTTAAACAGTGAATTCCAGCCTCTGCTGCTTGTCTCCCAGGGAGCTGACAGCTTTTTAATGCCACTGTGGCAATACTTGGAAGTTCCTTAAACTGCTCTAGGCTGTGATGTGGCTCTGTACCCTTTATTGCTGCGTCCATGGCTGGTTCTCCCAGCTCTGCTTCACCCCCTCCCAGCCCCAATTTTGGGACTCTCAACCGTTTTACCTTTTTGTGGAGCTGTAACATCTGTTGTAAGTACCACAGCAAATGTAACAGCTGCTGAGGGTGGGATTATGGATCTGGGGTCTGTGTATAACAGCTAAACATATTCTAGCAATTCAGCAGGTTGAAAAATAAAGCAGATCAAGCTGTGTTGGTCATGCTCTGGATCTGTGTGGTGGGGATGTTTCCTGATGGAGTGAAATTGTGTCTGGTTCAGCCTGGGTTCCAGTGCCATGGGGCAATGGGATGCAGCAGGTCCTGGTCCTCCTGGGGGACAGAGCAGAGCCCTCAGTGCTTGTGGGACCCCAAAGCTGTGACCATTGTGTGGGGCTGGGGACAGGCACACAGGACACTTGCTGCTCACTGCAATGAGTGTGCAGGACTTCAACCTGCACATGTGTGTGCATGTGTAAATGCATGTGCACATGTACAAGGAAGACTGCAGGCAGTTTTATAAAGCAGCTGAGGAGCCTTTTTTGGGATCATGTGGGGTTCTGGCCCCTGGCTGCAGAGGCTCCCTTGCCTCTACCCTCACAGGCAATCTGGCTGCAGATAAAATAATTTAATTCAGTTATTGCTCCCAGCAACTGGTTGAAGGCATTAATGGAGTGATTAAAAAAAATGCCTCTGTTCTGCTGGGGAGTGAGCCCACAGCAGGAGTTAGGAGCCAAGGGCCAGCAAGTTCAGAGTCAGTCACCTTTATTTGCCATTGCTTGTTGAGATGCCATTAGAGCTGGCTGACCATCATGGGCAATAGGTAGCTTTTGTTGTGCCTAGAGGCCAAGTGGTACAGTCTTAAATTAGAAGCTGCCACTTCTACTTAGAGCAAAACTTTGCTTTTCTCTGTAGGTATGAAAAGGGGAGCATTTCGTGCTCTGCAGAACACGCTGGGCTTGCAGAGGAGCCCATTAGTTCTGGGGGAGTGAGAGGAGGGGCAGAGGGAAGGAACATCTTAATGAGCCAGGGTGAGGAGTGGATATGGGGACAGGGAGAGCCTGGAGCCTCCTCCTGCTGTGGCTGCAGCAGCAGTGGGGTCGGGCTCAGTGCTGCTGTCACCCTGGGGAGGAGGAGGTCCCCAAAATCCTCCCCCAGAGAGTCCTGCAGCCTTGGAGGCTGTTCAAATGTGCATCAGGAGATGGTGGAGGAGCTTTGGTCCTTCCCTGCCCTCAGCCACAGAGGAGGGAAGGGCTGTGCTGAGCTCATCCCCCTGTGGCTCAGGGGCTCGGGTCAAGCAGGGTTAGGAGGGTGGCAAGTTCAGCCTGAGCTGTGGAAAGGGTTCTGCTCCCTTGTGATGGCCCAGGGAATGGGTGGGAGAAGAGCAGATGGTGTCAGCCATGGTCTGAGCCCAGCACAGCCCCTTGGGAGCAGTGCTGGCTTCACTCAGGCTTGTACCATGGGTAGAACTGACCCCCCTGACTTCCAAAAACCTCTTCCAAACACACAGGCTCAGCACCAGCCGTGCTGGGGGCTGGCCTGGGGCTCCCCTGAGCTGGGACTCCTTCCTGGCAGTGCTGCCATGCCACATCTCCCTTTCCCCACACCAAAGCCATCCTGGATGGGGACAAGAGACCCTCTGTGACCCTCTCAGGTGCCATGGGAGTGACCTGTGTCCATCAGAGCCCATCTCAGGATTCTGTCTGCAGTGACCTGCTACAAGTGTACTGGAAAAATCTGGTGGAGGGGCACAGAGGCTTATTTTTCATTAGTATTCCTTAATTTTAGTAGAGCTTCTCTTCCTGGAGTGGCTCAGAGTTGGTCACCAGGCTATGCTGTGCTGGATTTCAGTGGCTGTTTCATCTCAAAAATTGGGGGATCTGTAGGGTTTGGGGGAGAAGATGTTGCAGTAGAACATGGAGCCTTTTGTCTGTGCCTTGAGAGCTCTCCAGGCTGTATTTAATTTTTAATTTTATTATTTGAAAGACAGAGCACTCTGTAGTGACAGGAGGAACTAAAGGGATAATTGGGAGTTTGTTCTGTTCATGTCACCTTCCTTCATATCATTGAAGGAGTGGAGAAAGCACATAATTTCCTTGAGTTTATTCACTGCTCAGTATTACTCACAGCATAAATTTCTGAAAGCAAAAAATCTGTGCAAGCAACTTAGATGTAATTCATGAGAAGCTACAAAAAAAAAAAAAAATCATTTAACTTAGTGCCCACTCCTCCTGAGATTTAAAGCAACAGTAACTGTTGAAGGATTCTTTGCTCTAGGATTTTTCTAGTTTTGTAATGTAAAGGTTCATTTTTTTTCTTGTTTCCTTGGCAAAAAGATGATCTAAAAGCCTTTTCCTTAATAAAAGTGTGTGTTTCTTCTTTATTGCATGACTCCAGGAGCTGAGTTTTTTTAAGAAAACCATCAGATATGTGTGAAAATCATCAGTGCTGGCAGCACTGAAGTTGTTAAGGACAAGTTCAGTGCTGTATTTGCTCAGAACTGAGTGTATTGGGACCAGGGAGGTTGCAGCAGTCTGTGCTGAACAGCCTGGCTGTTTGAAAGCTGCTGCTACAAGTGCCTAGGAGTATGTTTTGAAGTTTATTTTCTGCTGCACTTGATAAAGCTTTGTTCACTGCACTGTTTGACTTTAAAAGGCAAAATCCTGGAGTAGTACAAGCAGCTTCTTGAGGGAAACATGGGTTTTGGTCTTGGCAGGCTGTTGATGTCCAAGCTGCAGGTGGAGGTGTGCTGTGCACCTTTGGTGCTTGGAGGTTCCTCAGTTTCCCATTTCCAGTGATATGTGACAGTGCAGTTGAGTCTCTAGAGCTCTGCTGTGGTCCCAAATGCAGGTTCTTCTGCAGGAGGAGGCCAGAGCCATTCTGGTGGTGACTGGTGTGGGTTCTCAGGCTGCTTTGCTGGGCGTTAGCACAGGAAGACTCACTTTCAGCTGAATATTGAATTTCTGATTTTGTGAGCTGGACATTGATCTCTCCCTGCTCTGTGGTGAAGCATGAGGCTGCCAGGCCCTTTCCTGGCATCACCAGATCCCCATGCTCAGCATCAGTCTCCAGCTGTGCTCTGTGGTGGCAGTGACCCCTGGGAAGGGCTGTAGCTCCTGCTCAGGGCTAACCCACACCTGCACCACTCCATCCTCCAGGCTACCCTCCTGTTGCCTTTTCAGGCAGTTTAACCTGTGCTAGATTTCACAGTGAAGTGAACCAGTCTCACACCACAGCTCCTGTGAGCACCAGGAGAGATCTGAAGAAAGAAGAGGGCAGGGTCACACCTGTGTTAGCTGTGCTTGTGCTGACAGCTTCTGGGTCCCAGTACTGATAGTACTGGGCTGGAGTTCTGCACTTTGTGTGGTTGAGCTGCTTCTAGTCCCCCTGAGACACAGCTCAATTAAAAGGGCATATTTACAGGTTGGGAAGACCTGGGGAAACGTCATAATTGACATGCAGATATGCTAAAAATGTGCATTTCAGTGGCTGGACATGCACATCATCATGGTTGGGGGATGTCAGGCACTGCACAGGCTGTCAGGGGTGCCCTGGTCCCTGTCCCAGCTCTCTGGCCAGCTTGGCACCAGTCTCTTGCATAGACAGCACAGTTACAGGAGGTTGGCTGGTTTGGGATTTTCCCCTGAGGTGCAGCACGGTGTGTTTTGGGGATGCTGCTGTGCAGCCAGCTGTGGTCTGTGTCAGCAGTGGGGGTGACTGAGGAGGCTGTGTGCAAGTTGGATCTGATTCTGATGCAGTTCTGGCAATCTTTGGCTGCAGGGTAGCAGAGTCCCTGGATCAAATGTGCACTTCCAGCTGTGGGGAAGCAGCCTGCCTTTTTCATCCTGCCTATTTCACATCTCAACTCCAGCAGCTTTGGTTCTGTTGCTGGCACTGTTTGGATACTAGAGGAGACTTTTTTTGGCAGTCAGTTGGGAGCTGTTCCTTATTTGCCAAAGTTCTGGGTTTACAGTGATGTAAGCAACGTGATACTATTTAGCAGCTCTAACAGAGGTCAAGGTCCTGTTGTCTTAGGTATTGTAAAAATGCCTTGTAAAAGGCTGTACATTATCCAAATGGGCTACAGGGAAGGCAAGCAGAGGAAGGAATAAACCAGGCCCTCACAGCTGCTCCTTGTAGATGTGAAGCTGAGGCATGACCAAACATGCAGGTGTGTTTTGTAAGCACCTGAAATGGGACCCAGCTCTCCTGAGTTTTTCCCTAAAGGGCTTTTTGTTTATATGGGTTCACACAGTCAGTTGCTAAAACAAGCTAAGGCTGTGTGTGCTTTGCTCATTGCTTTATCTAAGCATTGAAATACTTTGAAACAGATCCTAGATAAAGCTCATCCTCTGCTGGGACATCCCTAATCTACTCCAGGGAAGGTTTTTTTCCCCTGAAACCTGGCTAGGGAGGCAGTGGGAGCATGCTCAGTGTCCCAGGTATGAAGCAGAGGAGCTCCTGCTGCCACACCCTCTGCCAGCAGCTCATCATTCTGTGCTGGGGATCCCAAAACACAGGCAGGAGAGAAGGCAGCAGGTAAGGAGTGCTGAGCACTGGCTTAACTGAACCCTGGGCAGGTCTTGTCTTCTCCCTAAGATGCAAGAAGAGACAGGAGTGAGTGAGTCTGGAAAGAGTTTCCAAAGGTGTATTCCCCAGGTGGCTGCTGCAGCTCTGTTTGCTCCCTCTCCCCATCCTCTGGAGCCCTGTGGAGAGATGGGGCCATTGGGTTTGTCTCTGGTGAAATTCCTGCTCTGTCAGGGCAGAGCTTGGACCAGCTTATATTTTTGGAAATTAGGTTTACAAGCTGCAAGTTTTAGCAAAAAATCCGCTGGATTTTTTTTTATTTTTTTTTTTATTTTTTTTTAATACTCCTCAATTTCTTCCTTCTCTAAAAATAGTGAAATTCTTGCCCTGACTTGTTGTTAGGTGGCTGCCAGAAAGGGCAGTGCTCTGATCCTGTCCTAGCATAGCTAAGAACTTGTGTGTGTTCTTTTCTGCATTGAAAACCTAAATATTTATGTTGCAGTTCTGGTTCCTTGCCATGATCTGTACTTATAGATAATTGTGGTTATAGTTCCTAAATGATTTGAGCTCTCATAAATAGTTTATTCTGTTTCATATCAACAAGCAAAAATAATAATTGATCTTTCAGGATATAAACTCCTTTTATTACTTGAGGTATTGTTTGCTTTTAGGGTCCAAGTTGTTTACAAGGAATTGTTTTTATGCAGTATATTGTTCACTTGTGTATTCTGAAAGAATAACAGTAAAACATTATTGTGCTCCTGATTTCCCTTTGAAAAGGCAAAGCAACCCTCCAAGCATGGCTGCTTTCCGTGCTGTAATGGTTCTGTGCTCTTTACCATTGTGTTCCTTAAATAAAAAGCACAAGATGATCCTGCTGGACAGAAACACAACAATTGTTTCTGTAAACAGTGTGTGCTCTGGTGTCTGTGGCAAGTAACTAGTTTCTTGTTTATTATTTTATCTTCTTAATGAGAAATCAAGTCGCTGGTACTTCCTTGTTTTTTGGAACTAATTGTTCCATGATTTTAAAAAGCACTTAGTATAATTGGGAGTCATTAACTCCTGATACAATGTGATGTAAATGGAGGAAGTCCATATCTGAAGGGCTCTCCTGGCACAGATCATCCCAGCAAGAATTGCTCTGGCTCTGCAAATCCAAACTCAAAGCCTCCTGTTGCTTGCTGCAGGAGCAGGACCAGCCTGTGCATGGGTGAGACTCCTGAAATTGTGAAAACTTGTGTTTCCCAGGTGGGCTCAAATACCTGGCAGGACTCAGCTGTAACTTGTTCTCTGTTACTGCCTTGCACCTGCATGTTCTGGGGATCATCAGGGGGCCCTGCTGGGGAGATTTTGTTCTTTGCTGTGAAGGGCTGGTGATAAATATCAGTCCCCAGCCCCAGACATCTTGTTGGGCAATGCACACGATTCCCAGGTGACAGATGGGGAAGGGCCAGGTTGGCATTTATAACCCTGCTTGCAGGAGAGTGCTCCTAAAGGTGCAGAAAATGCTTTGGGTTGTGCTATCCTCCACCCAAATTAGGTGCTTTTTTTAAGGCAGAATCTTTCTTTTTCTTCTTTCTCCTTTTCTGTCTTCAAGTTGTGCTGCTGGAGCCCAGAGGCTTTACCTTCCCTGTGCAGAATCTGACAGCCAAGCTTGAGGGATGTGTCCCCACTGTACAACAAACACTCTCAGAAAAGAGAGATTACAAACCTTACAAACCTCCCTGCTATGTTTTGCATGCCACAGCTTGAAGCCTTCAAGCCTGGAAGGTGGGCTGCCCAGCTCCTGTCTTCCAGAGCAAAAGCTGCTGTCTCTTGCTGCTTCCTATCTGCTGAGGCATTTTCCATCTCCAAAACTGTTTGTGAATGAGTTTAACAGTGAAACAAAGCCTGGCTATAAGTGGCCTTCCAAAACTGTGCATTTTCAGTCTTCTGATCTTGCTGCCTTTTGTCTCTGGGCTGTTCTGACCTATTCGTGTCAAGAGAGCAAACAATCTGTGAGAGTCTGATAAATTTGTACAGCCCCTGCATAGTCTAGGAGAAGGTTTAATTTGATCTGACATTTACTAATCTGCCAAGACTTCCAGTGATTTGTTTTCATACCAAGTTGAGTTTTATATCCCATAGAGAAATGGGTAAACATATTGCATTGGTAACAACAGCAAGTGTATGAAGCCAAAAATTTGTAGTCATACACTTGAAAATTCCTTTCTGCTTGGTTTTTATGGGGATTTATTCCTCTTCCTAATTGTCAGGCTGCTAATTTCACTCACCTGGTGAAGTAGTTGCAGAGTCTTAGCTGTGAATTATGTGAGGAGTTTTGTTTGGTTTAGTCTTGCATTGCATTCATATTTTCCTAAGGCTGCTGCCTTAATGTGCTGGTTGTAAAAGTGATTCCAAATATCACATCATTTTTCTATCCACCACATGTGACTGGTCTGACAGCAGCTTGTGTATAGATATTCTTGAATTTATGTCCTTAAATAGCTCCCACACTACAGTGGGAAATTCCTTGATTATTTATGTGTTTCTCACACTTTGTGAGTGAATTAGTAAAGCAGTGAAATTCTCCAGTGCATTTTTTTTTTGTGTGTGTGTTTTGTTGGTCTGTTTGTTTTTGTGTGGTAGTTTTTTCCCCCTTTCAACTTCTTTTAAATTTCTGTTACTGCTTTATATGGTTTAGGATACCCTGATTAGATACTAGTAGAAAACAGTTGTGTTTAGGTCTGGAATCTGCATTCAGTAAAGTCACACTAGAAAAAATGATTTGAAAAATGGATTTTCAAAAATCCATAGTCATGGCATAAATATGGTATGGGAAGTTTGTGCATGAGAAAAAAATCAGTTGCCCTTTAAAGGAAAAAAATAAAACTCCAAACCAAGAACATGCACCCTGTTCTTACACTGCTAATTTTGATTTGAAGCCTGAGCAATGTATTCCTGCATAAAGCACAGTGATGGATCTGACTGTAAAGTTTGCTGTGCCTGGGACACTCACAGGTGCTCATTTGGATTATCCCATTGGTTTAGATTTGTTTGCTTGTTCTGAGAAGTCTGTTCTGAAGTTGAGACATTGGCTGAAGGTTTCAGGACTGTGTTTGGAGTTTGTGGGGGATGCAGCCCCACTGGGGTTGATGCCCCTCACCAAGGTTTCTGCTGTCACTGCACTGGTGACTCTGCTGCTCCCTGCCAGTAAATCCCAAACCAGTACCCAGTGTGTGACCTTGTGTTATGTAAGCTTTTATTGCCCAGTTTCCATATCCATTCCCTTCCTTGCAAGCCCTCCAGCCCCTTGCTGGATGGAGCACAGTGGGGGCTGTTCCCAGCTGGGAATGGGGTGATGCTGCTGTAAGGACATGTTCACCCCACAGGACAATAGAATCAGCCTTGTGCCACTCTTCTGCTTCCCTAATTCCCCTAACATCTCCTTTCTGTGGGGAAAGGGCTCCAGCTAGCACAGCCAGCTCCAGGCTCTTGTGAAAAATCATCAGTTTCCTTGTTTTATTTCCTCAAATTGTATTTCATTAACCTTTTACCTTGCTTGTTCACTGCAAACTCATTTCTGGCAAGCACACGAGCTGGGGTTTCTGGCCTCCTCCACCCTGCTGTGCACACAATCAATACACTCCACCTTTCCAGTGGGTGCTTGGAATTGCTGCTGAGCTCCTCAGCATCCTCCTGCTCACCTCTTGCAGCATCCCTGCTTTAAAGCTCTGGGGAATGGTTTCCAGCCTGGTAAACCCAACAGCAATCAGGAAGGTGATCATTCTTTCTGAAATTAGCAAAATGTTAACTGGCTGCCAGTAAACCTGAGTCAGGCACAGCTGCCTGAGTGTTTGGTTTGGTATAAAATCTGTTGACAGTTTACAGCTGGGTAGCACTTTTTTATTAGTTGGTTTGGTTTTTTTTAATTTCCATATTCTCACCCTGAGTAAGTTGGCAGAAGGTCTGGGATGCTCACCAACCATATTACTCAAGTTTTGGTGTCAGCATATTCACTGCACACTTGGCACTTTAAAATTACAATGGTTTTGAGTTAAGCAATTATTTTGATGATAATCAGAGGAATTCTGGGTTGAGAGATGAATTTGTCATGTCTGGATTCTTTCTTAGGGTTTAAAAATTGATACCAAGTTTTCAGCCAAAATGTTTTTTAGACGGGCAGCTTGATTTTTAGAGGGACTTTTAATAAGTAACAGAGTACTCATATCTTTTTTTAACATGTAGGGAAACTCTGAGCCATTCTTGACAGTAAATCCTTGTTCTCCATTATGCTTTTTGCTATGTACAAGCCATACTTCAAAAAAATGACTACTTTTTATCTCCTCCCAAAGAGAGATAATTGTCCATTTTGTCAGATGCAGCAGGCTTTGCAAGACTGTCTCACAAAACCAGTGAATACCTTTAAATTCATTAATTGTTAGTATTTTGGACTATAAATGGGAAAAGATGGTGAAGTAAAGGGGAGTCTTCCCTTAATTTCAGCTGCTGCTTCTCTTTAGTCTTATCATCCCTGGAACACACTCCTCCCCTTAACTCCTCTTATTTTATGGGGCTGTGGCACATCCACAGAATGCAGAGACATCAGCAGAGAACTGGTTAACATAGTAAAGACTCTTTACCCTCCCTTTTTTTGATCTCCATCTCTTTTTTTTTTAATTTTAATTTTTTTTAATGACCTGACCAGTGCACTAAAGATTTTGATTCTGAAAGCCTTAAAAATGCTGTTTCAGGCTCAGTTGCTTTTATATGCCAAGGTTAAGTATGATGTAGGTTTTAAATGTGTCAGAAGAAGCTTATGCATGCACAGCTTGCTTTATGTCCTCAAATATTTGACATGTGCAAAAAAAAATGTTGTAACTCTTTGCTCACTGAGATGCTTTTAAAAGAAGCTAAAAAAGAGATTCTTCATGTTAAATGTTATCTCATTAATTCAACTGGATATTCATCATTAGGCAGTACAGTTGGCAAAGTTCATGCCCACTTCACCCAGGCAGGATGGACCTGGACAATTAATGGCAGAGTGGAGCTGTTTAAATGGTTTTTGGACAAGGAAGTCTTCTGCAGAGGAGGAGGATTTTCATATGAAATATGATCTTGTTATCCTGACCAGGAGGCTGCATGTTTAAAAGGCCAAGAGCATCACAGGGGTCTTATCTCTCATGCCCAGAGTTCATTGTCCAGGGATTTAGCATCTTTGTTAACTGTTTACTGAACAAAGGTGATTTTAATGCTGTTTATTAAGACAGGCTTTCACTGCCAACTGGTGCAGCTGGGTGAGTGATCTGGGACATGTCCCTCTCTGTTATTATGGAAAATCTCTTTAAGCATCTCTTTTCTATACAGTAATACCTTCTTTAGTGTTTTGTTCAAGCAATTGGGAGATCATGTTCTTATTAGTCCACTCTCAAATAGCTACAGATTAAAAAAGGCTTTTTTTTTATTAAAGCTTTGTTGTAATTTTGCAAGTAATACATTGTCAGGAAATAGAATACGCTTTTTTTAACCAGAGTGGATAATTAACCACTGAAGCAATTTATCAAATGGTACCCAGTGGGTTCCCTGCCATGGAAGGCCTTAAGTCAAGGATTGATGTATAGGGAAATGCTCTAGTTAAAGCAGAAGCCAGGCAGGAATTGATTTATATGATGTGGCCTGTGCTACATGGGGAGATGGGAATAGATCATCTCAGGATCCCTGGAGGCTGTAAATAAATCCATAGGAATCTGTTACCTATAAATACTGATAGGTGATTAGATCTGGAAGTGTGAAATGTCTTTAATTTCTGAGAGAAGGCAGTGCCATACTGAGGCACTGTCCTGGCCCCAGCACAGTGTCACCTTGTAATTAGTGGGGGGGTTTAATGAGCACCCCTGAGCTGCTGCCTCTGTGTGTGCTCACAAAGTGAGCCTGGCTTAGCTGGGCAGGAGAGAGATCAGGTGCTCAGAGACCAGGATATCACTGCAGAAAAGATTTCACAGTGAGAGCTATCCTCCCCCACTGCAGGCAAAACACCCCTCCAAACTGAAATAATGGAGACTTGCTTGTTATGCTTTTTCTCCTTAGGATGAGTATATATGTGTGTATATAATTTTTTGTATGTATGCTTTTATTATTTAATGGATATTTTTTCTCTGTACTTTTTTTTGTTGTTGTTGAGTGAATTCACTTGCTCACTTTCCTTAATAGGAGAAAACCTTGGAGGCTATCAGGTTTTAATAACCCCTGGCTTTGAATTCCATCCAGTTCTGGTTGTAAAATGAATCCCCCATTTTACAGCTGAGTAACTTTGGGAAGTGTTAGAAACCTTTCACCCTTCAACTCAGGATACTCCACATGTTTTGTAGGATAACCTGGAAATGTGCTTGAGAAAATGTTTTTCTATTTGTCCTTCTCTGCTAGTCACTGGGTTCATACTCATGGTTATCTTTACTTTGTATTAGCATTTATATAATCACAGATTTATTTGAGCTGCAGCCTGTTTTGAAAGCAATTGCAGGCTGAGCAATGCTGTGGCTGTGGCTGCTGCCTGCCCATGAATACTAAAGGCTCATGGAGTGATGCTCTGTCTATTGTGCCTTAATGGAAGGGCTGTCTCTGATCCAATCACTTTGTTATTAAGCATTGAGGGATAGTTGAATGAGGGAGTGAGAACTTAGTCATGCATTTTAGAATCAAGGTGCTTAGATGTAAAAACAGATTAAAAAAAAGCAAAAAGCAACCCCAGAGTTGATTGTTTACATGGGGGTTTATTGTGAGTAGTTTGTGGAAACAGCCCAGCAGAGCTGCCCTTAACTGCACATTTAGGGCAGTGATGGATGCAGTAATACTGAACAGGTTTAGGCCACAGAACATGTCTAAACAAGTCAAGGCCTTAGTCTGTATTGTGTGCACCAACAAAACTATATTTAGCTGTTTTTTTCCACATTTTGATGCCTAGTTGTTTTTTCTGCATATTTTGCTGTTTCTTCACGTGCTTAGCTGTTTTTTATATTTGTCAGTTTAGACCAATGTTTATAACAACTGCACAAGATAAGCCATTTTAAGTGTTTTTCTACAGCTTATTAAAACCCTTCAAAGCCACTAAAACATAAATTGTACTAAATTTAAAAAAAGCTAAAAACCCCAAAATAAAAGTAAACAGTAAAGTCCTAGGCAATCACCAATCACTGTACCTGAAAAGCTCATGCAAAGCACATGAACAGCATAAAAACACCAATCAAAAAAATGCATAATTGTGTAAACAGTAGTCTTAAAATATATAATTAAAACTAAAAGTAAACAACAAATCAACTTCTAAATAATCATATTAATTCACTGTCTAAAAGTCCTGTTTCTCCCACAGATGAAAATCTTCCCCTCCATTTTTTTAGGTTTTTTTTTTGCTTGTGTCCCTGAGCCAGACCCTTCTGGGGTTTCAGCTGCCTCCCTGTGCCCATCAGTGATGCTGCAGAGTCTGTCCAGTCTGCTGCAGTCTCTCCATCAGCTCCCACAAACAGATCTGCACCCTGTCTTTGAGCAATTTTCTTGACCAATGGATTCAAAGGTCTATCTGTCTCTGCTTTATTATTGCTATTTATTGCCTCGGTGTTTGTTTGGCAGAAGGTTTTTGTGTTTAATACCAGCCCTGCTGCCCATTGCCAGGAAATTTAGAACCTGTGAGTGATTTCAAAGGCCATCTGACTCCAGAGCTTCCAGCAGGATTTATGTTTCTGCTGGTGCAGAGTTACAGTGTCATAAGCTTTTTATTTGTTCTTATTATATCATGGGCATCTGCAGACTGTTGAGTCCAGTTTTCTTCAGCTGTTTATGTGCAGATATGTCTCTGATCTTGTGAAAGGAGGTCATTCATTATTTCCACTGACTGCTACTCCAAGGAAAAGACCCCCCCCCCACCATAAGTCATTAAAAGAAAATTGAATTAGTTGTGCCAAAACTGGTTACAACATACATATGACTCCACCTTTTGTATGAAGGTTGAAAAAAGCTCTTGGTTATTTGGAGTATACTCCTGATTGTGTCTAATCAGGTTTTATTCTGGTAAATATGGTTTGCTGTCTGCAGTTCAGCTGGCAGTGGAACTTGGGGTGTGTTGCCAGGGCTGCAGTGGGATCCCTGAAAGGCTTAATTTCATTTCAAATGTTGTAAACAATCATTTATTAAACTCCTACTCTGTTTCCTGCCGGGCCAAAACAGTAGCAAGTTCCTTTCCAAGAATACTTCTTAAAATTCTGACTTTTGGTGGAATCCAAAGGTTGCAGCATGCAAGGCTTGGGGTCTGGTCCTTTTGCTTGCAAATGTCTGAAGAATTCTGAGTCAGAACTTACTGTTTAAACCCACTTCTGTCTGTTTTCAAAGTAAATATATTTATTAATGATGTGTGATTTGAACAACTGCCAAATGTAACAGAATAACTAGGTTTAGTTTTTTTAAGTGCTTTTCTAGAGATCTTCATTTTTTTTTTTACTTTCTGATATTTCTTTTTTTCTTTTTTGTTTCCTAAAAAAGAATGTTTTGCTGATAGGATATGTAATCCATCATGGGAAAAGAGACATTTTCTAGGTACTGGTGTCTGTGTGGGGTATTGGTGGGTTCTGGGTCACTGTGGGATGGAGCAATGCAGTCATGGCATGACCAGTCCTGACCCTTTATTTGTGCTTAAAGCTTTAATACCTTCTGTCTAAGAATATAATGTATCCAAATAAAGCACATTTCTGTGCCACTAATAAAAGGCCTGTGACAGAGTTCAGATCAGAGTGATAAAAATCCACTTTTATTCCTACCCTGAGTTTTAGCCATGCCTTTCAAATGTCATCTGGAGGTGTTGTCATTATCTGTGTCTGCTTGTTGTGCCTTGGACAGGCAAGTGAGATTTGTGTGGGAAAGCAATATCCTACACAGGGTAATAAAGCTGAATGACTCTTAGCTTTTTCTAATGCTTCTGCAGAATAGATAGATACAGCTGCTGAGTCCTGGGCTGACAGCACTGTGGAGTGTGTGCCACACTGGCTGTGTAATCTGTCTTCCCATTTAGTCTAGTGCACATTTGCTTATCCAAATATTACTTTGTTATTTTTATAGCTGTCCCTTGCAATTCAGCTCAGAATAGCAAATGTCAGAAATGAGTTACAAAGAGCACCAGCATTTTTTGTGGTGTGTTTGTTTGACTCCATGTAACTCTTTGAAAGGGGAAATGTGGAACAGTGGAGTAATTTTGTGAAGGCAGTCAAAGATTTCTGTTTTGTTGTTTTTTTTTATCCTAGGCATCCCTAGCAGGTAGCAAAGATGACAAGTGTTGTCCTGCAGAGCTCCTTTTTGTCTCTCCATGTGTGTTTTTGCCCTGGTGTTGATCCTTCTTTGTACAAGGGTTTCCAGCATGCAGGGATGGAGCTGTTTTGAGCCCAGCTCCAGCTGGTCTGGAGGCACAGCCTGCTCTGATATCCTGGGGCACCAGTCCAAGCAGTTCTCCAGTGTGGCCTTAAGGCAGCATTCATAGAAATCTCTCTTCTGGGTCGTTCACCAAATGTTTCAGATGGGGCATTTTGAAAAATAATTCATCTTTGTAAGGGAAGGTGGTTGTTCTGAATATTTTTCATGTAGTCATCTTGCTGCTGGAGAAAGTTCTCTTGAAAATGAGCCCTGTTGTGCTTCACTGCTGGAATGATGTCATCTGGAGCCTTATCTGTGAATTTTGGACATGTTCTTGTTGTTGGAAGGAGTGCTGGTGTTGATGCAGATGTACTGCTGGGTTTTCTAGCAGGCAGATGGAAAAGGAGCACAGTGGTATCAGTTGATATCCATGTTCTGCAGTGAGCAGTTGTGTAGCAGTGATTTGCAGCATGTAACTGCACATCTTAGCCTGGATGCAGATGTATAATGTTATTTCTTGAACACACTGAGGTGGTTCTTTTGCAATCAGCATTATTTCAGTTTTCGGGCAGGCACTGGGATAGAGGATCTTGCATATTTTTCTTGAAGTCAGTGGACTGTTGGCATGGTATTTGGAAGTGTTGGAGGCTGGGGAGAAGTTCTATAAAATGTTCAGGAATTCTTCAGTTGTGGTGAGGAGCTGTTGGGAAAACAGGGTGGTGTGGTGGGAGGGGATCTCCAGGCACTGGCCTCCAAGGTGGTCTTTAGGTTATGCCTGTGAAAGAATGATAATGGTAGCAGCTCATTTCTTTGAGCTTTGCTTGGGAAATGACTATTTCTATAAAACCTAGGCCTACAAAATGCAGATTTTGTTCTCATTGTTGCCATTGCTGTGAAAGTTGTTTTGATGCTGTTGTTCCTTTTCTGGGCTCATCCAAAAGCAAAAGTTTCCAGCTTGAATGTGTCATTTGTACATCCAGAGGTGCCATCCCAAGGTCAGGAGCTGGTTGTGAGATGTCTTTGTCTTTAGGATGTAGGGAAGGACTCTGGGGAACCTGAGACTAATTTCAGCTCTTTTGTTATTTTCTTTTTTCCCCCTTCCCTTCTTTCCCCACAGTGCATCTGGCTATTAGTATTTGTGGAAGTTTAGTAAAAACCCAAATAAATATGGACTATTTCACTTTGCTTCCCCTGTAATTGCTAGCCTCCCTCCATTATCCTTTCATCTTCTTTTCAGCCTGGCTAATAGTTGCTTAGTGATTACATTTAATGGTGTGAGAGCCTTTTAGTTTGGATGCCCTGCTTTTCCTCCCCTCTTGCTCATGGAGATGTTTACATTTTTAACCAGAGCTATGATACGTCTCCTATATAATTGCATGGAAAGCAACATTTCATATTCCTAGATGGGCATCCTGAATTTATTTTGATATCATTCTAATGCCTTTCCCACTCTCAGTTCACCCTGTAGGGTCTCTTGATTAGTTCAACTAACTGTTCCCCTTTCCATAGATTTATTTCTTTGCAGTGAACTCTGTATTTTAGCCTGTCTAGTGTGGTCTGTAGGGCTTTTGGAAATGCACAGGAAGCAGGTTGAGGGGGAGGAAACTAAGGTAAAGGAAATATTTCCCCAGGTTATGCTTCATGTAGCTGGAGTCCTTGGGATGCTCTCCCTGCCCGGGGGCAGCTGGTGCTTGGAGGGCTGTGCCAGTGAAGGTGCCTCAGTGCTGGCTAAAGCTCTTTGGTATTGGCTGACTGACCATGCTTGGACAGTGTGGAAATGCCATTTAAAAATTATCCATTTCATCAGTGTGATTGGTGATTGATGGAGCTCATGCAGGGAGAGGGGCAGATCTTCCCTCTCAGCTGTGTGCCTGCTGAGGAAAGGGTGGCCCTGAGCTTCCTGTGCCAGCACACCTCTGAGAGCCTGGGCTCATCCCTGAGCTTCTCCTCTTGTGGGGTGGGCAAAGGGGATGCTGTGAGCACAAGGCACAAAGCAGCCACCTCTGGGAGGAGAGCTGCAGCCTTGTTTTTTCAGAGGAAACGTGCTGTGCAACACAAGGCAGTGAGAGGCTGGAGCACTGCAAGCCCTGTAAGTGTTCACTCCTCCCATCTCTTAAGGCTTTTATCTGTCTGTGCATCTCCTGTTCTGGCACCAAGAAATTTGGAAACTTCAGGAAGAATGTCCAGTCTTAGTCTTTGATGTAGCAGCATCGCTGACTCATCATCACTTGAGCCTTTGTTAGGGAGAGAGGAATTTTTGCTTTTTGTTATAGAGCCAGGAGCTGTCTATTTTCATCACTGAGTTTGCAATCCTAGCAGTTGGAATGAAGCAAAATTCAAAGCTTTGGAGAAGTGGCTGGGGGTGTGTGGAATGAGTAATGATCCAATATGAGGCCTCAGCAGGGTGAAAAATGTAAAACTAGCATCTCTTCTGCTGTTGGGGTTTTTTTAAGATAAATTCACTCGCAATGAGAAGTATTTTAAACGTTGCTGCTGTTGCTGATAGAAACAGGCCATTAAATTGCCACAGTCAACATTCCTTTGGGTCCTGGTCATAAGCCAAGCTGCCAACTATTTGTAAATTTACTGACAGTTAGTAAGCAGAATACAATATTTAAACTGTCAGAAAACTAATATCTCTCGTTTCAGGGAAACATAGCTCTCTTTCTCTTGGGCTCTGGCTTTTCATAGTGTTTGGTTAGTGCTGTTATTTTCTGCTTTTCTGAACTCCAAGCCTGACCCAGGGAAAAGCAGTGAGGAGATGAAGAGGAGGCTGCCTGCCTCCCCCTTCTCTGTGCACCCTGTTCTTATCATCCTTAACAATATCCCAGTCCTTTTTGGCAGAGATATTTCAGATTGCAGCCAAATTCCTGGGCTTCCAGGGCCAGAGTTCTCAGCCTTGCCATGGCTTGCAATAGATGCTGTTCCATCTGAGTGAGCTGTAAATATGAAGACAGACATTCAAAAGTGCTGGCTGTAAATGCATGGTAGCTTCCTGGGGTGCATGCTCAGAGATAGTGGAAAGCAGCTTGAGAGAGCCTAGACAATACTTTGAACTTATTTATCATACTGCTAAAATGTTGTGGGAAAAATGGCAGAATCATTTGTTTGCTGCTTGCTGTTGAAATTCAGGCCTGGTATGAATTACCCATGCAAAGAGAGCTCTCTGTGAGCCAATTGCTCAGAGAAATCTGCTTTTCTTTACGGCAGCATTATGGGTTTACCCTGTTGTGGACTTACATCTGAAATAGCTTTTTGTGTAACTACCTATGTGGCCATTCATAAAATATGTATCCAGGTGGGTTTTCCCTGGGCTATATCTCTTGTCCCATCAGAAGGATAAGGAGCTGAGCTGTTTGCAGGGGTGGATGTCTCACAGCATGCCAATCCTCCCCTTCCCCTGCCTTGCTGAGGGAGAGAGTATTCTTTGCTTCTGAGGAGTGATAATTTCACTGGGCACTGTAGGCTGTGGCCTTGATAAAGCCAGGATGAGTTTGAATGGACTGCTGTGGTGACTAGATTATAGGCAACCGCAAAATAAAGCATTTACTGCTTTTTTGTTGCTGTTTAGTTTAGAGAAGTCTTTTTTTTCAGACCTCAGGAAAGCCCCTTTTCCATGTCAGGATTATGCCAAGCCTGAAATGTTTGGACCAAGAGGGGAAAGGGCACAAGAGCTGCTCCCTGCTGAGGGTTCACCAGCCCTGCCTGGGCTCCAGTTCTTGATTTCAGCTGGGTGTTGCAGAGCTGGATCCTTCCCCTTGCATGCCAGAAGAGCAAGCATGCCTCTCTCCATCCTGCTGGTTTTGTCAGAATTTTTTCTCTGAAAATAAGGAGTTTTCCTCCTCAAAAGCAGCATTCTCCCCTGAGCAGTCCTGGTTTGAGTGAATCATTGTGTTCATTGAAGAAATGTGTTGTAACTCGCTTGCATTCCCCACTGTCTGTGCTCCTGGGGCACAAAGTGTGTGGGAAATGTGAGCTCTGAATTTCCACCATCACCTCTGGGGTTTGGCCCAGCCAAAAGATGTAAGAAATTGGTTGGTATTGTGTGACCAGCAGTATCCTCGAGCTACAGCTGACATTACCTGCCATGGAGAGGTGCTGTGTGTGCTGTTACTGCTCTAGTGCAAATAAATTTAATATTTATTACCGTGTGCTGTCAGCGTGTTAGAAATTAAGCCCAGAGCCTGCTATACCAATAAGTGTTTTACCAATCATTACAGCATTTGTCAACATTATGGGCTGAAGTCTGGCAGTAATAAATGTGTGGTGCTCCTGCTAGAGCAAATGGCTTTTCCAAGGAGAGGTGTATTTAATGAAGAATGAACAGCACAACCTGTAAAAGGAGCAAGATCAGTGATTTTCACAAAATGGTTGTAAATGGCACAAAGCAATGTGGCACAGGCTGTGATGTCCCCAAGGGTGTCCTGGAGTGACCTGGGCTGGGCACCTCCACTCTTTGGAGGATGCATTTGAAATTTAAAAATATACATTGACATTAAGGAAAAAAGACATATTGGAATTTTAAGGGGGAAAAGGGATAGATACATTGGAATTAAGGGGAAAAGATGGCAAACAACTGGTTGCTGGGAGTCAGGAGGCAGCACCTGGGGGAAGCCTCATCACTGGGAGAGATGCTGAGCCAGGAATTTCAGCTCCCACCTGCACTGGGATGATGGGCTGGGCTCCAGCCACAGCTGGGATGGGTGTTCAGTCATGGCTTTGGAAAGGAGGGAGCTACAAAGGCTGTTCTTCCCTCCCTCTGGCTGGAAATGCACAGCTTGGCTTTTGGTTTCTGCTCCCTTTATTTCAAAGGGCAGTTTTGAAGTGTGTTCAGCTTGCCAGATGGTGGTGTGCAAAAAAAAAGGCTGAAAGGAGGAGGGAGAAGGGAGAAGCATGTCCCTGCCTGGGACCTGGGGAAACCTGACTTGTGAAATTGCTGTCAGCTGCTGGAGAACCAGAGGGTGCAGTCTGAACTGTGGAAATTGGGATTGTGGTATTTATTAACAACACATCTCCATCCTACTACAGCTGCTGGCTGGTGAGGTTTTGATATATGGGGTTTATACCAACTTTTTTTTTCTCTTTTTATTAGCCCTGTGCATGAACTGTCATGTGAGAAGTGACTGTCATTTAGTTCCAGGACTTGTGCTCTGTGTGTGTGTGAGGGTTTGTCTTCCCTTGTGCAAATATTTTTCTTTTCCACAGAACAACTTTTTCGCCTATTTTTTTTTTTTTCCCCTCCCCAGTAGTATGTGGTATAAAAGCAATGGCATTAGTTGAGATCCAGAAGGGTGTTTTCATCTACTGGGTGGAGAAGGAAGGATAAGATGGTGGTGAATGTTTTCTGGCTCCATATCCACACTGCTGGAGAGCACTGGAGTGGGAATCCCAGACAATGGTGCTGAAACCATTTAGAGAAAGCTGCATTATCCAAATACCAGGAGAGAGGAGAAATGAAGCCCCAAGTCCATTTGTTTGAAAGACAGTGTGATTCAAGATTCAACTGAAGTAACAAAGCTGTTTGATTTAAAATTAACTTAATGTAGCATTTGTTTCCTGAAGAAAAGTTGATGCATTATCTCCCCAACAAATAGCTCATGCTATTTGTGAAGCTTGACACCTTCTACAAATCAGACTGCCTGACTTTTATGAATGACAGTGTTGCCTATCACTGTGTCAGCAAGATGAAGGGATGATTTTTCAAATGGTTCAAAAGCATCTGTTTTTTCATTGTTTTCCTTAGAGTGAATATCCCACTTGTACCCAAAACATTAGTGAAATAGACTTTCTCTGTCACCACTGCTTAGAAGTAAATACAGTAAATAGTAATATATGTTATGTACACTATTGTCTATAGTGATCAATCTATAAACACTATATATATATTTGCATTTAAAATAAAGTAGCTCTAGTAAACACCAAATAGATTATGCCTGTGCAGGTACCTGGCATCATGGTTACTTTGATAATTCATGCCTATTATTTCAAAACTCCACTGGAGTAACCTTGAGACCTTAATGCAAAGGTGTCTAGAGGTGCAGTTACACCATCTGTGTCAGAAATTCCTCTTTCCCTTCTCTCCTATACCTCATCCCTCCTACAGTGAGATACTTAAGGCATAGTAACAATTCTGGATCACATCTGTCTTTCACAAATGTAGCTCTAAAAATATTTATTGTTCCCTCTAGGAAAGAACTTTCAAGTCAAGGTTCAGAGGATCCTCTGTTACTGCTCTGTGTATATGTTTGATTTATAAAATCTTCCTTAGTTAAGGTGGTTTTTCAGCTCTAGGTCAGGGGAGTGTTGGATCATCAAGTAACTCAAGCCATTGGATCCCACTCAGTGCAGCAGCAGAGCAGTGGGAATGTGGCTGTCCTCACCCAGCTGAGCTTTACTGCTTGTTTTATCCTAAGAGGATTCAAAATTGTATTTATTTAGTTATTTATTTTTTCCTGAGATCTGTCTGCAAAGCTTCTGCAAAGACCACAGGTGTACTTTGTTAGTCAAAGCATTGCTGCTGGTGTGTAAAACAGCACGAGGAGGAGGGGGGACACAGGCTGGGCATGGATCAGCCCCTCTGGGCATGGATCAGCCCCTCTGGGTGCCCTTGCAGGACTTGAACACAGGGGTGTAAGAGCAGTTTCACACAGGCAGTGTCAGGCAGGGAATTTCCATCTGATGTGAGATTTACACAGCACATCAGCTCAGCTCTCTGATTCACCCCTTATGGAAGATGGTAATTGTGGTGCCTCTGTCAGAAATTTGAGCTTCAGCCTTGCAGTGAGTCTCATGAAGTGGCAGGCACAAGGCTCCATCACCATCACCTTGGGGAAGGGAGGCAGAGGCAGTCCAAGGCACTATTTGCTTCTCAGCAGTGATGAGGGCAGGTTTCCAAAGCATCAGTGCTGTGTGTGGTGATGCCTTTTCACTGTGGAGATGAAAGGGTGATGCAACTCCTAAGTGTTGTGCCAAAAATGCAGTGTGTCAAAAGAGATGACCGTTGGCAATGTCTAAAGAGAAGAAAGTTGATATTTTAATTTTTTTTTTTTTTTTTTTTTTTAATTCTGGCTGAGGAGCTGGGAGGGGTTGCAGCGTGACAGGATTGATATCTGAGCAGCTCCTGGCAAACCCAAATGAAAGAGCTTCAGTTCAGTTTGAGAGGGGAAGAGATCACCCATATCCCTTATACAGAGGTGCTCCAAATTTATGAAGGAAAACCCTGATATATAATTTTTTTTTTTTTCCCCTGTGGCCTGGTCTGTCTTAAGTGCATTGCAGTCCCCTCTAATTAAAGGGTGTCTGTCAGCCTTTCTCAAGTTTTCTGTTATCATAAGCCCCACAGTAATGGGTACCTGGAGAGAACACCAAATACCTTTTGGTACTAAATGAGCTTTGCAATCTTCAGTTTAGCTGAAACATTTTCATACCACCCAGGTGTTGCAGTGACAGTACATTCCAGCTGTTCTAGAGGCTTTGCACATCTTGTTTTCACTATGTCTTGTTCCTTGCCTCATCCCATTTCAGATACTAAGTTTGAAGCTGCTGTAAAGGTCAGTTTCAAAATATCAGGATTTTAATTGTTTTTAACCATGGTGACCACACAGAAAGGTGTAAAAGATCTACCTGCAGAAGCTGCTTGGTTGCTATTTTTTTTTTACACCATGCACATAAAAACAAGTTAACTTTTTGTAGTGTAAAAGTCTGAAGGGTTTGGTTTTTTTTTTTTAAGCATGGCTTTGAACCAAGCATTGATGACCGTGGTATCACTTAGGAGAAAGTGTTTCATGTTTTCAAGTGTGTGCGTGTGGTTTTGTACGTGCCTGGCTGCCTGCCTGGTGTTGCAAACTATAGCAGTGCTGCTTCATGGTGTAAAAAAAATAAAAATAGTCTTAGAGGTCTTGTCACTGAGCTCTTTGTTTGCATAGGGAAACATCTGTCTGAGATTTAATGTGCTGTTCGTAACACTGCTGTTAGAGAGCTGTAAATCCTTCCCACTTCTTCTCCAGGGATTTGATCATTGTGTTTTCCCTCTCTTCCTAATCAAACTGCTGTAGTTGAGTGTTGTAATTAGTGTGTATTAATTTATTGATTGTCACTGGTTGTAGTAATATGTGATAATAACATGACAAGATTTTATTAGTTCTGTAATAAAATGTTTAAATATTGTCACTTTAAATAACATTAAAATAGAGCTTTCATATGTTGTTTATTATTATCAATTTGCTGTGATCGACTAATTGCACTTGTTTGCATTGACACCATTCATTCCTGCAAACACAAGCTGTTTAAAGATTTAACGCTCAAGCAATTGGAGGAGGGGTGGGGAAGGATCTTGGGCAGAGTTGTATGCTCTAGGTGTGTGACATATGAAAATAAATTGTGTTTTCTGCTACTTACTTCATTGGTTTGGACACAGAACAAAGCATGAATTTTCTCCTCCCAAACTGACAGCATGCTTTTTAAAACATGAAGCTGTCATCTCACTTTGTTACCTCACCAGCACCTCCAGCTTGGCAATTTTCATGGGTTGCAGTTCAAATTAAATTCATGTTCCAAGTGTTAGATAAAACCAGTGCTTCACATCAGTAACTATTACCTGGAGCACCATGTGGGGGTTTGTGCAGGATGATTGGCATGTTGGGTGTTACCTCCTTTAGCATTCTTGTCTGATCCATACCAGCTTGTTCCAATAAAGTGCTGTGAAATTCCCCTCACCATGGGGCTCCTGTGAGCCCCAGAAGGGAATGTGGGGAGTGGGCTCAGGGACACCAAACCCTTTTTGGGCTGTTGGAGGCTGTACAAGAAAAAGGATTGTCCATTTTGGCAGGGAAGGGAGCTTGGGTACCCACTGTTTACCTCTGGGGCTATTTTGGTCCCTCTCATCTTGGCTCCCTTCTGGAAGATTAAATAAATTTTTGTCTGTGGGCAATGCTGAGGGTGTCAGAAGTCACTTGGGAAACTTTGGAGCAACAGCCAAGATAGCAGATCACCTGCCAGGGGTGCAGAGGTCCAAGGGCACTTGTGACAGGACACACAGAGATGCTGCAGTGCACACCAAGCCTGGCTGGGACTGTGTGTACTACTGCAGGTTTCTAGGAAAAAACATCTTGCAGAGCTCAACCTGAGATGAGGAGGCAGCAGGAGAGGAAAAAGGTCAGGAAGCAACACTAATTCTTTGCTTCTTGTTGGACCCCTGCATGTCCCAAAATGTTTGGACTCAAAGGCAAGGTGAGTTTGTGTGGAGTGAGCAGCTCCAGATGTAAAGAAGGAAGAGTTGGTGTCCTGGTCTGGGAGCCTTCAGGGGAGAAGATAAAAGGAGTGTTTTCTACTGTGACCTGAATATTTGTCAAGTGTAAACCCTTCACAGCTGGGAGCTGAGTGTTTTGGCTCTACCCACAAGGGGTTCTCCAAACATGTTGGTGTCTCTCCCTGGAGCCATCTGTGCTGCTCTCTTGGAGAGTGCTGCCAGTCCTTACACACAGCACTTGCCATGGGCTGCTGTGTAATAAAACAGACTGGGAGGTACAAGTAGTGACTTTTCCTTCTGAATAAGCACATTTTCCCTGCCTCTTCTAGGAGCACACTTAAGCTACTATAAAATGTGTCAACCTAATAAATGTCACCTCTGTGGATGGATTTGGTGCTTGGTGGGTTTTTTTCCCAGACTGTGTGCTGGCCCCTCCCGAGCTCTTGTTCCATAAATCAGGGGGTAATGAGTTGTGTTACTGTCAGGGGTATCATCTTGCAGTTTGGCAGTGGCTGTGGTCTAACAAATGGTCCCAGTGTGGCAAAGCCCATTTGAAGGGAGCAGAAGGTAGGCTTGTACAGAAGTTTTGCCAGCAACATCCATCAGCAATTTCATCTCTCTCTTATGTCTGTATTATTTTTTTCTGGTGTTATGTTTGCTTTGTGTTTTCAGGAGACAGATTGCTCTGGTTTCTAGGGAGAAATAAAAACCACCAAAGATTGGTCAGAAAGCTTTTCAAATCACTGGGAGCTCTGGAGTTTGTTGGTCAGCCCTCTGGGCTGTGTCTAATTGCTGTCTCCCTCCCACCATGGGAATTTTACTCTGTTCTTTAAAATAATGAAACTTTTGCCAGACTATTTTGCCTGTAGATAGCAAAATGTCTTCTGTTTACAGCTGTAGTGTTGCAGCTGCTCTTTGCTCAGCCAGGGAGGGATGATTTAACTTCAGATGCAAAGTGTGGTGGCATTGGGGGAGTTCAAGGCCAAGGCTTCCTACATTTTTGCATGTTTTCCTTCTGTATATACAGGCTAGTTTCTTTAGAGAAACAACAATAGCAATGACTATTTGGTATAAGAAGGGAAGGGAAATGAGTTTTGAAGTTGAAGTGGTATTGAGGAAAGGCAGAGATAAGGAAGGGAAACTTAAATGAGCTGTAACATCACACATTTGGAAATGTGATAAGGACTACAGTTTATCAGAGACTACCTTTCCCTGGAATTAAGCAAGCAATCCAACATAAAAGCAATTATTTCTGTACTTGAGAGTTTGACCATCTCATTTTTCATTTTTGTAGGATCTTCCCAGTAATCACACCTAATGACATATCTGCAAACCCAGGGCAGTGCATTGCTGCAAAACTCTGGATCCAAACTTTAATTATAAGAAGAATACTTCCTTCCTTTGGAGGGACTATTTTTCTGCCTGCAGGAAATGAAAAGGAAATTAATTCACTTTTGTATACAGGAATTCAAATGTCAGTTTTCTGATGTAATGGGAAAGATTTCAGGTGGGATTTAGTGTTTCTGGCTCAAAGCTCTGGTGTGGAAAATGGTGCCTTTGCCTGTTAAACCTCTCTTGGCCATGAATCTGAAGTTCTTCATTGTATGGTGTTTTACTGGCAAGGAGATGGTTTGAGCTCTGGGGTGAGGAATCAAGCTTTTAGTCATGCTTTGCCCTGTCCTATTTATCAATTGCAACATAAAGCACAAAATTAAGTTAAAACAAACACAAGCTCTTTGCTGGGAATCCAAACATGAGCCAATGCCTGGGATTTTCTGTCTGTGTTTGTGAATGGTCAGATTCAGTGCATGTATTTCAGACATCACTATTGCCTTACCAAGTGCCACAAGCACAGCAACATCTGGGTGACACCAGGGTGTGAAATAACAGTGTGTGCAAGTAGGGTAAGGCTTGCCCATGAATTTAGTCTAGGCTCTAGTGACCTGTTAGTAGATACAGTTTTTATTACCAGATTTTGGTTTTTCTGAGGATTAAGTGGCATTTGTATCGTGTCAATTTAGTCTGATGTTTTTGTTCATCATGTGCTTTCCTGAAGCAGCATGGTCTGAAAGATGAATAGAACTGGCACTTAGTTATGTGTAGAAAACTTGGGGCCATTGACTATGTGAAATATATGTTAAACAAAACAAAAAAAAAATCCCACCTCCTTTTTCTGTACACATAACATCTGTAAGTTCAGGGTTACTGCAATAAGCAGGAGATTAAAGGCAGTAGGAGCTTGGAAGGGGTTTGGTTTGTGTTTGCAGTTGGCTCGTGTCTTGACTCCCTACACCAGGGAGTGGAGCATGGAGCCAGCTGGACAGGAGCTAAAGCCAAGCTCTGGGCTGGGACTGTGCTTTGAAACTCTAGACCCAAGGATGTGAGGCTTTACTCAATGAGAGGGTGTGTAGGATGGGAAAGCCCTGAGACACAGCTTGGGATCCTGCTGCAAAAACAGAGCTTTCCCTCCCTGTGGGGAATGTGTACTTCCAGCCTGCTCCTGCCCCCTGGCCCATCAGGGAATCCTGGAGACCCATTTGGGTGCTGTGGATCCTGAGTTTTGCAGAAGTATTTGGAGTCCCAGCCAAGTTTCTGAAAGTCAGAAAGATCTTTCATGTCCTGGTTGCTGATACTCAACCGTATTGCCAGTATGTAATTTAATTGCCAGATTATGGGCCATTTGTCTGACCACAAAACCTTTCATTCACGTGCTTTAGATTTTTAAAGGCTTGTTATCAGCAGAAATATCACACAGCATGAAGGGGTTTCTTCTTTTGCAGCCACACACTGCGTGGCAGTGGCAGGAGCATGCCACCCCTACTTTGGCTGTGAGCTGGAGTGCTTGGGGCAGGGAGCACATGCTGGTGGGCTCCCCTGGGTGAGTGATCAGTAAGTGGCTATTAGCCATGTTTGCCTGTGAGGAGAGGAGGAGCTGGGCACAGGGAAGCTGCAGTAATCCTTTGCCCATCTTTGTCAGACCCTGGTGCTGTGTGGCTGCAGTTGGGTCGTGCAGTGCACTCGAGTATTCAGATCACTTGTTAGGAGTGGCATGTGGCAGTCTTACAGGTAGTAAATTATTGTGTCTGTTAGACAAAATGACATTTTGTCATCTCTTACCAGCTTCATTTGTGTATAGAAGTGCCACCATGGTGTGGTAAATTCTGGTCTCATCTATTCATAGTGTTCTCCTGTTGTTTGTGTGAGTCCTCTGGAGAAGAGGCTTCTGAAATTTTGTAAGACTCTGGAAATGTGACTGTGACAGCACTTGAAAGCACTTATGATTTCTCTCCAAATGATTAGATTTCAAATTAACAATGTCCTTAACAGCAAAAACATGTACTGCCTTGAATTATGAACAAGGTGAAATGCATCACATCCTCAGCATTAGGTAACTGAAGACAAACTTGCTCTTTTACACAAAACCTTGAAGTTCATAACTTTGTCAATCAAAACCATTATATTTCCAAATCTCCTATTTGTCTAAAAGCTATCTGGCTGAAAAAGAAATATTATCTGCTTGAGCTACTAAAGTGTTGCCCCTGGTGAAAGATAGATAGATCTTGGTGCTTCATTAGCTGTGTGTGGAAGATTCCTCTTTTGCACATTGGAGATACTAAACTGCAAGAGACCTGTGGGTCATTTCTTCAGAGCCCTACATGCCAGGAGGGATCATGTCTTCTATAATACTTTCAGAGAGTTTAATGACATAATTTTCCTTTTCTTGGCTCAGATGCTCAAACCTCTCTGGCTTGGTGTTAAAAGCCTTCATAAGGAACTTTATCCTGTGCCACTGTGGGCAGGTGGGCACAGCAGTGTCCAAAGCACCTGATGGTTCACAGAGGGAATTAAAGTGAGTGCTCTGGAAAATGCCAGATTGCCTCTTCTGTCTTTATAAAGATGGTTTTTTAGTGAATGTGTTTTTATGTTTACCCAGCCCAAACCTTCCCTGCCCTGTGTGGGATGCAGGGAGGCTTTGCTGGCAGTGTCTTGGGGCAGATGTGTGCTCATGCATTTCTTGGGAATATCTGCTAGTCTGGCCTTGGCCCTGATTTGTCTTGGCATGGCATTACCTATTTAGCACTACACAAAAATAGAACATATCCTCCTGTTCTCTACAGGCTGTCACTTTTTAATTGCTATAGAGGCAGCACTTCAAAGAGTTTCTGTAAATTTGTTTTCCCCCCCTTAAATACAAGATTTTTCGCACTTGAAATATCATTAGTGAATCAAAGCAGCCTTTATCATTTCCTTGGGATAACTGCTAAAAGCTGGTGCTTGCATAGTTGCAGTGACCAGTTTCTAGGATTACTGTTTAATTAATCATCTTATTAAAGGAGAGAAAACTGAAATGGCAGTTAAATAATAACTAACTTCTTTGCATCATCCATCAAAATGCATCAAAGCCTTTACAGAGCTTGTGGACTCTTTTCCAGGTTATGAGTCTGTCTCTCCCCAGCAGTCTCAGCTGTTTCCAGATGAGCTGCTCTCCTGTAGGTTGGTGCCTGAGACAGGGTATGGTCCCTATGCTAAATGTCACCATAAATATTTATAAAACATCTTCTGAAGGGATCCTGGGAATTGAAGTGTTTGCTACCAGAGAGGATCAACTTTGCTTCAACCTGCCTGAGTAGATATTAATTTTATTTGGCCATTAAAAGACCTTCTGAAAGAGACATTCTTCCAGCTCTTTCAGGTCATTTATTTCCATGCTTATTGGAGATGAGAAGCAACAGCCAGAATTGGGAAATTTGGGGTTGCTATACTTAAAATGTCTGTCTGTATGCTTCTCTCTTAATTATCTTGGGTGTGTTTCCTTGTGATTCTGGTTGCTAATTAACATGGTAAAGATTATTCCTGTGAGTACAGTCAGGGTTTTTTTTAAAGTTTTATCTGCTGATATCTGTGCACAGACTGCCTGGAAGATTGAATCATTTAATTAAAGAACAAACAGGAGGATTAATGTAATCTATGGGATGAGGACAAGAGACTGGAAAGGGTCAGGCAAGCGCTACATTTCCACCCAAATGCCTGGTGGAAAGCACACAAGGTTCACTGAACCTGCTAAAATTGGTAAATAGAAATCCTTTAATACTTCTGGCAAATAGTGAATGGCAAAATCTTGGTGTCAGATATGAACATTCTCATTTACATTTAAATAGTTTAGGTTTCCTTGTGTGTGTGTCACACATAGGATGAAACAGTGCTCTATTATTGCAAATATTACTTGTAGTGAAAGTAAATATCATTGTCACCAGTGCTAATCTGCTGCACTCAGGAGTCTGTTTCCAAATATTGATTTCTGGTAAATGACCTTTATCAGTGTCACAAGATTTTATTTGGGAAATGTTGTGTGTCAAAGCCTGGGAATGTTCACTGGTGACCTGGTTACATTTGTTAATCAACATCAGTTTGCCCAGTGTCTTACAGACTGTGAAGGATAGAGCATCCTCTCTCTCAGAAATTTTGGAGCTGTGATGATCTGGGGAGCAGTTGGGACTCAGTGGCAATGACCAAGATGGAGAGGGATGAGCAGATCTCAAAGCTACAGGATGATCACCACCAGGAACATCAGCTTTGTGTGATTTTTTTTTTTTTTTTTTGAAGCCCCAGTGTGGATTTGAGTGTGGCACAGATGTTCCAAAAACCATTCTGGCCTGCACAGCTTGGATTCAAAGCTGGGGACTGACAGAACCTCATCTACCAAGGGATTTTCTGTATTAAAAATTACTGCAGTTTATCAGGTCTGACTTTGAAATAGCTTGCTCATCTACATAATTAAGCTATAAATAGCAGAGTAAATTAACTTGCTTTTCAACTTTACAGTGAGGTTGTTATTTCTTCTTAAAGTTCAGGAGACTTACTGTCCAGAATGTGAGTGATTTTCCTAAACCCTTGTCTTTGGCAAAATGATGGTTATTCATCCTGGGGCTCTATGGAGTCAGGTGCTATTTGGGAGTAGCTATGGGAGTAGTTTGGGAGGAGTTATGGGAGCCTGTGAGTGACAGTACGAGTTAGGAAAACCTCTCCCATTTTTATATTCTTCTGTATAAATGATGAAACTGGAAGGTAGAGACAGGACAAACAGACATGGTTTTCTGTTGGATTTTTCACTACCTCTGAAATAAAAATGAGATTGCTGAGGTCATCAGTTGGCTGTAAGTCAGTGAGTTTGTGTTGGAGGCAGTTATGCCCCTTGGCCAGTGTTATTGATAAACCAGATAATAGCTTCTGCCATTGAAGTTTGCAGTTAATTTATTGCAGAGAGTCGTGCTGGCTGCTCCTGATGGTTTTTCCTGCTGGGATATGCTCTGACTTGGAGCCAGGATGGGTACTGCATAGCAGCCCTGGTACCAGCTGCTGGGTGCCACTCTGCAGTGAGCCAGGAGCAGGGATACAGGGGATTGGGTTACCAGGCTGAAAAGTTTGTTTGCTGCCTGTTGGGAAATGCTTGTCCAAAAAGAGATGAGAAACTCTTAGTTTTTAGATGAAAATCAGCCATGCACAACTAGAAACAGCTTAAAGTGACTTGGAACTCAGTCTCTTGTGATGCCAGAGTAGCAGATGGCCTGTTGTCACTGCTGATGAAAATTATGTTAATTAATATATTACAAAACTGACTCTGGTTGAACATTTGTTTCTTATGAGCATGTGATTATCAGCTTTTCTGGAAGATAAATTTTGGGAATATTTCAACTGATATATTTCTCTGAAATAGCTTTCTGGAGGTTTAATGGGCTGTTTGTTTTTGGTGCTGTAATGCTAAATGGGTATCACTCATTCTGCTGGTGTTAAAGGACTCAGAGGAAAGCAGAGTGAGAAAGTCCAGAAAACACTTTGAGAGTGTGCACTCTGACCTGTGGCCCAGAGATGGCCACACCATGGCCCTGTCTGGAGCAGCAGCTGTTTTCCATATTTCAGCAGTGATTTTATGGAGGGATGGATTGAGTGAAGATCTGGATTCTTTCCTATTTGTGGACCAAAGCTTTTTATGCACCTTTTTTTTTTTGCTCTAAAGGAAAGCTGTAGAGATCCAGGATGTTTTCTGGGGACTCTTTATCCAGCATGCAGATTTTCTGGCTTTTATTAAGCACCAGGTTTTGAGGATGGATGTTTCCTTTGGTAAATTTCCCAAGCCAGAGCCAGTCCATATTTTTACAATTAAAAATTAACTCCTACATGGCCTGGTACAATCAAGATTTCATTTCTGTTCTTCTAAATTACTGAAAAGTCTTTTCAAAGTCTTGAATGCTGCCACTTGAGGACCTTTGTACACAACCTAGAAATCTTTGCATTCCTTGCCTGCAGAAGCTGCTGGCTCAGGCTGAAGGATGGTTTTGACAATAGCAGACACAGATGCTTCAGAAGGTGTAAATCCTCCCCAGTGGCAGATGCAGATAATCTGTCCCCTACTGTTAGCCACATCCCGATCTCTAACAGATAAAGACTCACTTAATCCCCAAAGCATGAGCTTTAATATCCTTTACAAAAGCCTCCTCCTAATTCCCAAGGCCCTGGTGTGGTTTTCTCCCCTGTGAGTCACTGCTGGGTGGCTGAGAGCTGCTCAGGGCTGTCTGAAAGGCAAAGAGGTGTTTGCTGCAAGGGCTGGTCACTGCCCAGGAGCTGCTGACCTTTATTTACTGTTATTGTGTAAAATTTATTATTAATTATTAGTAATTTTATTATTATTTATTATCTTTTCTTTGACTTGCTTGCTTTCATTTTCTAGTGGAAAGAATTGTTTTTTGGTGATGCAGCCCTTGCTGCAGTGTCTTTGAGATGCAGCCCCATTCCTTCACTTGTGCAGGAAGATGGAGAGATGGAGCTGCTGGCCAGGAGAAGGCACTGAACACTGCTCTGTTGTGAGACCAAACCAGCCCTGTCTGGGAGCCTTTCCCATCCCAAAAGACTGGGATTTGTCCTTTGCAGGGCACTGGGGGGGTCAGGAGCCCCTGTGGCTGTGCAGGTCCCAGTGCCCAGCCTGACTTTGCTGCCACACTGGTGCTTTTAGATCAGGAAAGCATCTTGGATGAGTCCTGAGAAAAGCCAGGTTGGTTTGTGCAGAAAGCTCTGTGCCCCTGTTCTGTCTCTGTAAAATTCTGAGCAAATCTGGCTTTTACCCTCAGTGGAATGAGTGTGAGGCCGTTCCTCCCCAGTGTTTGCTCCCTGGGAGGCAGCAGTGACATCTCCATGTGCCCAACTCTGTGTAAGCACCAGGGTGACCCTTCCCTGCTGCACTGGACATTTGTGAAGCATTTGATATCCTGGATGGAAATCACAGCAGAATATGTTGGTTGTATTTCCCTAGTCACTGTAAAAGCACAGTGTGAGTGCTTGTTTTGGAAGAGTCTGGAGGGAGCAATGAGCTAGTGTTGAAGGTTGAGGGGTTTTGATTTTTTTTTTTTAGGGAAACGTGTTTGTTTTAAGTAAATTGAAAAGGACTCTGAACACTCATGAGAGCAGCTTTTAATTGCTTTGTAGCAAGTGTTATTTTTCTTTACAATCTCACAATTAACCTACTCCCTGTGGCTTCCCAGTGTAAGTTCTGCTGTTGGTACAAATTGATTTTGCCTTTACCTTTTGTATTGGGAGGAGAGGGGAAATTAATTCCCAGTGCCCTTGGCTCACTGGAAATCTTTTCCTGCCAGGGTCTCTGAATCTAAATGGTGTTCTGGGATTATTTAAGGGCTGAGCATCTTTGTATTGTCCTGAATGCTATTTCATTCCCTTCCACCCCCCTCCAGTCTTTATTTTTTTCCTATAATTTAAATTGCAGCTTGTATTAGCAATGAGCAGGATTATGCAGGTGTGAGTGACTCAGTGATAAACCTTGTGTTCCAGTAGCTTGTTAGATTTACAGAGGGAGTGGGGAAAAAATCCTCTGTTATTTTGATCTGAAAATGTGAATGCCTGAACTTAACCAGCGATTCATGATACTTGAAGGAAAGTTTGGACAGGGATTTGCTTGCCTAATTTGAAATTGTCTTTGAATTAGTCTATGACAGTCTTTATATGAAAGCTCTGAGAGTTTTATTTTGCTGTCAGTGCCTAATCAGTACATAATGGCAGCTTGAGTTAGTGAAGAGGTAGCAAATGTGTGTATTTGGACAGCTTCCAGGGCCATAAATAGACTGGCACACATTCCTTTTAAAACCTTGATCTGAGCAGCAAATAAACACGTGTCTAAGCAGTGCCACCAATTCCTGCAGTGCACGGCTCTGGTGGTGGCAAGGACAGTAAAATCCAACAGAGAGCAGTGGGTCAGTGTGCAAGAGTGCATGGACATACAGCTGTGTGTGCACATGCTCATGGGTGTCTCAAATTCTGGCAAAAATTGAGAGAGGTGTGGAGAAATAGTGATGTTAGAAGCTGCTGGCAGGGCTGTGTCTGCTCTGTGCTGATGTGGAATGGCTGCTGGAGGCTCTCAGTCCTTGTTTGCTGTGCAGGGTGGGTCAGACAGCCCTCGCTGCTGGGACACAGTGCACAGGCTGTGGAGGGTCTGTGTCTGCTCTGGATGTGTCTTCAGTGACACCCAGAACAGCAGACATCACTGGAGAGGGGAACACCCATCTTACAGCCTGAGTGCACAGGAGAACAAGAAATGATGGCCAGAGGATGTCAGGCATCAGGCAGGAAGGGTTTCTGAGAATGTGCCCTCGAGCACTGAGAGCATCTTCCTCTGCCAACAGGCTGCTCCTGACAAGTACAGGCTGAGGGTTTGGAGCAGTGCTCGAGTCAGTGAACCAAAGATTTGCAGCCACAGCCAGCTATTAGTAACAGATGGTTTGATCCTGGGGCTGGAGGTCAGAAGCAAAAGGCTGGTGATGCTGGGGCACATTTGTCTTGTCTTGCTCTGTAGTCTGGGGGAGGATGTCAGATAAAACATCCAGCCTGCTCCTTGGTTTCACCCTTGGGCTGTGATAGCCTATCCTGCCCTTGGAGGAGGACAGAGGGGCTCCAGTGACCCTGACAAGACATGCACAATGCCATGGCCACCCTGTCACACCCTTTCTGTGGCTCGTGGATCTCTTTTAGCAGTCCCTGAAATGCCTGTGGTCAGAGTCTGCCTCACCTTAGGATAGGGTTAAATGTCTCTTTCTTTAGCTGCTGTTGGTGTGCTTCACTCTGTAATTTTTGACCCCTTCACTCTAAAAGTGGATCTCAGGTCTGTGCTTTCATTGCTTTGCCCTCTTGTGCAAGTGATGAAAACAATGTGCTGAGGATGTCAGCCACACTCATCCCTTTTACTTCTGTTGCTATCAGGGTTTTAAAAGCAGATAAATGAGTGATCTCATTCTGTTGCAGAGATTTGTAGACAGAATTACCATTATCATCTTTGTCTCTCTCTGTATGTGGCTGTTGTTCTTCCCTTCACTGTCTTTTCTCAAATACATCTTGACATAGAACATGTCCATACAGGGATCTTCAGAAAAGCTGAATTAAATTAAGTAGAGGTGTGAATTTAAAAAGGATTATTTAAACCTCATTAAACCTCTGTGTTTGCACACTTTTCAAAATTAAAGTTGCTTTAATTTGATTTCAGTTCACTCCACTTCCTAAGTGGAGTAATCTCAATTTAATTAAAGCAAATTAATTGAGTAAATGTCCAAAGAGAGGTTTAATGCCAGGTAGAAAAGGAGCATTCAAGGAAAATGAGTGAAAGGGAAGTTGAGCTTATTCAAAACTAATAAAAGCAGAAACTCTTTCCAGTCTGAGATGTTGCAAGGATTAGACTTGATCTGTGGCAAACACTGTAATTGTTATCTTGTAAAGGATACTACCAACAAGTGAGAGCCATTTCTTTTGGCTCATATGAGCAAACTCTCATCACTCCTCCAGTTCTGGGCACCAGCCCAATATTGTGAAAGGAGAAAGCTACGTGTATTGAATGTCTTCTCTTTTTACTTTATTCATTCCTTTAGGAACCAGAGTAGATTTATACCAAATAATAACCTGTTTGTTTTTATTTTGCCTCCCTGTCTCCTCCATCTGTTTCTTGCACAATATTTTTCTTGTGCTTTTCTCTTGATGAGAAAAGAGATGGGGAGGAAGAGGGGTGAAAACACATTCCTTCTCTCATGGGAAGGTGCTTATCTCCACCTGTGCAGGAGGTGCTTGGCCAAATCTCATTTCTGTCTTGTTTCCAAAGCAATTCAGGTCAGGTCCCTGTCTGTCAGTTCTGCAGGAGGTTCAACAGCAGCAATGGTGAGAAAAGTGATGGGGTGTCATTCATGGCAGCAGGAGGGTGGGAGGCAAAGGATGTTTGGTGGTGTTGGAGGTGCTCAGTGTAACCTTCAGACTGATTTCATCATCTGAGAAATGAAGTAATTAATGAAGAAGCTTCTCTGCTGCAGAGACAGGATTTGAGCAGCATTGAGCATCATAAAAGACAGGGAAAAGGTGTGATTTACAGCCCTGTCACCTCTTTAGACAGGGTGAAGCACCAGGGGTGTCAGCTTTGGTCATGCTTGTACTCTCACTGTTGGGTTAGTAAATCCAAGCATGTGGGTGAAGAGTTCTGGAAGTGTTTTCCAGTTTCCTTGCTTTGCCTCTGTGACAGAAGGAATATTTAGTGAACTGAAGCTCATCCTGGGATAAGCTATGCTGGCAGTTTGTAATTTTTTTTTGTCCTCTTATATTGTATTTTTAACGGTGGAAATGAGCTTCTCTGGCTTGGAACTGGGCAATTTTTTTTATGTGGGATTTTGGGTTCTTCCCCATCTCTTTTCTTATGGAGCTCCATGTGAAGGGCTTTTCTAAAGGGAGCAGAGCTCATGTCTACTTCCAATGTGTAGAGAGGCTGCTGGTTTCTCTAGCAGCAGTAAATTACATTGTATAGTTAGAAAGCTTAAAAAATTTTATTAATAGAGACATAGGTATTTAGATTGACCTGTGTTAATAAGGCAAAAGTATCTCTGACATAAGTAATTTTATGCTTATATTTTATTCAGGCAACTTACTGCTGTAGGATTGATGATACTGGTCCTTAGACGCTGCTTAAAACTAAAGTAATAGCTAATGAAAGCTAGTTGAAATTAATACAAATTGCTGTTACGTTCAGTTTGCACGTCAGTTTTACAGGTTAAAGAAATAAAATGCCATTAGAGTTGTCAAGGCAGCCCTTTGGATTTGGTATTACCTTCTAACCAGTGCAAACCCTATTTCTTTGAATTGGAAACATCTACATTTTACAGTCAGAGCCAGCAACCTTCAGTGTCTGAGTCACAGGGCTCAGGTTTTCACAGGCTCTGCAGTGAGACACAAATGTGAATTTCCTCCTGTGGATGTTCTTCAGCTGACTCATGGTGAGCAGTTCCCTAGAGATGATGCTCTTTGTCAGCCAGTCTCTGATTAGGGATCTTTCTGGATTCTAAGTTCTGGGGAATTTAGGAGAGAAGGCAAAGACAGTGATGGAGAGTGAGATGCTCTTAGCTGCAGATCATTGGCAGACTGGTCCCAGCATCTCTGACACCTTTTCTTTTGGGCTAGATATCCATGCTCTTGCACTCAAGCTGCTGCAAGATCAGTGATTGTTTCAGGGTGATTTTCACGTTCACATTGAACTGTTAGTGGGTAGTGATTCACATTTTACCTTGTTTTGTATAGCTGAGTTGAAATCCAGGGGGAATTTGATTTATGTGAGGAAGGGCTACATGTGCAAAATATTAAGCTTATGAGAATATTTTTTTTTTTTCCTACTGTCTGTTAGACCAGGCTGTAGGAAAGGAAAAACTGGGCTGGTTTATTATATGGTATTAGCAAATGAATGTGGTTTTCTTTCCTCTCTGCAGCATCTTGCCTTTTAGTGGAAAGAAGCAGTCAATAGGAACCAGGTGCTGATTGGTGTAAGAGTTTTTATGAGCTGTATCTGCTTGTTTGAACTTCAGGTCTTGACATGGTTTCTTGTCTTGCCCAAACTGTGCTGGCAGTCATAACTGTTGAGAAATCTGGAATGAGCAGACAGTGAAACCATTCAATACAAGAGTTACTTTATCCTTCTACTTCCTATTGTGAAGCTTTCTCATTAGGTTGAATTTCTTGCCCCTGCAAATCAAGCACTGAAATGATGGAAGCTCTACCTTCAAACGCTGTTTGCCATTCTTTAAAAGCAAAGAACATCTTCCCTGTTAAGGACAGATCCAAATGTTTCACACACAGCCAGTGCCCAAGTACAAACCCAGCTTTTACCCCATGGACCCTCCTGGAAACTGCAGTCCCTGTTTCCAAAGGATGCAGCCAAGCCTCTGTCAGTGAGGTTGGGTGGGAAGGGGTTGGGTCCCTCCCAAGCTGAGCTGGTGCAACAGAGTGGGAATTGAGCTGTTGTTCTGGTTGATCTTGGGCTGAGCTCTGGCAGAAGCTCAGTGATGTGTTGCTCCTTTTCTAAGCTATGCCAAAGCTTTAATGAAAAACATTTAAGGAAATATTAAGGAAATAGTTGCAATATTTGTCTCTGCTCTACATGGCATAAACTGCATTTTGCAAATTCCACAGTCTAGCAAAGAGATTATTTTCTCATCCTCAGTTTTGAACTGTGGTACAGCTTATCAATGAGCTTCTAGCAAAATTAACAGACAAATGCTAATATTTAGAGCAAATAACATTTCTTTCCCCCCACCCCTCAACTTTCTTCTGCTTCATTGTGTAAAGTAATTAACAATGAAGCCTTAAACAAGCAATGTAGAAAAGTAACTGTTGTCTTTACTTATATAATTGCAATTAAAAGGCATTTCCTTATGGTCTTTCAAATCTAAATCCTTATACAATAGGGTCTCTCTACTACAATGATTTTCAGAGGTTTCATTAGTTCTCAGAGTACCAGCATTTATCTCTTTCTGCTCTCTCTCCTGAAAACTTAGTGGCTCTTAAGATTGAGAATTGTATTGCAGTGCTGTGTATGCTAATTAGGTTTTTTCCCAGCCTTGGTTTATGCCTCAGAGATGTGCTGCAGAAAAAAAACCAAAAAAACCCAGCCAGATAAAGAAAGCTGTTAGAGAACTAATGGATCTGTTCAACTTGACTGAGAGGTGGCATGAGCTGATGGCAGGGAACAGAACCTGATCCCACCCAGGTAAAACCTGACCCCTCTGCCTCATTCCTTGGTTGTAGAACCAGATCAGGACAACCCTGCTGGCAAATAAGAAAGATGCTGCCAAGAGTTCTTTGTACTCTTTCACAAAATATTTTGCTGCCTTCCACCAAGAGGTGGGAATGAAGCATTTCAAGATCTTTCCCTGAAAATGTAGCTGGGGTAGAGGTAAGGACTGAGTGGGCATTCTGTGGCCTCCTTTATGGAGTTGCCTCCTGTCTGCTGCAAGCACACAGTCCTGTCATGCTCCTTTATTCTCCAAGGATGGATGTGTATGGAAACCTTATGAGCAAAGAAAATGCTGCTTAGGAAGCCCTGGCCAGCCTGAATTGCAGTTCAGAACTCCTCCTTAGAAATGCAGTAGTGGGCTGCAGTTACTCCCAGCCTGGGCAGTTTTGGGCAAAGGAGAGGGTGGAAACCTTGGAGCCATCCTGGTGGGCCCAGTGCCAAAGCATGCAGTCGTTTTGGTTAAGAGCAGCCCCATCCTCTGGACTCTCCCTTCTATGCTTACTGGTTTCTCCTTTGTTTAAGCAAAAGTGTTGGTGCCAGGAGTTTTATTTGTTAGTGTTTAAGGGCCAGGGCAGCTGTGATTCTTGGTGCCTCTGAGATGGGCACAGATGAGGCAGTGAGCAATGTAATTCCCTCTGGCATGGAGAGCTGGTCAGAAACCTGCTGCTGCAGTGGGGTCATTGACAAGAAACATGAGAGTGAGAGGTGTTTTAAGTAGGTTTTTTCCCCCCATCCCTCCCTTTAATTTATTTATTTTTCTTTTAGCCTGTGGCCTTCAATCAACCAAAAATAGTGTTCAGCTGTAGCCAGCATTTCTCCCTCTGACATTATCGATGAAAGGTTCAAATTGAAGATTCCCTGTAGCAGCCTGTCATTTTGCAAGTGCCAGCAGCCAGGCTTGAGACTCACTCCTGGCAGTGAGGACTTATCCTGCTCAGCTCCAAGCTGGGCTCATCAGGGTACAAGCAAGTCTTAAATCTGCCACATGACAGTCAACTGCAGTGATTTTGCAAAGTCAAAGAAATACTATCTTATCTCTTTTATGCAGTATTGGCATCATGTACTGGGGGTTGTTGTGTGTTTTAGTTTACACAGAGCAGCTCTGGGCAGATAGCTGCCATAATGAGACTTTCAAGAGCATTAACCCTTGGAACAGGGAGCTAATTTGGCTTTAAATCAAGAAATGAAAACGCACAGGAGAGGGAAAAATTAATCAGAAGCTGTTTTGATAAAAACATTATGCTTTTGGCAGAAGCCCTGCTGAGCATGCTGCATCCAGGACACACAGCTTTGCTGTAGTCTTACTACTTTCTCTCCAATTGACATTAAACACAATAATTAAAGCAACAGAGATTAACATGTCAAGCCAAGCTTTTAATTTGTCCTCCTTTATTTTTCCTTCTTCTGTGAGCTACTCAATTTTCCCTTAATTCAGCAGATCATGTATTTTAAGGAAGGTTGACTCTACAGCATGTTGGTGGCAGAGGGAGGAAAAAAGTCTTGCTCTCCATCTGGAATTTCTTCATATAAATACTTTGTTGTATGTTAATGAAAGAAAATTATCTTTGTAAGCAGCCTTTCTTCTGGCAATAAGCTTGACATAGCAGGAGTTCTGAGGCATTAAGAACAGAGATTTATTTTCAAATGACCATCCAGACTATTCAAAGGATTTTGATTTTCATAATTAGTTTTTTCTGCTTGTATGTTTTACTGTCTTTATCTTCTTTGCTTGAGCAATGCAAAGCTTTTCATTTAAACACATGTACTTGCATTTCTTTGATTTTGTTCTGCTTGATATAGTAAATGCATCCAGACAATGTTATAAATCAGCTGTGGAATTGCTGCCCAAAATGCTCATTGTGGTGTAATGAATGTTAGTAGAATTTCAGTGTAAATGGTGTTATAGCACAACAGCATTCTGACATGAGGAAAGATAAAGCAATTGATGTGTTCCAGAGCAAAGGAATGTTTGGAGCTGTGGTGCCCCACCTCATTATCTTGCAGAGAGGACCCAGGAACTCTGCAGTGAAAGGAGCCATGCTTTTTTCTGCTCTTTCCTTTGAGAGTAGATATTTTCCTGTGAGTAAACCATATTCAATACTGAAACAGCCATTAAGTGGAAGCTTTTCCATCACATGGCACAAAGCTGCTGCACTTGCGAGGTGCCAGTGGTCAGCCAGGCTCCCTTTACAGAGCACATCTGGTGAGCTGTTTCTGCTCCATCAGGGCTCTAAGTGGCCCAGTTTTGCTCCACTTCCAATTTACCTGCTTGAGCTGGTGATGAGACAGGTATCAGAGAAGTTGTGGAGCTGCCTGTGAGCTGTGCTTGCCCTGAGGGGTGTCCAGGGGAAGAAGGGGTGAGCATCCCCTTGGTTGGCAGGCTGGCATGTGCTCCTGTCCTGTTCTGCTTTAGGCTATAAAGCAGCTGGGGGAGAGTAAAGCTCTGAACCTGCTCAAAGGGCAGAGCTGAGCCAGCACCTCCCAGCTTATGATGCCTGTGTGGTTTATTGGGTTCCTGTTTGCTTGGCTGAGCTCACCTGGATAGTCAGACTGGAAGCAGCTCCTGAGGGATGCCCTCCTCCTGGGAGGAGCTGATGTAAGCAGGGGCAGGGGAGGCTGAATGGTGCCATGTGATATTTACTGGGAGCCTCTGTCCTGCTGCTCTGTGCAGCCTTGGTCCATTGTGCAGCACGGAATGGGAGTGCTCCTTTGGCTAAGTCCTGCTTAGTGAGATGTTAAACTTAAGTCCATTAGTCTTCCAGTGAATGAGCTGTAGCACAGCTCAGATGCACAGATATGCATGCCTTACATTTTTTAGTGGCATACAGCAGGTAGAGCTAAACCAGCCTCTCTAACTTATGTCTCCTTGCTTTATTATCTGCAAAATGTGCTCTCCTGCTTTGCTGGAAGCCAGAGCATTTACCAGCCTGGGTCTTGTGTGTCTCTGGGATTTAGTTTCCACTCACAAAGGCTGACTGCTGCTATGCAGACAGAAAACCACAAAACTTTGATTTTAGTTGGCAGTCATACTTGGACCACTGTGAAAGAGAAAATGTATTTGGGCTATGTCTGCCCATAACTTGCCCACCCCTCCACACTTGGACTTCTAAGAAGAGATCAAGGCAAGCACTCTGCTCTGGATTAGAGTTGATATACAGCTTTGAGATAGACCATTCCCGCCACAGAGAGGGGATAATGAATCTGGGGAAGCATTGGGAAAGTATAGGACCCTGAATGTGTCTCTAATGCAGCCAAGTCACTGCAAGTTATGGAGAAAACTGATGGAATTGAAAGTGCAGCTACTTTGGATGCTGATCAGCACCTGCTTTTAGAGCTTAGCACTGGCAGCAGCACCTTCTGGGGATCTTGGTGGCCCCTTCAGCAAGCTGTCTTGAGTGTATCTTTAAAGAATCAGTGCAATTCTTCACTGCAGTGAGGATGTTCTTGCTCTCTTCAGGACTTGTTCCCTGGGAAGGAGTGAACCTGTCTTTGCTCTTGGCTGTGTTCTGTCCATGTCAAGGTGTGTTGACTCACCTTTCTGACCTTCCAGTCTGCTCATCTCTCATCTGCTTTGTATGACCACAGTGATCAGAAGCTCAGCACAGTCCAAGGTTAGCACAGTTCAAGCAATTACAAAAAGAGGCCTTGTTCTGTTTAACAAGGCAAAAACAGCACTACAGGTGTTTGGGAGGAGTTGCATAGAAGATGCTCTTACATCTTCTTAACAGACTGGTTTTTTTCTTCAATTGTCTTTTGGTTTGTTCTTCTGTGGGCCCTTTCCTCAAGGGTGTTCCAAGCCCAGAGCATGTTTTTTGAGTGTAAGCTGCTCTTTTCCTCTGCTGCACACACGTATGGGTGCACCCACTCACTCTCACCTGGCAGCACTCAACTGTTTGTGCTCTTTAAAAAACAATCTGCTTTGTTTCAGTACAATGGCACAATGCACACAATTGCTGTCACTGTTGGGAAAGCAGCTTCCTTATGTTATCATCACCTAAAACAGCAGACTCCCCTTGTCCTCTCTTTGTGAAGCCTTTGTGGTGGTTCAGCTGCTTTTTTTCTGTCTGCTGCCTCTTGCTGGCACTGCAAAAGCAAGAGAGTGGCTCCCTCTGGAGCCAGCAGCACTGTTGCTCCAGGGACTGGCTCTTGCTGAAGCTGTCCTGATTTTCAGCAAAATATTTCAACCCAAGCAATCTTTAGATTTACCACTGAGGAAGCCTCTTTCCTGCCCAGTGGTATTCTTAGAAAACAGTAATTAGCTCCAAAGTTCAAACAAAAGCTGTACAAAGAGGGATGTGGGCTTGATGCTCTATAATTATTATTTTATACCTCCATTTATCTATCACCTTCCATCCCAGAAGTTTTTATAGAGAGTCACATAATATCATATCTTTGGAACAATATCTGTGCAATATTTCTATGGAGAAATTTCACTGAATTTTCCTGTCTGTAAGTGAATTTATCCCTTGTCAGGATAGACCAGTACAGCATGCAATGAGGGCAGTGCTATAGTTATATTGTGCATGTTCCTGGGTGAAGTGATGGTCCTAAATAGTGAATACCATTTGCATTGTTGGGTTTTTAAAATCCATTCTTTATCTAAAGTAGTAATTGTTTGCAAAGTATTACTTTGATTTCTTTCAGGAGAGTGGTCAGTTTCCTTCTCTTGTGCCAATCTCTGAAGTGTCACCTCAGATGTCACCTGTGCTAGGGAGATGGCAACCCCTAAACTAGGGTACCATCCTCTGGAGAGGGTGGATAAGCTCCCTAGTCATGATGAGGGGATGTTGTTTAATTGTTCTGTTTATATTCTCTTAGAATCAAAACTATTATTTCTATTTGTATAGTTTCTGACCTCACAAAACTAAGGAAAACATTCATCCTTCTTTTGAGTCAGGATTACTAATTGTGATGCAGACCAGCTCCTGAAGAGCCTTCCTTAGGTGCTGAGTGCTTTCCAGAGGTGACTCTTGGTGTAAAGTGAGCCACAGAGGTGTGCAGGTTGTGGCACAGTGGCTGAGTTCCCTGGGCTCACTTGTGACAGTTCTCATTGTGCCTCTGGGGCTGGTCTGAAAACAAATGTCCTTTAGCAGCTTTAATTTAAGAAACAACTGAGCATCAATCCTCTGCCTTTGCCAGACAGATGTTGTTTCTCATGCCACTTTGCAGCTAGAAAATTTTAGCATAAATAGGACTGTGAAGTATTTTGGCTTTTGTTGATTGTTCTGCCAATATGTGTTTGAATGACTGCTCTGGTGTGGGAAGTCCCACTGAATCCATCAGATTTTCTTGCAAGCTGAATTATAATGATTTCCTTAGCATTGTACATGGCTATATTTCAATATAAAGAAAGTTTTGACATAACTGCTGAGTTTTTATTATCCACAGGCTTTGTGGTGGCAAGGAGTAGAAAAGAGTCATTGTTAATTGTTTCATTATACACAGCCCTGATCTCAGGCTTGTAGAAATCTGAGAGCAAATGAGGAGAGCAAGTTTCCTTTGAAATGTTTTTGAAAAGATTTATTAGCAGGGAAATTGATGTGGAAGGCCCTGAATGGGATGGCACAGGGTAATGTATTGGAGACAGTATTGGCTGCTCCCCTTTTGAATGAGTATTTGCCAAGGAAAAGTATCACTGTTTTGCTTCTGGACCTGTGAATGATTTGTGTGTTTTTCAAATAGTTGAATTAAAATGTATTTTTTCTTTTAGGTTGAACATGTACTCCCTGTATTTCCCAGCAATTTGTTAAACTAAGATGCAATTTTATTTTGTATTGCAAAGGGATGTTTTATTTGTAATGCTTTCCATAGAGTTTTGGGAAAATGCTAGTATATTTGTGATAAGTACTGTGGTGAATAAGGGAAAATATATATCCTTATAGCAATTCTAATCCACCGTTGACTAAAGCAGGTAATTGACTATCTTCTCTGTTTAAAAGAATTGTAGCAACAGAGGTCTGAATCTGTACAAGGTGTACAAACTGTGATGTGGAATAATGACCTTCCTGCAGATCTGCATTCCCAGCTCCCGGTGCTGCTCTGACAAATGCAGCCCAGGAATAGAGCTGGCAGGGCAGTGGGTGTTATTCTGCAGCTTGAAGGAGAGATGAGTGCTTCCTTTCATAGAATATTTCAATATCAGTACTTCTGAGTGCAGTTTAGCCACATAAATCATTTGCTTACCAGGAGAGAAGGGCAGCATCGACTTTGTGAGCTTTCTGAAATCACAGCTGACACTTTGAGGTGACAGCAGATGTGCAAAGTACCTTTGGTGTCCACACAGCACCAGTGTCAGCAAAGAAATGCTCAGTCTGTCACAGGAATGTTTGTCCTGTCTCAAGCCTGAGTGCATTTATTGACGTTTCACATTTTCAATCTTTATGCTGCCTTTTCCCCCAGCACTTTCCCACCTCATACCCCAGACCTTTATTCCTCACTGGAATAACATCTGCTCCTAAGTAGGAGTTTTCTGCTTTAGGTTTTTAAAACGTGCCCTCTCGTGGTGAGCAGCAGTTTGTGCACTCTGAGTTTATTTATTAATTTTATTTGTGAAAATCCTGTTGCAGAACACAGATGTCATGGTTCTCTCTCAGTCCTGGGGGTAAATGTCTTAAAATATTCCTTTTTGTCTCGTGTCATTACAATGATGGTTTTGCTGAGGCTGGAAGATGTTCCCCTTAGTGCCCAAGGGATGGTGTGAAATTCTTGGGAACTGGGGTATTGAGTTTCAGCAGTGGTCATTCAGCTTGATTTTGTGGGATATATTTTATTTAAGTGTAGTACTGCAAAAACTGTATCACTGACTTATTTTGATGGTTCATATCAGATACTGTCTATCTATTTAGTCTGTTACCTGGATTGCAAAGAAGCATTAATTTACTTTGAAAAGATAAGAGAAACCTAGAGTGTGCAATTTTTATGTGCAGAGTGTGCTACCACCTCTGAACCTGTGACTGGTACTGTTCCATTTGCCTTGGACCCCAGCCTTTAGGAAATGGGGGCATTTGTCTTTGTGAAAAACAAGCTGCATCTTCCTAAGTATTTATTGCTATGCCTACAAGATTCAGTTAAAGATATGAATACAAATAGGATGTTGGGGCCAAGGAGCATCAGTGTGACTAAAAATAAACACCAAAAACCCCCAAAACTATCCTATATGATTAAGTATTTATTATTCTTAAAAGCTCTTTTAAAGTAAAACATGTTACCCATTCAGTGCAGTTTCTTCAGAATTATACTAAAGAGGTTTGAACTTCTCAAACTTTTCCTTCAGTGTCTTGTTAATTTGTGCCCAAAACCTGTAACTTGACTGACTCATCAGAGAAGATGCTAATCTAGGATAAGACTGTTTGCACAGGCTGAGCAGTGAATCACCAGTATCTGAACTATCAAACTTGAAGCACAAATGCTAGATGGGAAAAACATTGATTATTTCAGTCTAGGACAGCTAAAAATTAGAGTTTTCTCTAAACTTTTCTAGAGCCTAGCTGGGACCCTGCAAAGTCAATTTGAGATGAGTTGAATTAATTTGCTCACACAGGAGCAAGGCTGTTTGCATTAATAGTGGCAGTGTGACTGGTTGGTGATGGAAGAGGTCATATCTGCAGTAATGTGTGCTGGAGCATAAATTGAGTGGTTGAGATGAAAGGGAGGCTCAGCAACTTGCTACTGTTGTGGAATTTAAGAAATTTGCACTGCTTCCAGCTATCTATTTAAAAGTCAATGACTGGAAACCAAATTACTGCTTGGCCTTAAAGGCACCTTTGAGTAATTTTTCATGAGGTGATTAGATAAGGGAAGGGGGTGAGCAAGAGATGATGATTATTTTTCTGCTTTATCTCATGAATTGCACTTGCAAGGTGTAATACAACCAGAAGCTCCCTTTTAAGAGGAAGTGTTTAAATGTGAATATTACAAATTATCCATTGTCATAATGAAGGCTTCACTCAGAAATTAAGAGCAGTGTAAAAACCAGGAGCCAAACCCATCAGGAGGCTCAAATTAGCAATCACCTGCTGCCTACTTTAATTCTGACAAGGTTATAATCATAAAGGGTGCTTGGCAAGGCAAAACCTGGATTGCAAACCCAAAAAAGGGTTAATAGCTCCCATAAACATTGAAGAGTGTTGCATGGCACATAGCCTGATGAACATGGTTGTGCCTCTCTCAGCCCATATGCATTTTAAATATGTGTTTACATCCTGTGTGCTGTGCTCTCTTGAAGAGCTGCCCATATTTAAACTCTTACTTCAGGGGGAAAAAGGAGGCTAGTCAAAGTAAGTTCTTGATCTTTGAAAAAAAAAGATGAGCTGTCTGATCTTTACTGTGTGAAGACATGGAACAAGCAATATGGAGATTTGTGGTGAATTTCTGTTTTGTAGTAACTTTTTCCAGCATCTGTATCCTGGAGCCACTCAGGTCAGGGGTTTGGGTGAGGTGAATCATGTGTTTCCCATGCACTGGAAGCTTCATAAGGACTTTTTCCTGAAGCACAAATCTAAGATCACGTTTGTATTAAATGCACGAGGAGTAGAAAAAAAAATGCAGTTGAGAGTTGGGAAAGTGCTCGATAGTTTTACTAGCCAAAGTGAGGGGATGGGTGTTTTTTCTAGCAATGCAGACCTGTGATGTGTGCAGAGCCAGCAGCTGAAGGAGGCATCCAGGCATGAGTGTAACAGGAGAACCTGCAATTGCCAAGGAGGGCTTGTCAGGGGATTAAATGACCACGTGTTAACTAATGGCACAAGTGTCTTTCATCTGCTCCTGCCTGTAGGCAACACAGAAACATGCTTTCTATTAAATCTGTGGTTCTACTGAGGGGCACCAGCTTTCATTGTTATCATCTTTTTTTTTTTTTTTTTTTTTTTTCCCCTCTTCTGACTGATGAAATTTCATTATTTTAGTGTTATGCATGCCCAAAGTTCTTATGTCCCTGCCAACAGAATTAAATCTCCTCTCAATTTGATATATTTGCAACTCCATGGGGGTTTATATATTGGTTATGTTTTTTAAAAAAACTTCTTTTTATACCTTTTCAAAAAAGAAGGTAAATTTTAGTTCTGTGGAATTGCTTTATTTGCAGTTTCTTTTGTGGTATATTTATTTGTTCTGAATGAAGATATTGGGTTATCTCAGTGATATTTAAAGCTATTCTGCAGATCTCTCATCTTTATGGTCTTCATTACTTTTATTACTGTCATATGAACAATGCAATAATGCATATTTTTGTCATATGGTATTGAGAGTTTGTCTTTTCATCTTGATCTCCCATGACTAAAATGACCAACCTAAATAATATTTTGATTTCCTTCTCTGGTCCTAGTCATCTGATTTCATCTGTAATAAGTTGTCCTGGACTTTTGCTCTCAGACTTCATGATTTGGCCATACTGTTCACAATCAAATGAAGGGAGCATCTGATTTTAATGGACAAGATAAATCTATGGCCTACTCAATCTGATTAGATGCTAAAATCTTGGGTTGTTTCTTGCATCAGGGGGTGTAGCTGAAGCCCAGTGATGATCTCTGTGTTGCAGGCACTGGTCAGTGCCCTGTGCTGAGTGCTCCTGCCTGTCTTCCCTCATCTCTTGGGGGACACTGGGCAAGTCTTTTCCACTTTTCAGTGATTTTCAACTCAGACACAAAGTTCAAGATGAACACAATTCTAAGTCCAGCGAGAAAGGGACAGATATTAGTTGAATTAAAAGCACCCTCTGCATGTGCAGGTGTGTTTCTTTACATGATCAAGTCCCAACATTAGCTCAGCATAATGGATCTTGTTTGCCTTGGGTGCCAGTTCATCAAACTCTATTAAGTAGGTATTTACACTTCTCCCAGCTGAGAAAGGCATTCAAGTGTGTAATTAAGTCCTATCTAAATCAGTGGAATTTAAGTACAGGCCTAAAGTTAAAGGTGTTGAAATGCCTTGCTGAACAGGGCATGGTTGTGAGTGGAGGCAGCAAGGTCCATCTGTGTTTCCCATTTTGGGCAGGCAAGTGTGATGTGAGAAGCCAGCTGTAAAAGCAGCCCCTTGCCAACATCCTCGTGTTCTCTGCTCTTAGAGCATTCCCAGTCCTACCAAAACAGCTGTTTACTGAGGGGGGGCTTATGGTTTGGTTTTGGGGGTTTTTTTCCTGGCCCTTTATCCCTTGGTGAAACACAATCCTGCAATAGGAGTGCAGCCATCCCAGCCAAGGCTGCAGAGCCCAGCCTGGGGCTGTGCTGTGACACCCCGGGTTTCCTAAAATGGGCTGGCACTCAGCTTCCTCCTTTGTGAGGAGCAAAAACTAACCTGGAGCATCTTGAACTCATCCAAAAATAATGGTGCAGTTATCATAAACAGACCCCTGCTGTGCCCCAGGACGGGAGGAGCTGCAGGGTGACACTGTGGTTGCACAGCTGGTCCCAGGGGAGATAAGGAATGGACTATTAGCAGCACAGGCATCTTCCTACCACTATCCCTGTGTTTGCATTTGTAGTTATAAACAGTGCAATTGTATTGATTTAGAAAACACCACATTAAAATCCTCCCTCCCTTTGGTATAATTATGCACTGCTTTATGGAGGCCTTTAAATCAGGGTAAATTTTAAACCTAAGAGTGTTGGGCTTGATCTTTTGTTATGGTGAAAAAATAGTGAAATAAACTCTTAAAATAGTGGAGTGGGGTGGAGCCTGAAAGCAGCTGTGGGAAATCTGAATGTCCTGGATCCTTTTGTTTTTGTTAGCTGTGATTTAACCCTTCACTGGATATTAATGCATCTCTGTTAATGGATTTAATCTGCTGTTGCTTTTTAGGCCACAAAGGCTGAGAAAGCATGAGTGAGCACATCAGAGAAAAACTCAAGATAGCAGAATTACAGCTGGAGCTGGAATTTCCCCTTAGCCTTGTGGTGTGGTGACTTTGTCCCTCTGCCACCTGCCCACCCTCTCAGTGCCTCCTGAACAGGGCAAGGGGAGAAAATAAGATCAAAAAGCCTGTTGGTCAAGGTGAAGGCTTGGGGATTGCTCACCAGTTACACTAGAACAGATTCAGCTTGGTGAGAAGTTTATATAGAGCCAGTTAGCCCAGGCTGGGAGAGTGAGAAAAAAGCCAAATTCGGACAAATTTTCCCATCTCTATTATGGGTTTAAATTTTACCGTCTATGCAGATATTAAAATGCTTTGTTATTTTTTTTAATAACAGTTTCTTCCAAGGGTTTCAGCACTTTTCTTTTATCTCCTTTATTCTCATTTTCACCTATCTTTTGCTCAGCCCTTCCACTCATCAAAACCCTAATGAGATTTAAAAGTGGTTAGCAGGGAATGAAGTGTTACAGGGGTCATTTGTGAGTGGCTAAATAGGTTTGACTTCAGATTTCTTTAGCAACTACTTTAAATTATAAATTCAAAGAAGAGGAAGAATTTAAAAAAAGGTAGAGGGGCTACAGGAACAGAGCAGCTGCCTTGAGTTGGATCTGCCCATGTGCTGTTTGCCTGGCTCAGCCAAGGGGTTGGTGTTTGTGCCTGATCTGTTCTGGACTAATATCCCTTCATAAAAATGTAGATTATACCCTCCCAATTAAGCAGAACAGTAAAAATAAATTGTATATTTATCTGCTGCCAGTGACTTAGGTATTTTTTTTTTTTTTTTTTTTATTCCCAGCTAACTAGTGTGGAGGTATCTTCTCTTTTCTGCAGAAGATTCTGTGTGGCACAAGACATTTGAGATCTAGAAATGGTCAATAACCTCACTCAGCCTACAGTACTGCCTTTTAGCTGAATTTAGCTTGCAGCATAAGGTTGTTTGTGAATATTTCAGTCAGAAGAAAGTATAGCTCTATAGTAATTTCAATCTCTGGAGCATGACCTACCAAGGAAGGCCCCTGACTGATGAGGTGATGATTTTTCCACCCTTGTTGAAGGAACATTTCTGTTTAATATGGTGCAATTTCAGTTTGCACCTGAGAGATTATGAGAAATCTGTGTCTCTGCCAAAAATCTCTCAAAGAAGTCATGAGTGTGTCGTGGTTGAGTGAGAAGTTTTGGAGACATCAGAGCCACAGCAGTCCTTGTGAAATAGCATCTCCTCTGTGGTGGATCTTGGGGATTCTTGCACTGCTGCAAAGAATCCTTTGTCTTTTGCCTGCCAGTTGCTGCTGACAGCAGAGCTTCAGCTGCAGAGGCAGGTGCTGGGCACTGCCTTGGCTGGCAGCTCAGGATTGCAGCTTTTCCTCTGATTAGAATTAATTTTACATGCACTTTCAATGGGCAGAACATTTCCCATTTTATTATAAGAGGGAACAGGTAGTGCTTGCCAGACAGTGAAGGTGTTTCAGATACCTGTGCATCGACCTCTCCAAACCTTTTCTTTAATCATGCTAACACTAGGTCTGGTTCTTCCATTAATTCCAGGTGCACATTGTATATTCTTTTTGTTGTGCCTGTTTATATACTGTTCAGATTTTTGGTTTGAATTAATGTTCCCTTTTACCTATAGGTCCTTTCTTTTGCATTTAATGATGTGGTTTTGTGCTGGGTTTCTTCTGAATGGTGCTTGCTGATGCTTGAGGGGGTGGGGGTCAGTCATATGGATGGTTAGGCTCAGATTCTTCCTCTGTTAATTTCTTTTAAAATAAGCTGAAGTTGAAGCAAGTGCAGAAAAACTTTGCCTTTTCATCAGCTACATAAGCAGCTGTGTCTTGAGGAACTGGGTTCTGCTGATGTGTCCACTCCTGCCTTTCAGGATGAATGATGAGTGGTGCATAACTGAAGGCAACAGCATAAACTCTTTATATTTGGTTGCATTCATAAAACTGTGTTATTCCCCCTCTATTTTTTTTTTTTTTCATTTTGCTGACAGCTCTTGGTAAAGATGATGTCAGTAGGAAGTGAAGGTGCAAACACTGCATCTCTTTAGAATTACATAGAATGAAAGGCAGTGCTGTTTATGAAAAAATAATGTTGTTCCTCTTTTATTTTGAGACTTCAATGAATCATCCAAATGGGAGAGACTTTGTATAAACTATCTTGGGCTGCTATTGACATGAAATAGTGGATTAAAACCATGAGCCATCAAAAATTTTGGTTATTTTTGACAATGTGAAAGAAAAATATTTTCTGGTATTAGATTACAAGATGCAGTGATTAGGAATAATAGCCTTGCCATAATTTCATGAGAGTTACCCATGATTATAAACACAAAAATATCCCTGGTGTTGAAATGTGGGCATGGTGAATGTGCTGAGATCTACCCCAGGGTCCGTTTTGTGTACCCACACTAAGATTGGGGAAAAAAGAGAATTTGGCTGATTTGCTGTGTTGCTGCCATGGAATTTCCTGTGGGTCATGTGTGCTTCAGAGGGATGTCTGGCAAGTAGACTCAGCCCTTTTCCTGCCATAGCCACCTTTTGTTCTTTCCTGGCTGCTGTTCTCTGCTCTCACAGTGTTGGAGATGCCTCTCCAACCCTCCACATAACCCCAGGGGGAGCTGCTGGCTCAGAGCAAATTTAATCAAGTCTGTCTCCACCTAAAGGAGAATCTCCCCATCATACACTTGGCAGAGAGGAGCTTGTGTTGAGGGGCAGCCCAGGCTGTGCAAGGCAGGACAGCCACATCCAGAGTCTGGACACCTCAGCTTGGTGGCTGGATGCTCTTGTTCCTCTATTTCTGTTGGCTCAAGCTGAAAATATGAGAAGTTAAAAATCCATTAGCTGATTCTGCCATAAAGCCAGGCTTTTCCTGTTCCTTGCTGAATCTTACACTAGGGAGGTAAAAAAAGCTGCCTGAACTCAGTAAATATCACTTTAATAACACTGTAATAACAAATAACACTATAATTTTATATCGACAATTTATGCTTCTTATATTTTTTTAGACTCTGGACCAAGAAAGTATAGTAATAACTGGTGTCAATTTAAATAAAGGAAGGACATAATCATAACCTTTGAAATAACTGGAACTTTTTATGTACTTTGCAAATATATTCTCTGAAAGGTTATGCTAGTGCTTTAGCTAGACACAGAAATTTTAGTGTCTTTCACCCATAATTTCTTCAGTAGCGTTTTCTTTTTATTAGTATAATTATTGCAGGTTAGCACTGCTATCATTTTCTCTTTTCATGGCTCTGTAGCATGCTATTATTTTCAGGAAGCAAAAAATAGGTGTATTTTATAGTGCCATTACTGTTCTTCAGCCTTTAAATTTCCTATAAAAAGCTAGTTAAGGGGTATGATCCTAGTGTTAAAATTGCTCTCCATGGAATGCAATAAGATGATTTATAACATAAATATAAACCCTTAATAGGCACCCAAAATGGCAACCCTCAGAGATTTAGAAGCACCAGTGCTAAGCTCTTGATCACTTTAACAGTACATTCCTAGAATTTTTATGCAGAGAAGGAAAATGTAATTCCTTAGCAATGGATCTCTGGGCATCCTTGTCTGGGCTTCATTCTGTTGCCCTGGAATTTAGATAATTTATTGACAGTATTGAAACACAGTGGAGGCAGACCTGGAGGTTTAGGATGTTGGCAGAGAAAATTCAGATCTTTTTAGAAGGGAGTGAAGCTTTTCATGCACAAAATGATTTGGTGTTTGTTACCCACACCTGGGAATTTGTTGCTGTGAGTGGCACCAGTTGGAATTCAGTACTGGAGTTGTGATGGAGATAACGAGACAGCCTGAAGCTTTGGGGCTGTGATTTTTTTTGGTGGTTCAAGGTTTCTGACTGGTTGGTCATGTTTTCCCAATAGTTTTTAGTGGTTCTGCTCATCACAGTGCAGCTGCTCTTCCCCTGCAGCTCTGCATCTTAACCAGTCATCTGCCAGGGCAGCATTTCTGTTCCTTCCTCTCCTCTGCAGAAAGGGATCTGGCAAGTTCATTGTTTTCCCTGCCAAGGAAGGGTGTATTTATTATAAGTTATTTGGGTTAGCTGACCTTTGTCTGAGGCCCCATTTGGCTGCAGTAAGGTCAGGGGCAGAAAGCCCAGGGCACCTACAGGCAGTGAAGTTTGCACTGTTCTGAGTTGGGCAATAATTAGTTCTCAAACTACCTTTCTCTGTGCTCTCTCTCTAGATTCAATGCAGCAACCCAGAGCTGAGTCTTTGGTCTGAATCTGAATCATCTCATTATTTGGAATGCTGAGAAATGTGTTAGTGCTGCCTGTTGTGCTTTTGCCCTGTCCATCCACCTGGTTCTCTGCAATATGTAGGGCAGGAGGTTCATCCCTCAGGGCAGGAACTTGGTAACCAGTAGATGGGGGAAAAAACCCCACAAAGATATGGTTTCATAAAATGTGTGGCAGCATTTAATATGGGAATGTTTCCATACCAAACATTTCCATATTTCATCAGAAATTCAGGTACCTGACCTCATTTGTCAATATTTACTCAAACAGCTGAGAAACTGCTTGCTCCCTAAGCTGCTGGAATATTAATTTGACTGCAGATAATGTTCAATTTTGCTGTTTCCCTTTGGCATTTCATTATTTGCTACCAGTAAAAAAAGCTAACTTCCCACCCTCAGCCAGGGCTTAGTACTTAGATGAGTGTTAGTCTACACCTAAGGTTGCAGTCATGACTTTTTTAGCCATGACATTTTTTAGCCTTTGGAAGAAGCAAATGTTAGGAAACTAATTTTCTCCCCACGCAGCTGTGTTCAGAAAGCTGCTAGTGAAAGCTATTGATGCTAAAATAACACAGAATTTTTAAACAAGTGCTTCATCCTGTTATACACAATATGGTGTTCTTTTAAAGTTATGAAATAATGTAAAGATTCTTTTTTAGCTTTTATTGCTTGCATACCATGAAACCATAGAGATGCATGAGCTTGTTTGGCTGTGCCATAATCTTCAAGCTAATTGCTAAGATAACATAGCTGCAATGTAGAACCTGCAGCAGTTCTGCAAGCAAACCTAATTGTTTGATATTTCAGTCTTCTGTCCCATTTCAATTGCTGCTGTTTGTTTCTTCTCTTTTGTCTGTGTGTCATATTGATAAAACCATATCAGAATATTTTCGGTTTTCTCTTAAGAACATTTTTTTATTACTGTATTTCTGGTATAAACAGTGCATTCATCACCAGGATATTCTCATATGCCAACTCAAGAAATTAAGACCATCTGGGAAAGATCAGCTAAATGTTCTGACCTGTCCCTTTCACTTACTTTATATTTTCCAGTATAACCAGGGCCAGAGTCTCATTTATTCAATGTCTAAACATTTGTTTACTCTGAAATGAGAAGAGAGAGGTCTTTTTTTTTTAAAAGATCCACCATTTAACAGCCCAGGCTGGATTTGTTATTCCTTCTCTGTGTGCTGGAAGTGCCTCAGGTGGGTTAAGGAGGCTGCTGCTGTGCCCTTCTCCCAAAATCTCCCAGAATCTCTGTGACAGGGTACAGAGGGAGGGCTGAGGTGTGCAGTGAGGTGTCCAAGACTGCCTGGCAGGTGGGCAGCAGGTCAGGATTGCCATCACTTTGAGCTGATGTGCTGAGGGTGAGTGGTGTGTGTCAGGTGCAGTGCCCAGGTTGTGGGGCTGATGTCACCAGGACTGGCATTCTGCCCCAAATTCATGGGCACCTCTCAGGGATGGGCCCCTGGGGGTCTCCTCATGCTCCCATGCCAGTGGCAAGCTGGGGAAGAATACAACCTTTAAAAATCTCCTTGAAAAAATTTTCAGAAGTGGTGGCAAATATGAAAGATATGACAGTGCAAAGTTTATTTGAAGCTTTCCATGGAAAACATTTTGATAATTCCCATATGGCTATGAGCAATTCTGCCAGCCCAACACCAAGCAGATAAGTCATTTTGTCCCAAGTGCATGCATTTTAAATGGCAATGTCACATTTCAGATCCAGGTCCCCAAACTGTATCAGGTTTCCTGTGACATTGAAGTGTTGCTGTGTGTCACCATCATGTGCTAATGACACCTCTCAGTGTGTGCTTCAGACACTGCTGCTCAGTGTGGGTTAGCAGAGCTCTGCAGGAAGAACAATCCCCTGTACTTAAGGGGGGGATGAGGCAAAATCTCCCCTCTGCAGGGGAACCAAGAGGTGCTGCTGAGAATTAACAACTAGGCTTGGGATGTCTCCTAACACCAGAGCCTGAAGTGCTAGAATAAATTTTGCTTTTCATTCTGTAATGTTGAGCTGAGCCAACATCATCTTTTTCAAATTTCTATCGAATATGGTTAAAACCTGTCAGTTTTGAGCCCTCCTGCATCACACATCTGTAACAGGAACTGGTGTTTGAGCTGAACTGAGCCAGGCAAGCAGCATGATCTGTCATTAGACTGAAATGGATTAAGGAGACACTTTGTTCTCCTCATCTTTGGGGCACTGCTGAATCCATATCTGATAAACCCTTTGCTCACTCTTGTGGGTTTGCCTGATGTCCTGATCTTTGGGAGAGAGTGGCCAGTCATTTGGGTGTGGACAACTGTGCTCTGATATTATCTTATGCTGCAAACCTGTGGGGACAATAAAATAAATCAGCTTAGATTGAGCAAGTACAATAATGTTCCTTGAACTTGAAGAAACTCTGGAAAGCCCTGCAAATGCACTTTTGTCAGAAAACCTGCTGAAATGTCATGGTCTGGTTCTCTCTTGCATTCTTAAACACAGCAGAGAAATTTGTCTTTGAAGTGCCTTGCTTGCAGATAGAGGTACTTTAAGAAAATTACATTAAAAGATGTGGGGTTCAGGGAGCTCTCCCAAATTTCCTGTGTAGTGAAGTTGAACTTCCTTCAGTTTAATTATTAAATTGAAGATGGTTTCCACACAGAAAGAGAAGCATAAATGCTCCAGAACTGAGTGTTTTGCAGATACTTTGATTAGATTGATGGATACCTATTCCTTTCAGCTTAAGCCAAAGCTCAACCCCAAAAACCCATGGCATGTTTGCATAATTAAAATGCAATTAAAAACTTCTAGGAAAAGAAATTTCATTGAGTTTCACCTGAGAGACTCAGGGAGCCAGGATAGGTTGTTTGGAGATATTAGGTATTTTTCCTCATCTCTTGATGATTTTTTATTATGTGCATTAAGAGTTCAACCCTAGTCTTACTAAACTTTTCTTCTATTGCCTCTAGTAGCAGAATTAGATGGTATTTTGAGGAGGAAGAGGGGAGGAAAAAGGGGGCACAGTTTTTGTGGAATGAAATGTGGCCATTCTTACTTCTCATAGTTTCCTGGGCACTTGCACTTTGTCTGTTTGATTTGGATGGATTCCCACTGCTGTTTGAAGATATCAGTAAAGAGTATAGTGTTTTACTGATGCTTTCTTTTTAGTGTTGTGGGTTTTGTCCCTTGTGCAAGCTTTATACATTAATACCTTTTTTAAATGAGTGTAATCCATCTGTGACTGCAGCTGAGGACTTCATGGCAGCTGTATGGATTCTGCCTGGATCCCTGTGGATTTCAGATGGTTCCAGGCTTGTAGGTTTGTTCCTATTTACTGCAGAGACTTGCACCAAAAACATTTAATACCTGAGCAGAGCCTCAGGGATCTGTTCACATCTAATACAAATTGATCCAGATGGAAAGGAGCTGCAGGTCTGATGTGAGTGCAACATGAGGGAAAATGAAAACACTCTGAAGTTTCTCCCGAATGCTTGTCTGGGATTCAGACCAGAGCCAGGCAACACACTGCTGGAGTCTTGTCTGTGCACATCTCCTACCAGGGCTGGGTCTTGATCTGTGAAATGTGAGACCCAGAGCAGGAGGGGATGCTCCAGAACACCTGCCATGCTCCTGTCCCAGAGCTTTCCCTGGTGGAGAAGGACCCTTAGGTGGTGTGTGTGGTCGAGTTTTGGGTGTTAGCTCCTTTCTGCTGGTGCCTCAGTCCATGAGCAGGAGTAATTATGGAAAGTGTGAGTTTGTATCTGGTGAGAATGTTAATCACGTTGCTGTATTTGGTATAAATATTTACATCTGAACTGTTTTAATTGGAAACTACTGTTGATTTTAAAAACATTCTACACAAGTGATGTAGCATCTTTGCATGCTTAATAGGAGGAACTGGTTTCGTGTTGATTTAGGGTACTAAATAACATATTAAGTTATGCAGAACAAAATGTAAATGTATGTTTCTTATTTATGTTTTTCAGGTAAGAAATTGCATTCCGTTAAGCAAGGCTGCCTGAGGGAGTTGACAGATGCTGGCTCTGTGCATTCATTTGTAAGCTACCAAATCATGCAAAGTATTCTAGCATTAATCCTGTTTGATATTTTGGCAGCTTTCTGAATTAAATTATTGCTTTTAAAATATCTAAACAAAATATTTCCTCAAAATTCTGTTGCTCTTTTCCTTCCCTTTGCAAAACTGTTTTCTAAATATTACATGTCAGAGAATAGTTTCTTGTGTTTCCATAGACCAGCATGTTTTTCAGTGAATAATATGCAAATTTTGCCTGATTACTCTAGATCTTTCTGATATCTCTCAGATAATCAGTTGCATAGATATTTCTTTAAGTAAATGTCATAAGAGGCAGTCTGTATCTCTAGTTGTGTTATATATTTAGGTATTTCCAGACAGTGTTTTATCTCCACATTGATATATTCTCCCCCAGGTTCAAAGCTTAATTTTGCCTCCCCCTTTTTTTTTTTTTTCTTCTTTTTGGGTCCCTCTCTGCAGTAAGAAATATAAAAGACATAAAAGTGTTGCTTCCAGTCTCTTACAGCTAGGAAGTCTACCAACTATAATCAATAACTCTGAATTTCTAGGGTAAATTAAATGAAAGCAATGATTCTCCCTCATTACACAGGAGAGGAACAGAAAGCTGAAAACGTGATCTGGTTCTTGTAGATACTTGATGAAAAATAATACAGCTTTGCAGGAAGATAGCCACCAGGAGTCTAAAATTGATTTTCTTCATTATAACTGCTTGAGATTTGCATTTTTCATATCAAGAAACTTTTACAGTGGGAGGCATTTTTCCTTCTGAAGTAGTTTCTTCGGTAAGACAGGGAGAGAAAAGATTTTTATGTAGACAAAAAAGCCCCTCAAGTGTTACTTTAAGAAGGCAAAGCTACTGTCCATCTTTGCTATGGATACAGCAAGGCACAGGTGCAAGAGAGTTAATTCAGGCCATTAATCCTAATATAACTACATTTCCTGGCCTTTCAGCACCAAAAGGGTTGTTTCAAAGAGGTCACTATTTCATCTCTGAAAGTAGAAATTTGCCTTAAAATTGCAGTGTGAGCCCCTGGTTCTGCATGGGCTCTTTAAATATTGCATTTTTTTAGTGGTGATTATTTTCATCAGGCCTTACACAGAGCATGGCTGATCTCAAAGGGGATTTCAGCTGCTGGGGTACAAGCCATGGCTTGGCAGGAGGAGCTCTTGGGGCTCCATCCCACTGCACTGCTCTCCCTGTCCTGAAAAGCTCTCCCCAGCTCTCAGGGTGTGTTTCCAGGCCACTAAAGGCTCTGTTGGCTTTGGGACCAAAGGAACTGTGGGTTGGACACAAGTGAAACCCCAGCTGCCCATCTACTGCAATCTGCTCCCCAGCAAACAGGGATTTTGTTGGGTGATAGATGGCAGTGTGTTGGGAATGGCTACCAGTCTCTTGGATGACATGGGTGAGCCTTATTATCCTTAGCTGAACATAAGGCTGGAAAATATTTGGCAGGAAGATGCTTTTGTATTTTAATTAATCAGTGTGGTTTTTGTTTTGTTTTGTTTTGTTTTTTTTTCCTGGAAACAAATTGAATCCTGTGCATTTGGTTGGCTTTGACAGAGGAGAGCATTTCCTCAGCAGAGCCCATAATTCACTCTTTAGTTTCAAAACAGAGCCCTGGACCTGGGCAAAGAAGGTCATATGGGGGTTATGCTGGTTTAGAATTTGCCCTGCATCTTCATTTTGATTCCCTGCATGATGCTTTCAGCCAACAGAGATGTCCCCATAGCATCATAAAAGGGATGGATATGAATGTTTTTCTTGCAGAAGTTAAACCCAGATTTATGTATCTGGAAAATTGGCTCTGCCATCCAACTGATGCAGTGTGTGAATTTTCAAACTGCAGGCTCTGCTGTAGAGATTCCTCTTGCTCCTTTCAAACTGTTTCCCCAGAAGAAGTGCCAGAATAATCTGAATATGCATAAACTGTGGAGGAAATGATGATAATTAACAGCAGAGTGGCCAATTTTGAAATACTGTATTTATCATTCTTTTTAGGTCTTTTTTTATCGTTCTCACTTTTCATCAGCCTGAAAAAGATTTTTCTTAGACCATGGCTGAGGAAAAAAAAAAAAATCTTTGAGATTCTCTTGCACAAAAGAAAGGAGGTGATCCAGAGAAGTCAGAGCTTAGTCTTGGTATTTGTTAAGTGAGTTTCAAGGCTGTTATTTATTTTACCAGTACCCAGGTTGAACCTATAGAGTGTAGCTCATCCAGAAATACTCCAGACTTCTGTAGGACAAAATCAGTACAAGAGAAATAGGTTCCTCTTCTTTCACTGTACATGCTGCTGTCTTTACATTTAACACAGAATTTCATTCCTATGCTGTTTCATATGGAATATTAACATCATTAATTCATTTTTGCCATCGTGTAGAATTGAAATCAGCTGGGAACTTCAGTCTTCCAATTCAAAACATAACTTAAATCCATAAGGAATTGCAGTTGTTGTTAATGACTCTCACATAATTAATTTCTTCATGAAACAGAATGAATGCTTACGTGTCTCAGGTACTAAATGGTCTGTATTCTTACAATGCAGTTTTAATTTTAATTTAATTAAACTGTAGGATATCTCATTGAGAAACATTATATGTGAAAAAGAACTTGCTTAATGTGAAAGGCAAAGTGCTATTATTCTTGCAGTGATAAAACCTAAATCAGATGGAAGTGGAAATCTAAATCAAGTGGAAGACTAATGCAAAGCCAGTAATCTCTTTTTAAAATGAGACACTTTGCAGTCAATAATTTAATCTCATTCATACCAGTCTTAATTTAAAATGGCTTTTTTCCATTGCTTTGTGTTCCTCTGCAGAGCAAGTCATGGCATCTGAGGTGGCTTGCACAAGGCACCTGATTTTGTTCATTTATTGCACTTTTCTACAACTGTAAATCTACTCAATAAACACTCAGCTGGCTGTGAATCTCTTAAACTCAATAGATAGCACTGGTTTACACAGTTCTTGCCTGTTGTCTTTGCCAAGGTGATTACTGTTCAGCAAAGGCTTGTGAGAAAAGGTGTGAGCTTTTCTATGAGGAATGGTCTGCATATTGTGGGTTACTGGGTTTTTTGGGGTTGTTGGTTTGCTTTAACAACTGCACTGTAATTTAATTTTTTTCAGCACATATTGTCTTTGTAAACTTATGTCTTGTGGACCACTTATACTTGTGACAAATGCCATCAGATAATTTGGATTGGAAAAATTCTTGGGAGATTGAGTTCAGCTTCTTGCTCAAAGCTGGGCAAGACTGACTTTATCCCAGCTTGCTAAGGGCTCTGTCTCCATATTCAAGGACAGAGGTTCTTCAGCTCCTCAGGACTCCTGTACCAATCCCTAATTATACCCAGGGGAGTGTGTCCAGTATATCCAGTCCAGACAGTCTCATTCTCTTTCCTCAAAGAGGAGCTTGCTGTGCTCTCTGTGAGCTCTGCCTTGGTACCTGATGGTTTCTGCAGCCCCCAAAACTTCTCCTTTCCATGTCAGGTTGGTAACTCAGCCTCTCCTCACAGCTGCATGCTCCAGTGCTGACCACCCTGCTGGCCTCAGGTGCATTTGCCCAAGATGATCAACATCTTTCCTGTATTAGAGGGGCCTCAAGACTGGGGGCACAATTCTAGGTGTGGTTGAAAGAGCTGGGAAAGGGGAATAATGGTTTTCCTTGATGCACTGGTTGTTGCAGCCTTTGGATCCTTCTCTGCTGTTAGGGCTCATGTGCTGCTAAATGTCCACCTTGATCCCAGGTCCCCAGGCAGTGTTTGTACAGATGTGGTCCTAGACAAAAGTTGCAGAACACTGTTTTATAGTAAGCAGGGTAAACACTGCACTGATATCTTAAAGTTTTAACTGGCATCTGCCCTCTTGCCAAAAGAGTGAGCCACCTGCTATTAATTAAAACCAGCCTACTACAGCTAATGGCTAAAACCAAATTCAGGCCTCTGCATCCTCTGTTTTAAGCACTCATGTGACTCTCCTGGCATCCTGTTTCTTTTGAAGGCCAAATTCAATGCTTTCTCTTGACTCCCACAGGCTTTGAGCTGTGCCTAAAACATTTCCTTTCAGTCAAAAGCTGTCCAACTACTGCTTTCTAGACTGCCCACACATGCAGTGAAAGAGCCATGTGGAGGCATTAGAGAGTGAATTAGAATGAATTAGAGGAGCCAGGTTCTATAAAGGCTGGAGGAAATGCAATGTAAATGGTAGTGACAGAGAGGAACTGCCAGTTCCTTCAAGCTGAAATCTTGTTTACGTCTTTGTGTGCGTGCTTTTTCCATTTTCACAGAATGCACTGCCTCTGTGCCCTTCCTCACAGCTCACTGCTGTCTTTGTCTAGCAAGTCACTTGTCTTCACTTGTAGACTATATTTATCTTCATCCAAGTCACCTTTCTCAGTTAATACCAGATTTTCCACTGCTGACATTAGTGGGACCCTTTCCTCTGTCCTTTCCCATTCCCAATTTGCACAGCTTTTCTTGCCAACACAGCCCTTAGACCCCAGGCACCCTTTTCCTTTCCCATCAGGTACAGTTTAAAAAAAGAACCTGTCATTTAAACTCTTGGCTTTTAAAATAACCTTCTGGTAGTGCTATGAGGTCCAGCTGTTTTCTAGCACTTAACCTTTTCTTAATATAATTAAGAGTTTAGACACAGGTTTATTTCACAAACCCAAATGCAGATCCTCACAAAAAAGGAAGCTCAGGACTGGTAGGCATACTGCTGCTTGTGGTTGCCAAGCTTTTAATTTATTAATCTTCTGACAGAGCTGCATTAAGAACTGATCTTTTTAAATGATGCCTTACTATTTTTAAGTACTCTGAAATTCTTTCTGAAAAACTGAGTGTCCATAGGGATTGGCATCGTGGCAGGCAAAACTAACAGTTATTTATATTCCACAACAAATGGCACAACTTGGGGTGTTTTTGGACAAAGGGTCCTTGGGTCAGCACCCTCTGTTTGGCTGTAGCCATTCTGTTTAGTTTCACAGGGCAACACTGCAGAGCTGTTGCCACTTGTTTTCCCCTGTCCCTAGGGAATATTTAGTTGTAGGATGTGTGGGTTGATCTCCTTCCTCCTGCACTTTTTTTGTGTTCTGGGAATTGTTGGATTCCCAGGAGACTGAGTGTGCCAGTGCATCCTCTGCTGTCCTGCCTGAGTGCTTTCAACACTCCTGGGAGTCCCTTTTTCTCCATTCATCCTCTCACTCTGGGGCTCTGATAGGTCAGATTTGGTCAGGTGAAATTTGTACCACATTCTGTAGAGCATTTGCAAAATGTGCCCCAGGAATTTGAATGAAGTCTCTCAAGCTGGAGTGGTGGTGGCATGCAGCAAACGTGGATCTGAAGGAAGATGTCCTGGGGAGGTGCTGCACAGGGGTTTGGACTGCTGAGGAAATCTCCCATCCCACTGACCCACAACTGCTTTGCTGAGGTGCAGCAGTAGAGAGAGGTCTGTGTGTGAACAGCCTTAAGATTTGTTTAGGGGTTTTTCTTTGAGCACAGGGAGGGACCTGACCCTGCCCGAGCCTTTTGCTCTGTTTGAGCAGCTGCTGGAGATGTTTGGGGCTGTCAGTGTCCCTCCAAAGGTGTTCTGGTGGTGGGGTGGCTCTGGGACCTGGGAACTGTAACCCTGTCTGTGCTGTCATGTCAGTGTATAGCCTTGGGGCAGACTGTTTAATCTCAGCTTGATCTCCTCTGAAGATCTGACCTTATTTCCCTACTGTGTAATTTTTACAGCCACATGAGGATTGAGGATTAATTAGTTAATGTCTGTGAAGTGTTTTGAGTGTGTTATTTAAGGGTGGAGTATTATCATCAGTCTCTAGGGAAGTGTCATCATGTTTAACGTGTGTACTGGAGTCTGTCCTTCCCAGAAACTTGTGACAGATAAATCCTGTTCCAGATCCTTTGATTTCTATGTCTTCATTATTCATTTTGCCCTATTTTGGAATGCATTTTTCATTTGGTTTGAATTAGAAATATAACTTCTATGTGGCAGTAGCACGTAAAGTTGATTTCAGCTTTTGGACATATTACTAGTTTTACCAGTATTTCTGGGAAATACTACCAGAACCACTCCAGTCTATAGAATTGAGGGGGTACTCTAATTCCTAAGAGTAATTGTTGTAGGATTCTTCTTTTTGTGTTTTTTTTCTCTCAGAGAATTTCCTCCCATATGTGCTGCTATGAGAAAATAATGCCTGGGTACTTAAGAGAGACCAAAGAAATTGCCAAGCTCAGGGGAGGGGGATGCTTGGCTGTGTTCCTCTTATCTGAGGGATTTTCTGGAAGAGCAGAGGTACCTTGAGAACTAGGCTGGGAAAAGAGGGGCTGCAGCAGCTGCCAGCTCCTTCTTGCTCTCTTGCATTTGGAGGGCATTTACCTTTGTTCCCCCTGTCAGCTAAGGAAATACTCAGGAAAACTCACATATGCAGTGTTTCCTTGCAGAGCTAGCCATTACAATGTGAGATGGAAAAACTGGTGTTCTTGCCTCTGCTGCTAAAATAAACTGCTTTATAGATTTTAGCTTCAAGTTTTCTGTGCTCTCCTGTGCAGTTTATCCTGTGACTTTTGCTGTGCTCCTTATCCCTTAATTCCTTGCTCCTTCCCATCTCTAATGCTGTCATCAACTGTTGTTTTGTGGAAAGCTGGCAAATGTGCAAACTAATCATCTTTCCTTCTGCCTGAAGTTTTCTCCTTAGGGATCTTTAGAAGGCAATTTCTTTTCTCTATATCAGGGTGGCAGAAATCAGACCTTTTGCTTTGTTGGTTCCATGCAACACCATTTGGCCTTTTTGAGTTCTCCTCTTCTTGTTAACAATCTATCCTACCCTCCAAATATGTATTTTGAGCCTGTCCACTCCAATGAGTTGTTATATGTCTGCATTTCAGAAGAAGCCCTGTAGATGCTGTCAAGGATGTGATCTTTGAGCCAGTTCAGGAATCCCGAGGTGATGCCTGAGTAAATTTCTCTGTAGTCCAAGGCAACCCTTGTTGGGTGGTAGGGGACAAAGGCAGACAGCATCCTCCCAGATGATGTGCACAGGGAAGATGGGATTAGCCTGGTAGTGCAACCAGCAGCCCCTGAGTTGTGGCTGGGGTTGCTGGAGGACACAGAACTGTGCCTGGACACAGTGGTGTTTCCCCATCTGCTGTCTGCAGGCTGTTGTGGAAGGCCCCCAAGGGAAGAATTGCAAGTTCTACATTTGCTTTTGCTCTTTTGGCCTTGGCACCAACACAGGGACTGTATCTGGCATGGAAACTGCTTTTCTACACTGCAGCTTGTCACATAAATGGTGCCTTAGGTCTCAAATGGATTAAATAGGACTCCACTCTAACCTCTCTATATTGTGTTTCTAGATCACTGTTTATTCATCCATATGGGAATTGCTTTCCATTTTTAGCATCTATATAAAAATCCACACTATATATAAATAAGAAGCCCTATAAAGACCTGGATCTTCTTCCTGCAATGCTGCTTTTAGAGAAGTGGGGGGGCTACATCAACCAAAACACAGTCCAGCATTTGGCATCTGGAAGTTTTGCCATCTGACACAGAGTCATTCTCACACAGGCCAGTTCTCTACTCTGCCAACACACTTTTGAATACTGGGGGAGGTCAATGACCTGGCAATCTAGGTAACTCATGGCTAGAAGTAATGGGGAGGCACCATTACAGAATGGTCAATAGGGAGCCATTTGTCTGTCTTACTCTGAGTTTAATTCTCTCAAAATCATGGCTTAATTTCATTCAGTAGAATTGGGAGCAAACCTTGGGGGATGGCTGTTCTGGGAGATCTGTGCCAGCTCTTTTTTTCCTTTCTCCCCTTTACTAAGGTAGCTCAGAGTCTGGCCAGGGGAGCCAAAATGTGCTGGGCTCTGAACTGCAAACTCTGTCTTGCACTTTCTCAGCTTTGTAGAAATCATTCCTGTGCTCTGATTTGTAAAAGGAGTGAGCTATAACTTTGTAGCACTCTTTATCTTGCCTTCTTTTTGGAGGGGTTGTGTAAAATCCAAATATCCTGAGATAAGAATAAGTAGTTTGGTCTAATCAGTTTCCAAAAATATTTCATTGCTATGATTACCTGCTACTTTAAATTATTTTCTTGTATGGCTTGTGCCTGATTAAAATACAAAACCTTAACTCATTTCTGGAGTGTCAGCTTGAAATAAGTGTGTGGATGTATTTGTAAAACCTATTAGAGGAAAGAGGGGGAAAAGATGCAAGGGAAAAACATTGAATTGGTTTCAGCAGTGTGCAATGAAATAAAAAAATACCCTTCCAATTTTGTGAAAATCACTTGATTAAAATGTATTTTGAAATGTAGGAATGTAGGTTGTAAGAATATAGAGAAAAAGAACAAATCAGGTCTGAATAGATTTCCCTTTTTTCCCCTGCTCATTTTAAACACTTGTGCTAGAGAGCTCATATGTAATACTGCAGCAGGTCTGAAAAATCTGCCTTAAACTCCTGTAAAAATTACTATGGTTCTTTATGATTTAGGGACTTCTTGTTTTTCTCATTTTGTTTTTGTTTTTCCCTCCATCAACTGATTTTCTTCATGGCATGCTCTATTATTTACTGCAAAAGTAGTCAAGGTTTTTCTAAATTATTTTAATGAGATTAATTATATCAGAGAGATTTCTTTAGAGTATTTTGCTTCTTTCTGGAAGACTGAACTGCAGCATATAGAGAAGTTCTTCCTCCTTTGTCCAATTTTTGAGGTATTTTTCCCTTTAATTAGACTGTTTATTGTTCTTAAATCCACACCAAAAAAACCCCAGCTGATGTCAGCAGGCTCAGATCACCATGGAGATCTTCCTAAAGTAAAACCTGCCATTAGTTACTATTGGCCAGTAACAAAAAGCATTATGGATTAACAAAAGCAGGCTCCCCAAAATCCTAAATCTTCTTGGGCATTTCATACCTCGTAGAAAGAAGCTGCAAGTTCATGGCCTGATCCCTGATCAACCCCAGCTCTGCAGCTCCCTCTGGAATGGCAAGGGTGTGTTTTGCCATGCCTGCACTCTGGGAATAAGCCACTGCAGAGGATGGAGCACTGCATCATGCATGAGCACACTGCTGAATAAACTTGCATGAAAACAAGAGATTCCCATGTGGACAACAGCACAGGGAGTCTGAGTTTATTAACCTTGAGTTTCAGGGTGATCTGGGCACTATGAGCAAACCCTGCCCTGTGAGGAGGTGCCAAAAATGCCCGTAATTGTGTGTGAATGCAGCACTGCAGTGAGAGGGTCTGTGCTTGCACTGAGCAGGGCTGCTCTGTGCCTGCTCCCTAACCCCAGCACCCAGTGGGTGGCAGTGCACAAGCTTTGCATGGCTCTGTAGGCTTTCATTATTTTTTTAATTCTCCAGCTAGTTTCCATGGTGATGACTGCAGCTTTGATGCCTGTGCAGAAGTGGAGAGGGGAAGAGAAAAAAGAGGGCGATATTGCATTAAGGAGGACTCGAGTAACCCAGGGAAGGCACAGCCAAGTGCAAGTCCTGCCAGGGAGGCACTAGTGGCACAGAAATCCTGGATTCCCAAAGAGCAGCCTCCAGCAGGCTGCTCTGATGGGGTGGTCTAAAGGTGGAAATAAACCTGAAAGATTGAGAGGACAAACCAAGGCAAATATGATGTATTTGCATTAAGTGAACTGGACTCACTGCTGGAGTTTTTAGGGGATTTTTTGCATTTTATGGGTAAAGCTGTGATAAAAATTATAATGCACAGTAAAACTGAACATGGATTCTCCTGACAGTAGTTTAAAGTGGTACATCTAATTAACATTGTGGATTTAAATGCCAGGTGAGATAAGCATTTTTTTAATGAACTCATTCAAGTTTTTGCACTGATTCCATTTTATTTTCTGGTACAAGAAATAGTCAACAGGCTTGAAATTTGGATTTGTTAAAACTATATCTAAAATTCTATTTTGAACCCTTTGAGCCTCCTCTGCAGCAGTGTAACCTCCAAATTACACATCAGAAGCCTTGGAACTCAGGCACTGCAGTAATTGTCAATACTGTTGACTTTGCACCATAATCTTTTGTGGCTGCTGTGAGACGTGGCTGAATTTAATGCCCACAATCTACAGCTTATCAGCATAGATTGATCCAAGCCTGCTTTGTGTAAAAGCTGCTGATCAAGGAGTGCTACAGGTTTGTTTCTCAGACCTGTTTCCTCCTTGCTGTTTCAATTCAATCAACTTGTCTCTCTTATCTTGAACAGAGTCTGTCAGATGGAGGGAGATCTGCCAGTCCTTGTAAGGGGGAAAAATCTGGAATTTTGAAACCACACTCTCTGCTAGAAATTTAGCTGCGTATCAAAAATTTTGTTGGTTTGTTTGAGCTCTTTTTGGTTTTGTTTTGAAGAAGAAAATAAAGGGATATTCAGGGGGATGGTTTACTGGTGCAGCACGTGGGAGAGAGATGTGGATGATGCTGGTCTTTATGCAAACTTCCCTAAGCCTCTAGTGAAACTGCATCCCCAATTCCTTACTGGTGATGTTCTGGCTTTTCCCAATTTTTCTCTCTCCTTCCTGCATCTCTCATCTCTCCTTGATCAGCAACCAGACACCAACATGAGTCTCCCTGTTTGAGAGATTGCCTCACTGAGGGTCACTGAAGTGATTCTTCCCTCATATTGCTATGGTCACTTCCAGACTCCTGCTTTTTACAGCAGATCTCAGTTTTTCTCCCCAAAATGTGTTTCATGTGCAACACAGTGGGAGGGCTTGAGCTTGCATCACCTCTGGATGGAGGAGCTGGATTTAAAGCTTCATGTCTGATGTTGATTCTTTGGTTCTGAGGTAAAAATACATCTGGTAGGAGCTGGAAACCTGTTGTTGGAAAGACAGATTGTTGTCTCTTTGCTAGAAGGGAAACAGGGATGACAAACCTTGTTCACAGAAATTGCAGTGTGTATTAGTGCTTCTCAGTGCTCAGTTTTCTGAAGGATCAGACAGGAGGAAAATCAGCCTTTTGTCAGCTCTGGGTACCTGAGTGTGCACAGGAGGTATGCTGGGGTCTTGGGGTTAAACAAGAGATGAGAAGGAAGCAGCCAAAGAGATTGCTGGGCCTTTTTTTTTTCTCTAGTTGCTTTTCTGTGGATGTACCTTCTTTTCCTCATTCTCAGTGTGAACATTTTTTAAATGAAGGATGATCAGCTGCATCAGTCAGATGATTCCTGGTCCTCAAACAGCTCTTCTGTCTTTTTGCCTACTATGTGTCTTCAACAAGTGATCTTTATATCAAAGGCTGACCAGAGAAGATTAAATAGAATTTCCCACTGTGTTTAATACAGAATATCTAAGTCTATTTTTTCCTCTGTAGAGTTAAGTTACATTTTCAAGGAGGTGACTTGTTTAAATTGTCTTAATGGGCATGAAACCTTCACTGTCATTGTGGAAAATCAGCTTGCTCAGAGGAGTTGTTTTCTGGACTTACACAGGTTCTTGCAAGCTGTTTAAGCAATGCTAAATATATTGCAGCCAAGAAAAGCTGACAAGGATCCTAGCTGCCAAATTTCTAATAGCAACTTTGTAACTTCATTGCTTTTTCAGCAGCAACAAAAAAGAAAAATACTGTTAACTTGGCAAAATCCTTTTTCTGTTTCTTGGGGTGTGGTAACAAACCTCACTAAAATAACTGAATGTAAGTCAGCAAAAAGATAACCTGCTTTCAAGACAAATTGGATCTGTGTACCTCTACCAGAATCTAAAACTGGTGTATGACTTCCCTTGTTGAAATTCATCACCCTTCTGCAAATGAATTAGGCAGTCTGAGACTCGAGACGTGAGGATTAGTAGAGGGCTTAATTAAAACATCATTGCTGTTGTCCCTGCAGAATCAAAATCCTGACACTCTGGTTACTGAGCTATATTTGAGCCTTAATTTTAAATGACTGCCTTTTACTTTAAAAGGATGATCACTAAGGAACTTGAATGTAGCTTTATTTTCAGAATTGTTGCCTTATGTGTGTTTACAGATCAAAAATCATTCTCACTATTTTATTAGTGATATGATGCAATTTTCAGGTACTGCAATGTGCATCTAGAGTTTTGCCAAGTTAATGATGGTCTTGACTCTCAAAATAGACTATTTATAGTTGGACAAAGTCTTTGAGATTTACAGTGTTCATCCCCCCCCAGAGAATGTTTCACAGATGATTGATATCAGTTTGGCTCTAGCCTGTCAAATAAGTCTAAGAAATGCATGCCAATCTCAAATCCTAATCTTCAGCAAAAAGTCTTCTTTTTCAGTCTTGGCAAGGAACACTAAAGTCAATAAAAATTTAAATTAAAAATACCAGAGAAGTCCAACAACTTCAGGCATTTGGTAGTAAAGCAAAGAGAGCTCATATGTCTGGGGCTGTGATCAAGTATCCAAACTGGGGACTAGAAGCCAGGAGTTCTGGTTATATTTTGGTTGTTTGGCCTTTCTTTGTTATATATTTATGTAAGAGATGATACCCCAGCAATTGGTGCTTGGTGCAGCTTTTGGCACTCTGGGGTAGAGTTCACCTGCCTGCAGGTAAATCAGGACTTTGTACATGCTGTGCAAGAGGGCTGGGAAAAGATATCTGCAAGACTTTCTGGTAAGTCAGATTCTTGAAAAGGAATGTGCACTAAATGATAGCAAATACTTGATTTTCAAAAGGCTGTGATGAATTACAAACAAGTTTAAATTTGCATATTTTAAGGTTCAAGGAAAACTTTTCTTAGTTCTTTTTCTTTTTGAGTTGAGATTGTGCATATTGCTGTAGCAGGTGGTGAAAGCCTGTTTTTCTAGGAGCTTGAAAAAAATTTTGTTGTTTAACCAACTCAGCTTCCCCAATGTTATAGGAACCCTGACACTGCCTTTGACCTTTCCATGTTTTTCATTTAGCACATTAAACAGTTTGTGGCCAGTCCTGTGCTACTAAATGCATGACATTTGTTAGAGGTTTTGCTGCGGTGAGTAACAGTGGAGAGAGAATACATTTTGTGGACCTTTGCAGATTAAATGCCTTCATTCAAGGGTACCTGCAATTTCAGGAGACTGGATTTGACATTGGTGGTGGTCTTCAGCCTGATGTTCCTCTAGTGGTTGGGTGGAGATGTGACTGTCTTGACTTGCAGCCTGATGGGCAGGGGTCACAAGTGTGACTTTCATAGAATTCTGTAATTATCTGGGTATATTCTGTGTCTGCAGTCTGAAATCACATATTAAAAAAATCAAATTTCAAACACATTTGGAGTAGCTTTTCTCTTTATGATTTGTGGTTCAGGCTCTTTTGTTGTGCCAGTATAGTGATTGTCATAGAATGGCTGTAAGGAAATTGTGCCCATGCTGTATCCTAGGAGAGAATAACTGAAACTTGGAAGTGACAAATTCTTTGCAAAACTACTTTGTTTACCTCACTCAAAAGTGAGTAAATTAGCTGTAATGTCACTCAGGTCAGGGGCTCAGGAGGAATGTAAATGATAGGAATATGTTATCCAATATTTCAGGATATGCCAACTTAAGGGGTTCAGATAATTTGCATAATCTCAGGTTCAGATCTGTGAATCTTCAAGGTTCTTCCATCTTTTGGGCCCAGCACATCCCAGTCACTTGCAATTTAAGCAGAACTCCTAGGCACAGACTGCTAAGCCAAAATGACCTATCCATGACTTTTAGAAAATTCAAAAGGGCAAATCTTCTGTGTTATCTCTAAATGTCAACATTGAATCTACTTGATTTTCTGCAATAAAAGCAGGTGCAGATGTAAACGAAATGTGCATCAGGCTGTTTCCCAGTTTGCTGGCCAGATGAAAGTCTTTGAGAAATTTCAAATAGCTCTTGGTTAGTAAGGATTTTTCTCCACTTGTAGTCTGAGTTTCCCTCTGGGGAACATACAACCACTTTGATGGCTGCACATTTAAATTATTTACTGAGCATTGGTCTTGATTTTTTTTGTGTGGCATCGCCCTGAAGCCACCCAAACAATGGACCAGCAGCAGGACTGGAGACCAGCTGTGTAAAGTGACATCTTAGCTGGCTATTTTAGTCCCCCAAGCCTGCTAACCACAAGTGAAAAAGCAGAAACCCTGCCTTTGCTTATGTCCTGGCTATGAATGCAAGCACAAGATTTCCTCATGGATTTAACATTAATGTGCTCTAAAGTGCTAAGTCAGAGCTCTTTTTTTCCCCTTGAGCTGGCAGCTCAGGCCAGCTCCCTTTAATCCACACATTAAGCACACATTTTAAAGCGTGTTGTTTTTGGAAAGATGTTCAGCAACTTCCCTTTTGAATCCAGACACAGAGGTCTCTTTCCAGAATTGATGGCCTGTACTGGAGTGAACTGCTCTGTCTCTGGGCTGTGTGAAAGACCAAGTCTGTGAGTTCAGGGATCACCTTTCTAAATGGGGCCTCATAAAAGGCAAGGTGAAAGGAAGGGCAGCTTGAAGGGGGGGGGAAAAAATAGATGAACCTCAAGAGTTTGGTTTGGCAAGAAACAGTGCAAGTTCATTTTGCCTTAAAAACTTTTACTGCACTCTCCCCTGGTTTAATTATACCCTATTTTTATGACTTTCATCCATATATAAAGCATATGGATGTGGGACTGTGCAAGTGTGACTTAGTTCCCTGAGCCTTAATTGCTCTTCTGCAGCCAGTGGTATCAGAGGAATGATGTTCTGTGGTTCTCCTGACCTTGCCCTGCCAGGCTGATGGTGGCACCCAGCACAGAGGGCTCCACACTCACCATGCAGGGTGCAGAATTAGCAGAGGAAACCCACAATTTCACTCTCCTGAATACTTACATTCAATGTAATTATCCAGCCAGTGCTCTCACCTCTCATTAATGACTCCTGTCTTGTGAAGATGATTAGCTGGGGTGGTGAGGTGGGACTCCATCTCTGTTCCCAAACAACAGGCAATAAAAAACTGCCTCAAGTTTTACAGAGAAAGATTTAGATTGGATTGTAGGAAAATCTTCACTGCAAGTGGTGGCCAGGCATTGGAACAGGCTGCCAGGGGAGGTGGTGTAATTGCCAGCTCTGGAAGAATTCAGAGGAAGTGTGGATGTGGCATTTAGGGACAGGGTTTAGTGGTGGATGTGGCAGTTTAATGGTTAATGGTGGGACTTGATGGTCTTAGGAGGCCTTTTCCAACCTATAAAGTCTTTTAGGATTCTATGATTCCAAGGCTACTGCACTTGCTGTGTGCTGGCAGTCATCCTTTTCCACTTGTGGCCCATGTAATTAAGGCTGCAGCAGCATCAACTGCTACATCCCATTACTGTGTTCCCTGGGAATGTTTCTCACTGAAGCAGTTTATTTCATTTAGTGTGTCTGGAAAAAAAAGTCTCAGTTTCTTTAGTATTCCTGTGGTCTGTCAGGCGAGCTAGTGGTTTTTGAAGGCCTTTCCTTTTGGGGTCAGCAGTTGCTATAAACAGGTCTTGTACTGTCTCATTCCTAAACATTTCAGATATTTCATATAAAGGCTTCCTATATTTGCAGTTTTAACAAAAGTCTCTTTGTGTAGGTAAGACAAATGCTAAGACATTTTGCTTGCAGTCTGCTGATGGCTTTTGCAAACATTAGAAGTATTGCTGTTTCCACTTGATTGACCAAGGGTGTTGCAATGAAATTTAATTTTGCTATGTCATTTAAAATAGTTCAGTAGTGAGAATACCTATTATGATGCAGCCTGTTGTGCATATTTTTATGCTTTTGGGTAGATGCATGATCTCAGACTCATTAGTGCCAAGATGCTGGTGCTTGGCTGTAGACAGTACCTTCATCTACTTGTATTTGTGGCACAGCCCATCTTTTCTTTTTTATTGTTAACTGATCATTTTTCAAGTCATAAATAACTTGCCTCCATCCAGGGCAGGCACTTGAAATCAGAGCAGCCCTTCCAACCTTTCACTGAAATAAAGACAATTTTAATTTGTACCCAGGTGTCTGAAGACATGCTCAGACATGAGAGATATGTGGGAGAAAACTTGTCTAGGCCACTATGTTATTAATAAGCCAGGGAAATATAGCTAAAATCACTTTGATTCCAGAAGGGAGACATTTGCTTTCAAATTAAATGTTTTTCTCCAGGCCTCACTCATTTCTTGAGCCAGTGCCAAATGTCTGAATTTAAAATTCAGTGTTATCCTAGAAGTTATGTCAGACTTGCTTTTATCAATGTATAGGTGAAGAGGAAAACACCAAAATAAATGCAGTGCTGCTCCTTTCAGTGTGTGTAGCTAGGCAAAAATCAGGGTCATTCTAACATCTTACACTCATGAGAATAAACTGTTGATGGAGTAATATTTTAACTCATCTTATTTACAAGTGTGTTATACTTTCTGGATAGGTTTTTACCTGAGTTAAAACTCATCAAAATTATGCTGGTTAGCTAAAGATATGAGTTCTAAAATATAAATATTGGAACATGTAATCACAAGTGATCAGGTTATTTTTAAAATTTATAAATTTGTTCTACAAGTGGGAAATATGTCTTGCTTTTGGAGAAATGCTATGTTCCTGTACCCCTGAAAAATCAAATCTTCATTCTCACATAAAAGGGCTGGAAAGTATCAGCTCTTAGTGGTGTTTGCTTGTCTCTTCCATCTATCTTAATTTCTCCATTACCAGCTGGAGGTTCTGGCCAGGCAGGTTTATAATCAACACTGCCCTCTGCAATTCCAGCCTCTTACAGTGGTGTTTTAATCCCTTTTGTTAGTATATGATGACCACCAATTTTTCTTTTCCTGCTCAGTCTGGGTTTTCAATGGCAGAGTTTGTAGGACTGGAAATGGTGCAGCTCAGCCCAGTTTTTCTGGGTTCCTTGGAATGGGTCGTGCTGAAGCTCTGGGGATTGCTTTATACTCTTGTCTGTTTTTCTGCAGATCTGCTGTCAAGAATTAAACTTCCTATGGGGAGCCACAACCCTGCCTATATTGATTTTTCTAACAGTTGCTCTGTTTTAGTGCCCTCGGAGGGACTATACATCTTTTTAATTAAAAATAAAGTAAATATCAAACAAGTGATGAGGGGTGCAGTGGGCAGAAAACCAACTGCATATTGACTTTTTGTTCTGGAGATGAATTCATAGAAATAGCTTACAAGGGACTCCAGAACATGGAAGAGTTTTGCCCTTACTGGTTATCTCATATGGGGACCTTGTGGGAAACATTCTGGCATAGCTGGGAAATACAACTGATGGAAAATTCAAGGAGTTAAATTCCCACAGTAGGTTTTTCTGAAGGTCTCAAGATTGGTCTTCACTGAAGCTGTGGCTCCATCCCTGAAATCTCCACACTCCCACATTTGGCTGCATCCTCGTGGGCTGGGGGGCTCCATCTCCCCAGTGTGATGTGTGTGGTCCCACTGAGGGCATTGTGTGTTTAAAGCTCTGGGCAATCCCAACATGGGACAGGTTCTCAGGAAAGCTTTGTGGAAGTGTTATATTAAATTTCTGTTGGTGTAGTTATTGCTGGTTTTTCATCCTTACTCAAAAGGCAACTTAAGGATATGTTTGTCTACTGGTAGATATGTAAAAATGCTGCTGGAAAACTGGAGTTTAGATTTCTGGCCCATTAGGAAGCTTTTCCAAGTTAGATGATGCCTCATACAGGATGTCTCATATGCAATTAATTCACAGCTGTCTTCAAGGTCATTCAGTTCCATAGCAGCAAGGCCAGCTGAAATCAAGCTTATAACACCTCTAAAAAGCTGGTTCATGAGTTATCATAAACTTTTTGTGCAGATGTATTAAGCTTCAATTTGCACAAAAACTTCCCAAGAACCACCTGCTACATAGGAATCTTTGCTGTCATCTGTTTAGAGATGTTTTGGAAGCATGAAGAAGGTGAGGAAGAAGGATTTCTCTGTTTCATTCTGCATGTGTTTGGTTCATCATGGGCATCAGTGAAATAATAGAAAAAGGAAAACACATCCAACAAATAGTTAGTAAATCTGAGCATGTTCAGGACAATGTCATTATTTCAGGTATTTAAGGATGTAGAAACAGTCACTTTTTGGGGATCCCTCAGGTGGCCTGGGCAGAGCTGTTCTGCAGAGATGAGCTCATGCATGCTGTTCACTGCACCACCCTGCAAAAGAATAGGGAAAAGTGGAATTTCACTTTTAAAATTTTCATAGTAAGCATTGATTAGAATTGCTCTTACAATTTGATGGCAATAAATCTTATTTGACAGTTCTGTTGTATTGTAGTGGGAGATGGATGGGAAGGAGGGTGCAAACAATTGATTATGCATCTAAGTAGGCAAGAGCAGGACACGAATTTACAGGAAGAGGAGTGAAGCTGTTTGGACCAACTAAAGTTGTTGGAAAATAACCCCAGAATTTTTGTGTAGAGATCATGTCTGGCTATTGCTAGAGAAGAGGGCTGACAGCAGCACAGTGTGCCTGCCTGGTGGGCTGCAGTAACTCAGCTCTTTGGACTGCAGATAAATGGCAGAGACAAAGGAAATCCTCATTTCTGTGGAATAAATAGTGGTTTAAAGACCAAGTTCTTGAAGTGGATCAATGAAGTAATCCGTTTCAGGTAGAGGTGAACAAAACCATCCAGGACAGTAAATCTCTCAGTGCCCTTAACATCTTGGTGGGCAGACTGAACATGCTTTGTGCTGGCTGAGACTGGGCTGGATTTTCTCTTTGATGCTCTTTGTTTGGAGACAGTTTCCTTTCAGGCTGATTTGCCAGAGCAACAGTGCAGTGATGCACACATAAGCTTGTTCTATAAGAGCAGAAATGAGAAATCTCAGATTACACAGAAAAGGGGAAAACTTTTTAATTCCTTCTGGTTCTTTCCCCTCCCCCAGTTTTGTAGACTAGGAAGCTTTGTAAAGGTCTCCTAATAAGAACTGCCTTTCTAATTCTGGTTCTGGATCTAATTACTGGATTGAGGCAGCATTGTCTGTGCTGCCTGCAGTCTCCCACTTCTCCACAAGCTTATGGTCCAGTGGATGCCCACACAGAACTGAGGCGAGTAATAATTTTTTTTCTTTCTAAGCTGTGCTGCTGAATTGTCCACAGCCACATGCATGCAAATTCTGAAAGGTATGACAAATTGGGGAGAAAAATATCCCTTATTGCTGGTGACACCAAATTACTATTTTATCTGATGGTTACTGTCCTGTGGTGTTTAATGCTATGTGTGTTTTTTGCCTTATTAATACTGGGTTGTGGAGTAGCAGTATTTGTCACAAAATAATGAAGCAGAGCTTTCATGGATGAGGGTTTTTATTTTTTTTTTTCCCCAAGATTCTTGGCAGCAGTCTGATAGGGAACTGGCCTTCCTAAAACTCAGCTTATGACAGAATATTCTCTTTGAAGCATAGCTACTCTAGCATTTGGTATTCAGTGGCTCTGGGCACAGTACATCTAAAGGAGTTCATCCAATATTGATGGTCTTCCAGTGAAGTCAGGAGGGGGGGAAAAATCCTATTTCTGAAATCTCTTATTTTTAACTTCTTGTTGCCTGATCTTGGTCTGAAAGGTCACAAGGGTGAAGCTGTAGCAGGGTAAGCCAAAATTAAAGAACTGAGCCTTGTCTTCTGTAGATGCTCCTTCATATTTTCTCAGATTTGCAGCCTTATGGAGAGCAGAATGAGCCTGTTTCTGAGAGCATTGCTCTGCATTGTAGACCAGTATAATACTACAGGGTCTGAAGGTATATTCAAGGCTGTTCTAGATCAGAATGTGGCACCAAAAACATGACTGTGCTGCTGTGTTTGAATGTGGTTTTAAAAGCAGTAATCCTGCCTCTCGTTTGGACTCCTGAGCTGACTGAGAATTAATCTCTTTGCTTTACTGCTGGTGTCTCCTGCACCACTGACTTGGCATCCCCACACAGCTGCAAGGGGCAGGGAAGGAGCAGGGGAGCTGAAAGGAGCAGGGGAAGGGGCTGAGGCTTTTGGCTGGTTGAGGATTCCACCCTTCAGCTGTGTCCACAGAGGATGAAGCTGGTGCTGCTTGAGGAGCTGCTCCTCCAGGTGTGCCCCTGGAACTGGTGCCAGGCTGCAGCACAGCAGTGCTGCTTCAGCTGAGCTGGTTTATTTTCATCTTTCAAGAAGCTGTAACTTGTTGAGCTGCAATCCATTGAGCAGACCTCACCCTGTGTGAGCAGAAGCAGTTCCTGGAGGTGTTGTCAGAGCTGCCAGGATCTGCTGATGCAGGGTAGCAGCAGCCTCGCCCAGTGCTGCTGCCTGGTGTCATCCTGGCCTGGAGAGGTTCCCTGGCACCTCCAACTTTAAACATGCAGCTGAGAGCTCCTTCACCATGGGGTACCAGCTGTGCTGGTGTTCTGTGTGCATCTCTGTGTTAAATTTAAGCCTATTAGACAGGATTTTGCATGGTGTGTCTGGGCAAGCCTTGCACTTTTTTCTGTGTGCATGCTCATCTTGGATATCTGAGATAACAGGTTTATGATGAGGAACCACTGGAGCCATTCCTTGGCGTTAGAGATTCACTCAGGGTTCATGGCTGAGGGTTAACAACAAGGTTTTAATGTGGCAGTCCAAACAAATATGGAAATAAAGATTTAGTTTACTTAAAATTTTCATATGCCATGGAGAGAATGACTAAATGTGATTTAATTTCTGATATTCTTTATTAGTTTTTTATACACAGTATGGTGTAGAAACATTTGTATTTCAATTTGTTTTATAGAAAAAGCCTTCTTTTATAATCTCTGTCAGCTCATTGGGAATAGCAACTTCTGATCACAGAAGGATATTAGTTCTTAATTATCTGCTGGTAATTTACTTGTACATGAGTTTAGCAATCCATTAGGTGGTGATTTATTTTTGAGAGAAATATATAATGAAAAGTTTTAGGATTTGCTATCCCTCACCCCCCTTTTGGCTTGCACTGGAATTAGCTGATTGATTAGATTACAGGATTTATCCAAACACACTCTGTGTGTTAGAGATTGTAGTTAAGTACATTAAGAAAATCTGAAGCAAGACACAGATAAATGCAATAGTGTTTTTGATGGCAGTCTCTGAATTGGGCTACTGGCTGAGAAATTGGAAGTTAAATTAATAAACACTGGAGTAGTGGTCTAGTTCAGGGATTTTTTTGTTGATTTTTTTTTTTCTTCTTGTATCTCTTGATTTATAGATATCTAAAAGTTTATGAGTGGAAATATAAATCCCTCACAGCAGAAGAGATCAGCATCAGTGAGCTGGTTTTGTGCCATGCTGTGGGACTACATGGAGTAGGGACTAAAAACTTTGACTTAATGCTGCTTTTTGACATAACAAAGAGAGCTGGAAAGAAAGCCTGGCAGGAGGAGGTTCAAGCCTATCTCATTTTGGAAAAATAGCCTTATAGTTGCTTTCTCCTCCACCAGAAGCTCAGCATTTAATGGTGACCTGATACTGGTCTTACATTTTGTGACTGTAGCTCAGCAGCTGTGGTAGCTGTATGGGAGGCTTTTGGTAATTCCATTTACTGTCACTTGAGGTGCACAGGGCGGGAAGTTAAATCCAGTTACTTCTGTTAACAGTTGTTATTCTGTGACTTAGAGGCATAACATCACCATTTTTACTTGAGGTACTGAAATATGTGGAGGCTTACTGTTTGGTTTTTTTTTTTCTTTTCCTGGTAATTTCACATGTACCGAATCAGATGTCTTTGCTGAACTGTTTAGCTGAGAAGTTAATTAGTCACTAGAAGAGTTAGTTCCTTTATTAGCTGGAGTTAGCTTTAGTGTCTTGTCTGGAAACTGCCTGCTGTAATGTGATTTTTGCCAAGTGAGTGGTTGGTACTCCTGACAGCACAGAGCTGAGAGCAAGGGCTGCCTCTCCTGCCCAATGCCCTGTCCTTGTGTGCTGCCTTCCCACTTTTAGCTCTGCTTGAAGCACTGACAGAGTCTATGGCACATTTGTCATGTCAGAGATTTTGTTAGTAATTGGCCCCAAGTCTGACAAGATAAATTACCGGGAGGAAGAAGATGATGTCATTAAATAAGGATTGTTCATTCTCCTGCTGTGCTGGTTTCCATCCCTGTGCAGAACACAGGGTGCAGCAGAGCCTCAGTGATGGAAATGGCAGAAGATGCTGTGCATGCCCCACACAGGGGATGGACAGGGGTCTGCACCTCTGCAGGGTGCAATGGGGGACTCCTTCTTGCTGACTGCCACACCATCCTGGGTTAGGGCAAATTTGGGTGGAAACTTCCAAAAGGGTCTCTCTGAAAAGCAGATTCAAGCAGCCCCTCCTCTAACTGGTTTATCCCCAAAGATTTCCTTGGGGAAAAAATGGGAAAAACTGTTTATTTAACAAGCAAAGTATTCACAAGCATAAAGAAATGAATAATATTAAGCAATAAAGCCTCTCACTGTTCTAAAGAGATGGAAAATTTAGGAAATTCTGGTTGGGGGGTGTAGGTTTGCTCACTCAGTCCCTCTGGTGGGACACAGGTGTGAGCTCCTGGTGTTTTCTGGGCTTGCAGTCCAGAGCAGCTTAGAACAGTTCCAAGAAAAAGAAAACCCACAGTATGGGGAACTTCTCTGCCTCGGCTAGTTAAAAACTAATTAAAAACCAAAGGAGAGCTCTCTCCTGCTGTCCATCCATGCTGCAGACAACACAGTCTGGGAGAGAAAAATGTGGGGCAGCAAGTGCAGCTTCTAAAAACAAACTGCCCTTCTCTCCCTCTTGAATCTCAGTCCCAAAGGTGCAGAACTTAATATCCAGCATAAACAGAACAGATAATTGGGGGTACAAGCATCATAAAGGGCACCTGCAAGGGAGATCACCTGTCTGCATGGCCCTGACCCTCTGTACTGCTTGTGGGATAAAGGCACAAGTGATGAGGTAGCTGAGCCAGAAAGGGGCAGAAACAGAGACCTGGAAGGGCAGGGCAGATCTAATATCTCTTCTGTAAGTGGGGTCTCTTCTGCTTTAGCAGCATTTCTGAGTGGAGCAGGAGAGGTGCTGTGGGCTGCTGGTCTGCTCCTCTTCACTCGAGCTTGATGGTGTTTGGCGCCAGGGTTGGGAAATCACCAGCATGAGACTGGGGAGGGAGGGCAATGCTAGCAGGGGGATTTTGGCCCACTGCCCATGGTTTTTTGTCCCCCCAGTGCTGCCAGGAATGTCAGCCAGCCCCACTGGTGGCAGCTGCATGTACCTTAGGGAAGAGTTTCCAGGTGTCTGACAGTGCTGAGACGCAGAAATCACATTTTCACATGAGCTGTGTGCACCCTTCATCAGGTGTTGGACTCTTCCTTGTGTTTAACCTGTAAATGAGCTGGTGCAGTTTGTGTCCTCTCTCCTCACACCAAGCTCTGGTTGCAGGACACGAGGAGCTGTGTTGAGTCTGGGATTCCTTGTGTGTGAGGAGCAAGAGGAGAAGAGGCAGCCAGGAGCAGGGCCAGAGGTGTCAGCAGTGCCTGGAGCTGGGCTCTACAAAAACTGGCTTGTTTTTCCCCCCGTGGAGAGGCTGTTTATCAAGATAAATAATGGCATAAGGCACTTAATCAGCTATTTCTGGGTAGTTACAGATGTCTTTCCTTCCAAGCCACGCAAAGCACACAGCCCACATGGCTGAAATAGCCACAGAACAGCCATTCCCATTGATCACAGGGCTCCCAGAGCATCATTTGTTTCCAGAGTCTGAGGAAAATACTCAGTGAAAACCTGATGGCAGTACATTAAAAATTGCTGTTTATCTTTTAAGCATGCCTAGGGTTGCACATTAGCCCTGCTTGCAATCCATAAGTAGAGAACAGCAGCAATTCTGTCTCACCCATCTTGTTTAATAACTGCAAATAGCCTTATTTTGACCAAGGAAGGAACCTGTGTATCAGAACTCTTAATAATATCATATATCCTAATTAAACTCATAACAAAGTAATTGAAAATATATGGCAATCTCAGAAGTCTCAGGACTATATGAAACTACTGCATTTTCTGATGAGCACACAGTGAAAGGGAGCTGGGGTGACTTTAATGAGGCTTAATTGTCATTTGGTTTAGTGAGAATTTCTGCTAAGCTTTTCCTCTTTGTAAAAGAAGTAAATCATAGTATACCCTAGAAAATGCAAAGACCTTAATGTGGCAAATGCTTCTGAAAGATTTGCACTTCTGCACCCTGAAATAAGGCAAAAAAATGAGTTCCTGGGAAACCAAGATTGGAGTCACATTCAAGTCATTTGACTAACTACAATATGAGTTGTTTTAAATTGCATCCACTTAGCTTCACCTCTAGGTTTTGCTATGAGACACTTTATGATATTTGGTACTGATTGTCAATTCAAATTAAATTAAACCCTAGCTCAAAACCTGTAAGACCCTGGCTAGGAAGACTAGGAAAAAACTATTACTTGCTATACTTGCAAAATAAATAATATTCAGCTGCTTCTGGAGAAGCAGGGACAAGAAGAGGAGAGCTGTCATCTGCTAGAACAGAGATAAATTAGCAGGGCCCTGTCAGAGAGCCCAATATAGGACATTGTATTATGTGTGGTCTCAGGATAACTTAATAGCTTCTTGCTCTCCTAGAAGCTTAAAGCTCAGCCCAAATTCCACACACATAATTCTTCATCCTACATAACGAGGTGATTGTTGCATCATTGACAAATGCAAAATAAAAAAATTCAGGCTTCAGCTATGAAATATGCTAACCAAGAATCAAAAATTATTAAACCCAAGCAATATGAGAGAGCTGATTTACTTTGCATTCATGAAATGTTGAGTCATTTACATAGCAAGTGCAGAAACTTCTCTTACAGCTACTTGCCTTAAAAAAATTTCCAAACCTGGTCTCCCTACCCAGAGGCTCTCATGTGAAAGGAATCCAGGCTGGGCTCTAAGTACTGGTTGAGTGAAAGAGGTGAAGTGCATGAAGGAGAAAATAAGAGCAGACATCACACAACACTTAGCTGTAGTTTAACTGACAGAGAACATTGTTGTTGCCCAGTGATCTATGGGTAATATCTGTTTACTAAACAAACTCAAGACTCACAGAAATATCCCTTTGTCAATGTAATGATTTTCACTGTTGTGAAGAACTAAAGCCTAACGTTAGAGGATACTCATATCTGATTCTGCTGCTGGTAGATTTTAAAGTTACAGGGGAAAAAAAACTCTAATATTCTTCAAAGTGTGACATGAAATCTTCCTTTCAGCAAAAGCAGCTTTATCATTCAGGGACACTCTCTGCAACAAAGCAACCCTATTTACATCCTGCCTGAAAAGCACCAAAAAGTTGATTTAGCAGCTGTACCTGCCACTGCAGCTGTGCCCAAATTGAGACACAGCAGTGCCCAGGGATGCTCCTGTGCCCTGGGCCATGCCTGCTCATCTATTAAGCTGTCAGAAGCATCCCTGGCACAATTTTGGCCTGTGCCAACTATAATTTTCTCCTGCACTCCCAGGCACAGTTTGAGAGCTGGCATGGTTTCCAGTCCTATGGGAATGTTTTGCAGGTTCAGAGACTTTTAATGGTATGGATGTGGGTCATTCTGTACCAGCTGGGCTCAGCACCCAAAACCTTCACAGACACAGTGACAAGCTCAGAGATACCATTATATTGGATGTTATTTGTAAACTAAACCTTGTTGTGGGGGTTTCCCTTTTCCTGCCCACCACAGTCCTTGAGACGCTTCACAGCACTTTAAGTTAGTAAGTTTTTTAAAATAAATTCAGGGTGTGTTCAATGACAGCCATTTACAGTATTTATCTCTTGGAATGTCCTAGAAATTCAAGCAAAATGAACAAAAGCTTGTATCATTCCAAGTGCTCTGATAAATAGCTGCTGAAAACTTCAGTGCTTCTGATTTGGAGAGCTTACAGAAGCAAAGGCATTTATATTCTGAAGCTACATTTGTAAATTGTTCAAGCATCATACCATGACAACAATCTTATAGGATAAAATAATCTTTAATAACAGGGAGAGTAAGTCTATATTCATGCTCCTTTGCTTCTAACAAGCATCAAAGCTGCCTGTCTGTGTGACTCAACAGCAGTCTCTAAGTACTGGATTTAGAGCCATAATGCTGCAAACCCTCACATGTGTGAGCAACTTGGCACAGACAAGCTGCCTCACACACCTGCTTCTTATTCTCCTCCTGTACCCCAGTCCTTCATGATATGTCCATAAAGTGTATCCTACATTTTAATAAACCTCATTACAGTCAGCAGAAACCTGCCCAGGAGCAGTTTTTGCAGGACCACAGCACTTTTGGCCCCACTAACCTGAGTAAAACTGCTCAAAGATGGAAACAATCTCCAAACCCTGCATTGTCCATCTGTACTGCACTCCACCTCAGGGGAATAATTAAGGAATACCTTAGAGCATGCAGAGAAACTGCTCCAGGATGGTAAAAGCCATTGGGTTTTGTTTCAGGGTGCTAAGAGGAGTGATGGGGTGTGCACTAAGTGCCTTGGTGGCTTTGGAAGAACTCAAATCCCTACACTATCCTGTCTCTTGGCCATGCTGCAGGACACATCCTCTCCTCCAGATCACAGCCCAAACACAAAACTGAAACAGAACCTCAATTTCTTCTCCTTTGCTAAATTTCTGAACCTGGAAACTAAGCTGCTGCAGAGTTTTCAGTAGCCCTGTTGTTGCTGCAGAGCAGAAACATCTCCTTACAATAGAGGCAGCTACAGAAAAATCAAATGGCTTTTTTGCAGCCTACCCATGAAAAGAATTGAACCACAGCAACAAAGAAAAGAACTTATTACCATGGTTATTGCTGCTATTTCTAGACAACGTGAATGGGCTTTTTAGGCTTTCATGAGAGAATTTACAGACTCTGGGGCAAGCACACTGTTAGTAATTGCAGTTGCATTCTGCCACTTGAGTATTTTTGGCAATTGAACTGTCAGGCACCATTTGATAGAAAAATGTCTCCACATCCTTAGTGCCAGCAAGGAGGATATTATGTGCCAAAGTATGAAGTGGAAAGTACTTCTGGTTTTACAAGTGAATCTTCTGCAGCTCACCCATTTCAAACTTCCACCCCCTTCCTGGCCCTATTCAGGTCTAAATTTTGATGTTGTCCAGTGTGCTACCAGTGCCTTCATAGGGCTTTTTTGTTTTACACAGCAAAATGTGAGTGTTCTTTACCCAAATCAAATTGCCTGTCTCTCACAAAAAAAAAAAAAAAAAAAAGTACAATACTTCTTATACACTACAGCCTTTCTCTCCAGATCACTGCAGTCTCTGTTCTCTGCTGTTTAGATCTTGTCTTTCTCTAACAAAATATTATAGCTTTTTCAGAGCTGTGCCTCTCAGAGAAGCCAATGGGAGCTACAGGATGTTCAACACATTTGAAAATTGGATTACTGGAAAAAAGAGGCTCTGGAAACAGACTGGAAAATTCTGAGCTGCAAAATTAGAAACTAAGTAAAATCAGATGAATTTTATAGTTTTTCAGGCTTCAGATCTCAGTGTCTGTCCTTTGTCTTATGGTCCTTATTGAAACCAATTACTATTTCTTTTTTAACCTAAAACACAGTAACTCCAGCTGTCTGAAGTTTCCTCAGCTTGAGCATTCAAAATGTTGCTCAGCATTTAGGTACCAGCTCTTTTCAATTTAGAAGCCTCTAATTACATTGGAACCATTTGTCAAGATTTATGAATCAACAGATCCCCACTCTGAGTAATGGGTTCCTGCCACAAAGAAACTGCCCATCTTCATTTGAAGTACTCAGGGAATTTCAGCCCCAAAATTTGGGAATTCCTGCCCCAAAATCCTGGGAATTCCAAGCTTAGAAGTCTCAGAATTCCATCCTTAAAACCCTGGGAATTCCATCCCCAAAACTCTGGGAATTCTGGCCCCAAAAACCTGGAAATTTTAACCTCAAAATCCTGGAATACCCAGCCCTAAACCCCAGGAATTTCAGCCCCAAAATCCTGGGAATTTTTTGATCCAAGCATATACTATATAAGGAGCCAAATCAGCAGCCCTGCCCCCAGAGAGGATGTTATTAAGTTTGGGTTCTGGAAAACCAAAAAGGCAAAATTCAAATGCACAGTGTTAACTGCAAACTGTACCAAGATTATATTTTAAGCAGCAGTGGATTGAATGAAAATACATAATTCACAGTTTCTTCCTAATCCATTTCAAAGTGAAATATTAATCAACAGAAGTATTTCATTCCACCATTTTTTTTTTTCTGTTTCTCAGAGAAATAAAGAAAAAAAGCTTTATACCTCTCTCCTTTACAGCTTTCCAGAGCTGCAGGGCTCAGCAGTGCTCCTTGCCAGCTTACAGACTTTGCTTAGGCCTGTGCTAAGCACCTTCAAAACCAGACTGTAAATCACCCTGAGTCTGAATCTGGAAGGGAAATGAATTTGCCCATAAAATCTGCTGTGCATTTCAGACAAAACTAATTATGAGATGCAGACTGAAGATTCCTGATCACTTGTTTAAGGTGAAGTCTTTACTAGGGGAGGGGAAAAGTAACTTTCCATAAGTAAGAATACTTTATTTCACCCAACCTGCAGTTCAAAGTGTTGCATTCAGCAGGTAGAATCTGTAGCATTATTACATTTCAGGTCCTTATTCCAAGTGGCTTTAGCTATATTTAAGTCAGCTTCACAGAGAGTTTATATGTATTAAAATGAAAATTAAAAGATTCTTAGATAATAATGATTCTAATGAAAAACTATTGCCAAGAAGCTATCAAAGAGATCAAATGTACTTAGGAGTGCCATGAAAAGAATATTAAATAGAATAGCAGTGCATGTGCAGTGGCAGCCTAGATTCAAACTGTGGTGCTTTTGCTGTTGTAAATGGGTAAATTGCCAAAAACCTTTAACCTGCTCACCCAGAAAATAAAAATATATATTTTACCTTTTGTAAAAGGTAAAAAAGGCTTTGGAAAAACAGTGATTCTTCTCTTGCAACTGGTAATGAATTGGAATGGCAACCAAATCATTCCCAGCCGTGCTCCAGCAGGACGAATCCCCTTGCCTACAAAAAAGAGAATGAAATGTGGAAAACTGAGCATTTGCCCTCCAGAAACTGACAGTTACAGGGAAAAAATGGTGCACGTTTTATTGAAGGTTGTTACAAGTAAAAAAGTCCTTGAGGTGGTTGAACTGTGAATCAATATCTTCAAAGAGTTTGGATCTGTCTTGGCGTGTTGTTACTCTGAGAACTGCCTGAATTTGTTCTGGCAAGGGAGGGGGGATGGATGGCTTTTCTTTACAAATGCCATGTATTTCTGCTAGCTTGTGTTCAGATAACATGGAATTGCACAGCCAGCTGGGTTAGCAGCAGCAGAGCAATGCCAGGGTATTAAATATGCCTTCTTGATAACTATTAAATGATTTTGGGTGACCAAAGCAAGATGAACTTCTCATCTGTGTGCTAGGAAAGATAAATGGGTAAAAATACTGATTTTGCAATAGCTTTCAGTTGTCACCATCCTTGTGGCCCTCCTTTGGATGCTCTCTGATAGCTGAATGTCTTTTTTTTTTAATATTGTGGTGCCCAAAACTGCCCCCAGGACTTGAGGTGAGGCCACAGCAGGGCAGGACAATCCCCAGTTGGTGATCCTGTGCCTGATGCCACCAGGACATGGTGCACACATGGCAAATCCTAAATTAACACTTTGGTGTCATAGCACCAATTCTCTGCTGCTCTACATTGAGTGGTTTCATAGCTGCCCTTTGTATTCAATTTCTTCCAAATGAACTTCATTTGTTGACAGATTTTGAGATTTTTCTTATATGCCCTGCGTATTTCAATACACAGTTCTTGTCTTTGGTCTTGAAATAATTTATAGCATAATGAATCATTATAGTGCAGCGTGGTTTTATCACAGAGAGGATGGAATCTAAATGGAAGGATGAGTTCACAAACTGGTTTGGAACTGGTCTGTGCCATCACTGGGGGTTCTCTGTGAGCACTGCTGGCCCTTCCCCAGCCCAGAGTGTAAGAGCTTGGGTCAGGCAATCCAGTGGGCTGTTTTCTCCTCCTCCACATGTCCTGAATCAAAACTTTTCATCTGTAAAACAAGGTGTGCTTCCCTACCTTGCATGTAAGAATACATTGCATTAATGCCCACAGTGTATATTATAGATAAGACTGCCTAACAGGTTAGAATCACAGTATGTGCTCAGTTGTGCACACCACATATATTAAAAAATGGTGCTTACATAGTGATGTTATGAGGGGTTTTTTTGATGGTTGAAGTAACAGATGTGACTCAAATCCTGCAATCTGGAAAAATGTTTCAAACTTGTGTTAGTAATTTTCTGTGTCCCTTTCATTAGGGATATTTTTGCTGCAGCTAATAAGGAACTCAAGATGCTCTCAGATCTTGAATAAGTTACAGTGAAGAAGATACAAACTTTTCAGCCATTTCAACCACCTACTCCAACATTAAGACTGGAATGCATTCTGCCTTTTTGCCTCAGTTTGCATGATCTGCTGTTTTATGTTTATTCTATACAACAGACTTTTTGCTTTCTCTTCATTGTTTTATTAGATGGTTCGGCTTTAAATTGCCTTTAATTTCAGAGATGCTATTCAGCACAAAAGCTGTAATCCTCAAATGGTGCTCTCTTCATAGAAAAACTGATGGAAAATAATTTTCTTCTGCACTTTACATATGGTAATAACAGTAACTCTTGACATTTGCTCTTTGTGATTATTTTAGGGTCTGTACAGCAAAGCAAACAGGCTTTGGGGAGCCTGGTACTGGCCTCTAATGGAAACATTAAACTGCTTGAACACAGCCACATGAGGATGCACAGCTGGGATCATTTGGGTTCCCCAAGATCCTTGTTATTTCTGAGATGTCTGATTGTATTTTGAGAAGTTAGCACAGATACAAATCTGTGCCCAAAATAAGTTTCTATCCTGAAGAAGAAAACGATGTAACTGTGTATGTATAGCAGGAATAATCTGTGCATTTGTATTGTGGGTATTTCTGCTGGGATTTTCTGAGGGTCAGGGTGCTTGGTACTGCAGGAATGAAGTTGGAAGATGGCTGGTAGTTCATTGAACTTCTCATCTGAGCAGACAGGAGGGTTGGGTAAAGAAAAGATTGATATAATAACTTAGAAATAGGGTAGCATAAGTATCTTGTCTATTTTAGACAAAAATAAAAAAAAAAAAAGGAGAAAAGGTGGAAAAAGTAGTTAGGGAAAAAGTATCCTTTCCATTTAAAGATTGTCCATGTTTGTATCTCTCTCACACCTTCTGTCATTTACTTCTCTTGTCACTGGGTTCTTAAACAGCACAAATTACTTTTTTTCTGAGTTGCAGACCTTTATATCATGTATTAGCAAGGAGGAGTTGGCATTTGGAACACACCAGTGAAAGGAGACACATAAGAACAGCAATCACTCTCTTGGCAGGCTGGAGCTTTCTAAAAAGCAGCAGGCTGTGAAACCCTGACAAAACTCAGTGTAGTTAAGGAGTTTATCCATCAGTGTTTCTTGCCATTTAAACTGAATAAAAAGTACCTTGTGTTCCTAAAACCCCATCCATTCAGTTTTATATTTCTGAAATGTTTTCTCAATGAAATTATGTGATGACAAGCCATGCTTTTTTCATCTTTTCTGTTTTCAGTTCTACCTTAACACTGTGACATGTACCATATTGGGGAAAAAAAAAGAAAAAATTAAAAAGGTTTCATGTCATATTTAAATGAGACTCCATTGTGAAACCAGGAATTTGCTTAATATTAAGCCTGCAGCTTTGGTTAGCTGAAGCACTTGGAAGAGGAAAGCATTGGGTACAATTTCCATTTCCAGGGCACACAATCCTCCAAATGGCTTTTGATGTGAGCTGAAGGGTGAGTTTATTTGCACTGAACCATTTCAGTCATTTCTAATGATTTGCCAGCAAGGAAAAGGCAAGGTGGAGCTGGCAAGATTCATAGAGTTTTAAGCTGTAAAATGCAAAAGAGGAGAAAATCCATTGTGAGGAATTATGAGGAGAAAGTAGTAGAAGACACCATCCAGAGATCTGTGATTTTCTAGTGCTGACAACCACAGCAGGCTGCTGTCTCTAGTGCAGGCAGCTTACACTGGTGCTCTGACTCTCCCCTGGCTTATGCAGACAACTCCTGTGACATTAATAAATTCCTGGAATAGCTGATAGAGGAACTGAACTGAAACCTGTCAGGTATCTTCTGCTGGCTTCTTCTTGAGCACCTCTAGTCTCTCACATTTTATGCACTTTACCAAGGGACCAAAACACAATCCCAAATAAATGAGTTAATAATTTTGTGTATGTTTGCATGTGTGCATTTAACACTCCCAGGTGAGTTCTTTTTATCAGCCAAGTCTTCTCTTGATACTTGCAATTCTTTCTATTTTATGAGCTGGAATGCTTGCAGTATTGAAAATGTTTTTCTTAAAGCAATCTGGCTGAAGCAAAAGGTGAATTCTTATTGAAACAGGCTGTTGAAGGGATGCATAAGTGTCCCAAATCTTCTATTGCATGTATATGCTGGGGCTAGAAGGAATCCCTAATCCAATTGTTTTTATGAGAGGACAGCAACAACTTGTGCTGCCTATGAAAACTGAGATGTTTCAGAGAAAGATTTTATGTGTGTGCAGATAGAGAGAGGAAAAAGATGGGTTGATAAGTGTGCAGTTTGTGTATCTTGCATTAACCTGCCCATGCAGTAAATCTGGTGAGGACAGGTGCAGTGCAGGCTGCACTGGGGCTCTGCTTCATGTACTTCTATAAAAAGTATTCAAGCACAGAATTATTCATGGCTGCTGGACAGTAAAGCTGCTCAAATCCTTTCAAAATTAAACCTGGTGGCCAAAGCACCAATGTCTTAACCAGATCACTGAATTTCAAATAAAAATACAAGTACTTCCTTTGGCTTTGGCTTGAATATGTCTACTGTATCATAACAATAGTAACTTTAACTGGTTTTTGTTGGGGAAGCAATGTAACTTTTCTTAAATATGGTTTTAAATATGGTATTTCATAGGCAAGCAGTGACACTTGGCAACATTGTTTGATGTGCAGTGCTCAGTTTTGGTCAGAGGATTTATTTCTACCCTGTATCTTTCACTGAGTTATGCATATAAGCAGTCCTTTTGTGTGCCTTATTTCTCAATTAAATTCTACAAAATTGCTTTGCTATTTTGCCTGGGAAGATAAAGACATTCTCCAGCAGAAAATCTTAATTCAAATTAGAAGATGCATATTTCTGTCTTCCTTTGCAGTAATGTTTTATTCGTTTTTCTTCACGTTAATGAGTTCCTTAGATCTACCTTTTGATGGAAAATCTTAATGTAAGGAGAGAAATGTTGATATAAGAACACTGCAGTAATTGTAGCTCTGGTGTCCTGAACTTGCTTCTCCCCTTCACATTTTGACCCTGTATCAATAGGTCACTGTTGTATTTGCATTTTGACAAATTTCTCTATTTTCTCTCTGAAAATGAATTGTTGAATTGTCATAACCATGAATGCTTAGCATAAATAGCTTATCATTTCATTAAACTTTGCTTTGTAGCTGTTATTCTGGAGTGTCTGTGCTCTTCAGCCCTTCTGCTCAATAGGCACTAATCTGTTAGCATGATTTGATCAATTATCAGATATGTTTTGCTCTTGGTTTACCTCAGCTTAGCTGCATTCTCAGTTGAATTTTGTTAATTCCATTCTCTCTCTTTTTATTTTTTTTTCTTAATTTATTTTAGGTGGATATTTTTGAGTGGCCTTATTCTTTGCTTGTAGCAAGTAGTGCATTTATAGGAAATATTGTGTATATACAGGTGTTGATCACAGATGCTCAGGTTTGAGTGCTCTATGTCATCCAATAACAGGAGATATTTGTATTTCTGCTTTTGCTGGTGGGTGTTTAAATAGTTTGGAAATATGGTAGGAGGAGTTTTGTGCATGAGCTCCTGCACAGGTGATGGGAGATGGAGTGTTTTAAGTTTGGGTGAGAAGGGCAGTGTGGAGTTTCCCAGGAGAGCTGCTGGCCATGGCAGGAGGGGCTCAGGGCTCACATCCCATCCCATCTCTTGCCTCCTGCTGGGTTTGAGTGGACTGGTGGTGATTAGCACCTAATTGACACTCTTCTCTGGTTTACCGGAGCAGTTTCCTCTAACTTTTAATACCTTTAAACCCCACTTCTTACCTTTTTAATCTCTGTAATTCTGCACAGTGGATGGTGAATGTTTCCATATTCTGAACACAGTTTAGGTGGGCATGAAGATAATCCACTTGATTGAATTTGGAGCTGCTAAAGCAGAATTATGCATGTCGGGATTTTGCAAAGTAGTTCAAACAAATAAACAAAAAGAGCTCCACTGGGGAAAAACTATGACACAGATGTTTAGATGTACCCAACCTTGGCCTTTAAATAGTCATGGCATAAAGCAGCATAAGGGGAAAAGGATCTTTTTTATCATTGTAGCTGTTTGCAGCTGGCCCTGGAGTCAATGAGTGGAGTCAGACCTGAGACATTTGCTTCACTTTCTCAGTGGTGACACACATGCCTTAGTGCATTTCATTTTGCATTAAAATTTAATTTAAAACTAATTGTATTGATAAGCCATGCAAACTCTTTGTTTCTATGTTTTCAGGTAACTTAAATTCATCTGCCTAAAATACAGATTTTTAATTTTTTTTTTGCCAGTATATCTTGACTGTCATATCAATTCAAATTTGGAAACCAGTCTTCTTTTAATCGATACTTTTCTTGGGGTTTTTTGTTTGGTTTTTTTTCTTTTAAATTTCTAACAGTGTGTATGAAGCCCCTGAAAAAAAAGTCCAATCCCCTTGCTCTTCTTGTCCAAAAAAAGGGAAACCGAACCTTTGAGTTCCTCCCTTTCTTTTTCAGACCTGGAAAGGTCAGGGCTGAAACAGCAGGATGAAACTGCAAAAGAATTAAACCATGTTTCATTGCATCTGAGCACTGTCTTTTTCAATCCCTACTGGTACTTTCGGAATCTGAAGTGGTCTGACCATGCATTTTATTTGTTTTAATTTATAATCAGTGCACTAAGCTCCCCTTTGATTTCTAGCCAGGAAAGTAGAAAACCCGCTGGTGTCACTGTGCACTGCTCATCATCCCAGACTTTATTTTTTCCATCTCCTCCCGGGATAAATGCACCTTTTCCCCTGAATTCTCAGGCTATTAGGATGCAAATGAGGTAAATGAGAGAAAAGGCTCCTGCTGCCTCTGCTTTCACACTGGCATGAGAACATGCTGTAGGTGACAAAGGTGTCACACAAAGAACTTTAAAAACAGTGGTGTAGTCTTGCACACCATCCTGAGGAAACATTTTCACACTTTTTTGCAACTGATGTAAAAGGAAATTAGGGGGAAAGGTTGTGAGTTTGGACACTGGGAATGTAGCAAATCTACATTTGAAGGTTGGTGTCTGTTTCCTTCATGCTACTTGCAGAAACAATAGCAGCTAAATGGGATATAATTCACTAGTCTGATGTGGCACGTTAAGCACACCAGCAAAAGAAAGCTCCAAGTCCTTCCTCTTTAAATTGCAGCTAGAACACATTAATATTAATTTTCTTCTGTGCCATCATTTCATGCTTCAACCCTCCAGATGATAATTAAGACAATAGAAGATAAAATTTTGTGCTGCATAAAATTGCATTCAAGCCTTAACAAATAAGAGATTATTTTGTCCAGTAAACAAAACATAATCATCCTGGCACCCTTATGAAGGAGAACCTAAAATAGAAACACTACTTTTTATAGGTCATGTAAAATGTCATCATCTCTCTCATTATCTGTACTGTTTGGATGAAAAAGAACTGATTAATTTAAAAGAACATTGGCTTTTTTGCTAACAAGGTTATTTTCTCATTGATTGCTAGGAAGTCTAGTTCCTTTGCAAAGGGTTGCAAATTATGAGTAAATCAATTGTCAGCCTGTGTAGATGCATCTGCCATTTCTGTGCTGGGTAATGGGTACATGGTGTTCCTACAGCAGCTGTGGATGTACCTTGTTTAAATGGAATTTCTGGGTCTCAGCAGAGATGCAAAGGCAGGACCAGGGGAGCATCATATCAAGAAAGGGTCACGCTTTTATTAAATATTAATTTATTATAAAAGCTTAACTATCAAACAGACCATGACTTAAAAGGAAGATCAAGCTCAAAGAAATTTAGAATTAGAACAATGAATTAATATTTAGGCAAGCAATTTTTCAAAAATGGCAAAAGTGTGAAAAAAAACCTGTCAAAAGTGGTGGGTTTACCCAGCCAGCCTGTCCAGACTCACTCAAAAACAGCAGCAGAATTTATTTCTGGGAAACTGAAGTTTTCACCATGGGGCTTATTAGCAGAGGAGTGTGAGTAGCCCAGAGCTGGGGGCAGAAGTGCAGCTCCTGTCTGGAGAAGACTTGGGATTTTGAGTCCCCTCTGTGAACTTTTATCTGTGTCTCCTGGATGCCTTTGTGCATGATGCTCTGCTCTGTTTCAAAAGCAGCCTGCCTTCCAGAGCTCCTCCTCTGTTCCTCTGCCCTGGTCAGGCTCTGAAGTGGGGCAGTGGGACTGTGTTCAACAGGAGCAGTGCATTATTCTGGATTGCTCCTTTGATAAATTGCTGTTCCTTTTGCATGATGCTTGTCTGACACCTTTTCTTGCCAAGCTCAGAGGTCCTGACCCAAAGGCCTTTTAAGCCAGCAAACAAAAATCCTGATGACTTAACTGGAGGAAGAGCTTTCTGAAATCTCAGAGTAGCATCAAAGAGAAACCACAGTGACATTCACTCAGCAGAAATGCAAGGCCCATTCTGTGCTCTCTTGCATCTTTTGCTGCATCAGCTTAAACCTCTACAACTTGTTTTTCTCCTCCTGTAGCAGGAGTATAGGAAGCTTTGGTGTACCTGTGTTCCTTAAAACTCTTTCAGCTTTGCAGAACCTCCAGAGCTTTGACTGTGCACTCCCAAAAGTGAGAGAAGCATAAAATGAATTTGAGGTTAAGCTGATTAGAACTTTCCATTTCAGAGTCAGTGTTAGAGATCTCCATCCAAATGCATTTGATTAAATGAGACTGAAAAATGTTTGTTAGCAAGCCAACTGAGAAGGTACAAGAAAAACTCTCCAAAATTAAAGAATAAAAATCTTAAGGAAGAAGAATTAGTATTTACACAATTAAAGCTAATTTTCATTGTTTTCTATTGCCTCTCTTGTAGCGTGTTGCTGGATCATCAGAATGTTTACCAAAATATAAAAAATAAAATGGCTGTTGTAGTAAAGCTGCTGCTTGAACATCCAGATTTTGTGGCAGAATTGCAAGTTGGTTAGAACCATGTGAGTCTGGAGAGCCAGAACTTATTGGTAAAAATGTGCATAAAGCATGGCCAGGTCTACTTGTGTCCTGTAAAACGGAGAAGATCCCATGATGCCAAAGCCAGCAGCAAAGCCTGATTGAAACATTTCATTTCTGCTTTTCCTGTTAATCTTTCATAAAAGGCATTCATAGTGGATAGACAGGAATGCTACCAAAACTGCTGCTGGAAAGGGTAATGTAATGGGAGTTGAACCAGTGTTTCTTTCCACTTGGAATTCAGAGAAATTGCTATTTTGCCCACTTGTATTTTCCAGTTAATTGTTTTTAGTGCAAGATGCCTGCGGCTAAATGTAAATGTGCTCACATAAGGGAGGCCCCACTTGCCAAAAACACCTGTATTTCCATTTGTATCAGAATCTGTGAAACTTCATTCTGGAGGTACCAATTTATTGTGTCTTCAGAGCTGAACTGGTGCTTTGGTTAACTTTTTTTTACTACTGGACCTTGGGATCTGTGCCTAGGATCAGGGCAGGGTAAGGCATGAGACCATCAGAGCTGTGCCTGGTTTCTTCTGAAATGTCACATTTCTGAGGAATGTCTCCATTCTGACAAATGCCATTTTGGGATCAAAAGCATAACCAGGAAAATATCTAACCTGCCATGCACATGAGCTGAGTGTTTCTGTCTTTATTCCAATATTTTCATCCAAAGAGACCTTTTTATTCCACTGCAGAACTGCTCTGTTTTATATCCAAAGAAGCAAGTTGTATGCTGTTTCTTTGTAATTAAAATTCTTAGCCCCAAAAACATGTTTTCCATTAAAAATTCCTGCACTAATAAGTCTAAATCTTGTAGCTATAGTCTCTGGAAATATATGTTTTGCTATATGCTGCATGTAAACATTTATTTCCTGCTCAAGAAAATATGGGTTTTACCATCTGTAATATTCATATTTGTTTCTTGGAGGGAAAAGTTGGGGTGACAGAAACATGATACAGGCACTCCTAAACTCATTAAGATAACAAGACCTTGTGACCAAGGCAGAGATGTTTGTTACAGACCCTAGTAAGATTTTCATGTGCCTTTTTATTTTTTTATTGCCAAACTTGCTTTATGTGAACGATTATATTTATGTTAAAGACCAACTTTTTTTTTTTTTTTTTTTTTAAAACGTGAGTTTTTTCAGTATTTTAGCTGTTGCCTTTGACCAGAGTTTAACATGAAGGTTACAGAAGAGTTGCTCTGTGTGATAGACAGTCCCAAAAATCAGAGCATCTTTTTTCACATGACTTCATGTGCAATAATTAACACTTAATGTTCACTTCTCACTTTTACTTTTGGGTTTTACCAACAAGATGTAGTGGCACTTTATTAAAACCCATAACTGACTGCCATAGTTCTTGCTTGCTCCAGCCAGCTCCTTCCTTCTGTCAGTGCTGTAAAATCTGATCCTAGAATTTCAGTTCCATTTCCTGCACAAAAGGGAAGCCCACAATGCTGTGTACTGAATTGTTTTTACAGAATAACCATGTTAACACTTCCCTTTTACCAGGAAGGTTTTCTCAACTTGCCCAGGCTCTTGGCCACCTGAGCAATTGAAAAGATTCAGCTCATTGCATCATTTTGCTCTGAACTCTTTTAAATTGCTGTTGGCTCCCCCATTCTTCCAGATCCTTTATCTTCCTATTCAACACTGCCTTCCTAAATTACATTTCCAAGTAATAGCTTGGGACATTATAGAACTAGTTTGAATCAATTTATCTTTAATCTTGATTTTTCAAAAAAAAAAAATTAAATGTTGATGTAACATTTCCCAGGGATGGATAATATCCTCCAACCCTCAGAAAACACATCCAATGGTACAATAAAAATAAAACAAAAAATGCTTGCAGTTAGAATAATTAACCAGAGCTAGTCTGGCTGCTTAGGTCTTGTTTTCCCTTTGTCTCCAACATGAAACTGAAAAAAGCTGCAGGTCACTTTCCCTATAAGTCAGGTTTGTTTTTAAACCAGTGTGACCTCCTTACTCAATTTTTGTGGCTTTTTGGGCCTCTTGTAAAATGTGCTTCAAGAGCTCCCAACTGTTATACACGTTTTTCCATTTAAATGTTTTTTTCCCAACAGATTTAGCTCATAATTATATTCAGCTTTGAGAGCCTGATTTTCTAAATCACACTGCATTGTTGCCTGTGTGCTTTCTTTCTGCACTGTATGTTAGTGGTTTGGCATCTATTCTATATGTACATAAATGTGTAATTATATTTTAAAATAAGTTAAAAAAATTAAAAGAGGTCCATCTGAGGTTAAGCTGAGTTGTGCTCTTTCAAAATAAGGTTTCTTCCAAGAAGGCAAATATTTTGTATGTGATAGCGATACTTGTGAGGGGAAAAAAAATACTTGAAATAAAGCATAAAAGTTCATTTAGTGTCTGCTTATAGCCTGACAATCACATGTTGTCAGCATTAGATTTTATGTATTCAGTACCTCTGGAAATTATGCTGTTAATATTAAGGTGGGTCCTGGATCCTGGGAGGTCAGAGAGGAAAACTATAACTTTGTGATCAAAATTCAGAGGTGACCTGGCTGGGCCATGGGAATTTGTCCCTCGAGCAACAAAGAAAAAAGAAAGTAAAGAGTGACTGCTCAAGAAATTTGAGGTCAAGTTAAAAAAAAAAAAGCTCCAAAAATTACAGAGAAAAGCAAGCCAAAAAATCAAAGAATATGAAGAGCTATTTAGAATTCCCCAATTCTGGCATATGTGTGGCACATTTTTCACATTCTGGAAGAACCAAATGCTGTATTTAGGGAATGGATTTCAGATTTTGCAAATATTTTCCTAGTGCCATTCTAGAAAATGAGTTTGTTGGCATATTGTTACGGGGGGCTTGTTCTGCTAAAGCATTGTGATGCCGTCTGTTTCTCAAGCTGATTTGGCTTTTACAGCTCAAATATTATATCCTACTTTTAGAACATATGGCAACTCCTTTTAGGAGACATAGAGAGATGTGCATCTCATTTCCAGAAATGGGTCTTTTCCTTGGAGTGAAAGACTGCAAGTGCTTTTTCAGCTTGATTTTCCCATTCTTATCATTTTAGCTAGACTTTCTCCTTCACCTCCTGCCCTCCCTGCATCCCAGAAAAGGCAGAGCTTGCTGGCATCTCCAGGGGAAGGGACAGGAAGGATGCTGCCTTACCCAGGTGGCTCCACAGGCAGCATTTGGGTGACAAATGTGTTGTGTGGCTCCCAGGCAGGCTGTGCTTTCCTGGGCTGTGTTCATTGATGAAACTCAGAGCAGACAGGGTGGGAGCTGCTCCACTCAATCCTTCAGAGGCTGCACCAGGGCAGCCTTTACAGACATTCCATTCTGCTTTCACTTCAGTTCTGTAGGAGGGGTTTTTTCCTCTTTTCTTTTAATTTTTTTTTTGTTCTTGTGGGTATTCTTTTTTAAAGCCTACGTGGCAAGATCAACGTTTCTTGCCACTGTGGATGGCTTCATGCTCCTCACTGCTGCTCCTTGCTGGAGCACACAGAATGAAGTGTCCCAGCATAGCAGTGCCTTTGTGTGCAAGCAGAGTGCCCAGCTCAGAGCAATGCCTCTGCTTGCCTCATTTTCCTCTGGCTGTAAAGCTTTGCAGAGCTGAGCCTGTGCTCGGGGCACTTGGTTTAAGGTCACTGCCAAGCAGAGGCATTTATGGACGTGGCTTTAATAGTCAGCCAGTTAACTCTGGGTCAACACTGGTATGGCCACAGAGCTGGATAAAGTATTTAGAATGATGCTAATCCAAACTTCATTGAAAACAAGACCATTGCTTTGTTCTTTGTCTATGTACCTCCTGAGCTTTGCTGTGAAAACACAACAAACTTTGTGTTTTATAGTTTTATCTCAGAGATTTTTCATTTTTGTAGGGAAATATTCTATATTTGTCCACCCAGGTCCCTTCTCTAACCCTGGCTCACCTTGCTTCTCTACTGTCATTCCCAGAAACCACCCAAAAGTCTCAATTCCCTTGTCATGTGTTTGTGGATTCTTAAAAGTGAACAAGGAAAACAAAAAGCTGAGGCAAGAGCAGGGAGCTTGTAGCATTTCTTGAAAATGGCAGATGGGAAGAAGAGGTCTCCTATGAGTCAGTAACAGAGTATGAATGGTTAATCTCCAGCTTTTAGTTAGTTGGGTTCATGACTGACTGTGGCCAGAGCACTGGGGCAGGCTCCACATCTGCAGCACCCATCTGGATGTGAGGCAAATCACGTTTCTGAAGCTTTGTGCCTTTAGAGGTGTCTAAGGCCAGCAGTCATTAATTAATTCTGACTTTGTTTTTCCCTCTTCTATTCATCATATGCTCTTGTTCCTTGAGCAGCATGTTCTGTTGTGGTTTTGTGTATCAGATTTTCTGTTCCTTAGGCTTACCTGGGTCAGGTATGGTGCCATTTTCTCTGGAGAATTGTCATCATTTATCTACTGTCATGATGCTATAGGCTCTATACAGACACAAATGATACCACGTGATTTAAGAACTGGAGGAGAACTTAAACCTCAGAATTTTGAGGAAGAAAATAGTAAAACAGATCCTTCTTGAGGTGGAAAGGTCTGATTTGTCTCTTCATGGCAGGGCAGGCTCCCCTTCCTGGGATGCAGTCGTGGCTCTGTGACCTCCCTGTCTCCCAGGTCAGGGCTGTCCTGGGCTGCAAAGGTGACAGATGCTGAAGGAATTTTTCTTCTCCAGGAGCCTCAAGAAATTCAGGGCTGAAATTTTGAAGACACCAGAAACTTGCAGGGGCCAAAAAGGGAGAGAGGCTGGGCTTGCTGCTGCATTTGCAGTCGTTGCTGATCTGAATTCAGCTGAGAGCAACAGAAGCATATTTGTCGCAAATGTTCAAAATTTTCAGGCCTGGTATATAAATAATGGTATTTTTTCTTTTCAGCCTCAATGCCTGAACTCTGTGGGTTTTTCTGACCCTTCTCAGCTGAAAGGCTATTTGTTTAAATTTGGTGTAGAAATATGAATCACTATTAAGGCACAGAAAAAATCAGGTGGAGCATCCTGCGAATGCAGTAGATGAGGTGACATGCTCTTAGAAGAGTTTTACCAGGGATTTATGATCTGTTAAGTGCATTTCTGCAGCAGCAAATGCTGAATTACCACCTCAGTGCTGGTTCACTCAGCCATGCAGGTTGAGAGCAATACCAGAGGTGCTGTGCCAAGAAGGCTCTTGCCTGCTCTGATTCTGAGCACGACCTGAAAGTTTTCAGTGTGGATACATCTCCTTCAGATGCACAGCTTACACCTAAAATAACATTTTAAGGAGTTCTCCCAGTAATGAAATAGCAAGTGTTATTCATTCTGCAGACAGGAGTGCCTGAAGTGCTCACTGCTGATTCAGCAGCCAGGTCTGGACCATGCTCTATCAAAGTGGGGTTTTATTGCTGGGCAGGTGGCTCATCCTGTAACTTTGTGAAGTTCTTTATGGCATAACCCTCCAGCTTATCATAATTTCCTTCTGCTGGAAGTCTTTTGCAATGGGTGAGGCTTTGTTGTTCAGAGGAGGTTCTGAAGCATAAAAATTAGGAAGTTATTTATGTTTTACTTCAGGAGGTAGGCAAAAGGTGAGCAGTGATTTTGCTTTTGCTATGGTGTGGATTTGTTAGAATAATGGCAGCATCTGACTGCAGTCAGCTTTTAGGAGGCTGGTACAAATTAAAGTAATATATTAGTTGGTACTGGGTGTAGCATTTCCATTAAAGATCCAGTCTGCACCCTCAGACCAGTAGATTTTGTCACCAGAGGCTTCTGTCCACATTGGAATGAAAACAATCACTGACAATAACAAATGAGGTTATTGAAGCATGTATGGGGAACATTTAAACATCTGGACTTTATGGTACTAGTATTAGTAGCCAGCAATAAAAGTTCATTGGTGTTTTTTGTTTGTTTTTTAGAAGAAAAGAAGATGAGAAAATGGAATTGGGATCAAATTAGGTGTTTGCTGAGCCATGTTAATTGTTAATCTGAACTCCCATGGCAATGTTTAAATATCATTTTAGAACACTGAACCATAAAAGGTTTTTAAGTTTACTTGTGTTAGGAAAATGCAGCAGCAATTAATTTACCAACATGTTATGTGTTTACAAGGTACCTTCATTTCATGGGTGGCTGGAAGACAGAACATGCTTAGATTGTATTGAATTTAAGAAGCCACATGAATTCTTAAGGCTTTTAAATGGGATATTTTTTCCTCATGATCTTATTTGAACTCTGGCCAACCGTGATGAATGTTTCCTTGTGTCTTTGACCTCACAAGAGACACGAAACAACAAATGTAGGTACTGGACTTTATTTACTTATTTACTTAGTAGTTAAAACAAGAAAGCAAACAAAGCCATGATGTATTTCACCTCTTCCCCCCAGCACCCCCTTGACAAATGGCTGTTGGAACAGTGCTAAACTGTGACCTTAAAGCCACAGGCGTAATGAAACTGTGATCTGGCAGATGTGACAGACTCATCTTACATAAATCACTCTCTTTTGTCACTGCTGGCATATGGCCAATGAATCTTCTAATTATTGAATGGCTTTTATAGCCCCATTATTTATAATCACTTTTGGACAGCAGCTGGAAGACAAGGATGGGACAGGATGAAACGATACAGCACCAACTATTATCATTTCCATAACAACTGCTGGGATTAGGAATGTTTGATGATGATGTGGCTACTAGTGCAGTCTTGTTAAATGATAAAAATCTACTCAGCCTTTTAAGATGGGCTGCTGCCTCCTGGACCTTACCATGAAAATTATTCTGTTAACTTTCCCAGAAATAGAATATTAATCTCTCCAAGCATTAACAGAATATATGTGTGAGTATCAGGGCCACCTTTGCAATAGGACTTGAGGAAAATTGATGGCAAGTATTAATAAAAGACAGTGATGATACCCTGGCTTTGCTGTTGGAAAACTTTTAGGAGCTGTTTTCTGTTTCCCAGGAGCTCCTGTCTACACCCCACTTTATAGTAAGGATTTAACAACAGATTGAGAAGTTGTCTTGAGTTATGTTATTAATATTTTAACATTTCTTTTAAAAATAGGCTGTTGTTTTTAAGGGAGTCCTAGATTTATAATCAGCTTAGTTAAGAATTAATAGTTAAGGGGAGCTATTTTGGCTCTAATTAGAGATGAGTTTGTGCTGAGTACATTCTGCTGGAGCCCTGGAGAGAGGAGCACAAGTGAAGTGCCCAGTCTGGAAGGACAATCAGCTGACATTGCAAATCCACTTGCTCTAAAAAACATGAGCTTCAAGTTATCTGCTCATGCCTCTAAACGAGCAGGGTTTGGATTTTTTTTGTTTGGCTTGGGTTTTGGAGGCTTTTCCCCCCTTATCTGCAGTTCTTACATTTTGTAGCACAGAAATAAAACCCTGACAACCATGATAACTTATTAGTTAAATACCTTCAGATGGAGATCTTCAGATGAAAGACAGAACGTTCCAATCAGGGGTTTATACTGCAAATCCAACATGTTCAATCTTTGTGTCTTTAAAAAAATTGAATCCTTCCCTCTCTATGTAGACATCAGGGTGGTGAGAGAGAGTCTTAATCCAGATGACTCTATTGCACTTTTATCCCTTTAGTGAGGCCTTTAACCTTTCATTGCTTCATGGCCCTGTTGTTGTGAAATGGTCTTTGTCTGACCACAGAGAATCCCTCTGCTAAAGACACCCTTAAACAGAGATCCTGACAGGAGAAGAGGCATTCTGCTGCAATTCAGGAATGGAAAATAGATTTTTCTAGCTCAGATGCTATCAGTCACTGTGAATGTAGCAATTGGTTGGCTTACTAAAGAAGGGTAAAGTAAAAAAAAAATATATACTGGTGTAATCTGCTTAGAGGAGTGTAATATAGGTCAGGGACCAGTGTGTCCCAGGCCTGACCCTGACCCATCTTTGCACGAGCATCTATAGGCTCTGTCAGAGTGTGGCTGTTTATCAGGATTATCTGGGACCATCTCAAGCAGAAATGGGATCAAACAGCTGCAGTAATTAATAGAAACATAAACTATGAAATGATAGTTTCCAAAGGCGTAAAGCATGAGTTTAAAATACATTTCAGAGCACACATATTGCACAGTCCTGGCATGGACCATCCACCAGCTGGCAGGAAGGTGCTGGCAGCCCTGAGATGTTCACACTCAGCTTTTTCTTAGGAAAAAAATTCAGATTCTGCTTGGTCATTTGTGCAGCCTGGTTTCCCTGCTGGGAGCACATGGCAATAAGGTGAGGGGCTCCCAGCCCCAGCTCTGTGCTGCTGCTGTTCTCACACAGCAGAGTCAATGTTAGATGATGCCCCACGCAGCTTTCTTCCTGCAGAAATGGGAATTTTGGCACCAAGTGTCAGAGCACAGTTCAAAGCATGCCTTCCCCAGTGACTTTATATCAGGTAAGTGTTGGAGGACAAATGTGTGACAGAATTGCTGGGTTTGAAAACAGTGTGTTTAGAAACAGTCAATGTTTTTCATTAATCACAAACACATCCAAGTTACACATTGAGCTACAAAAACCTGACAGTTTATTGTTTCTCAGCAAACCATATGTCAGTAAATATTTTTTTTTTTTTTTTTTAGCTGTGAGAGGTGTTTCCCCCTTGGGTTTCTTTTTGCTACTAAAACATTGTTATGATGTAATGGTTGGGGAGGGTGATAGACATACTCTAAAATAAGAATAATAATTAAGAAGAATGGATTATACCAGCCATTTTGCTCTGTGCTTCATTCAAAGGATTCAGATAATAAAATGGATCTATCTATCTCACATTTGGAGTAGTACTGTGAGGAGTGAAGCAGTGAAAAGTTGGTTCTCTGACTGTACCTTCACATTATAAAAGGGCATTGATCTTGTTCAGCAGATAAAAAAGGGAAACTGTTGCAATGGCACCAAAAAAAGTCTTTGAACATCTTACTTGTGAATTATAAATTTTAGTGAGCTTTTCATTTATTGTGTGTGCCTGACAACCTAAGTTACATATATCAGCCTAATTTTCATTACAGAAATAACAAGGTGATTTTTCTGTTTGCAAATAAACAATTTCCAGCATATCCTGACCAGCACAAAGGAAGAATGGAGCACTGGGTCTTGGAAACTGCTGTTCCTGGGTTGCATCTCCTGTCCCTCCACTATTATCACTGCTGTATCTTTTTACATCCTTTTAGCAGAGAAGAAAAGATCTCAAAAGAGTAAATGTAAAATCCAGTCTCCATGAGAACAGAGGAGTGTTTTGAAATCCAATATATGGTTCTGGTTGACACAGCTCCTCTCCTAAGGAAGTATTTTCTTGAGCACAGTGACATGGATTTAAATTTCAGAAAGGGGAGGATTTTTTGCATAAAATGAGGTGGTTCTGCCCATTTTTTGGTGGCTGGTGCATGGACAGAAGCCATCAGAGGTGAGGCTTGGTCTCAGAGGGAGTTTGCAGAAGCCCAAGGATCAGAGTGAGTTTTGCTGCTGAGATTTGCACAGAGGAGGTTGCTTAAATGTCACTGGTATATTTTCAGGTTCTCAGAGATTATGGGTGCATACATTCTGGACTGAGGGTGTAGCAGAGTTTACAAACTTGAATGCAGCACTAGAACCTACTCAATAAAGCCAGTGCCAAGCCTATGCCATCCCAGCTCAGGGGAGATTTTTGGAAGAGATCAGAGCAGAGAGAAGCATTTCAAATGGTAAAAAATCCAACACATTCCAGGCTGGATGCCTTTGGCAGCTTCCCACACAGAGTTAGTTTCTGTGTTGGCTCATTTTCCTCTGCCATGCACTGGAAGGAGTTCCTGAACCTGTGTGTGCCCACAGCTTGTGGCCTCAGCCACTGCTGAGCTGAGAGCATCAGGCTGCAAGAAACCTTCATTCTGTCAAGACTTTCCTGGAATTTAGGAACAGGAATGTAGCTCAGCAAGATTTTGGGGGTTGGGTTTCTTTTTGCCTCTTTTTCTTTCTTCCTTTTCTTTCTTCACTCCTAAAATAAATGTAATAGAAATAAGCATCCCTCTGAGCCCCCAGAGGGGACACTTATTGAGTGAAAGTGTTGCTACAGTCCCTGTTTTTGCAAGTGCCTTTTTAACTAGTGCTTCAGTGACTCAGCTGGGAAATCCCAGCTCCTGCATAAACCAAATAACCAAACTTTCCAGCGGGGCCATAACAGCCTGAGATGCTAGATGGAATGGGCACAGAGGGAAGCTAAAAGCAGATATCATCATTAAATTGCATATATTCTGTGGTCAAACAAGCCCTAGCTCAGCAGAGCTTTTTCACCTCAAGACATTATTGTGACATAAATCACTGAATCAGGGATCACACAGTATTTTGGAAGAAAGTTTATTTCTGTGATGCATGCAGTTCTGTGCATTAATTTCTTGCCTGGAATAAGCCCTTGCATAATACCCTTACAGTTTGTCATGTTTGTCCTTTTTTGCTGTGAAAATCCACCTTGTCTTGCTCTCTTGTGCAAAGCAATATATGGACTGTTTAGTTAAAAGATAAAGAACAGCTTTATTATTTCAGCAGATGCTCTTTTTTGTGCCCAGTCTCCCTCTGGAATAAAACAATGTGGTATAAAATCAAACATCTGGAGTTGGGAAAGTCAGCTCTGATATTGAAAAACTGTGTCCCACAAGTCTACCAAACCCTCCATGTGCCTCCTATGTGGGGAACAAATGTTATGGTGTAATAACTGGAGACCATTTGTTAGAAAATGGGTTGATAATTCTCTCTGGGAGGGAGAGGTGTTGCTGGTGTTGCTCAGGAAAGTGTTTTGAGCCAATTATATCTCACTTAATTTCAGTTTTGTTATTTCATTTCTGTAATGTGCATCTTGGTCTTTAAAAATTTTGTTCTCTTAATAGCTGGGCCTGCTGCCTGAGCCTTCCCTTCTTCAGTAAGTGATTTAATTAAAAGAAAAAGCTGTCAGGAGGATCTAAATAGAAATCACAAAATTGTTTTTAAAATTTAACATTGTACTTCAGATTACAGGTTTTTTTTTGTGTTTAGTTTTGTTTTTAAACCAACATTTCTGGTAAAATGCTGCAGGGCTGCAGAAGTTTTATCCTGCCCACAGTCATGTAATAGTCCGCACTCTTTCTTATTTCACATTTGCCTGGTGCTGCTTCTGCCTCCCAGACCCACTGTCCAGCTGCACTCCTTTGCAGTATTATGATTTTTGATTTGCTCTGCAGTGATTCCTAGAGGCTCCAGCCAGGAGTCTGAGACTGGGAGGCTGCATTCAGTGTCCAGGTGCATTGAGATGATCTCTGCATTTCATATTCACAATCAAAAAAATCATCATGCAAATGATAAAAAACTATGAAAACAGCTGCAGTGGTTCAGCCTGAGGTCCATGTAGTCCAGGATTTTGGCTCCAGCCAGGGACATAAATAAGGTGCCTGGCAAAGGGATGGAAAAGAGGAAGATATTGGATATTCCCCCACTTCTTTCCCAGGTCTCCCAGCCACAAACAATTAATGTTAAGCCCAAGGGATTTCCTCTTCCCTCTTCTTCTCAAGGCCAGGTTGGATGGGGCATTGAGCAGCCTGACCATTGGAAGGTGTCTCTGCCCATGGCAGGGCTGGGAACAAGGTGATCTTTAGGGTCCCTTCCAACCCAAACCACCCTGTGGTCCTGCAGCACCCAGTGGGTTTTTCTTGCAAGTGCTTTTCCATCTCCCCTCGAAGCTCCTGGGCCAGCTGCCTGTCCCTCAGTGCTCTCAGGGACTGCCCAGCCTGTGCCTCTGGGCTGGGGTGGTTCTGAGCCAGCCCCTCTTTGCCTTTCCTGCTGTCTCCCAGCCCCAGGTGACCTCAGCACATTTGGGGACTGATGTCCACAGCAAGCAGCAGCATCCCTGTCTTGGTCCTTGTGTGGCAACTGCTCCAGGCTTTGATCCTCCTGGCTGCATTTCTCAGAAGCTTTCCCAGCGTTTTTTTTCTTTTTCATTTTAGAGCAGAAGAGTTTCAATCCCTGTTTTTGCTCTCCAGTCCAATGAATGTCAGTATTATTCCAAACTAGGAATTATTTTTGGGAAAAGACTTCATTAAGTTTCTCCAGTTCATATGTTCTGCTACAAAAAAGGATTTGGTATTCAGCAACTGGCAATGTTCATTAACAGCTACATTTATTTTTCTGTTATTTTTCTTTTATTTTTTTTGTATGTTGGTTTGTTTTTGTTTTGTTTTCAACTCATTTATCTTCTTTCACACTTCTGAAGGCATTCAAACCTGAACAGGCAAATAAACAGATTTAAGTGAAAAGCTCTGGATATTGTTTTTATTGTTGTTTTTAAGGACTTTGGGTACTCTTAACTCATTAAGTCAATACTTTTGTAACTCCTGCTGTGTGTTGGGATAGATAACAGTGGAAAGTACAGCACTTGTTTGATTTTTTTTTGCCATATTCAGCTTTATTAATAGCTCCAATGGGAATAGCTTTTGCCTTGTCTCTCTGCCCAGCTCACCCTCCAGAGACTTGCAAAAGCAATACCTTTAATATTTTTCTTCTTTTTTTCCCCCCATCATCTGCCTGTCTCCATTTGCTCAGACAAATAAGTGATAAACAGGAATGATGATCTGTTTAACACCACAGGAAGAATGATGCATTATGAGACAAGAGAGACCTCTTGTTTACAGCCAGTTATTTTTGGTAATTAGCCATTTGTAGAGGAAGCTGAGCCTCTGCTCATAAAGCCAGCATGCCATAATTTAGGCAACTCTGCATGGAAATCTAACATTTGCCTCGACTGGAAATGGTAATTGCGTGCACTTAGAAATAAATGGCTGGTTTTTTTTTCTCTTTGCAGGCAACAGGCTGAACAAAGATCTGAGGCATTACCTGAACCAGAGGTTTCAGAAGGGGTCTCCAGACCATGACCTGCAGCAGACCATCAGAGACAACCTCTATCGCCACGCTGTGCCTTGTAAGTGACAACTCCACTGCTGCCACCTGCCCTTGGATGTCCTGTTGGAAACTTTGAGCTCTTTGTGGCTTTTGGTATTGATTTCTTTGGGCAACGCTGTTTTTGAGTTGAGGTCTCAGAGAAGGCTGTTAAATTTAAATGATGAAGTTAAAGTGTTGAATAAAAATGTGTGTTTTCACGTGGTGAAAAGTTTTAAATTTGAGGGTTTTATAATGTAGTAATAAGTATGGAACGAGATGAAAGATTTTGAGTGGTTGATTTAGTGTTAATATTTTTTTCTTTTTTATGGGTTTCAGGTAATAGGTTTTGATTGGTTAATTAGTATCACACTGAAGGTCATGGGAATTTAATTATTGGGTTAAAAGAATGAAGAATATAAGTGTTAATTTTTATTAGTTTTTATTGGTTTTAAAAAAAAACTTTAACCAACTGATTTTTTTCTATTTTGCCCACATTATACAAAATTAACAAAAAAAATATCTCCAAACTCAAAAAAACCCATAATTAAACAATTTATCTATTTAACTAAATCTCACACCATTATAGAAAAAAATAAAATAAAAATAAACCCATATTATACAAATTATCATCATAATAATTACCATATTTATACCTTATCTACTTCAATATATCCATCAAAAAAATGAACAATATTCATAATTCAAACAGAAAGGGAAGAGAATTCCATCTTTATTTCTGGGACAGGCTTCCTGTGGTGATGTGCATGGCTGTGGGGGAGACTGTTTCCAGTTTGGGTAGACTTGCATGTGTGACAGCAGATAGGGCTGAAAAGGAAAATGATTCATCTCTGAATGAGGCTTTTTTGATTACCTTTTTGGAGCAGTTGATGGTGTGATGCAAGCCTTGTGATGCCTGCTTTGGAGAAAAACCCTAAAAAAAAACTGCCATGAAGTGATTGCTTAGAAATAGTCTGTGTTAATATCACAATGGTGAATGTTGCTTATTGGTTTAAAACCTGTGAAGAAAAAAGTGGCTTCTATTTTTATTAGCTGAGCAGAACTTTATTTGTGATGCTTGTTTAACTTGTAGAATTGAACAGCAGTTTATGGCAGGGTGCCACTGTTGATGGCATCTGCCCCTGTTGGGAGGTTGTCCTTGATTCATGTAGGAGATAAGCAAAAAGAGTTAGCAAAGCCAAGAAAGAAATGCTCATTTTCTCTCAAAAAAAACCCCCCCAAACAAACAAAAAACCACACACCAAACCAAACAAACAGAAACCCCCCAAAAAAACCAAAACCAACCAACCAACCAAAAAAAAAACAAAAAACACCCCCAAACCAAACAAAAATAAAAACCCACAAAACCAAAACAAAAAAACTAGCAAACTAATGGAAAAATAGCAACAAGAAAAACAACCAGAAATATAACTAAGAACTCTGGAGCATGGTAATCTTTAGAAGGTCAGGATCATTACTCAAAATGAGACTGTCCTTGGCATTTTGGGAAGACATACAGAGAGTGAGAGTGATCCTACTTTGTTACACCTCTGTTTGACATTCTCCAGGTGGCAGGGGACACTCTTCTAGGAAAAGAGTTTTTTGCTTAACTTGGCTGAGCTGTGGAAATAATGATTTGCCCTTTAGATCAGGCTGGAATGAGAACTAGTAAACATCTTAGTTACAGGATACTGAGATAAGCAGCAAAATAATTTGAAGTTTTCTCTCTCGTTGTGAATCAGAGATTGTTTATCCTGGTAGACTTATATAAATATTGAATAATTATGCTTGCAAGTCAAAAATCAGTATTTGCCAACAAATATCACATAGTGGTACACACAGTAATAGTCATTTCCAGTCTAAGTGTTGCATGCAGGAGGGCTGTGTAAGACCAGTTAAAATTGAGTGGTAACACTGACAAATGTTGATTCTTCAAATGGCAGATGCTGCTATAACACCATTGAGTTTATGTTCATTTTATCAGTGAAAAGCATGAAAAAAATTATGTTTAAAGAACATAAAAGGACATAAAGAATAAATATGGATTGTTGTTTCCTATTGAACGTTTCCTTTTGCCATTTTGTCAATGTGAAATATGATTATTTTTCAATCACCTAACTTGTCAGGCTGCAGATTTTTAGGGCATGCTGCAAAAAGTGCCTTCCTGGAGAGCAAGAGCAGTGTCAGGCTTGGGAGATGCAGTGTTGTGATACTAATGTCCTTCTGCCTATGTGTGATATTTCATTTCCTAAAACAGCAAATAAAGCAAATGAGTGTAAGTTCTGGGGAAACATTTTACACGTTACCAAGGTTACATTTTGAAATGCTTTCCATTGACTCTTTTATTTGATTTATTGAACTTGATGGTGAGCTAAGCTGCTTGGACTTGCTTTTGATTTAAAATTAAGGGCAGTGAAAGGGATTCCTGCCTTTTCAAAATAGCTGGGGGAGATGTGGGTTGTTGGTGTAATAATAAGAGCATCAGTACTTTTGTTTCACTTATGAAACAAGTGTAAAACCTGAGAAGTGAAGTTATTGTGTGGCTCCACACTTTCTAAATTGTTGGGCAGGTAGCATTTAATTTTTGCTTCCTCTGCTGTGGGCATGGCATTAATGGTAGGTTTTAGGGATGATGCTAATATTCATATGTGGCTTGGAATGAGACTGCAGCATGGCTGGGATGCTTTACAGGTCTGGAGATTAATCTGGCTGTACACTCATATTTTTATTCCTTAGTACATGTGACCAGTAAATCCAGAGCCCTGGACCAATCTCTGGTGCTAATGGATTATGAAGCCTTGTATTTTGAAAATGGAATATCCTGATGCTTATGTGGTAAACACAAACAAGAACACAAGGTCACTTGGACTGAGCATGCTTGGCCTGACAGCTGCTTTTTATTGCACTAATATAAGGGCTAAGTGAAGTGATAATTAGTAAATGCAAAACGGAAAAAGGTGCTGTTAACCAGTTCCTGCCCAGGAATTCTGGTGAGAATAGCACAGGATTCAGCCCTGAGTGGCTTGGTGCAGGTGGTGAGAAAACCCAGAAGGTTTTTGTTTCCCACCCAGCCCTGTGCTTGGCTCTGGAGCTGAGTGAAGCCAGGACAGCTTTTGGAGAAGACAGAGGTCAAGCAGAAGGGAGGAAAGGTGCAGGATGTTTGGTTCAATCTCATTATTCTGTTAATGACACACTGCTTAAGCCTCATTTAGATCTTTTCTTTAAGAGAATTGATTGAGAGTTTGATTTGTTTTCTATTGAACCCTTGAGGATGAGTGGGATGATGTCAGCTCCCAGGGACCACGTCAGCATTGTCTCTATGGGTGACACAGGATGGTTTTCTGAGAAATCAGAGGATTTCATCCCTAAATGTGGCTGCTGTCATAAAGAAATGAGACCTTGAAATGGGCCCAAAGGTGAAGTACTGCTGAAATGAGCTGGTGAACCCCACAGATATTTCTGCAAACTGAAGTCTTGCCCTGCTCCTCAGTGCCATCTGCCCCTCTGAGTCCTCACACCCTCAGCTCCCCACTGAGCTGATTTTTTTCCTGCCATGCTCTGTAGTAAACAACAGCTGTGACAAGATTCCAGGTGGCCTCCAAGTTTGGTTGTTGTGAGTCTGCTGTTCCTATCACACCAAACCCACGGGTTTATTTACAGACCCAAGGCACTCTCCTCTGAGTTTACAACTTGAGCACTAACATAAGCTGGGACCAAGACCGAGGAAGACCTGTTTATATTTGGATGCTGTGTAAGTGGTTATAAAGCCATGCTACAATTGAGAAATCTTTGGAACAGAGTCAGTGTAGTTCAGCCACTGGATTGGCTTTTACTTCACATGAACCGCCACTGGGTTGTTATTTCCTTGACTTTCTTCCTCAGCTTTAATTGTAAATTTCACCCAAGAATATTTTTGGAATATTTTTATCTTTTGTTTAAGAAAAAACAGGATTTTAAAATTTGAGCAAAATTATCCTCATACATATACAGATGAATTACAGTTTTCATTCCTAGCATGTAGTTTCCATTGTCAAAAGCAGACAAAAATCCATCAATACAACATCCAATACAGTATTGTGGTGGTCCAATCTCTAGCTGTCCCTTTTCCTCCTTCTGAAGTGTCACATTTTCCCTGTGTTTTGTTGTGCCTAGTGAAGATGACCAGAAACAATGCTCTGTTTGGGGTAGTTAATGGCTCCATTGAGCTGGGACTATATTGTGATATGGCAACAGTTCCACAATTACTCCTTGGCCATGCCTCTACCAGAAGTTCTTTGACTGCTTGCAGACCTGGTCCACACCTTATTTCTAGAGTGGATTTCACTTACTCCAGCTCAATTTTGCCAGCCCAAGCACTTTGAGAGCAAGAGGGAAGGTTTATCAGCTGTGCCACATTCGAGTCCATCTCACAGGAGCTGGTGTGATTTGGGGGAGGCTGAGGGTGAGTGGTGCTGTGTGTTGATATTCTGGCTTTAGGGTTCAGAGAGTGTTTTTAGGAGCAAGACCTTCCCAAACAGGATTGTTTTATATGAAGATTCACCTAGTGGAATTTGTGATTAGTTGGAAGTTCATGTAAGAGTATATCCATTAAATAAGTGTTTGCAAACAGCCCTGCCTGGGCATATCTGTGCAATAGTGTTTCTTGAGAAAGATATGTGATAACAACTTACTTTAAGGTACTAATGCAGCAGCCTGTGCAAACCACAGTTCACAGAAGGCTGAACACACAGGATTGTCTTCCTCTTTTTGAAATGGTGGCAGGAGGTGTCTGTTTAACATAAACATGCTGTGCTGGCTATTTGTCCTAGCTGCTTATACTCAACAGCCTTGGCAGCAATTTTCTTTTCAAAGTGCATCAAGAAGAATCAGAAAGATGATACTTCCATTAAAGCTTTTCTCAGCACATTGTTTAATTTTGGGTTTGGGGTTTTTTTTTTTCCCCATTTACTTGGTTCTCCACTTGTTTCAGTCCTGTGTGACCTGCACAGGCAGCCCTGGTGGGTCTGGTGTCTGCACCTTTACTTGCCAAAGCACTATACCTGGTGCAGACATGACTGAAATAACAGCTAATCCTATTTCAGTGCTGTGCAATTCCTTTCCCTGGCAGACTGCAGTTTTCAGAAGCAGAGCTCTGGAAGGTGCAAGGTCTTTTTGATGGTAGATGAAAAGGCAACTGTATAGTGGCTAGCCTAGAGTTAAGTCAGACTAGACACTCTATAGCATTCTTCTTTTTATTTTTCTCTTTTGCTTCACAAAATTGGCTTTTAAAATGTCAGAAGGTCATCATTCAAGAGTTGATTGACTTCCCCAAAACAAGTACATGTCCTGGGATTAATTGACTGGAGATCTGAATGTTGGAGATTTACCACTTTGATTTCTGCTGTCTGTTCTCTCACCTTCCCAGAGTTTGATCTGATCCTCTGTCCTCAATTACAGAACAGTAGCTCCAGCTGTTGTGGTTGGTCTTATAGAGGAACATGGAGCAAAATGGAAAGAAATGGGTAAAAATCAATAGTTGTAAGTGTTGAGTGATCTGTGAGGAGGCTCAGGGAAAGCCAACAACACTCAGGCACCTGGCTGGCCTGAGCTCTCTCAAATTTCAGTGAGAAATTTCAGAACGAGTTTCTTTATTCCAAGTGATCTCCTGGTGCAAAGCAAAAGTCTCTTTCTAAGAAAACCAATAATACTGAACAACAGAACTCCACAGGTTTGATAGGAAAAACTTTAGTAAGTGATTTTAGACTGCACATTGAGGCTTATTCTCTGAATTCAAGATTTTTATGGATAATTGGGCAGTTTAGTTTCTCCAGGAGCTGGATAATCTGTTGTGTGCCTAACTACCCTCATCTGCAGGTAAGGGAGGACTAGAGAGAATAAATGGGCTGGGGTGATGAAACTCCTGTCAAATGTGCAGACTTAGGTGATTTCCCAGGATAGTTTTTAAAGTCCTGTAGCTCTGTGTTGCCCTAAGTATTTCTGAACTTCAGAATAAATTGATAAAAGGGATGTGCAAACCAGGTTACAGAAGGTTCTTTTCTTTAGAATAGAGAGCATAAAAGTGTATCAGCATACTGGGAAAAATTGCTGAAGTGAAGCATAAAGACCTTTATGTTACAAATGAATGTGGTTTTACATGTGTGGATATTCGAGTTGCAATTTCAAAGTTATTTTTAGTTACTAATTTTTATTAAGGATAAACAGAATCACTGACAGTGCACATTAGTTTTCTTCCCAGGCAATAAATCATCAGTTTATGTACACAAATGTTCTTGAATTCTCAAAAGCTTTCCAGACCTGCAGATGTATTTATTATCCAAGTACCTTTTGTTGCAATTCCCTTCCTAGAGGTGTAATTCTGCTTTTGTAATGAGAAATATTTGCAGGGTCCATGAAATATTCATTTGAAGGCCCACACTGATAAGGTGAGGAGCAGCAGACTCTTTTCTAACACATAAAAATAATTAGCTGTTTTACAAGATTTATGTTAGGAAAAAAAGTTTTAAATACTTTGAAAATAGTACCATTATCACTGGGTTGCAACATATGGATACCAGCAGTATGTGAAAATAATTTTTCTTAAGAATATTTGCTTGTGAGTAAATCTGACTCTCTATAGTATGAGGTATATTTTCCATGCCAGCTAGTGTACACACATTTGATTTTTCCTGTGTTTTCAGCAGGGACTGTATCCTGAGTACAACCACTGGCTTTAGAAAATCCTTCTACCTGTGTTCCAGGGAGTGCCAAATTTCAGCAGTTTTCAAGGATATAATTCTTTCACTTATTAGTGAACCAGATGTGTTTTCACTTTTAAAAGAGAGAAAAATACCCTGTTTTGAGCACCAGAGCCAATATTTCTGTAGCTTAGTTCCTTTCTACAGGCAATCATTTTTGTTTAATCTGGAAGACTTCAGGACCTTTTTCCCATCTGGTCTGTCCTTTCAGATCAATAGCCCGTTGTGTGCCAGTGAAACTATTGTTTGGGGGTGGTTTTGTTTGTTTTGTTTTTTAATTTTGGAAATAAAAGCACTTATGATGGCAAATATTGCTCCATCTGCTTCTCCATTTGTGAGGGATGGCTTTTTTTGTGTTCCACTGTACATCCAGTTGGAATTGCATGAGGCAGCAGAGAACAGCACAAAGCAGAGGAGCTCAGCCCTGTGTGCTCTCCCATGCCACTTGCCAAAGGAGATTTGGGTAAGGAGTGTGGGAAGAGATTACACAGCCAGTTTTCTTTGTTTTCTTTGTTAGTCCCCAGTGCACTTTATTTTGCAGGTTTTTCATTGCAGTTGCTTTGTACTACAGCAAGGCAGCTGTGAGTGGATGTTTAGGTGCAGTGCAAACCATGCATTTGTTTAAAACATAAAGGATTCCAAGGTGAGTCTCTGGGAGAGCAGAGTAAATCAGACCTGAGAGCAGGTGCTGCTGTTTGGATGTTGAAGGGGTGGAGATGAATTACCCCACATTATTTACTTCAAAACTGGCTCTGTCCTGCCATGGTTTTTCATATGATGTCCCAAGGTCCTGATTAGATTTTTCCTGATGGCTGCAGTGCTACAGCTTTAGATTTCTAGGCAGTTTGATTGCTTTTCAGCTATCACCATGCATCTCTTCAAGGGTTTCAGTGTATTGATTATGCTGCAAAGCAAGAGAATGAGTGTTACAAGCAAAAGGATTGTTTTAAAATGAGGTGAAATTAAACATGTAGCTGTTCTTTAACCTGCTTTGCCACTCACATTTGCATTTGAGCTTCACATTAGGAATTTCATGATAAAGCACCCATACTGTACAGGTATATTTATACTTGAGTGTGTTGGTGGTTTCACCATTCCAAAAATCCTGTGCTTTCCATCAAAGCTGTCAGTATTTAAAAAGGAACACCTGTAATTTGCATTTGTATGAGATCCTTTTGGCCCAGTGTGATGCCTGCAGCACAGGATGGGACTGTAGAGGAGTTTCCAGTGTGGGTCCCTGTCCCACATCCTGTGACAGGCTCTGAGCCCAGGGGGGCAGGGGCAGCTCCTGATGGTTTGATGGGGATGCAGAGTTGTCACATCTCATCTTCAGACAGTTATCTTTTTTTTTAACATCACATGCTTCCTCACATAAAGCATGCTGTGTTTGTCCTCTAAATCCTTTTTGTCTTTATTTCAGCAGAGAGGCGATTAGCCGTGTAATCATTTATAAAGCTGTTTGGATTCTGCTAGCTGGTTTGCTTTGGGGAGACTCATATCCAGTGCCTTTACTGGGAATAACTCTGTAAATTCATCCTCACTGATTTCCTTCCCTCCACCCCAAGTGAATAAGAGGGTAGGAAAAACAGAACAAATATTTGTAGTTCTGCCCCTATTGAAGGAAAAATAAATCTTTATTACTAGTCTTAACAGTCTAAATGTATTTTTTTTATGATGTTCTCTTGAATAGTTAGAGCTTTGAGTTATGAAGTCAAGATTCCTGGGTCATTTCCAGAACAAATTTATTTAAGGGGGACACTAGTTCTCTGAATTCCTTTTAAAGGGCTTTATTAATGTCCCAGACTGCTCTTAATTAGTGATTTAAGAGAGAATACATCTGTTTCACTGAGGACTGTGAAAATTTTTATTTAAATGGAAATGTTTAATAAACGGCTCTTTGAAAGGCTAATGTATCTTCAAAATGAGATGTGTATCACAGAGTAATCAGGTGGATAGTCATCTGGCAGTCCTTCTTGCATGGTCTTTTTTGAGCTGAATGTGGAGGAAAATCTCATCAAAGACCTTTGGAAGTATCATCTGCTATGAATTATATTTCATACTTCATCACTCTCTACCTGCACTTTTTCCTGAACCTCCAGTTTAACACTTCATTTACCAGGGAAAAAAACATAAACAAAAGTTGATGTGGTGAAAGGTCTATAAAAAAGCTTATTAGAGACATTAATAATACCTTGTTTTTTATCTTAGACCATCATGGCAACTCAAGTACCAAAATTTAAAGCTACTTAGTTGGACATTTTTTATATGCTAAAAATGTGCAGGTGATCTCTGCTGTATTAAGGATTTAAACTGGAAAACCTCAGAGCACAGGGCTGGAGTAGATGCTGAGAGAAGGAGCAGCTCCACGTTAAGAAGCTGCTGCTGTTTTCAGTGAACTCTTCCTTGAATTATTGAGGAGAATTATTAATAAACACAGCATTATCATCTCTACTATTCACAGGTCTTTTGAATTAGTAATCAAAACCTTGACACTGGGTGTTTTGACTTTTTTCATATGTGTGTTGATTTATGAACCCTTACTACCATCTCTGTTCATGTTTTTCTAGGGTGTGAGCTTTTTAGTGTTTCCTTTTGTTCAGAGGGGGATAACACAGGAGAGCTGAAAATGTGCTTGAGTAGTGAGGTTATTAGCAGTTTTCCTAAATCCAGATATGGAAGGTTTTGAGGTGAGCAGCAGATGTTGCAAGATGTGAAAGAGAGTCCTGGAAAACCCAGCAGGACACTCCAGGGCAGTGTAGAAGTGGGAAGGCTGGACACAGTTCTCCCAGGAATGTGAACATCCCATCATGTTCATAAATACCTTTCCTATTTTTTTGCATTTGCATCATTTTAAAGATATAAATTGCTGTCTCACTTAGGAATCCTGTGCAAAATGCCCAGTGTTTTCTGGAAGGGAAAAGCTGATGAGATGTAATAGTGCTGCTCCTGTGTAACTAACCACACTGGAGAATCACACTGACAGACATTCTGTAAATTGCCCACATTATAGAACATTGATGATACCATTAAAGTGGCAAATTTAATATTATAGTTCTATTAGATTTCTCCCTCATTAACTCTGATCTGATAAACAACCTCCGGCATATTTTGAAGGTAATAATCACCTTCCAATCACTCCTGCTCCTCTCTATCTGGCATTTCAAGCTCCTATAGATTTACAGCTCTTCTGTCATCTAATCTGTACTTACTCCTTTATTTCTTCTTTGAACCTGTGCTTACAGGCACACAATCCTTTTCTAGAGGGCCCTGGGCATGCAACTGCACCTCATAGCCAGAACAAAGTCATCCCAAATGCAGATTTTTAACAAAATGGGTCTGAGAGAAAAAAATTAACCCAGTGTTCAGGCAAGCAGGGTGCAGGCCTGCAGAGGTGATTTAGGACTGAGCACTTTTGGTACTGGGGAATGCTGGCAGCAGTGGGTTGTGTTCTTGGTTTTACAAATAGGTATCAGAGCAAGCATTTCTTGCTGGAAATGGTGAAGAGGGGACCCTGTGGGGACTGGGCACAGCCCTGCCGGCACAGCAGCCCTGCTGCAGCGTGCAGGGAGATGGAAAATGCTGAAGAAACCTTTGTGAGCCTTGTCTGTCTGGTGGAGACAATTTCCACTCCTAATTTCCATTAATCCTCAGGCAGCAAACCCGCAGCTTAACCAAGTAACCTCAGCTCCTCTGGACTGGCAGGAGGCTTCCAAGGAGGGATCACTTGCCCCTTGTTTTCCTGAGTGAGTCATGGTTTGGTTGGAATGCTGTCTCGGGGAGAAGGTGGTTGTTACACATCACCTATCACAATGTAAAAGTGGAAAGTGACGCTGAAATGCTGACCCTTAATCTGAAGTGCACCATCTGTGTTTTATTTCCACATCTTGCTGAGTTTACAGTTATTTGAATTCACAGTTTGTTCCCCATTTGCTGTTCCCACATGGTAAGTGAATTGGATCCAAAATGTACTGATGAAAGAATGAGAAGTCTGTTGTGGAAGTTTGTTCCTACCTACAAGAGTGCTCTATCTCACACTTTTTCCACCCTGTGAGTTAAATCCCAGCTGTAAAACCTTCTCTCAAGATGGTCTTCTTTCATGGTGGGAAGCTGGGGTTACTGTAAGGACAAAGACTCCTTTCCCCATGCTGAAGTGATTTATGATTTGCTTATGACTTTGAGCTCTAGAAAAGGCAGAGAGTTCTTACATCTGACCAAGTATTTGCTTTGCTGTTCCTGTAAATTTCTGTGCATGCTTATCTGGTAAGAAGCTCTTGGTGTTGGAGCTCCACTCTTACCTAGTATTTCTTTTCTGTTCATATGAGCCAAAGTGTTTGATGCTAAATTAAGACTGGGTGTAATATAATTATGAGAGCTGTAATTACGACTGTAACAGTTTTTCATGATGCATCTTCGAACTACTCTGATTTTAGAATGGGCAAAGAACTCAAAACCAGGTTGAATTTCATTTATTCTCCCTCCCTTCTATTTTTTCCACCAAGAGCAACCATTTTCTTAAGACATAACTAACTGTAAAAAAAGATATAAAATTTAAACAAGTCATATTTCAAAAGCAAGCCATCAAAATGCTGAAGGCTGTATAAACTGAAATACCTTCTTTGGCTTTTACTGTAGACCACACAAGCTCTGAGAAATTGATTACTCTGGTGCTGGAATGGGCTTTCATGATACAGAAACAGAGGTTTGCATTGAATTTCTTTCTTTGTGTGTGGGACTTTTTTTTAAAAGAAAAAAAAAGCTTTAAACCCCAGATTAAAAATAAGTCATTTTATTGTTTCCGTTTTCCCCTCTTCTAAATCTTATGAAAGAGTTTCCATAAGTAACTGGGGAGCTGCATCTCTGAATAAATCTAAAGTGAAATGCTCCATTTCTTTTTTTAATAAAGAGGCTTTTTTTTTCTGGAATGTTCCACATAGGTACTGCCTCATTGAAGTTTCATCTGATTGAGAGAGTTTCAGCATGGCTTATGCAGATTTTTTTTATTTTGTGGACATAAAAATAGGAGGGACAAGGAATTTGGAGTAATTTATTTTCCCTATTTTTATATTGCAGTCTTCAAATTTACTGTGTGCAATGTTCTAAACCCACCATTATCAAAGACTTTGGAGTTCCCACAGCAACTTTGAGTTGACCAGACATACCCAAAAAATAATCTGTGCTCTGAGAGGCCAGTGTTCGAAGATCAGGGAAGTGATCTTGAGTAAAGAACTTTTGTCTTTTTTTAATGAGACCTGTAATGGGCCAGATCCTTTGCCCAGCTGGTGTTTTGCCCCTGGTTCAAGCACTTTTGAGGACATCAGCAAGAGCAATGTCTGTGTTTGCTGTTGGTTTTGGTGGTGGAAGAAGATGATTTTTTTTTCCTTGCCTGGCTCTTTCACACAGTGAGCTGCATAGAGCTGCTGTGCCAGTGATGGCTCTCATGGGTGTGGGTCAAAATCCTGCTTTTTCCAAGATCAGAACTGGTGCTGAACCCACTGAGCCATGGGAACAGGGGCAGGAGTGGCCCTACACATTCTGTTCCCACCCCAGCAGTGCTTCCCATGCCATCCTCGGGATTCCCATTCCCTGCCTGTCTCAGGTACCTGCAGCATCCCTGGAGCTGCAGGGGAGCAGCTTTCCTTGAAGGCTGGAGTCCCTCAGGATTTTGGAGCTGCATCTAAGCAGTCATTCCTGTGGGATATGTGGAAAGCATCCAAGGCAGACACCTGCTGGCTCTGAGGCAGTCAAGTGCTTTTTCCAAAATATCTTTGGCCCCTGTTCTGGATGTTTACTTTTAAAAAGACACAGGCATGTGTTGGCTGAAAAAGAAAGGGGGGTGGGGAAATCATTGTTGCTATTGTCAGTGAAATTCCCTGCAGACTTAAAAGGAAGATGAAAGTTGGTACTTTAAGAGAAACTCGAAGCCCTTGGGAAAAGCACAGCAGAAAACAGGGAGATGCTCTGTATTCTGTCCAATTGCTTGCAAAAACGAGTGCTGTATCTTGTACAGAGAGAGAGACAGAGCCAGAAACACATATTTGCATCATTCCCCCATGCTTGAGCCTTGCTAACTAGGACAATACCATTTTGCACTTCCCTGGGCATATTCTCAAACAGCAGCTCAGTGCAGGTGATAAAAAAAAAAAAAAAAATAAGAAGAAGGTGAGAGAGAAAGGAGTGAGGGGGGAAAATCTGCCTTGTGGTATTTCAGATCTCCAGCATACACAGGTGCTTTTTAATCCCTCTGGCCTACATATTCCACAGTCCCTAGGAATAGAGGAGTCGTGATGTAATGCTCTTTTCCTCACACTCGCAGCTTAAATACAGATGGAAATTGTTGTCATGTGTTAGAAATGTCACCAATAATATAAAAGGCAGGCTTCTGCATTCTCCCTTTTGCACTGTCAGCTGCTGCTGCCAGCTTATTCTTCCCTCTCAAACCCATTGTCATGTGGCAGAAACCCTGATGTAAGTAAGCCCTGTCCTCCCCCTGCTTATGATCCCTGCATTTTTTATTCCCCTCTGCTGCAGTGCTGAGGATCATTACATACCACGACTTAAAGACAAGACCTCACAAAGGAAGGATTAATCTTGTATTTGTGCTTGAATTTCGAAGGACTCAGGCAAGTGAGAATGTTCTGTTGTATTCTCTGTCCCTTTTCCCCCCCCCACCACCTTTTCCCTGGCTGCCAGTGAGGGATGGAAGGCAGGAATGTGCCGGGCTGGTGGGGATGCTGGGGCTGGGAAGGAGCCGGCAGCCCGGGCAGCACAGATGGCTGGAGCTGCTTTTTAATTCATCCAGCAGGCTTTGCTGGGGCCCGTTGGCGAGCGGGTGTGCTGCGAGGAGCGGGGTCAATGGGCACGAATGGGCTGAGATCAGGAGCAGATGCCTGCCGAACAATGGGGCTTTTGAGAGAAATGCGGGAGGAAGCGTGGCGCTGGCTTTGTACTGCCTCCGCATTGCAGGTTGGAATGGGGCAGCTCCGATTTAATGAAGTGCATTCCTAAACGTGCTCGTCAGCCCGGGCTGGGAGACAAGGGGACATGTCACAAGGGGGCTTGTGGGGCCGGCGCTGGGGGGGCAGCGATCCGCTGGTGGATCGCCCCGAACAATGCGGTCTTAGTGCTGGATGGGAAAAAAAACCACCACCATCCATACATCCCTGTGCATATTAATGCGGTACAGCAGGTGTTGCTAAATGTCTGTCCCCGCATTGTTCTGCCGCGGCTCTTTGGGAGGGGGCAGGAAGGAGCCCCCGGCTGGGATGCGCTCAGCCCGGCTGAGATGGATGCGCTCACCCCGGCTGGGATGGATGCACTTACCCCGGTGAGGATGTGTTCACCCCGGCTGGGATACGCTCATCCCGGCATGGATGGGCTCATCCCGGCTGTGATGGGCTCATCCTGGCCGGGATCCCATAGCTGGGAAAGCGGGACCGAGAACCGGCCCCGGGGTCACTGCCCGGACCGGGTACAGGCAGCCCTGCCCTGTGCTGGCCCTGGCAAGCAAGGAGGGCACAGGCTCAGGGAGGCTGGTCACAGCTTAAAGGCATAGCACGGCCAGAAGGGTCGTTTTTCCTGTGTATTCCCCCAAACTAAGCAGGTGTGAGGGCTGGGAAGTGAATCTGCCCAGAGCAGTCTGGGTCACCAGGGCGGAGGGCAAGGAATGGTGTCTCAGTTGGAAATAAGCAGTGAAAGTGTTCAAAAGGGGGCATATTTTTTTTTCAGCTTCTCCAGAAATACATTGATTAGGAATGAGTTGGAGAAGCTGTGTGAATGGCAATAAACAAGGTGTACAATGTACAAAAAGCCAAACAAAACATCTGTGTCTGCTTTTGTGTGTATCCTGCTGTACTGGCTACCCTTCCTTTAAGATAGTTTTCTGTCTAACAGAAGTAACATTCCCTAAACACTTACAGCCATGCTTGCCAGTGTAATTCTTGACGGGTTGGGGAGGGGGAGAGTGTACACAGTCATTATTATATGTATTTCTTAATAAAAATACACCCATTTAATTGCTGTCATTGTGTTGTCTGCTCCCCTTGTGATTTGTGACATGCTATACTGTATTTGTCAGTAGAATGAAAGGGGTCTTTGTTTCTTATTCCTATTACGGCCCACTGCATCTCTCAGTGAAAATAGAATATTTGCTTTTAGAGCTAACTTAGCTGGTGATCTGTGCCCAGTGTTACACTGGGAAGGGTTTGCTTTTTTTGCTGGGAGTTTCAGAGGAATTTGCAAGCAAGGCTTGAATTATTTTACTTATTAATTTTTATACATCAACGGGTTAATAGTGACAAAGAGTGATCAGCCTGTTTTGCCCACAATTCAGGTAAAGCATGACCAGTGGCTGCAACAGCTTCACATTTTGCAGCTGCCTTTCTCTGTATCCCTTTTCTGTGGATGAATGGATAAGCTGACCCTGAACTAGGATCGTTGTGCACCTTTGATCATTTGCTGCTGTGTAAATTGCCAGAAAAGATGTTGAGAAATAAACTGAGTGTGTAATATGGAGAAGCTCGTGTGTCTGCTCAAAGGTTGGCCAAGGCTGCAGATGAATAAGGGCTGTTAGTGACTGGCCAGCTGTGGGAGTGACAATTTTTGGGTGCCAGTGGCACTTGGAGAGCACTGTCCAGGCACTGGTGGGTGTGCTGGGTTAGGTCGTGTATCGTGTAACATCAACAGCATTATCACTTTTGTTCTATTTGCTGTCTTTGCTGTGCTCTGGCTACTTGGGTATCAGTCTGTGTGCCTGTTAATGGGAATGGTTTATAGGGTAGCAGCTGGAATTGGCAGCCAAAAAAGATTTAAGGCAGTGCTTGCACAGACAATTCATAAGACTTCTTCTAGCACACCCACATTACATGAATGTATGGAGCTTGTTTTTAAATTGAACTGCCAGGTTCAGCAGCTTGAGCTTTATGTTGTTAATTATGCTTCTTTTCTGCTCTGCAGTGCCCAAGGAAAAATGAGCAAAAAAAGCAAAGGCTGCTCAGTCTGGGAGGCTGCAGTGTGTGCAAAGGCTCCTCTGTCAGAGGGGCTGGCTCAGCCGAGGGCTGGGCTGTGAACCTGTTGCTTTTTGTTGTGTGGCTCCTTCTGCAATGTGGGAAATCACATTGAGGAGGAACTTTGGTCTGGGGAGAGCTCGATGGTGCAGAAGCCCAGGGAGTTTTCTCCTTTGCAGTTTGTTTCCACTCATCCTTGTCTACTGCTAAGTCCTGTCAGATGGAAGCAGTGATGGATCTGTGTAGATCCAAGAATGATGCTTCCCTTCCTTCAGGGAAACTGCTGTAATGTTTGTGAGGCAGCTGTTAAAGGAGCACTTCAGCTCCTGCTGTTGGAATGTTGCAGAGCCAGGTTTTGCCATAACAGCAATAACACTTTCCAGTTTAATGTATCTTTTTTTAAAGTACATTCTTCTAATGCAGGTAATCCAACCTGAAATATGAAACTTAGAGTATCCCTTTTGTCATTATTGACAACCCCTAGCACAGGTAAGGCTGTCATAGCAGTCAGTGTTGCTTAAAGAATAAAACAACACTGAAGCCATTAATTCAGCAGCAGAATCTGATTGAATGGTGTTGGCTTCCTGACACTGCATCTGACAGTAACAACACTTACCTCGAGTTTCAGTTGTTTAAAAGTTCCAGTGCTGCAGGGAAGGCTCTTGCCTGCACTTTGGAGCTGTGTGCAGACACTTTTCTGCCAGCTTTCCATCCTTTCCAGTGCACCAAGTCTTTACATGGTTGCACAAGAAATACTTTGAAAGTCAATGCACATCAAGTAATTTCAGCCAAAAGGTGCTGGGTGCTGTGGCATTCAGTAAAGCTGATTCAAAATGTGGTGCTATTTTCAGTCGAATTCTGCTAAATCCTGTCCTGAAATCCTCTGGATGTTTTGCTCTTGAATATTCTGGTAAGCATGATGACTGGTTCACTGTGTTAATCCTATATGGTCTTTCTGTCTGCAGCTAATCCTGAGCTGTTGTTGCTGCTCTGCACACATGAGTAAGATTCTGTCCCCCCTCCTCTTGACCACATACAGTAGGATTCCAGCTGACTGCTAGAAAATAACAGATCAAATATCCTACTCTTCTTTTTTCTCATCCTTTAGTAGGAGAGTTGAGTTTCTTCTACTTGAAAAACAAAACCTGGACAAGCAAGAAAAATATTCTTGGTCAGTTGAGCTCTATCTGGAGGCAAGTACTGGATCAGGCTGGGCAGGATGTCTTCAGGAATCTCAACTGTAGACAAATGTGTAAGAAAAGATGCTTGAAGCAAGTTTTCAAATTCACAGAGATTGGAGAGAATTTCTATTGCAATTTCACATTAATTAGAGTTGAAGCTGGCAGTGATGGCTATAAGTAGATACTGTTCCCTTAAAATAAAGTTACTGGATTTTCCTATTTTTATCCTAGTGATTTTTTTTTTTTTTTTTTTAATTGCTGGATCTACCTGTGAAAGATTGCTTGGCAAAATCTATCCATTTCTGGTGGAAAAAAAACACCTTTTTGTCACCTCAAAATTATTACTTGAGCATGTTTCAGGTTCAGTAGAAAAGCTTATGGAAGGAGGGGTGATAGTTTAACCTTGGGTTGATTCTCCCCACCCCCCACTGTTTTTACCCATGGACAGACTTGTATCTCCTTATAGTCAGATTAGCATATTTGCATAAATATGTTAATATCCATATGGCCTATATTGACATGGTTGCATGTGATGTGCATACCTGGTGTGTGTGTAATACAAATGCTTGCACTTGCTTTTAACTACAAACATCAAAATGTCATGAACAGAAAAGTCCATGATAACTAAAAAACTTTTTCTTAAAAACTGTGTAATATTTAGTTGATGTAAAATATCATGAACACCCACTCTTTTCCTTGGAAGAGATTGAATTTTTTTTCCTTCTAAATAGATTTTCAAAGGATTCATTAAGAAAATGAAACCCAAGAAGAAAAATAGTTGACCCAGCAGTTCGAGGCCAATGAGGCAATTACCCAATAAATTTGTGTCAAGTCAGCCCTAAGTGAGCTGTGCCTAAATGACTTTTTTATATATATTTTCTGAAAATGTTCCATATTGAAATAGAGAAAAAAGCCCTGCTAGATGAATAATGTAATTCTGTCAGCAATTGGAATATGACTGTGGGTATCACTCACCATATAGAAAATAGCTTGTTGCTTTGCCTACCTAAACAGAAGTAGTGTCCCACCTGGAATTTTCAGTGTTGCCACCTTCTTTGCTTGCCTGAGGAAACAAAGTTTCAATCCATTGCAGATTGGAAATTTTAGTTTATTTGTGGGGTCTTTTTTTTATGTAAGGTACAACACTGCCTGTTAATGTATGTGAAGATGTGAGTGAGGCACACAAAAAGTAAAAGCTCTGACAGAACTCTGTGACTGAGATTGTGATATAATGGGAAAAAATGTAGATTTGCTCCTTTCCTCCCCTTGTGTTTGCATCTTCTTTGGGCACAGGCTTTCAAGAAGTCTTTGGTAGGTTTATTGCTCACATTGAGAACTCTGATGTTGATTTTTTACACTAATTTAAATGAATGGAGGGCAGCTGAATAACAGTCATGTAGAAGGTGCAGTTGGAAATGCATCACTGCCTGGTGATGAACAGTGTGTCACTGCTGTGGTGGCACTCTGACAACTCAGCACCACAGTGCAAACCCTTGGTAAGGGTGGGGATGGGACTGGGGGGAAAGTCTCCTCTTCCTCTGCTCTGTCATGGACCACAGCAAGAGCCTGAGGCTTGAGACATCCCCTGAGGCTTGGGCTGAGGGCTCCAAGTTCTGTTCAGCAGCAGAAGCTGGGAATGGGCTGTAGCAGAGTTTGCAGTGCTGGTGAAAGGTGTGTGTTGAATGTGGCTTAGTGGACAAGTGTCCTGGTGTTGACAAGGCAATAATTTAAGGTGTGATGATCTGTCATCCTAAACTCTTAGGGGAAATCAAGAGTTTGCTACATTTGCATGAGTTAGAACTGTTCTTTGCCTTTTCTTCTTCAAGACTTTAATTTATTTATTTTTTTCCTGGTGAAGATGAAGTCGACTCAGTTTGAGTCCTAATCAGGAAGTGATTCAGAGTCTGTGCTCATTAAATCCTTCCCCTCACTCCTGGGACTGTCAGGGAGGATGTCACACATTACCTGCTGATGAGATGACGTTCTGTGAAGGAGATGAATGTCCCAGAAAGTATTCTCACAGTGACAGACCCCTGGGAAGCTGGGAAGGGTTTAGAAAGCTCAGTGAGGCTGGAATAGAGTCCTGGAGCTAGTTTTATCATCACTATGTTAAGCAGCTGCTTACCCATTAGAAAGAACTCATCTTTACTTACATGTGATTTGGGGGATGTGAAGGTTGAGCCCTGCTGTTCTCGTTATTTGAAGTTTCAGATTTTCTTTGGGTTATTAGGGTACAACACAGAGCGTTTAATTCCCCTTATCAGCTCCTTTAAGTTTTCGTTTGATTGGATGGAACCTTTTCAATTTTTTTCCATTTTCCTCTTTCTCATACTTCATGGATTATATTGTTTTATTAGTTCACTGGCCTTTCTGGGTCACTGCAGTCTAAGTATTCTGACTTTTATAAAGGTCTTGGTGACTAAATATTGGTGACCTCTATTCATCTTCCTTTTCTTCTCCAAGGCAGAGCAGTTTGATTTCAGGCTGCTGTGTTACAGTTCATCCCATGGGGAATCAAACCCCATTTCTTCTCCACACATGAAGATGTCCATTCAGTACACTGAGCTGCAGAGATTCAGTGTTTGGATAACAGGATCCCTGGAAAAGAGATGGGGAGAAACTAGCCCGTGGTGTTTTGCCAGCCTAATTAAAACAATGTACCATTACACAATTGAAGGAATATTGCTGGATTCACAGCAATTCTAGGAAAGGCTAACAGGCCGAGCATGATTGACTTGAATTTCCAAATTATATAAGAGGAAATGGAAAAGTTGCCATTAGCTGCACTTGGGAGCTTGTTATACTAGCAGAAGCCTTTTTGGAAAATTCATCTTTGTGTTGGTAGGCTTGTGTTTTGAGGCATTCCTTCTAGAGCACCATCTAGGAGCATTTCCCTGCCTCAGACTCTGCCTGAGGGATGAATAGACATGTCCCTGTGGAGAATTTGAGGTTCCAAGGTTGGGAATGGATGCTGCCATAATTTGAACATTTTGCACATCATATTTGCCATTATCTGGGTATGTCTTGTCAAACAGATGGGAACATATCCTATACAGTAACATAGGAGCTTTCCTCTTGCTCAGTCTTGCTTTCTCCTTCTGATAACCCTCTGCCTCATTTGTTACTCTCTGCTGCTCCCTAAGTGAAGTGAGAAATGGGTTTTATAAGGGAAATAAGAAGGTCCAACTTCAGGATGGAAGAGTTCTCAAGGAATAAAGATAAAAAACTGTCTAGCAGCCTGAACTACAGGGTTTGGTAGCTCAGAAGTGCTGTATTTGGGAGACTATGTTTTAGCAGGCTTTTTCCCCTCTTGTTTACCATTGTAGTACTTTTTTAAAAGGCAGGGAGGAGCAAAGGAACACCCCAATATTTTGAAGTTCTACCTTGAAGCTTTTAAAGGAGGATCAGAGCACAACTGTGGGAGATTTTACCCACAGTATTTAAAGTCTGGGATATGGAAATGGGAGTCTCTGAAAGTGGAAGCTGATATTGGAGTGTGTGAAATGGCTTTTCAGGTGTTGTTGCTGGCTGTATCTGATACATACAAAGCTTGTACTTTCAAGCAAGGAGAGATTTGAATGCTGCCCAAAAGTTGCTTTCATATGTAGAACTCTTTGCATCTCTTGCTGCAAGTGGCCCACTGGCTCCATGGGGAAGTCTTTAAATTGAAGGATCTTTTTCTAATAAAAGTTCTGCTTCACTGTAAAAGAGATATTAAGGCTATAACATCTTGAAGGGCAAGCTGATAAATGAGATATTATTATCTCAGTGTGTTCTTTTAGTCAAATATTTAAAAGTGGCTCACTCCTGGTGAATTACCTGCTGGCCTCATCCTCTAGCAGCCTTATTAAATAGTTGCCTGTTGTAACATGCTTTGTAAAGTGGAAGTGTGTCCCACTGCACTGAACACTATTTCAGATATTCCCACTATATAACAAAAAAATCTTTATTTAGTAGAAGTGCAAACCAATGGTTCTCGTGGGTGCTTTGATAATGAAGTTTTATAGTGGCTGCTCTCTGATCCCTTTTCTCCTTTTTCCAGTGTATGAAATTTACTCAATTCCCCTCCATATTCACAGAGCTTCACAAATTTGCTTTTCCAACTCCTCCAACATTCCAGACATCAGCACTTCTGATACAGAATGGGTTTATCCAAACAAACAGTGGCAGAAAATAAGGGTATCTTTGCAAAGCAAAATGCTTGGGCTGGGATGGCTTAATGAGCCACTGGAGCCATGTCTGTATTCCTTGCCCTGAGCAAAGGCAAAATTAAAGGAATTGGTTTAAAATCTTAAAGCTTTTGCTATTTGGAGGCTTGAATTCTCTTGAGTACTGGGGTGCTCTGTTGCTGTTGCATGGCAGGTAGTAACTTGATTTCTTCTGGTCATCTGTCTACAAAACATTTTAAAATATTTCTGTTTGCTATATGTGGTGCTACTTGAGGTTTATAGTGCTGTTACAGCAACAAAACTAACAGGGCTGTGACCAGCACCTGAACAAACAATTGCACTTGTGCCCTGTGCTTTGGAACTGTATTCCTTGGATATTCTTCGGTGGAGTGGAAGAAATCTTAAACTCCTTTGATGTCTTTCCTGGCCTCATATCTATTTACATATTTTTTTAATACTTTTCCCTCAGGAGTTCCTTATTTTAACTGCATTTTACAAATACACATTCAAATAAGCATGACACTATTAATTTTTGTAGTCTCGTTATTTTATATTGCTGACCATCCCCTTGGAACTTGAACTTCTTCCTGCAGGCAGTACTTACTGTACTGAGCTGCTGCATCTCTGTGTATTCTGTCTTTGCCACTGGCCACCTTCATGTCTGCATGCTATGGGCTCATCTATCTAAAAAAAAAAAAAATTAAAAAGTGGGGATTGAGAAAAAGACCTGAGTTACCACTATGTTAACAGGATGGATGCAATGATTGGCCTTCTCATAATCTTCCATAATTTATCTTAATCCTAACCATTGTTTTTGCACTCTGAGGAGCTATTTTGCTAGGTGTTGGCTGCATTTCAAGAAAAAAGAGGGTAAAAAAAATTTTCAAAATACTACATGAAGCAACAGCAAGGAATAATCCTGGTTTCTGGAAAAATGCTGCAGGAGCTGGTGTGGATGCTCCTTGGTGGTCTCTGCTGCTGTTTGACACAACTACAGACTGCCCAAACTGTCTGAAACAGTTCCTGTATTCAAAGCTTCTCTAGCTTAAAGTTTTATTAGAAAAGGTCTGTTGGGCTCTGCTTGCAAGCCCATCCATCCCACACCGTGCTGGCTGTGAGGTCTGATAACATCTCAGTAATTAAGTGCCAGCATCCTCCAGCACAGTGGGTTTAAAAGGCTGTCAGCAGCTTAAATGCCACCTGATATTAAATTTATCAGTGTAACTTTTCAGCATTCTGCAGCTGACCCCCAGTAACAATGACCATGGCAAGGTATTTGTAGATGGTTCCTGCTGCACCCTCGCAGCTTGGCTGCTTTAATTGCTGATCTCTAATCTTCCTCTAAAAGGTGGGAGTGCAGCAGAAGAAAGGCAGCACTGCACTTGAAGGAGGTTTTTTGCCCAGCTGCTATCAGTCCATTCTCTGGGAGGTTTTTGATTTTGCTGTGCTGCACCCCAGGGCCCCTGCACAGAACCTTTGACACTTCCAGGTGTGGTGATTCCATCATTCCCTGGGCAGCCTCTTCCAATCCTACCCTCTCAGCAAAGAACTTGCTCCTAATATCTAATTACAGTTCCTCATACTCCCCCAAAAATGCAAATAATGGTGTGGATTTATCCCTCTCTGCCTTATTTTCTCCCATTGTGAGTTGAGGCTAATCATATGCTCCTTTTTTAAAGCTCTTTGGGATCTTTGGATGAAAAGCACTATGTAATTATTAAAATGCAGCTTTTATGGTGCTGCCTTTAGAAGGAAGGGGGAAAAATATATTCACTTGGCAAAATATTGTGTTGTAGATGCAGCTTTGGAAATCTGACTTTCATTGTTAAAGCTAAAATTAAAAAGGGCTGTTCCACTGTAGAGTGTCACACTAAAACCAGGCCTGAGTTGAGGCTTCATAGAAGCTTTTTGTGCCACTGGAAATGTATAAAAAGAAAGAAGAGGAAATTAAAACAAAAGAAGAGCTGGTCAAAAACAGAAATAAGTGAAGCCAGTGATGGCTGTGAGTGCCTCTTGTGTCTTTGGGACTCAGAGTTGCTTAGGCAATGTAACATCAAGTTCTCAGTGTGGCTGCTTCTGGCCACATCATTTTCATGGCCATTAAGTTCAAATGTTTGTCTGTTTCCTGAGATGAAAGTAGTGAGAGGTCTCTCAAAAAAAGAAGCCTGCAAATTCTAAAGCAGCTTTGCTGTATGCAGTTTGCCTGGGAATTTTACCTCAAAATGCCATTTTTACCTACTTTGAACAAAGCAGAGGCTGATATGAATGCTTCATTGTTTTGTCTCAAGATTGTTTTCTCAGAAAATGTCTTTCAAAATATTTATTTTTTGGTAAATACATGTGTATAATTATAGATGAAGGCTAATCTTTGTAGCTGAGTTTTGTGCTGTCAAATGCAAGCTGAGCAGTTTAATACCAAAATAGGACTTCACATTTAAATCATGCCTTATGTGTTTTTATGTTTTTTACAGTAGATTCAGGAGCTAATCATCACTAAATTGTTTTTTCTAAATAACAAGCCATATTAGATAGACTAATGGCTTACTTGGATACTGGGAAGCAAAAATGATACCAGAGTGAGTCAAGACTATAATATTGAAGTTAAAAAGAAAACAGAAAATAATGCCCCATTTGTCTGCCATGTGCACTCAGCCTTGCTGATGTATTGCCTCATCACCAGAATGCTGAAATGTTTGCAGAATTTGACTAATAAATTGAAAATCTCAAAAAAATATAAGGAAAACTAGCAAATATGTAATTTTTTGTAGCCACATCCAAAGTGCCGGGTGAAATCCTGCTGAAAACTTCACAGGGTATTCTCAATACTCAGACTTTAATTCCAGTAAAAGCCCACCTGTGTGCGCAAAATGAGAAGCATAAACTCATGCCACTGTCACCATGATGGGATCATCAAAATCATGGAAAGAAAAAGCTTTGGAAGTCAATGCTTTCATCCTCAAAATCACTAAAAACAGAGCATTTCAAGGGGAAAGTCTGCTTTGCAATGCATTAGGCCAAGTTGTTCATGCTCACCATTTATTTTTTGCTTTGCAATATCAGATGTGGCAACATCAAACAGCTCTGTCCATCACACAGCTGGAAGAAACAAATGCACTGCAACACACAGCTCAGTGTTCATCTGCTCAGCCACATGATAATGATTTAAATGATCATAAAGCTGTTATTTTTACAACACAGAATTAAAAATACAAAGAAATTATTTGGTAGACTTACCAGTTGCCAAACTTTTCAGAATTCTTCTGCTGTGGAAGTCTTTAGAAGTTCCTATAAGATTTGTGCTATATATTTGTAAGGCCAAATAAAAATGTTCAACTAAATATCACCCCAGTTACAGAACTGTGGTCAGTAGTCCTGCTTTTGCCAAAAAAAAAAAAAAAAAAAAAAAAAAGTTAATTTGTATGTAGGTCTACAAGTAGTTAATTTTTAATGCAGACAGGTGTCTCTTTGGTGTTTCAAACGTGTCTTTTATTGTGCAGGAGATAGTGAAAATGGAATAGCTGTGGAGAGCTTGTGGAAACTTGTTTTGGAATGAATAGAGCTGTAATTTTAGCCCTTAGTATTTTTCCAGTGACATTACAAATGGCTTTGTGTGGAGAACCAAATGTTGGCTTTAGAGTCCTGATGCATTCCAGATTTGAGTTTTCCAACTATAAATTGTCTGAATTCACTCCTGGTTTTGGAGTTTGAGAGGGAGCAGTTGTGTTGTGGGTATGGCAGAGAGCACCTGCCTGTGCCCATTGACCAGGGGTGAGAATTTGCTTTATTGGAGGCATTTTTTATGCTTTATATGCTATATGGAGCTTTGGGAGGAGGAGCTGTCCCAGTTCTGGTGTTGCTGTGGATGGACACTCACCAGACTTACAGTTCAGTTTAAGCCACTTGCTACCAAATTTCCTGAGCTTTTCCAGATGAGCATCCTCTGACATGGGGGTTAATCAGTTACTTAATTTTTAAAGTGTACTCATCACTTGGCCTTTAATTTGCATATTTGTTGTGTTACTAATTTGATGGGAAATGCTTCTTTGAGGTATACATGTGGTTATTTGTGTAAAGAGCTGCTGCCCTGACCCCTCAGGACAGCACTCCTCACCCTGGAAATACTTCAGCCTTGTAAATAGGAATTTGCAGCACATGAGATAGAGATTTAAAGGACCAGACTCCTCTTGCCTCTTGAAATTATTATCTTGGCTTTATTTTATAGCATTGCTACATACTAGATCCTGACAAACTTCTGACAAAAGTTGGATTCTTCCAGTGCTTGAGACATTCAAATGCTTTAAATACCAACTTAAAGTGTACTGTGTTGTTAAAGTGGGAGTTACAGCCATGGTGGAAGTATGGCTGGGTGAAACATTCTTTGCTTGTCTAGAGAGATCAGACTGCATTATAAGAGTGGTGTTTTTGGTGTTTTCATGTGGCAAAGATTCTTTCTTTTGGATTGTTCTAAACTTGAGTCCTAACAAGAAAAATTCCTCCTGCATCACAAGAGAGGCTGTCTCCTAGTTTAACCTTCTCAGCTGGCATAAATCACTGCAGCTTTTTTTAATGTCAGGTCACAGGCTTGGATAAGCATATTTATTCATATCAAGCCACTGAATATTTTGAGGTTCATCTATGACTAACTGAAAGTCTTTAAAAATAGACCAAACATCGGAAAGCTCTTGAAATGTTTTGTGATACAAAGTCTACTTCAAATAAATGGGATGGTCTCGATGGCCTCTTACAGCTGGTTCATTTTAATGGATTTTTATCCTCTTTTCTTTCCCTGTTGAAACCAAATGCAGCTCACCTCTGCCATGAGGTCGGATGAGTGCTTGATGAGATTTGCTAATGTCCCTGGTTATAATGACAGCCCACCTGATGTAAAAGACCCCCTTTGCACTTATCCCTGCACATCCAGGTCACCTGTGCCTGTGGGGACAGGCTGGGGGAGCCCTGGGCTCTCTGACACATCACTGGTGATAATTGACAACACAGACCACTGTATAAAGAATATGTGGGTAACTGTTATAAAGCTTCCAACAAAAACAGTGATGGGCCACAAGATGGAACAGCTTTTTAGGTGTGGCTTCCCTTTAATTCAGGATCTTTCCCAGGATTGAGAATGCCAGATCTCTCCTGAGACAGTGCTGGTTTGAATATCTCCACTGGTGGGCTTTCAGTCATTGGGATTGTGGGGCTCACCTTGGGATGCTGCTCAAATAAGGCTTGTGGGAATGGATCTTGGATCTGAGCTTCTGGGCTCTGTGTTTTACCTTAATAGAAATAATGGATCTTGGATCTGAGCAACAATTTTTGCCTTAATAAATATCAGCACCAGTTTGGCCTATAATTAATTCACATGATTGGGGTGCAAGATAGAAAGGAGACACTTCTAAACATTTTCTGTTGAGGATAAGGGACAGACAGGTCAGATCCACTGGCCTATAGAGGTCCCAGAAAATTAAGACGTTACATTTTGATTTTCTATTCATTGTAAAGGGATAAAAAGGTTTCTCTGAAGTTCAGTTACGTTGTTTTAATGATATGAATGATTTGGTGGGGCAGACAATTTGAAGTGGAAATTGAATGCAAGAATGTTGTTGAGTCCTACTCTGGGCAACTAGATTAGGGACCACACATGCAGGCTTGAAAACATTTAAATTTTAAAATCTTGTTATGTAAGGGGGCACAAAACAATGCAAGAGACTTGGGGCCACAGTCCCAGCTGGCATAGATCAGTGTAGCACCATGGATTTCAGAGCAGCAACACCAATTTCTGCTGGTTGAGGTCCTGGCCTTTAATCTGTCATCAATCTAATAAAATTGAGCTGCTCTCATTGCCACCACGTCAGTCAGAAATATGTTTGCCTGAAATGACAAAGCTGAGCTGGATCCTGGAGCCCACACAAGTCAGTTAACACTGTGCAAATCTGAGTTAAACCATTTGTTTGCCCACTTGAGGAGAGGTTGTCCACGGTCATGGTATGTGTGGAAAGACAGCGGGGGAGTGAGAGGAACAACTGAAACATATGGCCCAAGTGAGCTTTCTCTTTATTCCAATGCACCAGGGTAAGACAAGCTGTTGAAACCATGAGAAACCTTCCTTATACACCAGATTTCAAGATTAAAACTGGGAGAGATTCAGCACCAGTGATCTCACATCTATGCTTGACTAAAGGTATAGAAAAACCATTAAATTGAAAGCAGAGGAGAAAAAGCCCCCAGGCCCAACCTCCCCTAATCCATAATAGCTGCATCATTGTGGAAAAGAAAACAGCAATTTCCCCACCAATGTGCCCATAAATGGAAACCTTATCAATACCTCCACATGCTCCCTGGCTTTATGACACTATTAAGTTTAATTGCACTGGTATAATGGATTTGTGTGGAGCAATGTCTTTTCAGGATCAGGTTTAGGGGAGTGTGCAGGCACAGGAGAGGGGTCACACACATTGAGACGTGCCCTTCACTGCACCTTAACTTCATTTTGACCTTGTTTTTCTTGAAGAAAAATGTGCATTTTTGAAATATGTGTGACCTCCAGAAAGGTCAAGATTGAGAACATTATTGCAGCTGCACTTGCTGCAACTTAACGTTCTAGCAGTGGGAGTTAATTCAGTTTTTGCTAAAAAAAGTTGGATTATTATTTAACATGATCATAGGAGTTATAATTTTGAGCTATAATGGAAAGAGAATTTTTACCTTAAGTTTCAGGATGAGCAGAGACCAACTTCAACTGGGTCTGAAAATCCCAGTTTGTGGTGAATCCAGAGAGAATCTTAGTGTCTGTTCTTGAAGTCTTGTGTCAGCAAAGCCTTTCCACCCCCCCAAACCTAATGTCTGCAGGTTTTATCAGCTATCTTAGCAGGATAAATTCATCTTGTGTATTCCCATCATTAATTCAAAACTTCTGCTTTATTTTATAAAATGTAGTCACTCACCAGAACTGATGTACCAGTAAGATTTGACAGCATAAGTACAGGAAAAAAAAAAAAAAAAAAAAAAAGCAAGACTATTCTTTCTTTGCCTCTCCCCCAGAAAACTCAGACACCTACAGGGTTTTCTGACTTCCAAACCAAGATGCTGCCTCAGAGCCAGGAATGAAAAATACACAGATTTTGTCATCTTATCATCTTTTTTTAGCTACATGTGTAAATAAAGATACCAGTATGACAAGCAGTGACTAAGTGCAGCTCACTGTGAGTAACGCCAAGAGGCTGTGCCCCAGCTTTGCCTTGGCAGGACCTTCTGAAATGTCCCCAGTGAAGGATGCAAAAGCCAGAAAAATTGTCATAGTCACCTGGTTGATATCCCATGCAAGGGAACAACAGCAGTGACTGACTTTGTGAGACAGGGATGTGAGAGCACATCTTCCAGTGCTCCAAAGCTGCAGATGTTGTGCAAGGTACATGGATAGAGGTTTTCCCCCCCCAAAATCTTCTTTGGTTTAAGGTAGTTTCAACTGTTATTAAACATGAGCTGATACAACAATATCAAAGGAATTGCCCTTCATGTAATATAAAATAAAAGTGGGGTTTTTTTCTGTATTTAGGGTTTTTTTTTTCATGTTGTTCTTGAAGGGCTTTCACCTCAGACAGCTTTTTCTCTGCATCATATATGTCATACTTATGCTTTATTTCTTAAGCATTTTTGGAAATTGATGTTAGCATTGGCTAACAGCTCTCAAAAATTCCAGAGTGATCACCTGCTGGCTCCTTCCTGGAGTTGTGTTCCTCCATCAGGTACTCTGCTGAGTGTTTTTATTTTTTTAATGTTGCCTCTCTGAAGTGATAGTTGCTGTCAGAAATCTAGTCCTATACCATCTTGGTTTAGTCTATGCAGATAAATATAATGTATATATTTATTTTTCCATTATTTTGAAATATGCTTGGAAGTGTTTCCAAGAAGTGCATAGCTCTCTGCTTTTCTTTCTCTGGATGAAGTATTTCCTTTTATTGCCATAAGAAAATCTTTACCTCTTCTCCATTACTGTGTCATTTAGTCATCATAGGCAAATGAGTTTATCTTCTAAAAAGTGCCTTTAAGATGTTAAAGTGGTAGCATTACAATTTAAAATCCTTCTGACACTGCCTGTTCCACTGGAGTACTAAATCTTGTCTTCAGTGTGAATGGAAATCAAATAAAGCTTTCACTTGCTTGACAATTGTTGCAAAATAGAAGAAAATGTGCAGGCTTTCATATAGTAATGACTGTGTCATCTCAGTGCAGTTCAAAGAGCAAACCCTTTTATGCACATAGACAACGTTTACTTTTGAGATCCATTGCTACTTCCAAGACTTGTGTGGCAAAAAAATTAACAAGGGATTTTGTAGTTACCATGCCATTTACCACAGTGTCGCTTAAATGATTTTGCTCATTCACATCCTGCAAAAGAAAACTACATTGTCAAAAAAACCCAAAATGTTAGGAATTGATAGACCAGAAACAAACTGAGAAGCATGGAAGGGTTTGGGGGGTTTTTTGTCTTCTGTGAATGATGATGTACCTGACATCTGCATGGTAGGAGGGAAGAAAGGAATGGGTTATCAGTAGTTTCACCTCCAAAGTACCGAAGAATGAAAAAAAAGTCAAAATGAAAGCTGTACAGCAGAGGAAGCAAGAGCTTCACAAAAGCAAGATATCTCTCTCTTGCATCACAGACTTGAAAACAGAGAATTTCATGGTTGAAATGCCATCATCAGGGTTGAAAGTGTCGTGTGTAGCTTTTCTTCAGGTAGACAAAAAGCTAATAAGTTTGCGTGCTCCTTACTTCTGTAATATGCACTGATGGAGAGGGGATAATAAGCGTTCTTTACTCAGTTTTTTTCTCCTGTAGTTTCTGAAATCTGAGTTTCCACAGGGTGTTGTGTATGAGTACAGGTAATCGATGCTGCAAACAGCCCAGGCCAGGCTCTGTGTAACAGAGGAACAACTGCCTGGTATGATTTGCCTTTTTAATTATCACTGCAATCATGGATGCTCAGCATTTGTAATGGCAATTGATACAGTCATCAAGGCATAACGAGGAATCATTGAGCAGTGTGAAATCCATCATGTTTATTTAGCCTTTGTTGACCCTTGGAGAAAAAAATCTGTTTTTTAATGAATTATTGTATCCATGAGAGTTAAGGTAAAGCTGGATAAGAGCACATGACTTGTGACATGAGCTGCAGTCGTGTCTCACCCTCTCTGCCAGGGCAGAGCAAGCCCAGTCAGTCACATTTTGGGTATTTTATGAGACACATGTGAACTGAAGGCACTTGGTAGAAGTTTCCACTCTCTGTGTGCCATGGGAATAAACAGAGACTGCTGAGCCTGCTCAGATTTGGGGGCAATTTTCAAACCCAAAGGAAGATCTGTATTCTGCCTGTTCTGCCTATCATCCTTGCAAGGCTGAGCTTCTGCTCTTGCTTTATCTGCACACCTATTAATTATCTGCATCCCACTCCCACCAGCTCTGGGATCTGCCTGTACTTTGAGCAGGACTTGTGGAAGCTGGATGTCTTCTCTCTGTGGAGTCTGCTGAAGCTGCAGCTCAGTCCTGCAGGTTGGTTCTTCTGTTCCTCCCAATGCCACTTGTGTAAAAATCCAGGTGTAAAATCCAGACCAGACCAGGGGTTTTGATGTGGCGTAGGAACCACTGACTTCTCAAGCTTCTGTTAGGAGATTCCGGGCTTCAGGTTCCAAAAATGAAATTATCTCTTTGGGAATTAATACAAGAGTCCTAATGAATCCATGTCTGTGTGTCCTTTCCTGTTTTTCCACTGCCTGAGCCAATTAGCAATAGGGTAGCATGGTGTATTTGCTGTTACTCATGTGAGGCAACCTGTGATGATTTGTTTTTCAGACTTCAACAAGGATATTGTTTTCCTTCAAAGCCATTTCAGGATCTCTTCACAGAGACAAAAATAAAATGAAGGGGTCAATTCCTACAGCAGTTATTTTGTAGTAGCTCTGTTGGATAAAACTGATTACTTACATGGCCAGTGAACTTGCATTGCTTGTTTGACTTGGGTTGAATTGTATGAACTGAAACAAAAACCACATCCAGGCTGCTTTGGAGTGGAAGAATTCTGCTATCAGTTCAATCTGTTTTCCTTGTTGTTGTTTCCATGTAATGAAAAGATAAATATGCAAACATATTTACTTCATTAATTTTAAACAGTGCCAGGAAAAAGGCGCTGTCTAGGGATTGTGGAAAAATATTGTGAAAATTAGCTCTACATATTTTGCTTTCAGTCAACTCTGTTAATTAGGATCAAAGTACTGCAATTTTTAAAAGTTCTCACTGTTCCTTCCCACACATTTTCGTATTTCAAGAAGATGCAGTTAACTGAGTCTGAGACTGTCAGTAAAGCCCATGGGAATGAGGGTTCATGTACTAATAGCTGGGTACCAGCATCCCTGAGGCCTTTGAAAATGTCAGAATTAGCTGTGGAGGGAGGTCAGATTGGGTTTCCTGTCCCTTGGGTGGCCTCTGGGATGGAAATGGGGCAACTGTTTTCCCACCCATCCTCACTGCAGGGTGTTTGTGTGTGGTTTCATCTTCACTCTGATAAGACAAGTGCTATTGAGGGAGCTGCTTTTACAGGTGTGAAACATCTCTTTTTGCCTTGAAATGAGCAATTGAGTGCTTGCAGAAGAAAGGAAAAAACAAGTATTAAACTGAGTTGGTACAAGGTACTGGTAGATTGTGGTTTTCCAAATGAGCTCAATACCAAATGAAGTCCTTTAAGTGGCTGTCTGAAAAGGAAACTGGGGCACAGAAAGGTGATGTCCAGTCTCCCAAATCCTCTGCAGGCCATGGACAGAGCTGCCACACCAGAGCCATCACAAACAGGAGGTGCTCATGCTGTGTTTTATGTGCCTTTCCTCTCAAGCATGAAAACATTTCAATTTTAAGCAGGCACATAGTTATAAAAGGATGTTGAGTCAGCTTAAAAATCTTGCTGAGATAAATAATTTACCTTTATTGGCACTGATAACACTTAAAGTTCTCAATACTATTTTTCCCTGAGTTTCGAGGGGGATTCATGACTGTAATTTATGTTGCTGTGCTGCTTTTTCTCAGTTCAGATGCAAGACTTCTTAGTTTTGTGCTTTGATATATATTGTACTTCCCAGTTATTGTGCATTGAAAGATCACAGCATTTGCCTTTAAAACATTGTTTGAATTTCTCTGGGTTCACTGCTGGATCTCCAGCACTGGCCTGTTAAGAGTTTCAATTTTTAAATGCAAATGGTATGTAACTGTTTATAAATCTGACAAACGCCTGTACGATGGGCATAGATCTGCCCTAATTTAATCACACTGGAGAAGTGGCAGGAGGTTTATTTTGCCCCCTCTGCACAAGTGTCAGCTCTCTTCCCCCTGCTGAGAAGCCCTTGGCACTTTGCTGGTCCATTCTCAGTGAGAGAAACCTTGCCTTGCAGTTCCCAAGGGCTGGGTGAGTAATGGCACACATCAAACACGTTTCCCCAGCCCCAGTGAGTGACAGCAGCACATCAGAATGGGGCATGGGTGAAGGATTGCTGCTGCTTAGCTGTAGGTGCCTTGGAGCAGGAATCAGTCTCATTATTCTTTGTTACTACAGCATCTTCCTGAAAGTGGTCCTGGTGTGTGGCTTGGCTGTGAAACAAGCCCTGCTGCAGGCTCTCCCTGCTCTTGACTCAGTTCTTAGACTGGGGAGTGCAAGGGGCTGCAGGGCTGCAGCAGGGCAGGGACAGAGGCACAGTGCAGACAATGCAAATTCTGCCTTTGCTGACAGGAATTGTCCTCTCTTGCATCTCTTGGAACTTCAGGTTTGTTTGAGCCCAGCTCACAAATGGGTGGCAGCATTGTCCCCTGCCTTTCCTGGGACACTTGGTGATCTAATCTGGCTGGACATGCATAGCAGCTGCCAGCCTTCCTTGTTCTTGCCTCTGACAACTCTCCTGGCTGTGGCTGCTGTACAAAGCACTGTTGTGTCTTGTTTTTTTTGGAGAAGAGGGGTGTGGAGCGTCTAGTGGCTCGACAAGGAGATGGTTTTCTTGCAGAGTGCAATGCTATTCAGTTAACTTTTAAGAAAAATTAAAAATCAATCTATTTCTGCCTAATGGGAGGCTGGTGTGTGGCATTAATCGTTGCAGACTTCTGCAGTCAGGCTGAGATGCATTTGTATTCAGGCAGAGGATTTCTGGGTGCAGGAGGAGATGTGAGGCAGATTCCAGAAGCATTATAAGCAGCAGGCTGTGTGTGCATGCCTCCATCCCATCCCACTCTGCATCCTCCTGGGCCAGAGAGCATGGCCAGGGCTCCCCAGCAGAGGCACAGTCCCAGCTGACAGCATGTGGGAGCCACAGGTCCAAATTTCAGCATTTCGGCTGCTTGATTTTCAGAAAATAACCTCCCTTCCTCTGTGTCCCTTTGTGCTTGTCTGTTTTAAACAAGAGGGAATACTGTTGTTTGGTTCCTGTATATTGAATTCCCGACCCTGTGCTCTATTTAAGGGCTGGCTATTATTGTTATTTCACCAAAGTGCAAACAAAAAAAATGAGCTCTATTTAGTCCTTGATGTTTGGTGGGAGAGCTGGGGGAAATTACCTTTAGGTTGAAACAATAAAAAAAAGAATAAACATATATTGCATTATTTCTAACTAATAAAAATGTGGCTTCTAATCCTCAGCCTGATCTCTCCTGCATTCCAATTAATAAGAATAGCTTCTATCACAGAATATTAATTCAAGACAGAATTTTAAGAGCCAGTTTCAGGCAGGTCATCTGTGTGTCTGCAGTAACACAGGATGGGTGGTAGCCTGAGCCCCCTGTGCTGGACAGTGACCAGTTGGGTTGGGGGGTGTGGGAGCCATTCAGAGCCATGGCAGGGGGAGGGGGGATGGCTGAGGGGCTGGCTGGTGGACAGGTTTGGGTGGGCCAAGGAATTGAGGAGGGGAGCAGTGAGAGGGCTCCCTGATGGATCTGTGCTCTTGTCCTCCCTGCAAAGGCTCTCAAAATCCTGCTGAGGAGGAGACATTCTCCCTGGCTAGTGGAAATTCAGGTGGCTTTCAGCAGTGCAGCTTGGAGGCTGCAGTGTTTATGGGAGGAGAGCTGGCTCTCACCTGGCAAGAGTGAGCCAAACTCCCACTGCTTGTGCTCATGTAGGTCTGAAAGGGCAGAAGATGCTGCAACTGGACCACAAGGCTTTTATTATTTATTATCTACTTTATTATTACTATTACTATACTATTATTATTACTACTACCACTACTACTACTACTAATAATAATAATTTTTGTTGCTGTTTATTGAGGCCTGTGCAGGTGAGTAGTTTGCTGCCAGGCGTCCTCAACTTACAAGAAGCATCATGCCAGTCTAAGATGAGTGGGACTGTGGAGCTGGTCTGACTGGACAGCTCAGCTGGGCAGGCTGTGAGCCTGGGATCTGAACTGTGCTGGTTCAGGTTTAATTCTGGTCTGCTACAGTGCAGCTTTGCAGTTAAAATGAAATAGTTGAAAATGGAATAAATTGCATCAAGTGGGTCCTTTGATGCCAATCAGCTGCATGTGTGAGTCTGGTCAGGTTAGCAGTGTTTCAGGAGGGGTAGATGTGAGGAAAGTGGCATTCCCATGGGTCTGTGGATGGGGGAGCTTCTAGTGTGTGACAAAGTGAGTTGTGGCTGCTGCTTTTTGAATGCTTGTTTTATTCTTCTGTTTATTTTTAAAGAAGACATGAAGATGGAGGAGGATTTGAGGATAGCTTTGTATTTATCCTATATTTGTCATCTCCTGTCTTTCTAAAAATGTCAGGCTTAAATTTTACTGTTTTAGTATTGCAGAAAAAAAAAAATTTATCCCTGATCATTTTGTCTCCCTGGTTTCCCCTAGAGTTTGCATCACCTAGATTTTGTTTCAAATCATCTTTACTTAGGCCAGTAAGGAAATATCAAGGACCAGAATTGCAGCTGTGGTAAATCTTCACAGCTCCCTCAGTGGGGAGCAGCCAGCTGCTGGGCTCTTACTGTGGATGGTGCACTTGCATCCATATCCATGGAGCCAGACATAATTTTCCAGTCCTAGAACACTGACTCAGTGCTGAAAAGTGATGTAAGGCACAGCAAAATACAAACCTCCCTCCACTGCAGACATTTGTAGAAGTTCCCCTGGGATCTCCTGGGCTCCAGGGAATGGTCTCTTGGCTCTGTTCTTTGCTGTCATGCCCTCCTGAACATTTCCACTGTTTCCACCTTCTTCTGTCCAAAATCAGCACTGCTGTGCTTAGCACTCAGCTTTTTCCAAGTTTCAACCCAGCTGCTCATGGTCCATCTCAGCCCAGGTGCTTTTCCCTCCCACATGTCCAAACCTGTGTGGCTGCACTGGCAGCAAAACCTCTTCCCTCCCTGTCCCTCAGTGGCATCACTTTGCACACAAGTATCAATTTCTGCACTGCTGGTGTCAGTTTGCCTTATGTTAAAGGAATGTTAAGCACCACTAACACACTCATACATGTCAGTGGCAGCGAGCACACCTCCAGAGGTGCCTCAGTGAGTGCAATGTGAGCTGCCCTCCAGCTAGGCAGAACAAAAGGTTGTGTGTTAACAATATTAATGGCTGCACGAAACCAGTGCAGATGAAATCAGCCTTACTTTTAATCAGTCTTCAGGGGTTTCATGTGCTGAGGCTATTTGTTTATAGGCCAGGTTGTGCCAGAATCTATTAAGCACGGGGAAAATGATCAGTCCATTTTTTTGCTCATTCCTGATGTGAGAAAAGGAGACACTCCATGGCAGGGAAACAACCTGAAGTGATACTTTGCAGGGCATCTCTTGGTCTGAGTGAGGCTGGGATACAGTGATAAACACCGTGGTGAATCTGTAAAAGATCCTTTTAACATCATTGATTCTACTTACATCTATAAGCATCAAAGCTAAAAGTGTCTGTGGATTCTCTGGGGGAGTCCTCAACCTCTTCAGGGGACTCTGTCTTGCAAGGGCAGGAAAGGGATTGTCAGGTTTAGATAAATACAGCATCTCATAATTTGCTTGTGGGTTGTAGGTTGGTAAGATATAAGTCATTGATCACTTATTTGGGTGAAACACTTCCTTGATTCAATACAAAAAGCACTGTTTCCTTTAATAGAAAGTTGAATTCATTAAGAGGGTTGTTTTCTTTTTGTTATGTGAATATTAGAAGTGTCATTTCCTATAGATCAACTGGAATCTCTTAACTGTGATGCTTTTATGGCATGGGGGGATGTCCTTTAAACATTATTTTTATTACACAAATCCACAGAGAAGTTTAAAAAAGAGAAGTTTGTTATTGTAACACTGTAAGAATTTTCATGCTTCTGCTCTTGCAAAACAAAAATTCACATTGGAATGTACAAGTGTACCAGAGTCCAAGTCAAACTTTTGTCTTGATATTTTTCAAAACTAGACATTTTCCGTATATATATTCAGTATACTTCCATTTATCTGTTAAAAAATGTTGTTCAGATAAACTACAATATGTGCTTCCAGACATTCTATGTAAGAACAAGAGGGAATACCAGAACAGGGAAGGTTGGGTTTTGTTTTGTTTGTTGTTTGGAATTTTTTAAGCTGATAATAGTGCTGCAATTTTATCTGCCTGTGCTCAGTACCAGAGGAACTAATTGAAATTTTAGGCCTGGTTTTATACAGTGCAGATTAAATATCTGTTCCTAAAATCAATGGCCATGAAGAAAGATCAGTGCATAATAATAGTTGATTACAGTTTGCAGATGACTGTGAATATTGCTGTTCAGAATTGTGCCCTCTTCATGTACCTTTGTGTAGCACTCTGAAAAAAGCCAGATTTGCTCTCCAGCACACACACATGTATTCCTTGCTTAGCAGGAGCAAATGTCAATGACCAGCTTAGAGGTGAAACACTGACCTGAGATCTTATGACCTTTTATGATCAGGCTCCTACATTATTCCTTCCTCTCCTGTCTGCCTGAAATAAATAAATATAGCAAAGTAATTGTCAAATTAGAGTCTGAGAGGAGTTGGAAACTAACCAGTTGTGCTTCCAGCCAACTTCAAAGAGTGAGGTTGTTTTTTTCTTTCTTCTGCAACACAGAATCTTGTGGATGTGGGCTCCAACTGTTTCTCTGAAGTTAAATTTTTAGGCTGCTTTAAGATTGCCTCTATGTTTTTCTCCTCCCTTTGTTTCTTTCTATGGAATCTTGGCCAACTGTAGGACTACCTAGGGATCACCAGCATTTCAGCAGGACATTTCAGTGAATGCAAGGCACATGTCACCTGTTCCAAGGTGACACTGCAGCCATCCCTGCTCTCTGGGGATGGTTCAGGGATGCTGAGCATCAGTGCGTTGAGATTCCTGGAGAGAAAGATCTGGGGATATTTTTTTAAAAGCTAAATTGCATTCCCTTAACAAATGATCAAATATTCAGGAAGAAAAATATCTTATAAATCACTTTATCCTGCTTCAAATTATTTTTAAAGAAATACTAAGTTAAATCCTAGCAATATGCTAAGATGTCAGGAATGCTAAGGAATCAAATGTGACAGCAAAGAATGGACTTTCATTTTCACCTATTCAAGGTGATGAATTGGACTTTTTTCCCCCTAATGTTCTACATCCTGCTGCCATTAAGGACAGTGACAAATCCCTATTGAGTATAATGGGGAACTGTTTGGCTTTTTATCAGGGCTAAATTCTAATTAAGCCTGAAAAAATAGGTCTTCAGCCAACTGTACTTTGCCATGCCAGTATCACCTCTGGCCCTCATATCTTTACATTGTGCATATTCAGTCTCCTGTTGCTGCTGGAATTTCACAGGCTTTACCCCATGCTATGGGCACCTGGAGTTGCTCTGAGATGCTGAAAGGGTGTGGAAAGATGAGGATGTTCACACTCCTGAGAGGTGCCAGGATCACCAGGGGGTTGCAGCATCCTTCACCTCTCTCACACATTGATTTTGCTCATATGTGGGAATTCCTTCCTTTCCCCTCCTTGGGACTAAAGCCATCCCCCCACTGCCCTGCCTGGGTGTTCCTCTCCCTTCCCTGCCCTGGCTGCTTGCACACACATCCACAGCATCTGGAATTTGCTGGCAGGATGGACAGCCCTTCCCTGCACCCTGGATCCCTGTGGCATGAGGGACAGTGCTGTGCCAGGCTTATTAAAGTCTGCAGTGCAATCCTGGAGTGACTTCAATCCCGCCTCCTGCTTCCTCTCACCTCTCAGGCAAGAGAGGTAATGAGTGAGCAGAGATGAGCAGAGGGGAGTACCAAACCTTTGTGTTCAGACAGGTGCAAATTAAAGATAACAATGCATTGTGAGGCTGGAAATTGCAGGCGGAAGAACAGCGTTGCCTTTCCCGACTGTCAAAGGCTCTGCTCACTCCCTGCTCATCCAGGTCATGGATTTTTTGATTCAGTTCTTCCCCTGACTTTGGAATTAATTTATAACCTGTTCCAAGAGCTTTCCACGCTTCAGTCTTACCTTTGTTGAGATGTTTCTTACTTCCTACAGTCTAATTTGGATGGTGGTCCTGATTAAAGTATCGTTTGCTTTTGGGTGTTGCCAGCCTTACAACATTAGGAAGGTGGGAATGGCATAGGAAGCATGAGGTTTGTTTCTTTATTATTCTTTTTCCTTCCGCTGCCTTTTATTATCTTTTCTCTTTTCTTAAGCCTCTGAGGAATTTCAGGAGTGAGCTCAAACTTCTCTTTCAGAGCCATAAAGTTCCTTTCTCGTTTCAGAAAAGGAAGAAGGTTTTATGGAGTTTTGTGTTTGTGGTTTGTGTGTGGTGGCTCCAGGAACCAGGATTTTAACCCAAGTACACAGCTGGGTGATGTGATGCCACAGTGTGTTTCTATTAACCCATTTTTGGATAAACCTGCTTTCATTCAAGCATCAAATACCTTATCAGTGTTTACCTTTGTTTCATGTGGATGGCTTACACTAACTTCTAGTTAAGTGCAAATGCTGACACGAAGTAGGCAGCCATCAGGGATCAGCCAGATTGTTTGGAGAACTCTTCCAATTAACTGTGTTACTTTGCAAAGAGAGAGTTTGGATAACCAGCAGAAGCTGCATTTTATAGGCTATATATATATGTGTGTGTGTGTGTTTATTTATAGCTCCATATGCACATTGCTTCCTGTGTCAGAGGGGACAAAGAAGGACACTGTTAGTCCTGAGATATACTGGAGTGCAGGGGGAGAGAAAAGGGCTTAGTTCTTCTCTCCTTTGTGCAATGACAGAAAAATGGAATGACTTTCATAAATGTTTCTTCTTCACGCTTGACCCTGTGTGTCCCACTCATGAGTGTCTTTAAGGGGAACATGTGTCCAGTGTGGTGCTGTGTCTGCCAGCTTTGCTCCCCATCCCAAGGATGGCACAGCGTGTGCTTTATTTCAGTGTGTGTATATGTATGGTTATCCCTAGATTAATATTTTTAAATGGTTTATGATGGGGAAAGGAGGAGAAACAAAGGGCTTATCACATTTTCTTCTTTAAAACAACATAATGGAAATCAGTGGCTTTGTACAGATCAAGGATGCACTAACTGTGGTCAGCCTCACTCTCCAGGAATGTCTCGGGTTTTATCCACGATCTCTGTCTGATGCTTTGTGCTTATTAGAAGTCTGAATGGCACTTCATTTCAGAGTGACACTTCATTTTCCGAACTGAGTTGATTAGGAAGATATTACCCATCCTCAAATCTTTGCGTTCAACATTCAGTTTATTTTTTTCCCCCTCCTTGGTTGAGAGGGGGACAAAAAAAGGAAAGGGGTGGGGAGGGGGGGAAGGAAGAGGGAGAGGGAAGGAAAAAGAAAGCTTTTCCCTTTAAAATAAAGGCTTTCTTAGGCTTAGCGTTTTTGCCTTTCTGGGCGAAGCAGAGGTGCAGGGGATGGCTGTCAGCATCATGTGGTGGTGCTGTGTTTATCCAGGGCCATGTGGAGGTGGGCGGGTGCCTCGCCGGGGACAGGGGACACAGGAGCCGGGCTCCTGCAGCAGCCACGCTGTGAATAGCCCACATTGACTGAACTGTCTAACCGGACTAATTTGCTGTGCCTGTGGGCTTGATAAAAGAAGCAGCTGCTGGAAAGGGCTCGCTCAGATGCATGTAGATGAGGCTGTGGACTGCCAGAAGGATCCAAGCAGATTTTTTTTTTTTTTTTTCGCCTTCCTTGCTGCATTTCTGCTAGGATCCCTACCTCCGGCTGCCGCGGAGTTGCATTGACCAGGTAAAACTATTTTTTGGTGGTGGTGTTTTGGTGCCAGCCCGGGATGCAGAGCGGGATGCAGAGCGGGATGCAGGGGTGGCAGAGCAGCTCCCTCCGGAGCAGACACACATTTCCACTGCTCCCTAAGAGCTGCCAGGCTCTGAAAATCCTGCAGCCATGTTACACAGCCACAGTTATTTCCCTTTCTCCCCTTCTCCTCCCCGTTTAATTTTGCTGCGGATGAGGCTAAGTCTGGTTTTTTCTCGTTTGCATCTGTCGATGCACCAGCCAGCCATGTTTTTCATATGATTATGTGCTGTGCGGCTCTTGTGGGGATGCAGGGATGTTCTGTCCTTTTGGAGTCAAGCCCTTTACGTCTCCTCCTGGGAGACAAACAAAAAAAAAAAAAAAAAAAAAAAAAAAAAAAAAAAAAAAAAGGGAAAATATCTGTAGCATGCTGCGTGGATTTCTGTGAGCGATGGGGATGCGAGTTAGAGGGTTTGGAAGCAGGGGGGAAGATGAGAGATGAAGGCTCCCCACATCCCCTCACCCACCAAATTTGATTCTTTGTATTAAAATAGATGTTGTCCCATATCATCCCTCCCCCCTATTCCCCCCCCACCCCCATTCCCTATCCCCCTCCCACATTCGCATCTATTTTTTAGTCTTGATTAAATAAAGCTATGGCTCAGCTGGAGAAAATGAAGAAGGAAAAAGGGATGAAAAGGATGGCCTTTTGTGTGGAGATCTTTTGTGCGGCTCACCCGCCCCCCTCCAGCTTCCCGGGGTAGTACCAGCAGCCTTTGGTTTAACTGGCTGCTGCCTGCAAAAACAGCTTGGCAGAATTTGGGGAAGGGGAGAGGGGGGGAGCTCCATGTGTCTGCCTGCAGCAGACAGTGAGAGAGATGTTAAATGGGATTGAGAATCTGCAGACTGGAAAATGCTGCACAATTTAACGGGAAGGGTATTACCTGCAGGGATTAACCCTATTTACTGACAGTCTCTTCTCTTTCTGCTTCTTCACTTCACACTTGCTGTGTAATAGCTGCTGCGTTCCTGCAGCCAGAGCCTGGGTGCTTTGGAGCACAGCACTGATTTTACCTGACACATTCAAGAAATGCCTGTTCCATTTTTCCTCGAAGGAAGGTGTTGTCCCTCCCTGCTAATCAGCAGGTTGCACCTTAGGAACTTCTGTGAATGAGTTTAGAATTCACTCACTGTGAATATTTCCCCACTTGAAGTGCTTCTGCCCCAAATGTGTCTGTGTGCAGTTCTTGTAGGCATTGCCACTTTTGGGGTCACAGCTGGTTTGCTGTGCTGGGGTTGATGGCTCCTGTGTTGTGGGAGCTGCTGGGTCTCTGAGAGAGCCTGAAATTCCCTTTGCTTGAGGAAGTGCTGTTTTATTCCCACAAATACATGCAGGTTGTGATCCTGGCTAAATGGGGGTGATTTTAAGCTGTTGGCTGCCTGCACTGGAGGGTGGAGCATCTCTTTTATACCAGCCCTCAGTTTCAGGCTCTGCTGCTTTACAGACTTAGGGAGCACAGTACCTGGAGCACTCTCACCCACTGGAGACCAGAGCATTTAGTTCAGGGTGTTGTTCTTGTGTTGCTCTGCTTTCCCTGAGTCCCAATCCATGCAAACTCATACCTGAATACATAAATTTGGCTTCACAGCCTGAGGGCTGTTGTCCCTCAAAGCAAGAACCGAGCATGCTGCAAATTGCAATGTGCCTATGTGAATCTAAAACCTTCTTTTCTCTTTATCATCGTAAAAACTAAAATTAGGCTTGCAACAATGTAGCTTTGGATATACATCATTCATCCCTGTTGTAATATAGGGGTGTCATTGTGCAAATATTTCCCAGGATTTCAGAAAGGGTGGAGTGGGTCCAGGCCATTCCTGGAGGAATCTAAACCCTAACCCAGCAGCCTGAGCTTTGTTGTTCAGGATGTCTCTGCCTGATTAATCCCTTTTCTTGTGGGATATGGGCTGAGCAGAGATTGGCTATTGTCAATGTGAATTATGGAGTGGATGAGCATGTCATCTGTTGCTTTTAGTGGTATGCACTCTAAAATACCCATGCAGGCAGTTAAAATAAGCTGAAAGGAATCGGAGGGAATGAAAATAGTAAAAATTGTGAAACTTCAGGTTGTCTGTGGACTGTCTCATCAGAGGGGGATGCTTTGTGGGGATTCAGATGCTTCTGCTAGGATCAGCACATGAAAACATAAGTCTGACTCAGTTATCAGTAGGGTCAAAAAAAAAATCAACTATCAATTTAAAAACAACAGCAGCAACCAATCGTTGGGTAGAAAGGCATTTTTCATTTTCCAATTTCAGGGTAAATTTCTCACTGTGATTTTTATCTGCTTTTTGTTTGCATTTGTTTTTCTCCCAGATGAAAGCAGGTGAACATAGAAATGAAACAATGATATGAACTGCACATAGAATATTGCAAACCAAAAGTGTAGAATACAAAATTATTAAAAATGAAAAAGAAAAAACCTCTTTTCTATTGTCATCTGCCTTGCAGACATAATTAAAGCTAGGACCAGTTTTCAGACAGAACAGTGATTTTCAGATTGACAGTGTCATTTTTAAGCCCTTGTTGGTTTCCTTGCCAGTGACTGGTGTCTGGGTGGATACATGATTGGAAATCCACTTTGCAATATGAGGTGCTGTGTTTCAGCTGTCCCTTCACAGTGTATTTCAAATTCTGTTCTTCATGTGTCTCCTGGCATTTTGTAGGATGATGTGATTCTTAGGTGTCAATTAAAAAAAAAAAAAAAAAAAAAAGGGAAAGAAAAAGCTTTTCAAAATTTTGGATAGTAATAAGTAGATAAAAAAACAAACAAACCCTCCATGCAACTACCTAAAAGAGTTTCACCCATGATGATGATCTGCTGTATAGGTTGTCACTCTGCTTAAATTCCACAGCAGAACTGTGACACCATCTGTTCCCTTTCACTGTGTGCAAAAAATGGTTTCCTTTCATTAGCATTAAGCTGCATAAAGAGACTGGGGATCTAGAAATAACCCAGTCTTTCCCTGACACATACCTTCTGATGACAGAGTTCATTGCAAACATCACTCTTATTCCTAAGAGAATGGGAGGGTTTCAGTTATATTCTATTAAAGATCTTTGAAAAGCAGGGAAATAAAAGAAAAAATCACCCCATCCATATATTGCAGTGAAACCAGAAAGCTTTCTGAGATGTGTTAAGATGATGTTGATTCAGAACAGCTGTCTTTACTATTGCATCCCCTGAAGGCAGTAGAGCTGCAGTCTGCCAGTGTTGGTGGTATCTGGATGCTTTGGGCCTCTGGGATGCAGTGATTTCCTGAGCATGGGTCAAACCCCACTGTGCCTGTCCTCAGAATGAGATTTTATCTTACAGTAGTCCTCTCTTCACTAAAAATTCAGATCAGAGACCTCTGCAAAGTCTTAGTAAGGTCCTCAGATGTAGAATTGTTCTGAATGTTATGCATTTTGCTTTCATGATCGCTTTTTATTGACCACACTGTGTTTTAATGTTATTTTTAACGCCAGTGCAGTGCCCTGATGGTGACACAGAGATGTGTTTTCAGCACTGCCCTGTTGCAGGCTCATCCTCTGGCTACCAGGATAACCTGGTAGATAAATGCTAGGCAGAAGAAATCAACATCATTGTTCTCTGAAATGCTATCTATATGTAAATCTGTGGTGCCATTTATTCCCCTTTAGAAGTTGCAAAGCACTTTCAATTCCTGTTTAGTGGCTGCTCCCTCTGAATTACATGAAGCAGTGAGAGAGGTCAGCCAATGCTGTCCTGTGGGAGTGAAACCTCTTTTTTGTTGTTGTTCCACTAAGCTGTTGCAAATAACATTGGAGATGCAGCAAACACACAGCAAAACAAGCCACCAGAATTACACTGCATACCCAGTGGATCTCAGCATAAAATATTAATCAGGCACTGCAGATCTCAGTTGTCATCTCCTCGTACGGAGCAAGGCACAGAGCCCCACTCCACCCCTTCCTCCCAGAGGGCCCAGAATTAAAACATTGGTTAGCTGTGATTAATAAAGACACCTGACTGAGCCCTTGTTGTCAGGGAAGAGTCTCTCAGCATTTTGCATCAGATTTAAGGATCAGACTTCAGAGCTTGATAAGCACAAGCCTAAGCTGAAGGGAGTGTAACATACTTGGTTTAAGCTTATGCCAACTGGTGAAATTCAGTTCCCTTGGATGTGACAGTGTTTGTCCTGACTTAAGAAATGGTTTTGCCCAATTATCTTTTAGCGACTCCTATTTCCTTTAAACCCCATTAGTTCTTCCCAATTCTCTTTTTCAGCAGTGAAAAAAGCACTGTTGCTCAGGTGCATTTAGCTTCAGCTCTGGTGACATCTTCCATTCCAAACCAATTTATAACCACCACAGATCCTTCTCTCCAAGCTGACATGCTGAAGTGAATGAGTTATCAAGGTGTAGGGACTTTGCTTGTCATGCAGTCACAGGGAAGAGCTTCTAAAAGAAGATATACTCCTGGATTTTGTGTTGTCTGAGCAGATGGTAATTTCTTCTTCACCCATCTAATGAGGGCCTGTTAGTTCCTGGTCAAAAGAGCAGCATGTCCTCAACATAAAGCATGCTTTGGTTGGTGAGTTTATGCTTTTTAAAGAGACTTAGGTCTGTGGGATGCTGTTGTGCACGACCTGTGTTCTTACAGATGGAGCTGGCATGAGCTCTTCTCCACCAGAGCCTTCTCTCCACCCAAGCAGCAATTTGCATTAAATGTGTCAGAGCTGAATACATTCTAAATTTCTCTCCTGTTGCAAAATAAAAGGTCTGATTTTTACTATTCAGATTAATTGGAGAGAATTTGACTACAGCAATATGATGGCAATGGTAAAAGAGCAGGCAGGTCCTTGTAACTGACTACACTGTGAAAGTCCTGAGAGCAAAATGAATCCTGTGCAAAGAAGTTCTGATTTGGGGAAATCCCCAGGAATAGCTCCTCTGAATTCTTGCTTCAAGTCACAGTTCTTAAGACGGCCTACAAAAATAAGGAATCTAGTTTGTAGCAGCAATTTGTGATCCAGTATAAGGAACTGATTTGAGATAGAGAAGGAGGAGGGAGGACGTGTTGGGATTCAAGATGCTGAGCTGCCAATTTTGCTCACCATGACACAAAGTTAACACCCATCCTTCAGCAGCCTGTCCTGGTGCAGTATTCCCTGAGTGGAGTCCTGAGGACAGCTGAGCTTTCTGGCCAAGTGTGGGAGTGAGCTGCATCCTGCCTCACCAGTGATGGGTGGTACCCAGCATCCAGTCCAGCCAGTGGGAGAAAAACAGTGGAGAGCACCAGGAGGCTTGAGAAGGGTAAAACCATGATGCTGAAATGTCCTGAATATTCCTCAGTTATGCTCAGAAAAGAACCAGATCTTCCCCTCATTGTGTGTTGTTGCATCTTGCAGATGTATTGAAAATCTGTGTTAGAGCTGAGAGCAATTAACACATTTCCTGAGGACTCATGGAGATACTAAACTTGCACATGATCTACCACAGATCTGCCTTAATAGATCTTGTGATTTTATACCTGTGATTTAAAATGGCTTTACTGACACAGCCATAGTCAAGGGTTGGTGTTCTGGTTGTGTGGAGAGGGTTCATGGTGCCAGTGCAGGCTTACACCCCTGATTTAAGGAATTTGCTGGGATGTTGTGAATCTTCCCATTGCAATGGATACAATTTTTGATCCAATTTCAGACTGGCAGTTTTCACCTGGAAAAATGTGTTTTGGCTTCTCCTTATGGAGATGCCTTCAGAAAAAAATAATCATAGGTAATGAATACAGTTGAACGGGAAACAATTTTCTTTTCCACTAAGTATTTTAAGGAGCAAGAACATTTTTATAATGGATTTTTTGTTGAACAAAGATGAAACACAAATTTAAAAAAAAAACATGATTGCAGCCAAAAGACATGCAGGAGAGAGTATGAGAGAAGTGTTCTTTAATAAACTGGATTGGAGCATGAAGTTTTCCATGCTCCTGGGGATTGGAAAGCACAGGAGACCTGGTGAATACTGAAAGGAGAGGGACTGGGTGAACATCTGCAGGAGGAGGGAAACAGCAGGTAAGAGGATTTCTTGGAGAAGAGGAGAAGGTGGAGATGAAAAGCAATTGAGCAACTTTTCTGATCTGGGGAATGTTTTTCAGATAGTGTGGCATGGAGGAGGAACAAAGATAGTAGATTTTTTGGAAGAAGGCTCTCAGTCTCAATCTTTAGAGATTTGAAATTGATTTGAGATTGAAATTATGTGATCTGAACATATCAGTGACTTTTCTCTGGAATTAGAGTTCCTGATAACTCTTGGATGCTGTGCATGTGCTAAGACCTCATTCAAAACATTCAAGCATAGATTTTAGTACTCTGCTGGATTGGGGCCACCATGATAAATAAAAATGTTAATGATTTTCCAGGCTCATACTTAAAATTCAGTGGTGGAAGTTTGCAAACGGATTGTGCAGATTGCCAAATTAGGTCCAATTACTCAAATTTAGATGAGCTTAGCATAAAACATACAAATGTGTTCAATGCAGTATTCTGCTTAGGTCTGTGATTTCATTTCACCAGGCTTATATTTGCATGAGTTCATTAAAATTGGTTCCATTTCTTTTTTCCCTTAGCATCACTTTGAAAAAGTGGTATTTAAGCTGGGAAAAAATAGTAAAGAACAGACTTGTAATTATAAAATGAAGCTAACTGGAGTCATGCAGCACTGCTGTGCTTCATTCTGTCAAAGGGGGAACTGGAGAGCTCATTACTGAGCCCAAAGTTCAAACTGACCACTCTTTATCAAAGGTTCCTGGTGTATAAGTCAATTAATTGCAACCTTCTACTCCATGGTTACCCACTCTCTGAAAAAAAAAAATCCACTTCAGCAAGACTGCTCTTGGTTTGTATTCTAATTAATATTTATTTTTCTTATTAAAAATAAGAATCTGGACAAGGAAGCACTGCTCCTCTTCTGTTTGTTAATCCTTTAAAAAAAAAAAAAAAAAAAAAAAAAAGACTAAATCTCCAGACAGACTAAAGGCTTTAATGAGGTTGTTACCTCTCTCTAAAGCCACATGACCCTTTCAAAAGGTGATGGCCTGGCATCTCCTGGAACATGGAGGCATGTCTACTTGTCTGTATTAATGGCTTCATTTATTGTTGTATAAGGTCAAAACAATATTTATGTTTATTTAGAAGTACCACTTAGTGCTCCAGTAAGTTATGGTTTGTTATCTGGAAGTTATTTCATCTAGTTCACAGTCCAGATGTGAGAAAGAGCACTTACTCTGCATGCAAAACCACTTTTTCAAAGAGATCTGTAATACAGCTCTACACCCCCCATATGTATGTCTGTATTGGCATAAGAATGAATTATCCATGCTGTGAGTCTGAACACTTTTAAATAGCACTTTAAACAATAATCTCCAGCAGTCTCAAAGAAGCCCTAATGTTTAATAAATTGGTAATGAGCTGCTTAAAACGTGTATTATGTGTCATAACAGCAACTTTGCTATTGAGGTTGCAAACTGTTTTTCTACTGCAAGTGGGTTCTGACTGTCTGCTCTCCCTCAGCCTTCTCCAAAGAATGGGTTCCAACTAGCAATTACTTGTGGGTGATGGGAAGGGGCTGCTCCATCTCCCAATCCCTGTCTGCTGAGGGTGGCTGCACAAGGTGTTTCCTCTCATCCTCCTGGTTTGTCAAGATGCAGTGATTTTGCTTTTGAAAAAGTCTTCTGGCTCTTGGATAAAATGGAGTATGTCAGAAATTGTTTTGTATGGGAGAAAAAATATTGTTTGGTTGGCTGCCATGCAGGTGTTTTCAGAACAGTGGGATTGCTTGCAGGATGTAAAAATTCATGAGACAAATCCTCTCTGACCTCATAAACTATGCAAACCTTAGTTACTGCTGGGTGTGGCAGCTTAAATACCTTACTGTGTTCATAAAATCAGCCATGAAAATAGAATCCAACCTCTGGAGAGTCCAGAGTGCCCTATTTCCCCACAGCTTCCCAGCACAGCACTGCTAATGACTCTTGCCAGTGCAGCCCCTTTCAGTGTCAGTGCTCCTGTGCCACGCACTTCTCCCCCTGCAAGAGGGAACAGTAGCTCCATTATTTGTGCAATGATTCCTGGTGAATGCTAACACTGCAGTCACTTCCTCTGAGTGCCCTGCTGCTGCCAGTGTGAGTTTTTTGCCATGGGAGGTGTGAGTTTGTGGGGAATGCAGTTGTATTTTACTTTTCCATGCTGGGCAGGTTCTCAGTTGCTTCCTCTGTGAAAGCTTTTGCTTATTCATTGATTTGTTTTTCTGCTGTATCTTGGGATAAAACCCCCTAGAAAATACAGGCCTCCAAGTGATAATTGTGTGTTGTTTTGAGGCTAACCTCAGTGGCTGGGCTGTGAAGCAGAGGTTTGTAAATAAAGGCTGCACTTACCCTTGGGTACCAGTTTGGGTGAATATTTCAGCATTTTCACTCTGTCTGTCACTTCCCACCACACACTGATTGTATCAGTCTGCAGTTGCCTCATCTGAAAAAAACTATATTGCTAGTTTTTATGTGCCTGCCAGGACTGCAGGTGGACTTCATGGGACAAGCAAGTTTTTATGTGCCCTGCCTGGCCCCACTGCCCCAGCGCTCAGAGCTGTGATGTATTTGAGTTCAGTGGGAGCCAGGGTGTGTGACACCTCTGAAAAATGGGGTTTATGTCAAATAGAATGTTCCAAGCACTTTATAAAAATGAAGTCTTTGGGCTTTCTCATTTAAAACAAGACACTAAACTGAGGCACAGGAGGGAAAGCCAAACCAAGAAGCAGCTGCAAAACTCTGATGCCTTTCAATGCTCAGACTGAGCCTGCTCTAGTGCCCTGCTGAAGAAGCAGGGAGGACAGTAAAGGAAACCAAATAAAACAGTCACTAGGAAGAGCATTTAATCTGGACTCTTCCAATTAGACATGCTTTAAGGCTTCTCTTTGCCTTTGGAGCTCAGAAGGGGTGCCCATCTGGTTTGGCCAAAATTCACGTGATGGAGAGCAAAACCTGAGAACCAGGTTTTGTTGTGATGGAGGTGTGGGGGGAGATATGGTCCAGATAGGATGATATCTTCTGGGTGTCAACTCCCTCACAGGGAAATACAGGATGTTTCTTCTGTGGGACTGGCTTGCTGTATGTGTCACCCTACCTTGTGTCATTGTATTTTGTGCTATTCCTCCAAGAGAAAGCTCTGAGTGATGTGAATGTATTAACTTAGGAATCTCTCTCTTGTGTCTTCTACCTTGAGATTTAGCAAGCATTACCTAAATTTGGATTGTCAGGTCTTGAAATATTTCTTGTTTAAGTGAGATGCATCAGGGCCATCTGTATTTCCTCCAAATTTATGCAGAAGTAATGCTACAAGTCCCAGCATTTCTAGAGAGAGAACTCAGGGCCATCAGTGTTGGGCACTTGGGCACATTACAGGTTGGCCTGATTCAATTCAACTTAGGAAATAAAAGACTGAGTTCTCTTAAGTTTGTTAAGAAACCAAGTTAAATGTTTACATAAATACTCAGTCTGTGAAGCTCTTGGAGTGTGGCTTAATGGGCAAAGCACAGTAGTTCAGGGATGTAGGTGGTGGTTGCAGATGTGTGTTTCTGACCTTCTTCTGTAACCTTGGGAAGCTTTTCCTTTTCTGTAAAATAGGGATAGCAATGCATCTCTGCTTCAGCAAAGTGCCATTAAGCAACCTGATGAAGTGCTACATACAACCAGCCCAGGATAAGAGCCTTTATCTGCTGCCTCAGTTATTCCAGTTCTAAGGCTGGCTGCTGGGGGAATAAATAGAACCTGTTCCTCTGTATTACATGAGTGCCCAAGTTCATGTCTGCTCTATATTTAAACATGCAGTTATGTGTTTTAAGACATACTTCTTTATAAGTTTTGTTATTAAACACATGTGCCTTTCATAGCATCATTGGGATTATTCAAACCAAAGTTTGAATGCTGGATGCAGAAAGGGGAGAACAAGAAAACCTTTTAACCTGCATGTTATTAGAAATCCATTTCAGATGATCCCCATGGAAATGTTACTGATAGTTTTGTTTCTGAAAGTAGGCAGTAATTAGTCATGATTTTTCTAGAAAGGAAATGCTATGAACTGTGCAAAACCTAATGAAGGAGAAGTGGCTGATTTATTGTAAACAGTTATAGCTTTCTGATGTTGCCTGGATTTTATGTTAATCTTGTTGTGTATCGGGAATAATTGAGAAAGATGGAGGATTGAGTAGCTTTTGTAGTCCATAAATTATTGCCTAGTGAGTGTAGGTTATAGTCTTGATCAACTTCAGCATCAATTTCTTGTATAACTTTTCCAGAATTTTAACCACTTTAATATACCAAGTTATAATAGAGTTCAGAATAGAGTTGTGTCCTATAGAAGATTGCTTCAAGGAGGGATTCCTTTAAACCTGACAAAGAGAGGACAGGAGGAAGTGAAACATTAAAGAAAACCCAGTCTATGTGAAGTGTGAATTCTCTCATTTGAATTCTGAGCATATGTTTCTTTGGATATAAAGACACACAATGGCAACAGCACTAGCTGTATTTCCTGCTATTGCAGAAACTGGGAATGCCACATAAGACCTTCCATGCTGGGAATGATCAAAAGCCTCCCCCAGGTTTTTGGCTCATCCTTTGGTCTTAAAATGCCTTTTGAAGGCAACATATGTGGAAGGAGTAAGAGCAGGGGACAAGGTGCCAAGGTTTCTGCTGCAATGCCCGGGTGCCAGTGAATTCCAGGAGCAGCTGGGTGCAGTGGGAGGTGAGCACCCTTGGGCATCCTTTGAGGTGAATCCAAAGCCCTGCCTTTGCTGCAGGATTGTCACCAGCCCCTTTTTTTTTTTCCCTCCCAGCCTTTACAGGGGCAAATGAGCAGTGAATTATTCATAATCCATAGGTTATCTCTCCACAGTGACTCCTGATCAGAAAGAAGCTCCATGTAGCTCCTAAATAGCTGTTTTATGAGAGTTCTGCTGCAGTCTTTTAGGGGGAGCACAGCAGAATGTATTGAGGTTAAACCTGTGGTTGCAACATCTTTCTTTATTAACAGGAATTAACTCATAAAAAAGGGACTTTAAAGGTGCATTATGTAAATCAATCCTAGATTTCAGAAAAGGCTTTTCTTTGTTAAATATTATTTTGAACTGTAAAATATGTGATTTGTGTAGAAAGTATGTGGTCATGATAACTGAGATACACCTATTATATATACTTGAATTCACCATCTCAGCTAAAATTTGAGCTTGTGACGATTTCTGCTTAAAGAGAGAAAAAAAAATTCCATGTCCAGCAAAAGAAAGTTGTTCTTTTCTGCTACCCAGAAATTAATCTTCCACATGACATATTTCTAATATCACCCAGGTAGGTGGGAAATCATCCTTTTTGCTTACAAAATTTAATGTGTCAGAGCTGAGGACAGGATGGGTGTGGATTTATGCAGCACTGAGCACAGCTCTTCTAGATGCCAGGATGCTGGGTGCTTAAAAGGGTTTCCTAGAGAGCTCAAAAAACAAGAGCTTTATGGTACTGAAGCATGGAAATTTTTACATATTCTGTGAGAGGTCCACCTTTAGACTTGAGAGAGATCTATGCAGTCAGGCTTGGAAGCTGTCACACTTAAAAGCTGTCTCTTTTTATCTTTTTCTTTTTTTTTTTTTTTTTTTTTTGTGTTTGATTATTTCCTACTGGGTTCCTATATTGATGTAAAAACATGTTCTGTCACAGTGCATATATTTTTATTAAACCAGAGTCCCTCTAATTTTTCTGTGCACCAGTGCAGAAGGAGGAGAAGCTGCAGAGGCTGCTGCTGGGAATGGTGTGTGTGCAGATGGGCAGTGGTGGATAAAGGTTCTGTGTGTCTGCAACAGCTGAGGAGCCCCACTGATCTTGGTTCTAGCATGGCTTAAACTTAAAGCTAAAGAAGACAGCCTGTGCACAGCAGATTTAAAGCTCTCACATTGTTTTTGTTATTAGTGTAGTTTGGGGAGGCCTGAGAAGGGCACAGAGCTGTGCTGGGCATGCAGACACCCAGCACAAAATCAATTTGCAAGATTGCCAGCAAGATATGGTGCAAACTGATGTGGGCAGGAAGGGACTCTGTGAAACAGCCTGTGGGACAGTAGCTGGTGGTCCTGGCACCTTGGCAAGCCAGGAGGGACCTTGGCTTTGGACCATGATGGACAAAGAAGGCTGGAAAGCACAGTGTAGCATGGGTGGCTGCTCACCCCTCTGCCCAGCTGTGCTCCTGTGAGCAGAGGAGCAGGATGGGTGGAATGAGAGTCAGTGGATATTCTACAACATAAAATAGCAACGTGTAAGAGACAAGGGTGTGTGTTGGCTTAGGGAGGTCTCATGTTAACTAATTAGAGAAATTTAAAGATCTCTCTTTTTAGAAAAGAGATTCCACTTTGACTTTCTCAATGGATTCTCTTTGATTTTCCCAGTTGCCATGATCCACACCTGGGCTGATTTTTACTGTGAGGGTGCAGAGGTGCTGGAACAGGTCACCCAGGGGGACTGTGGGTTTCCCAGTCCTATCAGTGTTCAAAGCTGGATTGGTAATGCCTTCAGCAGCCTGGTCTAGTGGGAAGTGTCTAGGTGATCTTTAAGGTCTATTCCAACCCCTTAAGATTTTATTATCCTAATGATTGTCACTTGGGCTCTCAGTGAGCTTACCACAACTCTCTTGTAAATTCAGAAGCAGAAGAAGCAAAGGGAGAAAGAGATTTTTTTTGCCATAGCTCCTCTTTTTCATTCCTTCTGCTAGAGGGAAGTTTGGATTTTCTCCACCTTTCACCCTTGGCACTCTTCCATGTTGTTTCTAATTTCAAAGCAACATGGTGCTTTTCCCTCAGCTGGAAGAGTTGGCACATAGATCTTTTGTGCAACTGGGACAATAAACTGCTGTATTAATCACTTCACACAAGGTAATAAACAATAGCAGAACTGTTGCTTTTACCTCTAAGGTTTCTACTAAAATAATCCAACTTCCTGAAGGCCTTAGAAGTGGGATGATAAAACTGGATTTAAGTCTGTGTCTTTCTGAGTGTCTTCTGCCTGATCTTGCACCATGTGAGATACCAAAAATCGAATTGGCAGTGTAATTACTAAAATGTGTTCTTATGTGGAAGCAGGATTGTAGACAAACTTGGTGTGTCATGTACCTGGTAAATTCTTGTTTAGATGTGGGGAAAAGAGCAGTCCCTGGCATCCTGAGCCATATGGCTTTCTGTGAGGTGTTGCTAGGTGCAAGCTGCCTTTCTTCTCTGGCAAGATTAAAAGGAAAAACGAGCTAGGATTGCCCTTTGGGGATGGTTATAGATAGGATGTGAGAAGCCCTTCAAAATTCCTCTTCTCAACATTGCTTGTTTTGCCAACAGTACAAAGCACTGAGCACACACCACAGCAGATAAAGGGAATTTGGAAATCACAGGCCCAGGCCAGTTTGTCAAAGCCATGGGTTTTGATCTTTTGAGGTTGACACTGTTTTACTGTCCCTACCCACACTTGTAAACACCAGTCTGGGAAAGCAGAGCAGGAAAAAGGATTTCAGAGACTCCACATAAAGGTTGCAGGCTGGGGGGCTCCCCAGTGTGCCCAAGAAAGATGTTTCATTCTTTTTTACTTTCTCTTCTGAGGGATGGGAGACCCATGTAAAGTCTTTGTCAAGATGTTACAATTGGAAGCAAACAGTCAGGTGAGCTGCAGAAAGTGAGAGTGTGAATGCATTTAGCCCAAGGCAAACAAGGAGGAATAAGTTTTTCTCCTTTATTTCACCATATTTAATTGCATAGTTGGTTTAAAGGGAACTTTGCAGTGAGGTGCTGCAGCACAGTGCTAAATGGTGGTAGCTGAATTTAACCACTTGAAAATCTCAGAAAAACTCACATTTTATAGTTTAATTTTCGAAAGGAATGAATGTTTCTTGCTGGGATTAAATACACTTAAAACAAATGGCAGAACAAAGCAATTTTTCAGGTTAACAGTTAACATTAGTGGCAATATTTCTGTTCAGGCCTGTCTTGCAAGCAGGGCTCAAAGCAGGAGTGCCTGGAAAGCAGAAAACCACAGCATTTAAAGTGGAGAAGGATGGAGCTTTTCCCTCCTGGGACATGGTGCCCATCAACTCAACAGCTGTTCTGCTCTGCAAGGACACTGCCAAGGTTGTTAGTGTCTGCACATTGAGTGTCTTGCTGATGATATTTTGTGGAATATTTAATTTCTAGGTGAAGGAAGAAGGAGTGAATAAATTGCTTTATCCCTTTATCTTTATGAAGTGTAGTCATTTTAATCCCAGTTTGGGATTGGCTTCCATATTTTTTAATTACAAAATTAAAATATTCTAATGATTATACTCTGCTCAGGAGCAGTGACAATCTCAAATGTTTTTTAAAAAAAAAAGGAAGAAAAAAGCCCATATGCTAAGTTTCAATGTGGGTCATGTACACATGAAGTCAATTATAATATGTTCAAAAACAAGGTCACTTCAGTATTTCAATATTTCAGGGTGTTTCTGCAGGATTTCTGTGGTCTGGTGTGACTGCAAGTTCCCAGATGCAGCAATGTTGCTACAATGAGGGAGAGAAAATGCCAGAGCTTCATGGAAAACTGTTAAATTCTTCAAGGGCTGGCTACCCAGGGTGGAATGGGCTTTTGGGAGATTTGCTTATGAGAGATGCATGATACTTATCTCAATGAATTGGGCAGACATAATTGTAACAGGATCAAGAAGTGATCCTGAACTGATTCTCAAGTGCTTTGGGTGGTTTTTTACTGTCAACATTTACTCTTTTTTTTTTCAATGTGAAACAGTGATTTTCATTTTCTTGAATATCACTCAAAATGCATGAGCTGAGAGCATAGAGTTGGCTTCCTACACAGTGAGAATTACACATGCTTATGTGATTTTTTTCATTAAAAAACAATGGTGGGAAGATTCAGAATTCATAAGAAATTTCTTAATAAACACAGATGCAACTCAGAGGAAAAAAAATTCTTTCCAAATTTTATCAGTAGGAATTTTTAAAATAAATCTTGACCTACATTAGCAGTCCCACCTAAAATAGCACACCTTGCAGGTGATTTCCATGTGGTTTTACTTCCTACATGATTGCTGTGCTGATGGCAGAATTTCTCCTTTAATAATGCAACAGAAGTGTAAGGAGGCAATGGTAGCTAAGCTAACAAAGCAGAAACAGAGATTTGTGGTTGATTCAGTTTTGGAAGAAACCTGGAGATTGGAAGAGATGGCAGATCATGGATATGGGACTAGGGAGAGGGAGGTGATGGAGAATGTACCAATGGATTGGACAAAAAAAAAAATTAAAAAAAAAAAAAGACCTGTGCAAGTTTGAAGAGTGTCCAGACACACAGGAGCAGAGATGGAGGAGGAAGAGGAGGGTGGGTGCACAATCTCAGGATGAAGAAGCTGAGTCTGTCAGGTGAAATGCAAAGGGATTTACAGTGATAAGGAGGGATTGACACCAAAATTCAGGGCCACTGAAACAGCCAGGCTGGAATCACTGGGGTGATGATGCTGGGTGGGTTGTGCTCTGAGGGAACATTCTCCTCACCTGACTGCAAACATCCACACCTGAGCTAATGCTCCAGAAGGACTTTATGGCAGTGCAGATAAATTGATGCTGCTGGGCTCATCCTGAGGTGGCTGTTGGGTGAGCAGTGCCCTGGTTTGACTGTGGCTGGACCCTGAATGGCTCAGTCTAAGATGCCAGTGCCACCCCCAGGCCATGACCTGCAGATAATGCTGGGTGGGCATTGAGGGACTCCATCTCCCAGCAGAGATTTAAATGGCAGCACAGCAACAGAAGAGGTTTCCAGCAGACACTGAGCTGCTCCTTGCAGCAGTGGCTGCTCTGAAAGCACAGCCCTTTGGTTGGGTGCACTGAGTGCTAATAAGGTGGCTTGTGTTGCATTATTTCATGAGGTGGTGTCAAAGGCTACACAAGATCTTGTTAGTAGCTGCAGGAGGACTGTGATGTATTCTGATTATGTGTTCCCTTCTCCCAGAGGAAAACAGTAATTTAGTACTTTTCTCATGGGAGCCAAATACTGGAATAAACTCTAGGGTCATGAAATCCAGTGACCCTGTTCCCCCAGGCAAACACATAATATCATCCCTTTCATAAACTGATCAAATATTTGATCTCACAGAAACCCAGCAAACTACAGGTTATGCTGACAAAAATAAAACAAGCTTTTGTAGGGGAAAAAGAAGCATTTCTCTGTGCCTTTCCCTTGCTCTTTTGTTTGTTGTTTTATGCACTGTGGTGTCAGTACTCAGGGCTTTACTAAGGCTGTAAATATATATTTTTAAGAGAAGATTTGGATTTGTTTAGTATTTGAACATCTTTGTGCTGTCCCTGGTAATTCTCACCTATCTCCTCGTGGCTTTGAAATGGCAGTTGTGTTTATAAATGGCTTTGAGATAATTGATGAAAGGGGTGATTTGCATGGAGAACAAAGTAGTGGTGGAGACCTATCCACACCTTTTGGTGCATGGGGAAATATAACATGAAAAGGGGAAAAGGTTTTTTTGTTGGTTTTTTTCCCTCCACTTCACTTGTCTTTGTTCCTGCCCATGGAGGATGCCCATGAAGTGCAACTGCTCTATTCCCAGGATGATTTTAAAGAAGTAATCAGTTGGTCAAAAGGATAAATAACCTATATCAGATTAGGTAAGTGGAATAAGGTTCCAGAATTGATATTTCCCATTATTATAAATGAGCTTTCCTTATCACCCTGGAGAGGCAGCTAGCAGGCTTCAAGGTATGTCCTTGCAAGAAGGTTGGAGTGCAGATCCATGGCTAATAGAGCTGGAAGGTTAAAAGCAGGCCTAAACTGAGAAATAGGTGTAAAGAAGGTGTGGAGCTGATCATGTAGCTTTCTATGTGCATTTTTGGGTTGGTTGGTTGGAGTTTTTTTATTTTTAATTGTAGAAGAATTGAGCATGAAGAGAAAATAAGGAAGAGAAAAACTCATCAACTACCCACAAGGAAATTTAATCAAGCCCTCTATCAATTTTATTTGTATGAGCTTAGTTACTGTAAATAAACGTCCTAAAGTATTCCAAACCTCCACAAAAAACAAACTGGGAAAAAGTTGTGGGATGGGAGAACCACCAAACTTTTCCCAACAGCAGGGCTGCCACCAGCACACCTTTTACAGGCAGAAATCCTCCCAGATACCAGGTGTGCATGGCCCACTCCTGCCTTGTGAAGGTTTTTCTCACCTTGCCTTTCCCTCTCTGCTCTCCATCCCTTCTGCTCTGTGTGCAGGGCTTGGGGGCTCCAGTCCCCTCCTGCCCCATTTGGTGCTGGCTGCCCCTGCTTGACAGAAGCTGGTGATTGATGTCAAGGCTGGGAGCAAACAGCTGCTGATTTGATTATTACTGTTCCATCTCCTAACCTTTTGGAGCATTTTGGGAATATTTATTCACCTTGTCACGCTTTGCTGGCACTTGGTGTGGTGCTTCCCCAGGAGCAATGGAGGAGTGGTACTGTACAGAGTTCAGAAATTCTGTTCCTGCTCTTTGTGTTTATTTACAGATATAGGGAGAGAAGTGAAGATCTTGCTGTATGGAGGAATGGAAAATTCATCTGTTTGACTGGGAGCAGTTACAGACATAGATGTGCAATATGTTAATAAAGTAATTGTGCTATGTTGCTATAAAGAGGAAGGCTTCATTATAAAATTCTTGGTTTAATACTGTCATTACAGCAGATGTATAGCATATGAACTAATTTGCATGCAGATAAGGAGGCTCTGACAGCTTGGTAGCATAATTACTGCATAGCATACAGCTCACTAGTGCTGGGAGCTGAAGCTGTTACTGGAGGGGTGCTCATGGGACTAATTACATTGGCTTTGTTAAATTTAAAATAGTGTATAGCCAGGAATGAGACCCTACTCCTCTGCTCTGTGGTGTTGTGCACAGTAAGTCACAGAAGCCTGCACCATTTTAAGCCATGCAAATGTCTGGATCTCAGCACCTCCCAGAGTGGTGGAGTCACCAACTTGGATTTAACCAGGGTGCCTCTATCAACTTTCAAACAAAAACTTTTGAAAACTCTGATATTTCTGTATATTAAAGCTCCAGTTTGGTTCCTTTGGGTAAGTGAAGAAAACTGTGGCTGCAGGAACTTTGTTTTGTTCAGTATCTGATGGGAGGGATGCTGGTTAATGGATTCTCCCCCTCTCCTGGGTGCACCTATTGCCTTGCTTCATCACATCCATGCCTTTGTGATTTGTCTCCATTTAATTTCAAGCATATTTCTGCTTCCTTTTTTTTTTTTTTTTTTTGTCTTAGCTTTGACTGTGTCTGCAGTTTTTAAAGATCTTATTATTGAGGTTCCTTTATGGATTTCAAAATGTTTAATTCATTACTAAGTCATTATAAACTGAAGGCATTTTATTTTCTTGGGGAAATCAAGACAGTGCCACAGGAGATTATTTCCCCCCCTGCTACTGTCAGATTAGCTTGCAGAGACGGGAGGAATTTGTGAATGCACAGTTGACTTTGATTATGTAAGCTGGAAACTGGCGAACAGTATGGATTTATTTCAATTCCACTTACTTTAAAAAGAAAAACATATTAAATTGTGAGTGCCTTAGGGCATCGGACAAATGGGAAGCTGAGCAGGAAGTGTGTTTTCCTCCCTGACCTCTCCTGCAGAGCAGAAGGTGATGGCAGGCAGCTGGGCAGGCAGAGCTGCAGGTTGTGCTGGAGTGGGATGGTTTTGGGGAGGATGGGAAGGAGCCAGGGGCTGGTTTATGGCCAGGACAGGGCTCTGTGCCCTCGGGGAGGGGAGAGGCTGCTGGTGTGTGTGGGGCACTGTGAGCTCTCACTGGGCTTAGCAAAGGGAAGCACCCTTAGCACCCTTCTCCCCTCCCTGCTGGGGACACAGGGGACTGGGTGATGCTGTGGCATCCACCAGCTCCCAGCACTTTTTACCCCTGAACCCATCAGAGCCTGGTTCTTGTGCCAGGAGGGCCCTTCTCCCACATCCTTACCTGCTGCCAGCCCTGGGGTGGAGCTGGATGTGGACCATGCTCCCAAAATTCACCAGCATCAAGGGAGCTCTGGGACACTCAGCAGCTCTGTCCCATGTCATGGATAAGGATTTTGTGCTCCACTGCCTCAATACATTCCCTCCCTCCAAGTAAATGTTGCAACTCCCACTCATCTGTCTCCATAATATGCTAAACAAATATTAACTTAAACCTTTTTTTTTTTCTTTTCTGCTAAATATTTGCCCAGGTATTTTATTTTGCAAAATTCAAGCTCATCCTTGTATGATCTGCTTGTGTTTTGTTAATCCAAGAGTATTAATAGCCTGCTGGCATTAGTGCTAATTTGGAGTTTCAGCTGTGGAGTGAAAATAGTAACAAATTTTTGGAATGGTTTGTTAATCTTATCAATGTTCATTATGTGTTTATTAATAGTAATTAGAGCCAGTCATAGTGATGCATTTGGAACTTTTTGCATCAATCAAGCAAGCATTTTTTTGAGATGATGATCATTTAATAGGAAATTTAGTGTGTAAATATGTAAAAAAAAAATTAAATATGGTAGGAGAAACAGTACAGGAAAACACTGAATATTAATATTTTTCATCAAAATTCTTGTCTTGTCTGATTCTCCCCCTCCCCACCATCTCTCAAAGTTAAAAAAGGTAGAAGAAAGGAAAGACCTTATCCCTCTTTAAAAAAAAAAAAAAAAACACAAAAAAAAACCCACCAACTAATTGAAACTGTTCTAATTGGGGTTTTTTTTCCATATATCAGAGACTTCAAGGCAATTTTTTGCAGGTTATTCAGACAGTTTTAATATCTATGTACATGTTGAGATATTTTTCTTCTTTTTCCTTCATTTTTGGTGGTGAGCTTGAGTTGTTTCAAAGGCTATTGGTTTTTCAGAGGCCAGAAAGGAACACAGTTATTTTGAAAATCAGTGCTCAGTCATGTAATCAAACCTTTCCCAGCCATTAGTGCTGGGATTAATGTCACAATGTCCTTTAAGGACAAGTCCTGAATGAGTCCTTTAGGCCTCTTGCAATCACATGAACAAGGAAAAGAGTAAGAGCATCTCTGAGGAGTCATGATTGGAGTTTGTTGTTGTTTCCTTGCCGACTCTGCTCCTCCATTTATGCTCTTTGGGCCTGCTGTTGCCACTCAGGAAACAGATTATCCAGCACTTCTCCATCTTCCAGCCCAATCAGAGATTTCTCCTGAATCAGCAGTGCTTATTATCTCCAACTGTACATAATTATGGTAGAGAGGTTGCACCACCATAACTGGATAATGTCAGCATTTCTATTACAGCACCATACTTTTTAGTGTCCTGAAATGGGGGTATAAAATCTCACTTTAGCTTTATAGTCCTTCCAGTGGTGAGAGATAAGTGTGTGCAATCAGCCTTTGAGCAGTTATAGAAACTCATAAAAAAATTCCTCTTTGGGATGTCAGTTGTGTAAAGGCTTGCTGCAAACTGGGGTTTAATGCACTTTCACAAAATTATTAAGCACCTGAAGCCAGAAAAGGGCCATGAAAATATCAATAATGCACAAGCACAGAACGATTTGCAGGTTGCTGCAACAAAAGAAAAAAAAATAAAATATGTGGGCTCCGGTTTTAGCAAGTCTGCCAAAATGTTGTGAATATTTAAGGGTGAGGAATGAGTCCTGCAGAGCTGTTCTGCTCCATGAAACATTTGAGTATACATATTTAACAATCTATTAGTACAGCTGTAGAAAAGTTTTTTCTATGTATATGTAATCCTTTATGAAAATGGTGCTTGATATGTGAGAGGTCAGCTTTTTGCAGTTGTTTTTCTTTAAGTTTTTTCGTGGTATTTTGAACCCTTTTTTCTCACTGCAGTCTGCTCTCCCTCCTGTTACCCCTGCCTTGTTTGCAACATTCTGCATTAAAGGCAGGGGGTTGGCATTAACCAAGGGCTTCCTCAGAATGAACCAGCCTGATTTCTTTAAAACATTCAATCTGGTCTTTTTCAGACAGGAGAAGAGGGTGGTAGTTCATCCCTGTTTAAGAACTTGGATAGAAGTTCTGCCTCATGCTCTGCTGCTTATCACATTCATGCCAGCAGAGACCAGTGATGATTGCAGTGCTCTCTCTGAGTTCTGACACACTTCTAATTATAGCATACACTGCTGTAAACTCCAGAGGTGATAATGAAGCTCAGACCCATGTGTCAGCAGAGCTTTGAAAGGGTAATGCATTCCTGTTCTGCACTACTGGTCCTTATTTGTATGTTTGCAGGCACCTAGACTCCAGCAATGATGTTTAGTTTGTTTTCACTGAGCCAAGAGGTGAAACATGCAGAGCAGTGGAGATGTGTAATTTTATCAAGGTAATTGAGTATTAACTATTTGCATGTCCTTTGAGAGATGCACAAGGAGAGGGGCAAGGGCAGGAAGCTTTTCATACAAGACTTTGTTTAAACTTGTTGCCTACAAAGTGTTGACAGGTCTTTAGTGCTTTGCTGTCTGATGACAAACTCTTTCCACTTCTGAGCACAGGGTGTAGGAAATGTCTGACCCCTCTAAACCAGGCTTATTCTATAGCACAAATTCAGCATTCACAAAATGCACAGAGTAAGGGGGGGACTGTGCTGAAGATGAGTTAGAAATAGCCCTAGGAAGCTCTCAGTGAGTGATAAAGGCTTTTTCTGCTTTTTTTGTTTTTCCCAGAAGTGATGAGCATAACTTTGCTGCTCTCTTACACTTTCCTAATTGAGGTATGGACCCATCATGCAAAGCTTTACATATTCTGCTCTTTAATCCTAGCATGTGAACCAAGCTAGCTCTCAGAGAGGAATGTAACCAACTTTGCCTTTCCTTCGGGTTCTCCAAGCAGAAAAAAAATATAACTTCTAGGCTTCAACCACTAAGAGCACCTTCATGTCTGGATGACCTGACAAATGAGTCCTGCTTCTTACTGCAGATGAATTAGCACAGTTGTGGGACAGATTTGGCCTTCCATTTGCTCTGCTGGTGACAAGAAGTGTACCTTGAAGCACATCATGAGGGTGCAGCAACTGGTGTCTTCTTTAGCCATTACTACTTAGTGGAAAAAGGAGATAGAAGTGGCCTTATGGTCCAGTGTGGGAGGGGTGTCCTCATCTGAACTCATCCATCTTTGGTGAAAAGGTTGTGACCTTATCCCAAGATCAAGCTACTAATTTGAAAGCACATCTTGTGGATGTGCTACCAGTGGGCCAAGGGTAGCAGAAACACCTGTAATGATGCAATTTCAGTCTCCAGGAGGAACAGAGCTTGTCCCCTGCCTTTGCTGTGGGATAGAAACTGAGGAAGAGAGAAATCTAATTTAGCAGAGGCTTAACAGCTAACATGGTCCAAAAATTTTGATATATATTGAGGGGAAATCTGACATAACTGAAATTATACAAAAATCAGGCATTTTTTCCTTCTGATCTCACATATTTTGTCCAAGAAAAAAATCACCATGGTCTCCTGATGTGCTAAGCCAGAAACTGCTGCCCAGTACAAAGCTGAGAGTTGAAGAACATGGGCCTTTTGGCTCCTCCATCTCTGTTTGTCTTTCTAAATATGTTCTCTCAGTTGTGTGTTACCAGCTTTCATTTGCCTGGACCACGATCATCATCCACAGCTTTCTCCAGGGGTTAGACAGAACATCATTTAAAATTAGTTGGTACTGTTGAAATCCCAATGCAGCATCTGGAGTGCTGTGTGAGGCTGAGCCAGCAGCCGGGGGTGGGGATGGGTGTTCGAGGGTGAGGATGGGTGTTCGGAGGTGAGGATGGGTGTTCAAGCGTGGGGATGGATGTTTTAAGGGTGGGGATGGGTGTTAGGAGGTGGGGATGGGAATTTGGAGGTGAGGATGGATGTTTTAAGGGTGGGGATGGATGTTCGGAGGTGGGGATGGGAATTTGGAGGTGAGGATGGATATTCGGAGTGGGATGGATATTCGGGGGTGGGATGGGAATTTGGAGGTGGGGATGAATGTTCAGAGCTGGGATGGATATCGGGGGTGGTGATGGATGTTTGGGGGTGGGATGGATGTTCGGGGGTGGGGATGGGAATTTGGAGGTGGGGATGGATGTTCGGAGCTGGGATGGATATCGGGGGTGGAGATGGGTGTGCGAGCGGACCGGGCAGGGCAAGGGGCGCTCGGAGGTGAGGAGGGGGCGGGAGCCGGCGGAGCAGGCACCGCGTTTATCTGCTGGGAACCTTTAATCTGCACCGGGAATTTACATAAAGCTGCGTGCGGAGGTGTGCGGGTCAGCGGAGTGCGGCTGCCCCGGGCTGCAGGTGAGCGGGGAGCGACGGGGATCGGGGTCCCGGCAGTGTCAGGGTCCCCCAGTTTGGGGTCCCAGCAGTACCGGGGTCCCGGCAGTGTCAGGGTCCCCCAGTTTGGGGTTCCAGCAGTATCAGGGTCCTGGCAGTGTCAGGGTCCCCCAGTTTGGGGTTCCAGCAGTATCAGGGTCCTGGCAGTGTCAGGGTCCCCCCAGTTTTGGGGTCCCAGCAGTATCAGGGTCCTGGCAGTGTCAGGGTCCCCCAGTTTGGGGTTCCAGCAGTATCAGGGTCCTGGCAGTGTCAGGGTCCCCCCAGTTTTGGGGTCCCAGCAGTACCGGGGTCCCGGCACGGAGCAGGGAAGGCGGCAGCAGCCCGGAGCTGCAGGGTAAAACCTGAATTACCGGGCAGGGAATGTGCATTTCAGACTCTTTCTGTGTTACTGTGAATAACCGGCTCTGTGGAACGAGCCGTGGGGATGCCGGGGTGGAATTCTGCAGGGAGCAAAGCTGGTCTGGCTGTGGCAGTGGGGAGGGTAAGAGGGGACCCTGTGGTCACTGGAGCCGCTGTCGTGAAGGGGATTCAGCAGCTGTGATGATCTATAACAAATATATCGATTACGGGGTTATATATGACAGTTATGTTTAGAACAATTGTATAACAAGATATATATATATATGAAATATATGTATGTATATGTATATATATATGTGTATATATACACACACATACACATATATATATATGTCTATAATGTACATATACAAATTACTGAGTGCAATCCTGGAGTGTGCATAGCTGGGCAGAGCTGCCCTGGCAGTGAGTCCCACCCAGCACCCTCCTCCATCCCTGCTCCATCCTCATTCCTCTCCCAGCCCTGCTGGATCTTGGAGGAAGAGTTTGGGTCTGGACAATGCTCCCAGGCACACAGTGGGGTTGTTGGGGTGTCCCATGCATGGCCAGGAGTTGGACTCAATGATCCTTGTGGGTCTCTCCCAGCTCAGAATATTCTGTGGCTGAGTGTGTGTCTGTCTGTGCTGGAAAATGTTGATCACAGGTGTGTAAAGGTCTTGGCTGGATTTGGAGTTGTGTTGCTCATAATCCAGACACACGATCCCTTGCCCTTGGTAAGATGCAGCACCTGCCCTAACAAATCCATAAATACCTGGCTGCTGAGCTGTGTCCTCAAGTGACTGCAGTGTGGATGTGCACTTTGTAAAAACTCATTTGAAAGAGGCCTGCTCTAAACAGATGAATGAGTTGGTTTGAATACCTTTGAAAAGAAAAATCTCTTCTACCAGCACGTTGCAACTCTGACATAATTTACAACAACATTGTCCTCTTGAAAATTCTGCTACGTGATTACAGCGTTGCCAGCTCTTGTGATTTGCAAACTTTAGAGGAGACCTTGAAGGAGGTAATTTAATCCATTCCTCTACCTGAAGGCAAGAGCAGCTTTACCTAAGCATCACCCTGAAAGATGTGATAGGGAGAGTTATTTTTCTGCTCTTCATGGTTTCAAAGCCACTGATCATTGGGACCACTTGTAGCTGCTAGTACAGAACCAGTCCTCCTACAAACTTGAATTTTTGATGTTGAACTCTCTCAAAATCTGCCTGTGAGTGCTATAGGTTTTACCTAGACATTTAGATATCTCCCTGGTAATCTGAAGTCCTTTCTGGCCTGTGTAACACAGAGTATACAAAACAAACTCATTTTCCTCTGCACTACTCTTAAGGCTGGGAGGAAGAAAAGCAGCTTTATAAATCCAGGTCTATAAATACTGTGACCATTGCTACTTGACTAGCAGGTACACCACTCTAGGTTATTTCATTGCTATTTATAAATTCACACATTGAGTTAACTTGTAGTCATGGTTTCCAAACAGATGAGGAGTGTAAGCTGAAGGTCATGAAATAGCACAGATAGCCTGTAGATATCTTCAGCACCTGAGCCTTCATTCTCATGGCCACACATTCCACACTCCCCCTGATCCTAATGGGAATCATTTGCACACACCAAGTGGGGAATAAACCAGGAAATCACTCCCTTGTCCATTAGAGAAGCTGTATGTAGATCTGTGAGGAGCAAGAGTCACAGCTGCTGCCACTCTCATCCCTTCTGAATGACCCTGATCTGTGTGCCATGGAAAATAAAATACCTGCTTAGGTCTGTGGTAGCAAGAGCCTCTCACAGGTTTCTCGAAGTTTGACTTTTCAAAAGTGTGCAAGTTCATTGCTGTGCCTTTATCTTTCAGAAAAAATTCCTAATCCAAACTGTGGCTGATCAATGTTTGCATTAATTATGCATAAAAGGGTCAATTCTACCAGCCTTGTTCCCTTTGAATGCTGCTTTACCCTGGGAGGAATTGACTTGCATTATGCAGGTTGGACAAATTCACCTCCAGTCTGAACTTCTGTAAAAATCTCCAGGGAAGGTCAAGTTTCTGTTATTTTCAATAATAAATGAGATTCCCATTGAGTAAAATGATCCAGGAAATCAGCTTCAGGTCTCGGAATAACAGTGTTGTAGTCTCTGATGGAGGGCTGGGAAAAACTGATAAGAGTTTGAAGAGAGATGAATGAATCCCTCCAAGCTGCAGGTTTTACAATTCTAACCCAGTAGAACTGGCTCTCAACACAAGTATTAATAACTTTTCATTTATTTTGAAGGTTGTCTCACAGCTGTGATTTTCAAATGCACTTGTTTACAGTCTTATCCTATCTCAAGTAAAATTTTTATAGGGGAAAGCCACAACAATAATGGAAAAGATGGTATTTGTGTAATAGGCAATGAGTTCTCACAGCTCACAGGAATGTCTTCCCTTCTGCATGTTTTTCTGCCAAATGGATGTTTGGAAGCGTTAATGATTGTATTTTCCCCTTCACCTCTGGAAGTAGCCTGATTTGGCTGAACAGTCAGAAGGGAAAGAAGAAATAATTAATGTGATTCATTCATCTAGAAAGTGTAAAGCATAACTTAAATGGCAGTAGTGGTAGAAAAAATGCTATAGTGAATGTTTCAAACTTCAGATTTTCTGTTGAGGTATGAAGTGATCTGAAAGGAGTGAGTGGCAGTTCATCAAAAGGATGTGTGTTTTCTTCTGGTACTGTTTTATTGGCCCTTTCCAGTTATTAATCTCAGAATCACTAAAAATACATGGCATAATGGATGGTTGCTGTTCAGAACTCTAATTCACTTTACTGCACAGTCACTGTGGGAAGTGCTTTAGCTACTTTGGCTCTTTTGTATTGCCTCAAGAAAGAACTTCCCCGTGTGTTTTGCCCCAGAAGTCATCTGTTGTTTCTCAGTGTATGCACATAAACAGCTCTTGCCATTATGCCTGAATATTGAGTCAGCAGTTCCCTCTGATGAAGCCATCACCAAGGCCTGTCAGGTTTATCTGCACAGATCAGCATCACAGAGCACTAATGCTATTAACTCCCAAACATTGTCAGCTAACCACACAACTGTGGGACACCAGTGACCTTCTGCTTTTTCCTTCCTAATCGGCTCTGGGCTTGGGCTGCCAGCTTGGCTGTTCTGTGCCTCCATAACCCATCTGAGAAATGGGCACAGTTTCATCTTCCCACCTTGCTGGAGGCATTTTGAAGGCAAATGTACTGACAAACGAGACCTGCTTGGATTTTTTGATGTGTGGTGGAAGATTGGGGTGTTAATTTTATTTTTATTTTAAATATTTAAAATGCCTCCAATGAAATGATGTCTCATTCATTGGTCTTTGGTCACCCTCATCTTGCAGTGGCAGAGGTAGCAGGGATTTCTCTCTTATTTTCTTTTGCCTTTTTGCAATACACCCTTGACAGGAGGAGAGAATATTTATTTTAAAAATGGTGCTGGGAGATGGAACCACTGGCTCTCTCCAGCCTTGTTACCTCCATCAGTGCCATGGGGAGCAGGGGCCACCTTAAATCAGCAGTGTCCTGGGTCAGAACCAAAAAACATTCCTTTTTTTCATCTTTTTATTCACAAAACATTTATTGCCCCAAGGCTGTTATCCTGCAAAAGCTCCAGCATGTGTTTAACACCAATCATGGAAATTGGTCTTGAAGCAATTGGGATACTTGTGTGCTTTGAACTGAGCAGGTGATTTGCAGCAAGTCCCATTATCTGTTCTGTACCAGCATCTGTCTGGCAGAGTGGTTTCACCTGCATCACTCCTCTGAAGGACTCAACACAGCTGTCAAAGGATAAATGCTTCACACTTTGAAAATAAGTGCTGGAGTTTAGATTTAAACTCTACTTTTTTTTTTTTTTCAGTGAGGTCTTATCTGTCATATGATATTCTTGTCCTGAAGAAGAGCAGTCTATCTCTTGTAATCACTCGACTGTCCTCTAAGTCAAATAACATACAAATACTTCTGAGAGAATATCATCTCAGGGTTTTTTCTAAAGCCTGGATCTGATTGTGTGCTTCCAGGCATTCATTTTCCAGGCATGTAGTGATCTAGCAGCATGAAAAATCAGATTTCTGGGGAAACTGTCTCCTCAACACCTCAGATCACAACACCCTCCACCAACTGTGTCTAAGCCCAGGAGGTAATTGGAGTATTGAGGATTTATTTCTTCCTTATCCTCTGTGTGATGCCAACACAACTGTGAGCTAAAACCTGGTGGTGTTTTTCTTTGCAGGGAATTGGAGGCAAGACAAGGAACAGCTCATTTGTTTGGGCTGCCAGACAGTTGCATGAGGATAATTATTGTGTGCTGTTTATTTATGTTGGACTCACACCAGTGGTGGTGGTGGGACCTGGAGATGCTCTGGAATTACTCACAGCAGTGGAAGTTGGAGCTGCTGGTGTTGTCAAAACCAGCAGGGCATTGACAAACCAGCAAATGAATTTAAAATGGTATTTAAAATTGGGACACTTGCAGAAGATTATTTGCAAGGAGCTAATAAAATGATGGAGTGTGTAATGTGATGGAATGATTGTTTTGTGTGAAGGCAGAGCTGTAAACGACTATGCAGGGACATTTAACAGAGAGAAGGTAGAACTAGAAGTAATCAGATGAAATGAAGCAAAGATCATTTAAGCCAAGCACTGGGGTATTTTATAAGGGTGTTGCTTGGCTTCAGAAAGGCAGAGTAAAGCACCCTGTGAAAATCCTAGGTGATGACAGGATTTGTAGGCGAGGTTTTTATTGTTTGTGTACAACTGGAAAAGCAATAAAATCAATGGAGGAGCTTGTATACATTATCAGCAACATGACAGTTAATTTTGGACTGCAAAGATGCAGAGTTATGCGCTACCTAACCAGCAGGCTTTCACTGCACTGTATTAAAAGTGAGAAGAATGTATTGTAACTTGAATTTTCTTTAGTGTTCAATTGCACATAGAAAACTACAAGTTCTTTCTGTGTCAGAGTTGATGGATGTAGAATTTGCAGCAAAGGAACCGTAAATAACAAAATATTGTAATAATGTTTATTTCCATGAGGCAGGAAAAGATTTTAAATTTATGTTTTTGATTTATTTTGCATTTTAACACTTTCAGTTATCAATAGGGATGAATCTGAAACTCAAACACCCATCAGCTTTTCAATTTTTGGCATTTTTTCAGCATCTAGAGCTGTTATCTAATCAGCATCACAGAAAGTGAACCAGGAGAATGTTTTCAACCAGCTGAAGTGATAGCAATCATGAAAGACTAAAGCATGCCTTGAATACAGAGCTACTGAAGAATAATGCAGGAATTTGTAGCAATTAAGGACAGGTAAAATTAAGGGACAGGATCTGTAGGGAATTGTGCCTAAATGTGCAAATTGCTGGGTAGATCTGCTGTCTGTTCTAGTCCTTCCCTTGAGTTTTACAGCAAGTGCATCCATATGGTTACATGAGTGCAGGTTTCTACAGTCTGCATCCTCCTTGCTACAGCACAGGCATTTGCCTTTTTTCCTCAGTTTTAAGAATGATGCTGGAAAACTGCTAAGCAAAGGTCAAGAAGGATTTGTGAGGGGAAAAAGAACCATCTGAACCAGGGGTTGGTGAGTGGGCAAAGCCAAAACTTGAGGAGCCACAGGAGACTCTGATTTTCCAAGAGTGTGATGAGGTTATCACAGTTCAAAGTCCATTGGTTTTATAGCATTTCATGGCTCTGGGCTATGGGAGAAAGTGTTCCATGGAGACAGTGTTTGCAGTGTGCTTTGTTTAGGGGAAAAGAATGCTTTTAATAACTGTATTGATGTCCTGTGGAGGTGTGGTGGAATGGGCGTGGTGGTAGTGGTGTTTGTTTGTTTTGTTGTTTTGTTTTTTTTAATGGGAAAAATCTCTCTGACTCTCTCTTTTCAGTAGATTGGATATGGTCACTGAAACAAACTTGAGGCAATGCCTGAGATAAATCAGTATGATTTTTATGACTCTGTGGTAGAATTTTACAGAGATTAGACTAATGAACTGACCTCCCTGCTTTTAGGTGAGGTATTTTATTTAGACTTTTAACTACAAATTAGAGATCTGCTTCAAGTGCAATTAAAGTCAAAAGAAGGAGGTTTATATCACACACATTGCATTGTATCTCAGCCATACAAACAGCAAAAGAAGGTAAAGGATCTCTATTGAGGCAGTTGAGCTGTTGGACATCAAATAATCTGAAATTTAGTACTGTGGCTTTTAAGTGCACAATATCTCTTCATGGATATATGTGCACATATGTATGCGGATGTGGAAAGCAGACATTGTTTTAGAATAAAAGCTGAATTATAATACTGGAGGTTTCAGTCTGTGTTGGAAAGGCCAATGTTGAGGGATACACCTGGTCCAGGTAGCTGGGCTCACAAAATGCAGATTGAGATGGAGACTGAATTGCACTTTAAACTCTGGGTGGGACCCTGAGACAAGAGGCTGTGAACTGCCAACATTTGGGATAAAAAAGGAGGTGAAGATGGGGGATGCCAGCCAGGTGAATTGACAGAGCCACTGCAGGAGCCTTCCAGTCCTAGAAATTAAAAGTCTGGCCCTGGGAGTGTGACTGTCAGGGTATTCTTCTTTTGGTTGAGATAGTTTACAATATTGCCCAAACAAATTTTCATTATTTTTTTATAAAATTGGTCGTTGTGTTCTTGTTCACTCTATTTCTGCTTCAAAACTCCACTGCATGTCTTTCCCCAAATAGGAAAATTCCTCCACTACTATGCCAGGCAAAAAAAGACTGTATAATGTTTACAAAAACCCTTCAAGTTTTCTCGGGAAAACAGAGCTTGGCTGATCAGACTTCCCTGGTTCTGTGTCTGCCTTTGCTCAGTGACTGACAATTCATCCTGTAAGAGTTTACAGTGTACCCAGTCCTAAATGCTGTCTTGTCCCCTCCTCTTTTCCAAAGCCCTTTTGTCCCAGCCTTTGGTCTGGAACATCAGGCAAAAGGTTTGAGAGCCATTTATTTCTTACCTATTCTATGGTTCTACTCCTGTATAACCCATCAAAACTTGTACCAAGCCATGTGAAGATCTGATAGTTGATGAAATGCAGTTTTTAATAGTACACTGTCTTAATGCAGCCATTCAGCCAAGGATCACAGGGAGTCCCTGGGTGTTTTTTTTCTCTGCAGCTGGATGCTGCTACTGGAGCAGTTCACAGTTTAATGCTATCCTTGAGTTATGAAGCTCTCACACTTGGGCTACACCTTCTCTTTGGCAGCTTGGAGAAATCAGCTCTGCAAGCAGACATGAAAAAAGCAGATATAAAGCAGGATAGGTTATACCTCCTGATAAACTACCTCCTAAAATGTGAAAGTATAAATAAGACAATGAAGTATTTGTTTAAAAGTGCTGAATGTGTGGGAGCAACCCTCCATCCCAGGTCTCCTGTGAGTTAAGGGTATTTTAAGCACTTCCCCACACACACTTTTGGCCTGTTGTATGTAATACAGATGTGCACATTTGTATGGAATAATCATCTGAATCCATGTTGTGCTTTTCCACTGCTCTGCCTCAGCATGGTGAGGTTTCAGGTGACTGATGTGGAAGCACTGCAGGGATCAGGCTGGGCTTGGGTTGAAACAGCCCAGAGTGATTGATCTACAGGATTAAAAATAACCAGCTAATCAGGATGCTCTGTAATTATCCAGTGTATGTATTTAATTTACCACCCTCAGTCATAGCTTTTCCCAATACAAGCATTTCTACTGCAAGTAACCATGATAATGTTCACATAGATTAAAGGTGAATCTTTTGAAATAAAGGTGTGTGCCATGGCTGCAGAATTATACAAAATGTATATTATCTGCAAATGTATATATGACAGAAACAGAATATAAGTGCAAGTATATAATCACCTTGTTAATTTACTTTCAGCTAATTTCACTTTCTGTAGGTTGCATCTACACTTAGACAAATGGCAATTTTCATTCATTTCTGTGCCAGTTTTTAAAAGCAGAACATTGCAGTGCAATCTCATTACTACAGCTTTATTGATTTATAAAATTGCACTTTAATACATTAATCCATATATTAGAATGAATAAAACCATGCATAGTTGCAGCTAAGGTATTCTTGCCAAGGAGGTACATGGTTTGCTTTTTCATCAGTGGTTCACAATTTAAATTAGTGGATGTCATGCTGTTGGACTCTAGGAACACGGGATTAATGGCAAACTCATTAGTTCATGAAGTTTAATCTTCTTGGTGGGTGTCCCACCTCGTGGGAAATAAGAGGGATTTGGCTGCAGGTGTCTGGTGAGGTAACAGCAATCACTCAAAGAAAAGGATCTAGAGCTCTGCTATTGTGAGTCTGGGAGTATTTATTATTGATGCTTTATTTGGTGCCAGAATACTCTTTTCTTTGCCTAGAAGAAAGCAAATGGATGCTCTGAAGGACACATGAAGAGGCTGTAACTGCATTAGCAAGTGCCCCATGGCAGTAGAACCACTGGTGGTACTTTTCCCAGGTCACGGGGCTGATGCTCTGTTTGAATATTTGGCATAGATCCTTAAACAGGTCTTTTTGAAGAGGCTTTCTTGGGAAGTGTGTCAGGTTTTACACCCTTACTTCTGTTCATTCAGGTAATTATCAGTTTCTTTTAAATGGATATTACAGTGGGAATGAGCCTGGTGTGAACTGGCTTTGCATAGCCCTGGCGTGGTGTTTCCCAGCACGTACAGATGAGCTTGCAAAGCCCCAACATGGTGGCAAGTTATTTTTGTCCCTTTTAATCTGTTAGGCCCTGATCCTGATCTGTAGGGTTTCCTAAATCCCATTGATTTCTCCAGAATTAGGTTCCTGGAGTCCTTTGAGAGCCTGGGTTTGGCTGGTCTTGTGCTACTAACCGGAAACAAACCCACTTTCTCTACCTCAGAGCTCTCTAAGGATAAATGTGTTGAAGATTATCAGCGTTCTTATTTGGTGGCAGGGAAGGCCACTGAAATACCAAAAATAGATTTATAAAGGACAAAAATAACTCACTGCCTGGAGGGTTTTACACAATCTGAGCTGTGCTGTGTGGCTTGGCTGAATCACTTGTGCAGGGATGCTCGGGGCAGTCTGTGCTTCTTTGAGGGGAAGGGCCAGGGAGGTGCAGCTGGACACAGCAGCTCAGAGAGAGGGAGAACAGCTCCTGTGTGTGCTGGGGGACAGCCTGCCAGCACCTGTGTGCATGGTGGCACAGCCCTCTGGGCAAGAGGGGCTCCTCACCAGCTGCTGCTCTGGGATCCTTCAGTGGCCACTGGCTGGAAAGGCAGGTGGCAGAAGGAGATACTAAAAGCTCTTCTGTACAAATCCCTTCCATCTCCCCCATGGAAGAAGAATTGCTTTAGACTGTGCATTTGAGCTGTAGGAGAGCAGGAAAGGATAATGTAACATAGTTCTTCGTGTAATGGAGAAGCAAAAAAGAGCTTTATTTAAAGGAACACTACAGTTATATAGGGTAGTTTGTGCAATACAAAATAGAAAAGGCTCATTGGTCCAAGAAGGCAACACCTCTTTGAAAACATGCTTTCTGCAAAACAACACCTCTCACTCACCCTGCAGCTGCATAATCATTGTTATAATTTCTTGTCCTTGAGCAGCCTGAGAAACCCAAGGCTTCAGAGCTGCTTATTCCCTGGTTCCCAGCAGTATCCAACAATATAGACCACAGCCATGAAATGCATTTCTCTCTGAAACATGTCTGTAGAAAGACAGGTTTGTCTTGGTCAGCTCTTTTCTGGGTTTAATCATTCATTCCTGCTGACCACAGTGAGAGAAATTTGCTTTTAGTCCTGCAGTTGTGTGTGTGGGCAGGGAGAGTCAATCAGCATCTGTTCCTGCACATGCATCATTAACAGGGCTGAGAGTTAATTTCTAGCAACAGACACATTTGTCTTTGGATTGAATTTCTACTCCACCACCAAGACACTTTGAATGCTTGTCACGTTCTTGGGGTTTATAGGTGTCGAGTCACTGGCTGGAGAAGGGATGGACAGAATTTAAAATCCCCAACTGGGCTTCCTAAGTTTCAGGAGAAAACTGTATTTATAAGCTGAGCATGTTTGGTTTGTAACAGATTGGGCCTGTCTGAAATGTCCATATTTTATATAGTTACAACTATGGATGACCCCTTACCACAGGTACATGAGGTTACAGTGTATAATGGATTGCACAACAATGTCCAAATACAATTCCTTTTACTTCTATTGGAGGAAAAATAAAGTATTCTTAGTCTGAGTAACCCTAGAAGTCAATAAGATAAGGTAGTTCTGTGTACAGAGTCTACTTGCAGACAGGGTACACTTTATTTTTGTGAATGTGGATAAGGCTGTTTTTAGTAGTGTGCTGCTGATAAGTTCTGCCTTAAGCTTGACTGCTGATCAGGTTCCCTCTTCTGGAGTCAGACCAGGTTGTCTCTTTCTTTTCCCTTCTCCATTTGCTATTAGCAGATCTGTGAAGTTTGTTATGCTTCCAGTATTCTGGCACCATAGGTGACAGATGCAGGAGAGCCAAAGCAGTCCCTCCAAATTACCCTGTGATGGGAGGGAAGAAGGTGACCTCCAAACACAGTGGGAGGGAAGAGGGGCTGTTTTTCTTAATGTGTTTCTTCTCTGGCAGCTGAAGGCTTTTTCCACATAGGTGATGAGAGCAGTCTCTTCTTGCTGAATGAATAAAAATACCTTTTTTTTTTTTTTGAACAATGGGAATAGCAGCACCCTGCCTTCCTCCCACCCCAGCCTTTCCAAACCTCCCACAACAGCACTTGGCCTTGCAGCCTCCTGAGTCAGGAGCATCCCTGTACACTTCACATTAAAACCTTATTTACTTCAGTTCCACACACTGCTGGTAACCACCAGTGGTGGTTACAGGCCTAGGTCTGTATAAAATATGGTTGTAGCAACTATGATCACTACTTTGAGTGTACAGCTCCCACATTATCTGTCATTTCAGGAGATGCTGGCCAGTGGAGATGAGGAGCAAATGGCTTGTGGTTTGATGAGATGTATTTTGGTGGCTCACCAGAGTGTCACTGCCAGCCAGTGGAACTGGAGAAGGAGTTTGCAGAAATTACTGCTTTGCAAATAGGAGTTGTAGGTATTCTGAATTTGAAATGGTGGCTTCCAAATGACTTGCTAGGGGTGTTTTGGTGCACAGTTACTGCTCAGGAACATTTTTTTTTCTTTTAACATGGAACCAATTTAAGTGAGTGCAGCCCCATTAAGTCTTATTTTTAGATTACAATAAGCAAGACTCTGATTAATTTAGCAGCAGGGCATCAGTGAATATTAACAGCTTAACTTGAAGCCCTGGTAGGTTGATAAAGAGCTAAACAGCCCCTGAGTCATATATTAACAGCCTGGCCATAGTATAATTGAGGCTCGTGTTGGGTAAGTATCAGCATCCTTGATAGGCAGCACATCAGCAGAAGCTATTTGTCTTTTAAATGGACACTTAAATTATTCAGCATAGTAGGTGATAGTCACCAGGACATCTGAGCCACAGCCCAGTTATTCTAGGCATGTGTGCACAAGCTGTGATTAGTTCAGGTACAGCAGTCAGTTCTCTCTGGGCAAACTCATCTCATCTAGAAGCAGTTTCTCAGGTGGGGTCTCCAGCCCTTGATGAGATCCCTCTACTGTGGCCCAAGCATTAGGGATGCAAGAATAAACTGGGCTGCAGATAGTTTGGGGGTGGTAACCAAAACAACAGCTGGGCAAACATCTCATCTGAGCCACTCATGTCAGATCCCAGTCCATGAGAGAAGGTAAAAACTGCAATGCTGACCAGTAGCCTTATTTTTTGTTTTCTTAAGTCTCCTGTGGTTACAGGACATTTGAGGAATTCTCCTGTGAATGTAATGTATCTAACTAGTTGTGTGTGCTGTGGGATATGCTAGCCAAATAATACTGAAAGCTTATGAACCATTAAATGGGCAGAAGGAGTTGGTAGCCACTCAGCCCTCCAGTTCCTTTTTCTGCAGCATTAGCAATTCTGAGGTAGTCACGCAATGGACATAGCTCAAATTAATTAGCTAAATTGGTAGCTAAAGGCAATAAGATTTCATGCCACTTAATATTTCAATGCAAACAAGACAGGCAGCTAAACGTATTTAAATATGATTGGCTCATCTTCTGGAGTGGAGTATCTTATCTCCTGTTTGGGCTAAATACAACTCTCATTGTGCTCAATTAATTCTGCCATTAGCAGTGGTCTGACCTGCTATTAGCTCTGATAAAACATACTGAAGACCATCCTGTGGTAAGGATGTTGAAATGCAATTTAAAGGGGGAAGGAGGATGCACACGCTTTGCTTTTGTGCATAATTAAGCCGTGCTAGTGGTGGGAGACTTAATTCCAGCCGGAGTTTATCAGCAGAGAGCTGCAGTGGTGGCTGGCAGGCTGTGATGCTGCTGGCCTGTGCACACACAGGCTGCACAGCCTTGGAGCAGTTGTTGCAGGCTGTGAAAGGCCTCTGGGTGGAAGGTGCTGATTATTCTCCGTGTCCTGTGCCTGGGAAAAAAAAAAAAAAAAAGAGTTTGTGCCTCTTGGCTTTCTTTTCTTCGCCCTGTTCTTGCCGCCCGCCCTCTCCCCCCACCCTCCTTGTGAAGCAGCCCTTCTGGCTTTGTTGTAAGTGTGGTTTGTAATCATTGTACACATCCCAGATGGTTCATGAAAACTCTTTGAAATGCCATCTGCCAGGCGTGTGTCCAGCCGGCAGCCTGTCATTCTGCTGCAAGAGGAACGGAGGCGGGCTCTCCCTTCCCCCTGCCTCCCTGAATTGCATTCTCCAACACTTGCTCAGATGTGGAGCAGGATAACAGCCGGAGCATCTGCGAGCAATCTCTGCTCCAGACAGCAGCACGGAAAGTTGTCGGGTTTTTCGCCTTCGCCCAGATAAGATATCCCAGCCAGTGTCGTTTTTATTTTCCCTGAGTTTGCTGCTGAGGACCAGCTGAGGTGACAAATGTTATCTCTGTGATGCAATGTTTTCCTCTTCCTTTTCCTAATGCTTTCTGTGTGTTGAAGGCAGCAGCGCTGATAGCAGGCACAGCTGCGGGTTTTTTTTTTTTTTGACTTGAACATATTCAGGAAATTAAGAACACTGAGATGAAACAAATAGATCCATTAAAATGGCTCAGAGGAATTATGGCAGAGATATAATTGTCATGTCAAATAGGCAGCCAGCGCTAGTAAACTGCTGACTGCAATTTCACCGCTATAAAAATTCAGAAGGAAGGAAAAAATGATTAATAAATATGCTCCGTGGGAAGATAGAGATAAAGAAAAGAAGAGGCTTTAAAAGATAAGGTGAAAGCAATCCTGAAGTTCCCTGATCTTTGTGTCTCATCAATGTGTTAGTGGTTATTGGGAAAAAGCACATCCCAGTCTTTATGATTTGGCTCACGTGCCACATGGCTGGGGGTGATGTGAGACTGATTGATGAGCTGAGTCCAATTCTCACTTCCATTGTGCTCCAGGCATGGGACAGCTACAGCACACCATGGGTCATGGTTATTGCTGTGGCTTTTCATCCTCCTTGCTTCCCACTCTCCAGCCAGCTTTAGGGGAATGTGGCAGTGGCCACCAGACACCAGGTGGACACCAGGTGCTCTGGGAAGGGTCCTCAGAGCCTCCATGGCAATGTCAGTGCTCAGGAGGAGATGTGGCACCTGGGCTGGCATCTCCCCAGCTGCTGGATGTGTGCTCCATGCTCCTGGTGTGCCAGGGAGGGACCTGAGTGAGCTGCTCTGCCTGCCCTGGGATGGAGGCACCAGCACTGGGGCAGCCCCAGCACTCTCTGCACTAGATCTGTGAAAGAAAATTGTCTTCTGTTACAATCTACCCAGTAAAAACCATTGTAGCCTTACTATAAGGATTCAGAAATGCAAAGAATGCAAGACTGAGTCCTTTCCAAATGGGAAAGAGTAATTCTGCTAGCAGGGTGGAGGTATCCATCACTATTTCCATCCTCTTCCTTATTTTTTCTCCCTCCTTCATCCATTCATACAGCTCCAAGAGGAGGAATGATGGAAAAAAAGCACAGGAATTTATAGACACTCTGAAGGCTGACAATAAATAATAAAAAAAGAGTTTCTATTTCAAAACAAGAAACGGAGGATGTTAGAGAAAGTGGATGTCAATCAAGGAAATTGATCTAGTGATAGTCTTTCAAGGGTGTCACTCTGTCAAGACTGACCTCTTGAACAGTCTCTCAGATGAATAGGAGATAAGCAGACTTTCCGCTTTCCTGGCACTTGAGGAAAACATTTGCCAGATGCAGGCATGGTAAATTTATGCTCTTTCAACTTCTGAGAACTGGAATCTTCCCAATTAGTTTTCAGAAGCTCAGCTTCTTTATTCTTTCTTCTGTCCTTTTATAGAGGGTTTAAGAAATTGTATGCACTGAGAAGACACTGCCCAGGGGCCAGAGGAGTCCCTCAGAAGTGAGAAATTATGCTTTGTTAAATGTTAGGTATGGTTTCCACAACTCTGAAGTTATTCCCAAGCCATCAGACTGGTTTCAGCCACAGCATTCAGGCACCTCCAGTTCCAGTCTTTCTTCCAAAATTCTGGTTTCTGTGCCATCTGTAAATCTGTCATTTGTATTTAATCTCAGATGTACAGAATCCAGCCACCAACCAGCCTCCAGAGTCATGGAAAATACAGACTATTGAACAGAAATGGATCCTTATCAATGAACTGTGCTCAGTGACCTAAAATGCATCCCAAGTCATCTTAGGAAACAAGTCCTGGAATGACTCATCTTGTACTGAGCTTCAGAGTGCTGCAAATTGGCCAGAAGGGACAAGAGTTTCAGAGCTGGCAGAGTGGCAGTGACCAGAGCCAGTTTTCCATGGGCACAGCAGAAATTGTCAAGTGCTGGAGAGAGAGATTGAGTGTGACTTATTACTGAAAGTGTTCCTGAGCTGCAGTGAGCTTGCAGGTGAACTCCTGTGAGAAGAGTTGTCAGGTTGTCTCTTCAGTGAGCATGTGTGTGTGAATGGTGCATCCAAACTGTCCCATGGTACTTTTCAATGCTGAATAAAAAAATAACAGCATAAATAGAGATGAAACAATAAGAAGAAACAAGGGAGAAATTATGTTTATGATGTGAGGGAACATTTGGTGAGATAGTGATACAGGAATAATGGAACCTGGAAAATAGTTGCCTTATCTGGTAATACAGATTGCAATTTAGTGAAGTATGAGACAATGCTAACAGCAGGAAAGTAATTGCTGGCATATTCCCAGGTACCAAGCTTTTCCAGCTGTGTTTCTGGACACAGAGATGAGAGATTTATTTGCCAGAGTCTTTCTGAGAAGACAAGAAACGTCCCTCAGTTGTTTTGTTCTAATTGGTGCCACCATTCAACCTGAAATCTGTGTCTTGTTTTTACATGGGCTCCTAACTTCAAGATTCTTTTCACCCTCGTAGCTCAGAGATCTGTGTTTTACAGATACTGTTGAATCTTTGTGAAAATTTGTTACTGTCCCTTTTAACTCTTAATAAGAAAACAACCCTAATAATGTTCCAATTTTTCATTTCAGGCACAACCCGCCCTCCAAGAGAAGGAGAAGTGCCTGGTGTGGACTATAACTTTCTGACTGTGGAGGAATTTCGGGAGTTGGAGAGAAGTGGGACACTTCTGGAAGTAGGAACTTATGAAGGTATGGAGCCAGGGGCAGTGAAAAAACACTTCAGATACCCTTGGTGGGACACCACATTTCTCACTCAAGTTAGGACCTTGCTTTCCATCCCAGTGCTCTGCTTCCCTTTTCTCTGCAACCTGAGAGAGGCAATTCCAATTTTGCTGTGCTTTACCTTTTGCCTTCAAAAAAGATGAAAAGATCAATGAAAAGATCAATGTCAGCAGGCCAGGAAAATCCAGCATGTAATCCCATAAGAGAATATTGGGGCAGTATGCATTTATTCTTTGTATCCACTAGGGCTCATCTCCTTGTTCGGTTTTTCTTTCCTCCTGCTCTTTCTCTTTCCCTCCATCTTCCTTCATCACCCACTTTTGTGTCACTATGCATCTAGGTGATACACTGCTTTTTTTTTTTTTTTTTTTTTCCCTTATTCTTAATAATTGCTTCTAACTTGGGTCATCATGTTGATCCTCTTTACAGCACAACTTTGCAAACAACAGCACTGAGACAGTCAAGGGGCACTGAAATGTCACCAGGGTGAGAGCAGGGAAAAGCTCTAGAGAAATGCATGGCAAATTGGCCATTTTTAGGTACACAATAGGACTTGTGTAACTAAATCTGCAGTCTAAAGCTCCTTTAAATGGAAAACTCCTTTTGGAGTGTGTTGGGGTTTTTTGCTCAGGAGAACATTCAAATATACCTCTTGACAAGACAATGAGAAGAAATACATTACAAGTTTGAATGTTCTTACAGTGTACTTCAGCTCAGTCATTTCATATTTCCATTTGAAAAAAGTTTAATGCTTCCTTCTGTAAATATGAGAGATTGAAAAAGCCTTATTGTTTCTTTATTATTCTTTATAATAAGAAATATGGAATACATTGAAAAATACAAACTACACACAACTAGGCTAAAGTCTATGGAAAGTACTCATCAAACATGAACAGAAAAAATTTTAACATGTGGTTTTGGTGTTCAGGGACTGAAGAAAGAGTCCTGAAATACTGTTTGTCTGCTTCTTTAAAAACTCCTTTTTGAGGGCATCTTTAAAGCTTGTGCTCATTCCCAACTGCAGACAATTGCAGTGTCAAACCTGGTTTGCATGAAGATGCTAAATGTATAATTTGGTTTCACTCTTCCACTTCTCTGAGCTGATTAGCTCCATCAGCACCAATACTAACAATTCCAGCAGCAGCTCTTCTCCAAAATGAGCTTTTTCCTCTCTGTGTTTCTAATTATAACACCAAATTAGTTTTCTTTGGTGCTTGAAATAGATCAGCTGAAGGGCCTTGCCGTTGCTTCCTGATCTGTTTGTTCTGGTGACCTTTCCACTTGGAAAGACAAAATGGGCAATGTTTGTAAGCTGGCTCCTGGGACATGCTGGGAATTAGTTCTCAGGAAATGCTGTATCCATCTGGGACAGTTACAGCACACTCCTTCCATTGCTTATGTGATTATATGCAGCAGCAGCTGAGCTGTTCAGGTTTCATGGCTTGCTCTTTTCAGATGCTGAAGATGAGGTTGATTTCTCATAAGTCTGATGTGTATTTCATTTCTGTGGGTGATAGAAGTGCCTGAACTTGAAAGGAATAATTTGTCAGAAGTGCTGAGAAGCTTCTTTGCCCACTGACATCAGTGATGCTGGTGCATTGTGGTTCTGGAGTGCTGGCCCATGGAAGGAAAAATCAATAAGAATAAAGCAAATAATGATGATGCATGTGTGCACATATGCATCAAGACACATTACAGTTTGATTGTAATGTGAAATAAATAGAGTTCATTTTTCACTTATGGCTTAAAGAAATTATTTTGCTGCCTTCTGAGATTTCTTTAATGGCTTTGTTGTACTTTTTGGGGAATTTTGTTTTTACGGCTGTATTGATCAAGACAGTGTTGGTCTTGATTAGATCTTGGAAGATGGGGTGATTGGCTCAATGCTGCAATCACAAGCAATTTTGTCTGTAAAAAAAAAAAAATCTACCAAAACCCCAAACCACAAAGCAAGTTAGACTTTTAATGGCCAAGTCTCTGTTACTGTCCAGCTTTACAGCCTTAGATATTTTAATTATCACTTGGTTTTTGCCACATTTTGCTGCCACTTTTTTTTTTTTTTTTTAATAAGTGTTCCACCATGATAAATTTGACTTTATTTTTGACCAGTGATGGCTTATTCTAAACTTATTCTAGTTCTACCTGCTGTGCTGAGTGGGAATGAGAACAAGTGAAGAGATAGGGTTGCTTGTGCTTTAATGCCCTGAAGTGATTTAGAGATGAAGGGAAAGGCTCTGAAATGGACAGTAGGGATGAGGAATGGGGAAGTTTTTGTGTGCCAGCCAGCCACAAACTCTTGTGGCTCAAGCAGGCTGGTGGTTTGGGGTCACTGTAGTCCAAGGACCCTTCTGGCCTTATTTTGTAAGCATCAGCATGTGGTGGTGGAGAAGGTGGGCATAAAGTCACCTGGATATGGATACTGTCACTGGGAAAAATCTTGCAGAAGAGGTAATAGAAGCATTTAATAACAGTTACTGAAGAGAAGTTTTGGGGAGAAAGATTAGAAAACAGGCAGCCATCAGAAGAGGGGTAGTACACAGGGCTTTGATGCTGATACAGATACTATTGATTTGGAAAGAATAAAGAACAAGCAAAAGAGAACAGTTGGAAACCATAAAAAAGTAGGAGAGTGTATCAGGTTTTTAAAGAACAACCTGGGTTTTGAAAGTGCTCTAATTGCAGAAAGAGAAAGTGCAAGCTGAACAGGAGAAAAGAGGCATTGCTGACCCACAGGGCTTCATAATGCCAGTATTATTTCTGCTTTTGATTCACATCCCAGTGAAGGCAGAGTGGGCAAGGCAGCTGCTGTTCTAGTCACCTCTCATCTCCCTGGTGTGTTCTGCACCCAAAAGGCAACAAAAAATGCAATCAGGTGGGAGGGGGCATTGACAGACCTCAATTCCTGGGGTTTTCAGTTTGGGTTTTAGCACCCTGATTTTTAACCATAAAGCCCAGAAACATCTTTGCTCCCCTGATGAAAGCTACATGTTGATCACATGAATCCAGCAATTGGAAGCCCTGCCCAAAGCTGCCCCAGTATTGGTGATTTTGCCCCACGTGTGTGCTGCACACAGCACATTCCAGCCAGTTAGAAATTCCCATTGATAATGCTCATTAGGAGGGAAAATTCTTTCTAGGCTGCACATTGTCTAGGCCTTGTGGTGGATAGGAAATCACTGTAATTGTAGTCCCAGGCATTTATTGACTGCTCCTTCAGGGCAGAAAATACTGATGGATGCATGGAAGCAATTGTGTAGGTTACTAATTATTTAGCAATTACTTGTGCATTTGAATTGTGGGCTCTCACAGCCACCCCAAGGGAGGCCTGCTTTGAGCACAGCCACCACTTCCAGATTTTATTCCTGTTTTTTCCCCAGCTGCTGACTGGCCCTGAGCAGATCAGGTAACTGCTCTATACTCCAGGTTACTGGCCTGGAGAATATTAAAACAACACTTACTTCTCTCCTCATTAATATTTCAGCAGATGCCCTGTGCCTGCAGCTACCTGCTGTTTCAAATAGGAGGGGGAGAGAGGGAGCCAGGGTGTTCTGTGCTGAATTCAGGCAGCCCTGCAGATGGGAGCTGGGCAGAGGGACACAGGGACAGGGGCATGGTGGCTGAATTTTGAATGGGGATGGCTGTATCCCACCACCAGGGTTTGGTGGGGCTGTGTGAATGAATGCCTGCCCAGCACTTAGTGATCCTCAAAAGAAAAAGTGCTGCACTTTATAACAAGTGAAGGGTTATTACATTATGGAGTATTATTGTCAAGGCATCATCTTTCATTCTCAGGACAAGTGTTATGTGATTGCCAAGAGAAGTAATAAGTAATCTGCATTAATCTCATGACTAAGATGTAATGGGGTGACTTGCTAACATTTTCAAAGTATATAAAACTAGCTACTGTGGACAGGGTCTCTGATTGTGGTACTTAATGATTGTAATAAATTACATTAATAGTGCAGTTTGGATTTCAGCCCAAGTAGAGAGGTGTATTCAGCAGCATGCTTCAAATCAAGATGCCTTTAGACTAATTTATCTGATGGCTTTCCTTGGTTTCTCTGCAGCAGCCACACTACCCCAGCTGCTTTAGCAAAATGGGTGGATTTTTTTTTGCTGATGACTTCACAGCCATGGGTGTCACCAGCTCAGTCCCACCTGGAAATGAGAGCTGAGCCTGTGGCAGGCAGAACACAAGGGGAAAATTGGGCAAGGAAGGGTGGCAGATGCTGGGAATGCCCAGGCAGGTGAACACGTTCAGCTTAATAAGATCAGACATGCTGATTGTTGTCTCCAGACCAGAGATTGACTCAATAAATCATAATGGTGTCTGTAGAACCATTATAATGTGTCACACTGAATATCCACATACTAATATCTGTGCACTGCAGAATGATTTCTCTTCAATTTTTGACTCTTAATACTTTGCTTGCTTTTTTTCTTGTTATATTTTTAAACCACTAGTAGAGGAAAAAAAGGCAACACCTTGTTGTGTATATGCACAATTATCAGTGCTAACTAAGCATGAGTTCTGCTGTACTGAAGTGTCATCTGATCACAATGCTTCATTCTGCAAACAGCTGAAGTGGTACCTGAGTAACTCTTGTTCTCTAAAAGCAAATATTCAAATATCTGATAGGGGTTCAGAGTGGCTTTGAATTTCTTCTGGCATTCCTGACTGGCTTCTCTCTCTCTCTCTGCACTTTCAGTAACAAGTTTCTCCATGTGAGCTCTGTCAGAAATGGTTCACTAGCAGTCGTGTGTTTTAAAACAAAGACCTCAAGGAAAAGGTTCCCAAACAGCTCTGGCAAAAAGAGAGATATGGTGCATTAGTTGCTTTATTTTTAAGTTAGAGTTCAGATTATTTTTATATTTCCTGTGATTTTTGTTTTTTAAATCTATTTGTATGTGGCTGTAGCAGTTGCTATAACACAGCTGTCTCATGGAACACCCCTCCCTCCCCTTCTACATGCATGTTGTACTACTTATTTATTACTTTTAGCATTATTGCTTTATTTTAGGATTTTTTAATGCCTTAAATGTGCTGGGATACACTTGTACATGAGTACTAACAGTAGCATGTGGCAACACCTAGTGAGAGCAGAGCAAAAATCAGAATAAAAGAATGATTTGTTCTGTGAGTGACTCTTCCCCATGCTGCCACTGCCTTTAGGACACTAATTGGAATATATGTTAAATCTCAGACCTAATTGAAATGTGCAGTTTGTAACAGTTTGACTTATTTAACAAGAAACCCAAACTGATCTTTCAGTTAACCTCATCATTAATAACTGCAGAAATTGACAGTGAATCTCCTATTAAAGCAAATGGATATATTGCAGGTTAATTTCTCTGAGCTCTCCTTCATTGCCTGTTTTCCTTCCCATCCAGATGCTGTATCTGCAGCCTGCTCCTGGTTGCCTGGATACTCTGAATTTCCTCCAGGCAATTGCTAATCAATGTGCAGTTGCAGCTAGGTGAATCCCACAGACAGCAGCCAGATCTGTCATCTGAATGTGGAAATCTGTGGCAGAATATGATCTGGGACGAGAACAGACAAAACACCATGGCAGGAGCTCTGCTCCCAGGAACCAATTCATCCTGTGCTAATCAGTCACAAGCACTCTTGCTGGATTAGATGAACAGAAGCTCTTCTGCTAAAATTAAGGGTCAATTGTTTTGGTTCTTGTACTGTGCAGAGAAGAGGAGCTGAGTCTCAGAAAATAAAACAATTACATTAATAATTGCATTTCAAGTCTTTGTGTCAAGGCCTTGCTTAATTTTGCTGCTTATCTCCAAGTGTCTTTCCCAAAATACCCATTTGCACCAAGACAGAAAGCTATGAAGTGCTTTTAAAACATGAGCTATTAATGGAGTCCTTGTTAGCACAGAGTGGTCTCTTTGAAGATGACTTGCACTTCTCATGGACACAGAGCCCTCTGTGCTGCACAAAGGCTTTTGAGTTTCTTGGGATTTTTATAATTGCAAAATTAGACTTCATACATAGGCATCAGTAAACTCAGAACTGCTCTTCTTTTGCTGAGACACAAATACACTCCCAGTCCCAGGTGTAGACACCTTTCCACCACAAAGGAGAATAGCTGCTGCAGAGCAAACACCTGCAGATTAAAGTAACTCAAATATGTGGTTTGGGAGCACGTTCTTCAGTTGCTGTAATTGCCCCATTAGGCTTAATGCTCAAAGTCATGTTTCACTTTGCAGCCAGCTACTCTGCCTCCTGTTACCTGTCCATGCCAGCTCCCTGTCCCACCCTGCAGCCTCCAGGGGCTCCTCTTCCCTCTCTGCTTCAGTCTCCATCCCACACTTCAACCTGTTTGATTGTGCCTGTCTTCCTGTGCATTTCTACCCATTCCAGAAACAGCATCTTGGCTGGATGGAGTCCTTTCAACCCAAATGGAATTGAATTCAACAGTGTGAATTCACTTTTATGGAATAGATTTATGGAATAGATTCATAGGTATTTTACTTAAGGGTGGCTAGTTGGTGCATTTTTTGTGAATTGTAATTTAAATTCCATATCAATGAACCATTTAAGGTGCACTTACTGCTCACCAGGAGAATGCTTAATAAGAATGCTTTGTTATTTGAAATATGAGACAAATTTTCCACTGCCACTTGGTTTCTAAAACTTAAAAAGAAAGTTCTCTTGGCTGGCAGTGTTGCTTTAATTCAGGACAGGGTGGAAGCTGCTGTAGATTGCTTTCATTGATTGTGATCACTGCTTGAATTGGCAGAGCAGGAAGTGTTATGATGATGAGAACTTGTCTTATTGTTGTGATAAGCTGTTACCAAAGTCTAATTACTGGGTGTGATGCTAAAATGTGTAAGCTGCCGACACTTAAAGATAAGGAGATGAAAAGAAACCAGCTCATTCCAAAGAGCTCTTCTGTTTGGGTTTTTTTCATTATTATTGTTATTTTTGTGCACTCTCCTGAGTGCTGCTTTAGAGTGCATGGATTAAGTCATGGATTTGGCTGCAGATGCTGCCATCAAACTTCAGCTGTGGTTAAGTAAGTTTTAAGCACCAAGGGACTGAATAAAATAATTGTTAGTGAAAAGTGATGACAGGGATTCAGTTAATGGTAGGTGCATCTGTGGAGTGAATGGCTTGTTATTAGCTATTGATTCAGGTGCTAGGCAGGATCCAAGTGGGACTGAGAAGAGGGTAAGGGGTAGAAGCCCAGTTCCCACAGGAATTTGGCATGGGAAAGTGCCACTCCTGCCACACTGGCTGCTTCATAACTTTTCCACAGAAAAGCAGAGAGTTTCCTACAGTCTTGTCCCAAAAATCTCCATTGTCTGGGGGACAGTGACATCCTGTTGGAGTCAGAATCCTCAGAAGTTTTGCAGAGCTTCACCTGAGCTCAGCACCCCAGGGAGTCCTGCCCTGACTGCTGTGCTGACTCCAGAAAACATTTTGGGATCCTCTGGGATGACAGATGCTTGTGTATGCACATGTAACATGCTGTTAATAATTAGAGCTGATTGGATATTCAGTACAAATTACACTGGCTAGGAAGTTAGCCCCTTCCCTAGGCTTACAAGTGGCTCACAAAACACTGTTAAAGTCTATTTTTAAATTTATGTTTTTTCATAAACATTGATAGATTTAATTTGAACGAATAATGTCAAGTCTGAGTGTTGTAAAATCCTTGCTGGGCTGTTCACTGTCAGTTGTTAATGGAGCATGTTTGGATTTCTGAGTCACAGTGTAAATATTTTCTATTTCAAATTTTGAGGATGAAACATGAGGTTTGATGATTATTTTTACCAGTCTCCCCCTAATAGTGTGTCTGCTCCCACGCCCAGGCCCACATGCCATGTCTTCAAAAATAACTGCTTGGAGAAGAGAAATAGGGCTGACTGCAGCCAGTAACCATGAGGGAAAGATAGAATTCCCATTTTCTCTCATTTTCCATGTCACCTGTAAGCTGGGTTGAAACATTCTTTTGAAGATTTTCCTCATGAGCTGGTTTATTTCCCCAACCTGTTTGTCCTTGTATGAATCTGGAGGAAAAACTGATTTTTTTAGATATTGACTCAGGCTTAATCTGCCTCCTGTGGTGAAAAAAGAAAAGTTCAGCCCCAGTGGCTACATTTCCCATAAACCCCACACATGCTGAGCCATGCTCAGTTTCAAATTCATATTTGCTCTTTTTAGATACCCATTTATTTTTACAGGGATCCTCTAAAACAACACACTGTCTTGGTAGAGAGTAATTATTCACTAGTGTTAGTGCCAACAACCATGGCTGGTTTAAAAAATGACTAATGATTTTGGTGTAGGAAAACCTGAAATACTTTAGAGAAATATTCCTGTTTTTCTGTTGAGGAACAGCTCTCCGTGGACTGGTAGGAACTCCAGCTTTGCTGTTGCTAGAGGAACTAAAGAGGAACAAAATTTGAAGATATAATCATACATTTCTCTGTAATTGGAGGAGGGATGGTACAATCTGTGCTTTGTTCTTGTCCAGGGGAAATAAAACCCACACTATCAACATCTATAGATCCCCTTCATCCTCATTGTTGCATCCATCCTAAAGAATTTAATCAGTTAAACAGACCTAAAATAACTTTTGCATAAAACAGTGGTGTGCTGTGCTAGAAATAAAATTTGTTTCCATGTGTATGGCACACATATGGCTCTCTCTGCTTAGCAGTTAATATCCTTATAAAACACTATTTTTTTTTTCCTGGAAAACCAAACAAAGCAAAATCCTAAAAAAAAATAACCACAAAATCCCAGAGTAGTGTTGTTCTTCGTGAGAAATGCCAAGAAGATAGATGGGAGCAGGGTTCATTATCCTATTTTTTTTTTTTTATAACTTATGTTTGTATTTTCCCTTTGCACTCTCTCTCCCACATTCCTCCTCTTTTTGCATAAAACAGTCCTGCAGTATGTAGAGCATAAGAATTATTTCTCCAGCAGAAACTGCAACCTGCTTGCAGAGCCTCCGTACCCATTAGAGGCTCTTTCCAGAAGAAGTAATTTCCTTCTCCACATAAATTATGCATCAATGTACATTTAAGATTCTGAGATGATGAGCAGCAGATGAAAGTGCTGCTGCTCCATGGAGCTGGATCCACCTTGCTGTGTGCAGGCTGGAGCACACCTTATTCACACAAACCTGCACGTGTTGCTCTCCTGCTGCAGCTGGAAAAGCAGGGAAAAAAAAAAAGTGGGAGCTGCTCTGCCTTCCTGGGCCTCAGGTCTGTGGGAAATGCCTTTTCACCTTGCAGGAGGCAGGGAGGGGGAATGATTGTGAGTGTTTTCTAGGTGATGTTCCCTGCTGGGCTCTGGCAGTGCAAGGCAGGGCGATTCCAGCTTCTCCTTCCTGAGGATCTGCTCCATGATCCTTCTCCCAGAGGGGAGACTCTTCCTGAGTCCTCCAAAAGGTGTTGTGGTTTTCTTTTTACAGTCAGTGGGGATTTCACTAATCTGCCACAACTCCTCAAATATGATGGACAGTGATGTAGCAACTCCATCAGGTTCCCTGCAGATTCCCCTCATCACCTGTGCACCTTCAGGTTCTTTAGATCAAACCTGATCTACTACAGTGGCTGAGAAAATATATACTGAAAAATTGAAAAATCATGCTTTCAGGTTATATATAGCATGTGGAGATCAATGAAGAGTGTAAATAAATGTATATTCTAGAGAAGAATTTTGCACTGTTGCCACAACTGAACCACATGGGAGGGCATCCTTTGTGTTTTGTGATGTCAAGGAGCATAGGGAAAATTTTTAACTCTACCCTTGGAATCTGAAGATGGCAAATGAAAATTAACAGTAATTCCTGAAAGAAAAATTTTGAGCAGTTTTATATAAAACTATTGTAATAGCAGGTCATTGTGTAAAAATCAGAAGATTCACCTTGCAATAGGTCTGAATTCCTGTAATGCCTAGTGCTGTGGGAACAGATTCCAGACCTGAGGTTGCTGTGGAGAATTTTAGGGGAAATCAAGCAGTGCTGTGGTGTGGAGGTGAAGTGAAACAGGGCCAGTGAAACAGCTCTGTGCTGTTCTGGCATGAATGAACGTGCACTTATTCTGTGTCTCTTCCATGGTCACTTTAAATGACAGAGAGGCAGCCCAAGATTTTGCAGTGTTTCCATCACAGCTGGGATGGATTCTGAGCATGTATTGAACTGGAGGTGCACCTGTGTCACTTCAAGTTTAGCTTTGAGGTCTGGTACTTCACTTTTACCCAAGCTGACCCAACTTCTGAATTTTCTCTTTGAAGAAAGCAGTGCCATGTGGTATCTTGCCTTTCCTCTCCTTTGACTAAGTTTCCTTTTAGAGAGAGAATAGTGTTTGCTTTCCAAATGCAAGATTCCCCCTAAAAGAACCTGTGTACTAAAGCAGGCCATCGAGCCTTTCATCACTCCTCTTGGTGATAGCAGTCATGAATTTTTTATTTTCTGCAGGGCTCACTCCAGATCTGCCACAGCATTGTGTGGGTGCACACATGTAAAAAGGCTACTAATTGAAATTCAGATGTAAGGAGATGAAGTTTTGCTATTCACCATGTCTGCCTTTTGTTTTAGCCCATGTACGCTCAGTGCACCTAAACAATACCACCATTGCTTCTCCTTTTAGATTCGACAAGAATAACTGAAAAGGCAAGAAATATTTCTGTGTCTGCTGTAGAGATGAAGTATACACCCCCAAAAATGGGAATGGCACGTGTTGGCTTCTTTATTTACTTATCTGCGGGGAGGGACAGAAACTTTAATGGAGCCATACAGAAAATGACATAGAAAAGTTGCTGCCATAAACTGTTCTCTTTTGAAGATGCAAATGTGTCTCTATTGCCTAGGTAACTATTATGGAACGCCGAAGCCTCCAAGCCAGCCCCTCAGTGGGAAAGTGACTTCCACCAATGCTCTGCAAAACCTGCAGTCTGGCTCCAAGCAGTCAACTCCAAAGCGAACCAAGTCTTACAATGATATGCAAAATGCTGGCATAGTGCATACAGAGAATGAGGAAGAGGATGATGTACCTGAAATGAGCAGTAGCTTCACAGGTAAAGCAAACATACCACTGTTCTTCAGTTAGAATACATGAGGAAGGCTTTGGGGGGGGGGGGTATTTTGAAGAGGGGGTGTTGTTTTTAATGTGTTTTTTGACAATGTCAAACAGAACTGGCCAACACCTGAGTGGCAGATGTCCAGGTGTGAACAACCCATGCACAGCTGTGTCTTTCCAAAAAGGCCTTATGGGATTGAACTGGTTGAGACAAAATTGTGGTAAAGTTCAAATCCATTAATTGCAGAAAGGTTGGGGAAGAGTTGAACTATGATTGACAGTTGCAAACAGTATGAAATGACTCAACCAGGTTTACATTTGGAATTAATTATTGCTCCTTCCTATATTGCTGTCCTTTTTCCTTCCTTGCATCTAGAGCTGCCCATCACATACAGTTACTGCCCTAGGTCCTCTTCTCCCAGCAGATGGAGTCCTGCTTGCTGCAGGAATGTGATCTGAATCATGGGTACAAGTTCTGTATTTCATTTCATTTGTGTCCTGCTGAGCACAGATCTTGTCCCCACCATGGCTACCATCAAGCCTTGGCTGAAGGATCACTGGAAACCTTTGCAATCTAAAGTCAAGTGCTGTGCAGGCACATTCAGAGTAAAACACCATGGGAGATCCATTGAGTTTCCACAGACATCAGCTGCAAGTTTGTGAAGTCTGAGGGGCAAGAGCTCTTCCCCATGTCTCCAAGCCTAGTATTTGTTAGTGCTTAGAGCATTGTTAGCTCAGCTCAGTTTCAAGCTGAATTCATCCTCTGGGCTCCTTTTGAGGCAGGTACTGAGCAAGTATTATCCACACCTTCAAGCCTTTCCCAGCTGCTTGCCCTGGCAGCTCACCATAACTGGCACTGGGTCCTTTGTCCTCTGATCACCTCCTATCACCATGAAAATTCTTCTCAGTCTCTGAGGACTCAGAGGATCTATCCTGTCAGTTCCTACCTGCCAATGTCCTGGCTCTAACATCTGTTTAGAGCTTTAAAAGGATTTGGGCTGAGATTAAGTTTTGGTCCTCTCTGGGTCAAAGTGTCAAATGGCTTTTGAGGGTTGTACTCTGTTTGGCTGCCACCTGCTACACATTTCCAACTCAAATTGCTTCTAGCCAGCCTAATTTCTCCCAGGCTGGAATGTCTGTCTCTGCTTCCCAGCTCATTGACAAAATTTTGCACCAAGGGTGGTTTCTTATGTGTCATAACATGACAGCAACCTCAGCCTTTGTCACAGGATCTGATTTTGGGAAGAAGCTGGTGGGAGATCTGTTATTTGATTTCCTTGCTGCCCATCTCAGTTTGGTACCCCTGAAGTAGCTTGAGCATAATTTATTTTCCTTGTTTTCCTTTGCAAGATGAAATGCTGGAAGATGCAGCTCATTTGTCACAACGTTATCACACCCTGGCCCCTTGCCTTCATTAAATGAGCACAGAATCAAGAAAAGAGTTATTTCTCATATATAGAAGTGATTCCTTATGCTTATTTCACATGAAATTGTGCTAGCCATATTAAAATGCTCCTGCTTCCCTAGGAGACCTCTCAGTAACTTGTGTTTTCCAGATTTTGGCATGTTTGTACTCTCAGTTTTTAGCTGGCGACGATTTTTTCACGCTTCTTTATCTTGTCATCCTCTACCTAAAAATATCAAACTCCAGGAGGGCTGAGAAGCAAGCACTGAGGGTACTGATATAGTCTAGATGGTTTTCTTCCTGTTCCTCCCAGTTCATGATGTCCTTCTCTTTTGGTAATGGCAGCAGACAGAGTAGAATAATGAAGGAGCTGTTTCCAGGGCTGTGGGCTGTGAATTGAGGATGTCCCTGGTCTCTGGTGTAGGGAGCAGGGATGGTCCAGTCAGTGAAGCCCTTTCAGCCCCACTCCTTGGGGACTTGGCAGAGGTGGCACTGATCTCTCTGTCTTCTGCTCAGTGTGTTGTCTGTGCTTATACTGAGGTTCTCAGGGGATGTGGAAATGCTGCCATAAATTTTCAACACCTTCAAGAAACAGAGAGAGTCCCTTTTGTAGACACAGGGTTAGTTTTAGAATTTGTCCATTGTTGCCAAAACCTCTCTGTGAAGGAGTGAGGGCTCAGGCCTCTTTATTGGGGAGTATCTACTGTGGTTAGTATTGAGAGGAGATGAGCCCTCAGTGTTTCATGGATTCAGCTCAAAACTTCATGGATACAAGCATCAGAAACATTTCCTTAGAGGGAGAAGGTCAGATACAGCATAAAACACTCCTGACTGACTTTGACTGGAAAGATACTGTGATGAGCCTTGGAATAAACCTCCTCAGACAGCAAAAATGGGCAGTAGTGAGCAGCAACATGTGGACAGTGCTGACATACATTTTAACTTTTAATTTAAAATAAGGCACTGCACTGAAGACATTCACCATTAGCTTGTTGACTTTGAGCTTCTGGCTCAACATTTTGCTCTTGTAAAATCTTCTCTTTTGATCATGCTTCAAACAAGAAATTTTATCCTCCTAATCCTGTCCCACAGTTGGCACTGCAGGAGTGAACCTGTAAGCCTGCTTGAAAGCACACTGAGCTCCTCTACAGCAGTGAGCCCTGGCCCCAGGCAGCTTGGAGGAATTTGGTAGCTCAGCAGGGCCTGTTGGAGCTGATCACAGCTCCTGCTTTGTTTGGAGAATGTGGCTGGCAGAGTGTGAGTGGGCAAGGTGAGCTCACCCTGCTGCCACAGACTGCAGGGCTCTGCTCTCTCACATGTCCCTGTGTCTCATGAATTAAAAGGCAAGGAGAGGAAAACTGGCAGGATAAACATGGAGGAGCAAACTGGGTGAGGAAAAGACTGATTGTCCTGGTTTGAAGGACAGTTATCTGCCCATAAAGGCAGAAGCTTCTCTTTGAAATGGAGAATGTAAACCCCCTTCTTCCAAATTATTATAATTTTGAAATTAAGGGGCTCTCAGGCAAAGATATGGGAATTAGTAATAACAGTTCTTTGCTAGAAAAATTAAAATAGAGATACAGTATTACAAAGAACAATCCCAAACACTGCCAGAGTCAGAATCCAAGCTGACGCCCGTCAGTCAGTCAGGGTGGTGGCACAGTCCCATTCAATGGTGGCTGCATCCTCCTGCAGGGGAAGATGGTTCAGCTGGAGCAGTGCTCCTGGAGAAGGTGCAGTTTCCTCTGAAGGTCCAGGGATCATGTGGAAAGGTCTGGCTTTGCTCTGGAATCCAGTGGAAAGAAGGTCCCTTGGTGTTCAAAATCTCAGTTTTTCTCTGGCTAGGAAAGGCTTGGCTCCTCCCCTGGCTGGAACATCTCCCAGTGGGATGATGGAATTTTTATCAGTCATACAGTGGGACTGTGGCCCAGCAGCAGATGATATCTTCCTGGAGGGAGGATGGTTTGTGGAAAAGAGAAAAATGATTGCCCCAGCTGATTTAAAGATGGCCCATTAGCAGATAATATGTGCCACAGAGATAAGGGTCACCGCCCCACCTGGCTTCAACAGATGGGGACAGAATACACATTTCTGGCCACATCCTGTATTGCAATCCAGGACACCGATTGTTGTTGCATTTTAAGGCTATAAGAGCAGCAAAAAGGATAATGCAACATAGTTCCTCATGTAATGGAGAAGCAAGAGAGAGAAGAGCTTTATTGAAAGAAACACTACACATATATAAAGGATAGTTCATGCAAAACAGAAAAGACTCACTGGTTCAAGAAGGCAACACCTCCTCAAAAACATCCTTTTGCAAAACATCTCTGCAGGTGCATCATCATTGTTAAAACTCCTTGACCATGTAAAGGCCTGAGAAAGGCAAGGCCTCGAGGCTGCTTTTTCCCTGGTACCCAAGAACAGGCCGTCAGTTTCCCCTGTGTGTGTTTGTTCTGCAGCAGAGTCTGGTGAGCAAGAGGAGCAGAGCGCGCAGACCCTGCGAGAGGCAGCCCCAGTGTCCGCGGCCGCCAGGCACAGCCACGTCCCCACCACGGACCCCTCCCAGAGCCTCCCCCAGTACCTACCTCCTGCTGCCGAGGACAGCCTCGGGCCTCTGCCAGACAACTGGGAGATGGCCTACACGGAGAACGGAGAAGTCTATTTTATAGAGTAAAGCTCTTTTTTGTTGTTCTAATTCCGATCTCTCTCCCTCTCGTTGGGCGTGAGTGAACCTCCATGGGTGTGTGTTAAATATTTAGTGTGTGCTGTTGGGTTGCAGAGCTGTTAGTTCTTTACTGCTTCTGAAGGGGGTTCGCATTTCCTGATTGGATGAACATCCAAATTACTCCCGGGTTCCAAGGCAGCAGGAATTGCTTGTTTTATGAGGGTAGTTAGAAAGGCAACAGACACTTATAAAATGCAGGCCAGTTGTTTTCACGGGTGGATTGAAAGCTTCTAATTGGAAGGGCTTGAGATTTAATTTCTGGTGCCTGTGTCTGTCGCTGTAAGGTTAGGGAGCAGTGAAAGAACACAGCAACACAGGCTTCATTCAGCAAGCAGAAGAAGCAATTTATTGCAGAAGTAGACACAGTTTTATAGACTGGTTCACAGAACCAAGGATAGAATTAAATTCATTGGTTTAAGGAAGGTAACACCTTTTGTAAACATGCTTTTACTAAAACATCATGCACTCCTTCTGTCCACAACACCAGGTGCTAAACTTTGTTATTAATTATTTCCTTTCTGTTTGCTTTTGAGTAGCTTGAGAAAACTCAAACTGCTTTTTTCCTTGACTCTTATCAGCTTCCACATGTATCTGTGCATAATGAAGCAGAGGGATTCCTCCAGTCCTGTGCACAGGCAGCAGAGCCAGGGATGGATTTTGTGTGTTGTCCTCTCATCACAGCAAATGGGCCAAATGTGTTAATATTCTCCAGTGGTTTGCAAAAGATGCAGCTCAGTGCAGGGTAGGCACAGCAAGTTTGGAACAGCAGTACCTCAAGCTCTGCAGTCTTTGCCTAAGAGCTGATTGCTGTCAGCAGTTTTATGATGATATTGATTTTTTTTCATGCCATAAATAATAGTCTCAAATTATACTTGTCTAAATTTATTGAGGTAGGAGTAACTTATAAAATAGGACCTGTTAGTGTAAGAGATGTCTTGCATAGAGTTCAGCTAGACATTAACACTCAATTAGCCTTTGAAACTCAAACCCTTAGCTGCCAAGTAGAAGAGGGGTTGAGGAATTGATTTTGTATTTGATGGTCTGTTTAATGCAGTTGTGGCAACCCTACCAGAGGCCAATGCCCAGTTACTGCAGAAGAACTTCCTCTGCTAATTACCCCTCTCTCCTGCAGAGAGTTATGCTGGATCAGAGCAGTGAGGGCAGCAGTCCTGCTCCATCATCAGGAGAAAGACGTTTGGACAGGGCCAGGGAAAGATTCAAGAGCAGGTTTTCCCTTAGGAACACATGAGAGAAGATTACCAGAATATCTGAGGAGCTGGGATGACTGAGGGCACCACAGCAGCCCTTTTTCAGCTGGGAGAGGGCTGTTCTAAAAAAAGGCCATTTTCCAGGGCACTCTCAATTACCTGAAGAGGCTCCAACAGTCCCTGAGTGCAAGACAAGGTCAAGAAGGCAGAATGCAAATTCTCATCAGATGGAACCAAGATGTGTACATTACCCTGAGCACAGCTTTTTACTCCTCACTGTGTCCTCAGGGTGCCTCCTTGATGTACTCTCTGCCCTTTGTGTGTGGAACAGCCTAATAGCCCATTCAGCCTGCCATTTTCCTCCTTGGAGGAGGACAGGTGATGAGCAGGAAATGCTGCCCAAGTCAGTTGTTCCCCTGTTGTCCTTCCTTACAGTGCTTCCATCGGGGGTTCTGCTGCTGCCTCTGATTTCCCCAAACCCACCCCTGTGGCTGCTGTGTCTGTGGTCTCTGTGCAATGTGAATAATTTGTCAGCAGAATCATGTATGTGTTGGGCAAACACAGCCTGCACACACAGGCCTGTGTGATGTGAAGCTCTGGAAGCAGCACCTGTCCCTCCCTGCAGTGAGGTTTGAGGATATGTTCATATAGGGGTTTTTGTGATTTTAGTGTGTGCTGGTGTGCATGCAGCCCTGAATGACTGCAGTTCTGTTAATTCTAAGGACACCCTGGGCCTAGAAACTATTTGGTTTGATTTGTATCAGATTAAGGAAGTGAACTAATGAGCGGTGTGGACCCAAGATGGCTCAGATATCTGTTACAGCATCTGTGATACATTGGGTATCAAGTCAGGGTGCTGAAGGGAGCAGCAAGAGATTCTTGTACAGAGCCAGTGCAGGTCCAGTGGGGCCAGGGCTGTGTGTCAGATAACCAATCCTGATGCAGCTGGAGCAATTTGGTTCTTGAGATATGTTTCTCTGGTGCTTTAATTGGGCTTTTTATTACACAGCATATCCCACTCCCCTGTTATCTGTGTTTGTTACAGGTCTAACACAATCCTTTTTACCTGGGAATGTGATCTGAAAGGTGTTTAGCTAAATTTTCTGTGCCTCAGCAAACTGCACTGTTGTGAGCCTTTGGTTGCAAGAAATATGCAAATATTCTATTGCTCTCCTCCCACCACCCTCCTTCTCAGCTAGACTGCAGACTTGCTTGTAAATAAGGTGGCAGACCCCCTCTGCCTTATTTTTATTAATTTGCCTGGTTTGCTGAATTTCTGCCATTCCGTTTTCTAGGTGCTGATTAATTGCTCTGAAGCACACACAAGGATTAAACACATTTGCTCATCCTGCCTTGGGAGGGCTGGGTAGTAGGATGTGTAAAACAAGGACCTTTTATTTGCTCACTCAGATCCTGGCCCCTTTTTCTCCAGTACAATACAAGTTTGCTGTTGGTTGTTAGCTCCTCAGGGATCGTGGTCCTTGTTAAGAGCCCTCCTGAGACTGCAGTGAGGCTAAAGTTCAGTTTGTAAACCTCTTTGAGACCTTGATGGAGAAGTAAATAGCATTACTACGGTGTTGGAACTTAAAACTGTTAAGCAGTGTTAAAGGCTAAGCTAGATAAGTGATACCTCAGGGACTGGAGGATATCTTAGCAGGTTGTGTCTAACATCACACCAGGTTGTAGGAGAGGCATTATATTACCAGATTGTCTGCTTATGCAAATGAAATTATGGGAGAAAATAACTTCTAGAAAAATGTATTTTTAAGCCTGGTTTACTATGCAACCTTCACCGCTGGGACTGGCAGCATGAGGCTGTCAGGGGACTTGTGGAAAGGAAGAGTTGAAAGTAAAGCTGTTCAACTTCCATCAAAGGCTTAGACAGAGCATTTTTATTTGGGTAATTATGAAGTTTTCAATCAAAACCGTTTTTGGCTAATGCTTGGGTCTACCCTAGACATGTCAAAGGTCTTTTGTAGGAACAAAGCTTACTGCATAATTTAGTGAGGAAGGGAAATTTCTGCCTTTAGCTCAGAGACAGCTCTTGGAACTGAAAACAAGCCACCAAAGGCAAAAATTCGTAAATGAATATTATAATATTGCAGTATTCACATGCCTCTTTCCAGTCAGGAGTGCTGATTTGTATATTTTCACTTGTTACCTTTGTGTTTTCAATGCCAAAGTTCTTGTGATTTGATCGACTAGTTTGCACAACATCAAATTGTAGATCTGTTTCTTTGAATCAAAAGTATGCCTTCAGGTCTGTTGAATAATAAAGAGGATATATACTTTTTTGTCATGGATACTTCAACTCTGCTTTATTAACAAAGGTCATATTTCCATTTTTGGTTTCCAGCCATAATACAAAAACAACATCTTGGCTAGATCCACGGTGCCTGAACAAACAGCAGAAGCCTCTAGAAGAATGTGAAGATGATGGTAAGAGACTAAAAATAGTGAAATATATCGTGTTTGGTCCATTCCTAGGTGACTTTTTTCCTTTTCCTTCTCTCTTTCTAATAACTGGTGTTCAGAAAGACTTTTAAAAATGTAAAAGAAGATTTATGAGTAAGTACAAAGAGACAATATCCATTATGTTGTAAAATCGCTGTGATTGTAAACAGCCATTGAGGTGCCAGATCATTTAATAAAATTCAAGGAGGTGCTGCAAGTGAGAAGCCTCTGTTTTTGCAAAGGCTTTTGAGGAGTCACTGATGCTGAACAAGACTCAGAGCTGTCTGACATGTTTGCTCCTTGGGTTGCTGTGTGGGAGGGAGTGACTGAGTCTCTGCGTGCTCGCTGTGTTCCGCTCCAACCGCCTGCTTCGCGTCGATTGAGAGAGTTGTGTTGTTGTTTCCTTGTTTGAGCACAAATAACTCAATTGCTTCACCTCTCCTGCTGAATGCTGACAGTCTGTGCAGTGTTGTGATGGCTGAAATGAATTCCATCTGAAAGTGTGGATTTCTGGTGCTGAAAATTTGCACTGAGATTTGGTATTCCTTGAGATGTTGGAAATGCAAGCCACTGTCTGGTTTAGAGCAGCCAAATGCAGGACTGTTAAAGGAGGTCCCACTCCAGCCTCCTTTGGGAGATGCTGGAAGAAAAAGTGAATTATGAAAATAACTTAAATGTTTGGGAAGACCTGTGAGGCAAATTTGGTCTACTGACCAAAGGTGATGGAATTGAAATGCATAATTTTGGCTAATAGAGTACTGTTATGGTAGACACTTCTCAAAAATGGGAGGGTTTCCTTCCTCAGTGTTGGTGCTGTCCTTGTAAAATCAGTTTTCAAAATATGATGAACATCCTACTGGTATCAGTCATCTCAGTAAAAATCACAATTTTATTTCATAAAAGAATCAACTCAATCCCTTTTCACTGTTCAATTCAACTCTGGCCTCCAGAACTGCTGTTAACTGTTTTTACACATTTTTCAACCTCTCCTGTCTTTCACCTGGGAGATTTTGCAGGGTGTGAGGATTTATCTCTGCAGTCTAGGCTGCAATTTCTGAGTGCACAGAGCAGGATACTCAAACCACAGAGATGTGCCAGGCCCAGAACCACAAGGCTGCAGAGGGTGACTGAGCTCCTCTGTTATCAGTTTTAAGTCTCCTCACAGAAGGGAAAGTCTTTCCCTTGTCCTCTTAGCAATTATAAAGCAAACATTGGAATAATTTGTTTAATTTGGAATAGAAACATACAGCTGGTATTATTGTATTTCATTGAGTTCATAATTTTGGAGAGCAGTGGCATCTTTGTTTATCAACTCCTTAAAATCAGCTAATTTCATCTTCCCGCACACCCCTTCACTTCATTCACCAAGTTGCTCATTAATGGATATTTTTAACATTCATTAGTTTAACCAGTTGCTTCCTAGTTACAGTAGTGCTCTGCACTGCTTTGCTTGGCTGCTCTAATCTTGCTTAGCACATAGTAATAATTATGTTTCAAAAAAACAAAGAGGAGAGAAGGTTAGTTGTGCTTCATCATAGAAGTTGGGTATTTTTTGGCAAGGGTCACTGTTGTGTGTCATTCCATAAAAGTCAGTGGGATGACTTCTCTGTTTTGTTTGGTGTGTGTGCATGTGAGTTGCAGGCTCATCCCACCCCCTGTGTGGATTTTAGAGATGTTAGATATTGTTTCAGATTTGTTTGGCTTCAATTGCCTTGTGCTTTTGCTTGATCAGGATATGTGTCCCTAAGAAAGTTTTTGCTTGTCTCCTATTATTTGGGCTATCAAAGGAAATTCCAATTTGTATTTCACACTAATGGTCCCAAATAACTGCTTTGATAGAATATTTTGCAGAGAGGTCATGGAAGTGTTTTTTTGGGTGTCCAGATGTTGCAGCCCTTCATCTTCTGGTTGCTTCTGTCATTCATTTGTGTGGCTTAAGCTTTGCTGTATTGGGTCTCCAAGATTGTTTTTACCATCTTTGTTCTGGTTTTGTCACCATCTTTCATTTTCAGACTACATTATTATTATTTATAGGCCAAGCAATACTTTAATCATCTGTGTCACTGTTAACTTATGAATATGGAGCAGATAATGATAAATGGAGCAACAGAGAATATTGATGGCTTTGTGTCTTTGAAAAATTATGTGATCTTTGTCCCAGGTGCCCTGCTAAAACTGGTGCATTCCTGCCTGTGCCTCACCAGTGCATCTGGACCCTGGGTCTGTGTTTCCAGTTAAACAAGGCACTTCACTTCATGCCTATCTTAAATCATCTGAGTGAAGTCTGTTGGACCTTGTGTGCACATAAATTTAGGTGCCTTCTTAAAAACCTTGCTATATTAGTCCTTATTTAGGTGCAAGGTTTTCCTCTCAGATTTCTTCATTAGTATCCCGGTCTGGCCTTCTGATAAATCCATGTGTCTCTAGAGCAGATTGTGAAGGTCAGACTGTACAGATCTGAGGGAAAAGCCTCACTACAGTGAGAAAATCACAATTTCATGACTTTGCCATATCAAACCATGACATGGAAGTAGTCCATTGATGCAGATGTTTTGTGAGTGCAAGAATCAGTTCTTTCATTATCTGCATCAAATCCATCAATATTCTGATCACTGGAGTGTGATAAATGGAAAGCTTGGGCTTGGTGTGTAGAAAATTAGTGCTGGTTCTGCTGTTTGCTGTAGGGAATTTCTTGCTTGGGGCTGGTGTCTGAAATTTTCTTTTAATTTTTTCTGTCTCATTTACTGCTCTTCCCTTGGAGAAGAAGGGGTGCACACGGAGGAACTGGACAGTGAACTAGGTAAATCATCCATCTCTCATTTTGATATTTGACTTCAACTGCACTGTTTTGAGCTTTTAATTACTCACTTTCTCCTTTGTATCATTTTGCATCTTTCAGGTTTTTTTTATTTTTTATTTCAACAATAATTTATCAGCAAAACTTCCTCAGCACACAGAGCATTTCTCTTCCCCTAGCTTCAGATCTGCAGTGGTTTTCTTACTGATTCAGAGTTTGAAGAAAGCTAGAGAGCCCCAATCTTGCAAAGGTGTTTTGAAGCCACTTCCTTCTGGACTCTGCAGAAGTTGGGGTCTTTTCCTTTGGCATGTCTGGCTCCAGGAAAAAGCTTATATATGCCAAAGATGAAATGAAGTAGCTCATGATGCTTTTTCAAGACATTTCCCAGACAATAGAAGCTAAGTGGGATTCAGAAAGTTTAAGTATTACATCAGATGCTTCAGCTGAGCTTGTGAATGAAACAGCTTAAAATTTTCCCTCAGTCAGTGATTTTATAAACAGATGATTTTCAATGATGTGGTACACTTTTATTTGCTGCATCTCTTTGTGAAGGATGCTGTCTTGATATCTAATCTCAGCAGTGCTCATTGTGTTCATACTGATGGCAGAGGTAGTTGTTATTTCTGTTCAGCTATGCTCTACTGCACTCACAGAGCTGAAAGGATAAGAGGTTGCACAGGATTTTATTTCCACTAGGACTATTATTGCTTTTAGAAAGGACTGTAGTTAAGAGTTCATAGTTCTGCATACTGGAGGAATTGTATTACCAGAGAATTAAGCTCTGGTTTCTGTAATGACTTGCAAGTAAGTGTATTCTGCTCACTGTTCTGTGTGATGGATGTGGCATCAGCAGCCAGCAGTGGACTTGGAACACTGCTCCACAAATGGTTCTTATGAATAATATGCCTGGAAAAATATGCCCAACTTCTTAGAGAGCAAGAATTTGAAAGAAATGACAGTTTAAAAAGGAATGCAGTCTCTTTAGTGGTTCATGAGTATTATGTGCAGCTCATAGAAATGATCATCAGCAGATCAAGCAGCATCAGAAGTAGGTGGATGCACATCAACAGTCTGCAAAGAGTTCTCACAAAGATCTGCACAAACAGTGGCTTAAAGTGAGAGGGAGGTTTTAAAAAAGCAAACTTAGAGGCAATATTAAACAGAAATTACCCTTCTTTCAATCTGCTATCAGGAACTAGTGCAAGAACAGGGCTGAAAAAATAGATGCAGGGAAACTCATTAATTGATAAGCCTGACCCCAGATCTGCAGGCATTTATGTACACAGATGTTCTGCTGAACATCAAGAGATGTTCCCTGTTTCAATACAGAGAAGTTTTATTGAGCTCATAGCCCATCAGTACTGTTGAGATGTGCAAATATTGCAGTGTAAAGAAAGATATTTTCAAATTACTCAATTGGTTACAGCAACATTAAGAAGGGGGCATGAAAATTTAGTATAACTATAGTAACTCAGGCTAGTAAAAACTGGTTGGCAGCAGCCTAGCACCTTAACTTATCAACACTTTGTTCTAAATACAAGAAGATTAGGACTAGAGGCATTTTCACAACTTCTTGTTTTCCAAAGAGCTGTGGAATAATAGGTCACTGCATTTTAACAGAAGGTTGTTCTTCAGACACAAAAATTTAACCTGTAAAGCAGAATTTGACATGGCTTGGACTGAGTCCTGGCTTCACAGGGAGCAGGAGGAGCTGAGTGTGCTGAGTTCCTCTCCAGCTCCTCCACAGCAGTGCATGGCTGCACCTGAAACACCTGGTGGATAGAGAAATCATTTTTCAGGAATCCATCCAGCCCCTCTGTATGTAGGGAAGGATACTGGAGCATCTCAACAGGAATCCATGTACTTATCCAAGGCTTAAAATTGTGACATCAGGTATTTGTCCATTGAATTTACCCACCTGCTGATAAATACTCTGAGGCTGCATTGGTGTTGCATGGATGGACCAAAATAAAAACCATGTGGTTCACTCAGGCTCCTAATGATGCAAAATGTTTTTTGAAATTTCACCTTTGTGATAAAATCTAATGCTCTGGATCATCTTCAGTTTGGCAGGAGAGATAGAGAAAGGAGATGAATAATTTAAAGCAGCTAAGAAGCTAAACTGCAACATGGCTATGGAGAATATTGCCTTTTACTTTAGAGAACTTCTGGAAGCTTGTGGGAGTCAAAAAGTGCATCTACATAATCATCAAGAAATGTGTGAAAAGCTGCAGCTTTGTATATTGTTATATCTGAAAACATGGAGGTTGCCTTAAAAAAAAGATGCAGAGATAGTAGACAGGAAAGATTTTGGCATAGTTCCATTTTTGGGGTTAAGAAAGTGCTGGTGTTCTGATATTTTGTGAAAATACTTTAAAAGGGGAAAAAAAGAAATTTAATATAAGAATCTTTTATGAACAGAAGAAAAAAAGTTTTTTTTTTTGCTTAAAATTTAAAAATTAAAAAGCACTTAATAGTCCAAAATAGACAAAAGATATTTAGCATGAAAACTGGTAGAACTCATTTGAAGGCATTTGTGCATCACTTCTCCTTTCCCTCATTGACTTTTTATTTTTCTTTCACCCCAGCTTGATCTCTTTACCATTCTATTTTCACCACAGTGCAACAAACTAAATGGCTGCAACAGCTTGTGATTTTCCCAACTGTGTGCCAGGTCTTAATTGAATCACACTGAGACTCTTGGAGCAGGTCCCATGGTGTTCTCACCTTCTGGGGCTCCTCTGCAAACCTGAGAGTTCCCTTTGCAAAAAGACTTTCAAGATTGGCCTCTAGCTTTCTGACTTTGTCTCAGATAAACTTGCAGGGTGTAAAGGAATATCTGGTTCTGAAGCATTCATTCTGCTGATAAAAACATGGAGTTTTTTTATGCCCAGAAGTTAGCATTGGCTTGCATTTGATGGCTTATGTCTCAAGGAATCCAAAGATGTTAAACACAATGAGGATAAAATAATGATAAGAATGGAAAACCTACCTTTTATCTGCAAATAAGGGACATGTGGAGCAAAACCAGTGAGAATTGATTTCATCTGATCTCCAGCCAATTCTGAACACAAACATAAATTTTGAGTAATTAGTCCATGTGTGTTTGTATAGATTCTGTTCCTCTCTAGTCTTGAGATATTTCTATCCTTATGGCAACATTATTCTAATTAATGGGCCATTGTTGATTGTATTGGCTCGACAATTGATGCCATTAATGGAAATAAATCTCTGCATTTGGTAATGAACAAACATAGATTGCTGTCAGTATTGACAAATTTAATGTTAAAATTTGACAAATTATTTTGCATGGGGTATTTGAACTTGTTTTATCCAACAATGTTGGGTTTTTTCTATATTTAAATGAATGTGCAGAGTTGGTGGGACCACATGTGCACAGTCCACAGTGTGGTGGTGGCTTTTTCTGAGTTGTTTCACAGTGTTACACAAACACACCGCTCTGTATTGTTAATAGGATGCTTATTTTGTTACCCCCAGCCAATGGGAACCTTGTGTTTAAATGAGTGGCACAAGGATCAGGCCCTTAAGTAACACATACAGCTTTAATAACCCTCAGCTGGATGCTGAAGTGATTGCATTGCATTCAGTAATTACAGTTAAAGTATTATCTGCAGTCTGAAAGATCAACAGGAACAAAGGCAGATCCGTTTCAAAATGTTAATTTCATCTTCAGAGCTGCTTTTTGTCACTTATGGCAATGAAAGGAAGGAAATCTCTGTTCCATGTGACTCTGGCAGTGTGTGTTCTCACATGAAGTGTTGTGCAATGAATTACACCCGTGTGCCAGCCCCTCTTGGGTGGATTCCTTATGTTGGTATACATGTTAAATCCACCTTGTTTATGTTGGGGTCATGGCTGAGTGATGCAAATCCCAAAGAAAGGAGTAAGAAAAATCCTCTTTTCTCCACTGATGGGCATTAATGGCTCAGCCCTGGTAAGGAGGTGGAAGTGGTCTCTGTCAGTGGGCTGCAATTTCTTGCCATAGTCTCACCCACCTTTGTGGGTTGGTGTTAGAATGCCCTGGCCTCTCCTGCATCCATTTCCCCTGCACTGCTCCATCCAGGGCTACTGGTGGAGAAACCAGGGGGGCATCCCAAACAGGAAATTCACTGAGCATTTGGTCATTTAATGCAAAAAGCAAATAAAAAATTGATTTGGGCATCTTCCCAGTGGTGTGCTGACCCAGCACAGGGCACAGGCTGGGATGCTGGTGCTGTGCCAGCCCTTCAAAGGGGGCTGTGATCATTCTGAAAAGTATCCTGAGCAAGGTCTGATCTTCTGGTGAGTTTTGCAAATTGGGCAGGAGCAGCTGCCTGTCAGAAAAGTCCTGCCTGGGAGGCTTCAGTAATGCTTTTTCTATTTCCAGAGTTGCCTGCTGGTTGGGAGAAAATTGAGGATCCCGTATATGGTGTCTACTATGTAGAGTAAGTGCTGCTCCCTGTTTGGTGTGGCTGTCAGGGGAGGAGGTTTCCCTGCACCCCACTCTGTGCTGTGCTGTGCTGGTAACATCTCAGACCAAGGAGGAGGAGGAGGAGAGCTTGGTCCATTACAGGCTGGGGGGTGTTACAGGAGAGGGCAGCTCTGTCTGGCCATTCCCCATCCAGCCCAGAATGGGAGTGGGCTCAGGGCAGACAGGAATGCCTGGGAGGGGGTTGAGCTCAAATAAAACAGGGTTGGGATGTGCAGGAGCCCCAGCACCTCACAGAATACTTCTATCCAGAGAGCATCAATGAGTATGCAATTAACACAGTTTGATCCCCTTTGTGCAGTGCTGTGGTCACAAAATGAGAGTGCAAAGCCATCCACCAGCCAGTTGTGTCAGGAGACACCCAAAAGGAGGAAAGGAGAAGATGCTGTGACCAAAGAGCCATGGCAGAGTCTCTTCCATCAGGCTGTGTGGTTGTGAATAGAATTACAGGTTTAATGGGACTCTCTGTGGGATTAGAGCAGTTCCTCCTTTATCCACATGTCAGATTGCTCCTTTGGGAAACCAGAGATCCGAGCTTTGTTTCATCACTGACCCCATAAAATGAATTTTTAATTATGTGTATACTCCTGTCTAGTAGATGGCTTATGATAGCCCTCAGAATAGACACGGAGTACAGTTTCTGTCTGCTTTGGCTCCTTTCTGACCCTGCCATCTGGGCCTAGGGAAACAAGGTTAGCAAACTGTGTAATTAAGGCTTGACATTTATTTACCAAAGACATCAAGAATATTTTTCAGCTATTAAATGCCATGCCAAGAGATCTTTACAGGATATTGTCCTGTCACTTATATACATATACCCATTAGTTTTGTGGCACTCCTTACTGATCAAATTAAATAAAAAACTAACTGCAATAAGACATAATTTTATTTTATTTGCTGTCTCTAAGCTAGCAGGATGGTTATAATTTTAGCATTTGTCTCTGTCCCTTCAAATCAGGCACTCTGTTATTATGTAATAGTTTTTATTGAGAGACAATTGTATCATGAAAAAGTTTATGTCATTTTTAAAGTAGTTATCATTTTTCTTGGCTCTCTGAAGATATCTTGAAATGGGAAATCTTTCTCAGTGAGTGATTTAGAACTCACTTTTTGTGAGTTAGAACTCACTAACTCATTTTTTATTTAGTAAGTTAAATATTTTTCTAGTGATTTAATATTGATCTTTAGCAGAAAAAAAATCTGAATATAAATCCCTGGAGTGCTTCTGTCACTATTACTTGAGAAGGTGGTTGGTTTTCATGTGGGTGTTTTAATAAAGGCATATTGGACAGGAGACAATATAACAGCAAGTTCTTAATGGTAAACTTTGCTTTGCATACAAAGATAGTCTTTCAGTGCATGCCTTGTCTGCCATGGTGGGACTGGGCTGTTTTTATTCTTTTCCTAGAAGTGGTATAAAGTATTGGCTCTCAACATCTCATAGTGCTCAAAAGCTGCCTAAGGAAAGCAGCTGAAGTTTCACTAAATGCTGTTTTCCACTGGGAGTGTTTGCTGGTGGCAGATTCTGGATAGATTTTGATGCATTTGAAGCCCAGCTCATAGCCTGCATCCCTGCAGATATTTTTAAGACACCCTGGGTGAATTGATCAGATTGCTGACAGATGTTGGGGTTTGGTTTATTTAGTTTTGTTCTATTTTGTTTTGTTTTGTTTTTATCTTGTGTGAGCCAGGAAATGACTGCAACTCTGGGAGTCTGATTAAAGCAGGGATGATACAGGCCTGTCTTTTAAAATGCAATCAGACAGTATGCCTTTCCTGCTTTAATCTCATTTTTCACAGATAGATCACTACTTTAATGCACTTGAAGGAATTAGCCATCCCTACTCGAGACATCATATCAATACCAGAATTTGCTTGTTTTTCTAAATACTCCTTTTGGGACAACTGGATGAGCCTTGCTCCCCACCCACTGCAGTTGGGTTTGTTTGGTATTTTCCTCCTTTCCTCAGGAAGAGGAGTTTCAATGCCTGTTTCATTCCTGCTGGTTGCACAGAGGGTTTCCCTAATTCATGGCTCTCTTCCACCTCCAGCCACATCAACAGGAAGACACAGTATGAAAACCCAGTTCTTGAAGCCAAGAGGAAGAAGCAGCTGGAGCAGCAGCAGCAGCCTCCAGAAGGTTGGCACCCTTGAGGGTGTGGAGGGTGGGGTGTCCATGGGGAATGTCCCCCCTGGCTGTGACAGCACCAGTGTGTTTGTCCTTCCCTCCTCAGGGTGTAAAGGCAAAGTGATGTGCTCAGGAAAGGCTGTGGTTGTCCTCAGAGGATGCAGCAAAGGAGGAAATCTAAACTGTAGCACTTAAATGTAGAAGGTTTCAATGGTGTTAAACAGGAGAGGTTTTCCTTTGTATGTCCTTTGTTTCTGGAAAGTTTCCAGACTTCCCAGAGCCAGCTACAACATGTTTTCCTCTTCAGTCTGCTCCATTAAGTTAGTCAGTGTAGCTGGTGCTGTCCCAGTCTGCAATGGACTCAGACTCACAGGGGATGGGGAGTGGGCACCTACATGCACCAGATAAACCCTGCATGACAGACTCCTTAAACCAAGACCTTTGTATGTTGTCAGGCTCTAAAATCTGAAGTAATTTCCTTATTTTGAAACACTTATTTAAACTTATTTTCCTCCCTCCCAGACACTTTTTTTTTTTCTTTCTTACTTTTTACATTTTTTTCTTCAAATGCAGCCCAACTACAGTGAGGGCCCTGTGGCATTTGGGTTTGTTCTTCTACTTAGGTACCATGAGTGGCAGAGGGAGTAGATTTCATTTAAATGTCAAATCTACTTAGATGCAAATCACATCCCAGGTGTCAGTGTGAGATAGGATGTCCCAGCAGATGGAGCAGTTGACCTGGGTATAGAGATCCTTCAGAACTGGTTTTTGAACATCCCATTCATTTTATTCCCTCTGTCTGTGACTCTGTTTCCTCTCTTGCCATCCTTCTCACCTCTGCTCTGCTGGACCCCCACACTCCCAGCATGTGCACATGCAGCAGCTCGTGGTGCTCTTGTGAAACCAGTAACATTTCCCTCTCTGCCCTCTCTAGAATGGACAGAGGAGTGTCCATCTCTCCCTCCACCTGCTGCTCCAAACCATGTTTCAAACAACCAAGAGGCAGCTCGGGAAGCACCAGTACAAGGTAACAACCTTGTTAAACCAGTTGTAAAAGAGCAACAAGGTTTTTTTCCTGAGAATAAAGTTCTCTCAGCCACCACAAGGGCAGTACTTCCACCACTGGTGACACACCAGGACCTGGGCCTGCTTATCTGAATTCCCAGATTTTGAGACTAGTTGTTTCAAGACTCCATTTGTTCTGAATGCAAGAGGTGAATGAGATTATATGCATCAAAAAGAGGATTGTAGCTATTGTCTGTAGCATTCCAAGTTTTCAAAGGCACTGGATTTACTCAGAAGTTTTGTACAGGTACTTTGGGCTATTACAGCCTTATTTATTGTGTCAGTGGTCTGTGTAGCCAGTTCTCACAGACCAGTTGTTTCCCTTAACTCACCAGACAAGACACAAATCATTCCTGAATCTGCAGCATGAGCTGACGTGATGCCAGGTCAGGCCTCCAGCAAGGGCAGGGAGTTCCACTGGTACCTGTGGCAGTAAAGTTCTCTCTGGTTATAGGTGTAGGCTTTTTTTTGACTCCATCTGAATTGATAGCAAGTGAGTGGCATTGCCCTGGTCTGAGGAGCCAGTGGGGAAGGTGAGAGGGGGAATCTGGCTGGAATACATCCTCCTGACAGAGTTGGGAGCAGCAGGGAAGTACTCCTGGGGTTTCTGAAGGCAAACCTGACTGGAATGCTGCTGTCCCAGGCAGCCTTTCCTGCCTGGAAGAGCCAGGAGCTGCTCCCTGCAGCAGGTGGAAGCAGATCAGCCCTTCCAAAACAGATGTGGAATTTCACAGGACCCAAAGCCCCCAGCACAGTCCTGATGGGAATTAGAGTACATTACAGTAATCCAACCTGGCAGCAAGGAAAAATTGGAGGTCTGATGATGGCAGCATGACCACCAGGCACCTGAGTTTAGAGATATCATCAGAGTGCCCCAGAAATGCCACCTTTGCCATTTCCACAGTCAAGCTGGAGCAAGGGCTGCCCTAGCACCCACACATGGTGATGCAAAGGAGCCATCCCACAGGGTGGCATTGGGAACCTGTTCAGACACCAAAATTGTGCAGCAGTGTTAGAGCAGAGCATGAACCTGTCTCAGCACCACTCAGTGTCCTGGTACCTGCTGATGACTTCTCCTCTCTTTCATTCCTTCCTCTTCCTTCCTCAGTGCTGCTCCCTCTTCTCTCTCTCTCCATTTGCAGCAGTTCTTTTCCAGCTTCCAAGCCCAGAGGTTTCCATCTCTCCCCCTGATGGCAGGGATGTGGGCACAAGGAGCCCTCCCTGTGCCCCTGGCAGCACTCTCACAAGCCTGGGTTTTGTAGATACACTAATTTCAGATGTGATACCCTCTTGAATACTGTAGGTGGGATGTAGCCTGTGGTGCTGCAGTCCTGTTGCTGCTGGGCAAGCTCAGCTTGTGTCTGTGAGCAGATACCAGCAAGCTCTGCTTGTTCTGCTTGTCCTTTGAACCAGAAATGAGCCCTGCTGCACTCTGCCCCTCAGCTGTGTTTGTTGCCTGAGACACTGGGATGCATTCTGATAGCCAGGGCTGTTTTGCAGGCTGGGGTCTGAGCAGACCATCCATGTGCAGGATTACCCTGTTCCTCTGCCATCCTTCAAAAATAGCAAACTACAAGTCCTCACACTGCCTCCTCATGAATAATCTTCAAATATACATTTCCCCCCCCCCAGTCAAAGGCTGACAAGTCTCAAATCCCCAGCTGCCCCCCAGGTCTCCTTTCTGAGCAGAGCCCCACAGCAATGCTGCTGAGGTGTTTGAAAGTGTGCCAGCTCTGCTGACTGTGATACCCACTGCTGATCCTGGAGCTGTCACCAGAGGGCTTAGTGGCACAGGCTAAGAGTTGCAAACAATTAAAAGTGCAAAGGTGTTTAGTGCTGGCACTGTGAAGTGCAGCAGCCACGATCCCTTTTCTGAGCCTGAGCAACATGCTTTGTAGGGATGTGCTTTTGTCCATGGAGCACCTCTTTGCCTCTTAGCTGTGCTCCCAGAGAGCATTCCCAGCCCTGCAGCACAGCTGCTCTGTCCTGGGCTGCTCTTTGATTCCCACTTCACACAGGAAACCTTTCATCCACAACAGGCAAGGAGCAGAAAAGGAAAAGACTTCAAACAGTGTCTGAAGAACATCAACGTCCTCCCCTTTTTCACCAGAGGAGGTCACAGGGTAGTAGCAGTGGTGGGGGTTGTGTTAAGGGGTATCAGTGTCTTGTCAGAGCTCAGAACTTGCTTTTTGCTCGGTGGGCTGGGAGAAAGTCAAGTGGTGAAAAACATAACAATGCCTCTTTCTGCAGAGACTCACTGCAGATTCCTTCTGTAGGAGACAGAAGTTTCTGTCCCCCTAACCCTGCCCCATCCTTCCCAGCATGGATATAACCAGCCCAGGACAGAGACAAGACACACATCTAAGCCAGCATTCCCAATTTTAACATATTCCATTCTTTAGAGCAGCATGTTTTCCCATTTGTAGCCTTGCTGCAGCTGACAAAGTGCCAGGCACTGGGGTTTTGTTCACGCCTTGTGCTGCATGTCTGGATCCAGGGATTCAGGTGGAGTGTGGAGAGATGAGAGGGTGTAGGAGTGAAGTGCAGTCCTGTCCCTGCACACTGCTGTGCTTGTCCATGGACTCGTGAGAATGGGGAGGGGCAGAGGAAAAAGAGATCAAACACTCTTGCCTGCCTGCTTATAGATTTTTTTCCAAACTTCCTACACAGGAAAACCTTTTTTTACACGAAACCCTTCTGAGTTGAAAGGGAAGTTCATCCACACCAAGCTAAGGAAAAGCAGCAGGGGGTTTGGCTTCACTGTCGTTGGGGGAGATGAGCCAGATGAATTCCTTCAAATCAAAAGTTTGGTGCTCGATGGTCCTGCAGCGTTGGATGGCAAAATGGAAACAGGTACTGATGCTTTATATCCACATCATCACTACCACTTGGGTTTGTGTGTTTGCAGCTGGTTTGAAATGCCATTGATAAAGGACTGTAGTCTTCTTGGGGAAAGGCATTCAACTTTCCTATCAGCAAGTAAGGAAGTGGGATGCATTGAGGAATATATTCAGAATCTTGGAAAAGGACACTTCATGGGTTGGAATTCCATCTCAGTGTCAAAATACCCAGCTGGGACACTGCCAGTTCCTCTCCCCACACTGATCTGAGGAGAGGAGCCAGCAGTTGTGGGGTTCCACATCAGGCTGTGGGATCCTGCTCCCTGCTGTGGCAATGTATGATGGATTTCTGTAGGGCTGCACCATGTGCTTGTGTCTCTGCCATGCTTCTTGCCCCTTTCCAAAGCTATTCCCCAGGAATGGGCAGTGGGCTAATCTGCATTTCCTTGTGTGGAGGCACCAAATGCAAATTCATTTTGCCAGAGATCAGGTCCACCACAATTTAGGGGCAAAATATGAAATAATATTTTAGTGGTGAATACAGTGGTGCCAGGTTAATGGTTTGACTCAATGTCAAATGTCCAAGATCAGGAGGTGATTTTCCACCTTGATTCTATGACATCTTCCTAGTCTTCATCTGAGGTCACAACTCCTCACTTTCAGCTGGAGCATCACAGCATTTAACATCCCTGTTTTGCAGCCCCAGTGTTAATAAAATAACTCATAGCTTAATCGATATCTGGATTTCAGGCTGAAGCATGAGACATGACATGTGGCACTCACTGTGTTTGAGCAGTTGGTATTTGAGAGCCTTCTGTTACAACTCCCATGTGCTCTCAATTTTGTTTCTATCATATGTCAACGTGTAACAGTGAGAGCCGGACCTCAAAATATCTGTGAAACGGGCCATATACCATCATGTAAATCCGTTAATTTTTTGCATGAGCCAATTCTATTTTCACTTCCAAAAACATTTATGTGCATAAAGGCCTTATGCCATGAATCCACAGTTTTTGCTCGCCCAAGTGTCACCACTCCTTTTTCTTGTGCTGAAATGCTGCTGTTGCCTGTGAGTGGTACCTGTGGATGCTGCAGATCTGCTCTCAGGCTCTACTCCTCACCTTCCTGCAGTGCACAAATGTTAAATGCTACTGGGAACCAGGGAAAAAGCAGCCTTGAAGCCTTGAGCTTCTCAGGCATCACAAGGACAAGAAATTATAACAATGATTATACACCTACAGGGTACATGAGAGCTGTGTGTCTTGTGATATTTTACAGAAAGTATGTTTTCAAAAAGTGTTGCCTTCTTGAACCAATAAGTCTTTTCTTCCTGTTTTGCATGTATTACTCTACATATAAGTCTAGTGTTTCTTTAAAAAAGCTCGCTGTCTCTTTCTGCTTCTCCATTGCACAAGGAATTATGCTGCACTATTCTCTCCTAAAAATGCCACACACAAAATGTCTTTTCTTGGTCTGTGTGCGCTGCAGGGGACGTCATAGTCAGCGTGAACGACACCTGCGTGCTGGGGCACACTCACGCCCAGGTGGTGAAAATCTTCCAGTCCATCCCCATCGGTGCCAGCGTGGACCTGGAGCTGTGCCGGGGCTACCCCCTGCCCTTCGACCCCGACGACCCCAACACCAGCCTGGTCACGTCCGTGGCCATTTTGGACAAAGAGCCCATCATAGTGAACGGGCAGGAGAACTACGACTCTCCGGCCAGCCACAGCAGTAAAACGGGGAAGGTAAACGGCGCCAAGGAGGCGAGGCCCAGCAGCCCGGCCGAGGCGGCCTCCAACGGGCCCCACGGCTACCCCAGCGACACGGTGTCCTTGGCCTCCTCCATCGCCACCCAGCCCGAGCTCATCACCGTGCACATAGTCAAAGGGCCCATGGGCTTCGGGTTCACCATAGCAGACAGTCCCGGCGGGGGCGGCCAGAGGGTGAAACAGATCGTGGACAGCCCGCGCTGCCGCGGCCTGAAGGAGGGCGACCTCATCGTGGAAGTCAATAAGAAGAATGTGCAGAGCCTCACTCACAACCAGGTGGTGGATATGCTGATTGAATGTCCTAAGGGAAGCGAGGTCACGTTGCTGGTGCAGCGAGGAGGTAAGTCTGCAAAACTGCTTTCAAACAGCTCTGCTTGAAATTAAAATAAAAGGAAAAAAATGAATGTCGCAAAAGATCTGCTCTGCTGAGCACCTCTCCAGAATTTTTTTTTTTCCCTGAGGTGTAGGAACTGCCCCAAGTTGTCAGTTGTCAGGTCACATAGATGGTTAAAATTCTTTATTGTGTGCTGCTGCAGTGTGGGGGATGCTCAGGTTTCCCTGTGCACACAGAGCTGGTGAGGGGCAGCAGGGTGCGTGGTTACGCGTGTGCTTACACCTTTGCTTACATAACAAACCCTGCTCAGAAAACTTGAGTGTTTTAAATAGAACATGGACATTCCTGGAGCTATTCTGAGATATGGAAAAGGCTGGTAATATGTTCTGTAATTTGCAGTGTTCAAAATCAGGTGCTTAATGACTCTTCATTGGGGAAGGATTATACCTGGGATGCATGTGGGAGCATAGGAGAGAATTTAAATTTCTGCCAGTTGTAAGCAATTGCCAAGTGATTTCTGCACATTTGTTTGCTGTGCCATTGGGAGCTGAGCTCATTTTTAGTAGCATTTCTGAGGCCCCCAGCAGGTACAAAACCCATCCCACAGGCAGCCCACATGGAGCAGGGTTGGCAAGTAGCCTGTCAGTGGTCAGTCCATCCACAGGAACTCTTTCCCTGCACACAGGAATGTCAAGTAACCTGAGGTAGCACTCTTTAGCCTCTGGATTGAGATTCCTGGGGTAGGATCAAGCACAGGCAAAGTCCAGGTTATTTGTTGCAAAATCAAGAGTAGAGGGGTCAGCTCTCCCTCCCTCCCTCCCTCCCTGGCTTTGGCAGTGGGGCTCTCAGAGGGACCAAGGGCTGTCCCCACTGGGTCCCCTTTCCCATGCAGGTTTTTATGGACAGCACACACATGGGTGACAGGAATGATCTCTCTGCAGAGGCAGAGTTCAATGGACAAGTGCTGAACACAGCCCCAGCCAGTGTGTGTGTGCTATAAAAGTACTTTCCTGCTGACTTTTCTGAAGTGTTTTGATTGTAGTAAACACCAGAAGCCAGTCCATTTTAACAAGGGACAAGTTGTTTCCTGGATTCACAAGTCAGGTTTGTTATTTCCCAAGACCTATTTCAAGGCATTGAATACATTGATTCTGCAATTAATAGCAGCTCTGGAGAAAGCACTGCCTTTCCTATACTCCTTTCTTTCTAAGTACTTACTGTGGTATTGTATTTTGATAGTAAATTAGAGAGTAGAGAACAGAATATATTAAGAATTCTCCAATTTTCGAAGTGTGAGTTCCTTAAAGACTTTCAGTACTAGAGAGATTTTAAAACTGCACTTCATTCTCATGATTAATATATGTATTATGGAGAAAATATGGTTGGAAGAAAAATAGCAGCTATTATTAATCCTCCTGGAGAGTGCATATATATCTGGTAACACCATATATTAATTATTTGAATTGTGCCTGACATTTAATAATCCTCCAAAAGCCTTGAAGGCATAATGAAAAGATTTGATGAGGAAATAAAAGCCTAGTTTTAATAAAATAGTAAATAGTTCCCTGTTAATCTTGTTGAATCTTTTTTTTTTTTTTTAATTTAATCAAGATACTAACCACATTTGCTATCACCTTCCTACATAAGGTACCATGTCAGTCTCCTTGAACTGCCTCCTTCCCTCCTTCAAGGTCCTCACATTTCCATCTCAGCACAGAGCACTTGCAGTTTTGGATTTCACACTCTTGTGGTACAGAACTTGGAGATCCTGGCAGCCAGTCCACAGTTAATCATTGAAACAAGGTTCTCCTCACATCCAGAGGAAAGCTGGACCAAAAGGCACTCAAGCTATGGCAGAGAAGCCAAGCAGAGTGTTCACAGTAGGCTCAGAACCAAAACCAGTTAGGTTGTTTAAGGTTTCTAAGGTGATGCTGGGGGAGGAGAGGCTGGGCATGCCACAGCTATGGGCACTCACAACCCAGAAATTCAGCTGTGTCCTGGGCTGCAGCCAAAGCACCATGGGCAGCAGGTGAGGGGGAGACTCTGGCCTCTGCTCCACTCCTGTGAGATCCCACCTGCAGCACTGCATCCAGCTGGGGAGCCCAGCACTGGAACCACAGGCACCTCTGGGAGCAAGTCCAGAGGAAACCAAGATCAGAGGGATGAGGATGTGAGCAGCTCTGCTGTGAGTACAGGCTGAGAGCTGGGGCTGCTCAACATGAATAGAGAAAACTTCAGGGAAACCTTATGCAAGATTGCTGGGGAATGACTTTTCACAAGAATAGAGACAGGACAGGGGGATGATTTTAAACTGGAAGTAGGTGTGTTTAGATTGGATACTGGGAAGAGGTTGTTCCCTGTGAGGGTGGTGAGGCTCTGGCACAGGTTGCCCAGAGAAGCTGTGGCTGTCCCATCCCTGGAGGGGTCCAGGGCCAGGCTGGATGGGGTTTGGAGCACCCTGGGGTAGTGCAAGGTGTCCTGTGCCCAGCAGGGCGTTGGAACTAGATGATCTTTAAAGTCCTTTACAACCTAAACTATTTAACAAAACAAAAGGTGGGGCTGGCTAAAACTCCACCTGGCACTCTGTGCTGCTGCACTTGGGTCCTTTCCCCTGTAACTTCACCTTGTGTCACCCTGCCAAGTCTCTCCTCTGCAGCCCCATCCCCAGACAAGGCGCCGCTATTTATTTTGGTCCACTTGCAGAAATGTATTTGGCTCGGGTGTCTGATAAGCTCCTTCAGGGCTTTTGAAGCTGTTCTTCAGCTTCCCTGTCACTTGTCCTTTCCTCCTCCTCCCTCTGGTGTCCAGTGAGGAAAGTGCTCAGATGCTGTCAGCATTCTTTCCTCAGCCCAACACTTGCATTCAGTCGCTGTGCAGGAAGCCTCCCTGCAACACTAAGACTTGTATTCAAGAGCTGTCGAAAGGATTTTCAGAAGTGATTACTAATCAAGCAGAAAAATATCAGAGAGACATGTGTAATATACAGGAAAAGCTCTGCCTGCTCCAAGCTGCTGGTGCACTCCCAACAAGGAGGTTTAATTGTTGAAATGCAAACCCAGAGCTGCAGAGAGCAGCCTGTAAAATATTTACTGTGAAGCGTGTTCAGCTGAAGTGCTGGCTTATGGGAGAGGGTGAATCCTGCTGCTGCCTTTGAGTGAGGAACACAAGGGTGGTTTCAGGAGGGATGAAGCTGAACTGCCCCCTCTGTGTGCTTTTGTGTCATCTAAAATCATTTGCAGGATTGGGGCAGGTAAATACTTCAATACCAAGTCTGATCACAGAGGATTTGCTTTCCAGAGGCCTCATAGAAAGCTTGTCTTGTCTATGTTCTGGTTTAATTTTTAATTTTCTTCTCCCTCCTCCCCTCTGTGAGATGATTCATATTGCTGTTGTTTTCCTGCTTCACCTATATGTGGATAAAACTGGATCAAACTCACTGATCTTGGGGAGTTCAGAAAGAGTTCAGCCCCCCAGGGTGCAGAGGGTTGATTGGGCTGATTGGCAAAGCTGCTTTTGCTTAGCAAAACGAGGGGACAGAGGGGACAAAATAATTATTGTCTCTATTAGGCAGAAAAGATAGAAGATGCTTAAATGAAGGAATTGGCTGAACAACTGTGTGTTGTTTGGCTGTGAGTAATTTAAACTGGAAATGAGAAGAAAGTGCCAAGCCATTAGAGCCTGTAAGTCAAGCTGGAGGAGGCATGAAGGCTTTACTGCCTGAAGGTGAAGCTCAGCACGTTTGAAGGGGACAGGACATGGTGCCTGCAGCAGCAGTGCAATGCTTGACAACCCAGCAGGACCATTTGAGAGCTCTGCACCTGAAAGTAAACCACTGATGCTGCCACAAAATGCAAAATTAAACATATGTTTTTGCCTCTACTCTGGAAATTGTGATTACATACTTTGGTTATTTTAAAGAATTACTGTTAATGCAGCCACAAAAGGTACAACTTTATTTTGAATATTTGTAGCTGAAAAAGGTTCTTGTAACCTTGTACCTACCAAGTACATAAAGTACTTTCCAAAAAAAAAAATTTAAAAAGCAAAGGAACAAGGTAATATTTGCCACTTGAAATCCATTAGTCATTGCAGCCTTGCCTATGCACTGTAATCAACTGAAATAAGCAATTCTCAAATACCTCTCCGTTCTGCACAGACTCTATTCATAATAAAAGAAACATTTTGTCAGAATAATTTCCCTCCTTCCCAAGGGACTTTTGTTCTGGAAGCTGTGTCTGTGTTGGGACAGGTGGGGGGCTGTGTCAGAACAAGTTATTCTGCAAAACTACTGTGCTGTAGTTTTTGGAATCACTAAGATCTAATAGTTGTTTCAGTGAAAACTTCCAAGTATTTTATATTTTGTGAATTGCCACTGATTAAAGAGGATTATTTTTTTTCCTTTTTTTAGGTCAGTCTTCAGGTTAACCAAAATATATGTGTTTAGTTTGTATTCAGTTCCAAGAATTACACAGAGAAGTGTTTGTGCAGGTTTGAACAGACAAATTACTTTCAAAGCTCTCACAGTTAGTGCTTAGTTGCATCTTTACTCACTGGAAGGTCAAAAATAGCATAAACCTTGAGCCTGATCTACCTAATCCCCTGGAAGATGTGTTCCCACTTTGCTCCAGATCAAAGTAAAGGCACGCAGGTGAAATGTCACTCACATGTCATGTGCAAATCAGTGCCATTGCTAATTGCCTTCCCCAGTGCCAAACTCATGTTAAACTGGGGAATGGGAACACATTTTCTGAAAAAAATATAGGTGCTGGATAGACATATAGATATACAGCAGAGTGTCAAAACCAAATGTGTTTTATGGCAAGAAGAATCAGTGCAACATCTATTTGTCTAAATGGCCATCAGTGGGTACCTGAGCCTTACCTGCATGTAAAAGTCCATAGTAAATTCATTATTTATGGTTCAGCTGAATGAGAGGTGCTTGTGGGGAGCAGTGAGGATGGTGGAAATAGGGACAGGTCAGTTCCAATGGTCCTGCTCACTTGGTCCTCAAGTTAGTAAATTTAAGAAGTTTCTTGTGACTCATGTAATGACAACAAAAAACTGAAAGAATGGAACAAAATTACAAAAATCTAAAGCAATAAATGTATCGAGTCTCTTTAGCTACATGAACCTTCCCTTGCTGGAGTTCCCACCTGGAAATAAAGTTTTCTCTTCCTTTCTTTATCTGGAACTGGAAAGAGGAAAGAAAAAAAAAAAAAAAAAAAAAAAAAAAAAAAAAAAAAAAAAAAAAAAAAAAAAAAAAAGAAAGGATGAAATTAGAACTCCTTTTCATTTGCTATCCCTAATGATGTAAAACCATGGTATAATTAGAGCTGCAATCAGCTATTCAGTGCAGACTTGAACTCTTTTGAACAAGCCACTCTCTGCTGTTTACCCTTTAGGCTTGCAGTGAAGAGTGAGTTGAAAGTCATGCCACTCGAACACCGAGCTGCCAGAAAATTTCAAACTGCCTTAGCAGCTGCTGAATTAGAGAGAAAGTGAGTCCAAACTGCATTTGGGACAAAAATCCCAACCTGGGAGTCATCTGATGGTTACCACAGAGCACAGAGCCAGTGCCAAAGCTTGTGGAACGGGAAGAAAAGTTCCCCATTTCCAGCAGTGTTTGCAGCCCGAGCACAGAGGGAGCAGAGCTTTGTGCTGAGGTCTTTGTGCTGTGTTTGTGGCTGGGGACTCCCTGGACCCCATCTGGCTGAGCACAGAGCTGCTGGTGCCAGGCATTGCTCATGTGCCACCTTTATGGTTGGTTTTCTTGTGGCAGCTCATTCCTTGGACCCCCAAAACAGGGGCAGATCTAATTCCTTTCTGCATTCTGGTGTGCTCAGTTGACTTCTAAACTTTTTAAAAATCCCTTTTCATATTACTTCTTTCTTCCTTGTCTTACCTTCTGTCCATCACCACCAGATACCAAAGCTTCTGGTACTTTCTATTCAGGTATCTTCCACCAAACCTGTTTGTTGAATCTTTCAATTTGTCACTCAGTAGAGATTGTTCTGAGCTCTATGCTGAAAAATACCTGATATTGTAGTACAGATAATACCATTAGACTCATGGGCTAGGACATGAAATTTAGGAAATCAGAATTTAGTATGCTCAAAGAACTGCATGTCCATGTGTAAGGCCAAGATTTATTTTTCAAGTTCATTACTTTGTAATTCCAGAGTTATGGATTTCCTGGTTAAACTTGGAATGTCATTTGGCATTTAAAAATTCGTCTTCGATTGTTTCCCCTGGTTTATTTTTTGTTACTGTTTCCTTTAAAGAGCTTTGCCTGGCAAGAAGGGAATCAGATTAGTGAAGCTAATTTACAAACAGTTTACAAACTGTCAGAAATTAGATGTTTTTAAAAGTTTTGCATTGTGTCTTTGTGCCATTTTCTGGAAGCAGACAATCCTAGTAAAAAGGCATTGTTAAAACTCAGGTGCAGGGAAGGAGCAGGACTGGAGAAACCTTTAGCTGGGAGTAGCTGAATCTTCTTTCTTCCAAATCACCAAGTCACTCTGTTATTCTCTTCTCTCTGTTGACTGGAATTATATTCTAAGGCCAAAAGAAGCTGTTGAGATTTTTAAGCAAATTCACAGCAAGTTTGATGTAACATTTACTTTTCTCTCACAGCCTTATTCTGATAGGCACTAGTGTATCAAGGAGCAGATAGGAAAATGAGTTGAAATCATCGGGAAAAGATGAACTAAAGGAGATGTTATAAGTTTAGATATTTTTAATAAGAAGTTTGAAGTTCACACCCCTCATTAGAATTGCTTATGTGCACATTTCAATCCAGTGTGAGAGTTAATTTTCCTGCAGCAGCTCCAGAGTGTTAGATACGCCTTTTTGGGACAAAGCTGTGTATTGTTATGCAGCACCACACACTGATCACTGTAATTGGTTTTGTAAAGCAAGCAAGCAGAAACTTGTTTTCTCTTTGTGATAAAAATAAGCCGAACTTAACATTTAAAATCAGGTCGTCTGATAAATAATGTAATATGTTGGGATTACGTGGTGTTTTTTCTCCTTCAAAGTGCTTTACAGGTGTTAATCTTAGTGACATCAGTCGTTTGTTTTTGATGATCTGAATTTGTCAGGTTTGGGATGACTTTGCTTACCAAAAACACAAAGGGGGAGGTTTTTGGTGATGCTCAAGTCCATGGCAAAGCTCCCATTAGACTCCAGGAGGCAGCAGGGTTTCACACAGGCTTGTCATGCCTACAGTGCTACAGCCACTAAGGGTAATTGTTGGTAGCTTGCTCAGACACCAAATAGTTTGATGTATGTTTCTAATGCTCATATAAATAATGCATTTGCAGGAACTAATTAATTAACATTGCCAGGTCCTGCTGGAGTTTTTCCACACAAACCATCCAGTTGAAATAGTAATTGAGAAACCCAAATTTCAAAAAGCCCATGTGCAAAAATCCTATCTTAAGCTCCCAAATTCCAGATATAAAAATACCACATTAGAGTTCCTTCTATTTTTTGCTTGTTTGCAATTTTTATTTCAAGCTTCTGTTGTTCATATCCAATTTCCTTTCCTAAACCATGGGAAGCCAAGGAACTCCAAACAAAGCACATTGTCCTATGAACACTTGATTCCAAAACAAGCAGCTTTGTGATATTACAGTTCTGATAATGAAGGAGACTTGGCATTGCTGGGGTATGAACATTTTAACTGCCTGCAGAATTTCCAGCTATTGCTGGTGTGATACATGTGAACTGCTGACACTAATCTGGTAGGCATTTGAGGCCAAAGTGTCTTCCCCTCAGCTACCCTTCATTAACTCCATTTGCACTGATTCTCTCCTAGAAATGAGTAAGCAAATGAAGAGATGCCTTTGAAATCTGCTTTTTGGGTCAGCATCAGCTTTACATGAGCTACCCTGCATTTTTATGGCAGCATGGCCTATCTTTGCTATAGCTTGTGTCCCCCAGATATGTGTGTCATCTGAGCTCCAGAGTTGCTTGGAAGTGTAAAATAGGATAGAACAGTTGCTGATTCATTATTTGGCATTTTCTTACACATTTTATATTTATTTCAAGGGTTGATATAATCTTCTAAATTTTTTTGCTATTTCATGGAGGATGCTTTAAGCCCAGGAAGAAACCTGGACTTTAGTTACTGAGGAGATGAACAATTAACATGTTTGGAATAGGGAAATAATGTCAGTTTTGTGTAGTGCTGCTTGCTGACAGCACAATAGTGGTGGTGTGCACGTTACACGCATGGCTGCCTTTCTGTGGCAGGGAATCTGGAGCTGCTTTAGCATCAGGAAGAAAACCAAAGCATTTGCTGAATGCTGGAAGAAAAAAATAAACAAAAAACCATGGCTGAAATCTCCTCATCAGGATGTTTTATTGCCTGAACCATCCTATCTTGCAGAAAGCAGTAGGATCTGATATGAGAACAAAATAAGAGGTTGCTTATCAAATGAAAGATGAGAGCTCTGAAACTCTTCCTAAAGGGTTTTTCTTTCTCCTCCTTAGCTTGAGGTTTTGAAAGTTCTTTTTTTTTGTTGTTTTTTTTTTTTGTACCTTATGCTGATTTGGTTTTGGTATTAAATGCTGAAGTGGTATAAGTGGAACAACTTGAACCCACACAGTGTTGTTTTATATCAAATGTGATGTGATGTAACACAAGGTGGCACAGCAGAACCTAATACTGTGCATTAGATAAGGCAGATTTAGCTGGAGATGTGCCTCCCACATCTTCTCTGGGATTTGCACAGCAGGAAATGGAGCAGACTTGGAGGTGTGCAGCAAGGAGGGTTTCTTTCCACTCTGCTTTTCCTCCTACCCCTGCATACTGCCTGGGTGACATTTTAGTGTGCAAGTAAATAATGAGTTTTATCAGCCACACTGCAGGTAGGTGCAGTAGCTGCTGCCTTGATTTGGCATTATAATAACCAGCCATAACAGAAGTAATGAGGTGTCAGAAATCTAAGAAAGGTCTTTGTTTATCACTGTAATTAAACACATTTGGAGAGTCATTAAAAGCAATAGCAGGTGGGCAAAACTGAAGAAGAAGGATGACTTTGTAATGGACTAGTCAATGGTTTTATTCTGAAATAGATTGCTTTAAAATATCTGTCTGCATGCCTCTAAGTCTCTCCATTCTGAATTTATTTTCTCTTTCTGCATTGGGATTTTAGGTTTATTCATTTTAATGTTTATTTTTATCTCAGTCAGATAGTTATTTTTGGGATGGTGATAGTAATTAGATTATACCAGCTTTAAGACTCAGTTAACCTGTGCCTTTTGTGCCAGCAGACCTGCAGTGCACCATAAGTTGGGCTTAAGAATTTGGCAGGACTTCTAGGCCAGGCAGACTTGGTAGAGGAGGCTGAGCTTTAGGGAGGTGACACAGCTGGCTGAGGATGCTGGCACAGGTCAGGACCCTGAAGGTGATGTTGGTAGGGATGTGCAGGTAAATACCCTCAAAAGTCTCTTTCCATCCCTCAGGATTTGTTTCTGAGATTTACAGGTTACATCCTTGAAAGAATATCAGGTTACTGATCTATTTTAATAGAAAACTATTTTCAAACTAATATTTTTTATGAAAACATCCATAAAACCATTGTACTCTAGTAGAGCTTTTTAGCATGCCTTGAGTGTCTGTGCATTCCCCAGGTTTCAAAACTGCAGCATGCCCCAAAAAGTGAGAGAAATAAAGATTGTAAGTCATGGGGTTTGTGGGCTTGGTACCCTCATGGATAGCCACACATCCTTATGTATATGAAAAACAGATAATACTGTGTGTACACACCCCCTTATCTGTGTGAGAAGAACGTGGTGGTCTGTGATTACTTTCCAATTCTAGTGCTTAGCTTCTGAAATTTGTGAGATTTCAGAAATTTAATATCTATGTACATATTTGTTTAAATATCAACAAAGGTTTTCATCTAAGCATATTACTCTGACAGCTTGAGCTTTATGATAAGCACTTCATTTAATGAGCTTCAAAATAAAAATACAAGAACTGCTGACATGCTTTCAACCATAGGCTAGATGGGTAATTGTCACACTAATTCTCCATCTCTTTATTATCTTACTGTTTTGGAATTATCTTATATATATGTTACTGCATAGTTAAATTTATATTTTCATAGTAATTAAATAGCATTTTATTAGCCTATATCTTTTTTATTGCTTCTAAAATCAATTCTCATTTGAGATGCTGAAAATATGACTGAAACTTTAATGGCTAGGAACTGTTCAGCATCCCAACCAAAAATGAGGATTTGAGGCTAATAAAATTTAGCATCTTTAGAGCATCTAGAACTGAAATTCTTCCTAATGGCAATAATGTTCTATGCCTCATTATGCTTTTTGTCAGTGACAGTGGGTTAATAATGCCCAAGATGATCTCTTCAAAACATTGCTTTCTTGGCATTAGCATTGAACATTAGCATTAGGAATGTAGCATTTTTCACTGCATTTGGTAGTTACCAAACTTGATTTATGGCAGGGCTATATTACTGCAGTGTAAATTATTCTCTTGCTTAAAGCTTGTATCGCATAGCTAATTTTTTTTTTTTTTTGCTAGTGCAGTGACACTCTTGTTATGCAAATGATGATGACGAGCAGAAAAGTTTTGCAGGGACAGGTAGGGGAGTTCTTCTTGAGTTTTTTCTTTCTTCTCCTTATGCCTGCACAGACTTGTCTCTCCTGATGCTGATTGTTCTGGTCTGGAGAAGATGAACTTCCATCTACTCTTTCAAATAGTATTTGTCCTTTATTAGAAACCCTTTGGCAATGGATCATACAGAATCAAGGGGACTGCTTTGTCACCACCAATCTCCTGTCCTCTGCCCCCCCCAGCAGCACTAATGGCCATTAGCTTTAATTATTTAAAGTTCCTTGTTTTGCACACAGAGAGCAGCAATCAATGTTCAATGCCAGTATATGGTTGTGCATCCCCTGACTCCAGTACTTTACCTAAACCTCATCTTTCAAAGTGTCTGTTTTCTTTGGTACAGCCTTTGGTTTTTATTCAGCACAGTGTAAGTGCTATTTAGAAAGCTTGAAGGTTTTATTTTTTTTCCAGGCAGGAACATTTTCTCTGTAAATGTTAACCTTGGGACACAGTCCGAAATCTTTATTTTCTTGTGTTTTTCTTCATCTCCAATTAGTTTCCAGCACTGGTGCACTCTGGGCTGCAGGTGACTTAAGGGCAAATCCTAGTGGGTGACCTTTCCTCTTAGACTCACCTGTGGCTTATTTTGCTCTTGGATATAGATGGTCCACAAGCTGTCCAGGTTGGAAGAGTTAAGGAACTCTGAGAAGTGAAAATCTAGAAATAGCTGTTTTCTTTCATGTGCAAAGCCACCCCAAAACTAAAAAATATTGAGCAGTATGCAGACATAAGATGATAGTCAAGCCTGTGGACTGGCTCCTAGCAATTCCAGGAGCCTTTCTTCTATGGGTGGGTTGTGCAAACTACTAAATTGTTCCAGCTTCAGTTGAGATCCCACTGAAATATGTAATTTGTGTGCATGTGTGTGGTGAAAGGTGAAGTGCTCACAGCAGCTGGCCTCCACGTGTCTGAGCTGTTGGGATGGGCTGCCTGCGTGGCTCCTGTACTACCTGGAGATAAATCTTCCTTAGGGTTCAACTCCAGATAATTCTGACCCACCATCTCTAAAACACAGGGCTGTGGAACAGGGCATGCTGTGTCTGGTGTCTATTTAGGTAATTTTGGGACATTTGTGGCCTTCTGAGCTCTCACCAGAGCCAGGCTCAGATGTGGTCTGGGTTTGTAGTCCCACATTGCATTCTGTGTGTGCTCAGTAAAGCATTTTCCCATGTTTCATGGTCTTCCTGTGTTACTCAGGTTGCATAAAGAAAAAGAGGTTGAGGAAAAAAATGCTCCTTTAAAAACTGTGTGTTAGAAACAGCAACACATGGGGTCAAGTTTTGTCCCATGTGTTCTTCCATGAACTCATCATAACTAGGGTTAACAACCTTATAGCTTCCCAAAAGTTTTACCACTCAAGACTGCACAGTTAGCACAAATAATATGAAATAAACTGAATTTTGGATTTCATTCATGGGTCACAACACTCATGACATAACACAGTGTCCTGCAACAGAAGTACAGCTCCTCATGGGCAGTGGCATTAAGAGTGCTGAAGTCATGCTACAAAACTTGCTTAATGATTTGCATTTTTCCCCCTATGTTACAAAATGTAGTTGAGCAGATGGATGCAGCCAGCTGTACACAGAGCTTTAGGGAGTACTGGGGAGAAAAGGGAGAGGGTTTTGTTAAGATAAATGTAATAATCTCTGTGATAATTAGTTTAATTTAGATCCCTGCATCTGACTCATTTTTGACTAACCTTGTATGAAGTCTTTCTTGCTTTGCTCATGGGTCTGTGAATTTAGTTTGATAACAATCCCTTTTTTTGTTCTTGTGGATTGCTCACTGATCACTGATATTTTTCATTAAGCAGTTGCTTTATTACATTGTTATTTAGAGGGAAGTAATTTGTGTTTTCTAATTAATTTAATTCCAGGCACATTTAGTAAGTAGCTACAATGAGCCTATTCAAGGGGTTTTAGGTCATATTGACATTGCTTACCAGATGTGCTTATTTGTTTTAAAACATTATTAACTCTGTGGTGACAACAGCCCTGTGTGATTGCTTGACTCTTCCAAATCCTCTCTAATCTGTATCTCCAAAACTCTCCCAAAATTAGAAGATGCATTTCAGGTACTAGTGAGAGATGTCCATAGGTATCAAATCACAGGGAGATTATATTGCAATATCAGTATAAACCATTACTATTCTATTATTGGGTTTGAGGGCATGGCAGGGACCAGCCTTCTGGCTTCTCCTAGCCAGGGATATGGAGCCATTTATACAACCACCAAAAGCTGGATGATGCCAAAATATGCAGACTGGTTTTTAGTCTATGCTTGGCCCATTATCTCTGAAAAATTTGCAGTGAGGTTTCAGGAGAGAATGGCCAGCCAGGAGGATGATCTTGAGCAGTGATGGGACATGTTAATGGAGTCCTAAGGCCAGTGTTGTAATTCACAGCTGTCACTATCCCAAATTCATGGGCTTGGGAGATGTTTCCACCAGAAGCTTTTTGGAAAAGCTCAGCATTTCCTTGCTAGTGGAGCTCCCAGGATTTGGGGGTTATTCAAGCACTTCATGTTCATCACTGTTAAATACTGTATCCATTCCATCATCTGAGCATGAAAACTCCCCATTATACCTATCATTTGCTCATTTGGCCTGCTGTGCCAGGAACTGGAGTTCTAAAATGAGATCCTAATTAGATGAATAAATAATATTTTCACAGGAAAATGTACAGGCAGGTTATTCCCCTGACTATAAACTTGTCCAATGAAAAACTGCTAACATTTGTTAACATGTTCTGCAGTCACTTATTTTGGTAAGAAGTAAATTATTGCTTGCTCTGCAGCAAAGTCTGGCACAGAGCAGTGACAATGTAAGATTCATTGGCCTCTGAAGGACCCACCAAATAATAGCCTTGATGTGTTTTCTGTTATTTTTCAACTGTTTTCCATCTCTTTGGGGTTGAAACAGCCAACATTAATGACAAACTTTGAAGGAAAGGTTTGTTCAGTAGTTAATACCTACTAAATTTTAACATTTAATGGTTGTGATGCAATGAACTGAATTCTGACACAATTTGACCCAGCAGCTCACCTGCATTTCTGCTTTATTTTTTGGAGGGAGCATTTAAAATGTTGTTAAATCTTTTCTGTCTTATGCTGGTCTGTTAAGGGTGCATTTGTGCATGGGGATGTGTTCTATTGATTTAATGGGAAAGATCATCCCTTGGAAAGGGAGAGTAAACGTTCATGCATGTGGAAGGAGGGAGAGAGATCAAGGAGAATCTCTATCTGTGTGTTTATCTCTGTGATAAATGATGCCTGTTAAAAATGTGACTTGCCACGAACATTATGAGTGTTTTCCTCTTTAAGGGTATTATGCAAACACAGTCCCCATCAGCAAAAATGAAGCTGCAGTCTCGATTGTTTAGTTCAAACAGTTTGATGTTTCATTGTCCCTCAATCAATCAGTGCCTGGAGGGGTATCAGCTATTGGCTGGGAATGCATCAGAGTGACATGCAGAGCACAGATATTCCTCAAAAGCTTGAAAATATTTCATTTTAAATACTCATTACAGCACACATCCCAGTCTGAGAGATGCAGCAAAGTGAGCTCTGATTATCATTTTTAATTGTGGATCTTCCCTATTCAGTGCTAACATCTCCCAAATTACCTTAAAATAAGCATCTTCCTCGACAGATTGTAATTCACTTGCATCACTTATTTCATTCTCTGTGTAAAAGTTAGATGAGGGCATGGGGTTTAGAATAAACAAAATGCATAAAGTAGAAAACGTAATGCGGCATAAATGCCACATAAATCACATCCTAAAGACAAAAGCAGATTTCAAACATCTGAATTACTGAGCACTTAATGTGGAGTGTAATCTGTGTTTTGGTTTATGTTTGTTTCTGGAGTGTCACACAGAATAAAATATGGGGGCTTTCCTCTCTCTTCCAACAGCAGGGGGGGGAAAGGGAGGTCTTGACCCTAAGAAAGGTTTTTTTCCTGCATTGTAGGTAAATCCCCAGACAAGTGTCTCCTTTGCTGCTGGCAGCTGGGCTCTATGCACAAGTAGTTGATTGAAATCTCACTTGAGTTCTCTCACTCATCACAGACTGAGTAAGAGGCTGCTTCAAAATGCAAAATTATCCTTGAAAAATCCTTCCCTGGTGCCCTCCCAGTTGTTTGTTCCTTTACATCACCTGCAATCTGTGTAAGCCTCTCTTCTCCAAGCTCCCTAGCATCCCCCCAGGGGTCAGGGCACTGGTAGTTCTGTTCTCAAGCCACAGCTCTCTGAAATTGTACCTAACAGATAAAATCCCATGCTTCAAAGATTTACACTTAGGATGGACAGGAAGGAAAACCTGTGTTTTTTCAGCAGTTTTAGGGAGAAAAGCTTATTCTTCCTCATGCTTTTGTTTTCCTTTGCCCAGCCCACACCTCTCAGCTCAAGCCCAATGCACATTTTCCGTCCAAAAAAAAAAAAAAAAAATCAATTTCTAGAGAAATACTGTTTTTAAAAAATCAACCTGTTTCCCCTGCGCCGCCGCGATTGGTCCGACGAAAAGCGCGTCAAAGGGAGAGAGCCTCGGCTTAATTGCGAGCTAAGTCTGCTGTAATCCAGGGGAGCATTTGAGATTCTGGCCAGGCAGGCGCTGGGTTTCGGCAGGCTCAGGGCTGTGGGTTTCCCTGCTGGCTGCTGCAGCGCCAGGCAGCAGAGCTGATGCAGACAGAGCCGCTCGCCGTGCTCCGTATGAGCAGCTGCTCAGCCCAGGCACAGAGCTGGCATCACTCTGCTGATGGCTACCTTCGGATGATGCACACAGGGCTTTTTCTTTAAGGGAGGGTAACGCTGTATGCTAATGTTTATTTTTCCCTTGTTGCCATTTTTCAGGACTGCCAGTCCCAAAGAAGAGCCCAAAGTCGGTAAGCACTTTTCAGCTACTATTTCTGTCTGTTTGTCTGCTTTGGAGGGGAAAAAGCATGAGTTTGGTTTCTTTGCTTTCTGGGTCTCGATTGTTTTAAGTTGTCTTTCTGTTGCAACCGTGATTACCTTGCACGGCTCCTGCTGCATGGGGAGATGAGAGAGGGATGCAGTATGGAAGGAAGACTTGTTTGCAAATAAAGCCTTAGGTTTACAAATCTGCTTCCCTGACAGATGAGCTTCTCTGTCATTTAACTTACCAAAAAAAAGCTATTGTTTCCTTTTGGAAAAATGGGAGGCTCCACCTTCTTGCCAGATACCGATTCCTGTCCGGTGCTCAAAGGCACCAACCTTTTTCATTAACTCACTGAGTTTTCTTGAGAAACCTTGGCTGAATTATTAACAGAATGGGAAAGCATGCAGCTTGTCAGGAGAGACAAAGCACGAACAGAGAGCATGGTTACAGTTCCCAGGGAATACAGTCAGCTGTCTAAGTGCCTGCTCTGGAGGCATTTCCACACTGAGCAGGATTGTCCTGCAGATGTAAGATTCCTCATTTTTTAAAAAAGCAACAACAGAACAATGTTTTCTTGTCCCCCCTGAATGTATTTGCATGTAAAGCTGTTACCTGGAAACATCTTAGCTAGCAGCACGGAGGCTGTGATCTAAAGTATCCTTAAAGCTCTGTGAATGATATTGTGGAACAAATTAATGTGCTATTTGTATGCAACAAAAAGCAGTGTTTTATTTGTAATGGGAATGAAATACCTAAAGCCTGAAAGTTTGCAGTTATCTGTTGAGAGTGGGGGAGAGACAAAATTCTCTGCCAGAAGCTTTGGGGAAGCAAAGCAAGTGAGGTATTTGCCGTGCTGTATGATGGTGTGAAACTTCACCAACAGTCCCTGGTGGTGCCAAAACCTGCAGCTGGGCACAGCCCACCTCAAACAGCCGCAAACCTGGGCTGGAGCTTTAGGAAGCGGCTGAGCAGAAGGCTCCTGCTTTTAATACAATCTCTCTGCTCATCCAAAAAGAAAGCCCTGAAATAATTAATGTGATTCTGATGGCTTAGGGCAGCACTGATTAAAGTCATGTGAGCCCAGGCCTCTACCATTGTCATCTCGCATTAATGTAGGGAGGCAGGAGCGCGGGGTGTGCTCCTCGCAAATCACGGCCATGGCAGCCCCTGCCCGCTGCTGCTGCTGCTGCTGCTGCTGCTGCTGCTGCTGCTGCTGCTGCTGCTGCTGCTGCTGCTGCTGGCACACACGGGGCTGCTCTGCCTGGGGAGCCCGGGCCAGTGTGCAGACACAGGAGAGCTGGGGTGTGTGAAACACAGGAGAGCTGGGGTGTGTGAAATACAGGAGAGCTGGGGTGTGCAAATACAGGAGAGCTGGAGTGTGTGAAATACAGGAGAGCTGGTGTGTGCAAATACAGGAGAGCTGGGGTGTGCAAACAGGAGAGCTGGGGTGTGCAAATACAGGGGAGCTGGGGTGTGTGAAATACAGGAGAGCTGGGGTGTGTGAAATACAGGAGAGCTGGGGTGTGCAAACACAGGAGAGCTGGGGTGTGTGAAATACAGGAGAGCTGGGGTGTGCAAACAGGAGAGCTGGAGTGTGTGAAATACAGGAGAGCTGGGGTGTGCAAACACAGGAGAGCTGGGGTGTGTGAAATACAGGAGAGCTGGGGTGTGCAAACACAGGAGAGCTGGGGTGTGTGAAATACAGGAGAGCTAGGGTGTGTGAAATACAGGAGTGTCTGGAGTGTGTGAAATACAGGAGTGTCTGGAGTGTGCAAAATACAGGAGTGTATGGAGCGTGTAAAACACAGGAGTGCATGGAGCGTGTAAAATGCAGGTGTGCCTGAAGTGTGCAAAACACAGGAGTGACTGGGGTGTGTAAGATACAGGAGTGTATGGAGTGTGCAAAATACAGATGTGTCTGGAGTGTGTAAAATACAGGAGTGTCTGTTTGTGCTCTCTGCCTGCACTTTCTCCCCTGGTCAGAGGAGGGTTGGCTGCATGCAATCTGGACCATTTCTGTCATTAAATCCATCAGCCTTGCTCTTTCCAAAGCGTGGATGCTCCCACTTTGCCACACATGCATTTGGCATGGGGTGAAGCGGAATCCTGCTGTGCCAGGCACCTCTCTGGTTGACAGTGAAAATCTGAGTAGCATGTAAATGCACACAAGGATAATCCAGCCTTGGTGAACAAAGAGGCTGCTTACAAACAGGTGTAGCTGTGCAGCAGCAGATTTCTCTCTGCTGTTTGCTCTGAAGAGTCTCTCAGCTTGGGAAAAGCTGGCATTCCTTTGCGTGCCTCTCCCAAGCCGTTTCAGGCTTCCTTCAGTATTTTTTGCTGTGGTCCTAGGTGGTGCTGTTGCCTCTGAAGTGCAGGATTCCCAAAAAGCAGAGCCTCCTGCTCCCCTGGTGTGCACAGGGTCGGTGGCAGTGCAGTTTGCAGTGATGATGTGCTCACTGCAGCATCGTGCAGCAGCTGCCATCAGCTCCCTCCTCCCCTGGCATCACTGACCTGTGGGCACTGAGCATGGAAACCTGGAGTAAAGTGCCTGGGAGCATCTGTGTGCAGAGGAGGAAACTCCTCGGGCTCTCCAGGGTGGAGGTGACAGTCAGAAGTAGGGATGTGCTGGTGTGGAGCACTCTCTTCTCTTGGTTTGTTGAAGGGCTGCTGCTCCACTGCAGGGTGTGGGGAATCCAGCCTGACCTTCTTGGCCATGAGGATTCTCACTCATGACAGGCAAGAGCTGGCACAGTCCCTGCCTGGGATCCCATCTCTGAACTCTGCCCACGTGTTTCCTGGGGATGCCCTGAATCCCAAGGACCCCAAATCCCAGGGATGTCCTGAATCCCAGGGACCCCAAATCCCAGGGACTCTGCTTTGCTGCTGTGCTGGCAGTGATGGGGTGAATGTGGGAGCTGCCATCAGAGCCCTGTGCCAGGGGCTGTCCCCAGCACAGCACAGCTGTGGGGCTTGGGGGGACCTGCTGCCCATTCCCCCCTTGCTCTTTGCTAACAGGTTTCCAGCTTTCCTTGTATAATGCTGTTTTCCAGCCTTCCCTGTATAATAAACAAGCTGCAGTGAGAGGACAGCACACACTGAGGCTGGGAGCTGTTGGCTTTGATCTTGTGCTTGTTTTTTGTTTCTTCTGCTGCATCAGGGAAGTCATGACTCAGGTGTCCATCCTCTCCTGCTTTGCTCTCTCAAACCCTCTCTCATTCCCTCATATCCTTTCCCAAAGCCCAGACACATTCCCCACTTACTGCCAGTGGCTGTTCTTCCTCAAGTCCTATTTTCTGTTCTGCATTCCCCAAAGGCCAACTTTGAGCTGATGGTACCTCCTGACTGTGGTGAGGTGTTAAAGCATTTCCCCCTGCAATTATCCTGATATAACATGGATGAAAACAAACTTTTTTTTTTTTTTCCTTATTGCTTGCATCAAAATACTCCACAAGAGGGCAAAGGTTCCCACTTCCAGCTCACTTTGCTGTTTTTGCCAGAACCAGCTTCTCCAAAAAGCTCTACAGCACAAAATCTGCAGCTAGATCATCAGAAGATGGGATCACTGCAGGGGGGATGAAAACTCTTCCAAAAATCTGATGTTTTTTCTTTTGGATTTAAATAAGTGCATTGTCAGCATAGCTGACTTGTGACCAAAAATGCAATTATTATGCACAGCTAGTCCCAGACAAGAGATTTGCCACATTTTTGGAGTGGATAAGCAGCACCAGGGACTCTGCCAATGTCCTGTTTTTGTCAGGAAGGGAAATTGGTTCCACAACGAGTCTGTACAAGACATCCCTCTTCATTCAGAGCCCAGGAGCTTGGGAGGGCATGAGAAGCTCCAGCTTCCCATGTATTTATTTTGTCATGGCTGTAAAACAGTATCAAGGTGATTGTTTCATCCCATAAACTGCATTTAAGTGTGCAGTCTGCCTGAATGGACTCGAGGTAGCCACCATAGCCTTGATTTCTGGCCACTTTTGGTAAAGTTTATCAGCAGCTCTGGGGATCTCTCAAGAATCAGGGCTTGCTCTTACTGGCCTGGGTAGTTCAGCGTCCCTTGGTAGCTCCTGGCAGAAATCAATACAGTTCAGCTGATCTGCTTTGCCTGACACTGAAAACCACAATCAGCACCTCAGGGTGAGGTCAGAACCTCCTGTTCTGTCACCAGCCAGACCCTCTGCTCACCTGCTGCTTTCCTGCCCATGTGTGTGAGCTGAGCAAGCTGGACAGTGAGATTCCTACCCAAGAGGATTGATCCTAAAGCTGGGCACAGAGCAGGAGATGGACAAACCATCCTTTCATTGGCATTTGTCAGCTCATCCCTCTTGGGAAAGCTCTACATGTACCAAGACACAAAAAAAACAAACACAAACTTCATCTGAGCAGTGTCCTGGCAGGAACAAGGATGGGCAGAGCCCTGCAGTTCCTCATGGGTATGATGTGCTGAAGCTGCTGCAACATGTGGGAAGAAGTTTGGCCCCAAACTTTTTTTGGCCTCCTCTGGTGATATGAAAGTCAATAAATATTGTCTTGAATTGATTTAATTGCATACATTCCTCATTACCATGGTTTTGTTCCCCTTGCTCTGGGCCCCTCTCAGCCTCCTAAATAGAGATGTTTCAAGCTTTTTGAAGGAGTTATTTTTTGGAAAACCACCAGTCTCACTAAGGAGGTTATCACCTATTTCTTGGGAAATGCCTGGTTTTGCACATGCAGCTCTAGTTTCATTAGAGGTAGTTTTGCTTGAGATATGCTGACACTTCCATTTGCAATCCAAATACAAAACAGGATTCACAGTTTGTTCAAAATTTCAACCTTTTCTATCACAAAGTGAGAGCACTTTTTGAAGTTCAAACTTTGCTTCTTTTTAAATCTGAAAGCTTTCAGAAAGTTCTCATTATTTCCCTAAGGGCTGAATAAAGCTTCACATTTTGGTCCCTGTCCTCCATATTCTGTAACCAGCTATTTCCAGTGAGATTGGCCTGAAGTTTCACAGGATGCTTGTAGTTATTTTAGTAGTTTGGCCAAACAAACCAATCCAGATGGCTGAACTGAGAGATGTATTTTTTTTAAAGTTGATTATCCCCAGCATAGCTGTTTTAAAATGGCTTCATTAAAAACTGAAGGGCTGCATGTGAATTAGCTTCATTTACCACTTAAAAAGCTGAAAATGTTGGAAATGGGTTTGATATTTGTATTTGAAAGTCTGCAGATGAGTAATCACAGCAGGTAAGCTTTGTTCAAAATTGCTTTAAAGGACAAAGGCAATTTCACATTCTAGTCAATCGAGATACCCTTTAGAAAGATGCTGGTGGTGGATCAACAACTCAAATGCAAGGCTGAGAGGTCAACACTATTTGGGCTGTTGAAGCTGGGATTTTTTCTCAGTGTAGAACTGAAGAATGTGCAACCTCAAAATACTTTTATCTGGGATTTTGGGGTTTTTTAAGACTTTAAAATAGGGCACTTTGTATGGTTACTTTCTCCTGTAGTTAATTCAGCTGCTCTGTGATGGAGCATTAGCTGCCTGGGGTCTCCTGTTCAGAGTGAGCCAAGGGGTGCCCAGAGCTGTGGCCAGTGAGCCCCCCATGCTGACCCAGCCAGTGTCTGCTGCTGGCTTCTCTCCCCACCCCAGCTTGGGATGCTAAAGAGAAGCACCTGAAAGCACAGATTTCTGTTGCAATGTTTTCAGATACCCTCTGCCAGTAGGAAGCTTTTTCCACCTGAGGTTTATTGGTGTGAGTAGCTGACCACTTCTAGCTGGGCAATAGTGGATGTTGGAAAAACAACCTGTGGGATGTTGTTTTTCCAGCCACCTTCTGGGTCACAGCAGCCCTGGGAACACAGAGGGTCGTCTCAAAAGAGCATTAAAAAGCATTTGCTGCACAGACTGGGGAGCTTGTTGAGAATTTTGTTGCATGTTGAGTAGTACAAATCCTGGCAATGCAAATGTGATGACTTGTGCTTCCTTTGAGCACACAGTTGTGAATTTCAGTTAAGAACTATATACCCTGCTAGGCTAAATAGCAAGCAGTCAGAACTCTTGACACACTACTTTAGCCCTGAGTTTAGATTGTTGCATTTTTTCCTGTTTTAATATATTTCATTAAAACAAATCAAACTTCAAATAGACATTTTCACATCTGTGAAGGTCTGCAGAAGTCTCTTGGATTCTCTGGGGAGCAGAGCCATTAAAAGGGTACTCTGTTGTCCACACACTTGTAACGTGGGGAGTTGCAAGAGCTGCAGAGAAAAGTGATCTTGCACAGTAAGGACTGTGCTTGAATTGTTTCAGAGGGACAGTCTGAGTTTTCACAGTGAAATCTTCTAGTTCTTCCATTTTCTTTCAGACTGAAGTTAGCCCCACATGTTATCTGAATAGAGGGTGGTTGAGATTTTCTGCCTTAATTCAGGAAAAAAATAAGTGTGCTGAGACCTATAATGAGATTTAGATCTGTCTAATGTGTGAGATGGAAAAATGCCTTTTTTTTAAATGATAAATTACTTTGTTTTGTGTATCTCTTTCTGTCACTCTGTCTATCAGAACCCGTCACCAGGGAATTTAACTGCACCCAGCATTAACTGGGAAGCAGCAAAGGGAAAAAAAAAACACATATATTTACTTCTGTGCATGCAGAAAAGCCTGATCAAAGAAGGGAGAAAAAATTGGTGGAAAACACCCACTCAGCGACCAATAACCGTCTGTTCTCTCCCTTTCCACTCTCTCCCTTCCTTACAGCAGCCACTTGAGAGGAAAGACAGCCAGAGCAGCTCCCAGCAGAGCGTGTCGAGCCAGCGCAGCGCGCACACGGCGTCCCCCGCGCACGGCGCCCAGGTGCTGCCCGACTACAGCGCCCCGGAGCCGCCCGCCCCCGAGCCCCCCGACACCTCTGGCCAGAAAAAGCCAGACCCCTTCAAAATCTGGGCCCAGTCCAGGAGCATGTATGAAAGCCGACGTGAGTATGAAGCAGGTGTAGCTGTTGCTAAGGCTACGGCTCCGGCAGCTGCTCCCTGCGTCTTTGCTTGGGCGAGGGATGGGATCTTTCAGGTTTCTGCTGGAAATGTTTTCTGTTCTTTTGGTGTCTGTCAGATCCACTTGGTAGAGCTGCAGTTTGCTGTCTCGTGAGGATTGGGTTTAGATCATCTCTAGGAAAGCTTAATATGAAAAATCCCTTTAAAATTAAAGACCGTCTTTTCCTCTATTTTTTTTTATTGTGTTTTTAAATTAAGCTGGAGAAGAATTTTCAAGTTTGTTATCAAGATCCTAAACTCCTTTTTTGGGGTTAAGACTCATTATCTGATATGCACAGGAATTTCAGTAAGGAGGGGAAGTATTTAGTTTGCTGAAATTTGTGTCAGATGCTTTTCAGTCTCACTCTGGGGAGGAGAAAATCCAGCTGAGCCATTTTACTTTGACCTGAGTGGACACTTTAACAATACAGATATTAAATGCATATTGTAAGTGGCTTTTATGGCAATTAATAATCTGCACACTTGGCTAATAATTCAGCAGGGTTTTTGACTCTGTTCCAAGACTATAAATGTGGTTTCAATCAGTTTCTTCTCGAGAAACAAAATAAACACATTGGCTTTGCTTTAATTGCACTGCTGAAGACGATCAGATCTGTAAAAGCTTCTTAAAGAGTTAGAGTATTAGGTTCATTTTGAAAGGCAGTAGTTACTTCAGTTACAGAAAAAGGAGTTTCAAAGTCTTAGTGCTCTGAGAGTATCACCTGCAGTTTGATTTTATTGTGCTAACTGGAAATTGGTAAAACCAGTAAGAAATTAACCTTTACCTCAGAATGAGAAATGGTAGGACTTCTTTTTTTTTTTTATACTGACTAAATGAATCACTTTGAAGTCTTATATCCTGGAAAAATTAAATCATGAGTCACAGTTTCTTGGCTGAAGATGCATCTCTTTGGATTGAATGTCTCAGCAATGCAGTTTGTAGGTGTCTCTGCTTTTGTGCACTGCTTCCTTTCCCATCCTTTCCCAGGATTAGGTGTACTGACCCTGTGGGCTCTCGGGCCAGGTCACACTGATCTGCAGAGTGCAGTGACAGAACTTGTACGTGCAGCTCATTGAAACAGGAAAAAGGGGTCAGGGCTGAGGGACAGGGGCTCCTGAGCCCTGCAGAGCTGTGGGCAGAGCTGCTCCTTCTCCTGCCTGGGTGGACAAGTGTCCCATGGCACTGATTCCCCTTGGCACTGTGCTGCCACTGCCTCTGACCCCCTGCAGCTTCTTAGATAATTTCTAATTAACTGTTTAACTCATACTAATTAGTCATTAGTATCAGCTTAGCAGCCTTAACTCCTGCCTGTCTTTCCTGATAAAACCCAAGACTGATCTGGAGAAGCCTTGAAGTGCACAGGCAGGCAGTCACCCTTCTGTGTCACCTCCAACACCATGTGCTAAATCCTCCCTCTTTCCCTAGTACTGCAGTTATCCTGTAAAGTTTTGTCCTTGACTGGGACTAGAGCCCCCCCAGAGGCCTTTTCACAGTCTCTTGACCTGCTGGTTACCCACACCCCATGTGTGCCTGTGCCACAATCCTCACTGCTTGGTTCTGTCGCTGGGATGTGCTATAGCCCTTCAGCTTCCCTGTCTCACCTTTCCATAGTCCAGCATCTCTGTAGTGGGGCTGATCCTCTTCTACTGCTTCAGTCCTTTCTCCTGCCTCTTCTACCAGATGAGACCTGTTAGTACAGCATTGCTTTTCTATGACCTTTTCATCCCATTGCTGTTCCCTCCAGGAAGATGTTTTCTGAGGTTTCTTGGTTTCATAGATAGGGTTTTTTGGAGAATGGTGGAAGTGTGATATGGTCATATCTCCTTAGAAGTGTCCAAGAGCCTAGGAATTTCCAACCCTAAGCTGGAGTGAAACACATTCCCTGGGGATTAACCTGCACTCTCAGCTAGTGACATGGCTTTGCTGTGGGTAATGAAATGTGAAGAAAAGCAGAAAAGATAAGTGAAAAATTGATTTGGATGTGCTCTGTCTACTTTTGTGGTCTGATCCCAAAGCATGACTGTTAGTTTTACTTCAAAGTCAGTGGTCAGCTCCTCCTTCCCTCACCAAGCCCTTATTTATCACAGTCTCATAGGTCTGTGGTCACAGCTGAGACCTGGCTCTGCTGTCTTAGGGGCTTGGGGTGCAGCCCTGTGTTTCTTTCCCTTTGTTATGAACCTGAATCATCCCTTTCAGACTCATTCCCAGTGTTGCCCATTTGTAGGGAGCTCTGCTGACACTGAGCATGAGTGTGTGATGGGAGGAACCATTCCCTGGGGACTCCAGTTTCCCTGTCTGTCAGCTCCTGTGCTGTTCTTCACATTCTTACCCAGCTGCAGTTGGGTTTAACTCCAGTGTCACCTTTGGCTGGTGGAGAAACATTCTTGTCTTCTCTTTCTCCTTTACTTGGGCACCCATTCCCTCAGGCTTTGGGACTGTCATCTCCAGTGACATCCACACCTTTGGGTGCTGGGTGTGACTCTCTCTGCCACCTTCTGATGGAGGTGTGAGCAGAGCTAAGTGAGTATCTTATGCACAGCTGGGGGATGTCACCTAGTGCCAGAGCTGAGGGTGGGTGACACATCCAGCAACCAGGGAATTTGGTGACTTGTAGAAGGCTCCACAACCTGAGGAGCCCCAGCACAGCTCTTCTGCCCCCAGGGCTTGCCCTCTGTTAATTGCTGGCCTTAAATTTTAAAAAGCCTGAAAAGGATGATAAAATGTTCTTTTGAGAGACAGTGTTTTGAATCCTCAGCAAGTGGGCTAAAATACTGCAACAAGCTTTTGTGTTGAAGTATATGATAAATTTAAAAAGGACAAAATTTTAGAGTGCTAAATCATCCTAAGTGTTTTATTTAGTCCCCATTTTTGAAATTGTTGAGCATAAAAAGAGCATAGTGCAATTTTTCAAGTGCAGTTGACACAAGAAGATGAATTCGTTAGCTTCAGCCCAGACAGATTTTTTTTAATCTAAAAATAATATTGTAAAGAGGTTTTGTTCAATATATGAATTCCTCTTCTCTAAGATATTTCTAAGAAATACTGAATCTGTAATGAATACCTACTGCCTTTTTCTCTGGGAATGCATCCCACTGTTACATTAATAATAAGAATGTAGACATAGAAAGCAAAGGCAACATTTTAAATTTTCAGAATTTATAAAATTTGTTCTTCCTCTACTTGAGTTATCTTTGGATCAGTATTTCATTTAAAAAGACTGTATTTGCCTTATGTGACCTGTCTCACTGAAGTCATTGGTAGAGCACAATTAGGTTGAAAAGCACCAGCTAAGCCATAATAGTGTAAAAGCCTGTGTTTTTATGATTTACCCAATGCATCTTCATATCAGAAAGCTCCAGTTCTGCAGGGGAGAGCCACAGACATTGCTTGTTTAGGGGAAGAACAAAAAAAAAAAAAAAAAAAAGAATAAAAATTAAGCTAGAATTAATAATGCAAAGCTAAGCAAAGGCTCCATCAGTGTATCTGGGCTCTGGCTGAGGGGAAGCAGATTAGAACTGCAGCTTTATGCCACAAATGTGGGTTAAAGTCCCTCCATGTGGAGCTCCCTGGGGTGAGCAGATCAGCCTGCAAGGTGCTGAGTGCCTGGGCTCGGGTCCAGGGGAGCTTATTTCCAAGCTGTAAACTCAAAGGTGTGCTTTAAGGCTAAGGCTGAGCTCAGGGGCTGTGCTGCAGGCTGGCCCAGAGTCACCAGTCTTTGCTGGATTAAGAGTTTGAGAATTGCCAGCTTTGTGCAAACAGAGCATTTGGTGGTGGTAACAAATGCACTCTTTGCTGGTGCTGAGCTTTAGCTGCCTGAGCTCCTCGTTATGGGTAAGTCATTGCTGCTCGTGGGAGTTGTGTACATGAATCAGAGAGAAGGACAAACCCTTAAGGTTTGAAAGCTGAAGCAGTTCCAAGATCCAGGAATGACACACTTGAAGAGCACTCAGAGAGAGAAACAGCAATTGAATGGCTTAGCAGAGAACCACAATTGAGAAACCTCACACTGTTTTATTGAAATGTATTTTTACAATAACGCTTTCTCCTTTTCAATGTATTATTAAACTTCCTTAAAGATTAACACAATCTGTTGTCAAATTTTTCTCATGTGGCCTGATTGCTTTGCAAAATACCGTATCCTACATATGGCCATCTGTCAAAACAGCAGTGACAAAATGAATTAATCTGAATTGCAGATGTGTTAATGAATCCCTTTGAAGGGCTTAAGCATTTAATTAAAAGTAAAGCAGAACACGATAGAGAATTTTTAAAGCTTTTAAAATATTCGAAGTTATCATTAATATTTGAATTTTATTTTCCAGAGCACAATTTGTTTGGGAGGATTTTTTTTCACCCCAAATCTAATTAAATAATACAAACAAGTCTCGACCTTAGCTTGCTCACTCATCAGCAGTTACATAGAATTAAAAATATTTGCACAACAACACAAATATTAGATACTTTTCCCTTAAAATAGAATAGAATACTCTCCTGAAATTGCAGCCACCTTCTGGTCAGACTGATTTGAAGTAGGATGTTTAGTAAAAGCCCTTTGGTAGGTTTATGTCCTTTTATTGCATTAATAGTAGGCAAACAGATGCAGTGACACTCTTGAGCACACAGATGCACCCATGCCTGTTGCTAAAAGGGACCATGGTACTCCCAGCACATCGTGTGAGCTTGTTCATCTTGTCAGGAGCTCCTGCTGAAGCTGTCCTTGAAAATATTTCCATGCCACCACAAAGGGTTGGTTAAAGGGAAAAGACCAAAAAGAATTGAATTCTCCTGCAGTGGGGTAGTTTAGAAAATGGATTTCTTGCAAATATGGAGCCTTGGCTAAATTGCAGGACTTTTCAACACTAAGACTCTCCATTAGCTTCAGTGAGACTGTCCACTCCCAATTTCAGAATTGTCCTCATATTCTTTGCTGAATCTGGGCCTTAAAGATTTTGTGCTTTGCCAGGCTATGAGTCACTGAAAGTGTTGCTGCCTCAAATGAGCCAGGACTAAAGCAAGCTCATACTGATCACTCTTGAATCTTATAGTGAAAGTGATGTCACACTAGGCAGATTTTTATTTTATATAACATGTTAAAGTTTGCATAGCAAAGTTTGATTTAAATTATCTGTAATTAAACAGTGTGTTCATTGTTCATCACCACATATTTAGAATTTCTTTTAGCATTAGGCAAAGATATTTTCATCTGGAAAATTAACTCATGTCATGAAGTTGAAAGGTTTTTTGTAGAAAAGTATATTTAAGGTGTTCTCACAGAGATTTTTCCTCTAAGGAGAAAAAAGGTTTTTCAAATATACTTGCATGCATTTGCATAAATGTGTAAATTCATATGTGTGTGTATTTTATATCCACATGTGCACAGGCATGTGTAGAAAGATGTGAAACTTAGTATATCATAATCCATAGTAGCTATAACCTTAACAAATTGTGCATGCAAGCCTAACATGATCCATAAAGTCACAATTAATTAAATGAACTAACAAGAAAGCAGATACATTAAGCTTTGCAAAATTGTAAAATTAATATTACAGCTATGTCACCTTCACCTGCAACTGGACTGAGCAAGGGTGAGAGAGAGAGAGAAATCAATTCCACGAGTTTTGGAGAATGTAAGACAGTGCTGAGAATGTATCTGTGTCTTGTGATGTCTTGTGCTGGTGTCTGTGGTGGGGGGCTCTTCATCACCAAGGGTGTCTGGCAGGGCCACATGCCAGGTTTGGCCACCAAGGGGCAAAGCTTGGCTTTGCTGGATGGTGTGGAGGGGTGTGCATGGCCAGGGGCTGCCGTGTTCCTGTTTCCTTCATGACTTTGCCCACCTGGCTCATCAATGGGGCTGCATCACCCACCTTTCCTGCCATTCACAGAACTCTTCTTACCACTTTTGCACTGCCCTCCAAATGGTCTGGTTTAATTTGGGACAAGCAGACTGCTGTTAAATTTTACCCATTTGGGCTATGTACATGTTTTATCAGTCAGACATGCTTGAGATCAGTCAAGGTGCAGGGTTGCAATGAATGACTCCTAGAGCCACTTTTTCATTCATTTTCAACAGAGTTTCAGCAGCACCATGTTCCCTTTGAGTAAGGAAAGTTGTGCCTCTGAAGTGCAACTGAATAATGTGAGAACCTAAAATAATTCTCCAATATGGAACCTCAGAGGATCTCACCTCTGGAGCTTGGGGGTGGATGGGTGTGCTGGGCTGTGCCAGTGAATCACTGCCCTGCAGAGCTGCTGCAAAAGGTGGTAAAAGGAGCTTTGTACTCATTCTGTGTGAAGGTGTGTTGTCTGTATGTCTGTTGTACCTGTGTTCCACCTCACTGAAATCCTTCCAGTGGGAGGAGCACCATGTGAAAGAGCTGGTTTCTTTGGGGGCAGACTTGTCTTTTTTTGTTGCTTTGGTCTGACACACCTGGTACAGCCTGGCGTGCTGTTCCCTCCAGTGGTGTTAATTGTGTAGCTGGGACCCAAACCAGGGTCATACAGCACATTCAGTGGGACTGGAGGGTGACAAATGGGAAGGTGCTGAGAGATGCTGAGGAAGCGGGGCCACACCTGAGCTCTGTGCAGAAACCACTTTACCTCTGACAGATCCAACACACACTATTAATTGTTTGGGACCAGCCTTTGCCAAAAAAGCCTGCAAAGGGCTGAGAGGGACTCCTGCCTGCTTGCCTGTCATGCTCCCCTTGCTGAAGGCAGTGACAAACAGCAATTGATTCATTGTCTGCATTCTGTTGTGCTGCACGTCTGTGCGTGGCGAGCTGCCTTCAGCCAGAGGAGATGAGCCACACAGGCACTCAGTGTGTTCATCACCCCAGCACTCTGTAATTGTGTCTGGACAAAAACCAGCCTCTGATTCAGTGAGGGCATGGATGTTAAGCTTAGCTTATAATTGCAGGTAATTAAAATGTAAAAATATTATCTGTAAAGCCAGCTTAAATGAAAATGTCGAAGCAGACATCTGTACCTTGCCATTCACCTATTAATTTAGCTTCTAGTACTCCCAGTTCTTCAACTCATGTTATGTTTTAACTCATTGAAGAGAGACCCTCAGAGGTATCCAAAAATCTTAACACTGACGAGCACCAGAGCAGACCCAAATTTTTGCACAATAAGCACAGACAGTGTAAAATCCAATTAGGGCCCAATCTGACATTCACTGATGCCAATGGAAAACAACCTGTTCATAGATAAAGAAAGCTAGGTGATGTTTCATTAAATGTGCTGCTTCCTGTGTCTGAGTAGGCACTTATTTAAATTGGATTCCTGAACTATATACTTTGGTTTCTTTGCTGGAATTATAGGCAGCTGACTGGTAAAGCAACAGCTTTTTATTATCATTAATTATAAATTTTGGGAGGGGATCATTACAAAATTAGTCAATGTTACAGATACTATCCAATAAATATTAAATGAACCTGAAGTTGTCTTCTGATATGATATAATGTTAGCAATTAGTTATGCATTTTTAAAAAAGGCATGAAAGCAAGCATGAGTAAGTTAATATAAAACACTGCTGTTCAACAGCGCTTCAAGGTTAGTGCTTCACTGTATGTAATATTCATTGTTAAAACCTTGCTGGTGTTCCATACTAATGAGTAGGTGAGGTTGGGATTTTTTATGTTCCCAGCTTTTATTTCTTCAGTGCTTTTGCAGAGCCTGCACACAAGCAAGTGAGAGTCAGGAGAGCTGCACTGTTTGAGTGGAGCCCTTCTGCTTTACACCAACTGGGGATCTGTCCCATAGTTATTTAAAGCAGAGTTGGTAGATAGCAAACTATGCTTGGGAAAGTTAATTAAACAGTAGAAGTCATAACAAGTGGCACTTCTGTCTCCCATGAAAGAGGAGGCAGCTGTATTGTTTCTGGCAGAGTAATTCTCTGCTGTACACATTTATTTATTGATGGTTTGGAAGAGGCTCTTGCACTGGGTAATGATGCTAATATTGACAAAAGGAAATATAGGAAAAAATAAAGGGCAAGTCACAATTAGATACTTAGAAAGTAGAAACCACTGCATAATTTTAATAGTGATTTAAATATTAATCCTTTAGAATTTAAAACTATAAATGTTGATAGCTATGTCTCTATTTTTGTGTAAAAATGAGGTAGTCTCTAAGCCCACCTCATTTAAAGGTTAAAATTGCATAGCACATCCTTTCATGTATATCTGAGTAGTCCTGATTTAGGAAAAAAGGTTTGGTATTTTGATTAAAACTTACAGTTTTTCTTCTTTCCCTTCAGTTCCAGATTATCAAGAGCAGGATATCTTTCTATGGAGAAAGGAAACCGGGTTTGGATTTAGGATTCTAGGTGGAAATGAGCCTGGAGAACCTGTGAGTATCATGTTTTAGTTTGGGACATCTTTCATAAACACAGCAGTAGAATGTACAGATGTGCAGAACTATGCAGTAGCATCACTGCTAAAATTGTTAATAGACATATGCTGCATCTCCCCACCCTCCCTCCAAAATAACCCCACAACTCTATAACTGAAATGGATTTGCCTGCTACTTTAATGGTAAACCAAATGAAAACACATAGGTCCTTGGACACTGAGGACAGGATGTCCTGGTCATATTTGCAAGTATTTTGATCTTAGAATGCCAGGTTCTCAGATCTTAGAATGCTCAGTTTTCTCCCTGAATTCAGTTGATTTCTTTACCATAAATCCAGTGGGAATTATCATCCTTTCCTGTGCTGCACAGGTCACAGCTAGATAGTGGCAGCATGAATTTCCATGTTTTTCTCTGCCAAAATTATTTTGCTCATTTGTGAGAAGAGAGCCCATGAATTTGTCTCATATTAGAGTAACTCCACAGAATTCACTGAAGATAAACCAAGACTGAGTTGGTGGACAAGCTTGTGATGCAGAGCTTGTAAACCCTGCAGGCAACTGAAAGGGTAACTCAATCTCAGCTTCCCTGACAAGACCCTCAGTGCTTTTAACCATCTTCCTGTCTGGTCACTGTCTGGTTGAACACATTTCCCAAGGCTGTCTGTCCTTAGAGTGAATGGACTGCCTAAAGAAACAAGATGTCAATTTATTCCCATTTCACCCTGTGCTGTATTCACACAGAGCTGCTCTCACAGGAGCGCCCGTCCTGACCAGCAGACATTTGTCAACGATTTCATGTCCCTCCTAAATCGAGTCTAACCACGAGTGCCCCTTGCTCCCAGCTGGCTGTTGAGCTGGTTCCCATTTCTCTCTCTCCCCTGTGCCAATTGCTCAGATTTACATCGGTCACATTGTACCGCTGGGTGCTGCTGACGCCGACGGCCGCCTGCGATCGGGCGATGAGCTGATCTGCGTGGACGGGACGCCCGTGGTGGGCAAATCACACCAGCTCGTGGTGCAGCTTATGCAACAGGCAGCCAAGCAAGGTCACGTCAATCTGACCGTCAGGCGCAAAGTGGTTTACACAGGTAGGCTGCAGGATCGCCCTGCAGGGGTAGATTTTCTTGCCAGGATTCCATCTGTTCAGCAAATGGTCTAAGGGGAAAAAAAGCTTCTTCCAGTGCTGGGAAAACTCAAGGGATGTACTTTTGCTCTTCCTCTTTTTTTTTGCTTCCTAATCCTGAAAGTTTCAAGTTGTTTTTTTTTCCAGTCAAGACTCTCTCTGTTGGCTTTCCCAACCTTCACAAGGTTTCTGATAAATTGGGAAGTTGTTAGGTTTCAACATATAATTTTTAGTTTGACATGTAGCAAACAGACACTGTGGCCAACTGCTCTGGTTTTTATATACTTCCCAAAATAAATGTGCATCTTGATAGTCACCCTTGATCTGGGAGTGAGGGCTCTGGTGTGTAGTGGCTGCTGTCCCAGTCTCAGGGGAAGCTTCAGCATATTGTCAAGTGACCTCAGGATGGGAAATGGTTTACACAAACATTATTGGTTCTGGTGGGCCAGGGTGTGCTTGTTTGCTGTCACAGAATCACAGGATGGTTTGGGCTGACAGGAACCTTAAAGATCATCCATTTCCAACTCTTTTTCCATGGGCAGAGACACCCTCTCTAGACCAGGTTGCACAGGTCTAGAAAGTTTTCTGTATGCTGAGTTGTGCTGGGCATTGTGCACACATTACACAAGTGTAGGATGTAAACAGAATGAACAGAAAAGTAGCTGGCAAAAAGACAAAGATGCAAGGAGAAGTGACACTGCCTGGTCCCATTTTGGTTCCCAGATAAGTGATTGAAAAATGTCATGGTAGCAGAGAAAATGAAAACACAAGCATGAGCTTTCTAAATAAATAAGGCCTTATGTTTATTACTAGACAGTAACTTCTGAGTGATGCCTGTCTACTTGAGTCCTTTTAGGAACTCAGGTGTGGGATTTGCTTTAACTCACTCAAAAAAAAGATATTATGTAGCTTTTTAAGTTTAGGCATCATCAGATAAGTAGGCATTGATGTACTTTGATCTTAGAGAGAATCAAAACAACATTCAGGTTGGAAATTAGGTTCTCAGTGGAAGTTAGGACTAGAAGACTACCTCTAAAATAGCTCTGTGTTCTTATCCATGCCTGAACTCCTTCTGCACAATAATAAATAAATGTTCACTTCTCTTTTCTTTCCTTCTTCCTAATGTGGATTAAACATCAGGTTATATCTCTCCTGACACTCTCTTTAATTCCTGACCAAGGTCTGGCGTGAGAGAAGCTTTAGAAGAGCATTGGGAGGAAGGGGAAGGGCAGCTGAATTTTGGTATTGTTTTTGTGTGTAGATTTTCTATGCAGTTTTACAGCCTCCAGGCTGGAAATTACTATGAAAGATTTAGATGCATGAGATTTCTCTTGGTATTTCATTCAGAGGCATGTTACTGCAGATAGAGCTATTTCTGAATCATTGCAAATGTGGACACTTACTCTAGGATAAATTATTTAGAATCCCTTCTTTCACCTTATATTTGCAGGCTTTTAAATTTCAGCATAACTTTGTAGAGAAGACTGTTCCTGAAATTTGGTCCCTTGTTCTTCCTGTCATTTGTATGCCAGTAGAAAAAGATTGCTCACCTAAATGAGTACTCTCTGTCCTGAGATTCATGTAAGGGGAATTCTATGCTCCTGTATTCTTAATACAAAGAATGCTATATATTTAGTATATACATTTGAGTATATAAGTGCAGACAGGACTTCTATCCAAGGATATTTTAAAGTCCTTTTTTTTACATCATGATTTTACAGGTTTAGATTTTATTTGCCATCCATTTTCTTGCTGATGTGTCTCAGATCTTCAACTTAATTTGGATTCACCAAATTGGAGAAGTGACCTGATTAGCAGAGGCAGCCACTCGGCAAGGACAAGTGCAATATGCTGCTCTCAGCTGCACAAATGGGCTGCAGAGAACAGGCTGAGTAGCAAGAAGTGGAAGCTATTGTGGGCCATGAGCTTTCTACTGAGGTTGGCTCAGGTGAAGAAAAAGACAGTGCAGGGATGTAGGCAAGGGGGAACCCTCCTGATTTCCCAACAGATGATGGTTTAGTGCAATATGGTCCAGCACTTCAAGAAAGACACATTTGAGTTGGAGAGAGCCCAACTGGAGGGAGTCCAGAAGACCAGAGGAAATAGGGAGACCTCTAGAAAACATGGTCTGAAAGGAAATATTGAACAAATTTGGATTCTTTAGCTGAAAGCAGAGGAGGGGGAGGAGGTATTATACTGCCCAAGAATATAAGAGGCTGCTGCAAATAGGAAGGGAATAATATGTTCTCCATATGCCTGTTAGATAGCACTAGAAATAATAGCCTTATGTAGCAGCAGGGAAGATTTAAGTCAGATATTGCAACCAATAGATTGCCTGGGGAGATATTTAACAGCTGATTAGACAAACATCTGTCAGGACTGATATTAGGTATAGCTGGCCCTCACTCAAGCAGAGTCTGGACTAAGCAATTTTTTTGAGATTTCTTCAAGCCTTGTGGTAGCTGGTTAGATTTTAAACTAATATCCCTTTCAACTTCAGTTGGAACACTTGTTAAACACTTGTTTAATATTAATATTAACAATGTTTAATGTCTGTAGCAGACTATACAGCTGATAGTTGCTGGTTCTTCCATCCAGAAACATTTGGTTCACAAGTTGTTTTGCTCATGTTGAGAGATTGTTATTACTAAAGATCCCACTAATCAAAGGCAATCAGTGCACTAATTGATAGCTTTCAGTTTAAAACTACACAAAATGTGTTGTGAGATATTACTGCTTCTCCTTGTGACTTGTGCATATATATGTACAATGTACATATGGTTTACATATATAATTGAAGTGGGGATGCAGTAGCTGGAGGAGGTTTGAAATGTCACAGAGCATCCAAGCACACAGCACTGCACTGGTTTGACCAGGCAGTGGTTGGCTTTGGCTGAATGGCCACACACAGGAGAGGGTGAGCACATGTGGGCAGTGCCACCACTGGGCAGAGCCATTGGTGGTGACCCCTGAAAGCATGCCCATGCTGTGATGGATACATAAAGCAGGTGATTTTCCTTTACCCTTTCCTCAGTATGCAAGAACAAAGGACTTCCAAACAAATAACCAATGTGATTAAGCAGAAGCCACTTTACTGTGTACCTTATACCCTACTTATACATTCTAAAACTGCTGTCCACGTGATCACTCATTGCTTGATTACTCTGTCTTGTCCACACACTCTGCACACACCTTGCAGGAAATAAGATTGGTTACAGTCCAGTGCTTCACTGCCCACCTTTATCTTGGTTCTTGCAATCTTGGTATTCTGTTTTTCAGCTTCTTCTTTCCTAGTTTAGCACAATTTATGTTTCAATAGCCTTGACGGATTCCAGAGTGTTTGATATAAGCAGCTGAAATTGTGCTGTTGAGGTGGGCATGGCATACAAATAGACACACTACATTTCAGAAGGATAATATCCCATTTTTTACAACAACCAGCTGTCTTTTATACCCTCTAAAAGTTTACACTTTGTTCATTGGTTACAATAGATCAACATAACGTTCATTGGTGTAAAAGCCATCACCACCTCTCTTTTTCACAAGACTTTTCTAAAAATACTTTTCCCAGCTGCAGGTTTCCTTTCCTGCTTATCTCCTTCTCCTCTTCTTGGTCTCCAGGCCAAGAACAGAGTAGAATACCTTTGAGGAGGGCAGGCTAGCAAGCAAGCAAGGAGAATGAAACTTCACAATTTGATACTATTAATTAGACAGTTGACTCCTGTATGTAAATGGACTGAAATCTATAAAGATGTGAGATCTCGTGACCAAGCTCTCTTTTGCTTGCATCTTGGAGCCATCCAGGCAGGGCCACAATCAGTTCTGCCAGGGTGTGGCCTTTGAAGGCCTCTCAATAAATATCCATTTTATTACCCTTAACTCTGTGTAGCCTCTTGTAGTGGTTTGGGAATCAAAACCAATGAGAGACTCCAAGTCAGAAGTCCAATTTAACAGGAAAAAAAGAGAAAAATAAAATACATGCAATAGTACAAAAGAAAAACCACTGACGGAGTCAGAATACAACCTGACACCCTGTTAGTTATGGTGGTTGTAGCAGTCCAGATGAAGTGGTCTTCTCAAATCAGTGATCCTGGTAGCACTTGTCCTCTGGAAACCAGTGGGTGAGGGTGGATTGGTGTTCCAAATATTAGTTTTTATCTAGGTAGGGAAGGCTTAGCTCCTCCCCCTGGGTGGATCACCTCCCAATGGGATGAGATAATTTTATCAGTAATGCAAATGGGACTCAATGGCCCATTAACAGGAGATATCTCCCGGAGGAAGGGTGGGTCATGGGAAAGATAAAGAACACTGCCCCATCTGGTTTTAACAGATGGCCCATTAGCAGAGGGTATCTCCACAGAGATAAGGATCACTGCCCTAGCTGGTTTCAGCAGATGGTGATACAATACATCCCTTTGGGCATATCTTTACATTGTAACCTAGGACACCTCTGATCCAGCTCCTCTAGGGATCAGTTCAAATACATTGCTACATCAGCAGGCAGCTGTTCCCAAGCACTGACTGGACTAACAGCCCCTTTTCCCCCCCCTCCCCAGTTCCCAAGGCAGAGAACGAAGTGCCATCCCCGGCCTCCTCCCACCACAGCAGCAACCAGCCGGCGTCTCTGACGGAGGAGAAGCGGACGCCGCAGGGCAGCCAGAACTCGCTCAACACGGTCAGCTCGGGCAGCGGCAGCACCAGCGGCATCGGCAGCGGCGGCGGCGGCGGCAGCGGCGTGGTGAGCGCCGTGGTGCAGCCCTACGACGTGGAGATCCGCCGCGGAGAGAACGAGGGCTTCGGCTTCGTCATCGTCTCCTCGGTCAGCCGGCCCGAGGCGGGCACGACGTTCGGTGAGTGCCGTGCGATTCTGCTGCGCGCGCCGGGGTTGCGGCACGAGGGGCGGGTGGGGATCTTAAAATTAGAATATTGTAAAAGTTGTGAGAGCGCCCCATTGATGTGATTAATAGCATAATCAGAGGTGGAGACTCGGTGGGTGTGTGCCTCTTTTTATTTGGCACTGGGTCGAGAAAAGCAAAATAAAAATCCCAACCTGAAGAGCTAAAATGCCACCAGTGGCAATTCCTGATGCTCACTTTCTGGGAGAGCCTCTCTGGGGTTTGCTGTCAGAGGATCCTCCCAGTGATGCTGTTTGCCAGTGCAGAAATGTAGCAGGTGGAATGAAGTATGTCTCGTGATGGTGGAATCAAGCCAGATGATTTAAAAGCAGTAATGCTTAAACTGATTAACTTCTCTTTGGCAATCAGGGTTATTCTGATCATCATTATGTTGTGAGTGTGCTGGTAGCTGGAAAGTTTTAATTAATACTGCTTGCTGGTGAGACATAAAATGGGGAATACTGTTATAAGAACAGGATGTTTCTTTTACCCATTTTACCTCTTCCCAAATGCATTATTTCAGAGTAGGAAGAAATTAAGTTTAAGCTATGCCACATATCCTGACCTAATAGAGGAGGTCATGGTTTCTGTCTGAAGACAGTCTTTCTGCTAGGCAGACCCCATTTCCATGGGTTGCTGCAGAGGAGGATGTACATAAACTGGTTTTGCAAACATGCCCAGAGCAGCCCATTCTCAAGCAGAAGTGTCATTGCAAGGAGGAAACCCATCAGAGTTGCTATTTTCTTCCCTTTCCATCTCCTCCAAAAGGAGGCCAGAGGCAGCATCTACTTGTACTTTGTGAAGGAAGGACATGGCAGGGGTGGAGGGAAAGGAAGGGCAGAGCGCTGCCTTGGCCATCTTCACCTCCCACAGCAGTGCTGTGGTTTGCAGAGAAAATGCACTGCAGGATCCCTGTGCAGCTTGAGTGCTCCTGGGGCACACAGTGCAAGAAGTGGCCTTTCCCTCATTCTCCCAGGTTTTTTTTCATGACATTTCTTGCCATTGCCCATCAGTGATACCCTTGGTAATACATCAGGGGAGCACCACCTCCTTTGCTGGTATTGATGTAGAACAGCTGTTTCTAGAACTGTTCTGGGCAGTCTGGCAGCAGAGATTTCAAGGGGGAAATATGTAGTTTAAAAGCAATGCATTGGGTTCTGTCAGTTCTCAAGTTCTAGGCTCTTTCATACTGTCCCTGCTGCTGGAAACTGCTCTTCCAAGATAGGTGACAGAACACAGTGGTGTAATGCAAAAAATTGAACTGAACACAGTCTAGAAGAGAGGGTGTGCTTTTATCTTCTGCAAACGTGTGTAAATAACTTTTACTTAGTATGAAGACTATGCTGTAACTCTTCTCTGCAGAGAAAACTTGACCTGAGGTTATAAAAAGTTGTGTTTGCTTTAGTCCAGAATTCTTGCTAACTGGAAGTTTTCTGTGCAGGGGCTCCCAAGGAGATCTGTTGATCTGTGACTGTTTTTCCTTTAATTTTTTCAAGTATATTCAGTTTTTTCCTAACACTCCGCATGAGATGTGTTCCCTCTGCTGTCTGGTGCTTGCTCTGGACCTGCTTTGTAGTTTTTTTCTTTCATGGGTAGTATTTAGAGATGGGCCAAACTGGTTCTAAAACCCACCTTGGTCACTTTGGTGTGGGCTCTGTCATCTGTGTTTAGTGGATTGGAAAGACAACCTGCAAACAACCTGCAAACTGGATGGGGCTTTGTATGACCAGAAAGAGAAATTTTCTGACATCATGATAAAATTTAAAATAAAAAAAAATCTCCCTAATGTTTGTAACTAATATTAACACTTTCTGTCAGTTTTCATTGCATCTTTCCAACCTCACATATCCTTGTCTTAGCCTTTTCTCTTTATGGTCTTTCTAGTGTTGTCGTGTGTGTGTATCTCTAAAACTACTAATCAAATAAAGACTACAGTAGAGATGGGAAAGTGCATCTTGAGGGTGAATGTATTGTGGATGAAAAGTGTGAGATGACCACTCTGTGTCCCCCATGGCTTTAACCATGTGCTGTGTGCTCCAAGGCCTCTTGCCCACATAAAGGAGCTATAAAAAAGCTCACTGTATCTATCTGATGTTGTGTATTCCCTGTGTTCCAATTCTGCATTTCATGGACAACCCTTTGTTTTTGAAACAAAACAACTGCATGGAACAGGAGGAGAATTTTGTCTCCAGAACACATTCATCCTAAAGTGCTCTTGCTCTGTGTGTCAGACATCTCAATGGTTTTGTGTGTGGTTTTAGAGGTATTTGAGTGAGGAGAACCTTATTCCTTCTTTGTTCCCACCTGGTGCCATCTAAGATCATAAAAGAGGAAGGGTTAGTAGGGGCTGAGGTGGGTGCCAGCACCAAACAGGTTACCTCTGTCAGTCTTGGCCCATCTGTAGTGGTCCTGTGCCTTCCCTGGTAGTACCTTTATTCACAATGGAAGAAAATCGTTCATGTTGCTTCCCCATGCAGCGCTGATAGAGTGGGTCTGTGTGGTAGAAAGGGAGCCACACTCCCTCCTAGGCCTAGAAGGATTTTATCTTTCTAAACTGAGAAAGAACAAAACATTGGCAGAAGCTCGAACAGCAGTTGGCTTAGAGAAGGACTAGAGTGGCTGACACTGATGTAATCTTGGAGGAGAAAAGTTGAGTTTTCTACAAACAGATTCAATTTTTTTCTTCAAAAACGAAATCAGATTTGGGTTATGCTGCTAAGTGCAGTTGTCAATAAAAATTGCACCATTTATTAACAGAAATCCACCTGGGGAGAGTTTTGAGGGATTAACAAAACACCTTTTTGTGGAAGAAGTAAAGTGTTGTGCACTCAACTAGTTGATTGCCAATGTTTTGAACACTGGCAGCAAAGCTATCCTATAATAACTTTTGCTTGATGCATTAATTAATTAACCCTTAACCTTCTCTTTCCCTTTTCAACCCTTTTTTTCCTTTTCCCCTTCACCATATTCCCACATACGTAAACAATTTAAAAAAAAAAACAAACCACCAAACCAAAACCAAACCAAAACAAAACCCCCAAACCGATACAAAAGCGGGAAATGCATGTGTGGCCATGCCTCACAAAATAGGTCGGATAATTGAAGGGAGCCCCGCCGACCGCTGTGGAAAGCTGAAAGTAGGGGACCGGATCTTGGCCGTCAATGGGTGCTCCATCACCAACAAGTCGCACTCAGACATCGTCAACCTCATTAAGGAAGCGGGAAACACCGTCACCCTGCGCATCATCCCAGGAGATGGTAAAGTATCTGTAAATTCCCTGCTCTCTTGCCTCATCCTCTTCTTGCTTCTGTTCCCTTTTGCTGTCCCTTGGAGCTGCAAAGTCATGGAGGACTCCATTTCTGCTCCCACTTTGGGAGTTAGCAGTCAGGGAGGTTGTGAGTCTTCCCAGAGCTTTAATTTTTTAGGGTTTTTTTTGTAGAGATGATTGGTTTTTAACAGGGAGGCGCTGATTCAATATTAAAAAAAAAGAATATTGCATTCCGTGTATCTGCTTAAAATGTTCAACCATAAATTTGATGGATCTCTCGATAGGCTTTGGTTTGATTCTTAGCTTCATAATGCAGCTTTAGAATATTTGGGAATCACTTGTTAGTATGTGGGATTCCTGAAGCTTTGTATAGACAAGAGCAGGCTATAGAGCAAAGAGATCACAGAAAGAGATAAACACTTCAAAATGTTTTAAGCTGTTTTAAAAGCAGATTTGCTTTTATTCTGGGTAAGTCGCTTTGGGAGTGAGCTCAGTACATTTTTAAATGACTGCTTAAATGGTGATGGTTCTGAAGCTGCATTTTAAGAGTTACCATAGACAGGATCTCAGTGTTTCAGATGAGAGAGAGCAAGTGCAGGTTCCCTAATAATAAGTTGACACTTGGTGCTGATTTCAGGTCACCAAAGTATTTAATAAAAGTAAGGATCCATGTCATATATAAATTCCATTAAATTAATCTCAAGCTTGATCCCCAGATAGGAACTGATCAGAAACCTGGTAAAGTATCTGCAGCAGAAGTAAAACTGCTGTAGTTCTAAATTCTAAATATTTTCTTAGTTTATTGTGCTTCTCTGCCATGGATGGGTTCAAAATGAGAGCTTGTTGGGCAAAAACCTTTCCACATTGCTCCACACAGACCAGGATGAGAAATGATCTGGTTATAAATTACATCTGTTTTACACAAAAGTTTTATTTTCCTACTGTCTAGTGGGTACCAGGTCAAGTAGTATATATAATCCTCTGCTGCTTGGAGCAAATAGGGTGTTCATGAATAATAAAATGGCTGTGAATCAAGCTAACATCTCAGCTGGCCTGTGCATGCCTGTTTTGGAAGATAAACTGAGAAAAGAATTGTTCATTATACCTGTATTTTAGTGTCTGATAAAAAGGAAGGTGAATCTTTAAATAAATAAAGGGCTTTTTTTTTCTAAAAAAGTAAAACCATCTGAGAAATAAGCAACTTCTGAATGATTTAAGAATTTTTTAAGAATATAACCTCCTGGCATAAATGCTGAGCCAGTCTTGCTCATGCAATTATGTGTCCCAAATATCATGTAAATTGCTTAGGTTAGGGAAACATGTACCTGTGATTGGCATCAAATATTCCTGGAGAAGATGTGTTCTTTTGGGTTGCTTTTATAGAAATTCAGGCTTTAAGTCTTTTTATTTACTGTCACTTTGAAATTCCAAGTCAGATGCCAACTTTGCATAATATTACCTGCATTTATTTTCCTAAAGCCAGTAAGACCCAACACTCTCAAAATCTCTAAGAGGTTTGCTCTAAAACCCCATGAGATACAAGAAATTAGTCTCAGTGTTGTTTTCTTTTTGATGTCTTTGTATGCTTTTCTTGATTTGTTGTTTTCTTTTGTTCCTTTTTGAGTGCTTTTTTGGCAAATATAAATGGCCTGTGTGCTTCAAGGAGGGGGGAGCATAAATCAGAAGCCACTCATCAGATAAACATGAAGCTGAGGTGCATCACAAGACTCACAATAAACTCACACTGCTAATCTCTTCTAACATTATTAAAAACACCAAGAGTTTTTGCTTTGTAATAAGTCTTGCACAAGTTAATTGCCACAGACAACTGCAGGATTGTATTTGCAATGAAGTGATGCTTTACCCCACTTGCAGCAGATTCAAGGATACAGAATGCTGGAACAGGACAAGCTTAGATTAGGCATGTAATTGGTGACAGAGTTTTAGGGCAGAGCAGGGCAAGGAATCAATGAAATATGTGGGGTTTAGAACACGCAATTATAATTGTACTAAAGCTAATTTTTGCTATATTCTGTTCCAGTTTTGCATGGTGGCTGGCATGTGTCCTCAAGAAGTGTCTAAAACACTGGCAAAATTATGCACAACTCCTGACTCATGGGAGAGGGTGGGCTAAAGATAGATGCAGCACAGTGGTGTGAAGATACATCTGTACCAAAGATGTGTTGTTGCTCTGCTTGGTATTATTAGTGTGACCTACTAAAGGGTAGGAATCTTGCATTCTCTTTGAAGCCCATCTTCATCTGCTCTCCAAATATTTGTGGAGGATTTCAGAGGCTTTTGTTCTGGGTGAATACAGAACACTTAACCATGTTTTGGGGCTTTCTTATGTAGGAGACAGATTTTAACATCAAGGAGTCTTTACAAAATAAACAGAATTTTTTCTTAAACCCCAACAGTGTAACTACACATAGGGACATCTCCTTACACAAACCAGCTACCAGTGGCACATCATCACAAGGGTGTGTTTTGGTCATGCCCATGCTGAGAGGTGCAGACCCAGGAGCCTCTCTTGCTCTCTGAGCCACTGGACACAAGCCAGCTCTGGTCTGGAAGATGTTTCAGCTCCATCTGCTGAGGGTTTGGGCATGTTAACTTGGGCACAGCACTGCAGGCAAAGGAGCTGTGTTCTTGTTGCACCCATCTGCTTCAGTGGTTCTTCTTTTTCTCCATCCCTTTTCCTGAATTTCCCTTGACATGCAGAAAGGAAATCTTCCCCTTATTTAAACTTCTCCAGAATTAATATAAATCCATGAAGTAAGTTAAACTCCCAGGACCTAATAAGCCCATGACCACCACATCTTAATTTAGGCAAAAACCCTTCCATTGCTGCAATTTTGCATTACAGCTGGACTCTGTTTAACAATGGCAGATTTCTCCATAGCCAGTAAAATGAATTAGTGGCTTCCTGTAGCTCAAGAGGCAAACAAGGGCAGGGTAGAAGGCCTTGTAGTTTTATGTTGGAAACCCAGATGTTTCCATCCAGTTTTTGTCACTGTTGTCTTAGTGGCTGTGTATTCAGTTTAGATTTTGGTGTTGAAAGGTGGATCATGGTCAGCATTTTGTAGTTGCTTCCAGTCTGTGATTCCCTCCTGGATACAGTGGGTATGGACACAAGGAGGGGGTCTCAAAGGAGCAGGTGCCTGCCACTGCAGTGGCTTTATCTGGGAATGCCATGTCTGATGAGTGGGTGTTTATGCTGATTCTGCCCATCATTCTCCCAGTGCAACCAACATAACTATTGAACATTTTGTGTGGTTAGGCACCATTAAGGTACATGGAGTACCACTGAGACTTCTGCTGGAGTCTAACTCCCATGGGAGAAGAAGGGTGTTTCAGAAACTGCTAGCTTCTGGTGCAATTCAGCATTTGAAACTCTTCAGTACTAATATCAGTTCAGGACTGGTACAATATGTAGTTGTGGAAATATGTTGAGTTCAATACAGAAGAGTTCCAGGTCTGTGTTGCTAATATTCAGGTAATGGCATTGACATGACCTTAATTTTAGGCAGAATTCTAAGTGAGTTTGGGGTTACCTCTGGTGCTGCTGAAGTCTGTGATGCAGCTCCAGAATGACAAGGGGAATATTTTGCCCTGCCATGCTGTGAGGGACATCTATGTAGTCACTTTTCACCTGCTCCCATCTCAGTTGTGGGAAGCAGGAAACAGGATCTCTCCTTGGAGCCCCTCCTTCCAGGCCTAAAGAAATCTGCAATTTGAACAGACTGATGTCAGGCTGAGAGCCCTTTACCATGGCACTAATTCAGCTTAGAAGTTACTCCTGCTCCCTGTATTGTCTCAGTGCACCCTTTTGTAAGAACACCCAGAGTTATTGATGCATTTGGTACAGGTGGCTCCACATTCCTGCTTTCAGTGCTGAGGGTTGTATTTCAAAGAAAGATTTCAGTAAGTTTGGGGTTTAGCCACACAGAATATCATCTTGGAATATTGTTAAGAGCCACATCTCAATTCTATTAGATATTGCAGTTTCTGATGGAGAAAGGACTGACAAACTTATAATACCTGGAATATTTATAGTTACTATAAAATTAATCCACCCAACCTACAATATTTAGAGACTTAATTGATTGGAATTCATGTCCTTAGACAATATACCAAACATTGTTCAATCCATCTACAAGTGAGTCTTCATTAATGTGTATAATAGTCAGGGGGTTTTCCAATCCAGATTTCCTAATTTAATTTTTTTTTTCATTTTCCAGTTGAGTGTACAGTTTCATGTGCATACCTACTATATTAATTTGGGGAATTAAGAAATTTGATCCTATCTCCAGTTCTATAAAAACAATTTAATGATGCTTTTGAGTGAAATGCTTTTGCAAAACTCTTTTTTTCTTTCAGTGAATAGCCAATGGTCTTCCCTCATAATAAAAACAAAATCTATTTTGCAGAATCCTCCAATGCTACTTTATTGACCAATGCAGAAAAAATTGCTACAATCACAACCACACATACTCCTCAGCAAATACCACAGGAGACCAGGTCAGATTGTTTTCCTTGAGGAGGGCATCTTGATGTGCTCTCTCTTCAGTTACTTCTTCATCACTTTCACATCCCATGAGCTGTATTTTTCCTCTCTTCTTCTCATTCATTACAGCAGGAACAACACCAAACCAAAGCAGGAATCCCAGTTTGATTTCAAACCACCCCAGGCAGCACAGGTAAGGAGTACCTCTCTAATTGTTTTGCTTACCACAGACTGTTGTTTCCAATCTGCTTGAGGGCTGTGCTTAAATATTTCCCTTGAAAATTCCCACTGAGAAGCTGCTTTCCCTCAGTCTGTTGAAAAGAAAGAGGAATTTGCTGATTAGTTTCTTAATATGTGTTGCTGTTGTTTCAGCTGAGAAACATTTCCAACACATTCTCATGGAGACTTTGAGGGAGTAGAAATAAAGAAAAAAAGAGCTGACATTTTTAGGGCAGTAATAATGTATGTGTTTGTTTATTGAATTGTCTATTTTGAAGGGCCTCTCCAGAAAGTATTGTTGTGTGCAAATGGTAAATTCAGAGAATAAAAAAGAGGAAAACTTAATAAGGGGCAATAGCTGGAGTGTTCCAGCTACAGAGGGCATCTTATTAGAGAGATTATCTATCTCACTGTTAACTTCCTTGCCACTGGCCATCCCAGAAGTAACATCTTCCATTAGAGACTTCAAAACATCCCTATAATAGCATTTGAGAAAAACAATGCAAAGGCTTCTGAGCTTCTTGCAAAGGAAAAAGTGATGTGGTAACAACATGAAAAGCCAGCACCATGGCACAGGCTCACCTCAGGTGCCATCAGGCACTGCACTAAGGCTGGCACTGGAAGGGACGTTGTCCTTGCCTTCCCTGGTTGGTAGAACCTTTAATCACTTTCCCAAAATGTTCCCTCCTGCCTTATGGGACATGTAACAGAGGTACCCAAAAATTCATTTTAGGACATGGCCAAGCCCACTAATTTCAGCAGCCCTTCACCAGCCACAGAACCCCAAACTGCAGAGTGGGGTCTGAGCAAGCAGCAAATTCTGGTCTGTGTGTGAAAATTCAACTGATTTCCCATTTTTAATGATTACTAACAAAATACTGGTTGAATAATTCCAACATGAGAGCAGAGCAGTATTTGACTTTCTGTTCAATGGGATTTGTTGTCTTCTCTCCAGCAGGACCAAGACTTTTACACAGTTGAGCTGGAAAGAGGAGCCAAAGGGTTTGGCTTCAGCCTGCGAGGCGGCCGCGAGTACAACATGGATCTGTACGTGCTGCGGCTCGCTGAGGATGGGCCTGCTGAGAGATGTGGGAAAATGAGGGTAGGCACAAAATGACTTTAAAACCACCTCTCTGGCTTCCCTGCCTCTCCCTTCTGCTGTGCCAGCTAAATGAAATGTGAACTGAAAGTGGTTCCTGTTTGCTTGTGATGATGGCATCTGTGGCTCAGTGCGCAGTCTATAGCAGTGCGTGTCCAGTGGAAGACTTCACCCCCTGCTTCCAACACTTTGCTTTCCAAACTCTGGTACATGATCTCTTGTTTAAAGCCTGAGGGGCATACATGTAGCAGTGAAAACAGCCACAGTCTTTGCCTGCTAGTGGGCAGAGAAGGGACAGAACGTGTCTATGGCCCGTGGGTTACAAAATTATAATGTAGGTTCTGATTAACATTAATTGTTAACTTCCCGTATCAGCTAAATGGCAAACATTATAACAAGGGCATGTGTTATAAAATGCCTACTGAAAAAATAATTTGGCAGGATATATGTACTCCTTGGACCTCTGTTAGAGAATGCATTAAAACTTTCCCACATACATTGTTGTGTCCGGATATGTCATGTGAAGGGCATTTTCAAAATTTTTGTGCTAGGGGTAGATATATGGGTCCAAAAATTTTTGCTGATGAAAATGTGATGCAAAATCAATGCTGCCTTATGAAAATCAATGCTTTGACAAGCTCTTCCAAGCCCTGTTTTCTTCTCCTGACAAGTGATATATTTACAGAACCAGCTTTGCTGATTCATAGTTGGTATCTATATCCAAGTTAGAAATAGACCTGAAAAACTTCTGTGAATATGCTGGTTGGAGCAGGCTGTGAAACAAGAAACCACTTTGACTGAAGACTTTACAAATAATCCAAATTAAATAAAATAGCACCTAATTGGTGCTATTACTGCACTTACTGTTGAGCAATACAGTGATTGCAGTGTGATTTTGCAGAACAGAAGTGAAATATTTTGATACCTCAAGTTTTATGCATTATTTTTATGTCTCCCAGACTGCTGCACAGTGGGCACTGTGGATGATCACTGGAAGGAGTTGGGCATGTTAAACTTCACCTATTCATAGTTGTTCCAGCTTTGCTGTGGCCACTGTCTTGTAGTGTGCTGATAGGGACCCTCCTGGGGACTTGTTTCTAATCAGAGTCTCTTTATTGCATTGGCAGATTGGTGATGAAATCTTAGAGATCAATGGAGAAACGACCAAGAACATGAAGCACGCTCGGGCCATCGAACTGATTAAAAATGGTGGCCGCAAGGTCCGCCTGTTTCTGAAACGTGGAGATGGCTCTGTCCCAGAATATGGTGGGTCAAACTATGAAAACATTCCTTTCTTCCCTGGCATCACTCCATGAATATTTGTCTCAAGATCTGAAGCGGGAATTCTTTTTTATTTTCCTTTCTCACCAGTGTCTTACCAACCTTTGCAACATATAATTGCCTCGCTTGTGCTGAATTTTCTACACATTTCATCCTTTGCTTGCTTCCATGGACTTGGGGCGCAGTGTAAGGCAAGATCATCATAGCAGTATTTTTTGGTGATCAGAGAGGAAAGCAAAACAAAACAAAACAAACCTTATTGTCTTGTCCAGCCAAAAAAGGAATGTCATTGAACTGTGCCAAACTGTTTCTCAGCGGCTGAATTGTTGTTTCACATAGGTCTCTTCTTCTAATCAATGCAAAAACTGGGATCCCAAGTTGCTATTCTGAAGCAGTGATTTTTTTTTTTGTTAGGTTTTTCTCTTAATTCCTGTCTGTATCCATAGACATGAATGCCAAGATGGCTTATGAGATTTTTGCCTTTCCTTAATATTTATGTAAATATTTATAAAGTTATTTGAGAGAAAGAAGGGAAAAAAAAAAGCTTTACTGCAAAAATATATTGATTTGGCCTCCTGAGCCCTTTTCTCCCCCCTTAAACAGTCTGCTGGTTTCAACTAGTTAATTTGTAAGGTCTGAAAAGGTGAGGTTATGAAAAGGTGCTCTTGTGTCTGTCTTGGGGGAAACAGTCAGTCCTTGTTTCTTACTAAGAATTGCATTAGATTTCCTTTTCTTCTCCTGGAGGTTGGATTGCTGGGTGGCTTGACTTAGCACACTATTTAATATTATAATTATGTCTTATTTATTTGAGATAATTGTCAAATATTGTGCCCTCGATGGAGGGCTACTCCCAACCAAAGGTCTTTGAGGTTTCTATAGAAACTGATGATTGAAGGGATGTCCTTTATACTTTCCTCCCCGTATTTGGGTTATATCTGTGTCAGTAAGTTCTGTGTTTATCATTCTCTCCATGCCCTAACACCAGAAACAAAACCCTTCTGCACAATTTATGAACTCGATTTTATTTTCATTTCCTGTACTATGGTTGAGAGTTTCTGCTCAGTCTGCTCATTATTTAACTTAAAATGACCAATTCAGAGTATAACCAACAAACAATTGAAGTGTTTAACAATATGGAAGTTGTGGGTTTACACTTCTGTAATATAAATAGCACACAAGAAGGTTCAATGATGGCACTGAAATTCTGTAATGTTCTTTCTACTTTTGTCTTTTCCTATACTCCTGTGGATGTACAGTACTGTATCATATGCTAGACTGCATAAATACCCTGTAAATTAAGTGCTTCACTTCTCAAAGCATATGTCTGTTGCACTGAGGATGGAAATCCATCACCAATTTTCTTTTGGCTAATGCTAACCACTAAACGTTCGTTCTCTAAGCAAGGATTTAATATACAGGGGTTGCACTACTGTAAAAATATCCTTGTAACATTTGGGACTCCTTTCTCTCTTCGTTCTGTTCGCTGCAGTCGCAAATGGTTCCTCTAATAATGTTAAGTTCCAATATTTTTCTGACTTGATTGGAACGTGCTTCTCTATGAGGCTGTATATTTTTGTAATGAGTTTTGTACTTATTTTTAATGTTGTGGTCTCTGGTGGACTTTATTTTTCGTTGTTGTTTGATTGTTAATGTTTTTTCTATGACATTCTGTGTCGCTGTTCCAGCTGTCTTTTAGAATGGATGCTCTCGTTGTCTGGGTTATTGAATCACCTCTTAGATGTCTCTTTATGTCACAATAATAACAACTGCTGTCTTTGCAGCCTTATATTTGGGTGAAGCCTAGACAATCTGACTGGAAAAATAAACTTTCTTTATTCTAAGATAAAATATGAAGATTTTTCTTTCTTTCATCTTTATTATAGGGAATCTAAATTTTCTACTTTTCTCTTTCTCTTTCTCTTACTTTTCTTGGTGCTGGGCTCTTCCTTCCTCAGCGATGATACCTCCTAATATCGCTGCATGTATGAGAAATGACAAGCTCGGGGAGTCTTGCTTCTACCTTATGGGCCATAATCAAACTACGGTTTGTAGCTAAAATCAATATTAGGTGTTTTTGTGCTGTGGCCTAATTCCCTCACATTGCTTTTCTGCTTCGCTATATTCTATATGTACAGCAATTCATCCTGAACACCCTGCGTCCCCCGAATTGTAAGTACACACACCACAGGACATGTTTGAACCTCGCTTGTACCGTGTGTGATAGGCAGGTTGCCACAAGCCACGTGCTTGCAGCCACAGAAAGGCAGTGTGGTCCCATCCCCAGGCCTGAGAATAGAAAAAAATAGAGCAAAACTGCCCACGTGTGAATTGCAACATGGGTTTCACTTGGAATTCATAAAAATCACAGCCCGTGCAATAACAGCGACCCTCCCAAGCTGGGGAGTGGAAATGCCATCAAATGGGGGACTCTTGGCATGGTGGCAGGAGGAATGTAGAGTGTTTGGCTTGATGGGAGGGAAGGCAAAAAGGAGGAAAAGAGGGAAGAAAAACAAAAATCCATCCCCAAAAGTGAGGGTTTTCAGTCGTTGCCATCAGGGCATTCCACCTCAAGGTGGGTGTTGGGGTGCGAGCGTAAGGAAGTGGCTAATGCCAGCCAAGCTGCCACGAAGGAGTTACTTCAAGAGAGAAAACAATAAGCAAATAAAAGCAGCACTTGCATTAAGGCAGCGCAGCTACTTTAATGTTTTTCATGTTTGTAATGAATCATTCATAAACATCCGTTACAAATGATGGGAGTAATGGTAGCTTAGCTGCAGCGCAGGGCTGGGGCTTAGTTTGGATGTTCTTTTTCCACTTCTGCTTTGCAGTTTGTCTTGCAGAGGCAGCTCAGCTGTATTTTACCTCAAATAGTACATGAAAAATAATGAACTGGAGATTAGATTTGAATCAAAGCCATCCTGCATATTACAGTATCTTTCCATTGCTTTGATATGAAAAAATCATAACTACTGTCATCGTTGTTTGAATCATTGTGGCAAAACCAAAATCTACCCTAGGAAGAAATCTACCCTTTACATAACATGGCAGAATTAAGTGAGATTAAGCTATGTCTTAAATGAAATGGAAATGGCATGATTACAGTCTAATTCTCACACCTTCAAAATGTTATTTTACAAGGTGAAAACTTAATAATCAATTCTATTTTCTGTACATTTTCTGCTGTTTGAACCGAGGCCTCCCACACCTGGAAGGCAGTTCTTTATAATGTCTTAAAAGACAAAAATTGTTTCTTAAAGGCCCTCTTTATTGGAAGCTATTAAAAAAAAGCAGCCAACAATGAACCTACAATGTGTTTTTTTTCCACTGGAAAGAATGTAGTATAACCGAAACATTATGAATTGGGCTTGGGGAAAAATGTAAAGTGCCCCATGCCCAGAAGAGCATAAAGATGAGATCAGCTTGGACCAAAACATGGCTAAGATCAGAGCAGCACCAGTACTAACCTGTAACTCTCGTTGTTCACAGTTAAATTAACAAAAGCTTCGGTTAGCCTTCGCTGACTGCTTTAACAGTTGTTTGTTTTTGTCACTAATGAAGTCTGAAGAGTGCTAAGTGGTGTCACAGCGGCACGGAAGGCATCAATACCAAACCCTTTGCTGTTATTTTCTTTCAGACCCCATCAGTGACAGGAACAGTCCCGCCACAGGTTCACAAAATGTATCGGAAATGAAACCCGCGCCATCCGACCGACGGCAGCACCCATCATCGGAGTCCAGTTATCCACCAGACCTTCACAAATCATCACAACATGGGGACAGGCGGACTTACGTTAGAGACCTAAAAGGCAGCAGAGAGTTTAGCAGACATCCCAATGAACACCACACTTGGAATGGGACTTCTAAAACCAACGACCACGTGCCAGGCAGGAGGACGGAGAGGTCGCCGGAGAGGAGGCACGAGAGGCAGCCAGAGAGGGCGGTGGTGAATGGGCAGAAGAGGAGGTCTCCCGAAAAGCGCAGGGAAGGGACAAGGAGTGCTGACAACACTTTGGAGAGGCGGGAGCGGCTGGAGAGGAGGAGAGAGCTCTCTCCCGAGAGGCGCAGAGAGCGGTCGCCCGGCCGCCGGCGGCGGTCGCTGGAGAGGCTGACGGAGCCCAGGAGATCCCCTGAGCGGAGAAGAGAGAACTCCCTCGAGCGAAGGGCCAAGTCGTCCGACAGGAGGAGGGAGAGGTCGCCCGACAGGCGGCTCAGGGAGGATCGAGGCCACCGGGAGAGGGAAGAGCCCGGCTGGAAGCACGAGGCGAGCCGCAGGCATGCGCCCGAGCAGCGCCGGCGGCCCTACAAGGAGAGCAGCACCGACCTCAGCATCTGAGCGGCTCCCCGGGGTCCCTGTCGCCTCCCCACACCCAGGGAGCAGAGCAGAGAGTGGAACCACCTGGCTTTCGCAGGCGACGAGGCATCCGCCACCTGCTGATCCTACAGACCGTTTATGCAGATGAAATCTTATGACAAAAAAAAAAAAAAAATAAGCGTTGTGCCTGATGTATAATATTAAAGAAAGTATTTTTCAGTGTATTCTTTTTTTTTTTTTAATTACTTGCCAAATGTTGGTCCTAAAGGATTATAAAATTTTGTTTCTACATTCTTTGTAGATTTCTTAAAAATAATTCCTTTATTGGGCTACTTTCCCCCCTCCCCAATATAGAAAATGGGGGTAGCCAGTAATATAATATAGGCAAAGGATTTTATGACCAAGTTTGAATAATTTGATCCAGACTGTTCTCTAGTGACTCACTGCTACACTGTATGTAGAAAATTTTTTAAGGGTTGGGGGTGGGGAAGGAAGAAAATTGTTCATCTCAGTAGGAATGGAGCGCTCCTGCTGGAGGAATTAAAAAGCAAAGAGAAAAATGTTCCTAAAATTGCAAGGACTGTTTGAAGAGACTACTGTTTCAATGAAGGATATTTATAATAATAATAAATAATAAAAAAAAAAAAAAAAGCAACCAAACCCACACAGCACAAGCCGATTTACAATACGTAATTTGTAGTTTGTTCCATGAACAGTTTGTACTTTCAGGCCCCCTGGACAGGATGGCAGAGGCAGAAGGACTGGTCACCACCATGCCTGTGTCACATGCTAATGTGGACTGTTGAGCTCTCATTAGCCTCAGCAACACGTAACGATGCAATGTCATTGAGGCAGCAGCCCTGCTCATCTCCCAGCTGTACATGGACAGCAGCCCAGCATGCATGGCACTGTGTATCTGCTTGGAATCGAGGGGAGGGATTGGGATTCTGGGACAAGGCACAATGTGGTGGGAGCAGGTGTATTCCTTCTACTCAGGCAAAACCAGTGGGCTTTTATTTTGCCAAATTCCAAAAGCTCTCGATTCTTCTTGCTCTGTATTTAAAAGGTTGGTTTTTCATTGTTTTGCTGGTTCATCCTTACTGAGACAAAAGGAGTGCACTTGCTGGGGAGGGAAAAAAAGTTTTAAAAAAGTAAAAAACGAAAAAAGTATCAAAGGAAAATCACAGGCTAAAAGAGGCAATCAGTGGGACAACCTGGTTGTAGAAGCCTATCCATGCCTGGTTATATGCTGTAAATTGAATCTAAGAAAAGCAGCAAAAGAGAAACCTGCAAGTCTCTAAGTTGTATTTTTAAATTTGCAAGCTGTGTGGTAAGTCTGCTGTAGCATTGGTCTAAGATTTAATGGATTACTGCCTAGCTGAGCCAAAATGTTTGCCGTTACTGTTGGACCACTAAAGTAAACTGCTGCTTTTTCCAGTGCATTGGTGTGTACATGTATACTGACTCACATCCTCCATATGAACACAAAACCATTGCAAGTCTATCACTGTTGTTGCCATGGTACTGTAAAAACAAAACCAAGAAAGAAGATGGCCAATCATTGTGTGTACAGTTGAAATTGTAATTAATAGAGCCTGTTGGAAAAAAAAAAACAAAACTGTTGCCTTTTTCTTGTATAAAAGAGGATTTATGACGAAATTTAGGTGTGAGGAATGTGATTAAGTGTTTATATTTCTAAAAATGGAAAAAATTTGATTCAGGGGATATATTTTAATGTAAACTGAATCAGGTATGTAAAGCTGTTTTAAAATGGGAGACTGTATCAGTAATTCTAAAGCTTTTGTTGGTTTGAATATCATTTCTTTCTTCATGGTGGGCCTGCTTATGTATTATTAAGCACTTGTATGCAGTCTATATTCTCCAATCATCATTTCTTGCAACATCCTATAGGCAAAATGCTCTTTTCTGTGTTGATGAAAAGCAGTATGTGGGCCAATCTTTTTTATAAAACACTATGCATATATAAATACTACATTGTTCATAGCTTTATTTGACTTAATTGGGTTTATACATAACACTAGGATGAGTAGATGTGGACTTACCCAGTAAGAGCTTCTTTCCTTGGAACAGACACTATGTATATGATGTAGCAACAAAGAAGGAGAAAGTCTGTGAATGCTATTTTTATTATCAAATAAAGTTTTCCATACAAAGCATGCATGCGAGTGTAGTGATAAGATAAAGGAAGAACCACACCTTAATGTTACTTATTCATCCCTGCCTAAATTAATAAAGCCATAGGTTACAGTCACCAAGGGCCATCTATTAAATATGTATTAATCATCCATTAAATATGTATTATCATTTGACAAGCCTTAAAGCAATGTTTCCCAGTGTTCCAGGATAAAATTTCTGCCCCTAAAATAGTCAGAAACTAAAGGTTTAAGTGAAGCAGGGTCTATAATTGTGTCTGAGGTTTGTGCCATTGAGTCTTCCTAACACATAAGCACCTGTGACCACAGAAAATCAAGCAGCAATTGTTCACTTGCTGTTTTAGAGGTTCTTGGTTCCATATATATATATGCATATATGTGTGTGTGTATATACATATACACACAAACATATATATACCTGTATATATATATCTCCAAGGCTGTATGTCTCCCATCTCTTAGTTCTTAAAATGTAGAAAGACTTCTAAGGTTGAAAAATGCTTATGTTAGATACATTTTTAAAACAATTTCTAGATCTTGCATAGTTTTACAGGCTCCTCTCATCTGTTTACCTGAAACTTCAGACAACCTGCTGGGAGTCCTGGCAGCTCAAGAGAGTTGGTGGTGAAGGATTTGAATTTCCAACCACAGCATCCTCAAAGGGATTTGTCTGGAGCAGCCTGAGTCCTTAGGGGTATGGAAGGGTCACTGAGAAAGTGTTTGGATACTTTAAATTTTAATCTCTTATGATGATCAATGCCTTGTTTCTCTGATACCATTTTGTAGTGGCATACATTGGTTATGCATCTGTACCTTCTGCTGTTGCTGCTGCTTTTCTTCTCCTTGTTCATTTTATAATTTAAATGATCTCACAGAGCTGAGTAGGTGAGCCTCAAGCTTTTGAAGTTTTGAGTCTCAGCTAAAGATATTATATACATAGTACAAAAATTACAGAAATCTTTAATCTAAAAACCACTGCAAGTTGAAAAAAAAAATTCAAAATGTCTTGTTAATGGTGGCATCCTTTTTAGTGCTTCCAAACCCCCTGAGAGCTGGAGCCCTGCTCTGCAGCATGAGCACTGCAGCTCCATAATCTGTGCTGCAGCCTTAGTCACTTTAATTAGTTCCATCCCTACTTTTGACCATAAAATATTTTTCAAAACTTCTAAAAATGAAAAGAAGCCCTTTTTAGATTGCAGCTTGGCTCCTGTTTTGTTAAACAACATCCTACAACTATGAAACTGCCAAGAAGATTAGACTCTGTTTCTTATGAAGAGCTGGGAAGTTTCTAAAGTGGTATGTGAAAAAGCTCTGAAAATTGATAGTTAGGCTTGGGGTTTGTTTTGGGGTTGAGTTTCTGCCTTTTTTTATCAGTCAGACATGATCAAGTTCCTGCCATCAGTATGTTCAGTCCTGTCCTTTGCATTGATTAATTCTTAATTGTGAAAGTTTTGACTGCAGAGATATTGTTCAGCCAACATTAATTTCTTTATTAGTCTTGCACATAACTTCTGGGTTAGCTGAGTTTGCTGCCTTTATACACTTTTACTCAGTTCACTCCTTCTTGAATATTCATCCCTTGGCATTGGAGCCAGTGTTTTATTTAATAGTGATCTTGTGTTAAACCATCTGCTGTAATATGCTTGTTTTATCACTGGAGTAGTAATTATAGATACTGTTCTCCTCCTCACTTTGATACCTTTTGTTGCAACAGGCTTTCAGCTCTGTCTCTTGGCTGACTGTTCTGCTGAAGAACAATATAAATGGCTCATAATATGTTCAGTTTTCTGGCTCTCATAAATAGTACCAGAAAAAGATGTCATTTATGACTCACTGCTGCCATCTGTAAATGTGTGCCTGTTAGGCCTTAGGGATTGTATTTTCCTAAGATTTATTTCTAAAAAAAGAAGAGTGGGAACTAAAAAAAGCACCCCAATTTACTTAGCAGTTGCTGCAAATCGCGTGAGTGAGATGATGCCAGTTTCTGGTTTGGATGTGATGCTAATCCATCAGCATTCCTTCCTGGTATATAATGAAGAGGCAGTAAAATGTCAGCCAAATGGGAATGTTGGGGTTTCAGGACAGAGAGGAGTATGAAATATGTGCTGCCACAAGGACTGCTGCTTAATGAATGTAGGAATTCAGTGGCTGGGACTGACCAAGGTTGGACAGTTGACACACAAACATGAGCTTCAGTTCAGAGATATTTTTTTATTTTCCCAGAATTTAATGCATACTGTTCCTGAATTCCTGTGTCAGAATTCTCTATAAATGCCCCAAGCATATCCTACAAAATAGGGTGCAAATGCCATTAAAATACAGTGAGGCTTATGCATGAGTTCAAGCTCAGGCAGTGTTTACTCCCATATTTTGGCAGAGTTTAGACTTTCATATCTGGGTCTAGAGGCAGCAGGAGATGAGCTCTGGCAAGTCAGCAGAAAATAATGTGTGTCCTGGCCCTTCTGCATCAATGTCAAACATCTCTGCATGGACCCATTTTGGTGATAATGTGAGCTGCAGTGATGTGCTCTTGACTGAAACAGCAAGGTGAACACCCACTATCCATGTTGCTGACTGGACAGATGAGGAGACTCTTATCCTCAGCAAATCTTCCTTGGCAGCATGTGCATTGCAAACCCTCCATCTCAGGGAACAGTCTGAGCCTCAAGATGCTGAAGTTGAAACGGGGGCGGTTTCATCTCCTTGAGAAGTCTCATTAACTTTAATTTTTGCAGTGGAGTTTCTTAAAAGAGAACTTCTGAGGAGGTTTTGCTGCAGCAGGAGGGAGAGGTCATACTCAAACAAATCCAGATTGCTGGCACTGTGCCTCAGACAAGGTTCTTTTGGTCCATTTTTAAGCTGATGTGACTTTAGTGCTGACTGTAAGAGTCAGGCTTATATGGAATGGGAATTCCACCTAGCTTGTGTAGATTTTGTAGACCAGGCTTCATCTCTGCCCCAGTGTCATCTATGACCAGCCTTAAAGTTCCTTTCTTTCATTTGCATTTGTAAGAAATTTCAGTCTTTGGGTTTTCTGTCTGCCCCTGGTGGTTTGAGCTCCTGTGACATCTCCCCATGTCTGCTGTGAGCTAAGGGCATGTGTGTGCACATATTTGATGTATGGCTGAGCTTGTCTGCAGCAGTTTGTTGAGTCAGGAAAACAGGATGGTGAGACTGTCCCTGCAAGCCTGGTGGCTCCTGTTCATATGAATGAGATTTTGAATTAGCTGCCTTGCTTCTTTCTAAGGATAGTCAGAAATAGGAATGTCTGGAGGAGGAAGTTGGCTGAGGCTCATTCCATATGTGCTAAAGAAAATATTGATTGGATGTGGAAGCAACTTGGAGAGCTTCTTGAGGACTCAGGCTTTTGTTCCATATAAATGAACATGGGGTTTTTTTTTCTCATTGTTTCTCAGTAAGATTCTTCTGGATCCTGTTTTTTCTTCTGAGACTCCAGTTTGCTTCGGGGACTTCTTTCCTCTCTGTTTGATCCAGCAATTGTTGCCATAGCTTTGAAGTGTGGAGTCTGCTGGCAAAGCCTTTGCCTTTGTAACCTCTGAACTGCAGTTGTGTAACACAGGGCTGGCTTCCAAGAACACGAGGCAGTTCCTCTGCTGTACCCTTCAGCAGGCATGGTCAGCATGTCCTGCTCCTACTCTTCTGTGGAAACCACAGGCATGGAGAGCTGAGGAAAAGCCAAAAGTCACCCTCTGAAGGTGCACCCAAGTGCCATGTCCTACTGGTTTCCAGATGTGACATAAAAACTAAAAGAAGTCATTAAATTTTGGGGGCTGATTCTCAGTACTTGAATTTGTTATTCTCTGAAATTATTTTCTGAATGGTTAGAAGATGTTTAAAGATTCCTGTGCACATTATTTGCATGGTAACAACAATAAGAGAAAAAGACCATAAAAATATTCATGGCATATGTTTTTGTGTTTCTTGTTGAGGATGCATCAGACATCTGTTTTCCTTCCCCAGTCCCTTCTCTAGTTCAAATAATAACCTGATGAGACAGGTGTTTTTAGACAAAATGCTGGGGGATGTCAAAATGAAATCATTGCTGGAACCTCAGAAAAAAAGTCTAAACCAATTCTTCATTGGTTCTTGAAAATTACTGTTTTATAGAAATGGTACTTTATGTCGCTTAATACACATTTGATAATCTGAAAAAAGTTTAATTCTTTATAAATGAAAGTACTGATTGTGTCTTCCTAACATGCCTGACTCACATGGGCCCAGTTTGTTTTTTAAACCTCTGACTGATTACCCAGATTGAAAGTTGACTGCCACTGGACTTCCCTGTGCTCTTGGGGCAGCTTGGGCAGAAGTCTTCAGCTTAATTGTGCTACAACAGTGCAAAAATATGTAAAAATGCAAACTATGAACAGCTCTGAAGTGACAGAACACAGAGTTTTGATGTTGGGAGCATGGCACAAGAGTGTGAGGGACCCTGCACCTGCTGGGCACATCCCTGCTCCTGCTGGGCACATCCCTGCTCCTGCTGGGCACATCCCTGAACCTGCTGGGCACATACCTGCACCTGCTGGGCACATCCCTGCCTGCTGGGCACATCCCTGCACCTGCTGGGCACATCCCTGCACCTGCTGGGCACATCCCTGCTCCTGCTGGGCACATCCCTGCACCTTCTGGGCACATCCCTGCCTGCTGGGCACATCCCTGCACCTGCTGGGCACATCCCTGCACCTGCTGGGCACATCCCTGCTCCTTCTGGGCACATCCCTGCTCCTTCTGGGCACATACCTGCACCTGCTGGGCACATCCCTGCACCTGCTGGGCACATCCCTGCCTGCTGGGCACATCCCTGCACCTGCTGGGCACATCCCTGCTCCTCCTGGGCACATCCCTGCACCTGCTGGGCACATCCCTGCTCCTGCTGGGCACATCCCAGCACCTGCTGGGCACATCCCTGAACCTTCTGGGCACATCCCTGCACCTGCTGGGCACATCCCAGCTCCTGCTGGGCACATCCCTGCTCCTGCTGGGCACATCCCTGCCTGCTGGGCACATCCCAGCACCTGCTGGGCACATCCCTGCACCTGCTGGGCACATCCCTGCACCTGCTGGGCACATCCCTGCTCCTGCTGGGCACATCCCTGCCTGCTGGGCACATCCCAGCACCTGCTGGGCACATCCCAGCACCTGCTGGGCACATTCCCTGAACCTGCTGGGCACATCCCTGCCTGCTGCCCACGAGGCTGGAGCATCTGGGGCTTGGGGCTTGGGGCTTGGGGCTGTGCTTATTGCAGCACTCAGTAGTTTGGGCTGCTGGGCACACTGCTCTGCCTTACTCCTGATCTCTGTGAGCAGCCCAGAGCCTGAAGGCAGCTCTCCTCCCAAAGACCTACAAATAATATTGCTTCCTTTTGCTGAGAGTGACTAACACTGCCATCACCTGTGGCACTGCAGCAACTCAAGATTTAACTCTGAAATTCTGCCCATCCTAGACATTAATCTAGGTTTGTAATTAATATTAATGATCATATCTTCTGTTATTGCATTGCTTCAGAATATTGTGAAAATCCATATCCCTCTGCTTCCTAAGGATTTCACTCATCTGCCTGACTCTTCTTATTCCAATTATGACTTAATAAAGAGAGAGCCTTCTAACACAACTTCATGGCAGTTGCAGGTTATTAATTATTTCTATGACTGACATGTTTTACAGCAATGAAGTCTCTTTGTTTTAATCATGATTTCTTTATATAAAGGATGCACTCTAATTCATTGAGCCAAAAATAGGCACATGCTGTCTTCAGGTTTCGGTGTACTTTACTTCCTGTTCATTATGAAAATAATCCATAAGAATAGCTGTTCAGAGGGAAAAATCAAATTAATTTCAAAGTGTTAAATAATTAGACAAATAGACTTGTGGGCTTATTAGAAAGTTTCCATCCTCTTGTTTGCAGTTGTCTCCAAAATGAGGTTTGGTTTGCAGTAGTTTTTTATACATATGCTTTTTCTACTTTGTGTTACTCAGTTTGCCTTCCTACCTGAAATCCCCAAGGCTGCTAAAGCCTGATGATTAATACCACTGTCTTGTTGTATCTCTTTTGATAAAGTGGCATAAACTTGATTCTTTTACTTTCAGCATGCTTCTTTATTTCCAGCATGCTCTTTGTCTTTATCAACTTTTACTGCAAAGCAGAACAATTCATTCTTTCTCAGTCTATGGTTCCTACAAGGTCTTTTGCTAAAGGCAGGATGTTGTGAGGTTTTGGGCTTCATTTATCACAGCAGAATTGCATCAACAGTTTTGCTGCAAAATGGAGAAGATGGGTAAACAGTGAAAAGCTGAAGCAGCAGAATTCATACACCAGGCTATTAGCAAAAACTGATTTTCCAATTTTGCACAAAAACAGAGCAACTTTTGTTTGTATGTAGTCCTGCCAAACCCACATTAACTGTATTTAATTTGATTGCTTGCAGTCCAGATGAAAATGCTTTTCAAATAATTAGTTGAGTGTAATCATGGAAATCCTGATTCTGAAAAATGCCTTGCTGAGGAAAGCATAGAGCCATACTCCTGAGACTTGCAGAAGACAAGGGACATAACCATTTAATTAAGAGCCTTCCTGAACAAGGTCAGGAATGTTCATAGGAGTTAATGATCAGCATTCTCTCAACCTATGCCAGAAACAACACCACTTGTGGTCTACTGATTGATGCTTTTTGTGGCTTCCTGTCCTTGCCTTATTTTCTTGAGCATTCTGACAAGATCTCCATGTCTGGGACTTGTTTCACATGTGCTATCAAGTGGCAGTGCCCCCCACCCAGCAGGAGCACATTCAAAACATGGTTGTGGCTTTTTGTCCCATTGCTGTCCTCTTGCTCCACAGGAAATTCCTTCCCAGGAAGTTTTCCTCACATCTCTGTGCTTGCTCTGCTGTGTGATGCTCGTACTCTCCAGAGCAGAAAATGGCACTGCATAGAGGATATCCATCCATCTGGCTGTGTTGGATGACAGGAGCATCTCTTCTCTCTCATGATCACTGCTAGCAAGTATTTAGAGGATTTCTCTTTGTTTGCTACAGGTTCTTATGGCCCCATTCCTGCCATGGTGGAATTTCACAGCTCAGACTCAGGAGACACATTCACATCTTGGGTGCCACCAGATCCTGGCTGAGGGGCTTCAGCATCTGAAGGACACAGGATGCTGTGCTGTCCTTACCCTCAGCAAAGCCCTTTGCACTGTCAGTGAGCACAGTTTTACATTGAAATTAAGATGCTGAAAAACAGAAACACCCGGAATTGTGTGGGTGATTTAAATTAAATAGTGTTTCCATAGCAAAGAAGTAGCTATGTGCTACATAATGGTCTAGAGTTAATAAAGAATCAAGAGAAGCTGAAGTTCGAGTATTTTCTGTGGTGGAAGTGAACCAGCAATGCTAAGGGAAAAGCAGATGTTGAAACAAAGATAAAGCCAAGTGCACAAAAATCCATTTTCTTAAAAAAAAAAACAAAAAACCAACACAACAACAAAAAGGGCCTGTCAGAATGATAGTCAGGCTAGCATTTACCTCTTGATGACTAAGTTAAGTACAAAAAGACTGAAAAAAACAAGCAAAAAGGAAAGGTATGCAACTTAAAAGATATTTCCACTCAAAAAAGGTTTTCCGTCTCTTTTCTAAATTTCATCAAAATGTTAATCTTTGAAAAATCATGTATTCCTTTTTGTAAAAACAAAAAACCCACCCCAAGCATCCCACCCTTAAAATGTGACCATGTTTTTCCCTCTCTTGGTACACCCATAGGAAGATGTGGCATTGAACATGTTCCAGTGTTGTGTGAGTATTAAAGATAAAGGAGCAGAGAATACTGAGGAAGTAGGGAAACCCTTGGGCTGCTTTGCCCCTCACACTCTCATGTTCTTTCTGTGCATATTTAGCAGAGTAGCACTGGGTCAGAGTGGCCCTGCCATGTGCTGAGGCTGTGGCTGTGGCATTATCCCAGGGCTGCCTCTGGCTGCTCTCAGTTTGCAGGGCTGCTGGAGCCTGATCTTCCTCTTGCAGACCATGGCATCAATCTGTGAGTCTGCAGAGGCAGCAGGAGGGTGTGGGAGGGATGGAGGAAGCCTGGGCCAAGTCCTTGCAGATGCTTCAAGAGCCAGCAGAGCACTGATGGTGCAGCCATGGCCAGGAGGGAGCAGAGCTGGAGGAGCAATGTGCACCCTCAGGGGCTGCATTGCAGCAGGGCTCATGGCTTGGAAAGGGAGGCTTTCAATGAGACAAAGGCTTTGTCATTGGCATGGACAGGGTGGGGGACAAGATGTGTGGGCAGGGGTGCTTGGGCTGGGTTAAATGCAGCTCTGCCTGCCAAGCACCTCCTCTACCCTCGCTGGAGGGAAAGCAGAACAGATATTCTTCCCCACATGATACAAAGAGCACACCAGCACACAGCTGCTTGCCATCACTTGGTGCCCTTTTTGCTTGAGCAGGAGCACTGCTGGCAAGGGACTGAGCCCTGAGCCAAGTGTCAGCATCAGAGGGGATGAAAAAGGTTGTGCTGGAGGCAGCAGTGCTCAGAAAAGTGGGGTCAGGCAGTCAGGGAATGCCTTGGGGCATGTTCTGTTTCATTTTTTCCTTTTTGTAATGATTAATAAATTGAGATAAATTCAGAAGGAAGGGTGACCACAGTATCTTACCGCAGACATGTTAGTCAGAAGGTTGGTGGGGTGGGACAACCAGCACCTAAATGAGATTTCTGCGTTGGCTGCCTGGAAAACTTCCATCCCCACATTTGGGGGATGCCTTGGGCTGTTGTGCAAGTCAGACACCCATCTGCACAGAAGACAGACTTCCAGAAGCACAAGAAACTTCTGGTCCTGGAGCTGACCTGCAGACCATGGCCCTGGGGTGGTGGGGGACAAATCTCCCATTGTGCTGGGGTGGAGGCAGCATGGTGGGGGCTCAAGGAACATTATAATTGACATTCTTTATCAAGCACCTGAATGTTTATCTTGGAGAACTTGAAAGAGTTATGAATCTGCTGAGTGTGTATCAGGCTGGGGTGGAGAGCACAAGAACAATGATCACTGCTGTGGCAGGCAATATATTATGGCTGGCTTGCCAGCTTGGAAAATGAATGTGATTATTCTTTTTGTTTGCTTTAGTGAGGAATAAGAGACTGTTTTGCTTTCTCAGGTGTTTTGAGTCTTTTAACTCTGCCTTTGTCTTGCTGGGTTTGGGAATTAGCTTTTAAGTGTTTGTGCATTCCTCCTCCTCAAGCTGGAGGTTATTTGTGTGTTTGTGTGGAATGAAGCAGGTTTTCTGTATGGGATATTACCTCATACTCTCTTAATTGCTTTGCTGCTGCTGCAGTTTTGGAGGGGAAGTGGCACAAAGAAGATGAAGCAGCATTTCTGTTTGAGAGGAATGAAACCCAAAAGTGTGCTGCTTATTTAAGAAGCTGTTGCCAGGCTTGTGAAAACAGCCTTGGTTTGTTTAGTTCTCCTACTGCAAGAAAGGAGAATAAAAAGAAAGCATTCCAGTTCAGGTTAAGGACAGGCACTTGAAAAGGAGACAAATAGGTCCAAACAGTGGCATTCAGAAAACCATAGTGGCAAAAATTTTGTCCTTTCTTCTTGCATAAGCTGTCACCCTGCAGATGTGGCTCTCTGCTTTTAGAGTAGATTTGCTTTGCTTTGCTCAGAGCTGGGGCATGGAGCATAAGTCTGTCAGTCCTCATCCATGCAGCCATGCCCTTAGTGTGACATTATTGCCACATGTGCAGCTGGTAATAATTTTTGGGGGAGCATTATTGAGTTTGACATTGACACAGCAAGGATTTCATAGGATACCTCCAGACGTTGCCCCTGCAGGGAAGAGGAGTCACGCTGTAATAATTCACCATCTGATTTACCTAGAGATGTCACATAATATTCCCTCTAAATGGCCTGCATGAGTTCTGGTTGGGTAGAGAGTGGTTTTTTTTGTTTCTTAATTCCCTGGGAATAATTCATGGGCTGGCAGCTGTGCTGGTGACACGAGTAGGTGCATCCCTCCCAAACAAGCCCTGACAATCCACTCAGCACCCAGTTGGGCTTCGTGGCATCTGTGCACTTGTATTCTCTGTGTTATGCAACCTCTGGGCCTCTACCCACAGTCTGCTGACTTTCATTTATTCATTTGATTTCCTCTTCACCAGCAGAGACTGCTGTCATTTCCACATTACCAAAGGAACATGTTGACACAAGGCTTGGGCTCTTGTCTATGCTCAGAGAGCAGATGGGGAAAGCTCTCTACTAGCAAAAGAGGGTATTTAAGGACAACTTCCCTTTGTGTAGAGGCTCTGTTGGAAGAGATGTTCAGAAGTGGGACTTGGTTCCTTGAGACAGGTCGGAATAAACACTTTGTCCTATTTTTGCAAAATAAAATTCCAGTTTATACGGGTGGGAAGAGACAATATTTGCAATGTTCAGTACAAGCAACCCAAAGGCTCTGAATATCTGAAACAAAAATGAACCTGAAAGGCCAAGGAAGAAGGAAATATTCTTGCTCTGGATGCTCCAAAGGACCTGGGATCCAGTCTCCCTTGGTGAAAATTAGTAAAAACACCAAAGCATTTGAAAATACCATTGCCAGCTCTGCAAAACAGTGAGTCCTCAGAAAAAGCAAAATTTCCAGGCTCTTCTCTCTATAGCTTTGTGCCTAGAAGCATCCTTTGTTGTGTGAGGAATGGGCAGCTTGCAGTAGGCACACAAAAAAGATTGAGAAATGATTTTTGGACTGGATGTTTTTGTGTTTACCCAGGACTCTTGGGAATGGACTGGACAGCTCTTACTTGAATTCTTCCTGTACTTGTCTGTTTAGCTATTCCTCCACATGTGTCTCCCCCATTCCCAATTTGATCTATCAGCTTGACACAAGAAATATGGTGTGGACACATTTATTGTCTGTATTACAGGATAAAACTTGCTTTTTAATTCTGTCCTTTGGAAAGGAGAGTAAAGGTGGATAAAACGCTCCATAAAAAGGTGAGACCAGCAGGTGCCATTTCATTTTCTGTGGTTATCTGCTGGTTCTGGAGAAAGATGGATCATGGCTGGGAGACAAAAGCACAGAACACATATTGAATAATATTCTACAGGTGAGAAAGGCTGCAGTGCTAAGGGAAAAGAGGAGCTTTCTGAAGGCAAAATGCAGGTCACCTGGAAACCCTGACTTTAACCTTACAATATCTTCATTTGACCTCCTGTCACAAACAGACTGAGGCTCTGAAATGATCCACTTTATCTCCTCACAGGTGATAATCCTGCCTCCCTGTAATTTTTATCCGAAGTAGTTATGCTGTAAAAAATGTGATGACTGCCTCTGCACCACTCACCTGCTTCTATAATGAGATAATTGCAGTTAAAGGTAATGTGTTTTTAATTTCATACTATTATTGGGTTGCTGGTAGGTAAATATATAGGAGATGGTCTAATAAAGCAATTTGGAATCTCCTGCAGCGAGCAGTTGGAAGGACATATCAACCACGAGCAAACAGCACAGTCTTAATCAATATTTGCAGAATTGCTAGAGAGGAGATGAAGAGGGGAGCTAAAATGGGATGGCCTGTCCCTCACTTTGGTGCTTTGACAAAAGCTCAGGGCTTGGGCTCAGCCTGAGGCCAGCACTTCTGCTCTGCTGCTGCTGCAAGACCCAGGAATTGTGATTTCCAGCCCTCACTCTGCCAGGGATGTTTCTGAAGCCAAGTGACTCTTGTGTCACCACAAGTGAGGCCAAAATGATTCCCTTTGCTCCTGCTCTGGAAAGGCATTGATAAGAAATCTTCTTTGAGCACCTGTGAGTGTTGGGTGCTGCCAAACTCCCTGTTGGGAAATCTCCTGGGCTGACTATGACCAAATCAAGTGCTCAGCAAGCTTGGACTTTGATACCCACTTCCACTAATGGAGAAAAATACCTGTTGCTTGGTCTGCCTTGCAGTTTGGCATAAAGCTGAGCTGCTGTGGTCCTGCCCTGTGCCTCCAGGCATGAAGGCTGGAGAGGAGCAGGACCTGGTCTCTGCTCTATGGGGTAACTAATCAGGGCAATAAGAGGAGCTGTCTCCATGCAGATGAGGCACTGCAAGAAGAAATGGGCTCTTAGTCCTTCACTGGGTGTGTTCTGTCCATGGCCCTTTCTTTCTGCACAAGGATTTTTCCCAGCACTGAAGGCACAAGCTTTTTTTCCCCTATTATTCAATTTCTGCTTCACTCCCCTCGTTTGGAAAGGAGGGGATGCAGAACAATGCTGGATCTCCAGCTCTCTGGCTTTCTTTGATTTCCTGTATTGTCCAAAAACTCTGTCATCTCAGTCAATAGCACACTCAGCCCTTCAGCCATGCAGGGAGCATCAGCTCCCTTGTTAGTCCTCAGGTACTCAGTTCTTTAAGTTGTTTTTGTTTTCCATTTTTATATCTGGCTTGCAGCCATATTTTTCACCTTATGGAAATCCTGCCTGGTGTGTTCAGGTCTTAGTGGAGACACATGCTGTTTGTCAGGCAGCCTCCCCAGCTGCTTTCTTTCAATTCATCTCTTCTTAGAATTCAGATCCTGACTTTCTTACCAGGTAGGATTGCAGCAGTCAAACCCTTCCAGATTCACAAGTTAAAATTCTGTATTCCATGTACATGGAAATAATTTAATAGCCCTGAATATGAAGGAAGTACAGATTCTTCTGTGTGGTATGGAGTTTTGACTCTGATTAAGCTCCTAAAGAGAGTGTTACTATACTTTGATAATTAATTTCTGGATAAACAAATTATTTTAGACTGATATATATAAAGAAAGAAGTTCCTTTATTAATGTTTATGCATTGTGGCTCAAGTACAGGATAACCAACTCCATCTATCCATTTAATTAATGCTCACAGGGCAGCACATAGGGCTGCCCAGCAATAGGGAATATCACATTTGACTCAGCAAACTGGAAAGTCATGGTAAAAAGTGATTAATATTATCTAAAAATGCAATTACCATTTGGCCCAAGGCAGGTTTGGATCTGCTGTGGCTGCTGAGGAGATGCAGGCTGGACATGAAAGCCACTTGATGCTGCTTGTTCTGTGTAAACAGAAAATGTTTTGTGACTTCTCACCTTAGCAAAAGTGCAGTGCCAACCTGCTACAGGAGCACACTAAATTGCTCCTTAACAACACTTCCATTGTTGCCTGAATATGCTCTGTGGCCCTGCCCTCAGAGCTCTGACATTAAAAGCTATTGATGGATGAGCTTGTTTTGACTGGTTTAGAATCCACCTGAACATTGGAGTCTGAGAGTTCAGTGCTGATGTGACCGAGTTCACGTGCTGAGGGAGAGGAGGATGCTGGCAGAAGGGGAAGGAATTCCAATGGGAAAAAAACAGTTGGAAGGGAGAGAAAGGTGGTGAGGAGAGACATCAAGACCCAGCTGGTGGGAAAGAATCAGAGGCAGAGCTGAGAATGGAAAATGTAGTACAGATGGGGATGGGAGGGAGGCACACATTTGGCTTATTCCTGGAACTGTGATTAGCAGTGAATTTTCTTCCTGTCTGAAAAATTACTTAGTTAAGAAAGTGAAATCTGTCTTGCAAGGAAAAATATCTGCTGTACATGTGATGGGCTGAAAAAGATGATGATCTTATGTGGAAACTTAGAGGTTTGACTTTTTTTTTTTGTCCTCCCTCCCCACCTTTTCCATTATACTCTCTCAGCTCAGGCAGATGGAAGGACAGGATTAGCACAGACACACAATTCTGACCGACATGGAAAAGGCAGTTTTCACCTCAGGGGGACTGAAAAATATCATCAGACACAGGCTGGATTATATAAGGTCAGGTGCTGTGTAAGACTGCACTGATCACTGCCACGTGCTGAGGGACCATCCACTCCCAAAAGGGCTGGTGAGATCAGCAGAGGGGCTTAGAAGAAGTTAAGATGACATAAATTAATCTCATATTGCTTTCAGCATCTCTTCCAGCATATGAGCTCCCTCTCAGCAGCATTCAGTAGCATTAATACCTGCTCCTCTCCTGGCATCACGTCTGGATGGCTGACAGGATATAACAGAGGACAGGAGAGATTGTGTTTCTCTGTCTCCACTCCACTGGTCAGGAACTGGATGCTGTAGATGAGCCATGCTTGCTTTGATGGTAATTTGTAAGCCTTTGCTTGAAGCACTGCCACCAAGTCGTTTGTACAAGAAGAGCTGATCTGAAATCCAAGTTCCTGATAAATCACTTCAATGCTGACCTAATGAGTTCTTCATGACAAGAAGATTTCTGCAGTGGCTCATTCAACAAGCTATTTTTTATTTTCTATACCGGTGGTAAGGACTGAAGAAATGGTTTCACACAGAAAAATGAGGAGCAATGGCACTTTGTGAGATTAATTGGTGAGTCGATTGGTCTCACTGTCAAACACCAGATGTTCTGGGTTTTGTTAAAAAAAAAAGGCCTAATCTAGATTTACTTCATTAACTGCTGATGTCACTGCACTCCACCCTATTCAAATAATTGATAAGATTCATGTCTTTCCTTCCCAAGAGACTCATCTTCCCCATTGAATTAATCATAAAAGGTTGATTTGAGGAGGAGTGGGACAAAAATCTCTAACCCTGCTTTCTTTCTTTCCTCCTTGAAGAGGAGAGTATATCAGGGATGGTCTGGATGCCTCGTGGGTAGGGAAACAATGCTGCCACTGCCATGCCCATGCAGAACACCTCCTAAAGCAGACCTGAGGAGAGAAACCACCACAGCCTGGGGTGATGATGGGCTCCATGGTCCCCACTCAGCACAGGGCAGTGAGTCTGCAGCAGTATAATATTGTTTTCAGCACTCCTTTCAACAGGAAAACAATATTTCCAGCACTGTGCCTGGGGCTTGAAGCACCAGCAGAAAGTGTCAGTGTTCCTTCTCCCTCATTATGGGAGGACTGAGGTGGGAGGCAAAAGCAGCTGCCAGCTCTGTCCTGTTCTTCCCTCCTGGGTTCCCAGTCTGGGATCCTGTTCTCTTGCACTGAGCTCCAGGACCTCAGAGTAACATGCAGATGGAGCTATTTGAGGTCTTTAAAAAATGCTATCTTAGATGACTAATTATTGTGAGCTGACTAATGGCTAATGCTCCTGGGCACAGCTGTACCTACAATAGCCAAATATCTTTATATTTGCTAAAAATGAGGAGGGGAAAAAAGATAAATTTTGCCTAAGCTGGAACTTTTTTCCAGGTCAAGTCTCTTCTTATTTAACTGTTAATCTTGAAGTATTACATAAAGTTTGGGGCTGTGAAAAACTTCTGCCAAGTCAGACCTGAGTTAATTGAAAGGAAACCTTTTTTCTGTGAAGGCTCTGTGTCAGTCTGGCCATCCCATGGGATCTTCCCAAGGAGACAGCTCACACACCTGCTGCTGTGTGTGCAGGGCTTTGGGTCTCTCTTTGGGGGAGGATGCAGTGACCTCCCTCTGAAATCTCCACAGAGCCCCAGCAGGCTCTGCTGGAATAGAAGGTAAAAAGCACTGCTTTGAACAAACCACATGATTTTGTACTGACACCAGCCCTCTACAGTGAAATTTAAAGTTGCTGTTCAAGGTGAGTGCCCAGGGTGCCCAGAGCATCAAGGTTTTGTCCAGCAGCTGCAGGAATGGCCACGTTTTTTGCAGAGATATTTGGCTTTGCAGCAGTGGAAGCTTTTCTCACATCCACTGTGTTCTGGCCTAGACTGCTGACCCCACAGAATCACCCAGAAGCAGATATTTCATTGTCCTTTTGGGCCATATTTTTGTTGGTTAATTTTTTCACTTTATTCCCAAAAAAAATCCCATATTGGTCACATTGGTCAGGACTGGATTTCTCACTAACTTTTTGTTTTCCCTCTTCTCACAGGAATTTCCTTGTGCTGCACAGACCTTGAATTCCTTGTGGGAGCCTTTGGCATCCTCCTTCAGGGCTCAGAAAATGAAAGATGAGGCCACATTCATGTGCATTGTCCAGCATTCTCCTGTGTTGGCAGTCACCTCTATTTCTGTGGCACCTATAGGAGCTGCAGACCATGGACTGTGTAAAGAGGATGTGTAGCAAGGAGGAGGAAAATCCTCCTGGCTGCTGTAATTCAGCATTGCTCTGTTGGCTTGTGACCCCAGGCATGCTAACAAATTGTGTGTGTCAGAGGCAGTAAGTGATGTGAAAACAGAAGATCACTGTGTGTCATTTAAAATCACAAAAGGTTTAAAATATTTGCCAGGCTTCAGTCAGCTTGCACAGGATGAGTTTTTACTTTTATGTGTGGTAATGGGCATGTGCTGGGATGTAAAACTTTCTAATAGCAACTGTTTTAGGAAGCTCATTCCACAAAGGAGTCTCAAAACCAGACTCATTTTGCCACACTGGCACATGAACTGTGAGCTTTAAACAAAGATTTAAAGAAAAGTTTATTGATGTTTCAAGCAAACTCAGGGTGCTGGATGTTTTGGGGTATTTTTTAATGGTAAAGCCCAGACCACACCAGCAGAGATGGATTTAATTCAGTATTTGTTCTACTTTCTTTCTGGGCTGACTTCATCTTCTCCCTGTTTAACCTTTTGCTGACTCAAGCAGTGGCAATCAACATTTGACATCTGCATGTCTTTAACTATGGGCTGACATCTGATTGTAGGAGCAGTGCATTCATTGTAAGAACCAGGAGAAGAAAGATGCATGACATTTTTGGGAGGGAAGGTGAAAAATTAGGCAACTATTTCAACTCCCTATTGACGGCCAGGACGTGCCTTATCTGCCATCTCATCGTGCCTGTGTTGAGCTATCAACAGCTGTGATATCACAGCTGTCAGCCCCTACAACCTTGAGAGTTATGATTAACAGGATTTCCTCTTTGGTTATTAAAGTAATAACGAGAGATGCTCTGTGGGAAGCAGTAGAATCTGAGGCAGCAGAATGTGCTGTTTCCCTGAAATACATCTCCACTTCTTTGCTGTCAAAAGGCATTAAAGCACCACACTTGTAATACCTGTAGGCAGGCAGAGCTTTATGGGCTGCAGCTCACCCAAGGTGGGCAGGGTGAGCTCCCTGGATTTCAAGGCAGAGCAATACTGAGATTTTGGCTCTGTTTTAAAACTGTTTAGTGTTTTGTGTCTGGTGGGACCTAGAGTCAGCCAGGGCTCTGGGGTGGACGTGCTGGGACTTTCCTGTAAACTGTCTACACTCAGGACATCAAAGGGACTTTGAATTATTAAAGTGGCCTAACACTGGGTGTATAGAACATGCACTAAATAAGACAACTTTTGAAAAAGATGAATTTAGATCTGATGAATAAATAAAAGGATTCACAAACTAATTTTTCCCCAACCTTATATACCCTCAGCAGGACAGACTGTGCCTTCATGTTAGACTTTGACTACATCTTCCTGTGGACTCCAGACATCCTTTTGAGTCCCTGATGCCCCATCCTTCCCATCACCCATGGAAGGGGCTTTCTCCCCACCCATCCCCTGGGGAATGACAGCTGTCACAAGACTTTTTAAGAGGACATGGATGCCATCACAAGTACTGGCATTACTTCTGAATGTGGCAATTCCTATTTAACTCATCAGCAATCTGTATTTCCCTGTGTGTGTTGAACTTGCTGGTGGCAGCAGTCATTGCCAAGAACAGCTCTGCCTTCTGCCTTTATTGTCTGTGTGCATCACCAGGGCACAACAGCAACCAGAAAGCCAGCCAGGTCTTTTCCAACCATTCTCTGGTGTCCTGAACACCCCCTTGCTGTTTAGCCAGGAGCTCAGTGAAGGTTCTGTGTCACACCTGCATGGTTGGGAGTCCAAGTTCTTTATCTGGCCCCAGTGGGCTTGTAAGGTCTGTAACTATTCCTTTTCTTCTCTGTCCTCTCTGGAGAATTAAATTACTGCTTTGCCTTTTCTAGAATGATTCAGGATGAGCTGGGCCAGAATCCCTGCTGGAGTCAGCTGGGCCTACTAGAAATGATCAAGCAAAACTGAAATTTCTCATTTTGTGATCCAGCTCCAGTATGGATGGCTGCCTGTCCATCCATTGGTGTGCACATATGTATTTGTCTTTCTATCTATCTTGCCCTGTAGCCAACTACTACACACATACATAAAATTATATTTCAGTCCTGATTCACAGAACTATTTAGTGCCTCATAAATCCCTCCGCAATTCTGGATATTTCATCCCTTTTCCTGATATTTTTGGCATAAATCTGACAAATAAACAGAAAAGTCTTTCATTTACTGGCTGCTGTAATCAACCAGCTGTAAGACGAGGTGGCAAAGTTATTTATATTTGTTCAGAGAGAGTAATTATTTTCTCTCCTTCCACGTGGCAGAAAAAAATGCTTTGGTAATATAGAAGCTTATATTTTCCTTTGAAAGCACCTCTAGTTGGCTTACAAGACATATGAATGTGCTTCACTTGCATTAAAAAAATGTTTTATAACCTTTCTACACAATGAAAATGATGTGTGACATGTAAATAATCCAGAGTAGAACTCGCATCCATTAACATTTGTGAAAGGAATAACAAAGGAAAATGATGCTGGGAGTCATTTATCCACTGACCTTGCAGTCCATCATCTTAGGGGTCCTCTCCTGCTTCCCAGCTTATTTCAGGCCAGCATGCCTCAGTGCACAGCTGTGGATCCTTAGGCTAACACTAAATGGGGAGTTTCCAATGGAGCTGAGCTTATTTGAGCACCAAGGTCAGAGCCCTTCAATATCTGAGATGCCATTTGAGGGACTTGGATGTGCCTGTGCTCACATCCTCAGGCAGGCTGGCAGGTCCTCTTGGAAATCGAGGAACTCACATCCACTCTTCAGGAAATTTTTCTTAATCTTTCTAGGCTAGAATTTACTGCCAATTTGTTTCTTTGCATTTTGGGTACTTTGGAGCTCATACATGTATTTCTACACTTTTTTTTTCCCCCTATAAATTGCTTTCCCATTAAGAACGGACATTTCCCACAAATGGGTCTTTCATCCATTTTCTCTTACCTTGAGAAATGCTCATCTTTGTGTGCTTGTTTACTCCCAAGATGAAAAAGCACCTTTTCTTCCTAGTCACCGTGTACAAATGTACAATAAAAACGAGGCGTGTGAGCCATCAGAGACACAGCTACAGGCAAGAAGCAAAGTGGGTTTACTGACCTTGATGTGCACGCTGGAGTTGTTATGGAAACAGGCAAGTGAAATGACTGTTGCTAAGGCTCAGAGAAATAAAGCAATCTCAGTCACTTAATGGTCATTATTCTCTAGTAACTTAATTTTGAGTTTGCTGCAGGCTAAACTGTGAATCAGCAAACCGCCCGAAATTTTTAGGAGAAATGTGAATGAGAGGGGTTTTCTGTGCACTTCTCCTCTCCTGAGCCCCTCCAGTGACACAATGAGGAGCAGCCACAGAGGTTTTAGAGCACTGGGTGAACCAGGAGATAATTCCCAGTGGCTCTTAGGAGCTGTGCTGTGACAGTGCAGGAGCAGTGGATGGGCATGCTGACCCATAATTTCATTTTTTTTTCATTGAAAAATAGTGATTTTTCAGCTTATATTTACAAACAACAAATCATAGTTCTATCTCCAACAATACTACAAAGTTTGGCTATATTCTTCCTTTCCTCCAACTGATCTATTTGCTTGATGGAAAAGTAGGGAGATACCATATTTTATTCTTGCTTGACCAGAGCTGATTTGGCTGTTCCTCTTGGATATGTGAGGACTAAAGTGTAGTTAAACTGGGTGAAAAATAATTAGTTTTAACAGTGATTTTAACAGCTAAAAATAAAGACACCCTGTAAGCAAGTAGCATCTTTCAGCATGAAACCTTGAGGAGGTTTAGGGGTTTTAGCAGAATTGAATATTGTCAGACTTCAAGAAAACAGCAAGTGTGCAAATACCAATGCCAGCTTTCATTGAAGATGGCAAAATAAAAGAGCCATGAAGTAACATTCATGGAAATTGAATGCACAGTGGGAAACTGTAGTCAAATTGCATTTTGCTGTGAAAATGAATATCACCATATATTTGGAAAATCACTGTTTCTGAATTCTTTCGTAGACCAAAGCCAAAAACGAGGAGAGCCTTTCCCTAAAATAAATCCACAACAATTTAGTGGTATTACACACCACTAAATCCCTCTGAAATGTCACCCAGGGCTCTGCTGTCCTGTTCCCTGCTTGTGAATTAGTGAAGATTTTTCCAAAGGCTAATTGCTAACCCCTTTTGATTCACAGTTAATTTCCAACAAGGCCAGATGTGAATTTGCAGTTCAGGCCTCGGTATTGTCCCAGAAAAAGCAGTGGCATTAGCAGCTGAAAGCAGTCATTATGTGTTTGTTCCTGCAGCAGACTGATTGCTCATCAAGGGAGCAGAGCCTGCACAGGCTGAGCTGGATGCAGAGCTATACATATGTATTCCCTCTTGGAAATGGACACAATCAGGCCATTCACGAATCCTGCCAAGATGCCTCTGGGTTGCAGATGCCCTGGGTGATTGCAGGAAAGATTTTTCTTCTGTGTCTGTATAAGCTGGCATTTATTGGGATGGTCCCTGTTGAAATCAGTAGTGTTTTACTGAAATGTAGATGGAACTGGAAGCCATCCTGAGGATGGGAGCCAGTCCTGTGGAGGGCATGGATGTCCCCGAATTTGTGGTGGTTTGAAATTGTGCCTGGCCCAGAAGAATAAGGGCACCAGTGCTACCATTTTCTCTCAGAGTTTACGTTTTACTTGATGTCAAGGTTTGCAGAGCAGAACCTTTCTCTGCTGTGCTAAGGGCTTTGCTAGAGCCTGATGTAGGGAATTCAGAGCCTTTCTGACCACCCCATATCAGTGATTTTAGTAATTCCATTTTGTTGCTAAGGCTCCTCTTGTATCCACTACTCTTCCATGTGCTTTCAAAAACTTAGACCAACAGAATGTTGGCTGGGCCTCCAGCAATTAAGTGTAATGAAAGTATTCATTTAAAAAATTTTGATCCTTAACTTGTTATTGAAAATGTTGTTGCTAAACAGCCAAGCTGATGATGAAGCAAAGCTTTTGCATGAATATCCAGAACAGCAAAAGCAGCAGTGGAAATTGCCATTGTCCTTGGCATGAACTGCAGTGTATTCCCACTCACATGGGAGATTTCAGAAGAGGAAGAGATCTGCCCATCAGTGTGTCACCAAGGGTAAACAGGGTCACACTTGTGATGCTTTGGTGTGACACGTGCACCTTTCCACTGACTGCAGCATTATATGTGAAAATAGGAGGGTTTGAAATGGCCCATGAAGGTGTCAGTTCAGAAAGAAAACTTCTTTTTTTCTTTTTGACAGAATTAAATGTATTTCAGCTGAACCCTCAACTTTTTTTTTTCACCTTTGAAAAACCCTTTCCTTCTTATTTCCCTATGCATCCTTCAGCAAGATATCCCCAGCCAATGCATCTGTCTGTAGCAGGGACTTTATTTTATTGATCATTGTCATCAGAACTGCAGCATTTGAAGTTTTATGGCATTCCCTGATTTAGTGGGGTTTTTAATAATATATTGTGCTTGAGACCTATCGGTGTGATTGAAATGTCACTTGGAGTCAACGTGGCCTCTTCTTGGGAGGGCAGGAGCAAGAAAGGTCAAACTTGAAAAGAGGAAAGATGGAAAGAAACAAACAGCTGGTGATGACCAACTGCTTGGGAACAGCTGGAAGTGTCTGTGAGTAGTTCTTGGGAACATCCACACCCTTCCATCACCTTTCCTGATGCATTGCCATCTGTTGCAGCTCAAAACCAGTAGCAATTTTTTTCCTTACTGTTCCAAACATTGTGATGTATAGAGGGTACAATTATTTTTTTTTTGCATGCTTATAATAGGAGATGGCTATTTTATGCAAAACCTTTTTCTCAATATAAAAGGAAAAAGGCCAAAAGGTAGCAAAAAGGGCTTATCTTTTCAGTTTTAGATAGTGTGAAGGAGAGCCAGTGGAAGTGGTGGGAGCTCATCCACAGCCTCATGGATCCATTTGCCTCTTTCAAGGTGTTTGGGCTCATTCCTTGAAAAATGCAGTTTGATTGCAATAATGCAGTTTCCTTTTTGAATATTTTTGGGCAACAGCTACTAAAGCTGCCCACAGCTGGCACAACAAACTGGCTGGAATAAAAGTTTGTGTTCTTACTTGTGCACTGTCTGTTCCTGCACATTTAATCAACACCCTTGTTCAATACCTCACTGCTTTGCTTCTTGGCATTGTTATTGCTGTGTCAGGTGCTAAAAAGGGCAGCAGAGGCAAATAGAGATTTAATTTTAAGGCTGGACTTTGTTCTGAAGTGGTGGAAGAACCCATATAAATCAAGCTGGTTGTGTTTTCTGATCACCAGTAGCTGCCAACACTTTTTTTTCTGCATTCTTAGTTAATAGTGTCCTGTAAAAGGTCCTTGTTGAAAGCTTGGGGCACTGGAGAGTAGTTTGACTATGCCTTGTGCCAGAAATTCACAGGGTTCTTTCATTTGTTTGCCAGGATTTTGGATTGCAGGCGTGAAACACAAAAATTGCATAAAATAGTTTTCTTATTTATTTGGTGTCTTTGATTGGGGAAAAAATGATCCTTTTGTTCCCAAAAGAAGTATTTTAGGAGAAAATGCTCAGTTTATTGGTTTAATACCAAGCATGCTTTAGCCCCTGGCTTCAGCTCTGGCTGGGGAGGGAGATGTGGTCTATCCCTCTGCATCATGCAGTTTAAGGCTTGAAATAGTCACAAAGGATGTCAGTTCATACCAACCATCATAGCTCCTGGAGGGGAACTTGTCTCTCTCTGTTTGTAAATAAGTGCAGACCTTACAAGAGAAAATGAGGAGAGAGCTGTTTTATTCTATTTGCAAAATAAAATAATAAAAATAATTTAGGAAGAAATTCTTTACAGTAGGGGTGGTGAGGCACTGGAACAGAGGAGCTGTGGCTGCCCCATCCCTGGAAGTGTTCAAGGGCAGGCTGGACAGGCAATGTGGTCTAGGAATCCCAGCCCAAGGCAGGGGGATGAAATGAAATGATCTTTAAGGTCTCTTCCAACTCATTCTAATACTCAGTAATAGATGAGGGAGAATACAGAAGTCCTGGGTTTCTGTAGAACCAGTAAAATTTGCACTACAAGCAAGGTTCTGTGGAGTGTTTTTGATGGGAAGGTTTAAACCAAGAAAGAAGGGGAAAATTCCTCCTGTGCCCTCAGTTTAGGTGAGAATAAGACAGCAAACCCTCTCTCCCTCCTCACAAGACATGGGCAGGGTGTCCCTGAAAATGTCATGTGGAAGGAAGGGATGGTTTGTTTTTCTCCACTGAAGATGTGGTGCCTTGGCCACCAACCTTGGTTGAACCTCACAGCTCACAAAAGCCCTGGGGGCTTCCAGAGCCTTGGACCACTTGAGCATTGCAGTTAGGATGTTAACCTGAACATCCTAAAAACAGCTGATTTGCTGCTATACCCTCCTCTTGGTGCTTGTTAGCCTCACAACCCAGCTGCTTCAGAGAGCTGTCCAGGGAAAAATGTTTGCAGCATGGGCAATCATGTTGGCAGTCAGTAATCAATCAGCTCCCTTGTGCAAACACACAGCCAGCCATTGATTGCTTGCAGCTCTGCCAGCACTGCTGCACCAGGGGCCCTGGGGCTTTCAATGGACTGAAAATTCAGAGCTGCTATTTGGATCCGGTCACCTTTCATCCGACTCTGAAAGTTAAAAATAAATTAGTTTTTTGGTACCAGGACGCTTATAAAATCAACCTGCTTTAGTGCAATCCACAAGGTCTCTCTGGTGAATAACTTGCTGAGTGGGAAGGAGAGCTTTTGATGCTGTTTTTTTATTCTCTGCAACTGCTCTGCCTTCTGCATCTGTGCCAAACCTGGCCAGGAGTAAGTGCTGCAAAGAGGGGCCAGAGCAGATTTATGCCTGTGTAATTGGTGTCAGGTATGACTGGGGAAGGAGTGCTAATGACACCATGAAACCACAGCCTGTGCTCTTGGGTAGTTGTGCCAGGTTTATGCATAGCATGGTTACACTGGAAGCCCTTTGGAAAGTTCAAGGGAAAAGATCAGGGGGAAAGAACACCTCAGGAAGTTTTTGTTGAAGGTCTGAAAATGCAATCTTCCCAATTTCCTTCTTGCACAGCCATCCTGTGGAATGGTGATGTACTGAGCTGCAAGAGAAGGGAATATGCTCAGTTCCTCTCAGTGAGAAGAATGAACCTTTCAAGGTGACAAAATATATTAATTTTGTTCTATTTGTCAGTTTGGTGGCAGTTTTCTGAACAGTTCTAAAGTAGCTCTGTTTTCTCTGTGTGTCAATAGTAATATGGGGATAAAGCAGCTTTACAGGGTGGCATGTGCCTTCCTGAACAGTCAGATTACTTGCTTTTTAAATAGTTTCCAGTACATAAAAGGACACAACTGCATTGGAGACAAACATGAAGTAGATCTCTCCACTTCTATTAAGTCTCAATCAAGTGCTTGCTCAAAGCAGATGCATCTTCACTACACAGTAGTTTGGAAAGTGTATTCCAAAGTGTATTTCTCCTTTAAATGTAAAATATTCCCCTCTATAAATCAGGTACTGTCCTGCAGAGTGTTACTCCCCCTGGGATATCCCACCTCCAGAGGGTCATACAGGAAAACCCAGTGGGGCTGGAGCTCTTCAGCTTTGGGACCAGCAAGATACCTCTGTGCATTACCAGAGCCCTAAAGGCATCTTCTCCCTAAAACCCTTTCTCTCCCCTGCCCACAAATCCCTGGTTCCTTTCCCCCCATGGCTGTTTTGACTTGTGGCCTCTTGGTAGCTGGCATCATTTTTCAGAATGACCCTTAAATTCATTTCTGCAGTATTAATGCCTTGCCTGTTGGTTACAGCTGATCTGATGCACCTTTTGCTAAGTTAAATCAAAATACTCCTCAGTGTTGCTTCAATTATCAAGGTGTGTTGGCACTGACATCTCAATGACTAAGCACAGCCAGAGTTTAACTGATTCAATTGAAATGTCTTAAAGCAAATGAATTATCCAGGGTAAAGCCAAACCCTGTCACTTTGACCAATGCTTTATTGGTTTTGAATGTAAAATTAACTTATCAAAGAACTAGCCATTTTAACACCTTTAGATCCTTTAATATTTTTGAAACATATCATTAGTGAAACAAATGTGCAAAGAGTATCAAATGGGGCCTCAATTCAAGCCCAGGGAGCAGTTCTGCCCTTCTTATCAAGGTTGGACAACAACTAATTCCTCTAAGATATCAATCCTACTCAGCCAGAAAAAAAGGAGCAAAAATCAGATCCAAAAGCAAAATGAAAATAATAGCCTCTTCTGCACCTTGAAGTTAGCCAGAGATTTAGGAAACAGTTGTTGTTATGCTTTATGCCTCTGGACTTTTCAATGCAAAAGGTTTCGCTGTGCTAATGCTGGGGATTAAATGTAAGTCATCCTCAGAACAGACTGTAAATACACAGGAGTGACATAAGAGGATGCACTGGAGAAAAATGCAATTAAACACCAAGTATGTGAAAATGCACTTGAGGTAATAAGCAAAATGCTGGAGTGAGGACATAGGGCTGGGGGCACAGGGACCACTGGTGTCCTCCTCTAGTACTGCCTCAGGAATTTTTCAGCTTTGTGCTGTGAGATGAGTTTGGTGCCTCAGATTCTTGGACTCCAAGGTGGTGGGTGTGCATATCTGGGACATGTCTGGCTCTGGCTTCTATGTTGGGTTGAAACATTTCTCAAACTGTGCTGTTTCAGATGAGGTCTCATTGCTGAAGCAGATCTCAGGAATTCCTGCAGTTGAGAGTCAATCTGCATTTCCCTGCTGGTTCAGCTCTTCTGGTAGGAGCTGCTTCTTCTCCCTGTGCAACTTGTATCTCATTTTTAAAAAAAAAAACACATTCCTGTTGGATGTTTACTTGCAAGAGTTTGCTGTCCTGTTGTGTAGCTGTGACAAGGCAACGCAGTTTTTGAGATAAACCAGTGAGTATCAGCAGTCCATGTGTGTGGAAGACACATAGAGACTGATCACGCTGTTTTTAGAAAATACCAACACCTTGTCTCAGCCAGTGAGGGAAAAGTTACATCACTGTGCCAGAAAGGAGAAAACCCAGTGCAGATATTGCAGTTATATTTCAGTATATATATTTCATATATATACTCTCTCCCCAGGGTTCATACATTCACTTTCTACAGAGGCTTTGCTCCTTGGCTGCTTCTGTCCAGGACATGGGACAAGTGTAACACCCTATAATAAATTATCCATATGGCAAGAGGGAGGATGGCTTCTTTTGGGACCAGCACACCTCTGATGCAGCTCTGGAGGAAAACAGCAGCTATAATTTTGTCTGTGAGTCTCCCTGGATTTGGGTGAACAAGAGACACCCAATGTTGCATATGAGCTCTTACCCCCTGAACCAGCTTGCCCTAAAAAAAAAAAAAAAAAGCAAGGTGGGCACTGCTCCCAGGAGCCAATTTATCCCTTACTGATGGAGGGTATTGTTGGTGAAGGCCAAAAATCTGGCAATTATAGTCATTCTTTAATTGTAATTCGAGCTGTATTCTCAAAAGGTTAGTCTGGCAGTTTATGGCTGGCTATTTTATCTTTTAATTAAATGCCCATCAAACGTCTTTGATCTGAGGAACAAGAGCTCATAAAATGCAGAGTCACTGCTCTGCCCAGGTAACTCTCAGTAATCCAGATTGTCTCATCCTGCAGCCTGGAGGTAATTTGAATTGAGCTGTGGGCTGCTGCTGGGCTCCTCTCAGTGCTGAACTTGTTGATTTGCATTCTGAGAGGATCTTGCAGAAGATAATGGGATTTGTGAGGAAAGTTGATTTTACCTTGTTATCCTGTGAGGGAATAACGTCATCCTTTGAGCGAGAGGCAATGCAGGATGGTAATTACTCCGATAACAGGGAGCTAGGGAGGCACAGCTGCTTTGCCTGACCAGCTCCAGATTGTTCCCTCTTATAAAAATGCTATCACAGAGTTTCCTTAAGCAATTCCCAGAGGCTAGGAAATGAGAGAAAATAAACTTCCAGTCCTCAGTTGCAAAAAATGATGGCACAATTGCAGGAAATCATGAAAAGATGAGACTTCATGAGATAAAATTCATACAGCTTTGGTTTTCTTTTGAATGCATTTTACAAAGATTTTGGACTGCTGGATCTGAATTTAAAGCTCTTTCTGACACTTTAAGAAGAGGGAATTTTAATTTTTCTTGAAGTTAAGTGTTTTTCTCATGATCACCTGAACTGAAAAGCACAAGAACCACAAATAACTCATGGTTTTTGCTCTAGGTCAGTAGGGCAGGACAACAGCTGCAGTTCCATGAGGAGCAGACTGATGTTATCCACATAAGCATTTGCAAAGCAGACCACATATCACAGTAAGTATTCCTTATATGATAGTTAAAGCACCTTTTGCTGCTAAATCATTCATACAGGACTCCATCACCAGAGGTTGTCAGAGGTCAGCTCTTTCCTGCTGTCTTGAAAGCCAGAGCCTAAGTTCACTAATGTCTTACAAGGAGACAAGATGTATTTTGTATATTTCAGATGTATTTCAAATTTTACTCCCAAGAAATATAATATTCCTTATTTCTCTATTAACAAGAACTTTACGCCCTTTTTTGCATTAAAGTGAATCATAGTGTAGCTCTCATATGAGATCTTAACTGGCTTCTACCCTACAAAATATTCTCACATATTTTGTAGAAACTAGCACATTTTTGATTAGACATAAAAAAAACTCAGTGTTTTTTGTTTCTGTTTGTAGACTTTGATTAGATACTACTGGCAAATATAAACATTTGGATTTAGTCTCCACATAAAGCAAAGACTTACTTCTCTCAATGGGAAATGGGAATAAAAGCAAAGTTCTCCTAAAATCTTAAAACTTGTAGGTAATATCGAAAAAACCCCATAATTGTTGTTGTCCCTGACCTTTCTCATCTTTTCTTTTCAGAGCAGGGAAACAGAACCTTGAAGAGTTTTATGGCAGTGGGGTACAGATATTCTTTGTGCTGTAGCTATTCATTGTGAACTCCAATATTAAAAACTGGTATTAAATGTTAGAATGACTACCTATAACCACTTAAGTTTGTCCCTTAAATATAAACTTTGAAGGTATTCTCTACCAAACTCCATGTACAGATTTTGACCTGTCAATTAGCCACCACGATGCAGTCACACGAAAAATGTCCAGCATAAACAAAATCAATTCTATTGATTTCTAAGGGTAAGTTCACTTGAGGGACGTCTCCCAAAGCCCTAAAAAGCATGATTTCAGTGCTAAACATTTCTACACTTAGAGCTCTTTTTCCATCAGTGCACTGTGTGTTGTTACTCTCATTTGAGCTGAATCCTTTCAAGAGTAATGGGTTTAACACCACCTTTCATGTGGCAGCTCTAAGAGACAGTGAGCACCTGCTCCTGTCCTGTGCCCTCCTCCCACCCACTCACAAAAAACAAAACCAAAAACACCCCCCAAATCAGTTTTATTTGGGCTTTTGAAAGCCCCAGGTTGGATGGATGCTCTTTCCCAAAGTATTGTATGGATGAATTTACAGAAGAGAGAAAGAGGCACTGAACCTGGAAATGATGTATGTGAAGGGGAGCTAAGAAAAAGTTTTGGAACAAGGAAGGGACCATTTTTAGTGGTTTGGTCTTCTTGTTTTTATCTCCAAAATACGGATTTCATGCAGTGGAGCCACCAAACCCATCAGCTTCCCCTTAGATGGTGGGAATTCCCAGGGTCTGAGTTGGGACTAAACACTCAGGTCAGCAGTACAAGTATCAGTGCCTTCTGTGCTGGTATCTGCTCATCACACTCCTGTTCAATCACCAGGGCCTCTCACACTGTGGAAAGACATTAAACCCCAAGGAGGACAGCAAATGTCATCACTTGTTTTCCTGTGCAGGTGGGGAATAGCAGTGCTGGCTGCCAAGGGAAGGCTCTGAATCCACGTGCACCTGCAAAGAGCACTGGAGTCAAGAAGAGCTCAGGATGACAGAAAAGACCCTTCCCCCACAGAATCCTTTGTGAATCATACCCCTCATTAACTGTTTGGAGTGTTTGGAGCAGGTAACCACATTTGGTGTTACAGATTATGCCTTTTTCTTGTTACCATGAGTTTTACAGCTGTAACTCACTGTGCAGCTTTTCTCAAATTCTTTCTCTCATCAAGGCCATGTGCACTAGCACGACTGAAAGAGGTTCTCAGGGTGGTACAAACAAAGCTGCCTTTATCTGCAGGTGTCAGAAGAAGCTTTTGATAACCTACTAAGGCCTTCCATGCCTGACTTTGAGATGCCCAAAGGAAGGTTTAATCCCCTTCCTCACCTCTGGAACAACTGCTGCTGCAAAGGAGTTCTTCAGCTGAGTAATCTGTTCCCAGGAACAGGCACATCAATTCTTTACTGCATGAACAACACAGCTCTATCCAAGGAACAGCTTTCCCAGGATGGAGGTCCCTTTGCAGATTTAACTAGTTAAGGTTGGCTGGTTGTTTTAAGAGGTTGGCTTATCATTGTACACTTTTTTTTTATTATTAAGAAAAACCTCATAGTTGTAGATATTAATGATTTATAAATTTACTGACCTCAGAGGAGGAGGGGCTTCTGTTTCTTTTTAGAAGCATCTTGATAAATGTAATGTAATGTAATTCAAAAGGGTCTCAAATCTCCAAACTCAGACCCAGCCTGAAAGGCCTGATTGAAATGGGATCTCACATCCTCAGTTTCTCAGGAGCCTGCTGAATTCTTCATGAGCTCCCCTATGAAAATAACATAAAATATAACAGCATTTCTATTTAAAAGATGCACTTTGGAATGAAGCCCAGGAAATCCCCATGCTTCCCTAGTCAAATGCTTGTCCACTTTTGTCACAGATCCCGTGCTCTGTGAAAACACCTGAAATTTTGTTGTTGTTTATCTCAACACCTTCTTTTCCTAATTGGGGCTGCACTGTGCAGCTTTCAGTCTGTCACACTGTGAGATACAGCAGAGATGGTGCCTGGCACTGCACAGACTGCAGCAGGCTGAGACAGGGGATGGAATTGCTTCAGAGGCTCTGCCTTGATTAGCAGTGAGGTTTTAATTGCAATTAGCTGACATAGTACCTGCTGCAATTTGACCCATTTGAAGCAGAGCAGCCAGCATGGTGTCAGCTAACCCAGCTCTTCATTACATCACCACATCCCTAGTGAAGGTCAGTGCTTTGGTAGCATCTGCCATGGAACATTCCACCCTTGTCTCCTGCTCTCTCTACATGCTGTGATGGACAAAAACACAACAATAGGTATTTGCTCACTGATCTGGCTTTTCCAAGGGCTCTTGAACTCAATAACATGAGGAGAAATGGGAAGGATGGGTCAAGCTTTGGACAGGACTCAACATCCAATGAGGATGGGATTACTTCTCCTCCCCAGTTATTTCCTGCTCTGGAATTTGTTCTGTCAAACATGGAACTGGCTGAAAATGAGGGGATCCCTGCTGGCTGGGGTGCAGCACTCCTCTGGTGCTGCCCTAGCAGCTGGGCAGTCAGCATCCAGCACTACAAACTCTCATGGCTTTTGTTCACCTTCATGACACAAAGTGCCTCTTCAGTAGTTCACATTAGGTGAGGGATTTGTCATCAAAACCTCCTGCTTTAAGATATCAATGGTGCCTCTCTCTGATTTTTAGAAAACAATTATGCTGCTATGCTTTTTTGTCTCCTCCCCCCTGCTATTTTTTGTTTCTTCATTTTCTGGTCCTGAACTCAACAGTCTACAGGTTCATGTTTGTAAGGGTAATTAGACACTGGAAAAAATCGGTTGAAATTTGTGCCTTTTGAAAATACTGCTACACTTCTGTCTTTTCCTGTAAGCTTTTAATTACTGGTATGCATTTGGCCCTTAAATTGTGTTTCTGAGACCAGATTGAGTTCAGATGTAGCCTCTCTATTATCTAAAGCCTGTGCCCCACATTTTGGCAAATCAATCATTGCTATTCCTGCTCTGGAGCTGTGGAACACGCTGTCAACTGATATTAATCAATCTTTGTCATTGCCCGTTTCCAAAAGTCATTAACATGCTCAGCCTCACATTATATTTTCCAGCAGAAAAATAACACATTGTCAACCATTCTTTGCTATGAGTTACTACACAAGTGACCTTATTGACTGCACATGTGTAATAGAGGTCTGTATTTACTGAGAACCTTGAAGCCTTTGTCTTCATCTTTATCATACTTATACTTTTTTTTTTTTTTTTTTTTTTACTTAACAAGCAAAACAGCTGTTCCCAAGAAAATGAAGATAGTTGAGGAGCTGGTATGAATGATACAAGTAAATGAAGATATGAAGTAAGTACATCTGACTGCTGGAAATAACTAGGAGATGATTAATGACCCTTTAACACATTAAAAAATGTCTGTCAACAAATATCTATTTTTGTTGTCACATAGTAACACTTTAAATTCCTTTAAATGCATCCACGATGAGGTTGGCATGTGTGAAAATCCTTCTTCTTGGCCATCAAGGCTTTACAGATGGATTTCTCTTGCTAGTCATTCCTCACAATGCCTGGTGAAGGCTGAACACAGGGAGAGACCTCTCTTTTTATTTTCCTCTTCTTTTTTAGAGAACAATTCAATTTAGAGAAAAAAAATCTTTGTCTGGCTTGGTTCTTGTTTGTTTCTACGTGCCAAAGGAAGGAAGTGATGCGTTCTCTCTGGGCTGGTCCATGGTCCATGCTGGATGCTCTGGTCCCCAAAATGACATTGGGATGGACAGAACCCTGCAGAGCAGTGAGGGGCTGGTCCATGGTCCAGCTGGATGCTCTGGTCCCCAAAATGACATTGGGATGGACACCACCCTGCAGTGCAGTGAGGGGCTGATCCCCACAGGAGCTGCAGCCTCATCTCAGCTTCCCCAAAAACCACAGGGGGCCAAACCCACACTCTCTGTCAGCACATTTGATAAGGAAAACCTTCCCAGGCACCTGAACACAAAACAAATCCGGCTCTGACAGCAGGTCCAAGGCCAGCCACAGCCCTGATTCCTGGCAGCCTTTGTCTGGGAGAAATCCTCTGACATTCACAATTTTAGGAGGTGGAGCCACAGGCAGCCTCAGGGCCAGCAAGTCCCATCCTCTGCTCCAATGGCAAGCACACTATAAACACCTCTATAAAAGAAATAGTTTTTGATATCAAGTGACTTTCTTGCAAAGCAGAAAGAATTCCAGTCCAGGATGCTTATAAACCTATTTAGCATTTCCAGAGTAAATCTGTAATTTTGCCCTTTGTCCTGCCTTTTCAATGTTTTCTCACAACCCCCACTGTTGGCCAAGAGTTTTTTTGAGAAAAATGGAAGTACTTGGTATAGACAGTGAAGCACACATTAGTTTTGGGACAGAATTTTTTTTAAACTTCCCTGAATAAAAAAAACTCTACCATGCTTAATAACTAGGTATCCTCACTCTCTACCATTTCTAGAGTGCCTTAAGGTGTAGCCTCAGGAAAAATACATTACAGGCTCCAACCCTGACCAGATGAATGCTACTCTTGTGAACAAATTCTTTACAGTTCTCACAAGTTGAAGTCAGCAGCAAGTAATGGGAAGCATTGCAGGGCATTGCTGTTGAAAAACTCTTTCTATCAGCTGAGGATCCACAAACTCCCACAGTGCAGCTTGTGACATCAAATCATCCTCCAGTGGAAAAGAAAACACAATATTAGTCAGGGCTTCAACAGCCCTTCAATATGTCATCAGCTTTATTGGGACTAAATCTCAGGCAGGCAGGTCACTCTGCTCTGTTCCTCATCCAATGCTGTGTTTTGCTTTAACTGGTTTATCAGAAGAATCAATCTGGCTGGTATAATAAGGGTTCTGGTAACCCTGGAAAAAATTCCTACTCCTGTCTGTCAGAAAAACAAGAATGCAGAAGTTTATATCAGTTCACAGTAAGACATCTTAAACTCTGCCCAGTAAAATCTTCACAAAATATTTTGTCGGTCTTTCCCTGGGAAGTTTCATTATTAATACTTAGTAGAAGGTACCAACTCTCAAATGTCAAGTTTCCTGGTCAAAAAAAAGTTGTGTCATCTTTTCTTCTCTAGGTTTTATTTAGAAAAACTCATGCAGGAGTTTCTGACATTCCAGATCCTGCCTGAGACTGTGACAATAGTAGATAATTGCCAGCAAACCATTTAGTGCATTTTAATAATTCCTGAAGAGCTTCCCAAATCCTAAACCACATGTTTCCCTAGCAGAAACATTTTCAATATTTAATTTGGGACATGCCAGGGAAGACTGCTCTCCACTTCCTGCCAGCCAAAAAAAAAACCTGTGAGCAGGTCTCACAAACTGGGGGCAAACAGCAAAAATGACCTGCCTCAATGGTGTGATCAGCCACTGTCAGCTCTGCTCTCACAGCAAGAGGGGAGCAAAGAGCTGGATTTTAAATTCAATTTAGAAGGTTCTTTTTTCCCCCTACAGCTCTGTACTGCAGCAAATGATCTCCATCCTGTTTCAGCCAGCACAAGCTTCAGCAATTACATATTACATAGGCCACTGATTGAAGTGCTCTTACAGTCCTTTCCCCTTGTGAATGAATGTTTGTCCTCCTTCTACAAAGGACCCAGGGACAGAAGTCTCAGCTTCAGAAAATGTTTGTGCAGGTTTGTGGGCAGCCCTGCCCTGCATGGCAGGTGAGCATTTGGAGTTTATATCGTGACAGCCCAGCCCAGCCCAAGGCTGAGTGTGCAGCTGGAGAGGGACAGGCTGCTCTGAAATCAATTAAGAAGTGATGCAGGATGCCCATGCCTGCATCTTGGCACCTATTTTATTTTCTCTCTGTTTTTTTCCTTTCTGCTTATGTAAGTAATCCATTAAATACCCAATACCCAGGAATGAATCAGTGTTGTGTCAGAAAAGGTCCTTCTTCCTTGTAACATCTTTCTTCTTTTCTTTCTCCTCTGTGAGAATCATTCCTTCCTCCTCCAGTGAGTTTCTAATGTCTTTCTCCTCTGGTGCTGGCAACTGCACAGCATACACAGATTTCTGAAAATAAGTTTTTAAAGTGACCATTTCTGTCAGCAATAAGTTCTGTCCAAGGCAGGGCTGATGAGCACTGAAATAAAATCATACCTGATCTATGTCCCTTCTGCAGAAGACACAGGTGATATTTGCAGCCACCTGAAAGGAGCTGTAAAAGCACAGGGAGAGATCCTGCAGTGTAGACAGAGAGATGGTGCACAATGCTGTGTTTTTACATCTCTGCAGCCTCTCTCCATGGGCTGTGCTCCCAGAGACCAGGGGAAGGACAGTGGGTGAATGGCTGGGGTACCACCATCCTTCAGGAGGATAAAGCAGGGGATGACTTCAGGGATGGCACTTCATCTCAAAGGTGTGGCAGCACTACTGAGCTCTTTATCCCCAGCAGAATATAACCAAATTACTGTTCCATCAGGCCTCCTGTGATAACAAATGACTAAATGTGTGTCTTGAGAACTCTCTCCCTGAAGTCTGCTGGAGAATCTGTGGAGGAGGAGCTTCAGACATGCTATTGCCCATGACTATTGCTATAGGTCTTTCTAGGTAAAACATTAATCATGATGGATTTTTTATGTGACTCTACAGAACTAAATTTTAACAGAGTATTAATTAAATGCTGATTTCTGTCATTAACCAGTGCTTTAAGAATTTTTACACAGCCTGTGTGAGGCAAAGTCCTTTCATAACCGTGCAGTTTTCTATTTTTTTCTCTTTCCCATTGTTCAGATGCCTTGAGTTGTGGTTATATTGTTATTTCCCCTTGGATTTTATTACTTTTACCCATCACCCAACCTCCCTGGAGTGAGTGGATGAGCAGCCTAAGCTGTGCAGGACACCCATGCTTTTAGAATGACAAGAGATGATCTGGCCCCTTGGGATAAAATTGGCACTGCTTTACAAACAACTGGGTGAAACTGGTTCCAGGATTGCCCCTCCCTCCAATTAAAATAGGAACCAGTGACCTCCCAGCAAAGCCCCTTGTGTCTGCAGCACAAGAGGGCAGTGTGAGGTTGGATTGAGTGGCACAAGGGTGTGACTGACACGGAACAATTCATGGCTCATTAATTTTGCCTATCGGTGAAGACTTGGGTGTGTTGAGAGCAGCTCCCACCCGGGGCTGGGCGATGAAAGAGGTGGCCAAACTCCTCAAACACCTTTTTTTTTTTTTTTTTTTTTTTTCCTGGATCAGCATCAGCTGCCATGCAACACTGCTGGGTGAGGCATTTGGGGGCACCAGTCCCACCCCAGGGTCCCAACACCCACCCTGCCCCACAAAGGGCTTTGCTGGAACTTGCAGCATCTGTGTGTGTGTCTCTGCCCACTGGGATTTCTCATCCTACCTCGGCCACAGGTTCCCACTTGCTGCAGTGCTGGGCAGAGCTGCTGCTTCTTGCCTTGCTCAGCAGGGCAGGAATGCCTTTACCAACCCTTCCCTGGCCTGGCTGGGGGGATGTCCCAGCTCCCAGCTCTCTGATGGAGCTGCTGGAGTCCTTGAGCCAGGTAACATCACCCAGCACCTGCAGGAACAAACCCAAATGTCCCAATCAGGGTCTAGCCAGCCTTGACAGTGAAAGACAAGCTCATTGTCAATCAGTGCCTTTTGTGGGGCAATACATGAGAAAAAGTTAAAAAATAAATATTATGCATGGAAACAGCTGTGAGGGCATGAAACTAGTGATGTTCTCCCAAAGAGAGAAGGGATGGGAAGAGGAACCTCTCCACAGAACAAGCATCACACCCCCAGCAGGACACTGGTACCTGATCTTCCACAGCTGGTCCTGTTTCACCCAGAGCACCTGGGGCTCCTTTGTCAGCCTCTGGTTTTTCATGAATGATCTGAGACTGTGGCTTATCTCTAACTCTTTCTCCATTTTCAAGGGAGCACGATGTTAGAGCAAAGGTTTTATGTGCAGCTGTGGTGGCTCATCTCAAAACATGTACTGCTGCACATGCAGAAGGGCTGAGCAGAGGCATGCATAATTTATTTGTGCCTCAAGGCTGGTTGCTTTTGTGCTCTCTGGTTTTCTGGTCGTTGTATCATGCTTGGGAATGATCTTGGACATGAGCACAGTGCCCCAACCCTGAATTGGAGGCCACTGAAGGATTCTTCAGTGCTTCATCCTCCTGGCCAAGGCTGTCAGGCTCAGCTGGTGCAAAGTCCTGGGAGATCCCACTGCAGGCTCAAAGCCTCAGGCACCATTTTTTGATGTACACAAAAGACCTTGTTTTAATAGGAATTAATTAGCAGTTTAAGTACTTGCAGGGTAGGAAATCCCCCACAGGGTATACTCGTTAAGGTTTCTTTACACATTACCTCCCAGGAGGATGCAGACTTTCCCTTCGTTTCCTGCATCACTCTCTGCTTCAGCAATAACTCCAGTAATTGTACTACAGCCCCAAAATACTGCAACTGCAACCATAAATTCCTTCCAGTGCTCGTCTGTTCCCCTGTGTTAGACAGAATGGTGATGGGCAATAATTTATCAAAGAGCCTGAGGTTATAGTGTCACATATTCGTGCCCAGGGTGCAATGATGATGTGATAATGTCACTGTAACCACACATCCTGTTTGCATTATTTATTACTTTCATGAATGACAAATTTGTATTTTAAAATGACTGAGATATTTATCTGCTGTCCCAAAAAGCCAAATTATGAAGGTGGCATAATCTTATCTCTAGGGCAGACATTCCCTTTTATTATTAGCATTTAATAAGAGAATGTGTAATTAAAGGAAAGTAATTAACCTATTTTTAGGAGGTTTGTATCTTGAATAAACAAGCAGCTGTAAGTGTGCTGTCTGCCCAGGCTGTCTTCTGAGGGAAGCAGTCTGCATTCCAAACGTGAGGAGATTCCTCCAGAATACTACACCACCTCATTTTGTTGAGGAGTTGTTTGAATTTTGGAGGCATTTTGCATAGGAGTGACTCCTCTTCTGGTGGGATGATCAGATATTTGGGGCAGAGTCTGAGGTGAGATGGATCCTGGCTGGACCCTGGCATGGCTTTACCACTCCCACAAGTGGGGTGACTAAATGGGACAAAGATCCCACTGATTTCCTTCCTAGTGGCACTCACCAAAGACTCAAAGTGTCACTCAGTAGAAGCAGGGAAATAGTTAAGTAATGCTGGGTTACCCCATCAGCAGGAATCAGTGCTTGCCTCTGACTCTTCTGTGCCACTTGCTGCACTGTGGAATGCTTTACTGGAAGCTGCTTTGCCACATGTAGCAGGAGAGGACAATCACAAAAAATCCTATGAGTCCTCTGTCACTGTTCAATATTTCACCCTTTTTGAAGAATGTGACTAGCTCCTGTCATTTATGAAGCTTTCCTGGTAGATCATTTCATCTTCCAATAGCAGAATATATTGTGGAGGTTATGAGTGTATCCAGAAAGACAATAGGCATGAGTAGCAGCAAAAGAAATTGTGAGTAGGTAAATGAAAAAAAACAAAAAAACCATTTTCACAATGGACGTGAGAAAATACTGGGAAGAGAGACTGGGATCCTGGAGATGTTCAGATATTGTGCAGGAGGCCCTGAGCAACCCAATCCCACTCTGCAGTGAGTCCTGCTTGGAGCAGGGGTTGGGTCAGTGACTCCCAGTGATGCCTCCCAAGCCAAACCACTCTGGATCTGGAAAGGGATCAGCTCCACCTGAATGTCAGAAATTCTGCTTGTCTGGCTGTCTGAGCAGCCTCTGGGCAAGCTGAGGATGGAGAGCACTGGCTGAGCTCGACCTGCCTCTGACACAGGAGCTTGGTGTGCTTTTGGTGCTGCCAGGCAGAGCAGCCTTTGGTGCAGTTCAACACAGGGATTCAAAGAAATACTGTTCCAGAGCTTGTGCAAATCATGCAGATGCTGGGAAGCTGTTCTGACACCTAATGAGCCACTGTTCTTCAGCTCTAAAAGTGCTCTGTATCTGCTTATCCTTTGCAAAGTGACACCAGCATGAATGTGTCTGATTTTGTAAAGTGTGGTTTTTTCTGTAGGCATTCAAACTGCTCTGAGCTGCATGATTATGAGAGCTGAGCCTCAGCTCCCACTTTGCTGTCATCCCCAGCATTCATAACCAGTGCTGAAAGGCGTTGGTGGTGAGAATGAAGCCCTGGTGCAGCTCCAGGTGACTGCTGCCTTCTCCAGAGCCTCAGCACAGGCTGCATGAGCATCACCAGGCAGTGATGGCAGCCACTGCTCAACAACCAGGTAAGAAAAGCTGTGCCCAACATTTAAATGAGATGCTGGCTCATCTGAGATTCACAGTCCTGCCATGAGGTTAATTAATTTTCTTTACATAAATATGGTAGTGAAATCATCTGTTCCTTTCTTTGGAATGCTGAAAGAAATTTAAAGAAAAGGGAAACTGATATGAATTTACACTTCACAATAGCACTGCTGAGCCTGGAAAATGTTTGCCCTAGTGCAGATAGAGGTGAACTGGGGTCACAGATGAAGCAATCACATGGAGAGCAAAAGGAATCAGCCTGGACGTTTCTCATGTAACCAAAGCCCAACCAAAGCCCTGCAAACTGGAGAGGTGGCCATGGCAGGGTAAATGTACATTAAGGCAAATTATCATAACCATCCAGAGGTTTTGGTATTTGCTGTGGCTAATCTAAGCTGGGTGTGTGTGCAGCACCTTCCTCAGAGCCCCAGCTGCTCCATGGGGTGTCAGCAGGCTGAGATTTGCAGCTGCAAAGTGGGTTGAAGCGTAAATGTAAATCTTGATATTATCTCTGGAGACAGCGTCAAAACTATTTGACACCTTATCAATTCATAACACATCTGTTCCAAACAGATTTCCCATCCTGCCTGCACCAGGAGCTGTGCATGTGGAGCTGAGCTGTGCAGGGGCTCAGGGCAGCTGTCACACACTGCAGATGTCAGATGCTGTGCCTGCTGTCCCCACCAGGGCTGCGTTTTTGGCAATTTCTTCAGATGTTTCCTAAACGAGGGAATCACTACAGTGGCTCCTCAGCACTGGCTCTTGAGACCCTCTGCCCCTTCACCTCTGTCCAAAGTCCCTGAGCTGTAAGCCAGCCCCTGAGCTGGTGCCCCAGCACAGCTGCAGGAACAACCTCCTGCCTTCCAAGGAATAAAAAAGGGAGGGAGATTCGTTTTCTGCAGTGAGCTCATATTCTGAGAATGGGCCATGGCAGCTCATTGCTAACACATGCAGTGCTAGACTGTCCACAGGCACTGGGGGCTGCTGGGGACTGCAATTCCAAACAACAAAGCAGGAGAGGTTTAGGCAGGGGGTGACAATGGCACTTGCACCTCTTTGTGATGCAGAGATCAGACACCAGCTGGCCAGGTATTGACACTGTTTTAACCAGTGGTGAAGCTTTGAAGTGTTTTTCAGAGCTTTGAGTGTGTTTCTAAAAGGCTGAAATACACTCGGAGCGCTGTGCTGTCTCTGCAGTGAAGGATGCCCAAGGATGGACTGCTGTCTCAGAATAGAAGGCAGATAGATATTTTTGTTGAGATTTAGTTGCTGAATTGGTGAAGCATCAAGCAATTGCCATAAAACTTTTCTCTGAGTAATACTCTTGTCCTTCTAGATTTGGGTGACTATCTGACACTCTGTGCTGGCTGAAGATCAAAGGGTAGAGGGAGACTCTGTCTGGCTCCAGTTTCCTTCCACCCTCTGGCAAAACAAAGCAAAGGCAAATGTGACATCCCCTGTGAGCTGGGTCTGGGGGTGTTTGGGGGCTCCAGGCAGGAGGGCTGGGGGATGCTGGGAAAGACCATGCAGCCTTTGGAAAGCTTTTAGGACATGTTGCTCTCTCATGCATTGAGAGTTGAGGTGGAGCTGATTTGTGGGACAAGGGGGAGCTACAATCCAAAAGTGCTCAGCTGAAGTCCTTCCCTGACTTCTGCCCCATGATCCAAGATCTCCTTCTTCTTTCCTGATGGGACTAAGCCCACAAAGAAGCTGTGTTCTTCAAGGCCTCGAGTTCTGTTTTGTAGAGGTGTTACCAGGCTCAATACCTTCCACATTTTCCCAGTGACAGCCCAGCTTTACTGAGCCTTTGCTCTGAGCTCTTCTGTCCCAGGGAAAGGCACCCCAGGCAGAGGGATGCTGTGGATTTTGGGAGCTGGGAGTGTATCCCAGGAGACACATCCCTGTGCCCTTCAGAAGGTAGGCAGTGGTGAAGTCAGAAAAAAAGGGAAGAAGGACATGTAAAAAGCCAGACACAGTTTATGCCCAAAGACCAGACAGAATCAATATTTTTCCATGGAACATATTGCATCTAATCAGTGTTTCTGGTGAGAGACTTCTGATGAACTTGAAACCTAGGACTGAATTTATTTGCAAACGTTTAGTGAGTGATAAGAAGGTGATTAAATACAACATTTGTCTTGACGGGAAAAAATACATTAGGTCTGGTGTGATGTATTTTTTCTTTGATGTTGGCAATGGTGAATGCCCAACAGGTTGTGCCAGAAACTGTTTCTGTCAGGAAAAAAACATAGGATTCTTTCCTTTTGCAATGTTGTTGGTTTTAACTGGGAGAGTCAGCCCAAAACTTCACTCCAAGATCTCTCCTGGCCAGGAGTTTCTCTGCTGAGATGCCCTTCAGGGCTGATCTCTCTGTGGTAGCCTTGCTCATGAGACCTGGACCTTTGGAGTGGTGGGAAGGATGAGCCAGGAGGGACAGGGACAGGAACAGGGACAGGGACAGGGACAGGGACAGGGACAGGGACAGGGACAGGGACAGGGCACCTCCTTTCTGTGCTCCCTTTCCTTCCACTGGCTGCCTGTCACCATCCTGCATTGCATCTCTCCTTTGCTTTTGCAGTGAATTATAGAATCTGGGGGATAAGCCCTTGTTTTATACCTCAAAGGGAGAACAGCACATGGAGCTAGCTCTAAGCCTAAATCCAAAATGTATATCTGCCCTGAGACTTTTCCAGACTGCACCAGAAAGCTGCTGCAAAGGATCCCATCCCCTCCAGGATGCAGGGAAAGAGATGGGATGACAAATGGAAGAGGGATGGCAAATGGGAGTCAGTCATTATTGGTGCCCCAGCCCCACTGCCAGCCCAGCTCTGGGCACTCAGGGGCAGCTCCCTCCAAGGCTGTGAACATGCTCTGAATGGTCCACCAGGGCTCTGTGGCCATGGGATGGACAGGCTGAGCCCATCCACAAGCTCCTGTCTCCTGCCCTCCCTACCAGCACCCTTCACAGGGTTCAGTGAGCACTCAGGACTAGGGCCAGGATGAGGTGCCCTGTGAAGGGCTTGGGTGCTTGATTTCCACCAAAGTCCCAACACCCACACTGAGCTTTAGCCATGAAACCTCAGCAAGATGCCTTTGGGACAAACCCCTTGTTCTGGTGGGAGAAGCTGTTCTCTCTATAGCCCTCAAAGTGTGCCAGTGCTTGATAAATCTAATTTGGCCCAAATGTACTTCCAGAGACAGTCTCTTCAGAAAAGCATGTTTACTTTCCTCCTGGCAGTGACCCAGCCACGTGATGCTCTGGTTGCACAGAATTGCAAGTGCAGTGTATTAAATTATCCCTGCTCCTCCAACTGACATGCAGAATGGAAGTTACAACTGATCTGTTTTTCCATGAAAAATTTATTGCATTTAAGTGTATCTAATTGAGTAAATTTTGTTTGTGGGCAGGGACTGCTTGTCCTATTGCCTCTCTACACTCTGGAACTGTATTAAGGTCTCCCATGGTGCCCAGAGTCTGTGTAGCCTTATGGACCCTTGTGTGCATCCCCCTTCCAGCAACATTTCTGTCACATTTAAGGACAGCCTCCCCCAGGCTGTGCCTACCAAGAAAAAAGCCCTCCAGCCTCCATCCAGCTATCTGCTCTCAGGTTTAAGTGTAGGCCCCTGAAAACCCAGATTTTTACCTCTTATTCCAGGCAGGCACTAGTCAGCTGATTGCTTTCTGCATAGAGCAGTCTCTTTTCCCAATTACTGCGACTGTTGGAGCTTTAAAGTTGATGATTGTGTGTTGTTGGAATGCAAATTGATCATTAGAAACATTAATAATGGCTGCTTGACTTTATAATTAGCCATCTATCTGTATTGCATTCAGGAGCTGTTAGTCTTCAATGAACACATTCCAAATAATCCATTTATATTTAAATAAATTGACACACAATGGCTATCTTAATCAATCTAAATATAATTCCTATTTAAGAGCCTTTGCTTTGCCACTTGTATTCTTTTCTTAGGGTAGCAGCAGCTGGCTCTGGTGGGATTTGGAGCTCCAGGAGGGCTGAGCTGGAGAACAGGCAATGGTCTCCTCCCTTGCAGCTTCCCATTACATCAGGTACAGGCAAATTCAGATCATGAGAGTGGAATGTGGTGGGACAGGGCTTTGGATCTTCCATCACTTGTGTGAATTATTGGATATATCCAGCAGTGCCATGGTTTCACCCCAGGCAGCTGCTCACTCACTCCCCCACCAGCAGGATAAGGAGAGAATTGGAAGGCTGAAAGCCAGGACACTTAAGGGTTGAGACAAAGACAGTTTAATAGGGAGAGCAAAAACAAGCAGTAGGTTTCCTTGGATCTGGGATCATTAAAAATTAACTTCCATTTTTCCATCCACAATTTTTTTTTTAATTGTATGTTTAAAGCAGCTTGATTCAACTTTGTTGGTCACTTTATAGATTTGAGAAGGTAAAGACTCTGCCAGCTTTTTGTTACACCTGAGCAAACTCCAGGTAACAATGATGTGCAGGTGAGATGATGGCAGACAGCTGGGAACTTCAAACTGAGCCTGCACTGCAAAGTTTGGATCCTCCCATCCCATACTGGTGAGCTTTATGATTCAATCTTCCATCCATGATGCGAAAATTTTAATTTTCTGGCCCCTGAATCATCTAATTACCTGTTTGGTGCAAATATTTGAATATGGCTGAGCAAGGAACCACATATCATGCCTGCTAAAAATCACTTAGCAGATTTTATTGGGAGATGGAATTGCATTTTTATGCCTTTTTGGACAGTCAGCTTTAATTGCTCCTTGCTCCTTGGTGAGGGTATTTAAGACTGTAATGTTTTTGAGATGACAGGACAAGTCCTCAGCTGGTGGACACTCTCTGTGACTTTGTTTAAGCCACATTAGCACTCAGGGAGTGAGAATCACAGTGGTACTTCTTTTTTTTTCTTTTGGGGAGGTTTTTTTCTTTTTTCACCAGCAAAAAAGTGGTGTCTTCTTTTTCACTGAACACAGTCAAACCCTGAGGAAATTATCCCTCCCCTAGAGGACCAGAGTAGGTGTGAATACCTGAGCAGTGAGCAGACTCTTACACCCCACCAGGGAGTTCCTGAAGGTGATGCAAATACTGTTTTCCACTGTTTTGCAGCATGCTTTTATCCCCATACAGCTCCTAGGGAAACAATCACACAAAACCCCCACGTGTTACTGCAGACTGATCTTATTTCTCTGTGTTGTCTTAGTGAGACTAGATAAACAAAATAATTACAGAGAAAAAAAAAACAAAAAACAAAAAAACCCTAGTCTATGATACCAATGGAGATTCTCAATCCCTACACTGCTTGGGGTGGTCAGAGTGCTGCACATTGTCACAGAGTGTCACACTGTCCCCAGCCCTGAGCACTCACAGCTAGCCAGGCCAGGTAAGGGAAAGAGGAATGGGGGTGTCCACATGGATATGGCTGGAAGGCCACCCCCAGGTGAGATCTGGGTTAGTTGGGATGGCAGGAGACCTAGGGGACATTTGTCATCATTACAGATGTTTGGCTGCAGAGGTTTGTGTGGCTCTGGTGTCCTGGCCATCACTCTTGCTCAGGGACACCCCAGCAGACAGACAGAGCTCTGTCCTTCCCCAAAATAAGGGAGCTGCCTTGCTGGGCATCCCTCCCAGCTCCCAGGAAGTCCATAGCACGAGCAGTGCTGGAGCTGCCAGGAAGGAGCTGAAAAGCTGCCAAAGCTCAGCTGGGATGAGGAGAGAGAGCTCTGCTAATGGGGAGCTGCTAGAGGCTGCTGAACAAAGGGACTTGTCCTGCAACAGCACAGTAGGCAGGGAGAGCTTTTGTGTGTTTGCCTGTGTTTCATCCAGGTCTGATGGGGTTTTTTCCACTTTGAAAATTCCTTTATTCTCTTTTGTGTTTCCACAGAACAGCAGCAGCGTTTCAGGGCTCCTGGAGTGTTTTTGTGCACACGGTGGAGAGGGGTCCAGAGCAGTTCTGCCATGGGCTCACACCACATGCCAGAAAACTTCCCCCGGCCCCATCCAGTGAACTTTAAACCTCCAATAACCCAGACCAACACCTAAAATCACTGCAAGATTCCACAGTAAGAGAGCAGCAGGGACAAAGTGCAGAAACAGTTTGGTACAGCTTTGCAGGTAGAGAGAATTCATTAGGTGAGAATGGCCATGTGGAAAACCCCCAGTGGTTCTGCCAAATTTAACCCTGGCATGAGAATGGCCTAGGAATAACACGTTTTATACAAGTTTCCATTGTTAGTTTTTCCCAGAAAGATTCTTTATCTGGAGGGGTTTTGTTCACTGAAGCTCTTTGATGCTGCCTTTCATTTTTTCCCAGTAATTCTTCCTTCCCAGTGGCCCGTTGTTGTCCATCCTTATTACCTGGAGTAATTTGGATGACATCTATTTTCACTTCTTAAAAAAAAAATAAAAAAATCCCACTATCTTTTCTAAATGCTGCATCACATCCTATTGAAAATCAGCAGAAAGATTTCAATGAGCCCCAAACTGGACCTGAAATTGTTCCTTCCTTTCAGGTTTCTCACTATAATATTTGCCTCCTAGCAACCACCATTTGCAGGCAGGGGTACAGCAATATTAAGCTCTCAGTTGAGTGGCACAACTGGCATCCCAGGGCACCCTGCAGAGCCTTACAAAGCCCTCAGTAGTGTCAACTCCCTCCCCTTGCTGTAAGCATCATTTACACACAGTTATGCAACAGTCTGGAAGGCAAAGGGAAGCTCTGCCCTGCAGAGGCTGTGAATGGAGGATGGGAATGCTGCAGGTTTGATTAATACTCCAGGTGTGACAGAAGCACCTAGAGGGTGTTTGGGGATCTCTCTTTTACTGCCTGGAGTATCCCAAGCTCTGTCTAACTCTGAGCATCATCTCCTCCCAGGTACACTTCTGTAGTCCTACTCTTTGACAGCTAATTTGGAGCCTTTTTCTTTCTTTAATTACAGTAATTTATCACACTCCCTCCCATCTCATCCTCTCTAAGTGATGGTGAATGTCACTTGTTCAGGTAGGACAAGGTGAAGTTTGCCTGCTGGGAGCAGGGATTTTCCTTAAGGATCTGTAAAATGCTTTCAGCTGAGTGAAGTCTGGCTCTTTTCCTCCTATTTTTGCACATCCATTCCATAAATTCAGTTTTTTTGATTAGCCCAGTTTAATCAATTGTGGATCTGTTTGGGGAAACTCATGATCTTCTTTTACCTTCAACTCTTTAAAAGAAAGTTGTGTGTTATTCCAGTGGGGCTGGAGAAGCAGCCATGCTCATGCAGCTCCATCAGCAGGAGGACATTTGTGGCTCAGAACAGCCTGACTTCCTCAGTTTTCCTTAAGAAACAGACATCTCAAAGAGTTTGGATGAATCATCTCCCCCCTGGTATATCCCACTCAAAAGTTGCCAGTGCCTCCTCCACGTTTGTTAGTCAATAATTTAAGATTTAAAGGGCTTTTTGCTCTTGGTGTTGGTGAGGTGATATGAGGTTATTTAATTGTGATGTTTTATGATAATCTCAGCTTCCATTAAGAGACAGGAAAGGAGTAAATATTTAGTGCACTAACAGACTCCAAAAAGAAAGCTGAACATGCAAAGCTGCAGGGCCAAAATTTAGAAGGTAATTTAAGAGTGTGCCACCTTCAAAACTCTCATTCAGTAATTATTTTTAGTTGTCATGATGTTTTTAATGAACTCCTGAATTTTTAGAGCCTGGAAATATTCAGCTGAGAGGAATTATATTTTAAAGCTGCAGCACACCTTTGGAATCTTCCCTGGTTTAACTGAGAGGGATGAGGATGCACAAGGGAACTGTGTGTTCCTGCAGGGTTTTGTACAGTGCATATAAACTTATTATCCCATCTATTTTACTTTAATTGTATCTCTCTTGCTAAGTGGACAGTTTGCAAGAACCACATCAATAATCCAGGAAGATAAAAAGTTTAAGAGCAATGGCAGAAATATACTGTGCATTTTACTGGTTCAACAGTCATAATATCTGGATAATATAAAAATAGCTATTTAGCAACAACTGTTTCTCCCACAGCAATTAAGAACCTGTGGAAGTTGAAAGATGATGAGCATCATATAATTGGTTTCTGCAGAGCCTAATGAGACTCTATTTTCTCAGTAAAGAGAATATTCTCTTTCTTGAGAATAGAAAAAATAACTGATGATAAATATTTATAAGTGACTCTTATCTTTCTCCTGTCATGGAGTTTTCGTCAACTGCAAGAAAAAAAAAAAACAAAGTTCACATTAGAAATGCAGCTTATTTACTGCTGTTTAGTATTTGTCCTGCAGTGGTGCCCAGATCATGGGGGGTTCTGGGCTCCAGGCATCACCTCCCCAGCCTGCTGCCCATGACAGCACTATGGTTTTGGGGAGAATTTGGGGAACTGTAACTATCCCAAATAATTCACCCTCTAGTCACTGCCTTTTGTTGTTTCTGCAACTCCATTTAAGGTTCCTTGTATGGGTTTGGGGGATGCATCTTCTGTATCAATTCCAGGCACCTCTGGGGTCACCCCTTGGAGCCACTCTGGCCATGGTGTGAGCTGTGCATGTTCAGTCTGATCTGCTTCCCAACATGGGCTGTTCAGTGCACTTTTGTAACATCTCTTAGCCAGTTCTATTGACATGTACTACAATAATGGTCTGGCTGCAAGTAAAATAATGTGAATATATATATATATTGATATTTCAATTACATTTTAAATTGTGCTTGCTGAGATCCCCGTGCCTGACTTGGGTGTTAAAGCAAGGATTGTACCTGGTTCTGTGAACACATTGTTTTGTCAATGCTTATAACAGCTTATACTTCCATCCTTGAGTAATCACCTCTGCTTTAAAGAGTGACCCTAAATTGTATTTACACAATAAATTCATGCTCGGTTCTTACAGTGAAAAAAAATTGCTTCAAAGAATCTAAGTGCAATTTTCTCTGCTCCTCTTCCATGATCTCCATCATAAATAAGCAGCTATGAGTGCTCATGGGACAGTGCAAGAGCTTCTTGCAAGCAGTTGCTTTTACAGCTATTTTATGGCTAGGGTGTTGAGGAACTAACAGTTTGAAATTAAACCAATGGTGGTTATAAATACATCTCTTTACGTGGCTATGTCTTCATTTTTTCCCAAGAATGGGAAGGTGGCAGAACACAGATTCCTGAAGAGCCTCTTTTTGAAGGCAAAGGTGACCTCCTTTTGGCTGCTGTGACTGCAAGGCAAGTTTCTTTCTTTAGGGGGGAAGAATTCATAGTTGCCACCAGGGAAAATTTTGAATGCACAAGAAGTGTCTCATGCAGTATGAAATATTACTGCACTCTTTCCTGAGGCATATGCCTACATGGGATTTTCTCAAATAAAAAGGAGTGAACATCATGTGCCAGATGCCTTCTTAAACATATATGCTAACCAAGGTCATGTTAATTCTTCTGGGTTCAAAACAACTTCCCTTACTGGATCAGGGATTAATATTTAATGGACACAAAATAAAAGGTTCAGGTCTTAAAAGCAAAAAGATTATTTTGTTTTTTACTGGTATTTATGAATGGAAATTGTATTCTCTTCTTAGAGGAAATCAAATGAAAAAAAGCATCATAAGTGCTGCTGACCTGTACATCTGAGACCAGGGACATGGGAGAACAGGGAATGAATTGTTTAACCTTCTTCTACTCTGTTATGGTGAAGCTGGAATAGCAAATGCAATTCTGCCTCCCACATCTCAAAAGGAGGTTGCAAAACTTGGAAAGGGCACTGCAAAGAGCCACAGTAAAGATCTAAGGGCAGAAAAGTGTGTCTTATGGTGTGAGATTTAGAGCTCAACCTGCTTGGCTAATCAGAAAGACTGTGGTCTTCATTTGATTACAGGGCTTACATATGTTCATGAGGAATAAATATTCTAAAAGTAGTATTCCATCTATACATATAGGTGTAGCAAGATCCAATGTCTGAGAGTTAAATTAAGAACTATTTATGTTTTAAATAGCACACTGTTTCACGAGAAAACACGAGAAAAGAGGAGGAAAGTCAAAAGAGGTGGTAGTCGCTCATTTTGATGTTGAAAACCATGATAATTGTACTTAGAAAGTACTAAAGGGGATTTTTGTAGGCAGTGGAGCAGCCAGATGTGGGTGTCACTGCACGATGCAGCTCTGAGCACTCGGCTGAGCCCTGTGTGTCTGTGCCTTGTCCAGGTGTCTGTGCCTTGTCCAGGTGGCAGTGTTCATGTCTAGGTGTCTGTGCTCATGTGTCTGTGCCTGTGTCCAGGTGTCTGTGCCTGTGTCCAGGTGTCCAGGTGTCCATGCCCACATCCAGGTGCCTATGTCCAGGTATCCATGCCCATGCCCAGGTGTCCCTGCCCATGCCCAGGTGTCCCTGTCCGTACCCAGGTGCTGTGCCCATGTCCAGGTGTCCATGCCCACATCCAGGTGTCCATGTCCAGGTATCCATGCCCATGCCCAGGTGTCCCTGCCCCTGTCTAGGTGTCCCTGTCCGTGCCCAGGTGTCCCTGCCCCTGTCTAGGTGTCCCTGTCCGTGCCCAGGTGCTGTGCCCGTGTCCAGGTGTCCGTGCCCATGTCCAGGTGTCCGTGCCCATGCTCAGGTGTCCGTGCCCGTGTCCAGGTGTCCGTGCCCAGGTGCTGTGCCCGTGTCCAGGTGTCCGTGCCCATGCCCAGGTGTCCGTGCCCGTGTCCAGGTGTCCGTGCCCCTGTCCAGGTGTCTGTCCGGTCCGGCAGAGTTACAGCAGAGGGTGCTGTGGTCGCGCCGTGCGGGTCCCGCTCCCTGCGCGGTCCGGGACCAGCTCAGCCCAGCCCAGCCCAGCCCAGCTCAGCTCAGCTCAGCTCAGCTCAACTCAGCCCAGCCCAGAGCAGCCAAGCCCAGCCCATCCCAGCCCATCCTTCCCGGGCAGGCTGCGAGCGCTCTCGGGGCTGGGAATTCCATCACCGCGCTAATCCCGAGCCTTGGGAGCCCGCCCTGCCCTGGGCTGGGCAGCTGGAGCAGCGCCTGTGTGCGATTCCCACCGAGGGAAATGTGTAAATATCGCTCTCACGGCAGCTCCCTAACAGAATTAACTCTGCCGGCAGACACAAGCACCGCTCCTCTAATTGGTCCTCCTAACTTCCCTCCACAATGTTGGGAAAAACACCTTCTTTTATCTTTGACATAACTTCTAATAAAAATAATCCATTTTAGAATAATGTCTCATCTATGCTTCCTGTTTCCTTCTTTTTTTTTTTTTTTTTTTTTTTTTTTTTTTTTTTTTTTTTTTTAACTTTTCTCACTGGAGAAAAAGGAAAAAGGGGCAGGCAGGAACATGGAAAAAAATGCGCTACTCATTTCCCGGTTTTGTTTCTTAGAAGTTTCAAAATCTCGGAAGCAGTGCTTATGAAAAGTTCCTATTTCAAAATCAGGGCATTACCGGGGCCTGGGAGAGAAGCCCTCCAGCCCAATTCAGCCAGTTCTCATATAATTTAAAGGAATGTTAATATTCAAGCTGAGGGTGGAATTGCACCTCCTTCCTGAAAGAAGAAGGGGAACAAGCTTGGGTGGCATGGCAAAGGAGCATGTGGGAAACAAATCACTTCTCATTTTCTTTTCAGAGGACCCACCCTGCATTGTGGGCTTGGGAATAGAGGAAAGAGAAGGGATGCTGCAGAAAAAGCAATGGTTTGTGAAGGAGAAAGCCCCAGCTGGGCTTTGGGGGTCCTCTGAGATGGCTGCTCTGTGAAGATGCCAAATCCTGGGGGAGCAGTGCCATGAACGTGCTCCTTGGCACACTGTAGGCTGTGCTTTGTTACTCATGCTGGGCTCCCTGCCGCTCCAAATCTTCAAGGAAAGGCTTGGTATTTACTCTCTGACAATTTATTTACCAGAGGACAGTTCTTAAGATATTGTGGTTTTTGTTCAAAATATTGTTTATACATGAAATAGCACTGAGGCTCGGTTGGGTCCTGAGCTGACCTCTGCCCAGCCTGCAGATCCTTTGGTTTCTCATTTGATGTGTGTCCCAGTGTAAGACACACTGCTGCCCCTCTCCCATCCACACAAAGCTGCCTTCCCAGTACACATACCTAATTTGTAGCTAATACTCTCATTGTGACTACTTTAATAACTGTACAGATTTTTTTTTTTTTCCAAATGAGATACACATGTGGCTCCCAAGCCAGCATTTTTCTGTTTCAAATTAAGCATAGGGTTTTTTCTCAAGAATGCCACATCATACATAATTTTCTATAATCTTTTCTATTGATTTCATTCTTGTTCTTCATCAAAATAGTGCTGGAGCAATTGAGGAGCAGATTGTGACCTACCTTGCAGAGAAGAAAAGGAATCTACTTACACTATTATATTGACCTTCTGCTTTGTGAGTAATAGCCCTGGGTCAGAGGAATGGTATTATTGAAGAATGATGTTCCCAAGGGTGGGAGTCCTGGCTGTTTTCTCCCCTGCTAAGGCTCCTAGAAAGTATTTCTCACCTGTGGGACACAGAGCTTGTAGGTGGTGCCATTTCCTTCCAGGACAGGCTGGAAATTCACAAAATGCCTGTGACATTCTTGCAAGACCACAAGCAATGAGCACAAAAAGGACAAGCCTGAATCTCCAGCGGGAACAAAGCTACAACTCAACCAGCTGGAGTTGAAAAAGGTCACTGGCTCAGCTCTAGAAAGACTTGTATGTTTTGATGTTTGTGGAATATCCTCAGATTTCTTACCAGGACACACTGCTGGGACAAGATCATGCCAGAGCAAGTTTATGATGCTGAGGCATCTCCCGGGTTTGACTGCAGCAGAAATACCTTGTGGTTTCTCTACATCTGTGTGAAATTAGTAAGTCTTGGAACACATGAAAATTAGTAATAAAAATAAAAAGCTTTCCTTCCACCCCCCGTCACCTCCTCCCACTGACACAATTTAAAGATTTAGGATCAGTTTGTATCACGGCCAGAGATTGAAGTTACGATTGTAATGTTTCCACTTAGGACAAGGAAATTGAAGTAGAGCAATTAATCAATAACAATATGGGAAAGTAAAGACTGAGATAGTCACTTAGAGCTTGCATGCTTAGCTGCATAAGGGGAATTTTAGACAACTTCTGTCTTTTACTGCTCTTTTAAGTTTTATATTACCAACTTTCAAGTACAGAGAGAAGTCATGCTTTGTGCTGCCCTACTTCACCCAACATTATAATACCATTCATTTGCAGGGAGCGGATATTTAATTATGAATAATCCCAAAGTGTTTCACTGAGTGTTGTACAAACTGTGCACTCAGGCCCATTTCATACAGTCGTGAAATGCCATCATCCCTCAGGTGAAACAAAGCAACTCTTCAGCAGCACAAAGCAAAGCTGCACAGCAATTTGGGGAAGGAAGTGAGCAATAATGGATTCATTTGAAACTGCAGGGGGATTTTAACTATGCAGAATGCAATTACCAGAACTGGAGTTTATCCAGGACACTGGGGTTAAGACCCTATCTATTACAAAAGATGCCACAGAACTTCCAGCATCCTTCCCCTCATTTCCTATGTGTTACTCACTGGGCTTCTAAGTACACACTGAGGGAGGCCAGTTTGGATTACCAAAAATGATGGGACCTCAGGGCAAGGTGCAGAGGAAAAACTTGTATTTCTTACTGACCAGAGCTCTTCCTTTGCACATAATGCAGAGGGCTTTGTACTGGAGAGAGAGATGAAGAGCTTTTGGGTGTGTGACTCTGTCCAGAGCCCCCTAACCAGAACAGGCATTGATCTGTGGTGTGAGCTATGGGCTGAAGGAGCAGGGTGGCTTTGCAGCCTAATTTTGGTCATTAGTACCTTAAGGCTAAAATGGACCATTTCCTGACCAAGTTTACATAAGTTAGGCTGAATTCATTTAAATATCTAAGTACTTCTTAATTGGGACTGGAAATCCCGTATTTCCATGGGGGCAATAAAACAAGGGCAGTGTTTCTAACATCCTGGTGAGGAGCACAGAGCACCACAGCACAGAAGAAAGACTTAAACCTCTCTTAAAGCTCTCCTGACCTGTTTTGGTTTTGGAGAGTTGCCTGACCCACTGAGCCCAGCTCCCTTTGCACCCTCTGCCACCCCTCCACTGTAAACACACAATCCCTTGAAAAAATCACACCACATCTTTCCCTTGGAGCATTTGCAGAATAAAATGAGCTGCCACAAGCTGGTTTATAATAGAGGAGCAGAGAGGAGCAGAGCAGTAAAGCCCAGCCCTGGCAGGGGTTGAGGGGCAGAGATGTGGCTGGTCCAGGGTCCCAGGGCTGTCCCTGCCTCCCCTCTCACCACAGGCACATCAGGTTTGCATGGGAGGAGGAGGGAAAATATTTGTTCAAATATGTATATATGTATTTTTAACTCCCACAAAAATACCAGTCATGAAACTCCAGAAGCAGCATTTTTTTTATATTGGCATGAAAGCTAGAGTGTATCTGGAAAGCTTTCAGCTGGTTTGTGAGGCACAAAAGTCAGTGTTAAACACTCCTATTTCTGGACATTTAACTGATTACATTAAAAGTCAATAAAGCCTGTCTCTTTTTGTCTAGAGATGCAGGTATTAGATGTGCTCAGTGCTGGAAACACCTGTCTTACCTCCCTTCCATTTACTGCTGAGAGTGTTTTGGTCTTAAGTAAGTGTATGCAGTTCAACACCCACAACAATTGTTATTCTCACGTGGCTGTTGAAAACAGATAAGTAAATAAAACTAGTAATCATCCCAGAAAATGCCTAACAGAATCCTCTTGCCCACTCACAGGTGCTGGTGGAAAAATTACCAATTACCAGTGAAGCCCCTATAAATAATGCTTCAGTCTTGTAACTGCAAATCTTTCTAATAGAATCTGGCTTTTTCATGCCTTGCATCATAAATCAGTGCCCCCAATGAGTGGGCTCTGAATGGCTGGACAAAAATAATTAATCAAGATTAAATCAAAAGCAGCATGATGCATGCAAAGGCAGTCTTAGTCAGGATGCATTCCTAGGAACAAAATCTCTCAGAAATGGCCTATAAATCTGGAGCATGGCTGAGCTGAATTTGAGGAAATGTGACTGGTATGGATTTCCAGGCTTTATGCTGCATAGATATTGCATATTATTAAGCTTTTCTGCTGCAGCAACAGCATCAGGTTTCAGGCCATGTGTACCACCAAACACAGCAGATGACCATGGTGGGCTGAAGAACCTCTCTCACACCCCTCCAGAATCACACAATCACAGAAAGAGAGAATATGCTGAGTGGGAAGGGACCCATCAGGATCCTTGAGTGCAGCTCCTGGCCTGCAGCAATGTCTGACTGACAGAAATACAGGAGTGCCACAAACAACAGAGAAACCTGGTGAGATCACACATTACTGATGGCTTTACTGAGTAGATGAAGGACATGCAAAATCTAAAAAAATAAACCTTGCTGGGATAATTTTACATCATTATCTGATGCTCTCACTGATGTCTGAGCTTGGTCTTGTGTATATTCTCAGGCAGATTGGAAGTGACAGTGTTCTGACAACCACAGTGCTGACATCTGGCCCAATCATTCAGGCCTTATCCAGTTTTTCTCTTGTATTTATTGACCATTAATGAATCAGGACTTATTCCTCAGAGAGACTGAGCTAAAGCTGCATCTCTGATAAAGCCAGGAGTAATACTCAGAAATACAAGAATACCATCAGGAAAATTAAACAGGCATCAGAGCCAGTCTAAATACCTAATACAAAATAATGCCCTATTTCAAATTCATCCCTAATAGCCTCTCTTGAACCAGTTTAATATATTTTTAACATGTAGCATTCCTATCTGGAATATTTTCTTTCTTATTTCTCCAACTCTTCTCTCTAGGGGAGCAAAGATTTGCAAAATATTAAGTTAAAAGCCAATAGAGGATATACTACATGGAAATTTTGTAAAAGAGACACATCCCCTGAGTGTGAAGGGGAACCAAGCTGAGAGTAGCTTTACAAAGGCACCAAAAGACAGACAATACCTACAAGTTCTGCTTGATATCAGCAGTGCCTGGCAGGAAATGTGAAGGCACTGAATAGTTAATAGACCCATCACTATGGTACATAAAGCAGACAGTGCCAGGGCAATATAAAATGTCCCCAGAAGAATGATAAGGTGGTTGCTGAGAAGTGATTATGATTTATAAGCTGATAGAAAAGGCAGGGCTGGTGCTAAATGCCCCACCATGGCTGAATCCCTTTTAATGTAGTGGCTGTACACCCATAGTCAGTAACAGGGAAAGCCTTGTTATCCATAATTCCCATCTCCCAGCATAGATAAAAGTTTCTGTTTGGGATAATTTTTAACTTTTAAATATTGAATAATACACATTTTCTCAGAACTCTGCCTTTCAGCAAGAGAACAATGACTTCAATTTTTTTAATAGCCTTCATCATTCAGCAATCATGCTAAGATTTATAGTAACAGCCATATTTTATTCTTTTTATAGCAGGTTGTAGAGGAAATGCTTTTTGGTTTCTGTGAAGTGAAGGTCACTCTGACCACCACTTGTTCTAGGGCAACTTCTGTGCAACTGGTTCTATAGTCCAAGTTTAGAAAACATCATTACTGAAGAAAGGGGAAAAACAGCCCTAAAAATTCAGTGCACAAAAAAAAACTCTGCAGTGCCCAAACAAAATCGATAGCAGAGTATGAAAAACAGCATAGGAAGTAAAATAGCTGATCTGCTGACTGTTTGAGAAATGCTTCATTCTGATGTGAAGTTTAAGCCAAAAAATTACCGGTTTTGCACCTAAATTTGTGTTCATATTTTAAATGAACTCCAACCTGACCAAAAAGGGCTCATTTCTGGGCCTCATTTTGAGGCAGTTGCTTACACTAAATATCTGTGAAAGCTTTTGGTGTAGTTTTCCTTCCCCCTGTGTATAAAATAATGTAGGTGGGAAATGACCCCAAAGATCATCAAGTCAAAGCATTAACCCAGCATTGCCCAGCCAGCATTGAACCATGTCCCCAGGGGCCACATCTACAAATCTTTAAAATCCCTCCAGGCATGGTGACTCCATCACTTCCCTGGGCATGCAGCTTTTGGGCAGATATTGTGGTTTTTGTCTTAGTTTGTTCTGAAAATGTGTTTTTGCAGCCTGGGTAAACCTGGTCCTCAGCTGAAGATAATTCCTCTCCCAAAGCCTGATAGGAAAAGGGGCCACAGGAGATTCTCCTGAGGGCCCAGTGACCACCTGCTCTCCCCAGCCTGACCAAGAGGTTTTAAACAGAGCAAGAAGGAAAGGAGGTGGATGTAATTCTCTCATAAGGAAGCTGGGGACACGTGTGGCACTGCCAGCATCATCTCCTCAGCAGGATGGTGAGTGCTGGCTGCTGCTTGTGCTGCCCCTCCTTTGTACCTGGTCAGCTTGAATTGTGTGGGGTTTGGTCTGGGATTAAACTAGGGAAGGTTGTGGCTGTTGGCTGAGTTGTGTTCCAAAAACCATGCTTTCCTTGATGGACTATGGCTTGTCTATCCTGCTGCTAACTAGCATTGTTATAATCGGTATTATTTTTATGATTACACTGCTGGATCATAGGCAATATAAAAGGAACTTTGTAGACGTGTAAGAATAGAAATGATCCTTAAAATATGTTGGGGTGAAACAAGGATTGGAAGAGGATAGCAATTGTCTCTATCTGCTAGAGATTCCCCACCCAGAGTTAGAATCCTGCTTTTTTAAAAAAATACAGACTCTCTGCTATCCAAAACACTTCAGAGTTATTTCATCTCTTGTTTAAATCTTGACTAATAATTTAATCTTTCACTTCCTCCTATTGTTCGCCCTGGCATGTATCCCATCTATTATAAGCCCCAGATATCAGAAAGTAATTTTTTAGGGAGAGGAAAGTAAGAGTCAGCTGGTTTGAAGTAAGGTTTTTATAGCAGCACAAGTTCTGGAAGCATTGTGCAGAGACTGGTATTAAAGAAATAGCTCCATGGGAGGAAACTGGAGTGAGGAGACAAAGCTTTCTGTAAGAGCTGTACTACTACCAAAGCAAGGGTAACTGCTCCTGTGTAGACCCCAATACAAAATGGTGTTTGCAGACACTGAGGAGAGAGATGAAGTTTTCACAGGCATGAAGTTGCCACTAGATAAACACTCATGGGAGCTGGCCTTTTCTGAAAATCTTCATCTAATTATTTTACTGAAGCAGTTGCCTGCAAAGCAGCCTTTTAAGAAAATTAAAATGTCTGTAAATACGGCTTTTGCCTCCGTGTCTGCACACATGGAGACACAAACTGCAGAGTCCATCAGCTGGCCTGGAGTACGTGTCTCACATCAGGGACTGCTCAGAGCATCTCTGCTGCTGTGCTGCTTCCACACCTTCCTTCTTCCCACTGAGAGCCTGCTTTAAGGCTTTGTGTTCCTTTTGTCTTGTGAAGGTGAGTCAGATTCCTAAAATATCAGCAAAGCCTGGGCTAGAAGTCCTGTCTGAGAGTGCTGGGTGTAGCCTTGCAGCTCTGCTGAAGAACCCACCTGCATCCCTTTTCCTCCTGCACATGTACCAGAATGCACAAAGGTGTGTGACTGTTCTTTGCCATTTAGGCAGGGCAGGTTTATGGGGCTTTCTAGACCACACATAAAACTATTCTCCTGTCTTAATCCATAGAGGAAGTGGGTGGAGGAACAGAAGGTGCAAATATTGAAGTTTTGTTTGCACTGGTGGTCCTCATTCAGCTAAGAAACAATACATACGGCAAATGGGGATTGGATAGTGCATCACAAAATTGTTCAAGGAGTCCCAAATCATAGGAGGACTCTACAGCTTGGGTCAGGAGCAGGATATCTGGTTGCTGTCCTGGAATAGCAGATACATCTCATTCACTGTGAGTTTTCTTTCCTTGCCACGAGATGTAAGGGATACCTTATAATCTATAATGCTCATTGCTGGTTATGCTTTGATGTGCAGAACTCAAGGTTAATATTCCTCTAAATCAGTTTTTCACTAAACTCTTCATCTCCCCTGCCTCAGGTTTCTGACCCAGAAGGAAGGACTGATGCTTTGCAGGCATCTCCTGCTCTCCTGCTGCTGTAGGTTTGGACATTATAAGAGTAATTCTGTCAGTCTCAGGGAGCCTAATGTTGTTTTTAAGGATATCTGTCACAGGCCACACCAAAGGCAGCCCTGGCAGGGGCTGAAGGCCAAGCAATTTCAGTTTGCTTTTTCTGAAGACTTTTAGTGGAAAGGCTGTAGGAGAGCTGCTAGGTTTAGAAAGGGAATAAGGACAATAAGAATAAGTGGCTCTACCAATTCAGTCCAAGATCCAGCTCATCTGAATGTGGGATATCAATACCAGAGGTAAAGATGAAGGCACCAGAAAAAGATGGAAGGTGCCTCAGGAAGAGTAAGGAAATAAACAACACATGATGTGTGTTTGCCAGTAGCTACTCCACAACACAAATCTTTCTCTCATCTCTCCAAAATGCTGACAATGAATTGAACATTGTTTAAATGTATATTTTCATACAGAGCTAGCAAGGGGATAAATGTTCTCTTCTCCCTGGAGGATTATTAGAGCTAATAACAAAGGAAGTGTGACAACTCTGTTCTGCACCAGTTTTCTGAACTTCTGTAAGGGATACAGGAATAAGTTTTCTTGTGACACATGCTGTGGCAACTTGCAGATTGATGGTTAATTGTTCTAATACATTTTGTGTTATTAATGACCTCTATTTCCAGCAGCTCCCTAGGACTTGCACTCACTGCACTGTTCAGGTGTGATCCAAAATCTCTTGAATCCTCCAGCACTTCCAATGACTTCGGTGTGCTTAAGATTAGTGTGCCAGGACACTGATCTGGCCCTACAGATGGCAGTTTTTAAATACCATACTATTCTGGATTAATTATTGTTTACCTGTAGCTGTGTTTTGGATTTGAGGAACAGTTATGATAACCAGGTTCTCACTCTTTATTAAAAGGCAGCACTTCATAAATACTGAGCTGTGCTCTTTATACAACAGTGCTGGTTTCCTATAAACCTAGAACTGAAATTATGTGGCTGCTGTCTAAAGAGTGTAACCACTGAACAGCTATTGCTGAGAGGTCACTCCAAAATACATAAATAAGGAAAAGAATTCCATATGGTCCAGAAAAACCAACACTTGCCACATGGTGTTTCTGAAGAGGCAGAAAGTGCTTTTTTTTTTTTTTTTTTTTTTTTGTCAGTTTAAAGACAGAGCAGTGCCTGGTGAGAGGAGCAAGATTTGGTGGATTATCCCCAACTGGGGCTCCCTAAAGATCCTTGGGGTCAGAGAATATATGGATATGCTGATCTGAAGGTTCACTAAATCTGTTTCATGGCTCTAAATGGTAGTGGGAAGAAGTCACTGCTGAACATATAGAGACCCAGAAAGGTGACTACAAGTCAATGTTTTCCCTTAACTCTTCTGTAAACAGTCTGCTATAAAGAAGAGGCTGGTATGAGGCAGCAAAGAGTTAAAAACTGCAACAAAAACTCTAGACAGATTAAACATTAAATTATTCTGACACTCATTAAACAGTTAATTATTTACTAGTGGCACTGGAGAGAGCACACGAATTCTCTAGATTGGAACAAATGCAGTGATGCAGTCCAGGCTATTTTTAAGAGCAGAGCTTTGGACACAGTGTGCTGAATCTGCTGTGTCCCGTCACTATGTGCATCATTTAAAGCTTTTATAAACAGCCATGTTTTTTCAGGAGTCAGATATTAGGCCAGCACTTGGGCAGCATCAGGGATGAACGACATAGCAGTGTCATAAACATTTGCAGAGATCCAAGCAGAGCCTTGAGATGGCCAAATGTTTGGGAAAACAGATTATTTGGGGAGGATGGGTTGTTATGGGACTTGGAAGGCTGCATTGGCTGTGCCAGCAATGTGTAGAAAGCAAATTCTCTCGAGCTTCCAAATTCCCAGAATCCTTCTGAGGCCTGTGCCATTCAAAATAGCAGCAGTTTGCTGCAGAACCCTTTCAGCAAAGGGTGATGTATTTCTTCTGCTCCTTGCATGAACGTACTAATAGCAGAGGATGCTCCTGTGAATATCAGGAGGCAGCTGTATAAGGCAGGATGCCATTTCTTCTCCACCCCATCTGTGTGGAGATGAGGGGAACTTCCAAGTGCATGGAATTCCTCTCTCCTGCAAGGCTGCTGCACTTGAATTGTGCATGCAGGAGTGATGGCATGGAAATCTTGTCAGAGCTGCAGAGGGAGTGATTTTAATGTACACAGTGTTCTAGTGTATGTAGCCCTGCTTTTTAATCAGCTGCACCTCTTGTGTAACAGCAGTGCAGCTCAGATCCCATTTCCTTGGAAACACCTCATTGCCAGCAGCTGCCTGTTGCTTTTCTTGTGTAGAAGGGGGTGTGGGTATTTGGGAAATATGGTGGTGGTTTAGGTTCCCTGATTTTTATCTTAAATGTGAGTTCAGGAACTGACCTACAATACAGTACAAAGATGAGCTGCAATGAACTAGTGCAGCTGATGTGGGACCCTGTATATGTGCTTCAGTGACCTGCTTTTTGGGAATCTGACTGCTGTGGATCCTTGGAGGAGAGGAGGTTTGTCCTGTAGGGAGGAGTATTTTGTGTAAGGATGGGACATAACCACCCCACTGCCTCTGTGCAGGCTGCAAACCCTTTACAGCTGGCATGGGCTTCTGGTTTGTTTGAATGCAGTGGCCAGTGGAGTGGACCTTTATCCCTACTTGAATTAGAGAGACAAATTGGATATGAGTGACATCAGAAAATGTGTTATCTAACTGACCTTCAAGCAATATTGTTTAACAGCAGTGACAAATGCACAGACAATCCTTTGGGAAAAAGCCCTGACTAACGTCAGCGGTAACCGTATTGCCTAAACACAGAGGGGAAATGCAGAGCTGATGTGCAGAGTCTGCTCCCTGTGCTGTGCATCCTTCCAACTGATGCAATTCCCATGCATGTCTTGGCAGCATTAGTTACATCCTACCCCAAGGGAGGTGACCCTGGCTTCACTGAGAAGGGAAAATGTTCCTCCCAGAGCTCACCAGCACAGTTCCAGTTTGACCGTGCACTTTCTAATGATTTACGCGTTTACTTTCCCCGTTCCTGCGTAATGAAAGTTGGCAAACTTCCTTGGAGAGAGCCCATGACTCTGCACTTACTGAGCAGCATCAGACTGCTGAGCAGTGCCTCTCCTTTTCACAGCTCACATGTGACTTATTTCCATGTGCTGGAGCAGAGAGGGATCTCAGGCAGAGAGGCCCAAATGGGCAGGGGGAAGCTGCCATGAAAAACCCATCCTAAACAATTTGTCTGGGATTAAAAAGTCACACTGTGGAGTCAGTGTAGTCATCACTGACAGTAGTTCTTTCTTACCAGTGTTCTTGGAGCCTGTGTCATCACCAGTAAGGGACTGGTTGGTGAAAGTGGGGTTTATAGCTGCTGCCTTACAAAATGCAAAGGTCAAAACTGGGGAGAGAGAGTGAGAGATTGTTGTTGCTATCTCAATCTATTGTGATGATAATGGAGTAAGGAGAAGGAAAAAAATATCTGAGATTTGACTCTGCATTACCACAGCAATCAGAACTTTTTAAAATTTTCTTTGTATTTTTCCCTGATGAAAATTATGGAGAACTTTAAAAGAAAACAACTGAAATATGGTGTAACTAAGACTTCTTTCATGTACTGCCCCCAAATAGAGCATTGCACAGTGTCACAGTGCCATGCCTCTATCTTCTTTCTAATGACTTTTTAAGCCTATGTAGTGTGAAACACCTCTACAGAAAGTCAAAATGAGAATGCTGTGCACCCTGTCATGCTTTTGTTTATACACAAGGAAATAGGAGCTTACACTGAGAGCTTTGATGCTGCCCTCAGTCCTTGAAGCAGGTTTCCCTTCAGCTGACACCTCGTGCTGCTGCTTGATGGATCACATCGGGTCCATTGGCAGAGAAACTTTTGCAAAAATATTTCAGATAATGAGAGGAAAATGGATAATGTGGTAGGCTCTGAGCACCTGGGGAGGCTGGCTTAGTTTTGGGAGCCACCCAAATATTTGCACCTCTTAGGGATTTAATAAATTTGTGTCTTTTCTATGGTGCCAAGGGAGCTGTGGCAGTGTTTCAGACAGGAGGAGTCCTTGGGACTGGAATCTCTGAGGCAGTGGGATCTTCTGGCTGCCCCAAAACAGCTGTGGGTGCAGGGGGCTGGTTCATCATAGGGTGCTGTCACCTCAGTGGACAAGTGCCAAATGACAAAAAGGGTCCTGCAGCCTCCAGCAGAAGGAGTGTGAGGGCAGGAGAGTGATGGAGTAGTGAGGCAGAAAAGGGAAAACACAGAAGGCCCATAGGAAAAGCAAGTGAGGTATTTTCTGTCTGGCTATACACTGTGGTAATTGGCAACAGCCCTTTTGAGATTGAATAAATCCTAGCATTGAGTGTGATAGAGGTTTTGAGGTCTCTCTTGTCTTAAAATAAAACTGTTGATTTTTTTTTTTTTTTAATGAAACCCTCTATTATAAAAACAGACTTTTGCTTGCCCTGCCTCTGGGATAACTGCTGATATACTAAACCTGGGACACAGCAAAGGGCTTCAATTTCATTTAAAAAGTGCTAGATGGGAGATGAACATAACAGAACCCAGCTTTGCTCAAAACCCAGAGCACTCAAAAATGCAGCATGTCTCTCCTTGCCTATCCTGCCTCCTCTCCTCCCTGTTTTGTTATTCATCCACAGCTCTATATTCCCTTCTGATTTCATTTTGCCAAATTTAAAAGCTTTGGCAATGCAAAACTACCAATGATGCACTAGGACTCTAAAATGAATTGTTATTTTTTTGGCTGCTCTGAAAAGACCATAAACTAAACTTGACTCTTTCTCCATATATTAAGCTCAGCTGCTGCTTCCATTTCTGATCTAATCTGCAATAGGTGGTTGTCATATCCTGAATACTTCTCCACCTGGATCTCTCTCTCTGTGGTTTCCATAAAAAGTCAGGCATTCTTACAGGAGAAATGCAATATGCACATAAATCCAGCATACCATTTTTCACAGAAGGCTGAATCTTTTATCATCAGTCCCATGACAAAGCCTGAGTGGTTGCAGCAATGTTCCCTCATCAAGCACCACAAACTTTGCACTTCCTGGAATAAACACCACAGTTAAAATGTGAATATATTTCTGCAGCTGCTGCAGTGTCACTGCAGTGAAGAACAAGCAGTGTTACTGATTCAGCTGAAATGCTTCTTGCAGAGCAAGCATCAAAGCAAGGCTGTTTTATCAGTTTACATACTTTGAGCAGAGAGTTTATTTCTTGTGTAATCCTCCCTGAGGCGCTCCAGTGGCTGAGCAGAACCATTGCAGAAATGTCTGCTTCCTGCTTTGCAAATGTAATTTCTGCTCCCTTCCCTCTGGTTTTGGGCCGACTTCTGAGAGTTCTTTGCATGTGCTGTTGCTGAATCTGAGAGAGATCTGTTTTATGAAGAAAACATGGATTTGGGTTTTTTAAGGATTCCTGGCTTTAGACAAAAATGGCTGATTTGCTTTGAGATCAGCTTCATCTCACTGTGAAAGTGAGCTGAAACAAACAGGCTGGAACAAAAGGTGATTTTTTCCATGTGCAGGGATCACACCAGGACTGGAAGCTGCTGTGTGTTGCTCAGCTGCAGGTCTGCAGCATTGCACTTGAGCCATTTGTTCCTCAGCCCTCTGGCTGTGAGAGCCTTGGTAAAATCATTGAGCTGTGAGCCATAGGTTGTTTTCTGCCAGCCTGAACTGACTTTAGATAACACACTTTAATGCAGCACCATACCCTTGGAGAACCCTGTTTTTGTGCTCTCCTCCTGGTATTAGGATGGACACCTTATAAAGGTTCCTTATGCTTTGAACCAACAGTGAGGACTGTAAAAAGCAGTTTATTAATTGTATTTTTTAATTGATTCCAGCTCAGGGGATATTCTTGTGTGAACTTCACGGGAAGACCTACCAAGAAAAAGACAAAACTCTTTTAGGATATGACTGAAGAGGGCTCGTTGCTTTCCCCCTTCTTGTTCTGGGGTCTATTTTCACCTCTGCTGCTCTTCTTACTCCTACTGTCACCTGTGCTGTTCTCTTCTAAATGAAGCTGCCAGCATCAGCTTTTGTTGTGCTGGTTAAACCCAGGTGGCAATTTTGAGGAGGGAGAACAGGCACAGTAATTCTTTTTTGAGACAGTTTGTTCCTAAGCACAGGAAGTTGTAAAATTTCTGATAACAAGTTAGTTCATTCATAGCTGATGTCAGAAATGACTGCCTTCTGTCAGAGCAATGCCTTAGTTTCAAAGGAGCAGTGAGTAAAGCAGGGAGTTGACTTTTCAGCTCCTGTATTCTGAGAATTACTTTCTAAATGCATTTCCCAACACCACACTAATGGTATATTTACATCTCAAGATGTTAGAAGGTTGGTTAGTCCATAGAACAAAACATCCCAAGACTGAAACTAAATAGCCATGCTACTTTTATGCTTATAGCTGAAATCAGATGAAGTTATGGACGAGTGACAGGACATCTCGTTTCAGCAAAAACTCATTTTGTGTTTTTTTGTTTTTTTTTTTTATTCGGCATAGAAAGACAAAGATTAATTTTGTTGAAGAGTTTCCTATTTCATGTTCTTAACATACTCGTGGAAAAACAAATGATCCTAGGAGGTGGATTTTGGTATTAATTTCATTTTCCTGTCTTTGGTCCTACCCAGTATCTCTGGAACATCAGGACACATGCCATGACTGCAGGGAGGATGGTTCATGGCTGTTTCTGGTCCAGGAATCCAAACAAAATTACAGGACACACTGGAGCACAGATTATTTGCAACAAGGGCACATTGACCCAAACATTGTTTATTGTTACTGCTTCTATTTTTTGTGGGCACTTTTTAGGTGTAACCCTTGGCTATAAAATGCTGCTAGTTCATTCCCCCTCTGGTTTGTGGCTTTTCTTCCTGGGGCTTGCACTGGGGGTGATGATTACATTGACTGAAAGACTGACAAAGGGCAGATGTTGTAAGGAGGAGGTTCTGCAAGTCATTCTCTTGCCAGGGTCCTGTGTCCTCTCTCCACAAGGTATCAGCTAAAGTTTCATGGAAGCAGGAAGCATCTTGTGAAATGCATTCATTCTGGTAATCTTGCTGCCTAAAAGAGCCATGGATAAACTGTAAGTGAAGTGCAACTCCTTGTCACTGTCCCCAACATCTCGACCCCTCTATCTTTCTGCCATTGGTTTTAGATTGATAAGAAATTGTTCTTCAAAGCACATATCCTAAATAAAGGTTTTTCAGCTAGAGAAAAAAAATATTATAGTCTTTCCAACCAGGCTAAGGTTCTTGCTGCTCCAGATTTGCTGTTACAACAGTTCTGTTTTCCACTCTGCCTTTGGGATGATAAATGGCAGTGAAATTGTAATGCTTACTTTAAACTGTACCATGTTGATTTGGTAAACACAATGAATGTAACTGTACCCAGGGCTATACTTGATGGGATACAATCTAGGAATTCAATGTTTAGACACTATGATATGTTGACTTCTTTGTTCTTATCCCTTTTTATTTAAGCAGGACCTTTAGAAGACAATTCTTTAAATAAATATCTGTGGCTCTTTGTGTTACTGAGATAAAAGGCTTAGAGGAGTTCTTCAGTTTAGATGAAGTTGTATTATTCCTGGCTACTCTGAGGGGTGGGAAGCTGGGGGTCTGCTCTAGTTCTCTCCTTGCATTAGAAGTAGAGGCAGCCACTGGGGGACAAGGAAATCTGCTGTCACTCCAGAAAACTCAGAGACTCTGGGTCCTCCTACGAGCTCTTACTGGGTGCCTGAAGTTGGTTTATTCTTCTAAACAGACATATCCAGTTATGTTGCAAGAAGTGAATGGGCTCTTCATCCTTAACAGTCTGCACAGATAAGGACTGTTTGCTACCAGAGAACCTGTTTTTCTGACTAATGAAGTAAAGCCAACTGGATTGGTGATAAGGGCTTGCTTTTCCTAGACTGAATTCATCCCAGGAGAGTGTGACTCAAAGTAGTCAACAGCTCTAACACTGCTGCAGCAGAATAACCCTTCATCTGGGGTGCTTCCTGGCCTGTGAGTACTACAGAGATTTTTTTGGAGCCTCTAGGAATGGCTTTTTAGATGGAGTCATTAGATGTGGTGCAAGTAATTTAATGGCAAAATTTTAGTAGCGTGTGTGCATGTTATACTCTAGTTGAAAAAGGGATACGATCCTTATTATTGCACAGAGAGTTGAAATCCTCCTAAATGTGCCTTGCATATGTTTTTTAAGAGAATTAAATTGCAGGACTGGATTATCCCATAGAGAATATGTCTCTGCTCAGAAAACAAATCGGGGTGTAGAGTTACACATACTGTAGGTCTTGAGTTTGTGCCTCTCGTGACAAGCCTGTTCAGTTATGGGCAGCTTTCTGAGTAAATCTCACTGTGTGCCACCAGAGCCATATGCTTCTGTGGTTACATTTGCTGGGTTGTGCTGACATAAATTTAAGCAGGATTTGTCGGTGTAAAAGGAAAATGTGTTTGTATCTAATCAAATTCCACCTTGTTTTATACTCCTGTTCAGCTCTAGTGATTCCTGCAAAGATATGACTAACATCAGCTTTGGCTTTTCTGTGTAATTTTGCAGGAGGTTTCTGCCATTACTCATTGCAGAATTTCTTTTACTGGTAAAAGTTATTATATTCTTGAAGGGAAAGGCTTCAGTTAGAAGCTGGTTGTGTTTCTGTTGGTTTTATGTTTTCCGTGATGTTCAGAGCAATACAGTTCACAGAATTAACTGTCCCCCTTTAGTGGAATGTGAGTGTGAAGCTGCTGAAAGCAGCTGAAGGACCAGGAGAGTGGGAAATCTGCAGCCTATTGGCTGCACTAACAATGCTGAGAAACATCTGCCCTGCCAGTCTCTCAATTCTGCTGGTTCCACTTCATTATTTAAAGCACAGAGAACACTCAAATCTGGTTTTTTTTCTTCCTCAGAGAGTGGATGCAGTAACATTTTTCCTTGTGATTTGTACAGATAACATAGTGATTCCAAGTGTATTTCATGGTGCAAGAATTGCTTTTTGAGACTTTCAGATAATTAAGTGAAGAACACAAAATTGTCTTGCTATTTCATCAATCAGTGTAAAACTCTGCCAGTGATTAACATCTCCATTAAAAGTACTCTCTTGAACTGCTCAAAAAATTGTTGCAAGTGTGACATATTGGTACATTAAAAAGAAAGAACTGAGCAATGCAATGTAGTGCCACTGTCAGTTTGCAGGTTTGATAGCTACAGTGTAGATCAGGCTAGGGATAGTGCAGGACACCAGAACTACTATTTTTCTGTACAGAAGCATTTAGAAAATAGTGTATTTTTCTGGTTATAACAACTCTTACATTTATAGACGTTGTGCAGTGGAAACTAAAGCTGTTTGTCAGACTGAATAAAAAATAATGAAATACATGCATCTTGGGGTAGCATGACATTCTATAATAATTTATTAAATATTTCCAATAAGCCATATACAGATGCATAACATCCATTAGAGGGCAGGAGCTTCAGAGTTTTTATCATCAGGCTGGGCAGTAATCTTCTTGTGACTTGGAATAAATATTTTGAATTTTCTATTGTGTTATTTGCTCTAAGGGTGACTTCCTTCCCTCATCTTACTGTTGTAAGGACCACTGAGTGTCAGTCTGTAGAGTTAATTAAGGAACAAAGCTACTAGAGAAGACAGGAGTCAGGTACAAATGAATTTTTATATGTTGTATATTTGAAGGACATGCACAAAATAGGGTTCTTCAGACAATAAAATATGCTGAAGTGTCATTAGCCACACCTTTTGGTTTTGCACATCTCCCAGAATGGCACTTGGAGGTCAGACTGTAGTGCTCTGGGGAGGCACTGACCCGACCAGGTTCCAAACACAATCTGCCCAAAGTGAAGCATGTGACAAGAAACATGGCCATGGCTAGAAATGACAGCATAAAAAAGAAAAATTGTACTCAATGGCTCTGATTTCATCTTTGAGAGGAATCAGCTGTAGATTCTCTGCAAGTGTGCTCTCCTGTTCTTCTTCAAAGCAGCAGCTGCTCTGTGTTGATGTGCTTTAGCTTGTGACTAGTCATTATTTTCTGGAGTTTGGGATGAGGAAACCCTTAGTGCTGTTGCATCTTCCCATTAAATACAAAGTGCCACACTCCTGACTCCTCTGAAATCAGAAATCATGAAACCCATGTCCTAGGCTGGTTCTTCAACAGCTGAACAAGCTCTTCATGCACTGGTTGCCTGTATTGGAGCATTCCTAATGGACAAAATGCTGATAGTTTGGAAAATTAAGCACAGGATGTCAAAATAAGAGGTGGGTCTAGTTGTTTTGAGCATCTGAAAAGTTTCTCTCACCTGAAAGCCTAGTTCAGAGCCTGATGACACCAACAGTGAATGTACTCTCAACTTTGCTAATTGGTTAATAATAATGTGCTGAATCTTAACTGAAAGGCAGCTGAGGAGCTGTGTCACCCCTTGGATCTGTCAGTCTAATCCAGCATGAGGTTTGTCTGACAAAGAAAATGCAGGTGAGGCTTTGTGTAACTGACTTGGATAATTGAATGTTGGAGGGAACATTGCTGGCTGCAGTGTCCCCCTGAGGTGTCAATGAGACAAAACATAACACATTCCACACAAAGAGCTATGGTGACAAATAACCATGGGAACAGGATGATTTGAGCCTGCCAGGTGGTGCTAAAAATCCTGCCCCATCCTGCACTCTCCCAGCCCTGTGTGCAGGGAGGGAAGCAGGGGACCAGACCCCAGCACAGCTGTGGGGTGTGGAGCAGCTCAGTTCTGGGATGCAAAGGAAATTCTTCATGGCACTGCTGCTCCTTCTGCACCCACACTGTCAGTGGGCCATGCCCAGAGGATCAGGGCCATTTTTCCAGCAGCAGAGAGAGGGGAGGTGATTGCATCACTCAGATGTTCATTGCTATCCAGGCTTGCAAGGATGGCTTATCCAAAACCTGCATATGAGAGCAAGTGTTAGGGGGAAAAGAAACTAATTTTAATGTCCTGGGCATTATTAAATGAGTAAAAAGGACTCCATTCTTCATTTGCCTGGTCCTGTTAATAAAGTGCATTATCAAGAAACCTGAGGATCTCCTAACCCATTCACTGGCAAAAGAGCTCTCATTAAAGTTGCAGTCAATTACAGAAGTGCCATGGATGTTGAAATTAATTTCACTCGGGGTTGACCTTCAAATTTTCTTCTTTGCCCTGAAGGAGAATGGATCAGAGAGGAGTAGGGTAATGACTTTATAGAAAAGAAACAATTACAAATTAAATAATTAAGGTACAGCTCGTCTCAGATATAGTACAGCTGACCAACTCAATGGGAAGAACACACACAGGACTGAAGGGGTGCCAGCCATGAAGCCATTAGGAGAGCTGAAGAACAGGATACTTTAGAGGGTGGACACCAAAGGTGCATGGAGATGCCTTCAGGAAGGCATATAATTCAGGATGGGAATGGGATACATTAGGGAACCACTCAGGTTTCAGGCAAGACACCAAGAGCAGGTGGGTGAGGTAGCTTAAGATGCTACCAGTGGAAATGAAATATCTACCAGGAGGAAGAGTTCTGCTGCTCACCCCTGCTCTTTTCTAAGCAACAATTTTAGTGACATTTAGTTATACTTGCTTGGTTTCCAAGTAAATTTTTGGTTTTGGGTATGGGATAAAGAATAGTGTTGGTTACATGCTCCATTTTCTCCCCTGCCTATCCTCCATGCACACATTTCCTCCTGCATTCAGTAAGGGAAGGCTTTGGAAGGCTTTCTCCTAATGTCCATAGAGTCTTTGGGCTTCTCTATAATTTAGGAGCTTGTCTTGTGCAAGCCACATCAGCCTTTGCAACATTAAGCCAATGGCTCCAGCTCAAGCAGAAATGTCCCACTGCATTGGTTCCAAACATTGCAAGAGTCTGACTTCAAAGTGCTTAAAAAGGGCAAATTTATTAATAGTTTGACCTAAGAAAGGCCTACAGGGACAGAAGGGAGAAAGGTATTCAAGGAAAGATCTGTTAAAGTAAGATCTCAATTTCTCTGTTTAGAATAAGCTAAAATTTCAAGAAGGAATTGTCTTGAATTGTTTTGGATTAGATATTCCTTCTAATTAATCTGTTCCTTGATATTTATATCCAGAAAAAACCTTAAACAATTCTGTTTAAATCTTTTGAGTGATATTAGAAAATAAACATTTCAATTTGATTTGAAGGAGTTAAACAATGTGGTCACACTTGAAGACACTATATTAAAGTGCTGACAGATGTCCAGGTCCACTTTCCTCCATAATGAAAGCCCTACTTGAATAAAACCTGAAAGGTTGTTGCCAGATCTCTTCTTTCAGCCTTCTTTCATTACATTTGAGGTTCAGGTTTTGTATAAACCTTGGCAGAAACTTGAGAACCACAGTGAAATCCAGACTATATATGACAAATAGAAATAAGCATGGCTGGGCACTTGTGGCCAAGTGCATTTTGAAGTTTTATGATTTTTTTGCAACGTGGACTTCAGTCTTCAGTTGTGGTGTTCTTTGAAAATTAGTTTGTCTCTTTTTGTCCCCAAAATCAGGATGTTTGCAATGTAAAATGCAAATATTTTTATTTCTGTTGCAATATTGTACCCAAAGCTTTCAACACAAATATTTTACTTCTCATTCATTTGTTTCTCACTCAGAACTTTTTTTGCCATATATATCCTTCAAATCAGTGGTTCTGAAGTAAAATCTTGATTATTTTATTAGGGATGCTCATTCTAACAGCATGGTTAGGCTGATATGCTTTGTTCATAAGCCCACTTCACAAGGTCTCACAAAGAAATCTTCTCTCCACTGTAACTAGAATCTCTCACATTTTTTACTCTTGTATGGCTTTGTAGCAAGATCTTATCAGCCCAAGCTGTGCTCTTCTATGCTTGTTATCTTCCATTAAATCCCTGACTGAGGTTTATTGATCCTTGACTCCTATTCCAGCTCTGCCAGGAGCAGAATCCCCATTTATTTGGAGTGCTCCTAGCCATGGAAGCAGTAGATCTGGAGAACTGTTCCTAAGCAGTTACAATGCTGTGTGTTAAATTAGCTGTGACATCCCAAGTATTTGCACTGACTGAAAGGTATTTGCAACCAAATGTGCAATATCCAAATGTGGCTTAGGGACCTCATACATGCTTTTTTCCTTGGGGAATGAAGATGGCATGGCCTCTTTGGGAGGCAAGGTAGTAATCACTGAAATCAGGTGGAAAGCTTGTTTTATCTGCTGAACAGAAGAGTGTCTCAATGTGTTACTCCTAAATACCCCAAGGACAAGAAACAGGCAGAGTGTTGTGGCAGGTAGGGAAAGCAGCTGAGAACAGCCTAGCCTTTTCCACTGCTCTGAGAAAATCTTCAGGTGTTTGTGATCTGTCTGAAAGTACACAATTTTAAAAATATTGCTGGGGTGGAGTGGGGGGCCCTTGCTGTGATACTGCACCAAATCACTGTGGGATATCTGCAGTGTGTGATTATCTCCGTGTCACCTTTTATTAAGACTGCAGAGTCTCTGCTCTTCTGAGATGAAATTTTCCCTTGGCTGCCTCAAAAGGCTTAAGCACAAAGCAGGCTGGGTTGAACACTCTATCCTGAGGTGAACTGTGCTCCCAGGAAACGCCCTGTAATTGTACCCAGCCCTGTGCTGGCTTTTGTCCTGTTGCAGTGATGTGTGTCTGTGTTTTAGTGTAACTGGGTGAGGGCTGCAAGTTGTGCAAAAGTTGGTAATGGAGCACTTGCAGGGAAGGGAGAGGGATGGAATTATTTAGCAGTTTTGAGAATCTGATTTGTGTGCTCTCACATATTCACCTGATACTTTTGAAAGAGAACTATTTCTGCTAGAAATTGTTATATTTTTTTAGTTATTTTAATGCCTGTGCATTCCTAATACTTTTAAAGAGAAGAGATACAGTATTTTCTTATTTTTCACTTACTTCTAGTTGTGGTTGAGTGGTTGAATCATGAACAAGTTGGGGCTACTCCAATACAGCTGGATATCTACAAATCTACACATTTTCTGCAAATCCATCCACAGGAATCCTAATAAATGAGGCTGTACCTAAAACCTGTGATTCCTGACTGTAAAGGGAACAAACCCAACTGTCAGTCAATAGACAAAGAAAAGGAATATTGACAAAGCAGGGCATTAAGCTGGAGCAAACTCCAGAATTTGTCCTGTAGAGAAATGTGGATGCTCAGGTGAGGGAAAGGGGTTTCCAGCTCAGTGAGGCTGATGGCATGGAGGGGACACATGCCTTGGAAAAAGAGCAGTGCAGACATCTGGAACCCAGAAATGGGACCCAAACTGGGAGAAGAACTGAGTCTGAATGAGTTTTGGTACCCCAATACTTGGGGCTATGGGCTGCTGCTGGTAGGGAGCACCTGCAGGCATTTATGTAAGAAGCACTTATGCTGAGTAATTAAATAAAAACTCAGTGTTTATTCCTAACACATTTCAGTTAGACTTTATCTCATGCTGTTATTTTGGAAATACTGTATTGCTAAACCATGCTTGAAGTTGTTTTAAACTTAAAAACACAAACCTCCCAAAAATATTTGATGGCAGTGCATTACCTAAATTTACTCATGTGTTGAGCATTTTAAATTTGCTTTATTGCAGCTTCACTGCACTTTTATTTTTAGTTAGTTCCTAGTGAGAATGAATAAATAGAAGGCCACATCCAAGATTTCTGTTTAGTTATTTTAGATTTTTTTTTTCTTTTGCTGCATGTAATAACTTCTAAGTAATGCTGCAGGTACTGCAGAAATAAATAGTGCATGTTTAATTTCAGAGGAATTACGTAAACATGGCAAAATAACTAGAAAGCAGCAGGGGAAAAAAGGTTGCTGGTTCAGATGTTGAAGCAGAGCAGATGAGACACTGGGGCTGAGCCCAAAAGCTTACCAAACAGCAACATCTTACCAAAACAGGGTTTGTAGGACATGACTTTAAACCATTTTTTTTGTGCTAGGCTAAGCCTAATTCCCTGCTCTGGAGGAATGCTGAGCTGCTGCAGGGCATCCTGCAGGCTGTTCTGGCAATCCTGCTTTCTGAGGGGAGCAAACATTTTGCAGACATGCCAAACTTAGCTATGTAAATCTCCTCTCAGGAAAGCAAACACCCACAGCAGCCATGTATTTAAATTCCCAATCTGAAACCTCCAACACCACTCTTCTTTTTCCTTTCATTTTAATTTAGGCAGTCATCATGTTGCAAATGTAAGCTATTAAATCTTTGCACAACAGGAGCATCTAAGATTGAAGTTTCTTCTGATCTGTCCCAGCTGCAGACAAAAAGCCAATCCTTACTGTAAGATTATTTTCTAAGCTCCTGTGGGTGAAGGAAATAATGCAAAGGGTTGAGTAACCCTGTCTGTGGAGATCCTAGAGGAAGTATTGGGAAGCTGGAGAGCCTCACTTGCTTTAAAATGGTCATTTCACTGCACAGACCTCCTGACAATGTGTGGAGTAGTATCAACTTGAAATGCAGTGTCAAAATTTTCCAGGCTTTCTCTTTTTGTGTGCACTGCTTTTGTGTCACTCCTATATAATAGTTTTGCTTGGCACCATGTGGTTTTTATACTGCTGCAAATGCTTTGGGAATGTCTGTTCTCAAAAGTGCTTCTTTTGACTTTTTTTTTTTTTTTTAATTAACTTGCATCTGCATGCCAAAGCTCTATATTTGAGGTCAAACCTATTCTACTGGTCACTTTATGGGAATTCATGAAAAAGAGTCTGTCCTAAGTCAAACAAAGAATTTGTTTCCTGGTACTGTGATAATGTTCTTGTTCAAAAACTTTTGCAAGCTTTTTGATGACACTGGTCTAAATTTTCTTTACAGATGACTCAGGGTTTTACTGTCACACTTGTACAGATCTAATTGGATAATTTACAAACTGTTCTTCTGGAATAAACTGGAGTCACTTAGCCTTTGGGGGTTTATACTGGGGAAATGGTTTGCATTTTTGTTTGTAGGGCTTCAGATTAGAGGGAGTGCTGAACTTCAGTAGATGTGGAAATAGTTGGGGTTTTTTTTAATGTTTTACTCTGTGTTACAATGCTGAAGTGGGAAGCTACTCACAGTAAGAAATGAAAGAAAGAGGTTTTTCCAAAGCAAGATTCATTGTCTTTTATAACCCATGTGCTGAAAAATCTCTCTGCAGTGCATGACTAGAGCAGGGATGCAGATTTGCCATTTCACACTGACCTATGTGGATTTAGATGGCTGAGGGTGGGGGGATTCCTCTCTGCCTCTGCTGGTCCTAGATGGAAGATGGATTTCAATTGCAGGGGAAGAATGATGCTCAACAGGATGAAGAAGGGTAGCATTAGGGCTAGAAGATATTCTGGACTGACTATTGAGAGCCACAGGGATAAAATTCTGCTGATTTTACCAAGGTAATGTTCTCCTTTTTAGGCTGCCTAACTTGGCCTAAGCTAGAAGATGTCTGTGGAAGGGAAATGGTGCCCTGAACTGGAGGGAAAAGATCATTACCTTGAATAAATGTGGAATAAGTAGGACTAGGAGTGCACCACAACTGCCTCCAGCTTTGATGTGTGCAGCAGAGAGAAGCAGCTGAGCCAAGGTTTGCTCAGGGCAGGCTCACATCTGAGAGGTAACCCAGGATTTAACAATGATGAAGATGGAACACCAGTGCCCCTCACTTTCTTCTGTCACAGCATGATGAAGTCTACACTTCTACAGTCTGCTCTTTCTGTGATTTAAAATCAGCCTCCTCCACCTCCCCTCCCTCCTCTCTGCTGTCAGCAGTGGCATTTTCCAGATCCCTTCCCAGGGCTTAAATCACATTCTGAGCCTGAGCAGTCCTGGCTCTCAGGCCTTGGATGGAGATGCTGTACAGTAGTCTGTTTTATTTACAGGAATGTGTCTGTAATGAGAAATGCCCTCTAGAATTGCCCTCAAAGAATAGTCTGGCTGTTGATGCATCCTGTTTTCTGGGAGACCCACAGATGGGGAATCTGGATTTTTCACTGCCTTCAGTGAGAAATACTCCTGTGAATGTAAATTTTCTTCTGAAGTTCTTAAGTATTTTGGGGTCTGTGGTCATTTTGTGTGGTTTGGAGTGCTGCTCTGCTCTTTGCCCTCTGGAAGAGAGGGTTGTGATTCATAGTGGTTCTCTGTGAGTAATGGCAATTTGTGATTTATAATGGTATTCAGAACACAAATGTTTCCCAAATACTCATTTAAGAAAAAACCCCAAAAAAACCTAGAATTTCAGGGGGATGCTTATGCTGCCTGATAGGTTCAAGCCAGTCTCCATCATGCCCAAAATACTCTGTGGGTACTGGTGGGAAGATCTGGAATAGACACATTGCTTTTTGCTGCAAGATTCAACAGAGGTACCCTATTAGCAGTGCAAGAATCCTTGAGATAAAGCTTTATGCACCCTCCTGAAAGGACTGGGCAGCCTGTTGGGCTTCCCCAAGGGCTTTTTGCTTGTGGAAGCTGCAGCTCTTGCTCAGGTCAGGCAAAATCTGAGGAGGAGCTGGCCCCTAACACCTGAGCACTGTGAATGCATTTTGTACTGTGACTTCAGAATGCATCTCCTCCTGCATTTGGATAAAACCAGGTGTGTTCTCAGGTCCATGAGTGGTCTTGGGATTGCTCTGCATCTGACTGCCATAGCAAATGGTTTGGGGATTTTGGACACTGCTTGGGTGTGGGAAGAGCTGTTGTGAACAGATGTCTTGATGCTGATCAGTAATTCCCTTCATTTGCATTTCTGATAAGAACTTTTTCTCTTTTCACTTAATCCCCAATCCCCTTGGTGTGTGAGTTAGTGTCAGAATAGAAATGTATAGGTGCCCTTTATTCTGCCTCCTTTCTGTAAGCTCAGTTTGTGCTAAGGCCTAGTCTGAAACAGACCTCTTGGGGTGAATAAATACCCTTTTAATAAAGGGAAAAATACTTTACTCTCCCTGATGCCAAAGAGCTTTGCTTGCAACAGCAGCAGGCAGTCCCTGCCTGATTCTCTGCCAGTACCTCCTCAGCCCAGGGTTTCCTAGAGGGGAACTTTTGACTTCAGTGATGTATTACTTGCAAAAAAAAGGAATTGTAGCCTTTACTGACTAAGCATAGCAAGTTTCTCTTGTTAAGAATATTTCATTAAAGCTTTATCCCTGTGTGCTGCAAACTGTTCTTGTCATAACAGTGTCCAGATGTGTATTTAAAGTTGTCTGTATGTATTGGATTTGATAACCTCCTTTGGTAACTTACCCTTTATGCTGAACATTGTTATCATCAGAAGTTCTGTTTGAGTTCCTGGGTCGCTCCTGGTGTAGTTTTTCCTTTGTTTTGGCTTGGATTTATTTTTTTGTGAGAGGCTCAATAAAATCTAATATATTCCATGTTGCTGAAGGCTTTAGAGTTACAGTTTTCTGGTTGGAGACCAAACAAGTTAAAATAAACCCCAGCCATTTTGCCTTATCTCACTGGTGAAACTCTGCCTGCAGGAGCTGAATTCATCCTCTTGTTTCTGCTGGTTTAGCTGTTTGTTTTCCCCCTGCCTTTCCCACTCAATGCATCCCAGCCTCCCAGCACAGCATTCTTCTTTCCCATGCTTTGATTGAAGCTTCCTCCCATTTCAGTTGTGCTTTACCAAGAGCACTTTGTGCTGGGCAGAGAAGGGAAGATGCAGCTCCTGGATGCTGCCCCGTGGATCCCATGCTGGGAATTCTTGTTCCCATACAATACCATCCTGCCCTGGCAGGCAGTGCCATCACTGGGGCTGGGTGATTGTTCCTGCACCCTCTGGACCTATTTGCATTCATACATACAGAGGGAAATTGTAAGGATTTCGTGAGAGCTATAACTAATAATGCTTCTCAGGAGGAGGTTCCGGGGGGGTGATGCTCTCTCTGATTTGGGAGCTTTGCATTTTGTCTATTTGCTTGCAAATACTTTACATCAGTCTTGAATTTTTTTATTTTTTTTGTTCTGTTGAGAAGGCATATTTTGAATTCTCAGCAGGATTTTTCTTTATGGTGCTCCAGAGTCACAGATAAAATAAACATTGAAACTTCAGTTTCTAAGTTATCAGCAATCTTTGGAATCTTATTTTTCTTTTCTCCCTAATGATGTACAAATCTATAAAAGAGGCTTTTCCTGATTTTTTCACTTATAATCTTTCACCAGTGCCTGCTGCTGCTTTTGACCACTTGCTCCATCTTTGCATGTGAGAGAGTTTTCTGTGAGGGTTTTGGATGTTGACATCCCTCTGGTACTGACAGATCTGGACTTACAACCACAATCTGTCTCACTAATGACACATATCAGTTTCAGAACAGTCCTTAAACTGGGAAATTTTTGCATCTTCCTGTCACCTCACATTTGTGGCTTGCAGCTGTGCCAAGGGGAGTTAAATTCAGCAAACCACGTGCTTTACTTTATCCTTGTGTATTTGAAGAATACTCTGCTTCTCTGATTAATTCTTCCTCTGGAAAATCTATTTATGATGCAAGTGTTACTCTCTTGCATGTGTTCTTGAATATTTTTCCATCATTAATTTTCAGTTTTATCCAATACTAGGCCTATTGCTGAAAATTCAATGCCTGGAGATTTAAAATAATTGAATGTGAAGGTTCAAATAATAACTTATAGCACAAATCCTTGAATTGTCCTTTTTTTTTTTTTATCTTCCCTGGCAAGAAAAGATGACATTAGGTAGGAGCAGAATTAAGGAGTTATGGTTCTGGCTTACTTGATGCATGGATGATAAGAATTTCAGAACTTCCCAGATTTCATTATTCTCCAGTCTATCCTTTGTCATTTCAGATGGATCAGCATCCTGTCAATGATGCAGTTTTGTTCCCTTATTGCAGGAACAGAGTGAGTCAATATGAGTTCAGGCAGATAAGCAGCATTTCAATAATGTCAGCAGGCAGAAACAGCCAGTGCTGCTTGTGCCAGTCCAAGGCTTGGCTCAGTGCTGCTGCTTCCAGCCTCTTGCTGTCCTGAAAACCAGACTGACCCTTTTCATGGGTTCTTGATGTGCTGCCTGTGTCCAAAAATGACCAAAGTACTGACTATCAAAATTTAGTCATCAACAGAAAAGAACTGTGTTGTTACCTATGGAAAGATTAAAAGTTAAAGAATGGACTGTCCTTAGTTGTGCTCTGCATTGGAATTAAAAGTGGGTTAAAAAAAAAATGAAAAGTGGGGGGCACTTTTGTTTTCTGATAATTTCAGTACCATTACATAATAGTCTAAAATTTCCCCTGGAGTAAATGGTGCTGTTGCTGTGAGGCAAATGTTTCATACTCTGGAGTGAATCTGCAAATATCCAGCACAGGAGAGCCCCAATCACCTCACAGAGCTGGGAGGAGGGAAACTGGGGAGAGAAATCCTGGGGTTGCCCATGCTAGTGGCCTCTGTCTTCTGCATGCCTTGTACAATGGTAAACTCTGTATCCTTTTTTCTAAATGACAAAAGAATCTAACCCTTTAATCCTCTTTCTCTAATTACCTTACATCTGTACCTTGCTTGATTTCAGTCTTAATGCAGCAAAGCTTTTTAAGCATGCTGTATAGTTTTCCTTAATCAAATCCTTGGGTTCTAATTCAGATATTCCCAGAAGTCTTCCTTTTCTGGTTTGGTCTGGTTTTTATCTGTTTCCACATTTCCAGACAGAAGCAAAACATGGTAAAATTTTTGCCTCCTTGGCATGACTCACAAAAACCTCTTATCAGTGTTTCAAAGCATTTGAGCTCTTTTGCTCCAAGTAGTGGCAATAAAATAGGTGTGATATGTAGTCAGGACCTTTGCAGAGGGCTCAGGAGCTGCTGTCACACTCTGAGTGTGCCCCAGCTGTGTCGCCCTGCCCACCCTCCCTGCTGGGGCTCCCCAGGCTCTGCACATCCTGCTGCCTGTGAACTGGCAGCACTTTGCATGTGCAGCCACCTCCCCTTCTGCCTCTTCCAGGGCAGAGGACTTGGAATCTGACCATGTGCTCTTGGGTTTTTTCCATGCCACTTCAAACCTACTGCAGGAAATTGATTTGCTGTTTTAACACTCAAATTTTGTTCCCACCATCCTCCTGTGGCTGTACCAGCAAGTAGCAGCCCCTCTCCTGTTCTCCCTCCATTTATATTTGGTGCCAGACTGGGTTCTGATAGACTTTGGTACAGTTAGTTCTCACTGCAGGCATTGTCAACACATTTAGCCTGTTCTGCCCATGTGTATCCCCTCCCACACCTCTGCCCTTCCTCATCATCACTTCCCTGGTCTCCTTCTCCAGCTAATTTGCTCCTAAGACTTGCACCCATCCACACACAAGGATCCCAGACAGGATGCACAGGATTCCTGGCACTTGCAAATAGTTCTTGTATTGTCTCTGCACTAAGTGACATTTCCCCCATCTTTATCTCTTCCTACTGAGGTAGCAGATCTCTTTTCTCTTTTCAAAGATGATTGTGGCTTGGGCTGAGCCCAAGGATTCTGCACAATACCGAGTAATATTTGGTCTAATTTAATTAACTGTTAGTATTCTCTTGATGTGATGCAGTCTGTGCTGAAATTTTTGTTGCTGTTGCCCAAATACCTGGTGGTGCTGGAGAGCAGCCCCATACCTGCCAAGAGGGGTAGGTCAGGCAATGTTGAAGTGTGTCATGATGTGCAACATATTCCTTCTACAGTAAACTGGATAATTTATACACCCATAGAAGCCCCTCTATGAGAGTCTGTGTGCTGTTAGAGGAAGCTTTATGATTCTACTCAGGTTTTATAGAATTGTATGGGTGTTGTCCATGTTTAAAATTTTATTGGTAATCTTCATTGTGACAGAAAATTGGGTTTCACTTTTATTGGTGCATAATGGTGGCTGGTATATGTCACAGTACTCACAGTAAAAAAAAAAAAAAAAAAAAAAAAAAAGAAGCAAAATCTACTTTAAAGCAGGAGACTCTGCTGTATTTCATATTTCTACTGCCCCAAGGAAATAGCTTAACATTGCTTTACTGCTTTTGAAGGAGGAATGTTCTGGCTGGATTTGAAACTGAAGTGGACTGTTGTATCCCTATTTCACATTAAAGAAGCTAAACTGCAAGGAAGAGCTGCTTCTATGCTTGTCACAAATCTGTGGCAGAGAGCCATGGGTTATGAAGTGCAGATGAATGCTGAGAAAGTCTCAGTAAATTGGTTCTACACTAATAAAAAGTGTGGAACCAATTTCACCACCTCTTTGTCCATAGAATGGCCAGTGGGCATACAAGACAAAAGGCATCCTGAGATAATTGGCACAGGTGAGAAGAGCACCAGCAGTGACAGGGGCATGGAAGACATGCCCCACATCTGAGAGACATGGTATATCCAGACTTGCAGGCTGCAGCTCCAGAGAGCAATTCTCATTTTCTCCCTCATGTTCAGATTCCATTGTTCACCTTGGGTTCTGTTTCAGCTGAAGTTGGGAACAAAATGCTGGCTGAAGTCTTGTTTCATCCTTCACCTCCCAGCCATTGTCTCTGGGGCTGAAAGGAAGGGGTGGCTTTTTCACACTAGTATCCTCTTCTCCAGAATGCAGCAAGCACTCTGGAAGCCAGGCAGGCTTGGGCTATCCATCTTTATGGTATTTAACACGTCAGTTCTGCATCTCAGCTGGAAATTTGAAGTGTAACTGGGATATTATCATAATCATCACAGGTAAATGGGCAAAGGATTCTTAGCTCAGTAGGGGTTTCCTTTTGGGTTTGGCCACTGGTATCCCCTGTGCATGTTCTGTTGCCATAATCTCCCCTGAGCACATCACAAGTGCCCAGAGTTTATTTTTGGGATTCATCAAACACATCATTAAATTACTTCAGGTTAATTGAAGGAGATAGATGAGCTCAGGCAGTGAACATGAGTTAGGATGAGCTGAGTGCTAATCCCCTTGGTGTGTTCTGAAAGCTCCTCTCAAAATCAATAGGTATACAATTATTTTCCCCCTTTAAATAAATATTGCCACAAAGAGCCCTGTCCTTGCAGGTGTAGACAATGTGTCTTGGGCAGTTGTGTGAAGATATCTTTTGGAGGAGGACACAAAAGGGCAAACAATAAACCAAAGAAAAACACTTTTATAGAGCAAGCCAGATTAAAATCAAGCAAGTTGTGGAGCAAATGATGCCTGGTTTAGTGTACTTTAATTAATCTACTTTAGGTTTGCATCACTAATTAATCTCTTTTTATGTTCCACATTACTGCATGCAACTGCATATTTCCCATGTGATAGCTTGTCCTAACTGCTAGCACATCCTTGTAAAATAAATAACCAGTCCTTTCTGCCTGCAGTTGCTCTCTGTGGATTTCCAACCTGCCAGTGCCTCTCCTGAAATGCAGAGTAGCTGTGGTAGGAGACAGGAGCCTCTGCATGATCAGAAATAACTATTAAGAGGAATAACTGGAACTTCTGGATATTTGAAGGATGTGACCCAATAACATCCCTGAGCAAAAGACGAAGGATGTGACCCAATAACATCCCTGAGCAAAAGACATGCTTTTGGGAATTCTAACTCTTTTAAAAATCACCCCTCTTTGATGACTAGTATGTGACAGGCTTTGATGACTAGTATGTGACAGAGTCAGTGTCAGATGAGCAGGGCAGAGGATGTGTGATGGCTCTCACCATGGATGGAGACACCATGATGCAAGTGAGGGTGAGCATGGAAATGCCAGAACTGACTCTTCTCTTGGATGTTGCTATGATAAAATCCATCTCCCTGCAGCCAAGTGTTTGCACAGCCCTAGAAGAATCCAGGGCTGGGCAAAATGCTTTAAAGTTGATTCATTTGCTTTGAAAACAAAACCCTTTGGAGGTCTTGCTCCAGCTGCAAATCTGTTGGGTGTCTGTTCTTCCACTCCCAGCTGTGGTATCTGCTGTGAGGTGCAGGACCAGGCTCAGTCTGTAAGCACTGCAGGAATCTAATATCCAAAAGCAAAGGCACTGGTGATCAGACATCACTTTAAGCCTACTCTGTCTCTATGCCAGCACATGAATGGGACTGTGGCTGGCTGACTATTGGAGTAAAAGACTCTGACACCCAATATTTTATCCAGGGGGGAGGAATGAGATTGATCAGACTGGGTAATCCAAATGCAGAGGCTGTGTTTAACTACTGAGCAGTAGCAAAAACGAGGCTTCCATGTTTCTGACGTGGTCTTAAAGAGGCTTTGCAGATCCTGAGGACTCATTGATATCTGGCTGGAGAGAAGCTGAGAGAAATTAATTGCTGCTGTGTGAAGGGAGGCCCTTCCACTGGCAGCAATGTGCAGCCTGCTGCCTCTGAGAGAGAGAATGAAGAGGGAAACAAAGCATGTGAGCGAGATGCATGACAAATTAAACCTCTGGATAACCTCATGGCAGTAAATCACTTGCCTCAAACACCAGTGCTTCATTCCTCAACATGCCATGAAACCATGTAAAAGCAGGGCTTCACATCCTCTGTGTTTGAGGCTTAAGCTTTACTTAAATGCAGAAATAGTGGATCTTGGGAAAGCTCTGCATGGCTATTCTATACCATAGGGTGTACCTGAAAGTGGTGTTAGTCAAAACATCCCATGGTTAAGGTCGAAGTGGGGAAATATCTATGCTGTGGTATTTGGGTTCATGGAAATTTGGGCATGTTATCCTGAATCTCCACAGAAAATCACAGGGATCAGCCTCAGTACAATTGTGGCAAGCTGGGACCTTTCTGTGCAATGCAAGGTGCTTTTCCAGACCCACATATGTGAAAGAAATTGTACAAAACTCTCTGTAGTTACTGAATAACCAAGATAACTGTTGCTATACTGACTGAGGGTAATGCAGCATTCCCAATTAAATTATATATGTTTTGGAACTGGGCCAGAAAGAGCACTTTGGGCAGTCTTTCCTCTGCTTCCCTGTGCTGTCCCCACTTGCAGAGACCTCAGGCCAGCTGCAGCCCATGTGTTTGGGCAGATTTACTCCTTTGCACTCCCTTTGGTAGGCAGAGCAGAAGTGGAGAGGATCTGTGTGTGTGCACATGTATTTTCAGGCACATCAAGGAATGCAGAGTCTTTGTTAATGCTGTTTTATTAGAGAACTTAAAACACAGTGATGGGCTCAAAATGCAAATTCTTCTGCCTTTTGCATCTTTTTGTGCCAGTGGCTGCTCAAGTCCTGTGGTTAAGGCAGTAAAACGTGGCTCCAGCTGAAGCTGTACTGGTGTAATACTGCTGCAGACTCCTGGGTGTTGCTGCATGGAAACACAGTTCTAGGTAATTGCCTGTGTTTCCCAAATGGTGTTAAATTTCAAATCCAGATGCAAATTCTGGTAATGCCCACTGTCCTTGAGGCTCCAACAGAACCACCAGCTCCAGCCAATTGTCACCACATATGAAAATAGCTGTACAAATAATGTTGTGTATCTCCTCTTGCATGAAATGTTGACATTTGGATGTGTTTGTGGTGCAGAGATGCTGCCAGGAAGGAGAAGGGGTGAGGTGAGTGCTGGGCAGCTGCCCCTGACTGCTCTCAAGTGTGACCCATGGCAGGCAAGGGCAGCTGAGCAGGGGAATATCCCCACTGTGAGCTCAAGGAAACTGTGATTTGGGTTTGCTTTATTTCAGAATGAAAGCTTGGTCGTAAACTGGATAAAGTGCACTTTGTGTTTTACCAGTAGCATCCCTGAATGTGCAGGAACAAGGCAAATGGGGGGAAAATGAGAATACAGAGGACTCTTTCTTAACAGAGGCTGTAGACCAGCAGTAAATAAGTGCAGAGTGTTTTGGAGGGTCTGCTTTTGTGCACCCTGGATATCCTGCCAGGCTGAAAGCTGAGTGCTCAGAGCTGCTTCTCCTTCCACCAGCAGTAGCTGTTTGGGACTGTTCCTGGAGAGCTCTGAGACTCCTGACCTTCAGCTCAGCTCTGGGGTTTGATCTCTTCTCTACTGTGGAAGATTTGTCTGGTTTGTTTTATTCAGTCAGCACAGAAACATGCACATCTCTCTTCTCCAGCCTGAGACTGTTCTCATTTTTAAGCCTTGCTGAACAAGTGACATATTGTTCACTAATTCTGAAGCCTGTTTGTAAGTTAAGAAAAAAAAATCAACTCCTTTTTCTCTTGTAACAGAGAAAGTTAATTGTAGTAACAACTGGATTTACAGTATCTTGTTTAAAAAAGAAAATCTAATAAATGTTTAGCACATTAACAAAGTCAATACATGCTCCAGCAGCACTGCATCTGTATTTCCTGTGCTCTTTTTTTAAGCTTGGCATACAAAGTACCATTTAAATACTGTGGTGAAAAGGGCAAGCATTCGATTTAATGCCTTTGAAATAATTCTGGAATTAAATCCTGGGCAACATATCTCAGTCAAGCAGTGTTGCATGTAGGCACATGCAGCTAATGAGCCATCAAAGGCAATGCTTTAAATCCCCATGCATACAGTACACAAATCCTTTATTTCTGCTGTCATAACACAAATCACAAACCCTGATTCTAAATCAAACACAGGTAAAAGAAAAAAGGGGGAAAAATAGAACAAGAGGGAAAAGGGGGGAGCAGCTTCGTGGCTAATTGGAAAGAAATTTGAAACAATGGGGGTTTCTTTCAACACCATTAATCACCTCTGCTGGAACATCCTTCACAACCCAAGCTTTTCTTGTCCCCGTTGCTATTTTCCCTCTTTAACATGGTACAGAATGTACATAATCGTTGTTATTCTTGAAAGCCATTTCTGTCATGCTGTGGTGGAAGGGCTCAGAGTACAGGCTTGTCACAGATCCCTTTGGGCTTGGCAGGGCTGCAGGTTTCTGCCTTCATCTCATTTCTGCCCTGAACTCACCAGTGAGGACACGGCTGCTCCTGCCCCCTGGGCTGGGGAGGGGAAAGATGCTGATATTTTATACACAATCCATCACAGCTGGGACTCCAAGGATGTAATGCAATGGATGGAAGAATCTGGGATGGGAGGAGGATGTCTGTGCAGAGTCAAGACATGGCTTCTGCCAGCACTTCCCCTACCTTGTTTTCCTCCAGGCAAGGCAAACGTGCAGCAGCTTTAGATCCATGCTGGTTGCCTCCAGGCTGCTTAATGGCCAGTGTAAAATGAGTGATGGCTGTTAGCCAGCTCCATAACCATGAGCACTCACCTTCCTAAATCCTTGAGATACCTGGAAGGAGGAGGAGGCTCTGCTGAGAGGTGCCTGGGGCTGCTGCTGCTGCCCTGGAGCAGATGATCAGCACTGGCAATGTGTGGAAAGGCACACCAGTGACCTTGGCCACCTTGATTTTCACAGGCACTATGGGCACATCAAAGTTGGTTATTCCCACCTTGTTTTCCATTTGGTTAAGCTACTTCCCAGCAAAATATCTGAATGGGCACTCAGTGTGTGTAATTACTATTGCTACTACTATTATTATTATTATTATTACTATTTTAAAGATGAGAAGTCACTGCACCTAAGCAGGCTGGTAGCAGTGAAGTGAGGGGCTGTGAACTCCACATGCATCATTCCCAGTGTATTTTCTTGGCTGGTTCATGTTTTGAACAGCTTCATGGGGAGGGGTTTTAATGACTCATGTCAGATATCCTTTAATTGCACGATGCTGATGGAAGCTGGAAAATGAGCAGCTGTAAGAAGCACCATTGTGTTGGCTGAAAGAGGCTTGAAAGCTCACAGCTAGTGCTTGCCTTAAAATGCCCAGGGTAAAAAAGGGGGAGGAGGGAAGGTTATTATTGCTGGTACAGCTGCATCAGTGTGGCACAGAGGAATTAACCTGAGATGTCAGGGAGGGGATCAGTCAGACCCCTGGAGCTGTGCTGGAATTCTGTGGCTCAGTGTCCCCACGCTGCTCCCACGTGCACATGTGGATCCCATTCATGTGTGGAAAGGTGTTCCCTTGCAGTATTCTCAAGTGGTGAGTGAAGAAGCCTGAGCGGGAATTCACAACTACAATAATCCTTTCAAAAATAATTAATAATCTAGTAAGCAATAATGAAAAATACTTAGGAGAGTGGAGGAGAGATCTGTAAAAGTCCTTCGGCCTGCTGTATTAATCAGGGTATTCCCAAGCTCTTACTGTTTATCTTTGTAATGTAATTTTTGAGCAAAACAATGTTTTTACGTTCTGATTTAAATGTTATCACGAGCTCTCACTAATGGAGTGGTTAGAAAGTTATAACATTTTAGCAAGCTTTGAATTTTCTCTGGTTTTGATCCTCAGGCAATATGACTCAGATTTTTGTGAGATGCTTAACTTTCTGGCAAAAGAGGTATAGAAAATAAATCAAGCTTTACCATTGTAATTAAACTAGCATTTTCTACTTTAAAGTGGTTTTGTCCATGTGTTTATATAGCACATACAAATTCTGCAGTTCTTTTTCCTATAGTGGAAATTCTATTTATGCCTCAAAAAGAAGACTGGTCCTCTGTATCCAGAATACATTAATGTGATCAATAGAGATATTTTGCACATTCCATTGCAAATATTTATAAACTATACACCAGTGCAATTTAGTCTGAAATGTATTTTCTCTCACAAGGGTTTCCTGTTCGTCATGGTATTTATCCATCTGCAAAACAGTGAAAAATGGGAATGTGTTAACAGAAGAAACTAGAAGGATACAAATCATCCTCTTTCTTCCTCTTGTGGGAATAATGTGAATATAGATCTGGAAAGCTTACAGGAGTCTGTAATAAGTAAGAGCTGAGCCATCCTTTGTGCTGATGCCATTTCTTGCTTTGACCTGAATATCCATCAGCTGCAGCACCAAGGAGACTGAATCAAGTCAGTCATCTGTGCTTAAGCCAAATTTGCGGGTGTATTTTCTGTTAAAATTGCAGTGGAGCAGGGATGAAGTTGCAGAGCCCCAGCAGGGTAATGCTGTTTGCAGCAACATGGCAAAAAAGACATTTGAATGTTGCCCTGGGGAGGAGGAAGAAGGTGGCTGCTTGTTTTTAGACATTGCTGTGAAGTTGCCTAAGTCAAACACAAGAGCTTTTTGACAGCCCTGTCTGGGGCAGCCAGAGGTGCTCCCACATGGAATTTAGCAGTGTTCCCAGGCCTTGGGAGCCGTCATCTTTTGCCAAACTGTTTTATGTGGAAGGTGGGTAGGGTTTTATGAGAAGTGAAAGCATGCTGATAACACAAAAGAGGAGGTTCCAGTGGGCTCCTCTCGCTCATTGAAGCCAACTGATGGAGCGGGGAAAGGAGGAGGGTTAACACAATCCAGTGGGAAAGCAGAGAGCAGAAAAAGCACTTCAAAGCAAAGGCTGAGCAGGGGTCAGGAGCAGTGTCAGGTCCAAAGAGAAATGGAGAGGGGAAAACCTGAACTCCCTGCGACTTCCCTGACAAAGAGAGCAGTCTCAGGCACCAGACGAAAGAGGGGAGGCTGGCTGAGATGGACACACCACAGGGAAAAGAGTAGAGAAACCTGGAAGAGAGAAATCTCACTGTGATTTTAAAAATAGGGAAAAGAATAAAAGGCAAGTGGAGTATCTCATGAAAAAACAGTGAAAACTGTTATGTTGTCTCATCTGTCCTGGGTTTCCAGGTAGGAGCAGAGCTCCAAAAGTGAGTGGAAATGTGCACGTGTATTGTAAGAGGAGATGCAAGGCTCAGTTCAAGGGTTTAGCCTAGCTCATTCTTCATACAAAGATCACACTGGAGTTTGTTGTTGTTGGCTTTAGGACTGGAGGCCTAATTCTGACTGGGACAAAAGTCACTCCTCCTGTAATATGTGAACAGCCTAAGTTAAAGCTGCAGGATAGATCCTCAATTCCTTGTTCATATATAGCTAAAACTAATCAATAAAATACACTTAAAGACCCACTTGGGATCACAGATCTTGTAATAGCCTTCTAGAATGTTTAGCTTTAACCAAAGTGTTTTGCCTGAGGATGCTGCATGGGCACAAAGCAACTGCATCCCCCAGCAGTGAATGGTCGCAGAGGAACTGGGAAGCAATCTGTAACAAAATTCATAAAATTACATGTTGTCTCAGGATGGAGGCAAAGCAACCTCAAGCAAAGAACACAGGGCAGGAAGAATAGATTGTGTTAAATCTGGCTTTGGAAGGGGAGAGGAAATAAGTGTCAAGATGTGCTGGGGTCACATCCCCACCACTGACTGCTGTGTCCACAGGCAGGGGCTGTAGGAAGTGGGGTGTAGGGCCACACATGCAGCTTCCCAGCAGGAATGACAAGCATTCCCTTCAGGAGCAGTCTGGCTAGCTGATAGCAAAGCAGAGAGGAGGATCCTACTGGCTCTTGCTGAAGCCCTGGCCCTTTGCCTGCTGCTGGCAGGATGCTTGGCAAGCTCCCAGGGACTCTGGGTTTCCAGAGCCTGCTGGCTCAGTGCCCCCCAGCCATTCAGAGCTCCTGGCTCTGCAATCTGCAGGTTTGGGGTAGCTGTGTCCCAGCAGCTGCCTGGGTTGAGGGTACCCAGCTCCATGGTTTCCATTTGGAGGAGGCAGCAGTTTGGCACCCTCCTGACAGCCTGGGAAAGGCTTGGGGACACCTGGCTCCCTCTCGGGTTACTGGAAAGAAAAGATGAGTGCCTGGCAGCTCAAGGGACCAAAAAATGGGATTCTCAGCTGTTGTCTAATTTGGAAAAACTTAATATTGTTTTGATGGGTTTTCTTTCTCATTTCCTGTCTGTAAAGAATGCTCCAATTTCTGGTCTTCTCTCCAAAACAGAATGATGATAATTTTATGCCAAACTTTCCATGGACTAAATTTCAGTCATTCTACCCTCCAGATTAATCAGATTTTTTCTTGCATGTCTGTTGTCCAGACCACTGTCTCTGTTTTTCCGTGCTTGTCCAACTGATCCCTCTGGCCTAAAACAACCCCAAAATACAGTCAGATTTCATGGTTAAGAGAAAATTCCAGGTTAGGGAGCAAATTGACACAGAAAATTCAGTGTCTGAAAGCATCAGTTGTGTTAATAATTATTGAAGGAGGAAGGATCAGTATGGGAGATTGTGGCTGCCCTCTCACTGTGATGATTTCTGGACCAGAATCTCAATGATGAGGTCATACTGTCCCCATTGAAAAGTTGAAATACATAAACATTTAAGAGAGTGGCTGTGCACCAGTGCTTTGCAGTGTATTGGTTATTGAGAAATCTTCAGTTACAAGACAGTCAGGAAGGACTTTTTTGGTTTGTTTTTGTGTTGTGGAGTGCTAGATTTCTGCAGGAAGAAAACATGCTGTGTGCTCAGAGCATGGACCTTGGAGGTTGCTGGGTGTCTTGACCCTGGGAATATCACCTGGGATAGTAGTTCCATCATTCCTGTGAAGAAAATAGCCCTGTCCAAAACCTTAAATCATCCCCTTGCTGATGTGGGTGTCCTGGCTCAGGTCTCTCAGCCTTTCCTGGCTGTCAGGGGAATTTCATCTGTGCCCTGGATGATGTGTCTTGTGTTGGAATTGCTACTCTAGTGCCTGCAGTAACTCACAGCAATCCTAATCTGTAGCTTTTGGGAGCTGGTGAGGTTTGCACCTTAGACATGCAGCACCCTAGGCATGAGAGGATGTTATGGAGAGTCTCTGCTGCCTCAAAACCAGAAAGGATTTGATCCAAGAATTCACCTCCACATTAAGAAATTCAGTTATTAAATGCCCTCCATTTCAGGGGATCTGTGATAGAGCTTTCGGGAATTTCAAGTAGTCAGGCTGGCGTGTCATGAGTGCCCCTTCTCACTCTGCAGTATTATTTTTAATCAAACTGTTAAAAATTAATGGTTTTAAAAGAAAAGCCACTTCAGGAGAACGTTGTGTCCTGAATTACCCCATATAATAACCCTGCTCCAGATTCCTGCTCTGTGTGTGGTGAGCAGACCAGGACAAGCTTGGGACTTATAAAATTGAGTGATCCAAGGACAGATTCAGCCCAAGCTGAATTAAGTCGTAACCTCTGACGTGGTGAAGAAGCACTCCCCTTTTCATTTCCATGTTATGCCTGCATGTTATACCTGATTTCTTCTTTGTTAGTAGAAATCTGGGAGTTGGTGGGGTTGTCTGAGGGATGGATACAAACACAAGCAAATAAGGGTAGTGGAAAAGTGGGAAAATTGGAAGAGAAGAAATAAATCCTGTGCAGGAGAGCTGTTCTCCCATCCCCAGGAGAAAGAACAGTTCTCTAGTCTCTACAATTACTGCACCTAAAATCATGGCTAAATATTCTCAGATGAGCTAGGAGATGGAGTCAGAGAAGGGTAAAACACCATAGCTCCAAAAATCTACAGTTCTAGAAAGAATAGTATGTCTTACAGAGAATGGCACTGAGAACATCTCTCTTCCTTTTGTGCAGCTTAACTACACAGGGATGACTTTTGTGCTGTAGGATTTTGAGTCACTTGCTGAAGATTGAGATATCCAAAAGTGAATGGGGTTTATACATCTGATTTCAGGAACAGGATCTTGCACTCCCTAAGATCAAACATTCATTTCAGAAATGGTTACTCAGGGGAAGGATGGCTGCACACCTTATACTTGCAGAAGTTTTAGTTGCATGTCTTTGTCAATTAAAAGCTGCAGAATGCAAACACAGCTTTGGGGAACCCAGCTCTGAGTTAAACATCCCAGGGGGATGTTAATTCTATTTTTGATGGCCTCTAAGCAACTGTGTGCCTCCTTGCAGCAACTTCCAAAAAATGTAGTTACAGAGATATTTCAGGAGTCTCTCCTGCTCTTCTGAGGCATTGGATCACAAAAATGCCTCTCACAATGGGCTTACTCTAAACACCCTTGAGCTCACTGCTTGGCAATTCAAAAGCAGGCAGCAATAAAACACTCCTGGAATGTAGAATCTCTTTATCCACCCTGCCAATAAACTCTTGAATTATTTGCACATTGCATTTAATTCTTTTATTGTAACAAAAAGAAAGTTCAGCTGATGTGCTCATTTAAGCAAGATGTTAGTGTCAGTCTTTTCTGCTCTGTGGTGCTCATCCATCCTTAGTCTCCAGGAATGTGCTTCTCCATGCAATTGGATTTGGGTTGTTTGCTGGTTGGTTTTTATGACTTTCCTTCTATTCCAGCAGTTTGGTTCCTGGGAGCAACAGAAGGTTTCCTCTGGAGATGTTAATTCATTGTCATTGTGACATTCTGTCTGTTCCCTTCTCCCTTCTGTCACTGCCTTCTGCTCCCTCTTCTGTTTCTTCTTCCTCTGCAGTGGTTGTTTAAGGAGGAAGGGGCCATTGGTGCTTACAATACACTGGACCCTCAGCCTGGATTGTTGCTCTTCATTTTCTAGAATTGCTGTGTAGTGCTGAAAGAATGTGAGCAATATTTGTGGTATTGTGTATTACAATAGCAGCCAGAGGCCCAAAGCAAACACAAGGGCCTTTGTGCTTCCCATCATGCAAATCTGAAGTCCTACACCATGAAACATCAAACTCACAAGACAGGCATTGACTTGGGGAATGTCCAGTCACTGGGAGTTTCCCACTTTTTAAGCAGTTGCATTTTGAGCCTGGGGTTCTCTCTGTGGAGCTGGAATAATAATTTCCTCTGTCCATGTAATGTTTAAATCTTCGTTATATGTTAAAAGTTTGTCTAGTCTGGTGTTGAGCAACAGTAAACAGCATTTCCTTTTACTTTTTCTTTATATATTCTCTTTTCTCTGAGACTGTGTTTCCAAACATTCATTTTCTCCTCACCTCCTTCTCTTTTGTTTAAGCACAGACCCACAGCAAATCCATCAATCCTAAACTAGTCATTATACTTTTTTCCTCTCTTGAGAGATGCATTTATGTGTTTAGCAAGGTCACCAAGCTTCCTAAAAATCTGTGTGATTCCCTGCATTTACATGACCAGATGTTACACTGGCTGAAACACCTATCAAAACATCATTGGAGACCTGTACTTTACCTTCTGTTTTGTTTAGGGAATCCAGATTTAAAGGAGTGTGTTCTCTTTCTTTGGAAAGGTTTTCTTTTATGTTGATCTAAGCTGAGGTGTACTTTTCATGAGGGTAGGTTAATGTACTGCAGGACTTGGGACAGCCCAAAGCTCTGGGGGTCTGGAAAAGTCAACCATGGACTCATGAATTTTACCTCTCCAAAAAGCTGCTTAATTCTCAACAAACTCAAGTAAGAAGTATTTTATACTTCAGAACTTAGACCATGGGAGCAGAGAGTGAAATATTATGGGTTGCTTCAGTCTTGGAGAGATTGTTCTAAACAGGCAAAGACAGGAGATCACAGAAATTAAATGTTGCCTCTAATGGAGTGTTGGTCAGCCTCCCCTGCACATTCTGAATCTTCAGCTGCCAAAAGCTCAGGAAAATGAGAGTATTCCCATCCTGAACAACTGAATTGTAATGCAAAAAAAAAAAAAATCACTATCCTCAACAGAGAAATTTACAACTCTTCCATTGATTGTTTTCTTTATTATATTGTGAGGCCTTTACATCTCTCAACTGTATTGGGGTGACCCCAATGAAACAGCTGAAGCTAAATGACTCTTGATAGCTCATTTGGCAAGTTGAAGTTGTGTTGTCAGCTTTGTGATAAAGCAAAAAACATTGTCTTTCTTTTCTGAAGAGACCACTTTTGTGTTTAAAAAAAAAAGAAAAAAAAGAAGTCTCATGATTAAAGGAGGTGACTGAAGGCAACGTGCAGATTTTGGGATTGTGTGCTGCCCTGTGTGAGGGGAGGAGGATTGGGCAATCCCTGAGGACTGGGCAAAGCCTCCCAATAGTGTATATTTGATTTTTACCTTTCTGGAGACCAGTGATGACAAGGGGTACTCAGAGCTCCCATTCCTTGTTCAAGACTCTGTGGAGAACATGAGCCATAATTGGTGTTTTTACCTGTAAAAAGGCTCAGCTGAAGAGAAGATCTTTGGCTTGGCTTTTTCCCAGCCTACAGGGTACAGTTCACTTGAGGTAAAGAACATCAGTCATTGTTCTCTACCAGCAGAGTGCCTGGGAAATGGGGTACACCTGGTTACTAGAAATCTTTGATAGATTTTTCCATCACTTAAACATTACATGGAGACCTGCATTTTTCTAATCTGGTGTAGAAAGTGTATGAAAAACATTTGAAAAAGGCTGCCTGGCATTTAATGCTGGTAAACTTCATTTTAAAGCCTTTGGTAAGGGTTCCAATCTTGCATTAGTTACAGATGTCATGAGGACAAAACCAAATGTCAACAGATTCTGAGAGTAAGGCAGTAAAGCCTTAGGTACATTCTGTCACCTTAAGATGGATTTTTGTCTTTGTGGCATTCTTGCACAGACTGGAAGGTCGGATTTTAAATAGGATGTGATGCTCATATTTAAAAAAAAAAAATAAAAATAGAAGCATCTACAGCAGATATATCAAGTGAAATTTCTGCATTTTTGTTGCTGAAATTGGGGGTTTTTGTTGGGTGTTTTTTTGTTTGTTTGGTTGGTTGGTTTTTGTTTGGCTTTTTTTCTTTTTGCAAAAACATAGAGAATGTTTGGCACAAAACTAAGTAGTTTTGTACCCCAAACATATATGATTAACTCTAATAAGTTGAATGTATTTGACTGGGAGTAGAGTTGCAGGGTGTGCCCCATGTTAAGCAAGCAACATACTTTGGACAAAAGCAATATTTAGAAATGGAACTTTCAAGGTCCTTCTGAGATTTTAAATCTTTTTGTCTCTGACAGGTGTGTTGACACAACATGCTTATTGAGATCTTGCAAGGTGTAACAATATTAATATTTGTTAGGGTTTAGTAGAAAAACATTATATTGCTCCCTGACAATGGGTATGGAAATATTTATTCCTTATATAGTAGCATGGCTAAAAATGGCACTTCAGGAAGTTATGAAAGCTCCTCCTTACCAAGTTTTTCCATGGCTGCTGTTTGATATCAGACTGGACACAGGAAGATCCCACATGATTACCTAATGGTGCCAGAAGAGCACAATCCTCTTTCACCTTTTCTTGCACTGCTAATGGCACAGTATGAATCAGAGCTGCTGCTGGATTTGCCTTCATGCTGATGTATGTGGCTGGGATGTGTGTATCTGTAATTAATGAGAGGGAGTTGCATGGCTAATTCCCTGTGCACTGCTGGCATCCTGTCTGCAGCTTTGTCCCTGATCTTTTACTGACGTGCCTCCAGCAGCTGGTTATTGCATTACATCCTTGTGTGATAGAAATACAGCCTTGACCTCTGTCCTCTGCAATATTGCTGTGGTGCAGCCTTGATTCATGTTAGAAAAGAAGCCTGAGCATTAAAACCATTTGAATCTCCTTACATACCTCAAACCTTGGTGGGACTATTCCTGCTTGAGAGAAGACACTAAGGCTAAGAAATTGCCTTCTAGCTCTTTGTCATTGACAAATGAGTGCATGTTGCTTCACACTGAAACTATGCAGGAAGCCTCTCTGGGCAGGGAGTGCACATCCTCCTCTGCATTTCAAGGCAGCATGGGTCTACAGAAACTATTAGCAGTGCAGTATTTTGTTTATTATTTCATCAAACAATTCTGAAACAATAACCCTTCTGAGGCAAATAACCCTCTCCCTGCTGCAGGCAGATCTCCAGGACTTTTCTTATTTTTCCCACTACTACATTCTATAGCTTATTTAAGGCTGTGCATCCTCCCTGATAAAGCAGAGTGGCATTGGAAATATTGCAGTGCATTAACACAGACACCATCTCGTGGGTGTAGTGGTGTTGGGAGCTCAGGTCCTCTCCAGGAAAGGTCTGATCTCTTTCCCCTGTCACCATCCATGTGGTTGTGTTTGGGTTTTTTTGCAAAGTGTGTGTTAAAAGTGGAGCTAAGCAGGGTTCTTATGTCTCTGGGTGTCTAAACCCTGTTGCTGCTGAGCTTCAGTTCCCCACTGATTGAAAATGGGCATAAAGGTGCTCAGTTTTCTTCTGTGGATATTGTGGGATAAATACATTAAAGGTTTGGAGCATTAGAGCTAGACACAATCTGGCCTTTACTAAAATCATCATGACTATAATGCTATTAGTACCTCTGAAGTAATTTTTTTATAATGATGGAGATACAGATCCTCTAATTATCCAGGACAACTCAAATTAGCACCGCAAATATCTTCTATAAGTTGAGACTGCATGATGTGAAGGATAATTGATTTTTAATATGGTAGGGCACAATTGCTATGTACAATGTCATTTTCTCCTGTTGGAAGTTTAGCAGTGTTTTGAAGAAACCTGCATGTGATTTATTGCTAGAGATTTGGGGGAGCAGAAGCCTGGGAGGAACAAGAAAAGGAAAACAAAGAGTTTGCTTGAATTTCTCATTCATTGCCATCTCCACTTTTTCTCGTTTAATGAGAATTTGCTTTAAATTGATTTTATGTTAATTTTCAATTTTAAACTGGATGCAGTTATGAAATCAGAACTAAGAATTTTTATTTTACATTTATTCTTCATTTCAGATCTTTACCCTTAGTAGAGAGAAAAGGATTCCTAGCAAACCTATGCTTCTCCTCCTTTGGGAAAAGTAAAATAAACCTTGAACACTGATAAACTGATTTACTCCCCCTGCCCCTCACTTTTGGGACAATTATGTGTAATCAGTGATTGCATGAAGCTGCCTGGATTCCATGTAAATGATATGTCTTTGGCATATGGGAGTTTTTGTAAATCATTTAAAGCAAGGCATTCTTCCATGCTTGGCAGAGGAAGGATACAGAGAGCTTTTGTACCTCATTGCACCAAACTGAATATTTCTTTAATCACCCTGGAGAGGAATGCACTTGACTGCATTCTGCAAGTGGTGAATTATTGTTTTTGGGTAGACCTGGTGGGTAATGAATGACCTGACTCCTCATTGCCACTGCCCAGCTCCTCTCCCTTGGGCCAGACCTGCTCCACAGCAGAAGCAATAATGCAACAGTCCAAAGAAAAGAATGTGAGGAAATAGCCATTAATAAAAAAACTGGCAGCCCCCTGTGAGAAGAGCTATTTTCACATGAAAATCTTCTCCAAAGTGACAAAGCCTTGCCTCATTTGAAGTCTTTACAGGTAATTGCACAGAAGGTGATTTCCAGGTAAAGATTTTTTCCCCCTGAATGAAGGACAAATATTCTCTACTTAAACACAGACAAAAAGCCCAAGCTGTCAAAGAATTAGCACCTAGTGCAGAAGTTTAATGCTTGTGGTTTTTCCCTAACAAGATGGTAAAAAGACAGTAACTCTTATATGACGGATTATTAATCCTACAGAAGTGGGAAACTGATGAAAGTTTGTGACTGTTTCTGCTTATGGCTATATGGTAACATACTTAATTTTTAAGTCTATCAAATCTGAACCTTTCTCTCCCCTTTTTCATTTACAGAAAGCAGTGAAGGTAAGGCCAGAACTAAAAAAGAGATATTGTGCTGTCAACAATTTAGACATTTTCCTGGGAAGTATTATGAAAAACATTAAGGGGAAAAAAAACATATTTCTCCATTTTATTATGCTCAGTTTTCACTCATAAAATCCAAGATTAAAGTAGTCACTTTAATTAATCTAGTCTCAATCCTTAGCCAAAAACAGTGGAGAGGAGCCCTGTTCTGCTGGGGTATAAAATTGACAGAGTGAGTACCAGAAAGCTCAGAGGAATCACAATCCTTGGCCTCAGTTTATGAGCTACTTAGCATTTTGACAAATGTAATGCCAATTTTACAAATGTAACTTTTTCAGTGAAGGGCTCATTCTGATGCAATTGTGTTTTCTGACAGTGGGGAGAAAGGAGTTAAACTGCAGCTGCTGCTGCTTTCCCTCTAAGACAGAGCAGTGATGCATCTGCATCCAGCCTTTCCCTGGTGCTCTGCACAGAGAGGATAAGCAGCTCCCAGGAGGCAGACAGGGAAATGCTCTTAGTTAGGAGCAAGAGATGCTCATCCTGTGCTTGGAGCAGCTACTAGAAAGCAATGTGTGACATCCCAAAGCTGCAGGATGAACACAGCTCATTCCTACTGAGCTCTGCAAGCAGCTGGGGGCAGAGCTTTGCCCATCCTATTTTCATTGAATCCGTGTGTTAGAGGCTTTATTGTCACAGTGGTCAGCAAAATCCCTGGATATATGAGTCTGCACAGGTGCAAGCATTTGGTTTGTCATCCCCTTCTGGCAGTGAGGCAGCCTGGGCTGGGGCTGTGCTTGGTGTGCTGAGGAGTTGAACTCAGGCTGGGTGATGTTGGATAATACTGGGAACCAGGGAAAAAGCAGCCTTGAAGCCTTAACTTTCTTAGACTGCTCAAGGACAAGAAATTATGATTATACACCTATGTGAGAGTGTGTGAGAGCTGTGTGCCTTATGATGTTTTGCAGAAAGCATGTTTTCAAAGAGGTGTTGCCTTCTTGGACCAAAGAATCTTCTATTTTGTTTTCCACCTACTACCATATAAAGTGAGTGTTCCTCTAAGTAAAGCTCTGCCTCTCTCTTTTGCTTCTCCATTGCATGAGGAACTATGTTGCATTATCCTTTTCGCCTCTCATCTATAGCCTAAAATGCAACAGGGTGACACAAACAAAAAGGGATTTCCCAGCTGCAAACCCTTCACATCTGGTGGGACCCAAGTGAGTGCGTGGCTGCCTCTGCCCATATGTGTAAATATATCAAATGCAAACATGAATCCAGTTAATTTTCACATACTTGTCACAGCTTCCCCTGTCTCAGTGGAAGTCTCTGGGAGCCCTCCTCCTTCTTGATCTTGCTGGGAAAGCCTGGGTTTATGACAGCTTAGACTGCTCCTTGGACACACACTGGGGTGGGGCAGTGGCTTCATCTCAGCATCAAGGAGAGAGAGGAGCCAGGCTGGAGGCAGATTCAGCCCCATCAATCCATATTGTCATCTTAATTTATCAGCCACTGCCACAGAGAACAGAGGGCCAGACTGATAGAAGGGAAAGTCTTCTTTAAAGAAAGACCCAGGAGGTCATAAAATGTCTTAAATTGGGAGGAAGGGCTTTGCTGTCATTCAGAGTTTTCCTGCTCACAATGTTCCTGGCGTGGCTTTCCAGATAAGCACATCCCTAAATACAGTATCTGGGATGGGAAGTGATTAGTCTCCCTGGTTTGATGCTTGCTTTTTTAACCAAAACCACGGAAGAGGAAAACGTCAGTGATTTCTCATATGTGTACTAAACATGTGGGCTGTGGTTATTTTTTTTTTTTTTTTTTTTCCTCTGAGTATCTGGAGTCCATTGGAAGCAGCAGCTCAGTGCTCTGCTGGTGCAGCAGGTGGTCAAACATCAGGAGAGGAAAGCAAAGAAGGGGAAAGTTGCTTGGCTGGGGTCCTGCTGAGGTTGGGGTGCCAGGGCTTGGGGCTGTGGCAGGGTGTGGCCCCAGGTGCTGGCACCTGCTGGGCTCTCCTTCCTGTGCAGGGGACAATGGCCCCGGGCTGGCCAGTGAATCAGAACCCGGACTCGCCCTGCAATCAGCCAGCAGAGCTCGGGAAATGAGCCACCTGCCCCGCTTCCTCTCATTTAATGGGTTTATTTTTAAGTGGGAAAGGCTATGAGATTTGTTCCTTTTTCTCAGGGACTTCACGTCCCCTGGAGATCCCTGAAGGATGGGGTGAGGTATGAGCAGCCTCAGGGACTTTCCTTTGGGAACCACGTTCTGCTATCTTCACTCAGCACCTGATGCCTTAAGTTTCAGCTTTTATGTTTTTCAGATTCTGTACTGCAGTGGTGTGTGACTGAACTTCATGTGCTAGTAAGTTCTCTTCACAGTCTAGCTAGACAAAACAATCCTTTTCCAGCCTGAGAACCAAGGACACCATTGCAACTTCAGGCCCAAAAAGTGCAAACAACACAAATTGAGGAGAGAATCTGGGAGGATAGGACTGCATAGCTTGGAGGTGGAACTGGACAATTAACCCCAGTATGGAAATGGACCAGAATTTATGAAAAGGTGAAAACTTATCACAAACCATCCATCTTGGGTCCATCTTGGGTGTAGCCATGGCCAGACTCTTGTACTACCCAAAGTGTATTCTTTGAAGCCTTTTAATAAACACCTGCTTTACTCCTTTAACACTGCCTAACCTCTGCCCACTGCTGTTTTCCTCTTCTGTGTGCCTTGGGGATCTCCAGCACAACTCTGCACTACCTGGTGTAGGCATGCCTATGTTTGCAAATCACCAGCAATAATTAATGATTAAGTAGGAAACAAAGGAATGCATCTAAGATCCTTTTTCACGGCAGTTCAAGGTCTAGCTATACTTACAATCCCCTTCTTTTATTCGACTCTTCTCTCTAGATATACTAATTTACTTTAGCACCAATTAATCCATGTGTTTCAACCTGCTCTGCCTGCCCATCCTCTTTTTTTCTTCAGGTTAGAATAGCATTGGGAGGTAGGTGATTCTTTAACTTTTGCTGAACTTTTGCCAAACCAGAAGTGTTCTCAGAGAGGAATGTCAAGTGCCTAACTACAATTAATTTTAGTCAGAAAGAGAATTAATAGCACACCACCACATGTGTCAGAACAAAACCTGTCTGTGTGCTGTTTGGGTAGTTTTTAACCATAGCTCCATTTAAAGGATTGTACTGCTTTCTGTGGGAAGGGGAGGGAAAGGGGACTCTCCCAAAGCTGAAAATAATGCACACAATTTCATTTCTCCTCTACCCAGGTGTGAGTGTAGGTAACTGGAGAAATTGGCCCTGCCTGCATGTCCTTCCCTTTTACCTGGTTATCACTGTTTGCAAAGCTCTGCAGATATGGAAGTAAAGACAGACTGGACTGAACCTAAAATACCAAATATTCTCACTTCTGTGATCTCAGAAGCAGAGAAGGGTTTGGGTTGGAAGGGACCTGAAGATCATCTCATTCCATGGGCAGGGACATCTTCCACTAGACCAGGTTGATCCAAGCCCCATCCGAGTTGGCCTTGAACACTTCCATGGGGCATCCACAGGTTTTTGGGTTTTCTGGGCAATCTGTGTCTGGGCTTTACCACACTCCCAGTAAAGAATTACCTATCTGCTGTGATTAAAATCTTGGTGGGCTTGTTTTACATTTGAATCCTTTCACAAGGCCTGAAGTTTTCATCAGTGAACAAGGCAGGGATCTGTAGACACCTATCTAAACTCAAGTTATTTTGGATTTCTGATCTTTCCTCTCTCCACCTTTTCACCCTATTTTTAAATATCCTTACAAATCCTTGTTTCAGCCATTGTTCAGGAAGTAACTAACAATATTAACATAAATCATATAAATGAGGCAGCATTACACAACAGCAATGTCTGACACTATTCATTGATATTTCTAGCTATGATAGCTTCCTTCTCCTTTCTTGAATTTCATTTTGTTTGAACTGTACCCACTCTTTCCTTTTCAATGTTTGGGGTTTTTTTTTTTCCAGTTGATGAATGTAGGGTTTAATTCTCTTTCTTACAAAACATGAACCAGCCTGGCTTTTCTCATTAACTTCCTTATTAGCATAAGCACCACCACCTGTAACATTCATCATGTGAGCAGCAGCATGATGCTGGGAGCTGGATATATTGCACAACCCCTATTCCCTCTTAGGGTTAAATGCCAGGATGGAAAGATATTGCAAGTTCAGCTTTCAGGATAGGGCTTAAAATAATTTTCAGGAGTGCAATAAAAATAGTTAAGAAAACTACTTTTAAGAGGTGAAATCTCAATGAGATCATACTCTGGCTCATTTGGCACAGGAAAGCCAAGCAACCATGCAGAACTGGGAACTTCTAGTTGGTAAGACTGGTTAGAGTTAAACCAAAGAGTTTTTACTCCAAGTCATGCAATTTATTACTCTGCTATAGGTTCTCCAGGAGAATATAATACCTTGCTGTAATGCTAACTAGGAAAATATTTGGAGGTTTTAAAGCAGGATGTGCAGTTCATGCTGGTAACTGAGTGATAAATGATACAGGCTGCACAGAAAAACTATACAAACACATTATTTCAGCTAGCACAGCAAAACACTTCAGCTATAAATTAAATGTAACTGCAGTCTTGTGGTCCTTGTCAGCTATTTACAAGCCTCTTGAAATATTTCCTTATCTGACTTTCTCATAAGAAATTAGGCAATTATAGTATAAGTCTGAAGCCAGAGAACATCAAATAGTGAATCATTATGGCATCATTATGTGGAAGTAGGAACAGGGGGAAAGCCAAAAGAAAACTCAAAGGTTGTTCATCTATTCAGGAATCTATTTTAAATTAAATTAAAATAAAAGCCTTAAATAAGCTTAATGTGATTCTGAGGAAAAGACAGTTGCACAATGAAGAGGTATTTGCAGTCTGAAATTCAACTTTGTGATGTTCAGGATATTTCTAAACAGGAAAAAAAAAATTTCCTGTCATTGAACTAATCACAAATCTTTGTATAGGGAGACTTTCATGGAAGAGAAAGGCAAATGTGGTCTGGAAGTCCAGTGACTCAGTAGTTTCTTAAAGATGAGGGGAAAAGAAATGCATCAGTGTATATGCATTCCTAATTAACTCTTGATGGCATAGTAAATGTATTATCTATATTTAGGTACCTATAAAAATATTGTGTTGTATAACAACTATCATAAGTCTTTCAGGAGCAATTTAGTTGGGATTTTGGATGTTGTGGGTATGCTTGTTTTGGTTTGGAGTTTTTCACAATTTGAATATTGATTTAATTTCTTCTCTTCTGATTCAGCTTTAGAGCACATTTCAAGATAATTAACGTGTTTTGGTTTTCTTTTCTGGGTCAAAATTTGAGCTTGGTTTAAAAAGCATTACATTCCCTACAAACCTAATCAGACAAAATATGTCCAGCTCCCCTGAACATCAAAAGGAGGAGGGATCAGCAAGTCTCAGGCTTGATCATAATTAGACAATTTTGTGGTAACATCTTTTGACATTGTCCATAGCAGATGGAGATAAAATGAGCCAGTGGTCTTCAGGAAAGGAGTTGTTGATATCCTGTTCTGCTTGTGTTTTATAAAAGAGCATCCTGTATCTAGTATTGGTTAGTCCTAAGAATGTGATTGTACTTGAGTTTGCACCTGAGTTCTCACCTGAAGAATGAGAACCTAATATTTTTTTCCTGACCTCAAATGTGCTGTAAGGCAACAAATGGCTAAAATTTCATTTTGTGAAGGATGAGAATTCTCTGAGGTAGTTAACATAGTTCAAGATATGAAATTCCTGATTTGGGAAATGGCAGGGCTGAGAACTGAATATTTGGGATAAATGCAGTACTGGGTCACCAGGTTTACATGAAATACAGCTGAGAAATGTGTAGGTAATAATGACAGCTGGCAAAGACATGCCACAGTTCACAAAAGATAAGCTATAGCAAATGAGTCAAGAAAAGGAAATCCTTGATGTTACTCTGCAAGAAATTATTAAAATCAATTTTAGAATATTCAGCTTGGATTCATCCTAATAAGGATGTGAACATTTTAACATCAGTATTTAACCCACCCTTTGCTTGGACTCACACCACTTACAAAAATGGTAAAAATGGTTCACCTATTGAGAGGTGAAGGACATAGAGATCCTGAACAAGAGGACTTGCTAAGCAAGTTCACTTTCCAGTTTAGGAACACCAAACAGTTTCTCAGACCAAGTGTTAGTTGTGTTTTTTCTTGTGTTGTGCCTGTCTTTTAATCCTTTTCTCTCAATAAACACATAGGCTTCACTGTTTGTTGTCAGAAGTCGAAGTCACAAAATGTGAATAATCCTGACATACACATTTCTAAGGGCTGATGGAGAATGAGGATCCATCATGCAAGGTGCTGTCTAAACATGCAGCCAGTGCTTAGAGTCTGAGTAAATAAAACAGGAACAGAAAAGTTCAGTGACTTGCAACAACCCATGAGAAGAAGGAACAGGCTGGAGTGGGTCCAGCTGCTCTGACATCTCGTGCATTGCCTTTTCCACTGGATGCTGCTGCACTGACATCTCAGATGGTGCAAAAAGTATGGGATGATATATAACACATGGGAGTTATCACAGTTATCTCTGCAGTGTCTGGCACCAGGAGGATTTAAAAAACAGACATCAAATTATAGAGGCATAGGTCTATCCCAAGCATGTCTGTCCAGTGCAGTAATGCATAACTGCTTGATTATTGCCAATGAAATCCTCATGCTGCTACTCATCTCTACCTGTCTCCAAATATGTTGAGATCAATGTCTAGATTTATTTCTTGGTCTTGGTCTCAGGTGTAGCAATTAAAGAAATGTTCTGTATTGCTGAGAGCACCAGATGTGTGCAGTGGAGCATCCTATACTGACAAGCATTTTGCTTTTAATAGTTCCTTTGGGTACACATTGGCGTCTGGTTTTATTTTTCTGTTTATACTTTGTTTTTCTGTTTCATGGAACTATTTCCTTGATGGGGTTTTTCTGTTTCTTGCCTTGGAGAATGGTTTGGGGTAGGATAGATTATGGCACAGCAAAATTAAGAGTTGTCTCCTGTTTCTGTTTTCAGTTTTTTTAAGGTCATTCTAAGTTCTCCATTTGACTCCTCCTGTATGGAATAAACAAAGAAAAATATCCACTGATTCTGAAAACTGAATTATGAATCATGCTGATGTCTTCCTGGACTTTGTTGATGTCTCTCTTATCTTTCTGGGCTTGGGACCAAACTTAGCATATGCATGACAAGATTTCTTTGGAAGCAAGGTTGAAGAACAAGGCTTTTCAGTGATAGAAGTTGTAAACCTTCTTTCACCTGCACCCTAGAAATGGTGACACCTAGAAGGTGGCAGGTGATTTTCTTTTTAAGCCTGTTTGCAGATTTTGTCCTTCAATCCAACTTTCAGATGGTTCTTCACTGCTGAATTGCAAACCAGTGCTAGGGTGCAGCAGCAGGCATATTCTGATTTAGAGAAGTCTGATCTATTTTTCTCTGAGATACTTCCTACCAAGTTGAGTGTGCCATGATGGATATGACTAGCTGAGAAGAGCTACAGACTATGTTTATTCCTATAATTAGAGAAGAAAGTCTTTCCTGACTTCTGCAAGTGGTTATCTTTACTTCCTAAGGAGTGAAACTTGACTATTTTGACTACAGTATGAGCACTGTTAAATGTAACCCAGCATGGTGAGTGCTATTTCTTCAAACTAATACAGGCAGTCAAAAAAAACCAGATCTTCACATCCTTATTATTTACAAGGAATGTTGAGTGTATCATGGCACCATGATCAATGGTATCAGGGTCTAATACTGGAACTTCTTATCTCACCAAAACCTCATTTATTTAATTTTTAGAACCACAGTTCAGGTAAAACTATGATAAGCAAAAGATTAAAGCTCTGTCAGATAAAATTCTGTACTATTTCAACTATCCTAGTTTTCAAAAGAGAATGAAATATGCAGTAATTCACACAAACATAAATATTGAATAACCATTGTGATGGATTGCATTAATAGGTGAGTAAAAGCATATTTGATTTAGTGCTCTGCTGATGGTGCCAGCAGATTACAAGGACTAACCTGTCTATTGCAATGTTACCCATCAAATAGCTGTAATTCAAATCTTTCCTCTTTTATTTTTTTTACCTCTCAGAAAAATAGCACAGCCAGGATAAATAACAGCCTTTACATCGTTCTGTTTCTCTGGAGACTAATCCAGATCTTACCCATCCAATTTCATGCACATGAATATTCCCATTGATTAGGATAGGACACTTTTTCACATCCACAAATCATTGTGGAATTTGGAGTCATAATGTGTCAAATTAATTCCTGACCTCACTCAGCTACCTGTGCATCCACTTGGCCTGGCATCACATGACAGAATTTGGGCATAAATTTGGTGTGAGAACTGTTGAAGCACAAATAGGAACCAGGCTCCTACTGATGGTCCCTTGAGATCAGGTCCCATCCCACCCTCTCTCCTGTTTTGTAGGGATGAGCATTTCAAGGGTGGAGGTTAACAGGCATTCCTAACTATGCATGGCATCCTACTCCTTAATGCTGACACAAATGCAGTTTCCTAGGAGATAGCTCAAAATCAAATAAATTCTTTGAGAGAGATTCATGTTAAATGGTTCCATGGAGATCATCTTTATATAAAACTCCTGTTACCAATTAGCTGGCTATAGATCAGGGCCACAAGATGTGCCAGATATGATTTATTTCCCTCCTCACTGTGTGACCAAAGCTGTGTGTGGCCAGACCCCAAAGCCCTTTTCCTGTGTCCTGCTGCCAGCTGAGTGCTCCAGAGCCCCTGCATTCCTGCCCTGGCTCTTTGGGGCCCCTGTTTCCTCCTTGTGCCCTCACAGCAACATCTCCCACAGTCTGAGCATAAGTGTGAGTGATCTTAGCTGGAGGATTCCTCTTTCTGTCAGCATGGGTCCAGGGTGGTGCAGTGCTTCAGGGCCCAAAGCCTTGAGGCTGCAGTTTGTTATCCCCCCACTTGCATTTCAGAAGTGATAAATTCTGCTTTGATTAGCTTTCCTCCACCTCCAGTGGCTTTTCAGATTGCATCTAGTGAAAGAATTGACCATGAGCTGGTATTAAAGGTGTGCCTCTAGGAAATATATTACCTGAATAAAAATGTTCTAATTCAGAAATATCTTTCCCACCTTTTTATTGCCCTTGTTAGGGAAAAATGCTCCACTTTAACCTCCAGCTAACTGATTACCTGCCAGCTCTGATGCTGTGCTCAGAATTAATGTGCTCCAAAAGCCAACAGAGATGACTTGTGTTTGGGCACCTCATGGGAAAACAGGAGATGAAAAGCCTTAGGAAAACTTTGACAAACAACTTGGAGTGTTTGACCAGCTATGCACAGCTGCTGAATGGAGAATAAGTAACATGCCAAACAGAGACAAAAGGGGATCAGCAGGGAAGGCAGCTTTGGTACCAGCACTGAACGTTTTACTATCAGGAAAGGAGAGGAAATATGCTGAATTACCTGTAGGAGGTGTGCCTGCTTTTGCTAATACTTGTGCATGGTTAATAAATTCCTACCCAACAGATCCTGCACCAATGTATGCTGCAATTCTCTCTGAGGTCATTGGAAATACACCCATGCACACCACCTTAATTTGATTGATTGCATCCCACCCATCTAAACATGCCTCAAAGACTTGTTTGCAGAGCCACAATCTCTCTGCCCCCTCCAATTCCCTATTTGAGGTGATAATGTCTCCTCATAAATCCTGGGTGTGATAGCACCAGCATAACCCATCACTTCATTACACCAGAGCTGTGTAGTGCACTCAGGAGGAGTTTATCTGGACAGAATGGATCTGGTCCAGGAACAAATAAAGGAGTGAGGAATCTGATTATTTCTGAGCCAATTCTGTACGAGTTACAGCTTCTCAATTTTCCTGATGTCAGCTAGTTTTACTTGTTTAGTTTTCCTTCCTCACACAGGAGGTGAAATCTTTAGCTAGCACAGACATCTTGATGAGCTGTCGGTGTTAGGAAAGCCAACCTGCAATTTGGATCAGGTTAGGATAGAATTTATCATATTCATCATTTTGTCATTTGAGCATTGGCTGCTTTGGTGCATGCCAGGCTTGTTCCAAAATTGGGGATCACCTCACTGTCAGGAGCAGGAGTGTGGTGGCTCCTCAGACACCCCTGTCTGTCCCACCCAGTGCTGCCTGGGAGGAGCAGCCCAATTTCCTCAGCTTTGTGCAAATGAAGAATCCTTTTTCCAATTTCTTGACAACCAGGTACAGTGGACACAGGACAGCATCTTTCACTGCCAGCATGAAGGGATTAAAGGAAAATTGTATGTCCTGCTCTAGGCCACTCAGCACTGCTTCAGACATGAGTGGTAGGGGAAAAGAACTACTACTTCTACTTTATTTATTATTTCAAGTGTTTCTTTATGATTGCTTCCTAGTGATTTCAGAGATAGCTGTTCTATCTTGGCCTTGCACTAGCTTGTTTAGTCTGATGCCATATATCATTTGTTTATTTCTTCCAAGGAACTACTTTTTCCATGTATTTGCTTAGTGGTTTATATTAGCTTAATGCATGTCTTTCAGCAAGACTTTCAGACTTCATTCAATGATTGCTGGAATTTCCTATGTGTTCCAAAGCATAAAAATTACATCTGTGTGTTGAGCCTTCCCTTGCAAAATTCCTCTGCAATTCTCCTGTGCAAGTTTTGCAGACTTGATGGGCTTAGCAGACACAACTCTTGCAGGTACTCACTGAAGTTTTAAGGCATTTAATTGGTCTTGAATGTATAATGCAGCTTCCAAATGCAGGACTGAGGTGTTTGCTGATCCCTTTTCTCTGTTCTGCACGTTTGAGTTGTCAGTTCTAGGCAGGCTGACAGTTGCACAGAGGAATTGTGAGCTGTGGTGGTTTTCAGCAGGAAAGGAGATGTTGCTAAGGGGAGCTGGTGGGTGTTTGTCCTTAACTGCAGCACAGTGACAGCTCCTCACTTACTGCTTTGGGCACCTCTTTTTAGTCTGTGCCTGCTCTGAAGTTTTGAGTAAGCAAAAAATCTCATTCCACAGAAGCACTTTTTTTACCCTTTTATAAAATTTTTGTTTACTTATCACATTTTTTCATCTGATTTTTTTTTTTTTTCCACTCAGGTTTTCATTTGGTTGAGAAATACTTCTGCAAGGTTGTGTGGAAAAGTGATCTGGGTATTTTGTCCTGCTCCCTCCCAGGTGAGTGCCTGCCTGTTCCCAGTGCTCCCACATCTTTTGGGTGAGCATATTCCTGTGCTGCACACTCAGAACTGGTGAAAAGTTAACTTGCTTGTTTAATTTAGTTTCCAATTCTTACCATACTAGGGAATTAATTCTTTTCTAGGACCTAAACACCAACACAGAATTCTTACCAGTAACTAAGTACCAGGTGACATCTTCAGCACCACATGCAGTAATTGAACAAGTCATTGTATTAAGAAACTGTGCTGTAAACTTGCATCAATAACCAAGTGGGAAAGCTATATGAATATATATATATGAATATATGAATTTATTTAACTCATTTCTAATCAGGTAGAGGCTTAGATAGAATTGAGAATAAGTATCTGGATTAAGAAACAACACTTTGATTTTAGAGCTGTGCCTTTTCTGCCATGCTGTGTGAGAATTATGGTGTGGGGAGGGTTCACTGCCCAGTGTTTTCTCTGTAGGGAAGAATCTCTATCAAAGTGGTGAAAATCATACTTTGTCAACTGAGGGCAGGAGAAAAATCCTCTAGAAAATATAAATCTACAGTGGTTTTGTTGTGTTTCCTTTTAAAATAGATGGTAATTAGTCCATTCATGTTCTGGTCCTTTTGTCCTGTGGTTCCTTAGTGCCAAGAAATCCATGTGTGTTTTTACAACACTCACTCATTCATTCACCTTTGAATTTTTAAATTAATACTTTTGTCTTCTGAAAATAATACTTGAAGTCATGTTTCCTGGGATGATGACAGCCCAAATTTGTTAAGAAGGCCCAAAATAAAATTTTATTTTCTTATTAAAAACTTTTTTCATTAAAATAGCAACTCAGTATATATTCATTGCCAAAATTCTGAAGAATGTGAAATCAATAAAGGGGAGAAATTACTAACTAGACACCTGGAATTGGAGTTTCTTGAGTAATAAACTGGCTTTTGACAGCTGTAGCCTTTTTTTTTTTTTTTTTTGCAGGTGCAAAAAAGAACATTTTCTTCTTTTTTGTTTTATCTGCTTTACATTACTTAATGATTAGAATATTCCAAGCTGGGAAAACAACTGGTAATTGAAAAAACAGGAAAATTTGCTTATCCTTTCCCATTTTATGAGTAAAAGGTGGGGGGGGGGGAGGGAAGATCTGAGATCAGTCAGTTCTAATCTTGAAGAACAGGGAAGCAAGGAAAAAACAGCTCAGCTGATTTATTGCTGTGGATATTTGCACTGTTCAGTACATCAGCTGCCTTGAAATGCAAAGAATATTTTGATAATATTTCCTAAAATATGCAGGACACAATGTAGTTCCACTTAAACAATTATGTTCTTCTGGATATTTTTGTTCAGAAGCAGCATGACACAAAGCACACATTAAAAAGTGAATCAGGTGACTAAAAATTCCATGTCCTGTTTTCTCATAAATCAAACATAAAAATCAAACCCCAGAATAAATGCTTAGATATATAGTGACATGTGATATTAGTGTATTCTCTTAGTTAATAAAAACAAAAACAAATATCAGCTCAGAGCAACCCTTCTTTGCAATTAAGCATTTTTATTAGTTGTCAGTCTCTGAGAATAACCCTTTGTCATGAATATCTGCTAGAAAGGACAACTGCAATGCAAATTAAATTATTTAAATTGTGATTTAAATCACAACTAACAAAACTGATTTAAATCAGAGTGATTTAAATTGATCCATCCTGCTTTAAAATTAATGTGCTTTGAAAGCATGCTCCTATCAGTGCTCTGACTCAGTGGGTTCTCCATATCACTCAAGTTTTAATAAAACAAAGCAAGGGATGGAATTTTTATTTAGTTTCAATCTCTGAATATAAGGCCTCTGAAGAATGGATTAGCATTTATAATTGCTAGGTTTATCAGTAATGCAAATTAAAAATGGGGATTTCAAAACAAATTAACCTTTGCAATAGATCATATGGAGACAGACAGACATTGGAAAGGTTTCCCTCATCCTTGAATTACTGAATTCTTCATGGTGCCTTGCTGCTCTGCAGCCTCTGGAGTCTCAATGCCCAAAAATTAAACTGTGATAACTGAAAGAACAACAAGGACTCTGAGGCTGGCAAGTCCCTGCATGGGCTATCACTGCTTTGTGTTGCTCCAGGCAGACTTGTGTATTTGGGGGCTAAGATTAGGATGTTTAGGCTAGGGGTAAATGGGTTTATAATTAGATATGTTCCAGCCCTTGACCTATTAATTGATGCTCATACCTCCCTCCATATACCCTCCACCTGTAATGAGACTGTGATTTAAAGCTGTTGAGGGAAATGGTCCTTCTGTACCCACACAAATTCTGCTTCAGTGTGCCTGTCCTGTGCTCTGCTGGGAGCCTTTCTGTCCCCCTTTGAGATATCTCATGAGCAGGACACTGTTCCAATATCTGTGCTGTATTTATTTATTTATAAAACTAAGAGCTTAGATCCCATCAGGAGAAAACCATCCTATCTGCATTGGCAATGTTTCTCCTCAGTCAGAAAGGCAGTCATAACTGGAGAAGTTGGAGTGGATTTTGGTGGCACCATGCAGAATCTGAGGAGGTCTGAGACTGTTCCTTCCATGCTGAGACAGCTGCAGAGGTGGGAGAAAGAGTGGGGCAGCCTAAGGATGAACTGGATGGGATGGGAAGAGTGGTCACCTGTGAGAGCAAACAGCCTTGTTCTCCTACTGCAGCTACCCCAGACTCTGGGAAATTCTTGCCAATCCCTGCAGCTGATGCAGGAACTCAAAGTTTTCTGTGTGGTGTTGTCCCAAGCAGCAGAAGAGAAGCTGACCACACTTTGGGTTTAGATGTGTTTCTGACATGGCTCACAGACTCCCAGAAAATTGCTTTTGTACCTTCATGCACATCATGGGATGTGCTGATTTGGAAGGAATACACAAGGATGGTTGAGTCCAGTTCTCAGCCCTGCAAAGGAGACACACCAGAGTGTTCTCAGAGTACCTGACAGAATTGCCCAAATGCTTCTTGAACTCTGCCAGACTTGGGGCTGTAACCACTTCCCTGGGTGCCACCCCTGATAAGTGAAAGTAATGCAGAAGAAATATTCCCTTTTTCTCAAAATGTGTGTGCTTCCACAGTCCTTACCAAAACTGAGCCATTAGAAATTAATGCATACTACATGACCCATTAGTCTAACCCTGGGGAAAATATTAGATTATGCAGATGTTTATGCACATCCTTTGTGTAATGGTAGAGCTATTGTGTAACTTGCCTTTTTTTTTTTTTTTCTATGAGCAAACTTACACCAGGGGAAGCAGGTAGTACTATCTGCTGATCACAGAGCTCAGAAGGATATAAATAGGGATTGAAGAATGAATAGTGGTATTAAAAACTTGCTTTGGCTGTAATTTTTTGCTAAGTTTATAAATAGAAATAAAACCTAAACAACCCAAACTAAATAGCCCGGAATAAACACTGAACTGTGGCAGGTATTGTCATCACACGAGTGAATGGTTTTTTGGTTAATGACAAAGCAAAGCCAGGAAGGAGCCTTAAAACTGTCCAAATATGAGCAGTGGAAATGCAGAATGATTTTCTAGGAGGCAGAGCAGAGGTGAGGAGCCTGAGCCCTGGCTGGTGGCAGGGCTGGGGTGCAGAGCACAGGGGTGGGCACTGACCTCTCCTTCCTGCCAGGGCCACCCCAGCCCCTTCCAGCTGAGAGGCTCCTGGCTTCTGCCATGGAGAGATTGGCAAAATTGGGTGGTAGGTGAAGAAATGGTGGGGAGGGGGATATGGATGAGGTTACTGAATAGTCAGACAAATACTTGGAATAGTTTTCAAAACTTTTGGCAGTCAGTACAGGATTGCAGTCTGGAAGAAAAAGACTTGTGTGTCATGTTCAGTGGATGTTTCCAGCTGCTGGTAATGGTATTGGCAACAGGAGTTAATTAATAATTGGAAAGTTATTGCTTTTTAATGCATGCAAATGTTGTGCAACTGCCACAGACATTCAGATAAACATGCCCTACTTTGCATGTCTCATTTTTTGTCATCTAAATAAATTGCAGGTTGTTGAACAATCTCTTTCTTTCCCAACACTATGTTATTTGCTAAAAGAAAAAAAATTCTCTTTTTTTTTGTGGGGTTTTTTTCCTCCTCTAAGAAGAATGAAATATTGCACATGGCCTTTTTCCAGAATCAAAGCTCTTTAGTATAGTTAGCCTATCTGGTCTATCTTATTACTGATATTTATACAGATGTACTGGCAAACACAAATTTATTGCAGTATTTATTGGGCTGAATTTGAGATTATTTATAATGTGGTTAGATGGCTATTTATTACACATGCCACAGTAGCAATTTAACAGCTATTCTATAGCTGTCTAGCTGGAATTAGGATATAAAACAGAATTTATTGTATTTTAGCCAGAAAATGTTATATGAAGAGTAAATTCTAAGAATGACACAGCCATCAGAGTAATGAAGGGACCAGGAAGAAGAAGGTAGTTTTAGACAGCAATTCTCAGCCAAACTGAAGGAGAGAAATATTTAGAATGTGAGGAAGTCCAGGTGCAGATTTCAGGTTCTCTAAAGTGCACTAGCACTCTGTTTAACAGCTGACCTTTCCTTCATGAAATGGACATTTTTCATTTAGAAAAGGAAATGAGAGTCATCTTCTTTGATTTGTTCTGTGATGATTAAGTAGAGTTAAAAAAAGTTTTATGGCACCATTTTCTCAAGGAACAATTTCATAAGAATCAAGCATTTCACAGGCAGGTGTTACTTTGGTGGTTTAATATGTTGTGTTAAGGTGGTATTGGCTAGTGTATTTCTGTGATGGATTCACATGACTTTTTTTTTCCATATTAGTGTTTTTTAACTCTGCATTTAACTGGTGTGAAACCCTTCTGCAGCATCAGGACAAAAAACTTAAATTTCTATTAAAATCTGTGGGGTTTAGATATTTTTCTTATTTTAAACAGGAAATGAATGCACGTGTTGAATGTCTGATGAAGAAATGTGGATGAGACTCCCCTGCAAGGAAGAGACTGCAAGTGCAAAAAATTTCAAAACTACGAATTTCCTTTAAAAATAGTTTCCTGTAACCTTTAGAAAATGCAGATTCTTTAGGGAAATAATTCCCCCATTTTCATATACAGACACAGACCATCTTAAAATACTTCACCAAAAAAAGTCAGTCTCTCTGTTTAACAAATAAACCCATTTCTGTGGGAGGATGTGGAGGAGGGAGGAAATGAGGCCATGGAAGGGTTTGCAGGTGTGAGGGTGAAGCTGGGCAGCCACTGCTTGTGAAGGTGCAGTGGAGGCAGCACAGGGTGAAGGGAGCTGCTCTCCTTCCCTCCTGCCTCCTTCTGGAACTTTCTTGGGGCAAAGGAGTGTTTGTGCACAGTGCCTCTGCTACAAGGAGCTGTAGATCCCATCCAGCTTTTGCCTTTCCAGCCACTCTGAGTCCCATATGAATAATAATAATATGAATAAGTCCCTGCATATGAATAATTATCACAGGATGGCAGCTGTTGTGGACCAATAAATACATATTTATCTCTTGATTCTTGCAGGTGGAGGAACACAAATATTCCACTCTGCAGATGCTACAGCCTTGAATTGCACAGCAGGAGATGCTGAGCAACACAAAGGAAGGAGATCAAGAGGGGAAACCTCTTTGTCCAGATTACACCTGCATTGAGACAAGTTTGTGATGATTTTTTAGAGTGTAGCTGCCAACTAAGTTGGTGAGAAACTACAGTAGGTAATTCAAACAGACTATACATTTTCTTAAATTCATTAGCTGCCCATTGAGGGTTGAAGGGAACATAGCTAAAAATAATTACATATGAATTATGAAGTTCAAATAGAATGTGTTACTTGGCTCACACAAAACTTCAAGGGAGACAAATCAGAGAGGTTTATTAGCATATTGTGCTTTTTCAACAAGCCTTACAAGGAAGGGAAAATATAACAGTGTAAAGAACTTGAAGATTTATGTTTCCACAATAGCTGTATCTGTACTATCCTACCTGTGAAATTTATTCTCTATGGGTGATGATGCTGTTGAATAGTTTTTATTTCTCTGCCATCTTTATTTTTTCCCCTGTAAGCTGCTCTTTTGTGTATGTCTATTAACATGCAATCCTCTCCTACCTAGAACTTTCTTCAGCTGCATTTCACCTGAGCCAGGAGTTTTGCAGGGAGCAAAGGGCAGCATGCAAAACTGATCATAAACACACTCCCAAAAATTCATTTTTATTTGAGCTCACTCACTCTAATCGTTCTCTTGAGGCTTGATTTGGAGCACAGAGAAATCCAAAGGGGACTCAGTGTGGTGTGGGTCAGGTTTTCAGGTCACCTGTACATGACAAGTGGTGAATAATGAGCAGCACAGTGCCAGCCCCTTAGGCCTGACCCTGAGGATGGAGGTAAAAATTTGGCCACTGATGAGTGTCAGGGATGGAGGAGAGCACAGGCAGCCACTGCTCCTGCAGGAAAAGGCAGCCACACACCTTAGTGCTGCTGTGTCCCAGTGTGCAGCTGACCATGCCCTGATTACCTGGTGCAAACTGTGCCCCTGAACGTTTTCTCTCTGGAATTAGTTCTTTTGTTGATGCCAATGGTCCAAGAAGTTGTTAGAGTCACTGCTGGGACTTGATATGACTAAAGATAAATGTTATCATCTTTGATAAATCTTTGAGCACTTACCATCTCTGTCTCCAAGGCTGCCCCTTCCTGGTGTCCTGTTGCTTTCCATACATTGAGTTCTGCTGTTGTCACAAAGGATCTGGACACAGATATGTAATTACCAAATGTAAGATGGATAAGTGCATGGCAGAAAAAGGACTGTTCAAGCCTGGAAACAAAAGAGTTAAAATATTTTCTCTTACCCACTTTGCAAAGATGGCAGCCTTTCTATATAAAGTCCTCTGTCATTAATCTAATAAAGCTCTACTTTGTTCATAATTTACTACACTCTTGATTAAGCCATTCTAATATTTGTGCAGGGTAAGTACATAAATCATTGTTGCTCTTCTGTACGTTTCTTTACTTATCTGGTTCTTTCAAGGTCAATAACCTACCTTGCAACATTCATCTGGTTTAAATATTCAGCTACTGCCTTTTGCACCTCTCTTCCTTGTTCATGTCCATTTGGATACCTGCAGCTGTATCTTCTCAAGTAGCTATTGATCATGTCTCCTTGCTAAAGGTTGCTAACTTCATCAGCAGTAATGATACAAATTACATCTGTTAGGGTTCACTCATGCCTCTCTTTTAGAAGAGAGACCCTATTCTGACTTTGTTGCTATTGGCCATTACTTCTGTCTAGGATATCTAAAACTCAGTGAGAAAAATTATATGCTGTAAAATATCCCCATCCTGACACATGTAGGCTTTCAGTGCCCAGGTCATGCAGAGAAGCCAATCAATCCCTACTGACCTCCAGAAGCCTGAAATATATCTGGGTAAGGCCCCAGTCCAGCAATGCACTTAAGGATATGCTTATGTAAACATAGGATCCATCCCATTTTCAGTGCAATTTGGTGAGAAGTGCATTTCAGAGCAGGACATCTCCAGGGATGCTCCTTTTTGCAAGGGCTGTGCAGGACAAGGCTGTGCCAGCTGCCAACACTCCAAGGTATCTGGTAATCTTGCACAAGGCAAAGTCACTCTGTTTTACTTGTGGGGAGGCTGCGGATGTGCCACTGCTTGGAATCAGTGTGCATTTCTGAGTGTGAACCCTTGTCCTCTGCAGAGCTGATGAGCTCTTGGGAATTTGAGTTTCTCATACTGTTTAAGAGAAAATTAAATTACTTAGGATTAGGCAGAGTAACTGGGTACTGCAGGACCTTACAGTTATGCCTGTTGTGTGCTGAGAGATCATTCTCTCTTCTGGCTTCATCAGTTCTTTGACCTAATTATGTTGCTGCCACAAGATTGCCAATTTGTACCAAAAATCACAGGAATGGAGTTTTGTCATGGTTGTTTGCCAGGAGTGAGGCTGGAATAGTTGCCACCATGGTATATATAGAAGAAAATAGGGCTAGAAAGGACCTGAAGAGGTCACCTCATCCACCCCCACACAAACCACTCCTGACCTGCTTGTCCCAAGTGTTTTTTTAACCCTGTCAGCCATGGAGATCCCCCAGCCTGCCCAGGCAATCCCCTCCAGTGCCCAATGACCCCTGCAGCAGGGAAGTTATTCTAGTTCTGAACTCAGGTCTCCCCTGATGCATTTAAACCCATTACTTTTTTTGTGCTTTCCTTGTGGACGTGGATAACAATTTACTGCCTTCCTCTTTGCATAAGCCATTTATATAATTGAAGACTGTTATCATGTCTCCTCTCTGTCTTCCCTGCTGTAGACTAAATAGCCCAGATAGGATGAAAGCTGGAATGGGGTGTCAGGGAGAAGGAGTTAGAGGAGGAAATCAGAGAGGGATTAATCCTGCTTTCAGTCCATGTAGAAACAGACTTTTCCTTCTGAAGGATGGGAATGTGGGAGGGGAAAACAGGATTCTCAATGTGTATCTGGTTGATGGGCCACTGCCTCACAGACTGAGGAAGAGGGGCTTGGATGACCCTGCCATCCAGCCTCTGTGCTTAGAAATGAAGGCTTTAATTTCTTACATTGGTGAGGAGTGTATCCAGCTCACACATCAGCTCCTGTGAGATGTATCTGGTTAACTTTCTGTGCATCACAAAAGCTGTTCCAGGTGCTGTACCATCAGACAACAAGATGATGTAGCAGCAGCACCATCCAGGTGAGCAGGAGTCCTCTTCTGTGATGGCAGAACGTTGTCCTGCTGCCCTGACCCTGGCTCTGCTGTCCACCCATGCACACCATGGGAAGCCACTCACCACACACGCTGCCTACATGTGTTTCAGCTGCCTACATGTTTACAGCTTGATTGCTGGAAAACCAGCACGTGGCACAGGCCAATGCTGTCTGATCCAGAAAGCCCTGGGGTGTGTAATGTCAGTGTCACATGCAAAGCCCTGGGGTGTGTAATGTCAGTGTCACATGCATCAAGGAAGAGCAGCGAGTGCTCACAGTGACTTTTCATGCTCAGGCCCTTCCATTCTTCAGCTGCTGCCAGAGCTGCAGCAGGTATGCAGCCATCACCACCTGAAACAAAAACACCTCCCAGCCTGGACACTTCCAAAAGTGCAAGGTGATGGAAAAATATGTTTCTTTGCTACTTAAAGCTCCCAAACAACTTTTGGTGACAGTTCTGCCTTGCTCCAAGAACAGCACATAAGGTGGAGCTGTTTTCTCTAGACTCCTGGTGGCATGGAATCACAGGGTTATTTACATCAGAAAAGGGCTCGCCTTGAAGAAAGCAAAATATTAGGTGCTTTTTGGGACAGCAGGAAAGTTCATTGCATTTCAAGAGAACTGCAGACTAACTCCAGCACTCCCAGTCTCTCTTCCTCCCCCACTGGTTCATCAGTCAGCTGTTAAGACTTTCCAGTTCAATTTCACAGTTAAAATAATCTTGACAAATTGCAATCCAATTGTTTGGTTGGTTTTCTTTTTCTTTTTTGTTTTTGCTCTCCCTTTCCCCCGCCCTTCCTTCTCAGAGTGACTTTGAAGATGACATTTGTATTTCTGAATTAAAACCACATTTGCCCAATCTGCAGAGGGAGGAGGCAGGGGCAGAAGAGAGAAGAAAAGCTTTTGTTCTCCTCCTTGCAGTGACCCCTCACCTGCCAGGGCCAAGCTCCAAAATAATTTCTAACAGCTGAGGTTAGTCAGGGACACCTAATCCCGGAAAGCTGGCTCTGAATTCCAGCACCAGCACACAGTGTTTGAGTTTCACCAACAGCCATTCACATCTAATTCTCCCAAACCTCTGAAGTGTGAGTATATGTACAGGTGTGTGCTTATTTAATTAAAAATAACTTTATTTTTCATAAATCTGAACCCAAATGGCATCAACAGCAGTGACAACATTATATTTTTTAAAGCTAAGCCAACTCAGGAGCTGTTTTGAGGATGCACTTGGGTCTTTTGAGTGTACCCTAAACAGCCCTGTTTATAGGATGCCCAAGAATTGTGATTCTCTAGCAAAGAGAGGGCTGAGTCCTCATTCCCTGATTTTCTGGAATGGAAAAGGAGTGCTGTGTGCAAATGGAACTGACAGATTCCTGCTGGGTGTGCTGAGACCTGTCCTGTGTGTTTGCAGAAGGGGTGTAAGGAGCATCCTGGCAGCACAACACAGAGAAACCTCCAGGGTTCAGCTGATGGGAGGATGTGACAGCCACGGGCTCACCCTGGAAGAAATGCACCTTCCCAGGCATGAACAGGGACCAGATCAGAGCTGTTGGGTAAAATTGCAGTTTTTTCTTCTTTGCAGTCAGTCAGCAGGAATAATGTGTTATTTTTCTCAGGAGAGTTTCCATTTTTTCAAAGATGATAGTCCCCTGGTTGACCCCAAGTATTGGTGACTCAAGGACAAAACCCCAGTTATGTTGCATCCCTTCCCAGAAAGGAAATTTCCAGCAACTTTTTCACTTTGTGGTGTTTGCTTTAAGACCATTCTCTTTTTATTAAGAAAAAAACTTTGGTTTTGCTGTTTAGCCAGTTGAAATGAGTAATGAAAATGTTATTTACATGGGAGAAAGGAAATGTTTCCTTTGAAATTATTTCATCTAACTAATTAATTACAATGGGACTGCTTGGACTTATGTAGTATACAGCATCCAGTCCCTGTTAGAGCAGGTCTTTGGCCAACCTGATATAAACCATCCCATGGGAGAAAACAAGAGTAAAGGTGTCAGGTGTTTAAGGCTGACTATCCCATGGATCTAGTTCAGTCTCCACAAGGAAACAATCAGGGTTTCTGAAAAGATGTCCTAAAAATATTGGAAGTTTCTGTGGAAGATTAAACACTAGAGAATATTGATAATTAAAAACATAGACTAGATATAAAAAGTTATCTAGAGAAAACTCCTCCAAGGAATAGGTATTTTCTGTTGTTCAGTGCAGACACCACTGAGAGCCTACTAGCATGAAAAGTACTTGCTGTTGATGAAAAGTAATAATATAAATCCACAGCATGTCTGAATTTAAATCAGAAAGGGAAAAAATTAATATGAAGGATTTAAGTATAACAGCACAATTCCCTCGAGAAGAAAAGAATCTCATATTTGGAAGTGATTTCAATATAATAATCTTCAAATATTCATGGTTTCCTAAATGCTGTTTCCAAAATGTTGCGAGACAACAACTGTGTCCTGAGCTGATTTCAAAACCATGGAAAATAATATTGTTAAACATAAACACAGAAGAAAATGTGATATCAACAGAAATTAAACGGGGAAAATTGTCCAGGTCTGTGTGTCAAGAATGGTAAAAAACAGAGAGAAAAGGTTTCAACAGGAAAGCTGGAAAAGCCAGCATGGAGAGGCGATGTCATTCCCAGCTCACAACACATCCGTGTCATTTCTGTGGTTGTGATCTATTCCCCCTCGGCTCCAGCAGCCACTCTCAGTGCTGCCTGCTGCCAAGAAGTAGGTCAGAGACCTATTTTTGTCCCTATTCCTCTGTGGCCACGTCGAGCTGCCTGCAGCAGTGGGCAGAAGGGGAGGGGTGACAGGCAGGGTCTGTCCTGGGCTGGGCAGGGTGCCCCAGCAATGATCCTCCAACAGCAGGGATGGCCCTGGAGTGCCCTCCTCTCTCTGCTTGCTGGAGAAGGACTTTAAGGGAATTAGAGACTGAGTCTGTGGTTAAATGCCTAAACTAAGTGGGATAAATCTGAGCCAAAACACATGTGAAGTGCCAGCCCCATCCAGTGATGCTGCACCCAGGCAATGCAGGAGGTTTTTGGATTGCCTGAGTTAGAGCAGCTTTGCAAACCCTGATGCTGATGTGGCTGAGGTGGGGATGGAGGGGACTCAGGCAGGAGAGGGAAGCTGGGGATGAAGCAGAAGGAATTGTGTTGTGACAGAACATTTAGTGCTCAGGGGCTAAAAGCTGCCTGCTTTTCCTGCTGTCCCCCAGGGCTAGTGATTTTATCACTCCTGCTCCTAACATCCTTCTTTTCTTTCCATATATCAGCTGCCCTTTGCCCCCTCCCCCTCCTCTAAATTTATCCAGTTGATTAACACAATTCAGTTGAATTTAGTAATTGTTTTTAACTTTTACTTGCCTTTGAAGCTAGCTAGAAGACATCTCAGGAAGCTGCAGATTCTCCCACAATATCATCCAGAAATTATAAAAACTACAATAAATTAACCTGAAGATCTATCTCTCCTCATGGAGTTGCCTTATTTGTATCTCTGTGTCACAAGTGGCCAAATCTCCTTGTTCCTCACTCATCTCTTGTCAATGGCAAGCAAAGGCTGCTGGGGACAATGGTTTTGCCACCCTGGAGTCCTGTGACCTTTGCAGGATGAGTGATCCATCTCCCTGTGGGAGATTTGGTGTTTTGCCACTGGCCAACAAAACGCTGTCCACAAGTGGATAGCTTTACAAGTGGCAAACACAATCAATGCTGCTGCCTCAGGCCTGGCACAGCCCCAAATTCCAGGGTTTGTCACCACTGAGGTGATTGCAGAGATGCCAAGCAGGAGAATTAATTCTAATGTGTCCCTGTCATGACACTTCCTTAAAATATCTGCAGTGTTCAGTCCAATGCTGAGCTGCTTTATGTGAGCCAATTGTGTTCCCCCTGACATGAAACAAACTGCAAAGCCTCATCATTCTGCCTCCAGCAGGTCTTGAGCCCAGCTTTTCAAACTGATTTTTCCCTTTTCACAGTGCACCTGTCAAGATCTCACTCTGGAACAGAAGATCAGAGCAAATGGGGGCTGAGGAGAACAAAAGCTGACCCAAACCTTTGACCTAAATTTAACATGAAGCCAAATGAAACCTTAGAGGTTTGTAAATGTTCATGAAACATTTCCACCTCCTGCTCCCCTCTCCTTTATCTTTGGTTCCTTTATACTTCTACACTTAATGTTTCTAATTGAAAGTCTAATGTAAAGCTCCCCTAAATTAATGGAAAGTCTCTCACTGATTTTTAGTGCCTTCTGATTCAGCCTCCCAAAGAAAGGAAATAATTTCTTTAATGAAAGTGTCTTTAAACTTAAGAGAAAATAAAACCTGAAAAGAGATAAGGAAAAGCAGAGATCAAATGTAATTTTCCAGCTAGCAGCACATGTCCTTGATCTGAACTCCACCCATAAAATTGCTGTGGATACTGTTATGCCAGGATAAAATATCACTGTACAGAAACAGAGAATTGCTGAGACAATAGTGAATTAGTTTAATAAGAATGGTATAAATTTTAATTTTTGCAATCAGGTTGTGCTTTAGAAGCTAACCACTGGTAATCAGCTGGCATTTGTCACCTGAAATTTCCAATTGTATGTGTGAGAGTTTCCTTTGTACTAATATTGTAAAAACAAAACACATGAAAACTTCATTAAGGAAAATAATTCTGCTCCTCATACAATTTTTAGCTTGTTAGGAGAGTCTTTTCAGAAGGAGGTAGTGATAGTTTATGGGGTTAGTTACACCTGAATTTCCCTAAACAATGCATTAAATGGTCAGAATAAGCATGTTCAAGTTATATTCTGGATTCACAAAGGGTCTTGAGGAAGGCTGGTGGAACCAACCCAGACAAAAATTAAGATGTGGCTCATGTTGAGAGGTTGTTACCCTGTGTTTTGGCAGTGACAGGTTCTGATGGATTGCTGTTGCCAGTTCAGAGCTGGGTCTCTGTAGTGCTGCCCTGCCTTGAGCTCCTGTTTTGCTCACACAAATTGAGTGTTTTCTGTGTGCACACTGGTGTGACTCCATATTGTGGATGCTGGTGAAAGCCAGGGAAAGAAGCAGCTTGTATTTTCTCAGGCTGCTCAAGGAAAATGTAAGAGAAAGAATTATAACAAAGATTAAGCACTTGCTGGATGTGTGAGAGATGTGATGTTTTTGGGAAAGCATTTTTAGCAGGGGTGTCACCTGCCTTGCACCAATGAAATTGCTTCTGTCCTTGCTACCACAACCTACTCTATATAAGTGTGATCTGATTCTTTAATAAAGGGCTTTTTACTTCTCTTCTGCATGAAGGAAGCTGGATCATCTTTACTTGTGAATATATGCACAGCATATCTAGGGAATTATTCCCCAAAATCTGTGTACCAGGCAGTTTTGGTGCTCACAGTCACAGGGTAGATGCACACAGAACAACATGTGCTCCAGAGGCTGCTTCTTGCTGCTAATGGAAAACACAGATATGCAAAGTGATCCTAGGACCATGTTGTTAATAACTAGCACTGCTTGTTCATAATGTGCCTATAAATGAGCATTATTTTCATATTATTTGTGTGCAAATTTTACACAGCATAGGTTTTTTTCATTCTAATTTTCTTTTTGTCTCATATTTGCATTTTTCCCCTTATTCCTCCTAGATTTTCTGCTCCTGAACTCCTCTGAAGTCCTCCCCAGTGCCCAGGCTGGACTGTGTGGTGTGTGCCAGCAGTACACTCACTGTCCCTGTCCCAGTGCCTGACAGCAGTGATGGCACCTTGCTCAGACTCCCCTGGCCAAAATGCCTTCAGAGTATCTGCTGGGTGACTTTGTTTTTGGAGGGTGAGATACTCCTGTCCATGCACTAACCACTATTCAGCTCCTGAAAGAGAATAAGGACTGTGACAGAAAGTTGCTGGCTTTGGTCCATGGACCATCCAGTGCAGGGGTAGCAGTGGTGGAGTTAATCCACTGGACAGAAAAATCAGGCACAGAAGAAATGATCCTATTTGCTTTTTTCAGCCCAAGTTAGAAGGGGAAAATTCTTCTGTGTGTTGGCCTAGTGACAAATCTATTTTGATTGTCAAAACTTAGAAAACTTTACTTTTTCTCACAACTTGTCTTTGGATCCACTGGTGTGGGTTTTGTAAATATTTCATCTATCTGTTTCTAGAAACATACAGAGCATGAATTACTGGAAATGAAGCAAAATCCACCAGACATAAACTCAGCGCATCCTCTATAGCTCATATTCTCTGAAGACTCATTTGTCCTTTTCATCTTTTTAGATATTTCCTCTCTTCTCTCTGGCCTGTTCTTGTTATTTGTTTCATCAGCCATTTGTTATACAACTCTTGGCAAAATATCAGGGAAACCTTCCTGAACAGGGAAGAGCTTTCTTAAGGGAACAACAACTCTTTACTTGGGAGAGCAGAAAACAAGTCAAGCCCAAATATTGTCTTTGCTGAGACAAAGTTTGTGAGGACAGTGATGTGCTTTTGTTGAACTCAGGGGTGCAGCTGATGGAGCTTGTCCTGTTGGGATTTTCTTTGGTTTCCTAAAAGGTTTAAGGTGTTATTAGAAATAACAGTGAAACTTGCCTCAGTGCTGTGCAGTGGTCAGGCAGGCAGTGATGGAAGGATGGACTGAGCTCCTGTTGGTGGGAACTGAGCTCACTGTGTGGCTCCATGGGGGTGGTGAGCCTTCTCATCCAGGGTGGGATGCCTTTCTGGCTACAGGCATCCCAGACAGTCATTAAAACAAGCAAACTGCATGCTTTCATCTCTCCTGGGTCCTCAACTTCCTCAGCCCAGACAAGATGGCTTTAGACCCAGTCTGAGCCTCAATAAACTTCTCACTTTGCAGTTTCACCCAAGGCTTCACTTTGCCCTGGGATTATCCTGAGATTCCTCCGCTCCAGCTCTATTGGGTTCCTCTCTGTCTCCTCTCCAGCTAAAAGTTTACAGTAGAGCTGCACAAGCATGTCCTAAATTCAGAGCAAACTGAAGGAAAGGCACCTCCAGCTGCAGCTCCCAGCCTGCCAGAGAGACTCCCCTGGCAGCTCTCTGATGAGCCTGTTATTACAAGTTCACTCCAACCGGCAATTCCGGCCAAAGCAAAACTTTGCATGAAGTTCATATTAGTTCATATTAGCTCACACTGCCAGCAATTCAGTAGCTCCTTCCCTGTGCTTGAGTCTCAGTTGAAAGATTTATGTGCACTTGCCATGCAGCTTCTCTTGAGAAAGTCATGAGGTGGGCAAACATTTAGATTTCCAAAGTATCATGGTGCAAGTGAATTGTGTAATATCTTCTGGAAGGACTGAAGGTTTTAAGGCCTAATACAGAGTTGTCATCTCTGTAATAGCAAATGTAATACCAATGTAAAGATGTAATAGTATCTAGATTAACTTCCAAAGCAGCAAAGGACACAGTAAAAGTAGTTTTATATAGTAATTTTCATTTCCACTCACTGAATCAGTGAGGTCTTACATCTATTGAATAACCCAATATTTATAAAGCCTTTCCTTTAAAAGAGTTTCTAATGGTTTGACTGCATGCATTAAAACTCATTTTGAGTGTTTTAAATGAATTATAACCTATTCAAAAGCACTTTCTCACCCTAAAGCACTCTGTGCATTACAGTCTCTGTAATACCTTCAGCTGCTACAGAGATCTCACAGAGATGAGGATGTTCATGATAAATAGATTTGGTATTTTTTTCATGTTCATTTAATTTTGTACATTTGCTAAAAAACTAAAAAAAAATCCATGTTATTCAAATTTTGGAGAAGAGCTGGTTGAAAAATCTCTAACTTAGTTCCTTTTGAGTCACAGTGAGTTTTTAATGAATGGCAGTATGCAAATATTAGCCACATAACTAACATTTTCCATCCTCTCCTGACTTATTGTAGATTAATAAGGATGAATTACTGTCACACCCCTTGTGCTAGGCTAACACTGTGTGATCTGGGCTAAGACTGAGCCAAACCCAGTCCTTGACTGGACCTGGAGTGAGGCAGTGAACAAGGTGATGCTGTGTCCAGTGACCTGCTCACCCAGTGCTGGGGATGTACTGCTGGAGCAAAACCCACCTCCACCCTGCTGGAAAGGGCTTTGCAAAGAGGAAGCAAATTCCAGCCCAGTGCTGTGAGGAACAGACAGAGGTTTTTTTGGGGTGTCTGTGGGAAGGGAGGTTTGCTGTGCCCAGGAATGGGAGGCATGTCTGCAGTGGGAGGCAGTGCTCACAGGGCTCCCCACTCTCACCATTGAGCATTGTTCAGAACAAACATAGATGCTGTATATGGATGTAAAGCTTAATTTGTGGTTTTTACACCCACCACATTTCTTGGAGTTGACAATTTCTAGAACTTTGGGACTTTTTATCTCCGGGCTGTTGTTTTTTGGGGTTTTTTTCTCCATTTTATAGGAAGCTAGCAGCCCATCTTTTTCATAATGAAACAGCATGCAAACAAACCAACCCACACTTTGGACAAAGCAGCTGTGTAATGCTGTCCTCCCCTCAAAAGTGTACAAATCTGCAGGGCAGTGGGGACACATGTTGGGGTGGTATAACACAGTACAGCTGCACCATGACATTGCTTGGGTGGATGCTGAGAAATCTATGAGAATTCCCTGGAGAAATGTGGAGTTGGGGGGGAAAAGCCTGCTCTACCCACTGTTCCACTTTGCTGGAAAGTCCACTGCTCAACAGTGAGAATCCAGTGACTTATTTTTCAGAAATGCCTTGGGCCAGATGGGACTGAATGGTTGTTTCTTGCTCCTGATAGTTCCCAAAATGTTCAAGGCATTTTCCAGGTGGAAGAAAGTTAGAGAGACAGAAGAAAGTTAAAGAGACAGAAGAAAGGAGAAGATTCAACTCAGCAGTTGTTTAGTATAAGTGGAATCTCATTCATTCTAAAATTTCATCCCTTTCTGATGACTTCACAGTTTTAAAGAAAAAAATACTTTTTGAGCTCTCCTAGGCATGCTGAAAAGCTCCTTGCTCCTCCTGCTCTGTGGCAGAAGATGCTGCATGAGGACTTGTACAAGGCTTTGACACGAGTTATGTAATTCTCACCTCTGGAAATAAAACTAGTATTTGGAAAAAGTATGAGCCAGTCACCTTTTCTCTGGGAATTCCCAGCCAAAGGGAGTAGTTATGTACTTCAGTTCATTGGTGAGTGGGCAGCTACGTGGATTGTTGGATCCTCTTGTTGGGCATGGAGTGAGAGATGTGGAGATGGCAGGACTGTGTCACCTCGTGCTCTGCCATCATCAGCTGTGTGGCTTTGGCAGACATCATGAATCAAAACCTTTCCAAACCCTGCTGTACCCTGACCTAGCACAATCCTTCTCTCAAAGCTGTCCCTTCCTCCTTTACCAGCCAGAGTGGTGGATTTGAGTACATGAAGAAACAAAATCAGATAGAAATGCCTGGGAAAAAACCTGTAGCCCCAGATAGGTTTTGATGGACATTCTCCACTGGCTGAAAGTTTCTTATCTAGTTTCAAGGACACTTTTATCTTTAAATCTCTTTTCAATTGGACATGTACGTGTCAAGTCAGGTAGCAGATAGAGGGGCTGGCTCAGGAATACCCACAAGCTGCCTGATTTCCATTGCATACCATAATTATAGTAGCATACACTTTGGACTGACAGCATTTCTCAGCAACAGAGTACTTTAGAAATATTAATCTCACATCAGCTATTTGTGTTGAATATTGGCTTATTCAGCAGGTGATGTGAGCCAATATTATCATACTTTTATGGACAGCAAAACAGAGAAAGATTAAAAGACACACCTAAGGTGAAGCAGCATGTCCAAGAGAAAACTGAGTTAAGCTTGGGGATTTACTGCCTCCCAGTGAAGGAGAAATGTCTGCAACGCTTCTGAGAATCTAACATATATACACCTACAATAACTTTGAAATTATACTGGTTTAGGTTAGTCATTCACTAGTGTGAGGGACATTTTCATTGCATGGTATTGCAAAGCCCAGCAGACCTGGTGTTTTAGACAGCAACAGCCAGATCCTCCAAAATGTCACTGTGTTCCTCCATGTGCAAGTCCCACAGACTTAAATTTCTCAAAGGAGAGCTGAATCTTCAGCTGGTAATTCATATAAGCTGTGATTAGCTTGTGATTTGGCAAAAATGGCCAAAGGTTTGATTCTTTTAACCTTGTCTTCTCACTATTCAGCATTTCCCATTCTGTGAGCTGAGAGGGACTCAGATGGGACGGTTCCCCAGTGATGAGGATGGGCTGCATGATGGGGAACAGAAGTTCTGTGTCCATGCAACTCGTACAACATCAAATCTCAAGGTAACAGCATCTCTTAAATTGAACACTGATGTCGTAGGAATTGTAGGAAACTAATTTTCCCTTGAACAGTTGAGTAAACTTCAGAAGAAAAAGGTTTACATTGAGAAATTGGCTAATAATAGGGATAATTTTACAGAGGATGAAAAAAGCCTTTTGTTCCTGAACTTTCTTCTCTTACATCACATTATGGATGCCATTCAAGGAAGCAATCTCTGCAGAATAATTCTAAGTGTTAACTAATTATTTTTCAACAAAAAAGAGCAGGGTCTCAGATTTTACTTGGCTTGGATGTCTAAAGGCAAATTATAAGTTACGTAATAAAACAACAGAATCATTCAACATTGATTTACTTGTTTGTTTTCCTATAAGAAATGAAATTTTTACTGGAACGAAATTAAACAAAGGTTTATGTGCTTGTGTTCCCCATAGCCTTTTATGAAGTACTAATATAGTAATATTCATAAATCATACCAGAGTTTTCAAATTTCCTCAGCAGTGACCTAGACAACAAATGCTTAACAACTTGCTGAGAGACTTTGAAATTAAATTCAGCTGTAATATCATCATGACTAATTTATGGTAAGTTTGGTTGCTACAAAGATCCACTTAAAGAAACCGAAGTACATGGTGAGGATAAGATAAAACATGGGTTTAGTATCATGTAGTTATTCCACTAGAAAGATTTATTCTACGTTCCATGACTTTACTGAACATGGCAAACCAGTGTGTTCCTTGGGAGAGAGGAAATCTTAGATAATTAAACATGTAAATACCAGGCCTTCAACCAAGTAAAACATGGAAGGCACTAGATAAGAGATTAAACCTTTATAGCTCTTGAAGGAGTCTTGCCCTTGAGATTTGTTAATATGAACATTCATGTAGACACATGGACTCTCTTATATTAATGTGTATCTATAAATATATACGTGCTTAAACATGCAAAGCCTCCACTTTAGAACAGGCATAATAGTAAAATATTATTTAGGGTAACACAGACATTATCTGGTGCAGTTGGAATCATGTTTCTGAATTGCCCAACATCCCTTAAGCCCATTTTTGTCCCACTGCAACTTTTGAACTTCCTGCAAGGCTCATTATGGCAAATTGAGATTGATGACAAAGTGCAGCATTTTTAAATTATTAGCATTTTAAATTAATAGTAACAGAAACAAGCACGACATTTTTCTTTTATCATTGCTGCTGCTTGGGAAAAGCCTCAGAATTGCTTGGCTTTTGAAGGTCCTCTCCCTGTCCTTTGTAACCCATTCTAAGGAACTAGCTGGCCAATTAAAACAATCTCTCCTTTGGAAAGCAAGCATTTGTCAGAGTTAAGAATGAAGGCTTTCTTCTACTACATCTATTGTCCCATTCATTCATTTACATAACTACTCCAGTGTTAATCAAGTGCCTGTAGGCATATCTCTAGAAAAGTGTAAGGCCATAAAAATAAAGGCAGACATATCTAGTTATAGATGAACCTTCCATATGCTGCAGATCTTTTTTCAGACACTTATCTTGGTTTATCTCCACCTCTTTAAATTGGAAAACTCACAAAAATCCATCTCCTGTGAGATTTCCAAGGTTTCTTCATTTCATTTGGGTCAGATCTGACACAAAAAGATGCATGTCTCAGAACTTCTGAGCTGCTGCCAGGAACAGGAAGTGCTGGACTGTGCCACTAAAAAAGAAAAAAAATAAGTTTTTTTAAAAGTCACCAAATTTTTTAACTTTTAAAAAACTGGCCTAGTTCAGTCTCTGGTATGATTAAAAGAGCTGCCTTGATTTATTGGTGTCAAACAAAGAATGTTAGGGTAGAACATTATTTTGTAATGGAAAAAGTGTCAGTGGAAGCCCTGCCCATCAGCACTGCTTGGGCTGGGTGAGGCCTGAGCCTAAACTGTGTCTCTAACACTGGGGAAAAGGACTATTAGAAAGCAAAAATGCTTTACCTGGAAAGCCATCTCTCATTCTCCCAGATAAAGCTGGCTGTGAAGTCAGCCTCAGCATCTGGGGTTCTGCTGATTAAATTATCACAGAAATCATGGAATATACTGAGCTGGAAGGGACCCACCAGGATCATCTGATATTTGCTTTGCCCCTCACCCTGGCCCTGCAAAGTAAAAGGAAACAAGTTTCTCATTCCAGTCCCACCAGGAATGCTAAAGCATGAATATAGAGTGATGATTTGGGGAATATTTCACAGAAGAAGCTTTCCATACACATAAATTTAATTTTAAAAAATAATATTCTCCAGTTGGTAACATAGTTGCTTCCTGCTGTCCTTTAATTTTGCACTTTTTCTTTCCTCTTGTAAATGACAAAGTAATTTTATTTTGACTGTGTTCTTGTTCCTGCACATTGTCTTACCCAGAGCAATGGTCTCTTAGAGCACTGTCACAGAGACTGCCCAGGGACAAATGGAAAATGAAATGCAAGTGATGCAGGGGAGCCAAACCTGATGTTAATAACCCAGTCTGCTTCAGACATATTTGTCCCACCATCATCCTTATGAAGTATTTTTAATAGAACCCCAATGTAAAGGGAGACCTTAATAAGATGCCTATTCCTGCCCTTCCTGAAACCACCATGTTCATTTTTCTTTGAAACATTCAACTGTGGTAACTTTTGGCTTTTAATCTGATTTATGACCCTTTGAGATGCCACTGAGGTTATAGTTGAGGCCCTTAAACTGGACAAAATTAGTAGCAAATAGAAATAAATTTATTTGATGAATTTATGATAAAAATTACATAGCAAAATCAACACTGACAGGAAAATTCTTACATTAAAAAAATAATACTGGAATTAGCAGTCCTCTGCACCTATGCACATTTCTTCTAGCAGATATTCTGCCTGTCCTACTTTTGGGCAACTACATTTGATCAAAATGCTGCAAACTAAAAAAGGTGGTCCTCATTTTGTAGTGCTTACTTTGTGAGAACAAAATTGTCTCCTGTCTTTAGATGCTTAATGATTATTTGAAAACAAGTTGATGAATAGAAGACCATGTACTCCCACTTGGGGCAAATGTGTTTTTTGAGTGATTCATAATAATTAATCTTTGTCTGGGTGGAATGCATTAATTTCTCCTACTGGTGGTGACTGTACTTCTGTTTCTTTTCCTAAGCTAGATGGTTCTGCTCCAGAGGCATATTTGCTGATTAAATTGGACTACAACTGGGCACTTAGGTTGTGTCACTGTTACCCAGATGATCTTTTAAAGAACACAGAGTACTTGTTTTTGCTGCTCTTGCGTGCTCCACATTTAATCACAGATCTTTGTAGCTTGTTATTTCTAAAATTCAGATTACTGTGACTTAAAAGCCTCTCTGTCCTTGCCAGTGCTCGGTGACATAAAATAAACCCACATATTAAGAAAAGAACCACAGAACTTGTCAAGTTGCACTGAGGAATGGAAAGGAAAGAAAAAGCAAGAATGCTTTACAGCAATTTGAGAACGCTGTCTGCAGCACAGCTATAAAGGGAAATGCTATAATAAGTTGATATTAACCACGTAGCCAGAACTGTGTTTTTGAGAGTGCTGCTCCCCACAGCAGCACCCCTGGGGCAGGGAGCCCTGCTGGTGTGGTGCCCAGGGGTGGGTGAGACACAGACACCCAGCAGCAGTGGGTTCATGCCCTGAGGAACAAGCAAGTGCCACTGGGCAGCAGGAGTGGAAGGGGAAAACAGGGGCAAAAATCCCCCACCAGTGTCCTGCTGCTCCTTGGTGAGCAAACCAAACCCCATTTGCTTCTCCCCACCCTTCCTGGGCTGGCTGAGACCCTGGGGCTCACTGCTGGCAGAGCAGAGTGTCTGTGGCCCTTCTCCTCCCACTGCCTCCTCCTCCTCCTCCTCCTGGTCACCAGGGACTGCAGGCAGAGCTGGCACAGACTCGATGCTGGACTGAAGTGCTCCAAGTTCCTTTTTTAGTAAATTGCTTTGTCTCAAAAGTGCTGCAGAGCAAAGCCTGCTCACCCTGTGCCTCCCTTCTCCCTCCATCCTGCTGGAGGTGCCAGGGTGATGTGCCAGGAATATTCTCATCCCCAGAGAGGGAACACCCCAGGTGCTGCAGCTGTGTCCCATACCCCAGCCCAGTGCTGGGTTTCCCCAGGACAAGTGGCCTGTCCCTCTCTGGTGAGGCCTGGTGGCAGCATTGCTCCTTTGTTCTTTTAAATCATGGCATCCGAGGAATGGACAGAAACCAACAACTCTTTTTTTTCTTTCTGGCCTGGGATAACAAATAGCTTGTGTGCAGCTATAAAACACTGCACTTGGGCAGGGTTTCACTGCCTGCAGGATGAATTGAAGGGCTCTGCACAGCTTCATTAGTTCTTTCCATACCCAGTTTTGGTTTTTCCTTGCTGCTCCTCCACAGCCCATTATGGTGCTGCTGGGGCATGGCCAGGGTGCCAGGGAGGAAAATTATACCAAGGGGTGATGGGTTGTACTCCATTCCCAGCTCTGATGCCTTCTGAATTCAGACAGGGCTTTGGCCCTAAGTCTTTGCCAGTGTTTCACCACATTAACTATTCCCTTGTCCAGACAAACACCTCTTCCAGGCCAGATGATAGTTTGGGATGGGGTGGCATCAAGCTGGCCTCAGTGGAGCTGCCCAAGGAAGACACAAGGCTTGTGAGGAATGGTGGGGGGACAGGAACCTGAACCAGGTAAAAGGGGCTTTGGTTAGAATGTGGGAGTCAGGGAGATGCTGGAAGCTAATGAGCTGCTTACAACAAAGAAATAATTAATAAAATAATAAATAATAATAAAGAAAGTATGAAGATAAATACAATGAGAATTAAGCAGGAGAGATGGTTGGAGACTGGGTGTGGGTATCTACAAGGATCTAAACAGTGAATATAAAACATGAATGGAATTAGGGTGAAGAGGACAAACTTACCTAAGAGCTGAGGTGGCAATGAGGGCAGGACATCTGGGGCTGCAGGTAAGAAGGGGCAGACTCACATTCAAATTTTTCATGAGCTGCTGTTACCTATCAGGATGTTGTTTTCTCCAGTGTCTGTTCAGAGCTCAGCGCTCCTGGCTCAGCTCTGAGCTCTGGCAAAGGGTCCCTGCCTGTCCCATTCCAGAGGCCACCTGCATCTCTGGCAGAATGTACAGCAGGAGCCTGCACATGCACTGTCTGTGTGGCTTGAGAGGTGGGTGAGAGTTTGGGGAAATCATGTGCTGCACAGTGATGCCATCCTTGGTGACACGACAGGGTACTTCTGGGTGTTGAGGCAGGTTTTATTTATATTTTGTTTATTTATTTCTAGATAAATGGTCTCCTGCCATGCTGAGTGGCTCTGCTCTAGTGCCAGATCTTGGAAGTAGCATGTTATCTTTCAGATTTGTCTTCCTAGGTGATGGGAGGTGAGTGTGGGATTTCAGATGGTGCCATGATTAAGGTCTCATGCATTTGAGTGCCCTCCCCATGAACTGGGTTCAGTTTCCTCAGTTATCCAAACTAAACTCTTTCAGGATGATTGCTTCTGTGATTTTGGCCAGGGATTGGGTCTTTTGCAGATGTTGCATATTCCCAGTTGAAATAGATATTAATGGGAGCTGAGTCTTACATGTACAGTGTAAAGGCCCTTGTAAAGGTTTTTGGACAGTCTGGACACCCCAAAATTTCTGAAACTTCTTAATTTTATTTTTACTGTTTCTCATTCCTCCCTGTTCTCACAACATATGATTTAGCTGCAGGATTAACTTTGTTGGTTTTGGATGATCCACTAATGAGAAGTACAGGAAACCCATGAGAATATGAACGATTTTCTCTTACATGCTCAAGCAACAGGCAGCAAGTGAGGCTTGGTGCAATGCAGTAAACAGCAAGTTAAAAACCAAAAGTAAAATCATTAAAATGTATCCTCCATGCTGTGCAAATGAAGGACAGAAAACTCCTAGGAAAATCCCTGGAAATTCAGCTGCACTTGCCCAACTCCAGTTAGTGAAGACAGTGTTCATGTAAGTTCTTCTGTGAGGTAAGGTCCCATTTGAACTTCCCATTTGACACTGGATCTGTTTATTCTGACACAAGGTGTTATGTTGCACTGTGAATAAAACAGTCAGTTTTACACAGTAACTTTTATGTGCCCTGAGGGATGGTGATATTGCTGGCCTGTGCTTTAGAGGCTGAAGATGGTTGCTCAGTTTCTACATCTCTGAACCCTGTTGGGAACCTGAACTATTCACCTGAACACTCATTTTTTATGTGTTTTCTACTAAAACAGTTAAAGGCATCTCAGAATTATTGCTTGTTTGTCATAATGGAGGGGAAAAAACAAACCACCAAATGGGAATTAAAAAAAGGATTTTCTTTGTTACTCCAGCTCCTCATTAGGAGGTTTATGGTCAGGCTTAGGGAAAGCTTTCCTTGAATTATTTTAAGGTTCTAATGATAAAAACCTTGGGGAGGTCATGCACATGAGGAATTTAATACCCATTCAGAACCATCTGGCATTAGATTACATGCAGGGAAAGAACAAAATCTGGCAGTAGTACTTATCTCCATTAACCCAGAGTACAGGCTGATATGATTGTAGCAGAGAAAATACCCTCACTCTTTCACCAGGAAGAGCTCTTAATAGACCTGGGCTAAATTGGCTTATAAAACCAAAGACTTATTGAAGCATGGTCCTGCCATCTCATTGAGTGCATTTGCTTTGGCTTTCAGTATATATTTCATATCTCTTTAACCTTGACAACTAATATGTTAAGGTATAAAATATTGCTGGGATGAAGGACTGTGTTTGCAGCTCCTAACTCACTCTGAGAGAGTTAGTAATGTAATCATAATGTCATAATGCTGAATTAGAGCCTGTTCCCATGTTGCTGCTGCCTCTTCTCTGGAGCATCACAGAGTGCACAGTCCCAGTGACATCCTCAGCAGAACTCCTGCTGATGTCAGTTGTGACAGGTAACCTTCCCTCCAAGACTCTGAACCACCTGTGTGTTCAAACACATGCTTGGCCTGAAGCAAAGTGGCCAGTGAGTGGTTTGGTCCAAACCCAGCTGAGGGAGTGAGCAATGCCAAGGAGATGATGCTTTCTCATCCAGATGAACTGCCTTTCACCCCCCTGCTGGGCAGGCTCTCTTCAGCCTCCTGAGCTGCTCATTACTGCTGCACCATTCTCATCTTGTCATCCTCCATCAGGATCCTCCATGGAGGGTTTCTCTCTGCCCTCCAAATTTTTCTCTCCTCTTCCCTCCTTCCCCAGCTTAGTGCAGTCTAATAGCTGCTCTCTTTCAGCCAGTGTTATGATTCACTTATTACATGGAAAGCAAAACCATATGGAAGACAAGATAAAGGCCATTTATCTCAAAGTCTACTGAGATGTGAACATCTCACATTAAGGCTGCAGTTCAGCCAGGCTGTCTTGCACATGTTGCTGTCATCTCTTTCCACCAGAAGAGAGATGGACTCCTGCATCAGCCAAAACAATCTTCTTAGCTTGTCATCTGCTTTATACTTAACACAGCCTTGCATGCAAAACATTCAAAGGGAAAAAGAAAAAAAATATACTTATGTCTTTTCCTTTGTTCTGAGAAGCCACCTGTGCCAGCTTTCCCTTTGAAAACTGGTGTCTGGTGAAGGAAATTGCTATTATCCTGAGACAGAGTTTGGTAAATGCTACATGCATCAAGCTTGGAAAAGGAAAGTTTGTTCTATATTCATTGATAAATGTGTCTCCCTGAGAGGCTGAAAGAGGATCATAGAACAACTTGTATTGGAAGGAACATTAAGATCATCTTGTTCCACATCCCCAGTATGGGTAGGACACCTTCCACTAAACCAAATAGGTCCAAGCCCCATCTTGCCTGGTCTGGTGTTATTATAATGGATGTTATTATTTAATTAATAGCTGCTTGAAGGAGGGGACACCCAGCAGGGTGATGTCCCAGTGATGCTGGCAGTGCAGCCAGGTGAGGGGAGCAGGAACAGCACTTGGCCCAGGACAGTGCTCTGAGGTGCCCTGGTGCCCCCTCAGCCAGGGAGGAGCTCAGACATGGACCCAGGTGTTTAATGCTCCTGACCTGACACCATCCCCACAACAAATGAAACAACAGCTCATCCAGTTTGGGGTGAAAGCCTCCATCTTCCACACTTCTGGAGAATTAAGAGATGGGGTGCTGGTGGATGTCCCTGAGTGTCTGCTGGCACCTTTCTGCTTTCTTCCCTGTGGTTGTAACACACTCACTGATGGATTTATGCTGCAGGTGGAAACCAGAACCCAGGAAAGCCTTTTCCCTTGCTTCATGTTATAGACACAAATAGGCTCTCACAGCCATTTGTATCTGGCAATTTCTATCAGCACAAGGGTTTCATTACCTCTCTAAAATGGTGCTGAAGGGGAGCAAGACCAGCAACAAAAGGAAGAGCTGGAACAGGAACACAAAGGAGCAAAGGGCAGGAGGCTGCTGTGAGAACAGGCAATTAATGGCAGGTATCAAAGGGGTCTTGGAAACAGCCAGTTTTCCTGTGAGGGTTCATCTTTTGAGTAGGAGCTGCCATTGGATCACATCAGGGTCACTCTGGTCTGAAGTGCATTTTTTAACAGGGGAAAAAAGGTTTTCCACCTCCAATTTTGAACTTTGCAGAATGATAATTATAATTAACTTGCAAAGTTAATGACAGGCCTTTAAAGTAGCTTGTGTTGTGGAGCTGTGAAGCAAGCAATGTGGAAAAAAGATGCAAGCAATTATGTTTTAAATAAACACCCACCATGTAATTAGAAACTACCTGAAAAGATACTTCAGCAATACTTTTACTTTCAGTAAAATCCATCTTTCAAGCACTTTATCCCAGCTGTCCTGTGTGAGAAACTGTGCATCAGAGGGTTTGTGAAGTGTGGGAATCGCTGAGTAATTCCATGCAGGCTGTACCAAGCTCTCAGCTGCTTTCCCAGACTCCTCATGAAACTCTCACATTCAGGTTTTGTCATTGCTTTCCCCCTATTGTGCTGAGGATCTTCTGCCTATGCAAGACCCCACATGCTGAACAAGACAAGGCAAATGGGAAGGTGGGCAAAGGGGGAAGAAAAAATGATTGAGAGGTATAGCAGACTGTGGCTCTGATTTGGACTGAGCTGAGAGTGAATATCTTTCATCTCCTATCAGGCACAGCCACCCTGACACAGCCAGGGTGCTTCACTTGCACAAGCAGCACTATTGCCATCCTTCAATCACTGCTCTTGGAGCACTGCTCAACTCTCACACTTTGACTGATTCCAGCTGTTCTCCACTCCCTCAGAGATACCATGAGAAAGCAGTCCCTTCCACTGAGATTACTTTAGTGATAACAAAGGGTGTGGAAGAAGGTTGCTAATTAGTAAACCCTCAAGGTATGAAGGTATAAATAGCCCTGGAGCAGTGAGAACAGATCCAAAGCTGCAGACCAACATTATCTTGGGATGAGAGCATTATGTTTAGGCTGATTCCACTAGAGAAGAGTGCAAGAACTTAGTCTGGGGTGAGCAATCATGAAGGAAGGTTCTAGCTTGTACTTTTACTCATATAAATAAATAAGTAAATAAATATGTATCTCAATTCCCTTTGCTAAAGTCAAAAACGCTTTGGGGTCCAGCTAAAAGGCAACATTTTGTGATAAACAGCTGACATTCATCAACTGAGCATTTGCTAAAAAAGTGAGCTTATCCTACCCAATGTGCTTGTGGCAGAGGGGAAATGTCAGGGCTGGGAGAGATGGAAATCACACAATTGCCTGTTCTTGATCTCTTTGCATCCTCAGGAGCCACATCCCTAGTCTCATAGCCCTGGTGACAGTTCATTCTCTCTTCATTCCAGCACAACTATAACCAGCAAACCAGTCAGCTGCTCTTCAATGGCCCTTCTGCATTTTGACATAATTTACTGCACTCCCCCACACTTTCCATAGGGATTACTTATGGGGGTTTTTAGTCTTCTATGCTGAGTTTCTTTAACATTACACAAAGCAGCCACTTGCAGTGGCTTGACAGCACTGTCCCCCTGTGCTCAGTGTAGAGATCTTGGGTTTAAAGCGAAGGTTTTAAGGGAAAAGGAGGAAAAGCACATAAACTAAACCAAGCTTCCCTTCAAAATACCAGCCCAGCCATAAGCGTGGACTTGCACAGCTGTTCCCAAGGGCAGGATCAGAGCACTGTGTGTCAGGAGCTCTTCTGCAGGACCACACAAGTTTACTGCTGTTCTCAAATCCCAGCCTCACAACTGGTAAATCCCTGCCAAGTTGTTTGAGATGGGGTACCTGGGAAGTATTAGATGAGTCTGCATTGCATCATGAGAACACTATTTGCACTTAATTATGCATATCCCTCTCCTCCCAGCAGACAGATGCTGCTTCCACAAAGTGAGAAAGAAACACAGTTTTCAAGTGGAATCTGACAGCAAGAAGCCTAAGAGCAGGCTTCAGACAATCCCAGCCATGGGGATCCTCATGGTATTGCACATTCAGAGCAGTGGATGTTGGTTTTCTCTGCAGAAACAACCCCTATCTATCCCAGTCCAGCTAACATCCTAATTTAAAGAGATTGTCCTGCACTTCTGCCTCCTTGTACTGGAATGCTGGTGGAGAGGTCCTGACCTCCCTTCTCTCCCTTGGGCCCTCTCTGTGAGTCCATCTTTCAGCCAAAATCTGGATGTTATCTCCTGCCAGGTGCTCTGGATGGTGCCCATCATAACAGCCTTACCCAAACCATGTTAAGATCCCTTGCCAGGATTACCCTCCCTCTGTGTCTGAGGCAGTAGCTTAACAGGCACCAACTGGGCCAATTCATCTTGGAAAGCAGACTGATCTTCCAGGGATGGATGGTGGGCAGGCAGGGAAGCCTCCCATCAGTTTTGCTGCAGCACAAGCTGCAGCATCACCCTGCTGTGTTTGAGCAGAGCAGCTGCCCTGAGAGCAGACACAGCTGGTAGGTGAGCACAGACTCAGCACCAGCCAGCACCTGCCTGAGTTAAATCCCAGCCTGTTCATTCCTTGCAATGGCTGGAAGACAAGGTATTTCTCCTTCACAGGGCAGTCCCAGGGTGTACTCAGGACAAATGGCTTTTGGAAGCAATTCCCTGCAAGAGTGAGTCTCCAATGGAATTTCTAACTTGGGCTTATTACTCAGGGGCCTGTTGTTGTGTGTACTCAGGGGCTTTACCCTTTCATCCTCTCCTTATTTACATGTCAAATCCCCCATCCCCTGATCCAAGACAGGAAATTTCTGCTCTGTTTACATCAAGCCATGGTGATGCAGACACTCATCTGGCACAAGCCTGGGCTGCTGCTTGGGGGTGATGCTTTTCTCACCATCTCCCTCACACTGACTACAATCCATGGTTTGGACTTTAATTCTGTAGGTACTTTAAAGAAGTCCCAGAAGATATGATCAGACATGATACAGCTGAGTGAATAAAATGAATGGTCCTTTACTCATGAAATGCAAATTTATCAAGGAAATTTTCAGTTTTTCTTGTTCAACAATTTTGCAGATGGGGATTATTGCCTTGGGTGAGGAATTCCTCCATATTTTATCCTGACTACTGGTTTTCTGTACAAAACAGGGTCTCTGCTGCAGTTTCACTTTAAAACTTAGTCTAACTATATCTGTCAATTATTTAGGAACATTCTGGATTCATAAACAGGAGAAGGAAAATACATGTGAGCAAAGTGGCACTTTGACACTCTTCAAAATTTCAAGTGTCTTTTCAGGCGGGTGTGTCAATTCATTCTGTAGATGAATCAATGTTTTTTCATATATATTCATTTTAATCTGTATTAGGACTCCAATAAAATATTTGGATGCTTAGAAATTACCAACAAAACCCCACAACAAACAAAAACACACCCCAACTAATAGTTTAGTTTTCCTGTTTACTTTGGCATGTGGTTTAAACACATTCTTCTCAATACACCAAGGCTAGTTGGTGTCTTGCTTATTTGACACATTCAGAAAACATATGTGTCTAGCTTTGCAGCTGAAATGTGAGACATCATTGCAATTAAATGTTTATATGCTGAGAAACACAGTGTCTTTATACAGCACAAGGCACTGTGTAGAATGCATATTAAATACTAGATATTCTATGCATACTGAATAATGTTAGGTGGGAAATGTTTCTTTTGCTACAATTGTCATTGTTTTCTTTATAGTTCTAAAAGTTATCCCACGCTCTGTTCTAAATGTGTTTCCAAATTTAATGAAGTGTCTGGTTTAATGATGTGTCTGTTTTAATGACATAGGAATCCCAGTCAGAAAGCCTCATTTTGTGAAGATGAGAAGTGGTGGGGGGTTTCATCCCAAATCCTGTTCCCCTATGAGGCAATAGCTCAGGTTCCCTTCTATTCTGGAAAAAGTACCACAAAGATGATCTCATGGATATCACAGCTTTTCAGCTTTCTCCAGAATATGGTAAACTGGATAGTAGGTGGAAGTTTTCATTATTAAATTCCTTTCAGAATTGGGAAACTGATATTCATTCACATTCAAGGCTTCTGAGTCTGATTGTGTGTCATCTGGCCAATTAATTATTCAATGAGCAGTGCTGGCCAAGGAATGCAGAGTGAAATTGCTGTAAATTAGCTGTGGTATGAGACAGTGCCTATAACTGATGTTGCTTTTGCACAAACTTTCTCACAACTTTTGGGCATTGAGTTAATTCTTTTTTCACATTAATAGCCAGGTAATATTCAGTAGTGCAAGATCTCTCACCTACACTTGGGATATTTTTTGTTGTGATGGGGAGGACATGCTGTACTTCAAAGTGAGTTTAATTCAGCTGCACATGGGCAGTGACTTGCCAGAATGAAAGCTATTTTTGTGGCTGAACAAAAGAAAAGCAATTGAGATTTCGTGGAAAACTGTTTGGATCCTGCTGCAGCTGGGAGGCTGGAAGTGTCTGTCTCTGCAGGACTCCTTCTGGACGTCCTTCTGGTTACACATGTGCCTAAGCATTCTGTGGAACAGAGCCCTCAGAGCAAGCAGAAACACCCACACACTTCCCCAGACTATCCAGGGACACAAACACTTTCCAATCTTCCCCCAGAAAAACTTGCCTTGTCCTTGCCTTGCTGAGAAGCTCAAGCCCAGCAGCAAAGACAGCTCTGCCCAGATCACCAGTTAGAAGACTAACATTTATTTTTGCTTTGAGAAAAGGTTATACCCTCTAAGAGTACCCTTGGATTGCTCTGGCTGTATGCAGCTGGCTTGGGATGAGATGCCTGCAGAATCTGGCTGGAATAACACTAATAAAACAAGAACCCAGAAATCCTTCAGTTGCATCAGGAAGCAGCCAGAGGAAAATCCAGCACCTCAGATGCTCCCTGAGAGATGCATGGGGATCTGTTCCTCCCACACCAGCTGCATACAGCCAGAGCAATGCAAGGGTACACTTAGAGGGTATAATCTTTTCCTAAAGCAAGAATAAATGTTAGTCTTCCCTGAGCTAGGAGAAATATTTATTAGATGTGCTTAAACATGTGTGTTGCTCTGGGATCAGGCAAGAGAATGAGCTGTGACTCTTAACTCATGTTGTAGGTATGAGGAAGGATGGACAGCAGCTGCCTGGATACTCTGACTGAACAATAAAAGGAGTTAGGTCAAGGTTTTCCTCACTCACACTCCTGCTGGGTCACTCGGTCAGAGCTGCCCTGCTCTCTTCACTGCAGCACCCAGGATGGAACTGGAGGTTTTGCTGCTCAGCAAGCTGGGAAGTTCTGCCTGGCCAGAACAGGAAACCTGTGGCATAGCACTGCCTGCTGAAAACCTCACCATGAAGCAAAAAGCTTAGAAGATATTATTTATTGGCTTGCTTAAATTTGCTGTCTGTATTGTGTCAGACTGTGCCTGCAGGGCAGGAGGAGATGCCTGGAAGGAAGGATGTGCCTCTGACTGCCCAAAGCCCAGCTTTTCTCCATGTGCAGCACATTCATTCTGTGTGGCATGAGTTGATGCTGCACATCCAGCCTGGCCTGAGCCCCTGGTCCCCAGTGCTGGCTGGGCTGTGAGTGTGGTTCTGCTGAAACAGACTGGGGGACCCTGAGTGCCAGGCCAGTGGTGCTGCTCCAGGGCCAACATCAGCCTCACTGAGCCAGGAGAACCTGGGCTGGACAAAAAACAACCTGGACTGGCCAAAAAACCACCTGGGCTGGCCAAAAAACCATCTGGACTGGCCAAAAAAACACCTGGACTGGCCAAAAATCAACCTGGTCTGAGCATTTCCAGGGAGGATTCTGTGTTCCTGCCTGCCTGCTGGCCAGTGTAACCTGAAGGTTGATGAATCCAGCCTACATTTTTACTTGAATGGCTTTTTGTCTAAAGTTTGTCAAATTTTTGAGAATACATGGGGGAAATTTCCTTTTTCCATTTAAAAGAAAAGAAAAATGTGCACATTGAAAGATGCAGAAGGCATTCAAGGAATGCACAGATCATCATTTCAGGCATTCTGGGCAGCGGGATTGAGTGAAATCGTTTATAGCATCTGTTTTGATATTTCAAACTGCAGAGTTGCACTGAACTATTCTGAGTAAATAAATCTTTCCTAGGTAACTTTTCATCTGTTCCATTGTTTTCTCAGTCAGTATTGCCTACTCTGCCAAACATCAGTGCAGTTGTGTAACTACAGCAAGACACTTTTAGCTAGATAAGCCAATCCTTTCTCATAACACTGCAAAGAAAAAATATATACAAATAAATAGATTCAGGGACAATTTGTCCAACAATAATCTATAGCACAGAGGGGATTCTGGAGTTATCTTCAAAGTATATGTTGATGTTCTTAAAATGACCTATGAACATCTCTCTAGTCTGTAAGGAGTCCAGAGGGATTTTTGATATAATACATTTGGGTTATTAAATTACTCTTGGAAATGTGGAGCCGACCTCCAGTGGCAAATATTTCTGTGAAAACATTGGCAAACATTTAATTTGGTGAATTTTCCTCTAGTGTTTCTTTCCTAAAATCAAAATAAACAATAAAAATATATTAGATGGGGCAAGAAAAGACAATAAGCCTATTTTGCTGCAATTTCTGATAACTAAAAGAATAATGGACACACCTACTTTTAGCAGATACTCCAAGTTCCCACCTCCCAACAACCAGACCAGACTGGCAGGAGCTCTGTCCTGATGAATGCTTCACTTTTTATATAAATTAAGCAATTCCAGCAGGAGGGAGAAAAAAAAAAAATCTAAAACAATGTAATGAGCAGAAAAAAGACTTGAACCTGAGACTCTTGCACTGAGATGAGTACTTGCATGTGTTATTTTTTTAAATTAAAAAGACTGTTTTGATTTTGATGATTAATAGGCCCAGCTCAAAGAGTTCAGGTGATGGATTTCTTGGTGCTTTCAGGCTCTTTACACAGAATTTTGATTAAGTCCTTTAGTAATGGCCTGAAAAATTAAGGCATTTTCTTTATGACCTTTTAAATTTCCAGACTCAGTGTGCTATAATAAAATCTTTGCAGAATCTGTTGCCCTACTCTGTGTGATGTGTTTGACATGAATATCCCAAGAGCAGTTTCCCATCTGACAAGCTGAGTTTTTCCAGCATTGCCCAGCTTCTCCAGCAGCTTTTGCTGGAGAAACCCAGTCTGGTAAGTGATGCTGTTATCATCTCTGGGTGCCCTTTAAGGTAAAATCCTGAATTTGGCATTTTTCCTGGGCAGAAGGGCCCCAAGGTCCTGTTCCTTAAACCCAAAACTTCATGCTAGAGTAGTTACATGCCTCCAGGCATTTTGTGAGAGCTCATTAACCAGGGGGAAAAAAATAAAAAATAAAAAGAAAAAAAGAGTGATAAAAAACCATGGGACACAGGAATAGCAGAGATATGTTTTAAGCACAGGAAATGTTATTTTTAAACAGCTTGAGAGGGTTAAATCAACAAAATCCTAAACTCTTCCCAGCAGACCCTGTTCCCATCTCCTCAGAAGGACAAGGTCTGGACAGCATCCTCAGGCCAGATCTCAAATCCTGCTTTCTGAGCCCTGCCTCCTCAGCCATGCCTGTGGAGGGCTGTTGGCAGACTGGCCCCTTTTCACACTCCATTTCTGCTGTTCTGGCTCAGTCCAATCATCCAGCAGTAGTCACAGAATAGAATCATAGAGTCATTAAGGTTGGAACAAACCTCTAAGATCACTGAGTTCGGCCATAACCCTTAATGCTGTAGTTTGCTATATCTTTCCACCAGGCATCTCTTAAAAACAAAAAAACAAACAAAAAACACAAAAAAAAAAAAAAAAAAAAAAAAAAAAAAAAAAAAAAACCTCCTTGATATTTTGTGTCAGCACAGCACAAAAAAAGCCAGAAATATGAATTATAGTGTAAAATAACAATGTAAAATAAACGGGGTTGGGGGAGAACATAAAGATCTACAAAGCAAAGCTAAGATCACTGTTGTTTGTACCCTGTTTCCTAGTGGGAAATGTTGAGATAAATCTAAAAACAAAACAGTAGCTCATGACCCAGATCAGACCCCACAGCCCTGATGTTCCTGATGTGTGGGAACCAGAACTGCATCTCAGAGTCCTTTTCCTTGCAGTGAGGTGATCAGCAGCTCTGTGGCCATGAATTAAAGCCCTGCTGCAGATGTGCACAGTGTATTGACCCTGTGGCTGTGTGCTGTGCTTTATAGTCACTTCAGTGCTGTCTGCTCACCTCAGGAAAACATGCCACTTGCTCATTGTTTTGCCATGTGCTCCCCAGCGTTAAGAGGAGTGATCATTGATGAAATGGCAATAACGAGGCAGGGAGTGCAGCTCCACTCTCTGCTTCAGCTTGCCAAGCTGAGTCAGCACTGTCCAGGGTGGGAGTGGGCAGACAGCAGATCTGGATATCTTATACACTGAGTGGAAACAGCCCGGGGGGAGCTGCAACCTGAAACCAGCTCAAGTGGCTTGGCACACAATGTGATAGAACCTTCACATCAATGGCATCACCTATGGGATGCAAGACAAAGGCCACGCTATTTTATGGAGTCTTTCTTCCCCTCTGGGCAGAAATGGATCCTGCTTCCTCAGTGCTTGCCAGCTACCCAAGTTGTTTAGTAATTGTTTAACTTCACGCTGATGAATGAATGGTAAAACTGAACCAGAGCTGCAGAGCACAGTTCAAAGAGTTCAACTCTTCAGCAAGATGAAAAGGATGGATAATTCATGGGTAGCAGTGTCCAGAAATGAAATATGAAAACGCTGATAAATGATAACTGAGTTTCTAGGCTTCAAGAAAAGAACATATGGAATGGATAAAAATTGAAGCATAAGGCATTAGCACTATGTGGCCTTGCTTGTCACATGATGCTGATTTCCTGGAAATTTGAGGGGAAAATTTTGGGTTTGTCATTCTGCACCACTGGTGTAAGAATTGCCCTTTCTGCTCCACAGCCTGTCTACAGCTCTGACTCTTCAAAAGACCGAGCCATGCAAGGCCCCTCTTTTCTGGAGGTGCATGACACACAGTCCCTGCCCTTACCTGTCAGCATTGGGTTTGACCATGGAATAACTCATTTCATCTCACCAAAGAAAACAATCCATATGCCAAGAGTTCCATGCCTATCATGCTGTGAATTCTCACTTTGTACCCAGATTTTATCAGTGATTTGTTTTACCTCTAATCAGAAGTTTCTAATCACCTTCCTTAGATTTTTTTACTTTTTTTAACCAGGGGCTGCAGCAAAACAATATGTGAGTATGTGTTCTAAAAATATTTTTTTAGTAAGAGGAAAGAACTTGAAAACCCGGAGCCAAGGGAGTTCTTTGTATTCTTTTTTTCAGTTTTGCCCTTGTTCTGACAGTTACATCTCTATCTGCTCCTTTGGCTGCACAGGCAGAGCTCCACCCTGATCCAGAGGTGGTTCCGAGGTTACGGAAATTTACTCGCCGATTCACTCCATGCACCGAGGCTCTCGTGAAACGAATTCATTTAGAAGTTTAATTACTGGAGATTAAATACATGACAGCAGAGCTAGACTGGAACATAATACTGATGCTCAGCCAACCTTGAACCTGCACGTTTGACTTGCTCAGCAAAACCCCATCGGATCTGTCGAACCGTCAGATTCGCCTTCCTGTGTTTTCAGGCTGGTGTGTGCAAGGGCTGGTGTTTTCTTCTGTGATTTTTGTGATGCTGGGGAATTATGCTGAAAGTACTGAAGTCTGCATCTTCTTTTCTTGGCTTTTAAAAAGTGCTCTGCTGTGGATTAAAGGAAGTTAGTACTATATACATAGTAGCCCTTTATACAATCTCTTTGAAAGATGCTTTTCCAGTTTTATTTTGCTAACAAAGGCATGACATACATGGGTCAAAGCCCACTTTCAGCTTTATTGTGTCGTAAAAAAAAATGTGCTAGTTGATGGAGAAGGATAGAAATATGTAATGAAAATAATAAAAAAAAAGAGAGCTGAGCCAATAAAATCCCAGAAGGCAGAAATGGGAGCTGTAAAATGAAGAAAAAAAAAAAGTTTAAAACTATTTTAATTAAATTTTGCAATAAGCTCAAGAAATGACCCATTTTGACTATGAGGAAGCAATCTGTGACAACCCAGGCTCTTCTTATTTTTTTAACCCAGACTACTAGTGACTGGATGGATCTCACCCATCCACTCACTTGACCACTTGCTTGCTCTGGGAACAGATGATGTCCCAGCCCCTGGCAAGTTCCTACCTGGGAATATTTTGCACAGATCTTACTTCTCCCCTGGGATGTGCACTGGGTGCATGAGTGGATGTACAAACCAATATCCACCTGCATCTGCTGCAGAGGCTGGGAAGTGTGAGTGTGACCAACACTTCTCCCCTGGGGCACAGAAGGTTGGAGCAGCTCTTGCCCCTGTGCATCTCTTGGCCCAGGGGAGCTGGGAGGGCTCCAAAGGCACATCTGGAAACACCTCCTCCCCAGGATCATAGAGTGACACTGAGACAGGGCCTTGTTCATTCTCTAGGAGAAACCAGCTGGGACTAGGCTGCTCCCTACAGATTCCCATCCAAGCTGAACCCAATTACTGAGAAGTCTCACCTGCCCAAAGAGTATAAATTACTGCAGGGGAGAAACTCACAGCTCACCTGTGTGGGGTGGAGCTTTAGGAGCATGATCTGGCTGCATGAAGCTCCTTAAAAACAGCCACAGTTCAGCCTCTGTTGGCTGAGCAGACTGCTGGGAGGCAGCATGGGCTGCAGAGATGCCATCCTCTCATCCCGTCTGAGGTATTCCACAGCGAGTCCAGAACCCTCTGAGCACCAGCATGGTGACTCCTGGGGAGGGAGAGGAAAGCAGTAATCTTTGGCTGAGCTGTACTGATTGCTTCCTGCTCTCAGTGTGAGTTTGTCCTTGGTGTGGAAGGTTTGTTACCCCTCAGACCAAAGCTGGCTCTTTTAACTGCTCCTAGACAAGCAATTCTGTGCTCCCCTACTGACACTGCTCAGGGTAAACGTTAAGCAGGCAGTAGAGTTTCCTATTAATTATTATTACACTATATTAATTATTGCACTACTTTATGGTGTATTTAGTTCTTCCTCTATTTCCCAACACAATTTTAGTTGGGTTTTTTGCCATTCTTTCTTGCTTCATCTGAAAATACAGGTCTGGCAGTTGGTGCAGTCACATGTTGTTATACCCCACCAATTTCATTAGCCTGCACTGATTTAAATCAATACAGGAACAGCTTAAAAAAGAAAAAAGGTCAGAATAGACTTAGCAGGCTTTGGAAAGTAACATTCTGTAACACACATCAGTGCTGGTATCATGTTGGATCAGGAGCAGAAAGGACTCTCAGGCCTCTCTTCCTAAAGCTGGTTCACATGCCAACACCATGAGGACACAGATGTGCCTTGTGCTCTGCTTGTGTGTTATTGTCTTAGGTTACAATGTAAGGATGTGCCCAAAGGGATGTATTCTATCACCATCTGCCAAAACCAGCTAGGGCAGTGATCCTTATCTCTGTGGAGACACCCTCTGCTAATGGGCCATCTGTTAAAACCAGGTGGGGCAGTGTTCTTTATCTTTCCCACGACCCACCCTTCCTCCAGGAGATATCTCCTGTTAATGGGCCATTGAGTCCCATTTGCATTACTGATAAAATTACATCATCCCATTGGGAGATGCTCCACCCAGGGGGAGGAGCCAAGCATTTCCTACCTAGATAAAAACTGAGATTTGGAGCACCAAGGCAGTCCTTACCCACTGATTTCCAGAGGATAAGAACCAGACCATTCTTATAGGGTCACTGCTTCAACAAGACCACTTCATCTGGACTGCTACCACCACCCTAACTAGCAGGGTGTCAGATTGTATTCTGACTCTGTTAGTGCTTTTTTCTTTGTACTATTGCATGTATTTTAATTTTCTTTTTTTTTTCCCCTATTAAATTGCACTTCTGATTTGGAGTCTCTTATTGGTTTTGCTTTCAAAACCATTACAGTTATGTACCCTCTGAATATTAATGCATGGTTTTCTGGGTGTGCAATTTCAAAATCGCAATTTCTTTTGATGCTTTCCATCAGTCAAGCTAGCAGCAAATTTTGAGATATGTGGAGTCAACTGCTGCACCTCTGGATCCCAGAACAAATCTCTGTGATGCACTTCTGGAGAGAGCTACATACCATAATTTTGCAAGCAATAATAGCAGGACCGTGCTCATGCATCAGGGAGAATTCTTTCATGGCTGAGGTTGGCACCAACCCCAGTGCTCAACAGGAGATGGCACATCAGTGATGAAGCACCAAATGTGTGAAAGGAAATGGGTGCTTTTTTCTACCCAGCTCATCAGGCAAGACAGTCCCCAGCCCCCTGGCTGGGAGCCTCCCAGCAAGCTGAACCCTAACTCCAGACATGACTCTTAGGGTTATTTTTAATTTATTTCAGCTTCTCGCTGTAGGTGTTGGCACACACACCTCCTTTAGGCTCCTGTGTGCTGCTGGGTCCAGCACAGATTGCTGGATTGTGACCTCTCCTGCTGGGGTGGCCCCTGCTCACACACAGAGCCTGTGCAAAGGATGCAGGATCCCACTGGAACTCATTGTTCTTAAAGAAGAGCATGAACTTGAGGCATACTAAGGACAGCCAAAAATAAATAGGTTTTAAGTGATCTGGTGGATACTAGCCTTTAGAAACTATTTGATTTGTGTGAATGAGGTTCCTAAGAATTGCACTCAAAGGTTCATGTGATGAAAAATAACACTTCTTTCCATAGCTCTGTGGTCTTTATGTTGGCATATTTAGAGCCAATTTTTTAAAATTCACATCAATATGCCAAGGAAAACTTCCTCAATAAACATAGTTCTTGCATCTGTGCAGTAGTTGGTTTTCAAAGCTAAACATCCCTGCTGTTTCACATTTTTTTTAGATGCCAGTAGTGATTAGACATTACCATGGGCTAATTGCTTGTACAATTTCAGTTTTTACCTTGCAGCCGCCTTGAAATTTCCAGCTGCAACAACAGGAACAAACCCCATGCTCTCAGCAAATACAAATTAGTCAAAAGCAAAACAAAACTGGTTTTTCTTGTGTTTTCCTTGCAGCTGTTTATCCAAAAATTGGAGAGCTGCTTACCTCTCTTCCATCTGAACCTTATAAACAGACATTACCCTCGTCTGAGGCAACACATATTCAATTTCAGCCAGAGCTCAGCAAAGGCACCTTCTCTGCTCACACAGAAACACTCACATTTATGATTAATATGGTGGATGTCGAGGATCTTCTTATAATGCAGGGAATGCTGAACTCTCTGGTTAAAGGATTTGTGCAATTTGTCTTTTTTCATGTTTTAGATACTGTTGTTTAGATTTATTTAGGAAAACAGGACTCTGCTCCTGCTGTAATTATTGCAGGTATGCCAGGGCATTGACAGACAGGATTGCAAATATGTCAGTGGGGAGCAGCAGAATCCTAAATCTCATTGTGCTGCAGCACTGCTCCTCAGCCCCTAACCAGGCCATGTAAGCCACTGTTAGGAAATTAAATTGTTTCATTATTTCATGTGCAGTGTTAAAAAAAAGGGCCCCAAAACACAAAATACATGCAGATACACACCCAGAATGATGTCTCTTTGGGGCAGCACTGCTCAGGGTCAATGGCTTTCTCTCCAGAATGGATTTCTATATTAAGGAACATGCCAGTCCTTAGGATAAGGATGCCTGGACATCAGGATGTGTGATGCTCCTTTAGCAGAGCAGCTGTAGCTGACACAACAAATGTTTCCAGCCTGCCCTGGCTTCAAACAACTTTCCCAACCCAGGCACTGACGCCTGAAAGAGCAAGGAATCACCTCACTGCCTTTCCCAAATTTTGAAACACCATTATTAGATTCAGATGCTGGAACATGTGCTGGTACTGGAGATCCTACATCATGCCTGAGGATGTTTGCTAATCCCAAACTTCAGCGCCTTCCTGGTCTTTCCAGAACATCAAAGCATGGTGGAACATTGCAGCACAGATGAGGAAATTACAGCAGGGGATTACATGGCAGGTAATGGATGAGGGACTGCTAGAGGAGCCAATGTTTGGCCCAGCAAAATGATAGGTAATTATGAACAGTACAGGACTTGAGATGGTTCCAGGATTAATTTATATCTAGCTGCTTATTCTCTTGTCAGCATTTCCTGTCCCCTGTGTTCCTTACAGTCAGCAGTACAAGAGGGGGAGTTGCTGGCCTGGGGGAAACCTTCCTCCCATCTCCTCTTCCTCCCATTCTGCCTCCAGAATCTGCCAGGCTCAGACCCCAGAGTTTGTCTGCTCTGTTGTTAGCAATTCTTCTTGCCTGCTACAAAAACATATGGCAAATCTGTCCTTCTGGCCTGTTTTATGGGGTCAAATCCCCAAGCAGGAGCTCAGACACACACATCCCACAAATGCTGGTGAATGCCAAAACAAAAATAGGAATAAGTAACGAAATCTGAAGCCACCCTAGTAAACTGCTTTAAAAGCATTTATTTGAGTAATTGTAAAAAAAATGTTTAAAAGACCTGGGCTAGTTTAAGTTCCTAATTCTAGGAATGGCCTTTAAACAAAATACTAAGCTCCAGTTTACTAGGCACAGATGAAGTGAGGGCAGCTTGGTGAGGAGGGGATGTGAATGGTTGGACTGTGTCATTTGGCTTGGGGGGTCTAGAACTGGACTTTTCACTCTCCAGCCATATCCAGAGACAACAACATCCCCCTTACAAGCTGTTTAAAGTGCCCAAGTGCTGGTGAAAGCAGGGTGTGTCTGCAGTGAGGACTCTCCTTGCCTCCTGGCTCTGCAGGTGTGTTTTGGGCCACTCAGAGGCAAAACTGCTTGTAAGCAGAAGGTGATCCTTGCAGTGCACAAACCTGCAATGGCTACTGAGCCCTGGGCTGCTGAAATTAAGGCACAATGTGATATTTATTGCTGCATTTTCCATCTAGCACAGTTTCCAACAACCACCAAAGTAGGCCTACTACTTTCTGCTCTCTTATCCCCACTTGCCTTTAGCAACATCTGCTCCCACCTCTCCAAAACACTCTGCCCTTTGTGGGGTCTTAAAAATTAACAGGGCCTTCAGAGGCATGGAATTTACCTAGAGACACCTTCAGCAGAACTCCTGCCCCCTGCTCCTGGGATGTGACACAAGAACTGCAAATGCTAAGTGGAAGGCTCCAGCCTCCTCCCTCGAGGGAATTCCTTGGTTCTATAAAGATTTAGGACTTGCTGTCTAGTCCAGGTGCTTTTTGATTTCTGTTGTGGCTGCATTAGTCCCACAGGACAGGAGGCAACATATTTCACTGGAGCTGCTGGGAATAGACTGTGGCCAGGAAATGAGAAAATGTGGCTGTCCCTCACCTGCATTTTCATTGCTTTCCTCTCTTCACACTCCAGTCTCTCTAACACATCAGGAGGCACTCAGCAATTTTGGGAAAGCATTTCTGTATGTGTTGTGCTCTCACTGGAGTCTGAGTAATACCTCACTTCTGTTATTTGCAAGTAAATTTATTTCCTTAGCAAAAATGAGAAGGCTCATAGTGCAGCTCTAAAGCTTTGACCAGTAGGTCACTCCATATCTGCACCCCACAGAATCAGCTACACTGTTTATTGCTTTTCTTCCTCTCTCTTTTTCATGAGCAAGAAATAAGACACTGTCCTTTTCCCTACTTACCTCATTAGGACTTTATTAACAGAAAGCACATTTTTGGCAATTAGATTTAGCAGTCATCAGCATTTCTTTTTCTTTTCTTTTTTTTCTTTAAACAAGTCTGTACCTTTGCAGCAGCCTCAACCAAAAAAAAAAAAAAAAGAAAAAAGAAAAAAAAAAAAAAAGAGAAAATAGGATTTCCTCCCCTGCTTTCTTTCTTTTTCTTCTTTTTTTTTTTTTTTTTTTTCCTGGAACCTTAAAAAAAGAAAATCTGTGACTCTGTCTAATGTCCTTTAGTGGAACAACTAACTTTCTATACACTTAGCAAAACTGAGGAGTTTACAGTTTTTCCAGCTGTTCTGTGATGCAACATAAACAGTAAGAATGATAGCCTGCCTTGGAAATGATCTGTGCAAGCCATACAGTTGGATTCCAGCATGATTAGTTAGGTTATGCTTGTCTGCTGCTTCTTGTTGTTCTTCTCAAATTTCTGAGTCATCAAAAGCAGTGAGGAGAAAACATGCAGATATCTTGCCATCACCCATTTTCATTCTTTCCCCATGCCAGCAAGAATGCAATAAAATTGATGTAGGACTCAGGGAGTTACCAAGGAAGTTTTTGTGGTTTCTAGAGGAGATGCCTCTTTTGATTGTGGGGGGAAAAAAAACAACAAAACATTCTTGTAGCATTTCCAGAAATAAAAACTTGCTTATTAAGGGAGCTTTAATGACTGTGTGTAAGGTGAGCTGGGCAAAGCAGGGTCGTATCCATCAGCACAGTGGCCACAAGGTGCTTGGATCTGCCTTTGCTGTGAGATGCTGTGTGGATAAATGGATGGATGCAGCCATGGGTGCTCTGCCCATGCTGTGGCCAGACATCAGGCAGCCCTGGTCCCAACTAAGGCTGGGTTTTATCAATCTGCACAAATCATTTGGTTCAGATGACACAAGGCATGTGATTCCCTCCCCATATGGAAGCAGGCACAGGGTGAGAGAAGTGGAAATAGGCTGTGTCCCTCCAGGGTTGGTTTGATGCTGCTGACCCTCTGGCCTGAGAGCCAGGCTGGAGAAAATCTCACTAGATCTAAGAGTGTAGGAGTTGAGTTGGAGCAAGTATAAACTAAATATCATCCATAAACAGCACTCAAATGGTGACAAAGCACCAGATTTGGGTGGTAAGCACAAGGATTGAGTATCTGAGCTAATACCTGCTCAGAGCCTGATACATGCTGCCTGTGTGGGAGTCAGCCAGTGGAAAGCCCAATCAATCATCCTGTGATTGCACGTGCTGATGGAGCACAAATGCAGCCAAGGACTTGAGCTGAAACCCCCTGAAAATGGATAAACCCTTCTAGAGCTCAGAATCCACTGAGAGCATGCTGTCCAGGGAAAATCAATCAACAAAGTGAATATATCTTTTGTCCCAGGGCTGAGCTCTCCAAAACAACCATGGCCTTCACCAAAACCAAGGGAAAATTGTGAGTACTCTGTACCTTCAGCTCCCATGGCTACCTGCAGGCCCAAAATGTCTTTACAGGTCCAGACATCACATACCTGCAGCCTCTGCAGCTGGAAAGGCACATTTCTTGTGAATGCTATTTTATGATTGAACTTCAAGTGGAAAATCAAGTGAAACATGGCAAAGCTGCAAGCACCTAAATCTTCTTCTGGGGTATACCTTATCCTTCCAAAATTTCTTCAACAGGTGAGAAATGACAGGGCCTGATGCTGGTTTCGTGCCAAGGAAAACCATCTGAATCTGAACACAGCCTTCCAAAGAGATTTTAGTGATTTACAAAGTTGTTTTCTTCTCCTCTGCTGTGGAACAAGACCACTCCTGCCTTCCCCATGCCCTGATCCGTGCTGAGGAATCCAGGCATGTCAGGAGTGTTCCCAGCCATCCCTGCCAAGGTACAGGGAGAGGCTGCCTGGTGCCTGTGCCAAGCTGTGAGATACTGAGAGCACCCTGTGAGGGGCTGCAGAGGTGCACTGACAGACCCCCTGTTAATGGGATGGCTGGTGGCAACAAGCAGCATTTTCTGAGAAATTTTGGGTTGATCCTTTAGCAGACTAAACTGGAAGGCAAAATAATCTGTGCTTTGATCTACTTGGGGTACTGGCATTGATCAATGATCTCGAACAAATTGTGAAGAAGAGGATTCAGCAGTGATGCTCTTTGCAGTCTTTCCCTCAGAAATCTCCAATGCTTGTTGAACCAATGACTTCAGGAAAAGGAGCTGGGAAGAAATGGGCTTCTCAGGCCCAAAGATTGTTTCGATTTCAGAGATTTTTCTGTTCTGCATCAACACTAGGCCTCCCAAAAGTTCCTGTAGGAAAGAAGATGTAAAGAGCCTGTTCAGGAGTAACAGAGAGCCTGAGGGCAAGGCCAGTTGTGTGGGCTTTGGGAGGTGCCTCTTGCTCTGAGTCACCACCCAGACTATTGAATTTGATTGTCTCCTTTTCCTGGGGAGCTCCCAGTAAGCAGGCAATTCCTTACAGCCCAGTGACTGTCTCCTGGCCTTTGCTGAGGAAACCTTTCCTGGTGAAAGTCTCATCACATCCATACATTCTCACAGTCTTTTGATGAGCTGACATCTTGCAGTGTGGAGGATCCACAGGCAGAGTCCCAAAAATACAGCACTGTGCCAGGCTGAGCAGCAGGCAAAAGAGCAACTTCAGTGAAAGGTGTTCAAATATTCCAATATTCTCTCTCACACTTTAATGGATGGCATCCACACAGCAGCTTTCCAGCACACACAGCTACTGCCTGGAGCACTGAGTTTTGTAGCTAATTGAGAGGTGCATTCAGACAGAAAGCCCCTAATTACACAAATACTTTCATTCACCTCAGCTTCACGTCCCTGTTCCACACATTGTGGAATAAATCAGATTTATTTAGACTGGTAACATCTACACAGGAGAAACTCCTGTAGAAAAGTTTCTTAGAGAAACTTCTTCAGCCTTTTCAGATATGCATAGCTATAGGTGCTCTGTCACTGAACCTTTTCAAGTAAGCATGAAATAAACTCCATTATAAATTAATGATTCTTGCAGTGTTATTGGAAGTGTTCTTAACATGCCACTTTATTACTGTTCTGCTCATAACTTCAAGCTTCTTAAAGTGTTCATACTTGCTTAGAAACCTCTGCATCTCTTTTTCAATATACAATTTTTAATCTTCATGGTTGGCTTAATCCAGGGTTTAAACATGACCTTCAAGGATCTAAATCCAAAAAGTTAAATAGAAAAATCCTTGATACATTTTGTTCATTTTCTTGATTTATTTTTTTCTTGAGGAAAATGGGTTCATCCTAAATGCCAGACTGTTATGAAATACTACTAATGACCAAGGTTGCATTGCTTGTATCACCTTTTTATCAAAATGAAGCATGCACTACATTAAAAACCATATTGTTTAAAGTGAAAATATTTTTACCATGGAAAATAAAAAGGGAAGCATTATTGCAAACACAATATACCAGGAGAAATCCCTAACATTTAAAGTCTCTTATCATACTGCTGCACAGATTGATAATAAAATGATCAATACAGAGATAAAAGAAAATTCAGAGCATTAGATGGGATGCAAAAAAAAAAAAATCTTCAGGCTAGAAAGCAGTTGTTAGTTTTTAGCATATTCTTCTGAGACAATGTAAGAGAACAAAATCTCACCCATTGATGCTTTGAATAGACATGGGAGGAGGAAATAGAAATTTCCAATGCTGGGATATTCTTAGGGGGACACATCACTGCTGCATCACCCTGGGACTGGGAGCAAGGGCTGTGCCCCACCAGGGACAATGGAAGGTGCCTCTGTGGGCGAGAGCAGGGTCATACTCTGGCAGAACAAGTTTTGGCAATTGAACTCTTCCTTTTTCCTTTCTGAACTATTGGTTGTTAATCTCCTTCCTGCAGAGCCCCTGGACTTTGGCTCAGCTGGCAAAGACTGGTTTTGTACATCAATTCCTTTACTAAACAGAGCCTGGGACTTCTTTGCTGTTAGAAAGTCCTGCACAAACTGTTACCAGCTCTGCTAACCAAAGCCTGATCTCTCCTTCCACAAGGAGTAGCTGAGCTTTGAGTCCATTTGTTAGCTTTGGCAAGCTTAAATTCCTTTAATCTTCCAATAAGTACTTCTTCCCGCTCCAAACACTGGGTCCTTTACTAGAAGGATGTTTTAAATCACTCCAGAAAGTGGAGGGGAAGGAAGTGAAGACACTCATCCAACTACTCAGCATGTATCTGAAATACTTCTTTTGCATAACCAATATCAAGGATGTTTTCACTAATTGCATTCCATGTTTTTAGGAAATGGACATGGATTTAATAGCTTCCTTTATACTACTTTGTTTCACTCCCTCACTGGTGCATGTGTTCCTCCACTCTATACATGGTGTGGCAGCTCAGAGTTGACTGTGACTGTGTGGACACCTGTAGAAACTTGGCCTTGAATGTATTTGGAACTTCTTGGCAGCCTTTCTCCAGTTTATCTGGGATTGAAACAGCAGTAATTGACTTTCAGGAAAGGAGTAGTAATTTCCCTTTCCAACCCTAGTGCCAGATTCTGACAGGACACAAATGCCTGTTCTGGAAGGAGAGCAAGGCTCAAACTTGTCTGTCATCTAGAGCTGCACTGTGAGAGAGACATCTGGGACAGGACATTTCTGTGTGCCTGCTTCCTGGTGGAGTTCCAGCTGAAATTTTCTCTGCCTAGAGCATGCTAGTCCAGTCTCCATTTGCTCAAAAGTGGAGCACAAGGGCTGAAGCTCTGGCAGCAGCACTTGCACCCCAGGACCAAAGACAGCATCAGCCCTTTGTGCTGGCCAGTGCCTGACTGCAGAGGAGAGATGAGTCTTGCACCACTTCATGCCAGCAGGAGAGGATTAGGCTGCTCAGCTGTAAAATGCTCTCCAGTGTCTGCTCTAGCTGCAGGTGGTGCTGAGAAGCAACTCCCTGGCTGTGCATTAAACCCAGCACCCCTCTTTGTGCTATTAAGTGTATTCTTCTGGGCCGAGTAAATTACCACTGGACATCTGTAAAACACATTTATGTGTCTAGAAGGTTTCTGTAGACAAAGATGGGTTAGCTCTAGCTACCCTCCCAGTTTAGCCCCAGGGTAGGTTTCTGCTGTGGATGTCTCCAGTGAGGAACAGCATTCAATTGCTAACAAAAGGCAAGAGAAGCATTTTTGGTCTGTGTTATCCATTAGTGTCTGGGAGCTTGTGCCAAACCAATTCTTATTGTTGCATTTGATTTGTGTGTAGATATCAATGGATATACCTCTAAGAGCAATGGAATTCTGTATATAGGAACCTGTCTCCAGTGGCTCATGTTTTTATGGCTTTCCATGCACTGCACTGGGTATTGCACGTTATTAATACATGTGCTCTCTGATTGCTAAAACCCAGGGGAATACATTTGCTTTTCCTCATTCCTCTGACTTGCAAAAGTACATTCATATGTTCCAGTTTTTGCTTGGTTACAGTCTTTATTGACTTCATTGGACTAATCACAACATTGCATTAGACATACATGATTAGACATACAGAATCTTATTCTGACCTTTTTTAAAAAAACAAGTAATATGTTGACTTTGAGACAGATACAATTCTGTTGTTCTATGTCCCTGGTTCCTAGCTGTGGATTCCTCAGCCACAAATCCTGTACCTGTGTTCTGTAAATATTTAAGGAACATCTACAAAAGAGCTATATGCCAAGGCAATGGAGCAGCCAGGGACACACTCTATCCCTCTGCACACAGATACAGACTAAGACCTCTTTCAGGCAAGTGACATTTCTCACTGTGCAGGAGCTGTGCATCACTTACACCTAAGTGAATACACTGGAAAATCTGATAACCATTAATAAATTTTACAAGTTTTTCAAGGTGCAAGCAATTTTTCTAATTTTTCAAAGTAATTCAAAGAAAATCAAGCACCAAAACTTTTTCTATTGGAACGACCTCTTAACTCTGGGAATCAAAATTACCTTCTAGCAACAGCTAACACTTGGCAAGCAAAAGTCTACTGAGCCCATTTGCTGGAACTTTCCATGCCTTGCTCTCAGTCTGTATGGGAAGTATATTGCTAGCATAGCACTCATCTAATTTAAAGCTGGGAGTGAAGCCATTGTGTACAGCAGAAGGTATGAGTGGGGAAATCCAAAGATATTATTTTCCAGGCTGTATTTGTTTTTAAATCCAAGACATGTTGCAGCATAGTTATTCCAAAGGGGGACAGAAAAAGGGAAATTTCTCCAGAAGTATTTTTGTGAACCATGAAGATAAATCAGCTTTTTCAGAGCTGAGTTAGCAGTAGTCAAAAAAGCCATAATTCTCAAGCAGGGAAGGAGCTTGGTGTAAAACCAGCTCTGTGTGCTGCACCCACAGAGTGCTTGTTTAAAAGCCCAGTTCCTCCAAAACCCAGGGGAATCCTGGTGAAAGGGAGCTCCTAGAGATACCAGAAGTTTCTAACTGCTAGATCCAGTACCTGAATCTTTTCTGATTAGAGGAAGAGCAGCAGATAACAAGATAGAGATATCTACCAGAGCTGGCTCAGGATATTTGCAGAGCACAGAGAAAAAAATGGGGAAGGGTGCTGCTGTGAAAAACCCTCATTTCATCTACCACTAACATTTCTACTGAGTGATGTCCTGCTTTACATGTGCAATTTAGCCACCAAAGGGCCAAGCAGAAGCTGTGCTCACCTCTGTGCATCCAGCTGGGATGGAATTTGGTGCCTGTAGGAGCCAGATGAAAGCAGCCCCTCTGAGAGCAACATCCAGAGACATCTTGGGCTGCAAGTGTTGTTTGCTCCTGATTCCCCAGAGCTCCAGGAAGAGGCTTTGAGAGGGGATGCACGAGGGTCTGAGCCTCTCCCATCCTCAAACCCACCCCAGTCTGTTCTCCTGCTGTGGGACAGCCTTTGAATGGACATTATCTATTAAACTCAGCACAGGGATCTCTCCTGGGTCTGCTGGGGAGGTGTTTCATCTGCCACCCAATCCCTTCCACTGGCTGAACTCAGTCAGAAGGCACCATGGGATTAACCTTTGTACTCTGATTCTGTGACTTTGGTCAGGGATGGCTTTGCAGATTTTAGGCCTAAGCAAGCAGAAGATCACATATTCGATTTTGGTCTCTGGTGTCCACAGCTGAAAATGGGATTTTAAGTGCCAAAAAAAAAAAAAAAAAATCAGGGCAAAAATAGAGAACAGAAATGTGTAACTCATCTAAGGTACTAGACAGTGACAGACTACATAAAATGTTATTGTTCAACAAACACTGTCTCTAATAAACTCCATTTACTAGTGTTAGCAGCTTGGCAACTTGGAAACCCCAAACTCTAGTTAAGTAAGGAAACAAAAAGCAGAGCCATATGATGATACCCATAAACTACGCAGCTGGTTTCTGTTTTAAAAGATATTCTACTTTCCATATTAAATAAAGCTGCTTAGAGTGCAAAAAAATCCCATATGGCCTTCTGGAAAATGAAAACCAAGTTCCAAACTAAAAAATCCCTGGCCATGTACCACCATTAAAAATAAAAGTGTTCTTTCTCCATAACTAGCTACTGTAGCATCAGAGATGAACCCACCTGGGTAGAGTGAGGAGGGGGAGAAACTGCTGCTTCTGGTCTCAGGAGACATTTGGACCTCAGGAGACACTGCAGTGGAGCAGCAGACACTTGGTGCTCACTATCACCATGGTATTCATGTGGGACCAGGTCCTGCATCCCTACCTGCCACAGGTTTCAGTAGGAATTGAAAGATCTCTGGGGTTTGCATGGAAAATCTAAGTTCTTTATAAAAACCTGACCTTCTCTGCCACCCTTTGACTGCACTTTGACCTTATATGTTCATTTCTGGTTATACCCTAAGGTTTCTGACTAAAGATGATTTACCAAGCCATAAAAATACTGCTTTACTTTGCAAATCTTAAATACATCTGTGAAATGAAAATATATGAAGTATTGCTAATTTGTTTGAAAGTATTTAAAAGACTCTCTAATTAAATCTTCTGTTCAGCTACTGATGGCAGTGAAAGAGATGGCTGCTAATTTTGCCTTTGGTTTGGCCAGTCTCCTCAAGAATTTCACTTGCAGTGTTTGTCTGCTTTTTGAGAATTCTGCTCCATGAAAAATCCTGGAAAGCACCCAGTTCTCTGTCTTGCAATCAACAGGCTAGACAGCCTCTGACAAAATTAAACTGTGGCATTGGCCTATCACCACTGCCATGAGTTAGTTCTGCCTGTGCATACTGGTTATATGTACTTGTGGCCAGGTAAAAGTAATTTAAATCCTCTTTGCATGGCTTTCTCTTTTTTTATTTTTTTTTTAGTATGTATTTATAAGTGTATTTATAACTCTGCCATGGGCTGGTAAAGTTCTCCTTCTGCTATGCTGGATTCTGTACAGACACAAGTCATGGACCCAGAGGCTCTTACAGGGGTGGTATTCCTGTGTTGACTTCTCAGAATGGAGAGGTCATGTGGAAATATTTGTCTAAATCCACAGATGTCTCATTCATCTCTGGAGGCTGAAAGAATCACCTGAAAAATTCTCATCCAAGTTCAGTTTGGATTTTGAACATTTCTAATCTTCCTATGCTGTTTTCATCTGAAATTTCAGGTTTGAAGTCACCTTTCCTGACAGTACCAGGGCTCACAAAGGAAATATGATGTGGTACACCCCAGTCATTGCTTTTCTGGTGGGGAATTTGTCTATAAACAGCTGCTCCTTTGATATCTGTCAGCAATTTAGAAAGCATCCAAATGATGTTTTACTGAGGGTTTTATAAAAGAATTTTGAACACAGAGCACAAATTTCTTCTATCATACAATTTCATAAATAGCCTTTGAAGAATAATAAAACAATTTAAGCTGCAGCACTTAAATTTGGGAAGGAGTTTTGGCAGACTGAATAACTTTAGGAAACAAATCTTTCCATAGGCATGCATGTAAGTAATAACACATTCATACACATGTGGAATAATATGGGAGAGACTAAAAAAAACAAAATTGAGAGGAAGTTGTTGATGTTGGTCATCAGAATTGGAGACTTTGGGTGAATTGATGCTCTTTCCATGCAACTCTGCCCTCTGCTTCAGACAGCACATCTCTCCAAGGTATTTGCACAGCTATGGCATCATTCAGACATGCTCCCAAAATGTCAGGGGTGAAGAGAGCTGTAGTGAAGGTGTTGAGGAGACTGTGGCTGCAGGATTCAGCCCATGGGTGGCCCAGCTGAGTGCTGGAGGGTGGCTCTAGCAAATCTGTGGATGGTTTCCTGGGTCAAGGGCTGATTTGGGTTAGAAGACCTGATAATCCTCCTCCCAGTACATGGGCTATGGTGGAAAACACAGAGCAGCATCTGGGTGCCTGGAAAGAGGAAAAAGCAGGAGGGAAAGAGGAGCAGCCTGCAGAGATTCAGCCTCCCAGGACAATTGGATAAAAAACCTTACACAAACTTTGTAGTAAGAGACAAGTCTGGGTTCAGAACTGGCAACAGGGTTGGGGGAGATAAAGATGAAACATCATTTCTTCCTATCTCATAGTGAGGAGATAAGGAGAAGGTGAGCAAGCTGCTATTTTCAGAAGGAGAGCCCCATTCTCTGGATCTGCCTCTCAGGGGTCACACAAGCACATCAATCTCAGAGAGGAGCTGAATGATGTTTTCAGCTTCAGTAAAGATGAAATGAGGAGGGATTCACTGGAGTGTGCAGGGCTAGAACTGCAAGTCTGGAGACAGAAAATCTTGCTAATTACAGATCAGATTATTTATGGAGTGTGGGACTGCATCTTGCAGGAGCCAGTGGTGGGACACGCAGCTCTAATCCTAGAGAAATGCCTCCTGAGAGCCAGCAGCCTGGGAGATAAGCAGGGAGAGATCCCAAGAAAGGAAGAACATGAGTTAAACAGAGGAACCAAAAGACAAACAGAAGCTGTCTGATGTCATGAGCATCCTGGGTCTCAGATGTGCTGGTCTATCTCTGAGCTATGAGGCAAAGGTTGAGAGAGGGGCTTTGCCTCATTCCAAAGCTTCGGTGACTGCAAGAACTAAAAGAAGAAAAAGAAGTGAAAAGGAAGAGACTTGCAGTGTGAAGTTTTCAGGTCCAGACTCAATAAATCCATGGGACTGGAGAGGGCTGCCAACCACTTGGCTCCATGTACATTATTGAATCCTCGAACTCTTCTCTGCCAACTGGACTGTCACCTGATAAGCAGAAAAAATTAGGCTGGAGAAATATAATAAAACCATTCTGAGCACAGAGGGGAAATGCAGACTAGTGATAAGAAACCGCCCAGAGCAGGGATGTTACCTTCTGGGTGCAGGAGAGCTGCTGGCACAGAGCAGTGCCATGTCCAGCAGTGCAGGAGGAGGCGTGGATGTGGCTGTGATACCCCCAGCTTAAAGCACAGGAAAATACCCCTGTGCAGCTTATTTGGGGCATGAGGCTTTGCCAGGCCTTATTCTGCAGAGATAGATGGATTCAGAGAGAATTCTGTTTAGTCTTGATGGAGCCATTAAATAACAAACTGGCAAACTTTCACAGCAGACTCATTAAAGCACCCATAAAAGCCAACATAGCAGCCTTATAAAGGACAGAAAACGCTCGAGGAAAAGTAAAGAGCAGCTTATCTAAGTGGAGGAACCACTTAGCCAAAGCTTTTCACCACTATCAGTGCTTCAGGACAGGCCAGCTCATCTCCCCCAAGCAAAGCATTCTGCAGCTGGGAGACCAAGAGCAGCTGCTGGCACTCTCAGCCAGGCAGGAGCAACATCACCCATCATTTCAGGGCTTTCTGAAGGGTGAGAAGGGAAAAGCTGTGCCCAAAAACCTGAAGACAAATTTTCCACATATTCTGAGCCCTCCTCAGATTCCTGCTTTAGTTTTTTTGGAATGGATGCATGAACCAGCTTCAGGTGAAGAGAAGTTAAAAGATACATAAAATATCTTAGAGTATTAAGACTGTAACAAATCAAAACAGATCAAAGCAGGGAACTTCTGGGTGTAACACAGACTGCTGCAGTGCCAATTCAAAGATTAATCCTGCTCTGATTCAGCCCTGCACTTGCCTTGTCCTTGTGTCTCTTGGCTTCCCTCTAACATCCAGGTCTTTCCTGCAAGTCCTTTGAAGGTCCAGACACATCCCACATATTCTTCTTGAGCAAGTGGCTTCAAAAGCCACTCAAGAAGCCCCTCTGAGGATTATGAAATGTGTCTCTTCAGGCCTCTCTGTTCCTGCCTCCTCAAGAATGACACATGACATTTACACTTTGGACAAGCCCATTTTTCTCTTATGCTGCCTCCAACTGTAACTGAAGAAAAAAAAATCCTTCTTCTGCCCTCCAAGGAAGAGAAGGAAAAATTTTTATCCACAGTGTAATGATACATCTCAAATATTAGCCAGACCAAAAGCTGATGTCTTTATGGTGGAGATCTACAAAAACCTGCACAAGTTTCAGCTCAAGGGAAGAAATGTTAGAGATATGACATACATTTTTAAAGAAAACTGTGTGTATGTTCCCTGGCAAAGGGAGAACCTGATCAGAAAGGAAAAGGAAAGTGACTTCCAGGTTCCACAGAACCATACCCAAAATTGCATATGCAAACCAGCAGAGACTTCACCTTTCTCCTGAAATCCATTTTAATCAGAACATGCATATTGTCTTTGAATCTCTCAGTTTCTCTCAGCCCAGGGAAAGAGTGATATATTTGAGACACTATTTATTCAGAGAAGCCCTAGAGATTGTGAGCCTTGGAAACAACACAGCAGGAAAAGGACCAGACCTTTGGAGACAGCCAAGTGTGGCATAACCCCATGGAACAGCACTGCCAGGCACCAGGGTGTCTGACAGGGAAAAAAGGATTTGGCAAGGGGGAAAAGCAGGCAAGTAATGAATATACAGGTCTGGTAGGAAGGAAAGGAGCAGATTGAACTGAGAGGCTTCAGTGTGTAGTGGGTAACAGGAGAGCTTTGAGCAGAGCTCAGCACATATTGGAAGCATTGTCACAGAGTGAGTGACCCTATAAGGCAGCTGGCATCTTTGGTAGGATCCAATGGTAATGTTGTTAGAAAAGAAAGGAGCAGTGGCCAAGTTTCAGAGGCGTGGGCTCACAGAGTGCCTGCACCTGCAGCCTGCTGTATTACACACTGCAAGCACACCAGCAGATTAAATGCAGGCCTTAGGTGTACTCTTGGCTCGTGCACCTCCAGGAAAATGCTCAGCACTTCTTTAAAGACATTGCAATGTGTTGTAAGTACACAGCCTTGCTTTCATCATGCCTTCAACCACATCTTTTTCATAAAGGGTTTATTTCATTACTGGACTGACATCTAACACAATCCTTGTGACAGAAGGCGTGCAGGTTGTAAATGACTGTACTGACCATAATGCCCTTGCTCCATTACCCCTCATTTGCACAGCCCTTGCTGTCACAGCTGTGATATTACCAGGCTGGGACTCCACAATCTCAATTTTCACTCCGAGCATGCCAAGATGGTTTTTCAATACTGTGCTTTAATCAGGTTACGTCCTTTAGCATGAGTGGAGCCATGGCTTTAAAACCCTGGCCCAGTACACTCAGGATTAAAGGACCACCTTACCACTATTCTTTTAAAATAGGTTCATTCTAAACTGGGACAAATGTTGGAGGTCTCACTTCTGGAAAGCACATCTGAGCATCTGAGTTGAACCAGATACTGTTCATCCTTTGTATCCTTGCTTACTTATTCTGTTTGCTCTTTCCAGCATGCATTCCCTGCTGCATTAATGCTATGATGCTGGTTAAAATTGCTTCATCATTTGTCTATTAAATTAAAAGATCATCAAGGCATTAAAGTGTTACTTAGTAGCTGCTGTTTACACAGATTGGTCATTAAAGATTCCAAGCTCCATTTAGCTCAGAGCTTACAAAGCAACTCATTAAGCTAAAATTGCAAGGCTCCCATTCAACAAAACAGCTACCATGTGCTCACATGCCATTAAATTCAGCGAGTTTTAGGCTCATCATTTTCACTTTTGCCATTCTGTTCCTTGGACATTGCAACTGTTCCTAGTGGTTTTCTGAAACCTTTTCTGATGCCACAAAAAATCCTTTCTATATCATCTGAGTGTTGAAGGCAATTTTAGAACCAAAGTCCCTCCAGCTGTACCATGAAAATTTATTTATAGTGTTTGTATGTCCAAGCTTAATACTTGAGGTTGGAACTCAGAGCCTGGCCTGTGTGTTGTCATTGGAGAGGAGGCAGCCAAGGGACAATGACTGGGAGACACCTTGGCCAAGGTGACTCAAGTGTTAACTTGCTGCAAGGCTGACAAAATTAAACCCAGTCACAGAACACCTGCATCACTCATTTATTATGTTATTCAATAGAGCTTTTTGTGTCGGCTTCTTTGTTTCTCTGTCTCCATTGATGCTATCATAGATTAATTGGCACCACTGCAAATGTTCACAGCTGTCTACAAGATGTTGGTGAGTGCAATCATGTCAGTCAAGCATGCTATCACCAAGGAGATGATTTCAGTCTTCAGGAAGACAGTTCTATAATGTGACCTAATAAAATAAAATCTTTCAGCAAGTGTTGGGAGAATATCCATCAGTCTTCAGGTTAAAACAAAAAAGCTAGGCTTGTGCTGATGCTTCATCATTTTAATAGGCACTGAAATTTTAATAAAGTGGTCAAGAGACAAATGATGTTAGATGATATAAGCAAAATTCCTATTTAACTTGGGATGTACAGAGCATATCTCCAATCTGGCCAAAAAGAAGATGAGTTTACCTGTTTTATCTATGTATACACACACACAGGTGTGATTCCTAAGGATTTTAAAGTAGCATTATGTCTGGCAGGTAAGGTGATGATTATTCACTGAAACATTTCAGCCAAAGTGGCACCATGCAGTGCGTGAGTTCACTGCTGTGCTTTTGTACCTTGTACAGGCTGAAACTGTTGCTTACAGTCACTGCAGATTCAGACCTTTAACACATTTATATTTATATACTGACTTGGTAAAACTACAACTCATACTGGGATTCCCCTGCTCTAGAGAAGTTCTGGGGAGGAGCATCAGGGCCAGCACACAATGCCACCCACCTGCAGCCCCTCAGTGCCCTTTGCTAACCAACTCTAACAAGCAAGACTGAAGGGCAGATAAAGGTGCTTCCACTCTGATTAACATGAGTCCAATTATTTCATCTGAGAGGAGCAATTTAGGTAACTAGCTAATGGGTGTGATGGCTCTTTTTGGTTGGAAGGTGCCCTGTGGCACACTAGGTGGGGGTGGAAGAGGTACTCCTATATTCCCAGGAGAAAGTTCAGCCTAGGCTACCTCATCCTGTTTTCCATGAAGACAGAAGATTCTGCATGTGTGTGTTCACCCTAGGTAATGAGTTTTTGTGTATCTTTTAACCTAAAATGTTGGTGGAATTGGAATGCTCAGCCTTATTTTGATTTTCTAAGGAGTCTTTGCAGAAAGTCTTGGGCTATACTTTCTGAAGAATTGTGTTTCTGTCCTTTTGCTCTTGGCTTTTTATAACAAAGGGAGTATAATAGATCCTGTTTAATGTTATATTGACTTACCCTACCAGACTGCCTGTTAAGTGCAGCTAGAATGGAGTCATTACACCCTCTACTAAAGTAGTAACCTTCAATTATGTCTACAGAGACTTGTTTTTCAGATGACAGAATAATTTACCTAAGAACACTAACCAGATTTATTTTGCTTTAGTTGTACTATCAGAAAGAACTTATCTACCCAGAGCAAAAGCATTTGACCACCTATGAGATTTTGCTTTTTAAAGTCCAGCCAAAAGTGCCTTTAAAGCATTTGTTCTGTGAGACCCCTGCTTTAAAGCATATTACAGAGTGCTTGTTGTAGTATTTCACTTGAATGATGAGCATTATTTGAAATTACAGTGGATCTATGTCAAGTGCTGGTGTGCTCTCAGCATTTCTAATTTTTTTGGGAAATAGAGTAATAGAAAACCTAGGTTGTATGTGTATATTGGGGATGTATGAAAGGGAAAAAGGAAATGGGCTCATCAAACCATTTTACATTACAAGTCTGAAGAATGACTCCTTCAAAATAGTGGTTTCCTGAAAGCCATAAATCTTTCTGCTTTGGCAGCCTGTCTTAATTGTTCCTAGCTCTGAGCTGTTGATTCAAAGTAAGTGCTCTTAATAACATTCAGTTGTGATTTTCAGCCCTCAAAAGAGAGAGGTGTGCACTTGTGTCAGCAGCCTGTGCCCAGCAGAGATGGCCACAGGTCTTACCTTGGTGGTGGCCACAATTAACAAACCCACTGTTTGACAGCCCACTTGAGCTGTGCTCTGCACTGTGCCACTGGAAATTGAGTGTGCACTGGAGATAGAGGTTTATGGGATAGCTTCCAGAGGTGGTCTTCAAAATAAATTAGATTAGCTGGAAGTATTCCCTTCTCATTACAACTGTGACTGTTGCAAAAGCAATTGAATCCCAATAACTTGTGTAGATGTTTTTGTGCTTTGCCGGGAGATGTTTTGATGGTTCCACTAGAGAAGCAGCAGAATTTTGTGCTACAAAAGGCCCTCAGGAACAGGACAGCAGGGCTATGTTTGTACCACAACAGGCAGCACAGTTGTCCTAAAAATGTGTGAAGACATTTCAAGAATTGCACAATTTCTCAGTTGTAAGGAAAAAGTTGTTACCCTGCCTGCTTGAGCTCTCCTCTCCTGCAATGACTGGGGTGCCAAGGGTGTGTGTGGAGGGGCAGCTCTTTCCTTCTCTTTTGAGGGGATTGTTTCATGCTGTGGGGAGGGAAGCAGCTGAACACCTCACTCACCTGTGGAAAGGCAGGTCCCATCCCTTGGGTGATGCTCTTCCCTGTGCTGTCCTCCTGCTTCTGTCTGCTCTGCCCAGCAGAAAGCCTGAAGTGCCACTTGGATCATGTCAGCTTCCCTTGTTCATGCACTTCCATCCTTCTAAGCTCTTTTGAGTCAGTGCAATCTACTGTCTGATTTCTCAATGTGTGAGAAGTGCTGGAATCAGGTATAGGTTCTGTAATGCATAACTCAAGCTGGGAGTTTGTCTTGGTGTAACAGTTAAGGCAATGGACTTGGCAGGAGTTAAAGGAAAGTTAAGATGAACAGAATCAAATAAAGATATTTGACTACTCCAACTTTAAGCTGTGAACTACGTATGAAATTGAACTAATGGCTTAATACACACCAAACCCCATATTTCAAGTTCAGACATTTGTGCAGTTATCACATGTAATTATTGCTTATGGTATTGACTTTTTTGAAGGTCTTTTAGTGAGAGTTAACAGTCCTCTAGTACTGACCTACTTAAAATCCTGGGTTTAGATTCTCAGCTGCCATGCAGCAGCTGGTGTGCCATCTGAAATTCTACCTGCTTTCTTCACAGACCCTATAGATTAATAGCAGAAAGATCCTTAATTCTCAATTACATTGGCACTCCTTGTGGTTTAAAGAGAAAGGGGTGAGGAAGGCAGGGTATTTGGTGTTCTGAGCCTGTCTTCTTTTATCATTGAAAGCAGGGGAGTTTGAGTCCCCACCCCTTTGGGACTTCATTAATACTTCTCCCAGGTGAACTTAGCCCTGCACAAAAGGGTTCTTTGTATTTTGTCTAACCAGCTCTTTGTTCAGGCAGATATCCAGGGCAGTAGGGAAAAAGTCAATATTCTCTGTCGAATCAGTGGCTTTTTCCTGCTATGTTTCAAAAGAGCATTTCAGAGACAAATTGGTTACAATTGGCCACATAAATAAATTCATGGTGTATGTGTGTGTGTATATATATACATAAACAAGGGAAAAAATACACTATTTACACTGGAAAATTTTCCTTGAAGAGGAAAACTAGACATATTAGAGTTACTGCTTCATTTAAAAAAAAAAAGAAACACACCCAAAGCACAACCAGAAATGTCTCAAGGGCTTTGCCCAGAAGGATATGGGCCCTGCACAGCTGAGCAATTGCAATTCTTATTTACAGTACCTGGTAAGATGAAAATAGCCAGAAGTTGCCCTCATGCCCCCTGACCTGACACCAGCATTTTTGCTGTGTGCATGTGTCTATGGATGAAGGGAGAAATGCAGAACTCTCTTAATCCAGGCTCTTTTTCCAGAGGATAGACATTAATGGAGCGTTTGGGAGCATCTGTACCTGTGAAATGCTGCTGGCAGAATTCACACTGCTTGCTCTGCAGGATGCCTGTGTGCAGCAGGAGCTTTCCTGCCCCCCAGACCACTGTGTGGAGGTTGTGTGTTAAAGCCTCAGTGGCTCAGCTCTGTTCATCTTTCTTCTTGCTGGTAATTAATGTCCTGAAGAGCCTTGTGCTGGTAATAACTTCTGGAGAAAGACTGAAAGCAGGCAGCTTTAGTATGAGCTTCTCTTAAGGGCTGCAAGCACAGGGACTGTGCCACACAAAGCTGTCTGATGCCACTGGGTCTCCTGTCACCATAATACACAAGCAGCTGTGGTTCAATAGTTATTTTCTCAATACAGAAGGTAGAGAAATGTCCCTGCCCTCATTCTAAGAGTGTAGCATTCAAGCATGGAAGTCACATTCATCCACATATTTCAAAGCCTAATTAAGGGCAGAAAAATAATATGTTTTGGGCTGGAAGGGTTCTTTAAGATTACCAAGTTTCAACTCCCTTGCAGTGGACAGGGACATCTTCCACTGGACCAGGACTCTCACAGTCCTGTGCTTGGCCTTGGCACTTCCAGGGATGGGATCCACAGCTTCTGGGCAACTGTGTGACAGGCTGTCATTGTCTACAGGGAAACCTGCATAACAGTGAATACTGCAGATTAGTGATGAGGATAGCATCCTAACTGCCAGACCAGATCTCTTTCTCTAAACCACTTCATAAGTGATTGTTTCACCATATGAGTGTTGCAGTGAGGTTCTTCTTCACTGCAGAAACCTTTCTAAATGAATTTATTTTCCCCTGGTAAACTTGTGTCATCTGAAGTCATGAAAGCGGAAGGAAGAAAAAAGTGGAATTGCTGGGCTAATTTTAATTTCTGAGTTTGAATAGACAAAACTCCTCCTGGGAAGACCCTCTACACTTGAGGATGGGAAATTTTTAGAATATTTTTTCCATTCCCCCCGTGGAGAGAACGTGCAACAACCTTCGTAGACAACCATCACACTTTACTGAGCTAATCCAGCACTGAACTGAGACTTGTCAGTGGCATGTCCTTTTCTAAAGAAAGAGGAGGAGGAAAAATAAATTTTATAAAGACCCAAACAACTTGCTTTTACATCATCTCACCAGAATGTAAACTACAGTGAATCTTTGATGTTACATGCACAGATGTTGTAGCTGACATATCTCATGGCAGGCACCAAGCAAGAAGTGAGGGAAGGGCAGGAAGCTGAGGAGACCACAAACATCCAACACTACAGGGATGGCCTGGAGCAGCAACCTACACAAACACAACAGTCCAACTTCATTGTTAATTAAAGCAGTGCTTCCCAAGGTACAACAGAAAGTTGGTGCTGTACTTGGGTTCTGATTTTTCAGCTGTGGTTATTGGCACTGAATAAGGATTTGGGAACAGAAGTCAGTGTGTAGGCACCTGCCAAAAGAGAGGTGCATTTATTGCAGTCTGTCTGCATGCAGTAAGTTGTGATATCTGGATGCTTGTTAAAGAGTTACAGATTTTTGGATAATCAAAGAGTTAACATATGACAGCTGTTTGCCTATGGATTAAACCATATTTTATCAGCTAGACAGATACTCCTATTTCATAAATTATTATACTTCTATTCATGGAGTATCAGTGAGCAGGGGGGTTGTCTTCCTCTTGTCCCACAAATAAACTCTTGCAAAAATTATTTTAAAGAATATTTAAACTTAGTCACAGATTTCTGACTCCTCATATTTTTTGCTCAGTCTCAACACAGAGTTTTAATCAGTTTAGTTAGTTCTCATCAGTTGCATTTGTATTTCAGGTCTGGGATTTGAATGTGCAATGTTATAGAATCAACTGCATGGTACAGGGGTCAAAGTAGGAAACTACATAGGAATTTAAAGGGCAGTGTTACATGAGGAATTAAAAAAAGCCTGTGAGTGTCTGTATTGTGTAAAACGCACCAAAAAGAGCTAACAAACCCTAAAAAACAATACCTAACACCATTCTTTTATGGGCTAGTAGAGCTTGGATTTTCTCTTCCTGCAAAATGACTACATGTGCTTGCACAGTCATCACATGAAAATATGTTTCACTTTCATGTTGTTCATTTAATTCCCCTTTTGAATCCTGAGTGGCTTTGGGAGCAGCAGCTTGTACTATGTCACCAGCAGTGATCCATCCTCTGAGTGGTTTCTGGGGGCAATGCTTGAGCTTCCCAGCTTAAAATTCTTTATTGCACTCACTGATGCAGCAAACACCAGTGGAAAAGCCTGGCTGGAGCAAATTAATTTCAAATGCAATAGTAATGCTCACAGGTGATTTTTATATTTCTCCTCTTTTCTCCATTGCCTCTTTGCTTCCCTGTGTACTGCTGTGATGAGATGCATAAAGAAAATCCAGTGTTGGATCCATGCAAGGAGAAGTTGTTCTGTATGATGTATGCAGCAGGGTTCTATTGAGAGCATCCATAACACTCTTGTCATTGTCCTGATTCTGCTCCTTTAGCTTTTGATGGGTTTGCTGTTGACAGTGGATTGTTCTGATTTCTCTGGATTTTTTTATTTAAAGATGGTAGGAGGATGCCCCTGGAGGAGAATGTATTTGGACCTAAATATTACAAGAATGTGTATAAAAAATCTGTGCAATCTGTCATGAAATGTAGCACAATAGCTGTTAAATGTTACCAGTTTATCACCAATATTAGTATCCCTGTGTGAGAGAATATGTTTTATATCTGTACTGCTGGGAGTGTTCCCAGTGGGGAGTTGGAAGGGACGTGCTTGGGACAATGCACTGTTTCTAATCAGCTATGCAAGTGTTGGTGAATGGCAGCAGATTTATCATCTGAAATTATTCTCTTCAAGTAGTTTTTTATTGTAATACCAGGAAACTAGTCTCTCTCTCTTTTTTTTTTTTTTTTTTTTTTTTAAAGTGATTTATTGAAATCATCTGGCTATACTCTACCTAATAAAACGTAGTCTATGGCTGCTGGACTTCCTGCAGGAAAGAAGAATTAATCAGATATGCACAGGCTCTATAAAGCAGAATGGAAGTTCTATCAGTTGCTGTAGCATAATGGAAAATACGTAGGACCAGGCTCAGTGGGTGTAAGAGGGTTTAAGCACAGGGCAGGTCACTGGAGCCATATCCATTTTCCCCAGCTGACAGTGGTGTGTTAGTGCTCAGGACAAACAGGAGCACTGGTGCAAATGTTTTAGGAGTTACTTTACTTGCCTTTCAGTCAGCAAAATCAATGTTTGGGAGCTGTTCTGGGTGGGAACCACAAGAGACTCGAGCACACTGTCTGCTGTTTATACAGAGCCTCCTGCAAAGAAAAGCTTGATCATCAATGGACTCATCTGAGATGTGCAGGTTGAGCCACCCGTGATGGTGCTGAGAGCTCTGTTTCTAGAGCCACTCATATAATTTAGCTCTGCATTAGGAAAATCCTTGCTTCTCGTTTGCTCTGCATATGCTGCTGCAGTTGTCTTGTACTGTAATACTTAACAGCTCACTAATCATGCACTAAGTGACGTGGCTAATACAGACCCTGTGTGCTTATCCAAGGGCAAATCTCTACTGTTTTGATTTTGGAGAGGGGTTTTTTCCCTCTGAAATTTGTTCCTCTGTCTTTTACAGCAAAGAGATCTGGTTAAAAATGCCTTAATTTTCCCTAAGAGAACTTATTTTCAATGAATAAGTAGGAAAGTCAGTAAAATGCATTTGTCAGTGTTTTTATGCAGATTATTTTTTTCTTTATCCCCTTGAAGAGAGATGGGGGAAAACTGTTTTTCCAAGAGTCAGCAAGTTAATTTTAAAAAATGTGGGCTTGGTCTATCTGAACATTCTCCTCTCCCTGTTACCTGGTGCATCAAGTGAAAATGCTTGCAAGAAGGAAAGAAATGCACAAGACCAAAATGATGGAGACTGTGAGACCATGAGGAGACCAGGCTGCAAGGCAGACTGATATGGGAAAATGTAGTGTCTGGCAGCAAGATAACAGGACTTGTGGTGTCTGTGGCTAGATTGGTTTTGATGAATGACCAGCTTACTTGTGTTGCCTCTGTGACTCACTTGTTAGTTATCTGAGAAGCCTAAACTGAGCTTGCTATTTTACACCAAACACTTTTCTCTCTCCCACTCTGAATTCATGGCTTGAATTATCTCTGCCCAGGCTGAAATTTTGGTTTGCAAGACTTGTTTTATATCAAAAATATATTTTTCTTGTTTGAAAGAAAATCATTTCCAAAAGTCTTTTGGAGGAAAAAGAAACGTTTTTCACCATGCATTGTTTGGAATATGATTGATATACTATGTCCTAATTCTACACTAAAATCCTCACATCATGTTTTTTCATGAATTGAGAATACATGAAATCTGGGGACATCTTTGTAGATTTCATGATGCAGTTGATTTTGTAGCATGTAGGATTATGTAGGATTTGAGCTGGGAAGTGGCATGGCAGAAGAGGAAAGCTGGTCCCTCAGGCAGGAGAGATATCCTTTCTTATCTCTATTTATTGAAGGTGGGTCTGACTTTAAACATGCAGAAGTCTAGTGAGCCCTCAGGATGAGGATGTGAAATTACTTGTAGCTGAGTCTTTTCTTTCCCCAGTTTTTGTTTATTGATTCCAGCTCCCACTTTGTTTTTTTGCTTGAAAAGCTTCTGTTATACTCTTGCAAAGTTCAGTGTGGGTGGTTTCAGAAAGCAATGCCTGTCCTGTCCCAGGTCACACAGAGATGTGGGGAAGTAGTAATAGTAAATATTTGAGATCCTAGGTATAATTGCTATCCTTGCTACTCTTTTAAGTGTTGGTGAATAACACAAATTCAACAAAAATGGGTCATACAACCAAGGAATATCCTGCAACATGCTTTTAACCATTGAATCCAATACTTGGAAGCTGTTGGTATTTCATTGCTTCTCTTGGGAATTATACAACAAAGTGTTGTCCATGGATCACCTGGAATAAGCTGGTGAATAGAATTGCAGTCACCATCCTTAGGGTGAGCTGCTGCCTGGGGCACAATGAGCAGAAGGTGCTGGGCTGGCCTCCCTGCAGCTGGCTCTGCCCCAGCCCCTGTTCCCCTTCAAGGGAGAAGGATTTTTGGGGGGATGCCATGTGTGTGGCAGGATCAGCTGGCAGTGAGCAGATCCTGTGCTCCTGCTGCCCTGTGTTCTGCAGAGGTGGTGAAGAGTCACCTTTGCTTCCTCTGCCTGAGCTTTGCATCACCCTGACCTTCACCTCTGCCCCAGCTTTACTTCATGAGCTCGTTTTATTCTCTTTGACATTTTCCCAAGTACATTTTAATTGATTCTGCTGCCTTCTTTTCTTCAGTCTCCTGGCTACTGTTCATCTATTCCTCATGTACAAACAGAAATAAACAGTGGAAAAGTGGTACCACTCCAGGTCAGAGCTCAGTTAATGCCTTCACTTCATCTTCAAAGGCTTCAGCTGTCTGGACAAGGAGCTGCTAGTCATGCTTACCTTGAGATGCTTTTCACACCAAGGCACACATTTTTGTCTAGTGGCCAGGATTCTTGGTTTTCACTCTTGGGTTCAAAGGCAGGGGTGTTACCTCCAGAGCCACTCACCACTTGGAAACCATTTAAAGTGAATCATTTTCCCTCTTTGCAAGATCTTTGTTGCTGGAATGAAATAATCAACTTTGTCTGGATTTCTTCTCTCTTCCAAGAAGAGGGTGTTGTATGCACATTTTGGGGGGGAGGCCATTCTCATAGTTGTTTCAAAGGGATAATTACAATCATAGCTTATAAATCATTGGGGAGGTAGAGGACTGTCCCCTCCTAATGCAGCTTTTTGCATATGACTGATGGTTATTTGCTTCCTGAGGATGTGGTTGTATCTGGTCTGACCTTACCATTTGGATTTCATACTGCTCTGATCCTGGTTTTGCCTCTGAGGCTGCCAGACACATCCAGGGAAGCATGTGTGAGCTGACCTCTAGCAGAGCCCTGCAATTGTTTCTTACTCCTTAATATCATTCCCAAACTGTGGTACTGTTAAGGCAAAGCTTGCCACCTGAACTACCTCAGCAGGACAGAGGACAGTGTGCTGGAGTGAAATTTGTCCTGGGGAAGGACATTTCAGTTGGTTTAAGTGACAGTGATTGTGAAGGGAGTCACAAGGTTGTAGCCAAAATACAGTGGCTTAAGAGCTGTATTAATAGACCCATAATTACTAATGGCATCTTAAGAATTAGACACAATATCACTCAGGTTTGAACTCGAGATCTGGGAGCAAGCTGGCAGAGTTTGGTTGTGAAATATCTGCAGCTGTTAGAGTACCATAGAAGGGGTTGGCTCTGCAATGCTAAATGATGGTTGCTTACACAAAGGGAAAAGCTGAACTGTTTTGTTTGCAATACTTCTTCCCTTTACAAACAGAGGAAGCAGTGGCTTTAGAATTAAAAAACTTGGAGCAACAACAATGCTACCTACATTTTTGGCTGGGAAAATAATTTATGGCTGACTGTGAAATTTGCAGAAAAAGCAACCTTGAGCCAGGTCTTGTTAAACTCACCAGCTCCAAGACTGGGAAGTCTTCCTCTGGGTCTGGGTTCCCACTGGGTAGTTCCCACCTCTGCCCATTAGGCTCATGTTCCCATCCCATGTTCCAACCTATTTGGCTATAAGGTCTCTGTGGCTAAAATTGTTCTGAATTTCACTGAATAATTTTTAAAAGGATGAAAGGAATCCTGGACTGTATTGGTTAGTATATTCACCTAGAAGTGGTGATAGTGGGATCCAGGCCAGTAGAAATTACATGGCATTGTTTAAATACAGAATAAATATGCAATTTAGGCTGTAGGTTAGATCCTATTGTGATATCAAGATAACCAAGTACTTTGGTACATTTATGTATCTAAGTAGATGTTTATCTATCTAAATCTGCTGTGGTCCCAGTGAGACACTTTGAAAGGATCCAGGACAATTGCAATACCAACTGTATTGGTCATTTTTAGATATTTTTTAATCTTTACACATCTGGTTTTCTGGTTGATTTTTTTTTCAGTTGTGCATTATTCCGGAAGGGAACATTTCCATGGGGGAGAGGTAGTACATTCAGCCTTACCTATATCTCAAAAACACAAAAAAAACCCCAAACAAAACAAGAAACAAACAAAAAAAAAATACACAAACAAAAACCCAAATTGCTATAGTGCAGAAAAACTGTGCATGTTTCTAGATGTCAGGAAGACAGCAGGGGAATACACACCCTAAAAACATCCACATTTTTTCATTTTTGCTTCCCTGGCTTGGGGTGATGTTCTTGTGGCTGGGTTAGAAAATTCACTCGTGTACCTCATGATGCCTAAAAGAGCTTTTGGGACACACTGCATCTTTCAAAATTGGTTTATTTGCATGTGTAACTGGAAGGGAACCAAGTTCCTCTCAAAAAAGCAGAGCAAAACAAAATCCCACTTAACCTCCTAGGAAAGACTTAGCTCCTTGACTTTAAGTAGAAAAAAGAAAAGTTTTATATAAATACACCCTGCACTTCACTCAAACTTGTTTATCATTAAAACTTATCTCTAAGCTTGCAATTGCAGAATTTGATGTTGTAAGCATTGTAGAGCCACATGGCACATACTTTAAAGCAATTTACAGTACTGAGAATCTAATAAAGGTAGCTGACAAGATAATTGCCAAATTATAGGAATACATTGCCACCACTCACACACAAATGCCCTTTAATTATTTTTTGGCATCTGAGGAAAGAGAGGAATGCTGAGCTAACAGGCAACATGTAATCCATCTGTGTTTGTTTTGGTGCATCCTGGATTTGTGGAAGACACCGAAATGAGATGTTTTCTGGGGTACAATGACCTTTGTGTGCAGGAAAAAAAATTGCCACTTGCTAGACCAACAGTGTAAAACAAGAGAGCTGCTTGTCTTTGGATTATGACCTGGTCACCTAAAGCATGTGGGAAAAATGTGTTCAGATAAAGGCTACAAAATTGTTAACACTTTGAATTACGTTTAGACTACAGAGCTTTATACAACTAGCAGTCCCTGTGTTATTGAAAACCTTATCAGCTGTCATTCAGTGAGTGCCCTGGCTAATAAAGCACTTCATGGAATTTGTGCACGTGTTTGTGCCTGGTGTTTGTCCAGCCACATCTTGGGGATTTCCTTCAGAGGCATCCATCTGATCCTAATCCCAGCCAACAATAGCCATTTTATGCCATTAAAGTCTATCACACAGTAATTAAAGAAATTATTTCCATGCTATTGTTATTATTGTCTCTGTATGCATCACAGAAGAAAATAGGAAAAATACTTCTTGTTAAGACAGTCATTTGTGGCATTATTCAGTCACTTGTCTGTTATGATTTCTTGATCCATTTAGAAAATTACATCAATTTACAATGATATGGAACTCTCTAATAGCATCATTGTCTGATTTCATTCTTTCAATTTTTTTTAATTAAGTCAGGAGTCTATTCTGTGAGGGGTAAATGATCTTCATTTATAATACCCCATTCAAAGCTTGCTGCTTCAGATAGTAGAAACAAAAGGCTTAATGAAAACTGACATGAACTAGAATAGAAAATCTTGGTCGGGTGTTTCTTATGGATAGAACAGATAAACAGATCATTATTTTTGTGAAATCCAGCTCACTGGCAGCACAGAATACCAGGATTATGTGAGCATACACCTCTCACTGATTGTGTTCAGCATCCCCAAAGCACTCTGTGGAAGCAAATGTGAAGCCCTGATTTGGAGGTTTGGTTCTGCAGAAGCCCTGGATAGGCTGGGGGTCAGGATTCAGCATTGCCACTTTGGTGTGCTGGGGAAGGAAATGCAGCAACAGCAGTGGGAAGGTGTGGAGAGGAGCCTGGAGGAGAGGGAGTTAATGTGACTGTGCCTGGCCTCACACAGAGCACGTTTTCCTTATCTGTGAGGAAGGGCTGAGAGCCTGAACACATGGGGCTGGAGATACCTGGCACAGCCTTGTTGGGTATTTTCTTATACCAGACACAACCAAGTTCTCAGGGAGAATAAAACAGGGAACCCTATCCAATAGGTGCACAGAGCAGGGAAGTGATGACAGGTAGTAGATATCAGCTCACTGAGAGTTTGTTGGAAATCCTTTCCTCTCAGAATCCAAAAGCTTGGACTGTTTCACAGCCCAAATCTATTAGTCTAGATTTCTGAATGGAGTCTTCCAAGAAAAATAAAGGCTTGTCCTGAGGTATCATTTGAAAGCCCTGATTTTGTCTTGTGGGAATGGAAATATGCTTGGAAAAAACTTTTGGGTGGGGATTATTGTTCAGTATCAGTCAAGAGGCTGCACCTCTTTTTTTATCCCACCTTCAGGTTTTTTGGTTGGTTTGTTGTTTGGGTTTTTTTTTCTCTTCAGAACTTGTTTTTTTCTAGCAGCACAGGGAAATTGCTTCTTTAGTCAGCAGGGTCATGCTCTTTAGAGACATGAAGAATTTGAGATGGACAAAAAATTATAGGATTTCATGTAGTTACAATACCTGGAAGAAAATTAAAACCTGATCCACTGCTTTGGGCTGCCTGAGTGCAGATATTCCTATCCCACAGAGTTGGTGTGGGTACAACAGCACTGGAGTGAAACAGCTGGATCAGCTTAGAGGGCTCAGGGGACAAGGAACCACTCAGCCTTGTCCCAGGTGAGGTTACCACAACCACCAGACTCCCTACAAGGAAGCTCTCAATGACAATGTAATTGTTTTAGCTAAAAATATTTGTTTTTGAAGCTTTGGAACTTCCAAGCAGGTCTTCTATTTGTTGTCTGAGTCAGGGCTGTGGTTACAGCTGTGGACACCACATCTGTTCTTGTTAGTTACCCATGCTCAGTGTCTCTGGTCTGACCTCCCTGCTTCAAGCATGTGGTGCAATTCCAAGTTAATTTGCTACCAAGGTGTTTTTCCTGGATAGGAATTTTGAGATCAGCTTCCTACTCAGTTTTTCTATTTCCTACTCAAATCCAATTTTCACTGCCAGTGTTGTTATAAATGGGAAATCTTTCTCCACGTGTTTGTCAAAATCAGAGCAAAGTCTACAGCTCTCAAGGCAGCATACATGTTTTGGGGAGAAGGTGAAGGGATATTTTCAAAAATCTATAAAAATCTAATCATCAAAAATCTTCAGCACAGAATCCTTACATTAACCTTTTGTGTTCAAATATGCATATCTGAGGTGCATAAGCTGGTTTTCCAGCAGTATTGATCTCTTAGGGTACTTAAACATGTGCATTCCATGGGCACCAATGCATAATGAATAATACAACTGCAGAAGCTTCACCAGAACTTGGGAAAAGTGGTCTTGTCTTCTCTGATCAATCTGGTTTGCAGACTCATCAGACTCACCTGCACTTTGATTGATGGGAAGCACTAAAAGCATGTTAACACCCTTAAAAATAACTCAATCTTATTCATTTTCTTTATTTCTCTGCATTTTTAGTCAATCAAAAACCGGGGAACACAAATTTCCTCAGTGTACAAAAATCTCAGGGGGGTGGCAACATACAAAAAAAAAAAAAAAATCTTCATTTACTTTAAAGATCTTATTTCTCCACATACAGGATTTCTACTTTCAGAAATCCTCCAAGTATATTTTCATTCACGCTTTGAATAATCCATACATTTAACTAAATTTTGTTTTAATTTTTCTTTTTGTTCTTAGATAAGAAATAGAGTAAAATCAACCGGGTATGTTTGCACTCAGCAATTTTGTTTATCACTAGTTTTAAAGAACTTTCCAACAATAAATTATTTCTTATTATGTTTTTCTTATCTAATGGCATCTCTGAATTAGGTTTCACCTCTGTGCAGTTAAGAATGTAAAAGCAGTTTAATAAGACCTAAATAGGTGCTTAAAACTAAGGGTGTAAGCAAACCTTTTTCTCAGATGTAAACAACTGGAAGGTTCATGCTGCTGTTTTTTCTGGAGGGTCTTGTCTGAGTCACTTTATTCAAGCACTGCAGTGATTCTGTAAAGTCCCTAGTGCTTGGAAAGTTAACCTTGAATAAGTGGCATCTGGATTTAAGTTTCAGGAATATATTCTGTAAATATAAATATTGTCTCTCATTAGTGTGCTCCAATATTTGCTTACAATGTTGTTTGTGTGAATTTCCTAGCAGAGAGATTTGCTAACAAATTAAAGATGGAGAACTGCAGCAAACTCATTTGCAGGATAGAAAAATGAAAGTACACAAGGTACTACAGACAGCAGCCACTCAGTTTTTAGTGACAGCATTTGAATTTCAACACATTTGTGATTTAAAACACCTATCACAGGGGCACAGTAAGAGCTGGGCTAGGGTCTCTCCCTGTCCTCAAGAAAAGAGCAAGTATGGACATTCCCTTACATTTATTCCCTCAACATTTATTTTTGTATTTACCATTCATGATACTTTCAGTAGTTTCACTGCCAGAAGGTAGGGTAATAACTGATAAAAGCTGTTTCTTAACTATTTCTGGTTTGCTGTAACTAATTGGCATAAATATTTATGCTGTAGTTATCAGTAAAATATATTTTTCTGTAAGTACTTAATAACAAACCAATCCTTTAATTATGATATAGAACAGCTGGTGGCATTCACAGAAACATTTCCTTTTGACAGATAACTCAGAGAACAGGGAACAGTGCTATTTTCACTTGGACCCTTTCAAAGAAACAGGAAAATAGGAAGGGAGTTTTAATATTGTATTCTACATGCACATTAACTCCCACATTGTTTTCTGTCCAAGATTATAAACAATGTTCATTTGAGAGGCCCTAGATTTATTCCTATTTTAAATACTGTAGGGAATGATTAAAGATACTGAGCATTAATCTTGTGCTGGTACATCAGAGGCACTTCCAGCTTGTGCCCCACAAGCTGAACCCTGTGCAGGCACCAAAGTCTGTAACTTTCTGCTGCTCCCAGATCATCTGGTAATATTTTCATCAGATGCTCAGCTCTTTTTGATGTCTGCCTATAGGATACTTGTCAAGAGCTGGAAAGACAGATTGGTGCTGGATAACTACTGTTTGGATCCCAAAGGGATTTAATAGCTGTGTTACAATCCCTAGAAACTGCTCAGGGATTCTTTACCAGTAGTTAATGAATGTGCTTTAGTGATGAGAACAAAATAAAGTCAGAGTGAGCTGAGCTCTGCCTAATGGTTTGTAAATCCTAAATTGAAGATGGATTCTGCTCTTAACTTCATCCAGCAGTTTATAAGTTGATATGAGAATAAGCCATATCTCCCTATCACCCTCAAAGTCAGCTGTTGTCTCATGGTTTTTGAGAACCAGCAGACTGCAATTCAAAGCATCTGTTGCAAAACTAAATGAATTCTAGTTGAAATTTATTTCTAGAAAAGTTGTCCGTTGGGACATTCCGACAGTAAGTTGAATTATTTATTTCTGCTGTGAGACATAATTGCATCTGCTGTGTGTTTTTGATTTCTGAATGTCTGGGGGCCAAATCTCAGTTGCTCTAAATGGGTAAAGCTGTTCTCCCTACTTTTGTTATGGAAAATGCTGCTTGAGATATTGAGCTGTGGGAAAGTTGTTTTGGTTTTTTGTGAGGAGATGACTTTGGATAGGTTCATTTTTTGGTGGGCTTTGGGTCTTTTTTCCTTGTGGAGACAGGGTAAAACTACAAGTAGAATACTTGCAGAAATGTTCTCCTGTGTCCAGTAAAAAGCCTAATTTAAATAGTTTCCTTGATTAAAAAGAAATAAAACATTTGACTATTCTAGTAAAAGTTAAGATTTTGTTTTGTTTAAGTTTTTATTTCCTATGAGTACAATAATATATCATTAAAATCCTAAATATTTTCATTCAAAATGGTGCCACTTCTCCCAGCTGGGAGTATGAACATTCATTCTTTCATCCTTCACTGTGGGCCAGGTTCCCTGGCTGAACTGACATCCATTATGGGGAGGAACATAAACTCTTCCTCTGGCTGGTTTCCAATGACAGATTTGGGGCTTGGGAGATCTTTAGAGGGTGTTTTGAAGTTTCATGTTGCTGGGTTTGTGGGTTTATTGGTTGGTTGTTTTTTTTAGTAAGAAAATATTTTATTTTTAACATCTCTAGCTTTGATGTGTTTTTTAAACAAATTCCATAGAAGGTTTTTTTGCTCAGTAATCATTTTGCCCTTGAGAGAGGTCTCCCAAAACATCTCCCCAAAGTTTCTCCAGTGCCATTTATTGCATGTTGAAGAAGGTTTTTATGAAACAGGGGCATGCAGGCAGAGTAAGTGCACATCTCTTTATGTACCCCATTGCTGATGTCCCATGCTCTGTGGATCTCAACATGAGAAACTTTTATAATATTAGAATTTTTATTTCAGAGGTTTGGGGGTTTTCTTAAGGATTTTCAGCTGTGGATTCTCAGTTCTTTGCCTGGCTACTTTGTGCATGATATAATTCGTGTGGTTTGGATATCTATTCAGTAGAAGGTTTTAAGTTCAACTTTTAAACTGTTTCGTTTGTGTATGAGAAATTTTTTCCCACTAGCTTTACTCTGGACTATTAGCCATAGCTGTATCTGGGCCAAGATTTTTCATGAAGCATCAAGAATTTACTGAGTACATATGTTCATTCTGTTTCCCCCCTTGAGACTACCTTTCTCCTGCAATCCAGCCTGGAAAAGAAACTTATCACTGAAACAGCCTTGACACTTTGCACGACTTCCTATCCTTCATGTACTCCTCCTCTTGGGTTTTTCAGGAAAAGACAGTGTACAAAACTGCAAATAAAATGCAAGTTTATAGTTATACCACTCATGGATAAAAATCATGATTTAAACATATAAGTGTAAATATTGGACAAGTGCCAGAAGACAGAACAGATTAGCAACTTAACTGATATGCAGAAATCTTTCCTGCTTTGTTAGCATTGACACCATGTGCTAGTCTGTGCTTTAGGAACTTGAAAACAAATTCTAATCACACAGGGTCAAAACTGATAGCAGGGTGCTCAAATCTCTTGTTTTGAGCTGTGGACCTGCTTCAAGTTTGTTTTTATATTTTTTTTAACCAGACAAGCTCAACAAGTTTCAACTTTCAGCAGAAGATGGGTGACCCAGGAAGAATAGTCCTCAGCCCCCTGATTTTTCTGACTTCATCCTCCAAAATCTTGTCCTTCCCTACTAAGTTTCCCAGAAAATGCAGCTTTGCAACAGACCCAGTTTTATTATTTACACTATTTAAGATTGCCCAGCTTGAAGCAGATTTTTCCAGCAAGGGTGAAGGGCTCCAGTTGTTTGGGTCTTTTAAGAAGCTTTAACCTTGACAACCAAAAATCATGTAAGCACACATCACACCTGAAACTCTGGGCTGTTGTTTACTTTCATGAATTCTCACCAGATTCTCATTTCTGTTCAAGCTGTGCATGACTACAGCAGAGGGACAGAAACTGCTGATATTTCCATTCTGCTGGGTCCTCACACTGTGGGGTTTGCACAGTTCTTGGTTGTCACCTGCTCTCTCTTTTCTGAATAAAAACTGTACAGGTATCTCTGCCTGTTTTGTGTTAGTGTTAGCAGAAAGGAGGTTGCTGCAGGACATTAACATGAAGCAAAAGTTTTCATGGGTTTGGGTTTTATCTTAGTTGGCTAGAGTGATCTGGAGTTGGTAGAGGCGAACTTTAAAATAAACAGCATCACTTTTTCTGCAGCTGTTGTGAGTATTGTCTTTGCCCTGGATCTCCAGGGGCTCTTGTGTTTTGATTGCAGTCACTGAGTGTGACTGGCCAAGGACTGAGATGGACAGGTCAGAATCACCAGAGTAGTTTTACCTCCTCCTCTGACTGATTGCCAGGCAGGACACTGTTGTTTTCAGGTTCTCCTACTTGTTGATATCAGGACATCAGTTTGTAGTTTCTTGCCTGAGGCAAATTTTACTCATGTGCATGATTGCAAATGCTACTTACATATTATGTATGATAGAATGTAAGAATGTGATAGATGAAGTAGAATAAGTAACTGCACTTTCCAGAGTTCATATTTGGTATTCATCTTGCAGCAAGAATAAGAAATTGGATGGTTTAGCCCACTATTTTTGAGGACTATCACTAACAGTGATGAAAATGACAAGATGACAAGACCACGTGTGCACTTAAGGCAGAAAAAAATAAAAGCATGGAATAAGTCAATCTATAGATTTAATTTTCGTGCTCTTGCAATCTCTAAGGGCATACATGACTGACAACTCTAATAGCAAAAATCTGGATCTGAGGGACTTTTCACTGACCCAGCAAACCTTTGCCAAGTCATGATGGCTGCCTGATGCATAGCCTGAGTGTCAGCTGAAGAAAGAGAAACACCTGGGATTCAAGAGCTGAAAAAGACATTTTAAAAGGAAATACAAGATGAAGTGGAAGAAGGTCACAGGCAAAGAGCAAAGACTGGAGTAAAAATAATGGTATGGACATTGCTGGGAATGAGACTATTCCTGCTTCATGGATCATATGGATTTCCAGCCTTGGTTTTGTCACTGGCAACACCATGCTGTTGTGATATTACTAGTTTGAGAGTGGATCTTCTCTAATTTCCATCATGTGGACATGGGCAATGGGTAGTTCTCTTCCTCTGAGAAGAGTATCAGCTACACCTGGGTGTAAGGGAGGTGAAAGATGTTCCAGGCAGCAGTGAGCTGCAAGGAGAGGCTCTGCTACCAACTGGGAATGCCTCAGAGCTCATCTGCAGATGTGAGCTCCTATTTAATGTGATTCCCAGCAAATCTTCAATCGAGCTCATGACCAGCCTCCTTATGTCACTTTTATCTGGATCTCTCTCGTCTCACCCCATAAAAAGTGGGTTTTATGAAGATGTGGAGTAGCCTACTGCACAAATGACACATCACCTCCTGAAATCTAATAGAGCTGTCATCCTCATGCTGCTGTTGTATCTGTTAAAGCCATCAGCTGAACATCTGTCCCTCTGTATTTTATACATTACAAACCATTTTGCCAACAGCCTCCACCCAGCCAGGTTGCCGGAAATGCTGCATTTTAAATGCTTTTAGAGTGGGAGGAGAGGGAGTGTTTTCTTCATTTTTCAGTCAGCTGCATCTGATAAAAGCACACTTTGTAGTGCTGGGTAACCCCAAACATGTAAAAGCTGGTTTGTAAGCCATGCTGCAGTATTATAAAAAGGACTGGAGCTCTTCAAAACTCATTCGATTGGAATCACATTGGACCCAAATTTGGCAAGAAAACCACCTAATTTCAGTGCTGAAATCTGTAACAAACTGGAAGTAATTCTCCATTAGCATGGAGTTCATATAAATCAAGGCTTCTGCTTCCAAAACTGAATTACCCACAACAGCACAAGCTATTGTTGCTTTTAGGAGCAGACATCCAAACCCAAGCATGTCCAGTTCCAGGTGTTCAATGCTGTAATGGGGGCCAGGGTTTTCTGAGATATTTGAATAAGTTAAACAGCATGTTGAACTTTCCTGAAAAAAAACAACAACAAAAAAAAAAAAAACAACTGGTCTCCTTTTGGAAGGGATTTTGACCCTTTAAAAAAAATCTGACCTGTTTTTTCCAATTCTGAATATTTTTAGAAATATTCTAGATTTCTATAGAAACATTCTAATTTTCTGACAGGATCTTTGTATTTGGCTTGATGATGCCCACAGGAAAGAGCTGCAAAGAGCTCATGAGCCTGGACCAGCAGCAGAAGGCTGGAGAAAGCAGTGATGAAACAGAGAGAACAGGAGCAGACTGCAGGGCATGGCCAGAGGAGCTTCCATGGCAAGTCCCTCTTCCCCACGCGGCTGGGAACCCAATTTCATCCCATGCACCTCAAATAGAATTTGATCTCCTTGTGAAGAGTGAGGAGCTGAGCAGATTGCTATTAAAATCAACCAGATTTCATAGAATTAACTGTAGGGTGGCAAACATGAAATAGCCAACTGCTATTTCTTTTTTACCCTTGTTTCAATGCTTCTTTGCCTAAACAGCAGCAGGTGTTCTGGGCTGCCCTGTCAGCGTTTCCATAGGGCCAGAAACTAAATCAGCTACCAAATATGGATGCAGAGTAATTAATTACTCCTGCATTACTTCTCTCTTTTTTGCTGATATTGCATTTATTTTCTTTTTTGAGCTGTACCTGCCTGTGTGGCAGTTTCCAACAGTGTCTGACTCTGCAACTTGGTGTAGTGGAAAGAACATCTTTTGCTATTCCTAATTCTAAATGTTATTATTGTGTTGTGGGGTTTTTTTTTTTCTTGACACCCTTTTGTTTAGACAATGCTGGAGAGTCAAACCTTATGTAAAGATGCTGTAGGTCTAATGCACTGTGATTGGGATTGATATGGAATATGGTGTATTTGAGAGTTCATCTTGAGGGAAAAGTCACAGTACAAGCAGTTTGTTAGCCATGATGCTTCTTGGTATCTTGAGAAGCTCACCCTGTTGCACCTGCCAAGAAAGGCTGTCTCCTGGAACAGCCAAGGCAGTTTATCTCAATAGATACTTGGACACAGCATAAAGGACACTTGCTGGCTGTGTACCTGCATTCAAAATGGGTTAAGACTAAACTGTGTGTGTCTACAGCCTGAGCATGTGCTGCTGATAAACTCATAATCAAAGAAGTGAAACCCTTTTGAAGATCAAAAGAACTGTTGTTATGTTTATCTGATTACAAGCAATGGTCTACAGTGCCTTGGAGCAGCAATCAGTGACACAAACAGGAGGGTTGGGATGAATTCATGGAGACACAGGGCTTCAGGACTCTTCTCTGATCTTGGGCACTCTGACCCAGTGTTAGGAGCAAAAGACTCATCAGTGCTGCCACATGCTTCCAGTTTCTCTTACAAGCTGAGTTTTCAGTCAACTGGAGAGCCCTGGGAGGAGCAGTGAAACTGTCAGATGTATTTTGTCATGGAAAGATATCCTGACTTTTAGAGAGAAAGGAAAGCTGTGCTTTCTCCCCCGCTTCTCCTTTTCCATATCAGACATGTCCAAGAATTAGGGGGGGAAAAAAAATCACACTTAACTATGACATGTCTCATCCTAACATTTTCCAGTGTTACGAATTCATGGTGCATGGTTTAGGCTTTGTTCTAGTCCTAAAATACTTTCTAGAGTAGTAATATTAAAAACTGAGAGCCCTCAGTGCTCTTTCCTCATCCTTGGACAGTCTCTCAGCATTCCCCTCCAGGATAACCTTGTCTCTCTCCTGAGGTTTGAGGGATGGGGGGAATTTTTGTGGACTCAGGGCACACAGCTCAAGGAGCCCCTGAGACTAAAGTAGCCATGTGCCAAGATCAGTGCTGATGGGGTGTGGAGGAGTTTGATTAATATGCTGAAACTTAAGCTGTGTCTGCCAGAGGCTGGTACTAAAATACCAAAAAAAAACCAAAAAAAAAAAACCACAAAAACCAAGAACAAAATAAAAATTCTAACAAGATAGGTGTTGTCTGAGGCACAGGGAGGAGAAATTTTGCATTCTTGTACTTCTGCACAGGCCAGATACTATTTTGTTGGTAGACATTGAGAAGCATGTGAGAAAGGACAAATGGAATATCTGGTGACAGGGATTTCCACCAAAGCCACCTCAATGGCAGCCCCAGAGCAGGTTTTTCAGTCTGAAGCAGGTCACATAAATAATCCTTCCCTCCCACATCCTCCATTCTAGGCAGAATCATCTGTGCCTGTCAGCACTTGCAGGAGCTGTGGTGCAAAGGGGTCTGTGCAGTGATTCCAGCCTCATCTGGGTATAAAGTGATTGTGCTCTCTTCCTCTCACCTCCTCCCCTTCCATCTATCCCAGCAATGGATTTCCCAGAGCATTTCTATCCCATAAATAAGAAATGGTGTCACTTGTTTGTCTGCCAGAGAAACTGGTAATCACCTGAAAATCTGAAGAAGAAGGAAAGAAGTATTTCATTACAAGTGATATCTAAATGAAGAATTTTAGAATAAGCAAGTCAGAAGTGTGTCTTGAGGAGGAGGGAGGTTCAGTAAGGCACTGTATATCAGAAATTTCAGCTGTTGTTTTTAAGAAATGCTGCATAGAATCATAGCACAGCCCAGATTGGAAGGGATCTAGAAAGATCATCTGGTTCAACCTTGTCAAGAAGAAAAACTTTGGTTAAGAAAATGTCCTGTCTTGCTATTTCCAGGCTTGTTGGATTGTGCCTTGCTTTTGCCAAGGTCAGATGGTGTCACTGATAAAGCAGAGGGAAATGGGGCTGGTAGGGCACTTCTATTAGTTTCCACATGCTCTATGTAACCAAAAACTGAAGCATAATCTGTTGGCACGAGATTGTCTACATATCCTTATTTCAGTCAAAGAATTTTGAACACTTGACATTTTAGTTTCAACCATGGTTTACATCTGAAGTAATTTGAAGGTTTATTTTGATTAGAATCTGAATAGTCATTTTTGATTAGCAGTCTGCATAGATCAGAAATTATATTGCAAACCTGAAGCCCTGCTGATTGCCAAAGGTAACACATTCTCTGTGCTTACTCAGGTTCTCAGTGCTGAACTTTTTTGAAGTTGAGCTGAACCATGGAATATTTGTTTGCTTTGCAACTGTTGTCTAGCCATCTGCTTTAGGTTTTGCTTGATTTCAAGAAGGGTTGGATTGTTTTCGCTTTTTGTTTTTTATTAAAGATGTTGGGTGCATTAATCCCCTGAAAAATCAAAACGCCCTCAAGATTAATTACAGATATGGGTCAGTTCTTTGTTGCATTCTACCCATATGAAACAGGTGTTTTGGTTGGCAAGTCATCCAAGGGCAAAGGAAGGACTTCATAGATATTTTTTTTTTTTCCTTTGAGTTGGTGAAACTGAGCTTTACACATTCTCCAGAAGTCAATTACTTCAAATGTGTTCTGCAAACAATTCTTACTGGAATGATTTCATAGACTTACAGAAACTGAGGTTGGAAAAAAAATTTAAAGGTCATTTAGACCAATCCCAACACAAAGCAAGACCATCTGCCTTTGTCTTTATCATAGCCACCCATGAGGTAACTGGAGAAAGCAAGTAGATGCACTTATCCTCAGCTCATTCCCTTCCAGGCTGAAAAAATGCCTTTCTAGGTCTGTCCTGTGCTCCAGTCCTTGCCTGACTTGGTTTCAGCATTTTCATGACTGAGCTACTTCCTTGCACAGGGCAATCTGTTCCCCTTACCTGGTGTCTCCATGTGCAGCCTGAAAATTGGATTGGGTTAGAGAGAAGTGCAGGCAAGGTCTGGGGGGATGAAATGGGAATGCAGTAAATTCACAGCTCAGACAGGCACCTTTGGCTGGCAGCTGCCAGGGGGAGGTGGTGAGCTCACGGTGTTTTCCCAGGGGGAATTCTCCAGGAGCATTTTTTGGTGTTTCTGAGACTTGGAACCCAGGTTTGTTTACCTCAGATCTATTTGGCAAATGAATAGCTCCTCCAGCAGCCAACAGCACTTCAAATGTGATCCAGCAGGGAGCCCTCTCATTAGGTAGAAGGGATTCAGACTGCAGAGGTTCAACCCAAATGCTGAGCCCCAGTTCAGCACCCCACTCATAAGAGCTTCCTTGCCATATGCTGACAGATGACTGTCTTTCCCTCAACAACTAAACTCTTGTTTAGCTTTATTTCAAATGTTTACTTTTCTGCTAGGATTTCAATAAAAGCCCCTTGTCCTACAGCAGCAGCAGCAAGTCATCCAGGACAAGAATGGGGTCTGTAAAACTGTCCACGTTTTGTGGTGTAAAGCTCTTTGAGAGAGAGTACACTACCCATCCTGTGTTTTGCTTTTGGAAGGAAGTTAAACATACATTATTTAAGTTATTTGTGTTTTTGTTAGATCATGGGGACAAAGGGGCTGACTGGTAACAAGCATAAAATAGTTGAAATATATGCCCCTATGATTCTTTTTCTAAAAAACTAAACAAAACAAACTCCCAAAACAGGAAAAGAAGAGAGGGGGAAGGGAGGATCAGTTGTTATGTTTTGAGTTGCTTTGGTTTATGCATTGTATTTTTTTCCTTTTGAGCTGCTATTGGCCTACTGCATCTCAAACTATGTCTGGTCCCAGATATAAGGTCACTTATTCAGTTTCCCTAACAGAAGAGTTGCCTTTGAAAATTAAATTCTACAGCAAGTGGTGTATTGGCCCACTGAGGAGAAAAGCATCCAGCACAGTACTGTGCACTTACCCTGTTTCTTGGTGTTTTTTTCCTCTGTCACTGCACAGTGACCAACTCCCTATCACAGAACAGATGCTACAGCAGCTCTGGACAGGAGCAGAAAGGTGTATTTTAAATTTCTCTTTGCCTCTTCTGTTTCCAGCTTTAAATGGTGCTGGGTAGTGGGTAAAATCGAGCCTTAGGGGCAGGACAGCAGCTCTGGAGCCCATGGGTGCTGCAGCCCCAGACCCTGGGTGTGCTCAGTGCTGCAGCTCCCAGCGCATCCAGCCCTGCTGCTGCGCTCAGCCCTCCCCAATCCTGAAACCTGCCAGTCCTTCTCCCCTACTGGTGTTGACTAAATCATGTGAGAGGGATTAAGGGGAGCAGTGAAGCATTTTAACCCTGCTCTCACTGCAAGAGCACTGGGGAACTGGAGTGTTCTTCTAACAACCAGGCATGTGCATCATGACATGAGAGGGGGAGCGAGGTGGGGTTTGACAAAGAGCCCCTAATCCAGTTAGCTCCTGATGCTGCTGATGGGGCCACAGCATAGAGCTGAGCAGTGTCTGCTCCACCATTTCCTCACAGCATAGAGCTGAGCAGTGTTTGCTCCAGCATTTCCTCCCTCTGGACACTTAAGGAGCTTTTGGTGTTTCAGGAAAGCAGCATTGCCACAACAGATTTGTGCGGTGCTTCCACAGCCGTTCCCACTCCTCCCTGGAGCTTTCTGAAATCTCTCTGCCTTTTGATAGTGGCCCAGCTCCCCAGTTCAGTGCCTCCTCTTTGTGCAGGCACCATGGAGTCCAGGCTGGAGGGAGATAATACTTCCTGAAGTGCTCATTTATCCCAGCGGGAGGGAGGCGGCTCGCAGCATCCACACGGGTTATTAAGCTGCACTGGAAAGAAAGAGCAAACTGCAGACTTGTATTAGTTTATGTATTATCAGCATTTGTAAGGTACCTGTTGCCCTAGTAACGAGGAACAATGTATATAGCTTCAACCAGGCAAAATCACCCTCTGGTCAGGGAAATAAAAAATTCATGGCCTTTCCTCTGGAGCCACTCCTCCAGTGCTTGGGGAGGAGGGCTTAGGAGACAGAAGAAACTGAGCTGGTTGTTATGATCATACAATCCCAGTTTCTGTCCATTCACTGCTCCTGGGAACCCTGCAGAGCTGCTAACAAGCTGTGTGTATATTGAGAGCACGTAGGGAGCTGCTGGAGGCAGGGCACACAGAGGGCTGGGCAGGCTCAGAAATTCGGAGCCTGCACTTCCAGTGCAGAGGGCTTGGGGATACCCTGAGCTGTCCTCTGCTCTCATCTCCTCAGGGTTGGCTGGGGAGCCCACTACTGGGGCTTCTCCTGACCCCATTCACCTCGGGAACTAGGCTGTCCTGTTTGTGTGACTTCTCAAGGCTTAGTGTTGTATCATTAAATGGGAATCACAGCATTGCCAAACCTGAAAAGTCTCAGAGTAGCAATATTCTTCTAAGGAGAGCTGAATGAGTGAATGAATATGATGCTGCTGCTTTTGTGTCATGGGATGGTCTGAAGACCATCATGCTGGGCACTGGGAGCTCACCCTATTACAGTGTTCCCACTGGCTGCCCCATCCCTGGAGCATCCCTGTACATGATCCTCTGGACTTTCAGATACTTGACTCTTGATATTTTCCTTATGGAAAAATAGATTGCTCTGTATAAACAGTGTGACAAGGTAAACATTGTGCTCAATATGACAACCAAGAAAAATACTGCAAGGATACCTCAAAGGCTGAGATGGGTTCAGAAGACAATGCTGACTTTGTGTCAGCATCAGGGGGAGAGTCATTGCTCAGGTCCTGGCAGTTGTAGAAGATAAAACAGCACTTTCTATTGCTTGTGGGTCAGCTAGTATGGGCTTGTTCCTAGCATCAATTCTATATGCTGGCTAATGACAATACAGTTACTGTTCTTACACCTGTTTGTAAAGGGAAATGAATTGATGACAGAGTTTTAGTGCCTCTCCATGAGACAAATGGGTCAGGTTTCTTTATTTTCACCATTTAGTGCAGTACATCTAGTCTCTCAAATCCAAGCTGCAACCCAAGATATATACAGGCAATTCAGACCTTTGTTTTATCATCTTCTAAAAGACAATAAAGTAAGTCATTAAAATCTCCATTGGAGTGAAATAAGAGGTGAGATTCTGATAGTTGTAAACTAGGCAGCCAGCTAAGGGGAATCCAATTATTTGTGACATTGCAGAGTTTTGCTGCAGGATCACATCACAAGTGGTAGCCAGCAGCACAAAGCTTGCTTCACTTTGGCTTGATGCTTGTCACAGTTGCTACACAAACAGTAAAAATTCATCATCTGCTACTGTTCCATGTTCCTATCTCTCTCTTTGTTGCATCAGAAGAGATTTGTCTTCACTCTCTATCGGCCACCACAGTGATTGCCTCACTGTGACTTTGACTATAATTTTAATTGTCTATAGATCCTGCACTGATCTTTCTGACACTGAAAGATTTAAGAGTGGAGTTAAGCTCCAGGATCGATGTTAACAAGTCTTTACTTGGGACCCTTATTTAATAAACCCTCATAGCCTCTAGGAGTGATTTACAAAACTGACCTTCACTGACTGTAAAAGCAGAAAATTGGTAAATACATTTCTTCAGAAAGTAATGGATGCTTCCTTATTGGGAATCACCATGGCACCTGAGCCATGGCCACAGCTTTACCTGCTCCAAAGCATTTCTGCTCTAACTCTTGAGTAGATGATTTATTGCCCTGCAAAGGGCAGAATGAACCTAAACTTCTTGTTTAAACATTAAGATGTTGCAGCAGAGGCAAAAGTAGCTGATCACTTGCAGTGCAGAGCTTCTTCCCATGTCTAGCAGAACTGACAGTGTTGTTTTAAATGGTCCAAGTTATAGGAGTCTGAACCAAATGTTGTAAAAGATATGGTATGGAACAGCCAGGCTTTGATGGAGATGTGGCTGGCTAACCTAACAGGCAATCCTTGGCTTAACAACCCTGCAACAAAGTGCAATGGGTTGTGTGGCTTTGAGTTCAATATGAAGGTTTCTGCTTTAAAAAGTGAAGGGTACAAGCAGTAATTGGGTTGGCATTCTGTTCCAGCAGACAATGTGGCACAGGGACCGTGCCCCCGGTGAAAATGCCATGGAGACAATGTGTCTGCTCCTACCCATCACATTGCTTTCCATGCCACTGGCTGACTTCAATCCATACACAAAATCCAGCTGCTGCCTGCAGTGGTATTTGCAAAGGTGAAATCACACAACTGCTCCTGAAGCCTGCCCGTTCCTGATTGCAAAAGTCGATAAACATTTACAGATGATGGGTTTGGGCAGCAGCTCTGAACTCACTCTGCTCTGCTTCCCTTTGCCCTCTGATTTGACTGCTGGAGATGCTGTGTGTACTTCATAGTAAATGGGTAATAAAGGATAATTAAGTAACACAAGTGTGTTAAGAAGTGCAATCCACAAATCAGTATAAAATATTCCAGGCTATTATAAGGCCCTATTACAAGAAAATGGAAGGATTTTGCATCAGTTGATTAACCAGTTATGAAACTGTGCCTCTCATTAAACTTTCATAGGACATATTAAATGTACAGTTGTAAATGAAAGGCGACTAGGCAATTTATTGCAAAACAAATGGATTGATATGTTAAAAAGGGGGGCTGTGCTTTTGTGTGGGGATACTGTCAAGAGGAATAGGAAGAGCACTCCCAAAAATGAGATTGCCACGATGTGCTTTTACTTCAAAACAGAGTCCTGAATCTGCCCTGTTAGAAAAATCTATCACTGAGACTTGAGTGAAGTATTATCTAACCATCTGAGACACAGCCCTATAATTCATGGGTCATTGACACAGTAGAGAAGATCAGTTCTGGCTATTGTAGCAGCAGAGGGACTCTTAATCCATGGATTATTAACGTGGAAAATTGAAGGGGCTGTTACAGGCTTGTGGTTTATTAGACTATTGTGGATTTAGGGAGCTTTAATTTGAAGATTATGGACACAATGGAGTGCAACAGATCCCTTGACAATGTCAGTGGCAAGGCTTTTGTACAGGAGAAAGCTTCTGCTTGAATTCTGTCCTTCCCCATCCCACAGGATACTGCTTAGGAAAACACTTATGGGGCTGCAATCACCTTTGAAGCTCATTTGATCAAAGCAACTCAGAAACACACTTCTCTGAAGATAATGTTCCCTCAGCTCTGCAGTCTGGAAATTATTTTGTTCTAGCAAGGTTTTTCTTGCCAGCACTTGATTTTCATCCCCTGTTGCTGTTTTGTCTTGCAAAAATTTGATGCTACATCACGTTTTATAACATCATTAGGTCCATGGGATGCTTTGCAGGACAAGTGAGCTGAATGTGTTGTGTTGGTGAAGGACTAAGGAATGAAACCTTGGACCTTCACTAATAACAGCTGTGTGAAATACCCTCCTGCCCCTGATCACCACCTTAAAAGCACTGAATGAGCTTATCTCTGCTCCCCATCCACCTTGATGGGTTAACACAGATGTGAGGAGTTTGTGAATATGGAGAGAGACAGTGAGGATTGAACACAGCCATAGTTCCAAAGACAGCCAGCCTGCTCTGACAGCTCACCAGGGAGAGTTTCATCCCAGCCCAAGAATGCTGTATGTTCTCTTTTTACCCTTCTCTGTCTCAGAAGAAGGGAAGGAAAATTGAAATTGTTACATAAAACACTGCAGGTTAGGGTTGAGGGAGGCTCAGAACTGGCATTTGTGAGCAGAGTTGTTCCACTGCACAGCATGAACTGAACTGGAAACCTCCCTTGTCCATTCTCTGATTTATGTTTGCAGTGCAGAGTGGCTGGTTGGATCAAGCTCTTCTGTGCCCATGCTCAGAGGTGTCTGTGCCTGTACAGGTTATTTTGCATCCCTTCCATGACTGTGTGCAGCTGGGGCTGGGCTGAGGAGAGCAGGGAGGAAAGCCAAAACACCATCTGTGTGGGCATTGTTTGGTTGGTTGTGCTCTTGCCCAGAAAAAGCATGATTTGTTCATGGAGCTTCTTGGTGCTGGAAGCCGAGGAAGCCAGAGCATGAATGGGATCAAAAGGAACTAGACAAGCCCATGGCTGGCAGCTCATGAATGGCTTTTGAATGATGTCAAAGACACAACATGGACACCAAGATTTCTAGCAATAGGGAGACAACAGGAAGAACAGCCATGCTTGTCCTCTTGTCCAGGTTATTTCCCAAAGTTGGATACTTCCTACTTCTTCTATTAATTTAATTTTAGGGCCAGACAAAACCTTAAAAGGCAGGAGAAAGAAGAAGGCAGTTGCACAAAATAACAGTGTGTGTGAATTGGGAATGGGAAGCAAAAAGAAGGCAGGGAGTTCTCCCAGACCAAGACAGGTGGACTGAATGCTCCAATTTCCTGGCCCAACATCAGTGAGATTGAGTCACCATCAATATGTGACAGAGAAAGCATGTACAGGACTTGAGAAGGGAACTCGAGAATTTCTAGGAACAGCCCTGGGCACTGGGACAGTCCCTATGCTCCAGTGTGTACCCAAAGGCTTGGTATATACACAAAATCCCAGCAGTCATGCAGAGCCTTGATTAAATTGTAAAATTGGCCAAGTGATTATTTTAATTGAAAAATATATATTTGCTGGAAATAAACTCCTGTTTCTCAACTATGCTTATGTTACACAGATAGATTGGTTTATATTTGAACAGAAAATGTTTAATATTCAGCGTGGGAATAGTTATTTAGCACAAATAACTATTTCTTCAATATTAATTTCCACTTCAAGTATTTACATTTTTTTGCTTTCCCTCCCTTGCCCTCTTCCATTCCTCTCCCCATCAAAATTTACTTATATTTACCAGGAAATATATGTGGTTTGAGCAAAGCAAAACAAATGATGGATTGAGTGTATTTGCAATGCCCTTTGAAAACTGTCCCAGTGTTCAAATACTGCTCAGTTTTATTCCTTTAAGTATTCTGTGCTTACTGCTGCAACATGTCATCTACACAGCCAGGAAGTTGTACAAGATACACAAGATTCAAGCCAACAGGATAAAATCCAAGTGATATTTTAGCCAGCTTTTGAAAGGAATAGAATTTTGTGACCCAGAACTCCAGAAATTAATATTATCTCAGCAGTCAAACACAGATGGTCCACATGAAGTTTTCTGTGCAACTTCTAATTTGACATGTGAAACATTTTGTATAATTTTTTAAAATATACTGCCATTTTGAGCCCTATGCTATTTAATAGAGCACATATTGTTGCAAAGGAACAAAGACCTGAGACATGTTAGGTTCAGGAACATTGCCAGGTTTAAGCAGCTTTCAGAATTTGTGTAGCCAAAGATGCCTGATCTTTTGACAAGCACTGTGCATGCAACTCAATGAAATGGGAGCACACCTTTTAATAGTGGTATGCTGGACACCTGCAAGGAGTTCTGAAAAGTTCAGTTGCTCTGGCACACTAAGCTCTCAAATAGTGGGAAACTTTCCTTTGATTTCAACAGATGCCTCCCACAAGTATGAAAAAAAAGTTTGTCTTTATATTATCAGCAGTTTTTATATTACAAAATAGCCAAAGGTCAGAATTTCATTTTCTCTTGAGCATGGTGCTGAATGAACAATAGCTGAATTTGGATTCAGTCACCAATTGCACTCCCTCAAGATATTCTCACAATCATTTATTCTTCCATTTCTACCCAATAAAGTGGCTGGAGTTGGGTAAACAGCTGGAGTCAAAGGGGAGTGGGAGGTAAAAAAATAACTGAGGTAGGTGAGAGGTTCTACTGGTGAGAATATGAAGGAAGGAAAAACATGGAGTTCCCGGAGCTCCAGGCATCACCCTCCCTGTGAGAGGATTGGGAAACAAGGCATATTTTGGCCATTTGGTTGCTAATGCTCAGAGCAGAATTACATCCTAATTTCAAGTGTTTTTTTAGCAGATGAAGCTTCTCTACTGAAGCCTAGGAAACAGAATGGTTGTGTTTGACAGTCATGTTCAGGGGGGATCCCTGGGGCTGCTGTGGAACACTCCATGCTGGATGTGGGGAATAGGAGCTCCCATTGCAATTGCCATGTGTGAATAACACTGGGCAGCAGCATGGAATTAGTCCTACTCAAGCTACTGCTCTCCTCTCTCTGGTGGCCTTCCCGTTCAGCAAGGTGTCATAGGGAGCTATCAGGAGACTGCTGACACTGACTCAGAGCAAGCCTGGCCACTTCTCCTCAGCTTTGGCAAGATAACCATCTCTGCTGGGAAGAGCCAAGGTGGGGAATCTCTTTCTTTACTTGATCAAAGCAATTCAATTACCTCCTTTTAGAGCTTTATATATTAGCATCACATAACATCTCTTTTTACTTAACTACTCCAGCCATTCATTACCCATTCCAGATGGAACCTGGCAGAGCTTCCTGTATTCAAGTTTTTTTGGATCAGTAGTTATATTTGTTATTGGTCCAGAAAACATCAACTTTCATCTGACCTCTCCCTAGCATGGAGCTTTTCCTTTCAAACCAAAATTTTTGTTTAAATATTTAAACATTTATTTATTTAAGTAGCAAACCCATGCATCCTCTACTCTTGTCAAATTTCACTAGACTGCATTTCTCTGGCTTTGCTTGTTGTCTTATGGCTCAGCAGATAATGTATTAATGACCTGTACAAAGCCCCAGCAGAATATATCCTAAGGAGAAAATGGATAATGTCTGGATTTCTCAGTAGTCCTTCATTTGGAGATGTTGCTCAGAAAGATGTTATGACTCCAGTGAAACAAATTCAGCTGCTCCCTTGCAGACACATCCGTAAGGAAAGCTCTTCCATCTTCACTTGCCTTGATTCAAAAGCTGCTGGTGTTTCCTGTAGGAGCACTGAGCTCTGTGTTTGTATGTCCAATAAATGGCTGTCACTTAATGCTCCAGCCAATCCTCCCAGCAATTACAAGCACAGGGTTCCCATGCTGTGCATCAGTGACGGTTCGTGAACTTGCTGCAGGAACTTCCCGTGAGTTAACACAGCTGAAGCAGACAAGTCAAACTACAATTACTTAGTTTTGTTGGGGGATTTTGAAGCCTGGTTTCCTAAAGAGATTTCCACCATCACACTGTAAGTCTCTACACCTGAATACGTTGTTAAGCTCCATCCAAATTTGACAGACAGCTAGGTATGTCAGCAATAGCAAGATAAGCCACTGAGGAGAGATTAAATCCATGCCACTCAATCAGGAACAAAAGTTGACCTGTAATCTCAAGTAAATCTCCAAATCCCTCAGACTACTCATAGGAAAAGCATTCCTGCTATAGATGTTCTCACTTGGGGTTTGTGTGTTACTACCCAGAGACTGGCCCAGCCCTGAAGCAGGGAGCCAAAGGAAACAAGGCTTTGCAGCTTCTGTTGCTCACACATTGGCTTCTCGTTAAACTCCTTCCTAATTTCACTGTCAGAAATGCTTGTCAACTTTTGGGCTCTTGTTTTAAATACACAAAGGTGTTTTTTCCATTAAATATTATGCAACTGTGCTGGGAGGTGCATTTCCAGTACTTACTTTAGTAATAATTCTTGAGCATGGATGGGAAACTGAACCTGAGGCCAGAGAGCACAGAAAGCTTTATTGCATTAGAGAGGATGGCAGCCTGAGAACATCTCTATGTGGGACCACAGCTTGTAGCAAATCAAAGTAGAAATGTACCAGATTCATATAACGTGGTGCAATGAGTTCATGATCCCAGAACTCTGCCTGGAACAATTACATTTGGACCACAGTCTCCAAATGCTGATAGAGCAGGAAGACCCTGACAGGTCTCAGGGCTGCTGTGTGCTGGTTTTCAGCTCTGTGTGTTGAGTAGACTCTCATGACCAACTGCACACCCTGTCAGTGCTGAGGAAAGGTGTTGCAGCTGAGCCCTGCTTTCAGGTGTGAAGCCTTCCTCTCCAAATCTGCAGCAGTGGGACAGAAGAAAAGCAGGGATGCTGTCTAGGCTCTGGGTAGCATCACCCATGTGAGGACAGTGGTTCTGATGATAAATATTTCATAGGTCATTCATGTCTGATAAAGATGAGCAGCAATAGATTTGACTTTTCATATTCCTTCATCTATCTCCTTTTTTCAATTATTTGTTTGTTAGAGTGCTTCACTCTCCTGATCCTTCCTGGTAAGGAAAGAAATCACTGGTTTTGACATTTTCTAAATAGGAAGAGCCAAGGCAGAGAAAATGTCATCTGTTAAAGCAAATTAGGAGAGAAAGAGGCACACATGGAAATTCCCAGAATTCCTCCAAGATGTCCAGCTCCCCTGAGCATCAGGTATTAAAGAAATTCCTATAAATTTTCTATTTACATCTTTGAAAACCTAAATCCTTCTGAATGTCTGGTACTAACTCATCTACCCATGGTTACAGAAGGAATTTGACATATCATAGGAAACTGATCTTCTTCCAATAACAAAACCAGTGTTTAGTTGCTGTCTTTTCCATCTCACAGGCTGCATTCTGGAGAGCCTGCCAGCTTGAATTGGACACTTTATTTATGGAGGGAAACTCAAACTGCTTTGCATCAGAAAAATTTATACATATACCTGTATAGTGTATAAAAGTGTATAGAAGTGTATATATATAAATATATAATGTATGTGTGCATATGTTTGTGTACAAAATACATTTACAGTACTAAGAAAATAAGAAATGAGAGAGAGGTTCTGAGATTCCAGATTCTCATCCAGGGGAGAATTATGCCTGTTGCCAGTGGCTTATGAAAACCTTTGAAGTGTGAGTTCTGCATTGTACTACATTCCTCACAAAACTTAAGAATGGTAAATGAACACTAGGAAATTCTGAGTAGCTTCTTTCTTTTTTAACTTAATTTTCCCAGTAAACTCTCTCCCAGAAGTTCAGCTGGGACTGCTTACTTAAATTTATTTTGCTTAAAACAGGAACTGAGATTTAAAACCATTATTAATAAACAGTTTATTTTTTACTGTGAGGCATCCAATGTAAGTCATAAATTATTGTCCACTTAATTAAAGACACTCACCTTTCCAGCTGTTGCTCTAATCAGCTCAATCTAAATCAAATAAATTCAGTGCTTTGCCAGTTCTGTCAGGCACTTTGGTGCAGGCACAAGGAGTGTCAGGGTTGCTTTAACACCACTCCAGGTGTTACTGGGCCCTGTTGGAGCTGATTTCCAGAGGCCCTGAGACATCCTTGAGCTTCTGGGAACTCTGACTCTCATCAGCAGATTGTCTAAGATGTGGACTTACATGCCTGACCAACAGAGTGAGCTCACCCCTTGTCTTAATTTTTTTCTTATTTTCCTTGAATTCAACAGTGGACCTGTGAGAAATTAAAGTAACTTGGCCACAGGTGTCCTGGAAGAGCAAGTCTGCCATTGATGTAGACAGCAACTTGCTCAACGACCCTTCAAGCTAACCCACATACAAGATCATTTTCTATGAAATGGAGGAGGATGTTTCAGACAGCTGGTTGGAGAGAGAAGCATGTCTGTGACTACTGTTCATAGCAAAAAAAATTCTCATTTTCAGTCTTTTCTACAGCTGACTCTGTAAACCTCCTGAGCTCAGGAGCAACCAGATGAGTCCATGGAAAGCAATTCTACTGAGAGCTATGAAATACAAATAGAAAGATATCACCCTGACCCCAGAAATCATTCATGAAGTTTGAAGTCTCAAGAGAGGCTTCAGGAGAAATGAGATGGGAAAGATAAAAGTAGCTGTAAATGTCTGGGTTGGTAAAATTCACCCCACTTCTGGAGTAACCTGCAAAAGAGGGGACAGTGGGTTAACTTTTGTTTACAGAGATGTGTCAAAGGTGTGCATCCCTCTTCTCTCTGCATCTCACCCTTAATTGACTTCTGCTGCCAGTCCTGGTGTGCTCCAATGGCACCTGATGGGATTCACAGAGGGCAGAGAGACCCTATGATGTTTGCAGATAGAAGAAACCAAAACATGGCAGTAATTACATGTAGGTAGGTAATATTCTGAAATCACACAGAATCTGACCAGCACACTCTGTCATCTACTCTGTCAGGCTGCCTTGATCCTCAGTGTTTGTGTGGGAGGGCAGACAGAAAAGGGATGAGAGACTCTTTTTGTAATGTCTTTTCAAGCATCTAAGCCATCTCTGCTGACCAAGTAACCACTTCAGTGACTATATCATCTGCCCAGTGACATTACCACTGGTTTGCAGTTAGATAACACTTCTCAGAAAGGGAAATTTAATCTATGGGATTACTTTTTCTGAGTAACTGGGACAAAACATACAAACAGGGAAATTTTGCAAGGCCAGAGTTTGTTTTTACTTATGACATCCTTTAAAACAAAGGTTAACCTTCTGTTCAGATAATTCCTTGCAGGGCTAGGGTTCAAAACTGAAAGTAGCAGCCCAGCACAAATGTGTAGCAGTAGATGTGACTGGGAATTATGTAGCAAGTTGGGGGCTATGATAAATCTGAATTCTTATAAGAATATATGAGGGCTGGGGTGCTGCTATTTTGGATTAGTTTCTCACTTTGTGAATTTTTATTACTTATTATTGCCGTTGAATGGTTTGTAGTTTATTTTTTATTAAAAAAAAACAAAAAAAACAACATTTTTTAGGTTGGAGATAGGTGGAAGAGAATGATGAATGCAGCCTGGGAGGCTGTACCCAACTCCTCCCTTCTCAGAGGTAGATGTCCTCTGAAACACTTTGAGCTGGTTTGGGATTTTTTCCCCTTAGCAGCTCTGTCCAGGGTCTGTTCCCATGAAGCAGGACCATTAACTAAAGCCTGAGGGTGCTGGACCAGGGTCATTCTCTGCAGAATGGCCCTTTCATGTACCACAGCAAAACTGGAGCTGGAGCCACTTAACTGCTTTGGGTCCTGTGTTTGTGGATTTAACTTCATTTTCTGCTACAGGCCTCCTGGTATGTAAGAAAGCAAATTCAAGCTTGTCACTGTGTTCAGTGAGGCAGCAAACTTGCAGGGGGAAATTCCCCTCCTTCTGTAGTTCATGGTGTTCTTCTAAACTATTTATAAATAGGTCTGCTGTAGCCAGATTTGCATTTGGAAAGCCTCGCTGTTCCCATTTTCAAGGCTTCTCTCAGATCTGAGAGTAAAAAGGTCAGGTTGACTCCCATCATTTGAAATAGAGAGGAAGAAAGTTAACCCTGTAAGCAGGTGGTTCTAATGCAGTAATTCTCAGAAAAACGAGTACATCTTACTCTCCCTTTAGCTCCATTTTCCTTCTCTGCCCTCTTCATTAGCCGATGATAGTTCTAACTTCCTGCATCCTTTTAAAGAGATCCCCCTGCAAATCATCATCTGGGATTCATGAAATGCAGAGATCTGGTAAGCAGCACAAATCACACTCTTCTGGCCTGCACTTGCCAGAAGCCCTGGATAAGTTTACAGCTGAGTTTATGTTTCACCTCCCTCCACTCTTTAGAGCACTAATATATGGGTCCATTTCCCCCAAAAAAAGCTTGCACCAAAATCAAACAATCCACTTCATGAAGGATTATTTTTTGCTGATTGAAAGGTGTTTGGAGATGACAGGCATCTGATCTTAAGTCTTAAATTGTTGTAAATCCTGTACTGGTTTACTTTTTACTTCAACCAAATAAGATATTATCCTGCTTGAGAGTTAACACTTTCCAAGCTTGCCTCAGCTGAGTCTTGTACACCAAAGGCCATTATCTGCCATCACTGGGCAAGGCACTGCACAGAGCCACCAAATCATGTGTGACACAGCTAAAACACTAAATAGGATTATGTGGCTCATAAGGCAGGAGAAGGAGAACCAGCCAGTTAAGCAGCCTTTAAGTTGTACTACATACATGTAGCAACCATTTTGCTTCTGTATGGGGCCCTTGAAGGGCAGGTAAAATACTGAAACAGCCTGAGATGCTGTGTTCTGTGTATGGGCAATGGATGAGAGGTGTTGTCATCTTCCAGATGTTGCTGTCCAAAGGCTGCAGTAAGCAGGGTGTCAGGGGATATTTACCTCAGTGGAGGTCACAGGCTATGTCTGAATGAAGAAAAAAATTCACTTCTGAAATAGAAAACACCTTCTTTTTTTTTTAATGTTAAAATTCAAGAGCATCTTACCCTCCTTTATCCCCAGGAGCTGTCTTAGCAGTCTCCTTCAGAATAGATTATCTTTGACTCAAGTGGTACATTTATTTTGGGATGGATTGCTAATAAATAGATCTTTCTAGGTGTTCTGAATGCAGGAAATGTAATTGATAGGCAGATACATTATGAACCTAACCAAAAAAGACTTACAAGACTAAATACTGTTTTATTGCCTATTTAAGACTTTGAAATGAAATGTTTGTATAAAAGAAGGTGCATTATCCCAAGACAGTGGTTTTATTTGTGCTATTACTTAACACAGTGTTACAAACACCCAACAGGTCTCTGTAAACTCTCTGACAGAGCTGTGAATTGAGGCCAAGATGAATGTTGTAGTTTGACACTGGCCAAACGCCAGACACTCACCGGAGTTGTTTGCTTAGTTTCTTCTGCAGGAGTTGGGCAGAGGAGAGGAGAAAAAAAGAAAAAAATTATTGAAGGGTTCATGAGTGGAGATAAGGACTGGAAAAAAAACCACATTGCCATGTGATGTGCCAGGGATGGCAGTGGTGCTTTGCCACTCTAGGAAAAAACTGTGATGCTGTGATTTTCTTCATAAATGTCATTAAAGAGGAGTTACCCAGCCTCTCTAATTGGGCCAGCAGCATGTCCATCTTCAGAGCCATCAGAGACTGGCTCTGTCAGACATGGTGGAAGCTCCCAGCAGCTTCCACAGAAGCCACCCCTGTGGTCCTGCCCTGCCACCAAAAACCAGGCTGTGCCAAACCAACACAATGAATTTCTCCCAGTAAGTCCCAGTCACTGAGTAAAGATGTTCCTTTTAAGGAGGTGTCCTGGTAAAAATGGCTAGAAGTGTTCTGATCAATAACAGAGCTACTCTGTATTCATTTTTACATATGTGTGAGCTTTTACCCACAGTAACACATGCAAGGTATCATTTCTTTTAGCACAGAAGCAGTAAATAATTAATGAATTGCCTCCATTCTCCTTGGGTGTGTTCAGCTGCTGCTTGTTGTGAACATCCCATGGGCTCTGGGGGGTGGTTTCTGTGCAGGCAGTGGCTGTTACCCTGGCAAGCGTTCACCCACTGTTTAGAAATCAAATTTTCTCTGCTGGTATGTGAAAAATTGCATGGCATTCTTGTCACAAAATTCCTTCTCTAGTTTTCCTGTGTTTTGCGCTTTCACAATTTTCTTTGGCACAGCAATTATTATTGTACCAGCTGCAATGCTTGCAAAAGGTGATCATAATGAAAGCTTGGTAGGCAGTCTTGTGAAATTCCAGCACTGGTGAGTACAGACCCCACCAGAGCTTTTATTCTAGATTTTGCTAATTCATTTGGGTATGCATGTGAAGGCTTTGATGTCATCTACCTCACATGCTATATCCAAATGAATTGCCATCATTATTTACCTATGAACCATGATTTTTAATGTAGAAAAGTGTGGTTTCTGGCTGGTGTTTTGGGATGAACTGCTCAGAGTGTTCTCTGAACTGTTTGGCAACTCAGTTAAATGACACAGGTTTTAATTTTGTACATCACTGAAAAAAAGCAAACTTATAAAACACTGATAATGAGAACTAGCTCAGTTTCAACAACTGTTTTAATTATTATCGAATTCTTTGTTTTACTATATTGTAATTTCAAATTTAATTTTTTTAGCTTTGTTTCAAGCATAGAGACTGGCTCTATTTCTATTTCTTCACTGAGACCTTAAAAATTGAATTTGCTTTTGTATTTCTTCCATGTACATTGATAAAATATCATACACTGAATAATTCCCATACCCATTAATATATGATTTGCCCACTCATACTTATTTTGTCATTCTTACTTCCTCAGGCTATTTTCAACTTTAAGCCACTGCTAATCCATGACCTTAGTGCTTTTGTCTCCAGGTCTGAATTATATAAGTATTATGGAACAAGGATTGAAATGAACTACTCTTGACTTTATTGTACAATAACAGTCAGCTGATTAAATTTTCTATTTCCACTAACTGGAATAATAGAGCAAATTTAATTACTTTCATTATTTATTTAATTATTTTTTAATTCTTTTTTTTTTTCCCAGTGTGGGAAGGCCATTTAAGAAATATTTCTAAAGGGAAAGTGGAAATGAGGAAAAAAGCAATGGTCTGCATTTCTGGGTGCCCAGAGTTGCTGCCAAATGCACAGAAAAACAACTGAAGCAGGAATGTACCCTGCACTCTGCAGTGCCCCCTGCAATGGTAATGAACAAAATCTGCTGAGACAAAAAAGAAAAAACAAAAAGCACTTTGGTCACAGAGCTGAAATGGAACAGCAGCAGCTGGTAAAAGGAACCTTTTGTAGTGTGTCTCCTCTAACTCTGTCTCCTTCCATGAGACTACTCAAAAATTAGAACACCTGTGGGCTGTCAGGTTTCCTGTCAGATGCAGGACAGCAGCATCGCATGGCATGGCCATGTCTCCAACAGGCTGGGCAGTTTGCTACTGCTCCTGTTCCAGCCAAGCTGATTGATTCTCATTTGAAATGCTATCTCTAAGCTGCTTTTGTTCAATTGCTTGCTTTCCAGAAAGGTTATAATCAAAAGCCAGACTTCAGGAATAATTTGGCTCCCTTGTATGATATTAGTTTCCAAGTGGCATGTAAATACGGGGTCACATTTTCCAAAGAGAGCAGTGCCCCACCATCAGTGCTGTGAGAAATCTGCTTCACAGCTCCATAGCTGAATTTAGGGGGAAGCATTGCTGACAGGCTGAGTCAGTGGCCCAAATTCTTCTCCCTTTATCCATATAACCACATGAAAATTGTGCCTCCTATCCACAGAATGTGCATGAATAATTTGCTTGGCATGGGACTGGAGCTAGCTAGCACAATAACTATGCTTTTGTAAGCTACATATGTCCCTTGCCTTGGAGCTTTTCAGATGATACAAAACCCTGGTACTGTGACTAAAATGAGAAAAGCCTGGGCAATGACTTCAGAAGCAATTGGGAGTGACCTAAAACTCATAAAGGATTCTTGGCTTCAATGAAGTTGACTCAGGTCCATCAGACTTGCATCCAGACCTTATGGAGGTCCTGGAATGACCCTTGCAGTCTGTGGAGATGGTTTTCTAAACCCTGCAAGGGAGTCCGAATTTCCAAGCCCTTCAGAAACAGCAGACTCTTTAACTGTACTTTTTGAAATAAGTTCAAGAAACGAGTGCACACACATTGTCTATCCCTCTTCTCCTCTTTGCACTCAACATTTTTGGTGTAGGAGAGTTCACTAACGGAAGTGTAAACCTTCTGTTTACATTTATAAACAAGATAAGGTACAAATTGCTGCAATACAAACTTCCTTGCTCTGGCCCTCCGCTGACCTCAGCTATAAATGACAAGGACCCTTCTTTCTCACAGTTGCAGGAGTCTCCAGTCTCTAGGGCAAAGTTTAAACCAGCAAATGTGCTTACAAAATCTTGTGTGTGAATTTTTCTGACTGCTGTGCTAGTCACACACCGCTCAGGGCCAGGGGCTCATGTCTGTGATGCGAGGGACAGATGCAGCTGGACCTACACTTGCAGGGTGCCCCAGACACCTCCAGCTGCAGGGTGAGCCTGGATGCATTTGCACCCATTTCCTGAAGTCAAGAAGCAAGCTGCATGCAGTTTTGCTAAGGTCTTGGATAGAGAAGGGCACGCTTGTACCACATTTTACACTGACAGGAAACATCCATGTCACTGTATCTCACGCTCAAGTCTTCTACTGGAAGCTCTATGCTGAGTCAAATAAATTGGTTGCAAAATATCCAAGATTATGCCAAGTAAACAAAAAAATAATTAGATTTAAAAGCTACTCACGCATTGTCTTATTTTTACAGATTTCATTGGGTGCAGAAAGAAGAGCTGCCAATAACACAAAAGTTGTTCTAGGGATGGGAACCAAATTCCTTGGTGGCCAGGACAGATGACACGTGGCCTGAGGGAACAACACAAGAAGAGGGCGTGGGAGTGGGGCAGAAAAGTAAAAGGGAACTTCTGAACTTGACAGCTGTAACTATATCTCCATGCCTTGAGAGATCTCACAACCACTGGCAGTCACACACACCCATTGAGACTATGGTGGGTATTCCTAATTGGAATTGTCAATCTGGGATTTCCACAGCCATGTCTGTTCTGGGTGCTGGAAGAGGAAACTAAACCATCATGTTTGGTACCAACATCAGACCATGGGGCAGCACAAGGTTGAGCTTTTCAACACCAGCACGTGCATAAGGGTGAAAGTTTCAGTGATGTCTGTGTGTCCCCGGGCAGGATTTGTGTCCCTCTCCTCCTGGAGCAGCTCAGCAGAAGGGCACAAGGACATCAGCTCTGGCACAGATCACCCAACTGCAGATGCCTGGAAGAGGAACTGGTGCTCAGGTATGCCCCTGTAAGCTTTCCTTGTTCCTGCCTTGTCACTCACCATTGGTGTGCCCTGGAGTGTGAAATGGCTCTAAGAGGGCCAGGTCAGTAATTCTTGTGTGTTTAAGCAATGCAGAAACTCCTCTTTTCTTCCTTGTGTTGTGCAGTGGGTTGCAGGAGAGTGACTCAGGGATATTTGCAAGAGAGAAGGGCCCCAGGGATGGTTCTTGGTCGCTGCTGTTAATGATGCTGTAGAGGTGGTGACACTGAATCCCTCACAATGCTTTCAGCAGAAGCATGTCAGCATCTGAAAAGTTCCAGCTCCTGGCCCAGAGGCCTATTTTCTATACATAAAAAAATTTCATGTAATTAGTTACTGCTGCCCTAAACCACATGGTTTTATATATGTATAACCAGGGCTACAAAGTTCCATTCTCACTGTTCAGAGGAGTTAATTGATGCACAGAATCAAGCAAGATAAAGTGTGGTTGTTTTCATGTCCCCTGCCCTACTCGTGTTTGGGGGAAGTTGCTCTTTTGGCTCTCCATGTGTTTCACAAGCTATGACAGGTCTAGGAGTCTCAGCCATGGGCAACCCTCTCCCTGTCCTGCTGTTGTAGGAACAAAACACTTTGTTGGTAGATGAAATGGCTCAGATTTGGACAATTCTCTGCTTTGACTATGGGCTTTGTGTTACAAAGAACCATGTGCTGGAACCTCCTATTAAAACAGGAGAGAAAAAGAATGCTGCTGGTGTGTATGAGATTTCTCCTCCCTGAAACAAATGCTATTCTTAGCTGGCAGGCTGGTGTGGAGTAACGCATTAACTGAGTGTGATAAGGCAGGGGAAGGCTGATACTGGCCCCATTTTCAGCCCTGTGTTTGCTCTGCCATTAGACAATGGGGTCTTGGTCCCCTAGGAGGCCCTGACATGTCAAAACAATGTCAGTTAAGTCAACAAATATCCTTGTGTTCCTCATTTCCAAATCGTGCTTCATCCCTTTAAAAATTCCGAATGGAAAGGTTAGGGATATTTAAGAATTAAGATGATAAAATATGGGGAGATATGGAAACAGCTGGCTTACAAACATAAGCCTGATTCCCATCACCAGCATTTGTTAATCTTATTTATGTTGTAATGCATAAGAGAAAGTTGAAAGCTCTGAAAAACATGACATGTATATCTCAACATCCACATTGAGAGGCAGGAAATTACCCCCTTAGCAGAGCTGCCACACCTCCAGACATACAAGGTGTGCTGCCCACATGCACATTTCCTCAAGTCTGCCATGCACCTGCAGGTGATGAGGAGCTCCAGCAGGGCCATGGTTCCCAGGAAAGTCCAAATCCTTTAGATAATTTTGGGTAGCATTTCTGGCTGAGAAAGAAATGCCATGCCCTCACACTGAGTATATGGAAGCTCAGTTCCTGGTGTCATTGAACTCAGCCTGATATTGGGGGTAATAGTGCTATAGCCCTTACTGCAAACTGATCACACCTGGATTTAGAAGTAAGTTATGTGTATGGAAGCAATACTGAGATTACTGACAGGCTGCTTATTCCTACTGGCATCCTTATGGCTCCTGTCCCAGCTCATCCCTCCTTGCATGCAAAAGACAAAGTAAGGCTCAGTTAAAAAGTCTTGGGCATTTTGAGAGCTGACCCATGTTCTTGTGTGCTTTGAGTTGACAAAATTAGCTGCTTACTTCATTGGCTGAAAACAGATGAAAAGAAATACCTACCTATTCATACCTACCTATGAATAATTCATCAGTGAAAGAAAGTGCTGCAGGATAGTATTTGGGATGAAAACTGCATAACAGTAGTCTCACAAGTCAATTTGCTACCTATAAAGAAAGGATTTCTGCTGGCTGTCCCCTCTTCAGGAAAAAAAATAACTATTCTTAACACTGTCTGCATTTGGAAACAGCCTACATTTTAAGTAATTAAAACTGATGTTCCTGACAAACATTCCCCTCCAAAGAAATGGTCTATTGTAAACGTAAACTCTCAAGATCCTTCCAGGCATACCAGCAGACTGTCTCCTAAAAACTTCTTACCAAGCCATCTGGTGCCTTATCTTTGTAGCCAAGCCATACAATAACTTTAAAAGAGGATTGCTCGCAGGGTTTAGTCTCAGGATGACAGATTCCCTTGGAAGTATCCCAGTTCACTCTCAACCCGTTAGACAGGCAGCTCTGGCTGTGTGAATTCTCCACTACTTTTAATCAAGACCCAAAATGTGCAGCTGTGATTCTCTGGGGAGATCCCCTCTTCCTGTGGTTTGCAAAGGGAATGAAGGAGTTACAGGGAGAAGCTGGAGATTTCCAAACAGGGATTTACACTCCATTAATTCTCTCTCCGGCATCCCAGCCAGAGTGGCATGACATGAATGTGGTTAGGAAGGCTGCAGCCAATTCACATCATTCTTGTAGCTCTCCCCGCACCTGCGAGGGGAACGTATGGATTCCAGGTTTGCTCCCAGACAGCCTTTGCATCAAAAAAAAAGGTATTTAGTGAGTGAGAAGGCATGAAGGCATAGAGCAGAGATGACTGTTGGAAACAGCTGGGAAGAAAAAGACAATTCTGTTTCAGCTTTGCAGATCATCCAGAGTTTGCTCTCCCTTGGTTGCATCCTGCTACTTTTGTTCCTGCTTTTTAACATCTCACCTAAACTCTTATCTTCTAAGAAACTGAATTCTTATTGCTAAGTTTCCTATTTTGGTTGAAAGTAGAGCCTGACAGTGAATTCAAATAGCAAAGCCAAGGCTGCAGGCACTGGATAGCAAAGCAGAAGTTCAGCACAAACCAGAGTGAGGGATCCTGTGTTAGGTGTGCCCGGCCACTCAGGCAGCAACAGCCATCGCGAGAAGCAGCGCAGGGTGTGCGGCCGAAAATAGAACTTGCTCACCACTCCCTCATCCAGGGCAAACACAGCATAGTTGGGGAGAGACCAAATCCCTTTCTAGATTTTTGTCCTGTGTTTATATGCTGCCTAAGCATTTCTAGTCTATTCCTTATCAATGCTGCTTTCAGAGGAAAGAAGGAACCTGGGTGCAAGAGTGTAGGAGCACCTGTAAGAAGAGAGTTGTTTCCTCAACATATCCTGCAAGTTGGGGACTGCTGACAAATCTGAAGCAGCACATTTAAACAGCACCTCTTAATCATTTAGCATGGTGGGGCAATGGCTCTGATCTGTTGCACATTCTAGCTGTGGTAATGATGTGGTACCAGCAGTGCTACAAAGTGATGGGCTGCCATTAGATTATCTTCTCCCTCCCTGTGCCCATCTGTTCTGGGAACCCTCAGCTACCTGAGAAGAATTTTAAAACACCCTAGTTTGGGTACTGCAACTTAGTGAGCGCAGACATTTTTCTAAGCTAAAAAGAAATGGGTTTTTTTTCAAGCTGTTGCATCTTGGTAAAGAAAGACTGGATGTAATATATGCTTGTCAGGTAGATATTAATGAGCAAGATGTGATGCTGTAAAATAGCTCCCAGAAATGACAGAGATTCTGCACGTCTCCAAGTCAGTGGAAGTTCTGATGATGAGTTTTGACAGGCACTGGATTAGGCCTAAAACATTCCCAACTTTTTGGCCATTGACAATTTTTTTGACAGTTTTATAACCTGTAGAGACTTCCTACCACAATACGACAACATTGTAAAGACTTCCCCCAGGGAAACGTCTTTGCTTTTAGCTGGGCACCTTGTTATACCCCAAGGGAAATCAAACAGTGTAGGGAAAAAGAACTCAGTATCTGTAAAGTTGCTTAGCTTTTTCCCTGCTTTACTGGATATTTGTATTTTGTTCTCTCTGGAGACAATCTACTATTTGGAAAAATGAAAACAACCCTCCTAAAATAGAGTTTTAGAGTTTAATGATCCCTGCACTGAAATATTACATTATACACTTAGGCTGCATACAAGATGGAGAGGGAGGGTGGAACTACCATGAGGTCAGAGTTCAATGACCCCATTTTCTTTGCCAAATCAATCATCTCAGTCTCCTCTTCATAAGGTGATGGTGACACCTCACAGAGCTGTTATGATAATTTGTTTATATAATAAAAGTACATGGCTCGAGGGATAAAGCTTTTTGTACCTGCATAATTTCCAACATTCCCAGGTTGCCTTTTGGTGTGGGATTACAGAACATCTGCTCTATTTAGTCCTCCTAGTATTGCTGTTAATGTTTTGGCAAAGGAACCTGGAACACAGCATAGATGCACACATACATAATATTAAAAGTCATGAGGAGTGTATTTAGGTTGTTTGATTTATAGCATGTCAAACACAAAAGATAAACCAATATAATGTTTAGCTTGATGTGGCCTAATTTGCAAAAAAATGGGAAGATTCAGAATTAAATGTTTCTTAGCTAGTTTAGGACCTGTCTCAGGTTTACCTGCAGTAAAAAGGGAAATGGGATAACTGCTTATGAGGCCAAAGGAACTGCCAGGCTGCAGCAAGACCCAGGAGCTGGGCTAGCCTGAGCACTTTCCACGTGGCAGATAAGAGGTGTAAGGAAAAGAGCAGTGTGCAAACAGTCAGCAGCAATGCTGGGAGCAGGGGAGGGGCGAGCTGGAACCAGCAGTTTCAAGTGGAGAGCCTCAAGGGATCATTATGTCCATCCATGCTGACCTGAAGATGAAAATCCCACACATCTGCAGTGTCTACGTGGGCTTTGCTGTTCTTCCCACCCAGTCCCTGGTTCCTACTCGTGTATCTGTTTTCCAGGGTCAAAGCTGTTTCTGAAGCAAACTGAGTGCCAGTTTCCTTGCATGTGAGTGGAGCAGTGGAACAGACTTGTTTGCTTTCACTCCTTCACTTTCTGGTCCCAAATGATGGTTCCCTACCCAGGCAAAGAGCAGGGATGATAACTGCAAGGACAAGGTTACACTCTATTTCCACTGTGCCCCACTTGCACCTCTGTGCAGAGCAATGGATGGCTCCCACAGGATGCAGATCCTGCTGCAATGCACTGGCTGGGAAGATGTTTGAGTTGCACAGCTTGACCCAAGACTGAGATGAAGGATGTTGGGTATTATTTCCCTGGGTAACCTTGAATTACCTTCAGAGGGCACATCTCAGAACTCAGGGCAGTGGGATGGCACCAATGGCTCTGCAGCATCCTGGCACACCATTTCACACCTCCCTCAGGCACTGGCCCTACAATGGGAACCAGGATATGGGCCCACAGAGGGCAAGCTGTGACAGCAGTGACAGCAGTGCTGTGCTGGTATTGCTGGGAATGGCAGGGAACACCTCCCAGCCTCCTACAAGTCAGAGGAACAAACTCCCAAACAACCCAGTGATTCAGATCTTGATGGCAGCAGCACACTACATGGGGTAAGAAGAGAACCCCAGGGAGGAAGTAGGAGCTTAAAGGACTACAGAAGATGAGGATATTTACATCCTTTTAACGAGGACTAAAAAGTTGACTTGACATAGATAACACGTTTGAAAATTAAGTATACACCAAGAACTTGCAAGTTTCAGTCTTCTAAACAAACATGAAAGGCTTATAACAACTTAAAAATCCAGTTTTGACACAACTGCTGAAAATATCTTTTAAAGAGAAGCCTTTATGAGAGCTTCCAAAACAAAGAGAAAGGCAGCCCAGAGCAGTATCCATGTTACCAGCATCAGCAGATGAATGAGAGATGCAGAAAAGGGCAGTCAGTTGTTTGAAGGGAATGAAGCCTTTCTGACCACACAGATTAGACAGGAGAAAAGTTGGCTGATTTCAGATATCTTGTAGCATTGAGGAGCAACCACCAAAAGAGAATTGCCTTGTGGAATAATCATTGAGCAAGCAAGAGGCTACAACAGTTAAAGATGAGCTGCAAAGAACAAATATTAGTTCTGAGGTGACCTTACCTATAAGGAAAAGGAAATGGTAACAAGGGAGAAAAGCAGTGCAAAAACCTCAGGAAATCTGGGTTCAAGTGTATTCTTGCAGCAGTGTGCACTGTCTTAAATTTCTTACTTAAGTTTTGCTGTTGTGATCAAGTTCTGATTTTGTGGTTTATAGAATAGGCATTTGCAGCTCAAGTTCTGCAGTATTTACACAGGCAAAATTCCCAGTGTTTTAAGGGGATTTTTCCACGGGTAGGTATGGACTCTTAGCTTACTTTTCACTGGGTGAGGACTTGGAGTGTGCACAATTACCATACCGTAAGTATTAATAGATCCTTCCTAATAGGAAAGTTATTTGAATTTAAGATTGTAGATTAGTTTCTCTAAACTCCACATAATCTATTTACTTACAGTACAGCTTTCATTCTGCACTTCTAATCTCCAGCTGTAACGATTCAAAGTGCCACACAACATAAAACTTGTGCATATTGATGGAAATGGCTCTGGAAGTCATGCCATACTGTATGGTATGTATGCATGTATGTATGTATATTTAGTGACATTGCAAAGTCAGGATTTTGTCCTGAGAGGGTTCAGACTACTCCCAACTCTGCCCCATAATGAAGTCCCAGGAGATGGATCCCCTCTTCTGAATGATGGAGTTGTATTCCTTGCCTTCCATCAGGTTTCAGATCAGTGGGTGAAGCTGTGAGGATGCTCCGCAAAAACAACCTTGCTCCATTCAGCTCTGCACCAAAAAGGAAAGGGTCCTACCCAACCAAGTCACAGGTATGTGCTGTCACTTCTCACCCTGTACCAGCTCCTGAGCTCCATCAAACCTCACCCCAGAGCCAAATTAACTGGCCACCTTGTAGAAAAGTAAAGAGGAAAAGAAACCCCCCAAGCTTTGGTAGGTTTCCCTGCGACAGCGAGTTGAACAGAAGCAAGGCAGCTCTCACCAGCACCTGCTGTGGCACAGGGGATGCTGAGGCTGACAGTGGTGGGATGTTTGTGTGATAGGGATGCCCTGGGGCACCCTATGGCCCAGATAAACCAGATGTGTTTCCCAACACTATGTTGATTTGAGGACTGAAGGCTGCACCCAGGACACCAGGCAGGACTAGCTCCAGGTAAGCCTCCTCCCCTCCCCTCTGACTCAGCCCTAATGCTATGCTCAGCTTTTCACCTCTCCTACTTCAGGCAACTCGGTTCACTTTTCCTCACTCCCCTTTGCTGATCGACTGCTCAATATTGCTCCACACACCCAACTGGCAGCCCAGGCTCCCCTTGGCACTCCTGGGAAATGTGTCCACACCCACCTGAGTTAGGGATACAGCCTACCCTTCCTTCTCCTGCCATGATTTCTGGAGCATTATCCCAAGCTAAGCACCCTCTGTGTATCTCTCTCTGTAAGGACTGAAAGTTTTGGGGTACATGTGGATGTTGTAGGGAGGTGGTCAGGGCTCAGGGTGCTCCACAAGCACCCTGAGAGATATGGTTATCTCACTGTAAGTATCCAAGATTTTAATTAAATCTGGTTTATAAGGGTGGGCACAATGCCATGCAGGGAGGTTATGTGCCATTACACCTTGCCCTGAGGGTGAGCTGACTTGAGTCTCCACAATCATGGAGATGCCTGCTCTGCTGAGGCTCTGTCTCCCAGCCCTTCAAGCCTGGCCAGCCAGTCACAGGGCTGAAGATGCACAGCTCTTCAGGTGATGCTTTACTTACTCTTTTATACTCATAATAAAAAATTAATAATTGACTCCTAATAGTTGAGGTCTGTAGGACTTCACCAGTTGTTTTGAAGAATCACGAGGTGCCATTTTGCCCAGAAATGGATTCTGAATTAATTTTTATTTTAAAACTTTCCCCTTCTGCAAGGAAATACCAGCATTTCTATGCTTTGTCCCAAAGTTGAGCAAAGAGCGTAAAGAACTTTGACATTTTCTGTGGAAGTTCAAACTGAACTTCTCAAACTTCTCTTTTGCCTTGCTCACAGGCTTTAAAGGTTTAAAATCCTTTTAAACCAAGGATGGGGATTTTTATTTGAGGAAGGGGTAGAAGACAACGTTTAATTACATTTAGCTCTAAAAATTTTTTTACAGAGACCTTTCAAACTATAAAACAAAATAAAATAAAATAAACTCAGACAAGGATATAATCTTTCTTTTTCCCTCAGGGTGCCTGAAAAGTGCACAACACAAACCTAATCCTGAACAAAAGTAGTTTGAATTGCCTCTCATCTCAGAATGCAGAAGAAAACAACTGCTATAAGAAGTGCCACACAGGGGATTCTTCAATTGCTGGTCCATTTCTTCAACAGCCTTGGGAAAAAAAAATAAAAATGAATATGTTAATTATGTAAGAAAACTCAACTCTCCTCCCAGTGAGTGACAAAAGCGACTCATCCCACCAGGACCTGGCAGATCAGGCAGCTGCCGGTGCCGCTCAGCCCGGGCTACTTTGGGATTTGAAAACCTTTTGGAAGGAGCCGGCGGGGAGCGGGCGCCGGAGCCGGGGCGTGTGGAGCCGTGACTCCCCCGGTCCGTCCAGCTCCAGCAGAAGCCCAAAACCTGCGACTTCAATAAGAAAAGACAGTGACATGGGGGTGAGCGGAGGAGGGCGGGCTCTTGTCCTACTTGATCTATGGAGCACGCCCCTTTTTAAACTGAGTCCCGGCAGCTCTCGTCCAGCAGCCCGACGGGGGGAGAGGCGGAAAGCGAGGGAGAGCAGGCAGGCAGGCGGGCGGGCGGCTCCCCCGTCCCGGCCCGTCGGTCCCGGTCCCGGTCCCGGCCCGTCCGCCCCGCGCACCATGCGCGGCCCCCCGCGCCCCGCGCGCCGCCCGCCCGCGCGCCCCTAACGCCGCCCGGGGCTGCGCTCCGGGGGCCGGGAGGGGAGAAAGGAGAAGAGCAGAAAAAAAATTAAAAGAGGCAAAGGGAGGAAAAAGGAGGAGAAGGAGCGGAGGCGGGGAAGGCTGCTCCTCCGAGGACAGCGCGCAGCACCATGCAGCTGGCGCCGCTGGCGCTGGCACTCACCACGCTCTTCATCGACGGCTTGAGGACGGGAGCGAGGAGGCAGAAGCTGCACCCCAGGCAAGGTAAGGGGTGCTCGGGGAGGGGCGCGGGGAGCGCTGCGCTGCCGCCCCCCGGGGCCGCGGGGCTCGGCCACCTCACTCAGCGGCATACGCGTCTGTCCCCTCGCAGCCCAGCTGCTGGAGAAGCTCAGCGAGTACGAGATCGTGACTCCTACCCGAGTGAATGAGTTCGGTGAGCCCTTCCCCACCGATGTCCACTTCAGGCGGCGCCGGCGGAGCACCAGTGCCGCCCCCGACGCCTGGACGGCGGCCGCCGCCGCCTCCCCGAAGGCACACTACAGGCTGTCCGCCTTCGGGCAGCAGTTCCTCTTCAACCTGACGGCCAGCTCGGCCTTCATCGCCCCGCTCTTCACCGTCAGCCTCCTGGGAGAGCCCGCCGCGGATCAGCGGCGCCTCTACGCCGAGGCGGCCGACGCCGACGTGAAGCACTGCTTCTACCGGGGCCACGTCAATGCCCGGCCTCGGCTCACCGCCGTTATCAGCCTCTGCTCCGGGATGGTGAGACCCGCGCCCCGGCCGCCGGCCCGGCCCCGCCCCGCTGAGGACCGGGGGCGGAAGCGCCGAGGAGGAGCGGGAGGAGCGGGATGAGGGTGGGCTGGCTGGCTGGCTGAGGGATGGGGCCGGCTGAGGGATGGCGCCCGCCCCTTCCCCTCACCGCGGGGGCGGCTCCCGCCCGCCCCTACTAGGGTTTTCTCCCATGCCGCTCAAAGCCGGTCGGTTTCTGCGGTTTCCCGCTCCTGCTCTGCGGATTTTGAGGGAAAAAATGCGGTCCGCTGCCACCCGGGCGGGCGGTCCGCGGGCCAGACCCGCGCACGGACCCCCGGGGGTGGCCGTGAGGGCTGGCTGCGGGTTGACCACCAGCGCTGGCCCCGGAGCCACCCAGCAGCCCGGAGCAGGGGCATCCCGGGCCCTGGTGCCACAGCTGGGTGCCTTTCGGTGCAGGGATGTTGGCACCGGGATGAACGGGAGCTCCTAAAAGGGCTGACTCTTCTGTGTGCCCTGGTGCCTTTCAGTCCCACGGGGTGCCGATCTCAAGGGCTCTCTGTAGGTTTCTGCTGGCTTCATTCAGTCCAGGAATTCCTCTGAGTGCATGTGTTCACCTGGGCCTGGGCACGTGTATGTGGCTTCCCTCCCAGGTACTGGCCATGCATCCCAGTATGGGATAGCTGCGGAATCTTTTGTCTTGGATAGTTTTTTATTTACTTGCCAAATATCTGCATTCATAGTTGTATGAAACTAGGAGTGTTGATGTCTTCTCATAGGCAGGGATTTCACCAGTTGGACACCTTCCTCTGGTCCTTAGGTGTGGGTTAAAAGCCTGTCTCAGGGAGACGTGCTGTGTGAAACTGGCATGTGATAGGTTTGCACTGGGACCTCCAGCACACAGTAACTCCATTTGGGCAGGACTGGCTTGTTAATGTCACTGGCATGAGGACAGAGTCTGGCAGGTGTGCCCTTCTCATGCTCCCTGCCTGTGGGTTAGTAATTTTCCCTCTGTGAGCACCAGTGGGATGGCTGTGCAGCCCAGGGTGGGTGCAAGCAGTGTGACCAAAGCTGGAGTTCCAGCTGGTGCTTTCACAGGGGTTACCACAGAAGTAGGCACACCTCCCTCATTAATTGCTTTGCGGGGTGGTGCTGCCAGCTGGCTTGTCATTGTGCAAAGCTGACCTCCTGTTCCTCTCTCTGGTCCCTCTCAGCTAGGCACATTCAAGTCTGATGATGGGGACTATTTTGTAGAGCCACTCCTATCGCTTGAGGAACAGGAGTATGAAGAAGAGCACAATAAACCACATCTTGTCTACCGACACCGGACACCTCCAACCAACTCTTCAGGAGACAGGCAGACTTGCAATACTCCAGGTACTCATTTTGTTACTGCCTTGGATGACTTGATACTTGGAAGTGCTATTTGCAGGTAAAAGGCAGTGGGTTTGTGTGGGAAAGAAGGGATGTGGAGTTGAGGGACCCCTCTAGAAATGGTGCTGTGATTGCTAGGACGGGGCATGTGGTGGTAACACTGTCCTGGAGAGACGAGGTGCACTTGTGCTTTCTAGGAATTAGCTATAAGGAAGTTGTGGTCAGAAAATGTGTTGCAGTTTCTTTTTGATTTCCTGATATAAAGCAAGCAAGAGAGCTTTTGGTCTGTCTTGCCTTAAGTATCCTGTGAGCCCTTAAACTTGTTTTCTCTTCTCTCCTACGTGTAATTCCCAACCATCCTAATCTGATATACTGTCTGTCTGATACTCTGTCCTTTAAATTGCATCCTTCTGTCTTGGTCTTGCTATGCTCCTGGTCTTCCCTCCCCAAATCTGGCTGTGAGTTGCCATGTCTTACATCTTTCTAGTGGAAATGAGAAGGTCCTAACACCAATCCTGACAGTTAGTAATTGCTTTTCCATGGTTCATTTTCAAAGGCTTTTTTTTTTTCCCCTCATGGCCCTTCCTCCACCAGCACCATCTCCCTGACCTCCTCACTCCCTCTTTCTAGTTCCTTGCACATATGAAAGAGCACAAGTCTTTTTCTCTCCCCCTTCATGTGCTTTGATGAGCAATAGCCTTGCTCTTACTGTCCCTATTATCTGCAGTGGCCTCCTGCTGCTCTCTGCTTCCTTGACTTCCTGATGTTCACAACTAATCCTCCCCTTTGGCAGAAAATACCTAAATTTTATCTGCAGAAGCTTATTCCTTCAGTCTCCTGTTTCACCTGCCAACCCCTTTGGCCTGCAGCTAGATCTACAGGAACTTTAAAGCCTAAAGAGAGTAGACCTTGACTGGGTTCCCCTGTGGACTGCAAGCTGCTCATATGCTCCAAAGTAGGTGGAGTTGCTCAGGAAGTAGAGGAGATGTATGGTGCCCAAATTAGGGAGCAGTTAGCATGCATTACTTGTTTGCCACCCATGACTGTGGATCATGGCTGTGCTGTTGAGCTGTCAGTCTGTTCAGCCAGCTTGCACTGATCTTGCTAAGTCTAAAGATGCTCTGATACTCTGTGACCAGCCAGAGCAACATGTGTTTCTGCTAGAAGACATGTGAACCCAGCTCCACATGCAAACCTATGTGCCAGGGGTACAGCGTACCTCTCACAAGGCTGTCATTGTTTGTTCTTCCAAGGGTTGCTGCTGGAATATGCCATTCTGGTTTCTCTCTTCCAGCTGTTTCTGCTCCCTTCTTTGAGATCAGATGCAGGAGACTCAGAACAGTTGGAAAGAAACACGGAATCTGGCACATTGCATCAGTAACCCTTGGAGGAACGGAGCAGCAGATCACAGGACTCATTGAATCAAAGGTAGCTGGGAGGGCTCTGAATTTTGTTTGTGGACTTGACTGTGCTGCTGTGACAGACTGCTGTGTTTCACCCTATTGTATTTTAGTTCCCATTTAGGATATTATTCTTCTGTGTTGTTATTCACAAGAATAATACTCCATCTGTGATTTTACCATTGTGGTGTATATCTCTTCTTCCTCTGTTCCAATATGTTTTTCTTCTGGCTTGTCTTTGTTTTCTTGCTCTTATCAGTTGCTTCATGTAGTGAAGGGAGGAGTTCTCACCTCTCAAACACAAACATAAGTGTTCCAGATAGGCATGAGAGTCTTCCTGTCCTCTTTCCCTCCATCTCTTCTTTTTGTTTCTTTTTGTCATTGTCCAAGCTTTTAAAGGGAATATTGCTATGGCCATGCGTGTATGGTGAACAAGTCTTGGTTATTTCATTTAAGGAGCAAGTTCAGAGCAGTTTGGGTAATGCTGAACTTTGACATCCTACCTGAGGTTACATCTGGTGAGAGAAGGTATCTCGCATGTCTTTGCAGCAGAGATGAACATGCAAAATCTAGCAGCACTCATTGTTTTAGACATGGTGTATCTCTCACTTCTGCCAGAGGAGAATGGTTTCATGAGAGTTTGGGAGTTAGTCGTAGTTGTAGGGTGTTATGAGAATCCAGTCATTTGTCAGAAGAACTTGTGAAACAATGTGTTTGCTTTGCAGGCTTTTGGCAGGGGTGGAAATTAGCTCGAAGAGGAAATTGATGTGAGAGAAACCTAAGGTACCCCCACCCTGAGGTGAACAAGGGCCCTATGTTGCCAGGCAGTGGTGCTATTAAGAATGACTTTCTGATAGTCATCTTCCTGGAAGTGATTAATAAGAAACATACTGGTGTGCCCTTGCCATAATGATGTAATTTTAGACTTCTTGGGGTATTCAGGAAAGTTTCCCTTGTGAATTGACTAATAGATTGAGTAAAAGCTTTCATTTGCAGCAGTCTCCCTGGCCTTACTTTTAGTTTTCAGTGTCCTGAGGTCAGCTTAGAAAACCAGGTATTTTAATTAGCAGTTTCTGATAACAGTTTTAGGTCTTCTGACATAAAAGATGCTCTGCAGGTGTTCTGGAAAAAGATCTTTTTCCTCTGACTGCTGATGGATATCAAATGGAAGCTGTGCTCTGCTGATGAACTTTCATAGCACAGCACTGGGGTCTCTGGCAATGCATTTCAGGTGTCTGGCATACAGCTCAGGCGCCACAAGAAAAGCCTTGGACAGAGTTTTCCTTGGGGTAACAGGTTAATGTAGTTTCAGTCATAGGAAATAGTGCTTTTTCCTCTCCTTCTTTTCTTTTAGTTAGTGCTGTGAATCAGTTTGTCATCTGGCCGGGGATCTGGCAGAATAATTAGTTGTGTTTTACTGAATAGCCCTGACGGGATGAGGACTTGGCCAGGCTGTGACACATGATGTCACTGTAGGTGCAGCCCCACTACCACCCATCGCTTCGGGATAGCAAGCTCTTCCGACCCATTTATTAAATATCCGCTTTTTTGAGGTGGAGGAGGAAGAGAAAAGAAATTGTGATCCTAAAAAAAGGAAAAAGGAAGCGGCTCATTGCAAGGCTGGAGAGCGCAGCTTTCCTGCGCCCCACGCAGGAACAATCTGACTCCAGTGATAAAGGCGTGGAGCTGCATCCTGTGTCTGTGTGCCAGCCACCTTCATGAGGCCAGCAGCACCTCCACAAGCCCCCATCCAGTGGGACCTTCTGCCAGGAGCAGACCTGGGAGCCTTTTCCACGTGAAACCCTCAAGGTTTGGTCTTGCAGAGAGATGTCCAGCTCCAGATGCCAACAGGACACTGCCTTTGGTCATCACTTAAATCCACTTCAGGCTGCCTCTTGCTCTGGGTTTTATATCCATTTCTGCTGCTTCTCCTTTATATCATATTTCCCATGGCTTTTGTCACTGATGTATGTCTGTATATAATTTGTATGTATATTTTGGTTGCTGAGTTCTCTGAAGCTCTTCTCTTCTGGTTATGTTGGGGTCTGTGACAGCTTTAGCCTTTTATTGAATCTTCTCAATCATTCTGCTTGTTGGCCACTCCTTGTTCTGAGACAGATGTGGTCTCTACCTACCTGGTTGCAGAGCCACAATTACCCTGTGTCCATGAGTATAATTGCAGGTATTGTGCCCTTTTGTTGCCCTACTTCTGTTTCCTGCCCAGCTCTTGCTCCAAATTAGCAAATTCTGTGCAGCCTTTACTGTGACCCTGATGCAGGACTCCTGACTGAACTTTTTGGGGCATCTCCTTCTTTGTACCCACTGCCTTCATTTGGCTGATCTGCACATCCAGTTTCCATTCCAGCTTCATTAGTTAAATACCTCTCTGTTCTTGCCTCATTTCTCATACTTCTTTTACATTCAGGAGCTGTCTGGGGCTGAGATGATAAACCAACGACTGAGTGAGTGTGAGTGTGAGCTTCTCCCTCTCTTGCTGCTGGTCAGCTGTCCCATCCTGAGGCTGGCATTGGACCTGGACTCTGAGGCTGCATGTGAGGATCTTGCACAAAGTCCTCACTCCATAATGAGAGCATTTAAAGCAGGAATATCCACCACGGGCAAAACTCCTCATGCAGAAGCAGCAGTAACACTCTGATGGTGCCAAACTAGTAGGAAGACAATTAGAGCTGTTCCTGTTTCTGGAAGGGAGCCATGGGGCTGTAGCCAGCAAAGAGGCCTTCCAGCAGTTTGTGCTGAGGTGGTGAGATTTTGGAAGAAGGCTCAGATGAGTGCAGGACAGAGCAGGTCTTACCTGCACCGTGCTGACTGTGCCCCCACCCACTGCTGGCAGAGGTGGGAAAGCCCAGTGACTCACCTGCTGAGGCTGCTTTCCAAAATCCACCAAGTATTACCGGCACAGATGGCTACAGGACACAACCTGCAGGCTTAGTACATCCCAGTACCTGCCAGAAACAGATGCAGAAGGGTGTCAAATTTGCTGGTATTTCTTTGGGTGTTACAGAAGTTTGACTACTGGACAGTACATGTGTGGACAGGCTCAGCAGGTTCACAAAGGAGAGCCCCATGTGGTCCAGGTGAGGAGGAGGGAAGCTCTCTGTGTAAGTTGTGCTGAAAAGGGTCTTATAAAAAGAACAGGAGAAACCAGCAGCATGAAACAAGTCTTGCCACTGAGCTGGCATGATACAGGTATACTCAATAATATGTCACTGATTTTTCAGTTGCATTAATGAGTAATTTGTAATGGATTACCCTTTCATAGTAACTGTAACAACCTTTCCCACTGAACATGACACTGGGGAACCACCAGAGCAGAGGAGTGCTGCCTTGTGTTTTGAGCAAGCAGATGCCTGGTGCTGCCACCTCAATGATGGTGATTTTGTTTCTGCATGATAATTAGCACCAGCCTGCTCTCCTAATGCCAGCCAGCTGCATGGGAAGTCACCAGTGAACCCATGGCACAAGCAGGAGATGGTCCTGTCACCATGTTCCCATGTGCTTGGAAGGGATAGTCCCACTGAGGTTGCCAGAATGTTAGTGTGTTATCAGTGCCATGACCAGAGAGGAGACCTGGGGGAGGATGTGTTAGGGTTCTGGTACTGTGGCTAAAGCCTGACTTTGCAGTGTGGTCTTTCATTGGTGCAGGGTGGGGATGAGCTTTTGTTCCCACTTGAACTGTGGTTCAAGGTGTGTCCACAGTGTTACAATTGGCAATGGAGTGGAATGGGGCCAGTGATGAAAAATTTCCTGCTCCTTCTACAGACCCTTTGTATGTGTTATGTTCTTACTTTATAGTGGTTTTGAGGCAGAAACTTTGAATTCCTTTTCCACAGGACTTAATGTTTGTGCTGTGTGAGTGTCTGTGGTAAAATCCCAGATCCTTTGCACTTGGATTGTTGGTCTAGAGCCCTTTAGTATTTTTGCTGTTTCTTTTGGACTCTGTCTTGCTTCCAACAGTGTCCCTTTTTTTTTTTTTTTTTTTTTTTTTTTTTTTTAACTCATTCATCCAGCAGAATTTTGCATTCTAGGTGTCTGGTTTCCAGGCAGGTCTTCAGGCAAATTCTGTACTGCCGAGTGTCACGTAAACTCAGGGTTGCAGGAGATCTGCAGGGAGGTTTTCTTAAGCCTTTACTTCCAGGTTGAGCAATCCTTGAGCTCTTTCAAGAGTCTGTTTAAGCTGTCAGCTTTGCTTTTGGCCTCAGGGTAAAACACTGACTTTGTTCTTTTCCTCAGAAAAGTTTCTTATCTTAAAGAAGTGGATTGTAATTTTTAGTCAGATAGTAATTAATTCAGGTTTCCTTCCCTCCCAAACTAAAGAAGAGAATTGCATCATAACTCCCATATGCTAATGTAATTAATTCTATTTCTGCCTCCCTGTTGAAGTAACACCACAGTAAGAGCCAACTGGTATTTGGTCAGATGGGCCTGGGAGGTCAAGCACAAGCTTTTGCCATGGGATCAGTCTGTAATGTTTGAGGTATCTTGTGATGTTGGCAAGTGGAATAAGGTAATAATAGACTGATTTCAGTTAAAAAACATTGATCACAGTCAGTGATACAGATCCCACAATTAGTTTTGGTTTAAGATTCCTCAGTGTGAGTTATAAGTAAGGTGCATGCATTTTGTTGTTACTCTTAGTATTGAAAATATATCAAGCATCCATCTGACACCCTAGGGGTATATGACTTAATATTGTGACTGAACAAATTATTGTTGACTGCTTATTGTTCTGCAATTTAAACATGGTAAGTGGGCAAAGTTAAATTATTCTCTTGGAATGGACATACTTTTACCTGATCTCTGTGGACATCCACTGAAGGAGGAGAGGTGGAGGAAGCAGAGGGAGATCACTTTGGTGCTTTCTGTCTATTCAGTATGGCATATATTACTGAAAATAAACAGGCTGACTATTCTGTGACTTTTTCCCCCATATGCCTGTAATGTCATTATCAACAACCCTGTGGCCAATTGCTGGAAAAATTCTTTTTTTTCCTAATGGGATATTTTGTCTTGTCTTTTACTGACTCACTACAAAGTTGTGGTGGCCTAAGTGTTGTTCTTGTTGGCATGGTACCTCATAGGTGTCACTAGACACAAGTGTGGGACACAGGTTGTTGTAGTTGTGATTTGTGCATTGGAAGTTGCCTGAAGAGCATGTGTGGGAGTTCTGTAAGGTGATCTTGTACCATTTTCTCCCACATGTTCAGCTCATGTGTTAGTATCTCCTTTCTTAAAGAGGCAATTTATTATTTTGTTCATTAATCTACTTTCTGTCTACCATGCAAAATTGATAGCTTTCACATACAGCTTTTTACCTTAGGCAGAAAAATAATCTTTTAGGCTGGAATGCATTCTGATACTCATCACCAGGAAAGAAAACATCTAGAGTATGTGTGGTCTTTAGTGTTAGCAGTTGTGAACCAGAGAATGTTTTATTACTGAGGGAAGTAGATTGTTGCTCACTGCAAGTCCATGGTTCTCAGCATTCCGGTGTAAGCAGTGAGAAGAAAGGCAGGCTCACCCTGACAGACATCAGGGCTCAGCATCACCTTGAGCTTTGGCACCTCCAAGTCTCTATAGTCACAGACACAGGATCAGTGAGTGAATTGGGGTGGAACTCTTGGTTTTTGCATCAGGGATGCTTCATGCCATTCTGAACTGCTCATGGCTTTATAGCTTTGCTTTCTGGCCTTAATATTTTCACATATTGCAAACACAAATTCCAGGCTCTGGGCTTGATATGTGGGACTGACTTCAGCAGCAGGAGCTCCTGGGCATGTCTGTGGATCTGAACATTGCTCTAACTGGACATATAGAAAACCTCTTCAGTAAGGTGTATGTGCCAAGTTCAGAGTGGAGGAAGATGAGAAAACAAGCAGGTGTGCCTTGGTCCCGAGGGCTTATGATCCACCCATGCAAGTATTTTTCTTAGTAACAAAGAACAGTTCTTTGTAGAAGCCCAAGATTTTGGTTCTCCCGTAACAGTTTGGGAGGGAACTATCCCGAGCCCAGACTGTTTCTTAATTCAAAGGGAAGTATGAACAACATGAGCAAATCAAAGCTTCCTTCCTTTGCATTGCTCTAAGAGTGGCATTTGTGAAAGTGCTGATATTTTACTGCATTTTCAATAGTTACAACCATGAAAGTTTCATCTGTGCAATTTTGTCCAGCTCTTGCTACTGAAGGTTGAAACTCCATTAATATCAGTTGAGTGGGCTCAGATTGACTTGAAGTTGAACACTTTCTCATTTGCAGCTTTGAAAAATCAAGATCAAGCAAATTTTCATTTCCACTCTTAGTGCAGAATGTCTTTCTTTTTGGATCCCTGCTGGCCCAAATCCATCATTTCCCTTCCAATGTAGCTAACTGATCTCACCTCTATTAATAAAACTTCTTCTCCCTTCCTAGCTAACACAGCAGCTCTGGTTGTGCAGAGGGAAGGCAGGATTAGTCCTGCTCATAGGACTGATCATCTCAGTGTGGTGCAGGGCAAGGCAGTGGCTGGTCCCCCATTATGTTTCCATCCCTGGGTGTTATCTGAGCAGGTCATGAAGCTGCTGGCAGAGAAGGTCTGTTCAGCTCTGGGATATGCTGACCACAGCAGCACCCCACAGTAACAGAGGGGAGAATTTGGCCTCATGCAAATCCATCTGAGATATATTTGCAGATGTATAGAAAGATAGATAGAGATTCAAAACGTCTTGATACAGAATTAAGACAGACCCAGGGCTAGAAAAAATTTTTGGTCCAGCTTAGTAGGACTTATTTGTGTCCTAAAGAGGAGCCAGTTTCCATTCCATTTTTTGGCAAGAAGAGCCTAAAAATGTGGTTTGGTTTCAGCCAGTCTGATCTCTGCATGAAGGCAAATCCATTCTGCCTCTGTCCTCTGTTTCCCAGGTGATGGCAGTCCCTTGGGCAGCTGCTGTTGTACCAGCTACAGGCAGCAAATCCAGCCAGGCAGCTGGAGCTGGTGCTTGCACTGAAGCTTTTGGCCAGGGTTTGCTCCTGTGGAGTTGTCGGGTCACACACTGACTGACTGACTGAGGGGAGTTCAGCTGAATTTAGATCTGTTTTATGGAGGTGTGCAATAAATAATTAACTTCCAAAGGATGGTTTTATTATCTGTGCAACGGGATCAGAGTAGGGCTGGAAGTGATGTGGGCTATCTGCTGAGTTGCAAACTGTTAAAAATCCTAGGTCACATTCAGAAAAGTTGTGATAGTAAGTCAATTCAAAAGGATCACACTTTTTTTGTAGCAGGGAGATGTTGTTAGCTCAAGAAAGAGAGTTTTTCTTTTCCCCCTTCTCTTGCTCTCTCTCTCTCTGTGTTTTACTTTTTTTTTTTTTTCACTGCTATGTGCAGCTCTTTAGAGCTCAGAGCTGGACTGGAATTGCTTGAATTGTTACATGTCTTACTTAATTGTGCAAATTGCTTTCTATTCCAAGGCCTAGTTAATGTAGAAATGGAAAGGATTAGGACTGTTGGAATAAGTGGTCATTCCATCTTTCAGTATTTGGGCTTAGTATAACAATAGCTACTATGTCAAAAGCAGATCCCAACTCTGCCCTGTCACCCTTTCATGCAGGCAAAGTACTCACATAGGGCCTGAGTCTTCCCTGCTCGATTTCTTGTGATGGATCCAAAGTACATTAACCAGCAGGAAACATCCATAAATCAGATGAATGGATTCTGGGCTGAGGCTTCTTGCCCAAGCAAAAATAATGGCATTAGTGGAAAGATGCCATCAGGAAGTGATATTCTTTCACAGGATTGGGTCTCCTTTGTAAGTCCCACATTACAAAGAAGAAACCAAACAGAAAAAAAAATTAAGATAAACCACCAGGTCTGTATAAAGACAGTGAAAACAGCATAGATTGTCTCAGTAAAGTATGCAGTAAAATTCATATTATTCTAGCCTTTACCTGCCTCTCCAATGAATATGAGCTGTTGAATCGGTGCATGGGTTCACCTGATATTTGAATTATTGAACTGTTGTTTGGATGGTTTTAAAGGGTTTGTCTACTCACTGGAATTTGGTTTTTCTACAAAGTAAAAAGTTTTGCTTCTTAAACCCATCCAGTTACATGTGTAAGTCGGTATGTTTCAGGTCATTGCAAAGATTGAGGGCTTGCCAAGCAAACCATTTTTCTCCCTGATTTCTGTTACTATGTTAACACAATAGAAAAAAAAAAAAGAAAATAAGGTGGGGAAATATCACACCCTTTTCTGGTGTTATGTGTGGCAGTAGGAAGCTGCTGCTGCAAAATCACAGTTTTGTGTAACATGAGAGGTTTTCCCTTCTGCCTGATGCAGCATTCAGTGAGAGCACTGCTGTTGTGGCCATTGTAATGGAACAGGATATCAACAGAATCAGGCACACAGAGTTCCTGGCAGTGCCTGTGTGCAGCTCCCATTAACGTGGTCAGGGTTTCACAGATGAGTTGAGAACAGTGCACAGCCATTGGCATTTAATTTTTTACAGGTGAGTGCACACTATCTACGTGCAAGAAAGATGGGTGAAGATAACAGTTCAGTACTACCAAAGTCCAGGAGTGGCTTTCCATACATTACATCCCCATCACTGGTGCCTGGTTTTCCAGTAACCAGGCTGACAAACACCCAACATGTGACCTGTCCAAGTACCACACTGTTGGAGTGACTTTGTGAGTGGAAATAATTCAGTTGTTTTGGAGGTGATGATGTGTCTGAACTTCATTTTTGTGCTGGATGGGGAGGGAACACTGATACTGTATCAAGAGCAGCATTAGATTAATGATTGGACTTGATGATCTTAAGTATCATTTCCAACCTAAATGATTCTGTGACTCTGTGCCAGATCTCTACACAAAAAGGAAAGTCATTTTTCCTGGCTGTGCTGGGCTCTGATTCCCCTGCATGATCTGGGGCAAGTCAGGGCTCTCAGAACAAGCTGTGAAATTTCATGTGATACTTTCTGGGTTTTGGGTGGATTTGTGGGATTTTTTTAATATGCGACAGCAGCTGCAGGATTTCAGTACAAGCCCAGTGAATATCAATTAATTTCTTTCATACACCTTCTGTGTGATAGGTGTCTTTGCAATTCCCTCTTTTTTTGCTAACATCCCTCTGCCTGGATTTTTGGAGGAGAAGGCACCTGAGCTTCATGGTCCTACTTGGGACCCTGCAGAGCTCTGCTTTTGCTCCACACCCTTTTGTTCAGCCTCACTCGAGCCCTGTTGAGCTTCTCCCCATCCTTAACACATTTTTCCTTGGGCACCTGCTCCTTTTGGAAGTCAGTTATTTAAAAGGGAAATTTGAGTGGTGAACTGAGGGTGCAGAGAGTAGAGGAGCTGGCTGAAGGGCTGGGGTTAGCACTTTCTCCTCAGTCTGGTCCTCTCCTCACCTTTAAGTTATTTGTATGCATAGTTGGCTCCCCAAGCTGATTGGCACTGAATGAGTCAGGATAATGTCATGGTTGCCCACGAAGCAGTGCCAGCATGAGAGCACAACCTTGCCAACACAAGGGCATTGATTAGAGCAGAGGAACTAGGGCAATCCAATTATAACCACAAATGCCATTGGCTTTCTCAAATTCTTACTCAAATAACTGCAGACTCTCTGCTGTATTAAGGTGGTCTGAACTATACCAAGAAATGAGAATTTAGAGGACTTAGGTAGTGCAGAGTAGACAGGATTTAATTCTTAACTACTCTATTGCATTTTTACATGTAGGGTAAAAGGATAGTATCTTTTAGACAAGTAGAAGCTGGCTGATCCTCTCTGCCTGCTGTGACACTGCAGAACTGTATTCATTTTTTTGGAAATTATTACAAATATTCCTGAAAGGAAACTACACAGGAAAAATAACTAAGAAGTTTCCTATCATTTAATCTTGTTTGAGCATTGAATATTCCTTTGTTCCCTAATATTATGCTTCCTCTAACCTACTCAATGGGTCAGATAAGGAAATGTGATATTTTTCACCACCATGACGAAGTGAAATTAAAGCTACAAAGAGCATGAGGGTTGTAGCCTGGAGTCGTAGATGAGTGGTTCAGATCTGGCTTTATATTAAATGCAGAAGTGAACAGTCTTTCGTGGATGAATCACATTCAATTAGCTACTTCCTATGATGCACTGATTAAAAATTAAGTGGCATCAAATAAGCCTGATTTTACTCTTACATTTAAATAATGCTATAATTACATACTAATCAGATGGTAAATCTTAATTGTACATGTTCCATATGTTATATATGCCTGTTCTCCCACTTCACTTTGTCGTCTTTGTATCAGCATGGAGTATATTTTCAGGCTGCTTTTATGTTTGGTCTAATTGAATATCAAAAGCAGTATATGTGAAACTTCCTGAATTCTATTCTTTCACCAGTGGCAGCTGTGCTATTAGATGACCTTTACCATTCCTGTAGCACAGAATAATAAAGGGAGGGGGGGAACTGAAGCCCAGCCGTGTTATTGTTAGAGACAGAAATAAATCATATATAATTGCTTTGCTGTGAAGGCCAAATCCTGCCGTCCTTCATGCCTGAGTTAGAAATACAGGATTTGGACCTTTGTTTCCTGTGGTTTCCTGGCCACCTTGGACGTGCCCAGAATCCTCAGGCTGCTGCTGCAGTGGCTAATTACCATTGCAGGGCTCCATCCCTCCTGTACGGGCCAGGAGCTGGCTCTGCTGCAGGGAATGTCCACCTCCAAGTGCTACTGCCTTCCCCAAGGTGGCTTTAAAAATGAAGCCTTAGATGTTGGATTACATGGTGGGCTTCCACAGAGAGCTTCTGTTTCAGTTCCTTTCTTGTTTGGAGCAAGCCCACACAACTTTGTGGAGGTAATAGGTGTTTAGACTTAACACACATGTGATATTAATTTTATTCACTCCAGAATGTACTGTATGTTTTCTCTGCCTTTTAACCATAGATCATGACCACAGTCACAAAAAGAACAAGCGGAAACACTGGAGAAGGCAGTGGGCAGAGAGCAGCATATTATCTGACGTGGAGATGTTGAAACACAGCCTGGAAGTGAATTCTTTTTCTGGGGACAGCAACAAAACAGGGACCATTGGTGAAAAGAAGAGCCACAAGCGAACGAAGCGGTTCTTGTCCTACCCACGTTTTGTGGAGGTGATGGTGGTGGCTGACAGCAGGATGGTCGCCTACCACGGAGCCAACCTACAGCACTATGTCTTAACCCTGATGTCAATAGTGAGTGTTCATCCAGGGCGAGTAGATTCATCCACAAATCATTCTCTAGTGGTCACAGCCCCTCTCTGCTGTGTGCATATGCAATGCCATCACTTTGCCTTTCCTAGGCATGGAGATAACACTGGGGTTACGATAAAAATGGTAAAATGTGGCTGGAAAACACTGGTTGGAGTCTTCTTTCCCAGATCCATCATGCTTCCTGATCCTTCTCACACCTCTCTCTTCCAGCTTACTGAACATCAGACACCATGAGCAATATCACTGGTTGCTTAGTCCACATGCTGCACTCTTCTTTTTATTTAAGCCCAGGTGAAATAACAGCTGAGTTGAAAAGGTACTTTGGGCACTGTGCCTTCCAGGGGACTGATGCTGGTAGATTATGCAGTTGCCTGACTTTCCTTACTGTCACAAGGAGAAGGAGCCTGTGGTCACCTTGATCCTTAGCATAGTTCTCAAGTTTGCTTTCCAGTCTGAGAACAAGCACCTTAGCAGCTGCAGGTACAAGGATGCAGTAGTGCAATTTCCAGATAGGCAGTTCTGTTGATGCAGAGTGACTGGTAAGGGGTATCCAACATATCTGTGTCTCTGGAGGGATGTTCATCCTGTTTGGGTAGAAGTGCAGTGAATATGTAGTCTGAAAATGCCATGTCAGAAGCAGGCACTTGGAAGAATAAGTTGCTTTTGACAGTCTTGGTTGGTGGTCTTTGTGTCTCAGAGCAGAATGATCCTTTAATTTGGTGAAATGTGTGCTAAAGCAAAAGGAAATGTTGGGTTTCTGTGATACCAGCAGGTTTTTTTTCATTCTAAAATTGTGCTTCTGCCAAGAGGTCTCTCCAAGTAGCATCAGAGCACTGAACAAGGCAGAACAGCAGCTCAGGAGAAAAAAACTGCAAAATGTTGTCTTAATTGCTTGTTTCCTTGAATGTTAACAGTAATTCCAAATATTGCTTTTTTTAAACAGGTGGCTTCTATCTACAAAGACCCAAGCATTGGAAATTTAATTAATATTGTTATTGTAAAATTGGTCGTGATACATAATGAGCAGGTAATGAAAATTTTCTTCACCTTCTGCTTGAAAATGGCATTTGTAGTGAGCACTGTCATGCATAATTAAAATACTGCTTTCTGTTTGTTGCTTATCAGGATGGCCCTGCAATATCTTACAATGCCCAGACAACATTAAAAAACTTCTGCCAATGGCAGCAGTCCCAAAACCACCCAGAGGGAAGTCACCTTCGGCATGATACAGCTGTGCTTGTTACCAGGTGTGGTGAATATTCTCATGTAGCAGGTTGTGTGTCAGGGGTTGTGAGCATGTAATGTATGGGAAATGTTCAGGTTTTGATGTAGATGTAATGATACTTATAGTTGTGGGAGCATGTGTCCACCATAAAAAGAAATCATTTTGGGAGGCCCATGGGTTTAGCATAAGATGAAAAGCTCTGACTATGGTGGGGAGTTAGTTTGGACTCAGGATGATGTGGCAAGCCAGCATGAGAAGGTCCATTGGAGGACCAAGAGTTGTTTCTGCTGTTGTTACTGTTCTTGTACCTTAACTCACTGTTGCATTGAGAATTAATGTGTCAGGTCTGTTCTGCTTTCAGACAGGATATTTGTAGAGCGCACGACAAATGTGATACTCTGGGTAAGGAAAAACTTTTCTATGTCTTTAATAACTTTTTTTGTAGTGACAGTGTTAGTTGCCTGTGCTTAACTGAGTGACATTTCTTCTTCTATCATAAATCTCTGTGTTCTCTCCTAGGTCTGGCAGAGCTGGGCACAGTCTGTGACCCATACAGGAGCTGTTCCATTAGTGAAGATAACGGACTGAGCACTGCTTTCACAATAGCACATGAACTCGGCCATGTGTATGTTTTATGTAAATACATTTACATTGAAATAGCCCAATATTTATGCTAACTAGGGCTTACCAGCTATATTGGGACCTGGTGCTGCTAAGCCTAATTATTTTAGGGCAGATCAATATACTTGGCTAGAAGATGTGCCACGGAGGTAGATGAGAGCAACAAAGCCAGCAGGCCCATGTTTTGAGGAGGATGAATGACAGAGTACCATAAACAGCACCTCAGCAATGATGTCTTGACCAAGCCATTTCAACTAGCCAGGTTTTTGGGCAGAGATGGGAGGTACGGGGTGCCTTGGGGGAGGCAAGGAATGCTGGCACATCTGAACTATGTTTTGGGACTGAAGTCTTCTCTGAGAGCAGGTCCTCAGCCTGCTGTCCTACAGCACTGTGTGGTGCTAGTGAAGGCAGTTCAGCAGCTGTATGTGAGGGAGTAACTTAGGACATCTGAGAGGTGTATAAGTGATCTTGAATCAGCTCTTGAACTGTTTCACCATAGAAAATCTTGTGCTGCTGGACATCCCCAGAAGAAATGCTGCCATTCACCTTCTCCAGCGGAAATTTCTTTCAAACTTTTTTATCTTTTTCTTACTACTAAGCAGTCATGAGAAACATCATCTTAGATCACATAGTCCTTTATCCCTGGCTACAGCCTTAGGCAGCTGATTCAGTCCTAAACCACCACACGCTTGCTTTGCACTGGAGGTCTGTAGGTGTGGGATGGATGAGTACTTGGGAACAGATCTCTCATTGTTCTAAACTGTTTTTCTTCATGGAGAGCTGGCTGAGACAGTCTATTTTTAACCACAGTAGTGTTTGTTTAAATGAGACTTCCTGACAGAAAGTCCCCAAAGTTTTGGTGTTCCCCACACCTAACCTGTGGCTAATTCATTCACTAATGCTACCCCAGAGCTGCTGGGGGGCAGGGGTTAGCAGTGCTCCCGAGCAGGAAACACCTCTCTGCTCTTTTTTTCAGAGAGCAGAGTGAAAAGATGGTTTGTTGGAGGTAATCTTAATGGAATACAAACTCCCCAGCCTTGGAACACAGGATCACACCAGGTCACTTCCCCTTCCCCACTTCAAACAGCACAGCGCTTTAAGCCGCTCTGTCTCCATTAGTGAATTTACCACATTCTTCAAGGTGTCATGTGCTGCAAACTTCACGTTGGTTTCTGCTGATACCAATGCTTGCTGGCATTTTGTAAACCTGCCACATAAAGTGTAGGAGCCAAGTCTATCCCTGGTGCAACCCTGCTTAGGCACCAGTGTGGCCCAGGGTATTTAACTACATTAGAAAATATTTTGCATCCAACATGGTATTGCCTGTGTACATGAGAGTCTGCAGTCAGTGGACTCAAATCAATCATCTCCTTCAGAAATCCCTCAGATCAACTCTTGGAGTTTTGGGCAGTTCCAGAGTATTTACCATTTTTATGAAGGAGGGGCCAAACTCCAGCCCATCTGCAGGATAGAAACTTTCAGCTGAAAAGGAAACTGCAACTGGATTTGCATCTTGCTCCAGGCTCCCTGGACACTTCTCTGGCTAAATATATGCAGTCATGGAGTGGAGAGCTTAGCAGGGTGCTGCACAGCTTTTTCCAGATGAGTGCTAGGAACCCTGTTCATTAACACCTGAATTTATTATGAGTATGTGTGTATTCATACTTTTATTCTGTATAAAATTACTTTTTTATATGGAATAAAAATACTTTTGTTCTGTATAATTACATCTATCAGCAGCATATTTAGGAAAAATTTTTGGATTTGCTTGCATTTAGTTCACACTGTTGCCCTTGCTCTGCTAAATACTTGAAGTTTGTATCTTAACTGACTCTGCTTTTCTCTGCTCTTTTCCTCTTAGATTTAACATGCCACATGATGACAATCACAAGTGCAAGGAAGATGGAGGTAAAAATCAACAGCATGTCATGGCACCAACACTGAACTTCTATACCAATCCCTGGATGTGGTCAAAATGCAGTAGGAAATACATCACTGAATTTCTGGAGTAAGGCCTTGCATATGCATGTGTTGGGCTGTTTTCACATGTCCCTGTGTCCCAAGGAGTTCTTCAGTTAATTTGGAGTCCTAGTGTGCAGCGTTTGGAGGAAATCAGAGGGATTTGTGTGTGCACGCATCCTTTACATAGAGCAGGAATGCACCCCTGGCATCCAGTCCCTGCCAGTTCAGCCTCATGATAAGCTGGCAAGGACCAGCCTCTCAATGGGGAAGAATAAGTCTTCTCCCATGGATATTGCTTTTAAGGAATGTGTGTTCTCCTCAAACCTGAAGAATGACTTTTCCAAGCCTTGTGGCCCAGATACGGAGCTGTGTTTTAGAAGGCAGATTGAATCTGCCTTTCTGCTCCACAGGTCAAGATAAAGCCCTGGCACTAATCCGTGGTGGGAACACCGTTCCAGGAGCCCACGGGTCAGTTTGATGCATAGTGATTTGCCCATTTTGCTGTGATGCCTTCCCGTGTGTTGTGGTGTGGAACAGAATGATGGTGTTCTGGCAAATCCAGGAGCTCAATCCCTCGGGCAGTTCTGCTAATCAGTGATTTTTTTTTCTTCGTGAATTCTCTATAAAAATGTGACAGTGCTTGCTCAGCAACTAAATGCACACTCAGAAATGCTTTTGCCATGGTAGCTGATTGTGCTGTGGTGGATGGTTGCTGTCACAGCACAGGGGTGATGGTGTATGGGTAACACACCCTCCTCTGCTTGAGTTTGAAATAGCTCTTGTAGTGCTTGTCAAATATGGCAAACATGGTGTGCAACTGCCCTAAGGCTAATTCAGGCAAACATAAGTGGGTTCTGATCTCACCACCTCCTGTTTAACATCATTATTCTGGTTTGTGTTGTAGCACTGGTTATGGGGAGTGTTTGCTTGATGAACCTTCATCAAGAACTTACACATTGCCTCAGCAGCTCCCAGGGCTGATTTATGACGTCAACAAACAATGTGAGTTAATTTTTGGACCCGGATCCCAAGTGTGCCCCTATATGGTAAGTGAAATTTCACACTTTATTTTTCCTGGTTTTGCCAGAGCAAAATAATGTCTCCTGGGGTTGGATGAATGGCAGACTCACAATCCATCAACTTACTGTCAAGCTTGTGAGTTAATGATAAATCCTAGGGGGGTAATTTCATAAAAGATCATCTGTCTGGTAAGGCATGTGGCAGATATTTAATGTTTTGATCTCTGCAATCACTTAAGCAGATGCAGTGTCGGCGACTTTGGTGTATCAACGTTGATGGTGCTCACAAGGGATGTCGAACCCAGCACACACCTTGGGCTGATGGGACAGAATGTGAGCCTGGAAAGGTTTGTAATACCTTGTGGTTTGTATCTTGTGGTTTTATTTCCTTGGGATCAGGCTGAGCATGTCAGTCAAAATCATCCTACCCCAGTGCCAGCTGTGTGGGGCACTGCTCTGACTGCAGTGGTGAAGCCCAAAGCAGCTTGATGTGTTTTAAGCCTGGTGGTGCCTGGATAACATGATTTAAGTCAACTGCTTGACATAACATTGTTTAAAGCAGGTATGCCCTCTGGGGTGCTTACCTTTTTAAATTACTGCCCTTGAGTGAACTTCTGCCCAAAACTTTTGCAAAGCTCCCCCAAGCTTTTGTTAGAAATTGCCTATGTGATGTGAGCAATTAGTAATTCTGTGTAACATAAACTTGTCAGCTGGCTTTTCATCTTGACAACTTCAGAGTAAAATATAGAATTAGTTGACATTTTCTGTATGGAACATTTTTAGCAGTAATTCATAGAAACTTTCCATTTCCATGTGCAATGTTAATTTCCAGCTAGCATTGTGGTCTCTAGGATAAGTGTTTAATTTTTAGTTGTTCGTATCTGTAGAAAAATAGTTGAGAGGATTTTTCTTTTATTGAGATACTGAAGCTTTTGAATAAAAATGCTAAGTGGTTCTTACCATTCTCCATCTGTGTCTAGTAAAAATAGTGTGATGTTATTCTACATGGTATAGCTTAGAATTTTGCTTTTCTTGCTCCTAAGATCAACATTAATAATAATGTTTTATTTAGAAAGAGTCAAAGTTTTAAATCATAGTCTGTCAAATGTACTTTAATAAAAATTCTGGGTGCTGTTTTAACTATAGTTTTCCACGCAGGCTGTGGAACTCTTTGGAAATTTATCTTTTGATGCATGTGTCTGAAAACTCAATTGTTCGATGATTTCCTTCAGGCCAATGAGCATCATGTATTAATTTTCCTTCCTTTCTTAGGGAAAAGTGCAATTGCAGGTTTGTTTTTATGTTGAGAATGTTAGATTACATTAGAGATATAATTGGAATGCCTAAGCTTTTGTGTAAAATCCTCATTTTGAGAGTAGGTGCCTGCAGAATCCCTGTGACTTGAGACCTTGTGCTCTCAACTTCTCTGTTGGTATGCTTGGGATCTGCTTGCTGCTGAAAGATCAGCAATAACTTTGAAATCTTATTGAAATTCCAAAAATCTGGACTGCAGCAAACCTGCACTTACCCTTGGATATGACCAGAGTGATGTGCAAACAGCAGCTGCTGAGCAGATCAGCACTCCTTCAGAGCTGCCCCTTGTCATGCAGTGTCCAGCTGCATGGCTCCTAATAAAGACCATGTGAGCAAAAACATTTCAGGCCACAAATTTAGACATTCTGACAAGTTTAGACAAACTAGACAAGTGTGAACGTCTCAGCTGAGAGCAGATGGGCTCTTAAAGAAAGATAATGCAGCCCACTCGTGTTTGGGCATTTAAATGTGCTCTCACAAAGGGCTTTATGGAGTAATTTCTCTGTCTGTGTGTTCATCTAATTCAAGCTTAAAGTTTGGATCATCATAAACTCTGTCCTGCTTGGTATTTACTTAGGCCTGTAAAGTGCTGGGGTGCAAGTCTGAAGTGCTTTTCCTTGGAGTAAATTGCTATTTTGGTACTCTGCTGTGGCCAAGAGCCCTGTCAAACTGCTACTTGCTGACTAATGCCTCAAGTCTGCATGTTTAAAGCCCGTGCTGTATGTGTTGGCAGATGGAGAAAATACCATACCATTTTTATGGAGATATCTTTGGAAATAAGAGAGCCTGAATAGCTAAAAAAAAAAAAATCTAGCTAAAACTACTGGGATGTAGATTTAACTGGGCTCTAAATTTGCTCTTAAATCAAGGGCATTAAAAAACATTGAAGTATTAACTTACTCATATTTTGCATGTGAGGACACTGAATCTGATACTGCTAAATCAAGCCATAAGCCCAGCCCAGAGTCTGGCTTTGCTGGGTGATGGTTTTACCATGTTCCACAGAACCTGCTCATTGTTGGGTGGAGATAAATCTCTGAAAGAAGATAAAGTGGGCTGTAAATCTGAGCCACTCTCAGTTGTGGTTTTCAGGGCTGTTTAAAGCATGGTAGCAGAAGGGCAGATGAGCAGCAATGGTTTGCCCTGTGGCAGCAGGCAGTGTGTCTGTTATGCATGCATGGAGCTCCACAACCCCTTCTGCCCCCTGCTACTCCTTTCAGCCAGCCAGCCCAAGGCTGGGAGCTGGATTTGGGGAATTATCTGGAGCTCCAGTGGCAAGACAAAGGAAAGGAAAGTCTGCTGTAATGTCTTCCATCCCTGCCAGTGCTCTGCAGCTCCACTGTGTGTCTAAGATGTTTTGAATTTGCTCCAGACAATCTGCCTTTTATTCTCTTCATCCTGTGAGCTGTAAGCTTATAGTAAAGAGAACCCTGGCAGGCTTTTTAGTCTTTCTGCTGTATCTCAACATAGAAATTATTTTTAAAATGCAAAAGGCACAAAGGTTGCACAGCCAGACTGTTCACAGTGTGGTTCCAAGAAGCACCATTGCGTTTTCATAAGATAATCTTGCCATTTATTTAAAACAGCTGCTCTTTTCCCCTGCTTGGCTTTGCCATCAACTCCAAACCCCAAATTTTTAATAAAATCAATGGATGTAGATGACTTCCTGGTTAATACTCAACCATAGGATGGGAGATATATAGGTTGTGTCACGGTCTGTTAGCTGTGTTCATTCACTAGTTAGCTATTCAGTCATCTTCCCTGGGTCAGTGGTGCCAGGCATGACTTTGGTTAGATATTTGCTGTGAGCATCAACATTGCTGCAAGAAGTTCTCCACTGGGACAGCACTGTTGGATTGGTGTTATGTGTTTCTGTTGTTTAATGATAGCTGTCAGACCTGTTTGGACCTGTATAGGGACCCCAACCTTCAGGTTTTCAACCTCTAAATACCAGGAGGAGTTGTGCATTGTGAGAGTTTGTCCTGCAGCAAGGAAACAGGCATTTCAGCTGATTTTATTGCTGTCCTTTACTATAGCAGATGGGTTTTACTCAGTTTTATCTGGGGAATCAGATCTTCAGATGAAAGCAAATCTAGGGCATTTTGCAGCCTAGGGACCATGCTTGTCTCTGAGCAAACACCACATGCAGGACTTGAATTATGAGTTCTTCAGCTGTCTTGCAAACTATGTCCATGGGCAAATGCACCTGAGATAAGCTTTCTTCATCAGCAGAGCTATGTTACAAGTCAGCCTTCATGGGCAAAAGGTGTCCCATGTGCAGCAGAGCTGGTGTCCTGTGGGACAGGACAGCTTGATTCTGCTCTGTTTTTCTAGATATTTTTGTCCAAGATGGTTCATAAGGCTAAAAAAGCAGGATGAGCTTGTGGTGTGTCTTGACAAAACCTTGCTGTGATATTAGTGGAAGGGCTGGAAAAACACAGTGCATTGGCAAATTTGACTTTGTTCCCATAAAGATCATCAGATCTGAGCAGCTCCTGGTGCATAGGGAGTATTTTAGTGATGCTCTCTACCTGTGTTCTGTAGCCTCTTCTAATCTGTGAGCAATCAGCTTCCCATAATTACAAAGATTTAGGCATCTGCATATCTCTGGGTTTAAATCAACTGTAGCAAGCACTATTCACTGAGAGGGGACATTTTCCACCTACTCTGATAAGGCCACAATGTGATTCTTCCTTAGACCTCACTTCTGCAGAAGTCTGTGTAGTCCATCTAGTGAACATGCCCCAAAGAAGACAATTTATATCATGGAAACAGGGATGGGGGCTTGCCAAACCAACTTAATCCAGTTTTCCAAACAAAAGAAAACGAGTCATAGCTGGAAAACAGAAGTGTATACCAGGTCTTGGCAAGTCCCATGTTATGTCTGAGTGTAAAAAAAAAAAAAAAAAACCACTTGGGGTTGAGGAATTAATTTTTCTATTTTATTTGCCTTTTGGATTTGGAAGTTTTCTGCTTTGGGGAGGTTTGAGTTTTTCCCTGGTATTTCTCCTCATTGCCTGCCTCCTCCCCTGACACAGCACAGTTTCTGCAGCTCTCCAGGAAATCAGATAAAGCAGCTTTTTGAAAAGCCAGTGCTGTGAGCTTGCTGTGCTGCTTAGCACCAGGAAACAGGGAATATTCAGTGGTTGCTGTTGTCCTCAGTTTTCATCCCATAAATCATTCCACAGACTCAGCACCTTGCCTTCACTTTGCCATTTAAGGGTATACAGAGAAAAAATAAAAAGGGGGGATGACAGACAAAAATATAAAGTACTTCAGTTTTATTTGATTACAAAATCATTGAGAAATAAGTGAGGCCGAGTCTCATTGCCCAGGTTGGTCACCTGGAATGCACAGCACTGTCCCACCTGTGCCATGTCTCTGTTCTCTGCAGCACTGCAGGTTTGGCATGTGTGTGCCCAAGGAGCGAGAGGCGCCGGTGACAGACGGAGCCTGGGGCACCTGGAGCCCCTTCGGGAGCTGCTCGCGGAGCTGCGGCGGCGGCATCAAGACGGCGATTCGAGAGTGCAACCGGCCCGAGTGAGTCACAGGAGAGCCACAGGGCCACTGGGGAAAGCAGTGTGGGTTACCCAATGGGCTGAAAGCAGCTTTGGCTGTCCCCAGTCCTTGTGGGTGACAAGGGCAGGTGGCTCTGCCCTGGGGATGGGTGGCTTTGCCTGGCATGGGTGAGGCAGGATCTGGTCATTGGTGTGTGAGTGAATTGCTGTAAAAAGGGATCCATTCAACAATGAGGGATAAAAAGCTGATACCTCCATGGGTTTATTACCTTCTGTTTTCCTGTAGAGGCACAGCTGGGGTCCCACTTCCAGAGGTGTTTTTCTTTCTCCAGTGCTGTGATTCTCAAAGGAAGGAGCCTTCCCTTTTCACCATTTTACCCCTGCTTCAGTTGCTTTTGCAGCTGTTCCTACAGGCCTTTATAATAAAGTTTTCTACTGTTTTATTCCTGCTTTGTCTGGTTTTGCAGCTTTTTGGCTGATCCTTTATACAGTTACACTTCAGCTGGTGCAGACTAGCCAAACCTCAGCAGAAATCTGTGCCCCATTAAAAAGTGGCACTCAAAAATGTTTGCTATCAGCCTGGAATGCAAAATCCTGCACCCTTTGAAACAGCGGGGAATTTTGCTGTGGGCTTCAAGGAGACAAATATGTAGTTGGTGCAATAGTAATAGCTTGAGCAACTGGTATGAAAACAGCCTGTTTACGTAAATTGTGAATTGTGCTGGTTTCTGTTTAACTGCCTTCTTGCAGAAGGGGTGGGCAGGAGGATTTCTGGGCTTTTATTTGGGACTGAGATACAGAGAGGAGAGGGGTCTGTGGAGCTGGTTGCACTGAGGGGTCTTAAAAAGATTCCTGTTTCTCATCACTGGTGTTGGATGGTTTATTGCCAAGGAAATTGCCACTAGGGATGTGCCAGTGATAGTTTCATCACTGCTAATGGGAGAAGGGAGAGCTTATACCTGTGACAGTAGTGGTAATAACAGAAGAGGCTGCTCAGCACAGCTGGGCAAGTGTCAAAAGTTGAGGCTAAGAGAGTAGGACACCAGCACGTTAATTAAAACAATGCTAAGAAAAACACAAGTGCAAAGAGCTCTCATCTGGCTGTGCTGAGTCAGCACACTCCATATGGTCTTTGGTAGCTGTGGAAAGACAAAAACAAAGCATCTTGCCAGCTCTGCTGCTGAAACTGTAGATGCTATCAGCAAGATGTATTCCAGTATTCTGAGAGGTATCTATTCAGACTGGTAGCTTTTTGTGATAGAAAATCTCTTTTATCCTAAAGGCTAGTCAGGGGATTTGAAATTCCTTCTTCCCTGATAGCTTGTGGTTTGTGTCCTGGTGCTTCAGTAGGTGTATTGCTGTGGATGGGATTTGCAGAAAGCACCTAAACACACTCAGCACCAAGCTGCATGAGAAATCCTTATGATTTATAGTGTTTCTTTTCCAGGCCCCTTTTCCTAAGCCTTGTGCTGACACTGGCCTCTCTTCTCCAGCTCCTCACAAGGAGGGAGAAGTCTGGCCTGGCACCATCCACAGAGCTTTTCACTGATGGTTGGTTTGTGCCTGTAATTTGACACCATAGTGTGAGAGCTCCCACTATGTGTTCCATTATCACGGGGCTGCTAAAATGACACAAATGGATGAGACCCCACTAGATGCTCTCTTGCCTTTTCCCCTTCTCAAAGTACTTCAAAACCAGACAGTTTCTCCTCTGTTGTAGAAGGCAGCAAACCCAATCCAGATATCTCGAGTAAGGTCTGAAATAATTCTCAATAAGTCTTTTCTATTGAAAGATGGTTTAGATTTTTCTCTGAAGGAGGATCTGGGGTGGGATCTTGTTTCCAGTAAAAGATTGTGTTAAATCTGGCATTGAAAATTACATCCATTCCCTCTCTGGTACAGAAAGTCAGCTGCAGCTCCTGCCTCTCTCTGTAGAGTGCTCTGGCACCTACATGGATGAGTATCCTGCAGGATGCAGGAAGAGCTGTAAGCCTCTGGAATGGCAGCAGACTGTTGTGACATACCCTGATGGAATGTGTTTGCTAACCAGAGCAGACCCTTCCCACTGAGATTGCCCACATGGGAATTTCAGCCTGGCTGGTGGACAAAGCTTGTGGCTGACATGTAAACACATGTATCAATAACTGTGCTAGCCACCAACCAATGCCCAGTCCTAGGACTTCCTGGAATGCAGAGAAGGATATCTCAAACTGATCTGTGCACACTGGAGCTTCACAGATTTTTCTGCAGTCACAGATGCACAGGTACATGGGCAAATGTGCCCTGCAGTTAATTCTCCTTGTGACAACCTCAATGCTCCCAGGCAGAGCTGCTGCCCATGGGGCAGGTGCAAAGCACCCCCAAAACAGCACTTCTTGGCAAGGTATCTGTACCTGGTGCTCCTGGACTGCTGGGAGCTGCGTCAAAATCTGCAAGTGAAAGTGCTCAAGGTGATGGATTAATCATCATTATTTCAGACCTGTTGGGGTGGGAATGGGGATGAGACCCTGTCATTTCCTGGGTCTGAGAGTTTCTGGGCTGCTGGCAGGAGTGCAGTGGGTCTGGGGTGTGTGTAGGAACTTGTCAGGGGAATGATACTGGATTGAAGGTGGGTCCACATTGGCTGCTAATTGGTCTAATAGATGATTCAGAGAGCAGGGAAATGGAAGCAAAACAAGGAGGTTTCTATGCATGTACTGCTTTCTCTTCTGTCTCTGTGGTACATTGTTGATGATCCATAAAAATATTGCACAGAATGAAGTATGCTGTATTTCTTCATTACATTGAAAATTGATGTTATATGAGAGTGACTTGTTTTTCAGGGTCAGCTCTTTCTGTCCTTCAGATTCTGTGAGAAGCAATGCTGGTTAAAAACACTCTGAAACTGTCAGGGGAGTTTGGAGCTCTTTTTGAGTGTCAGAAGTATGAGTATGCTTCAGCCCCAGCACTGTCTGCAAGAGATTTACTGCCAGGGTTACAAAGCTGACAGTTTGCAACAGGGTGGCAAACTTTAACATCCTTCAGTTTGTGGTGTGTCCATGTGTCAATGTTATCTCAATCTCAGGGGTCATGTCTAAAGAAGGAAAAACTAAATAGTAGCTTGGGATTTTTGGATTTTATCAGACATACCTTTGAAAAAACCAAAAAATACTCCTACATGTTTCTTCATATTCTCCTTAACTAAATAGTTAAGAGTTTAATTTTAGTTAAATTGATTTATATTGGAAGCAATGTGGTTGCCATAAAAAGGTTGTAATTGCAATTGTTTTAAAAAGAAATGCCCACTTAAAGGTTTGTATAACTCAGAGGCTTTGCCAAACTGCAGAAGTATAAATGCTTTTGAAGTGAAAATGATGAATCCTGTTAATTCCCCCATGAATGACTCTGACTCACCCAGATCTGGAGTGTGCTGCTGCCATGATTATCAAGTTTCCTGGTGTGCTGTGTAGTAAGGTGGTTGAGATGCCCCTTTGTAGCTAGAGGTAGCTCACGTGCCTGCATGGGAATAGTCCATGGGATGGGCTCTGGTATTGGGAAACCCCCAGCAATGACCATCGTGCCTGCAAGTGTAATCAAGTAAGTTCTTTGAAGTTGTTTGTGACAACAAGGTGGACAACAGACTAAATCAGTAAAAACCAGGTTTAGACTTATTCCTCCACTAGGAACTGCAAAGGAGTAAAATCAGTCTGTAACAGAAATCTGCAATGGACACTGTGCAGTTACTTGGGCTTTTTGTCACTGGTACTTGCTTAATTGCAAACACCAGAAACCTTTGTTAAGTGACAGGCATTTCACTTCCACATGGCATGTGAGAACTGCCCTGAGAGCAGGTAGAGCTGGTGTTTGTAGCTATTGCTCAGGGCTGTGCCTGAGGACAAATCATACCCAGTGGCATTTAGGGTAGGACTAGAGGGGTGTGCACCACTACAGTGAGGATCTCAGTGACTGGAGGATGCTGGCAGGAAAAATCCCATGGGTGTAACTGGTGGTGCTCAGCATCTCACCTGCAGCTGCTCAGGGAAGCAACTCCTTCTGCCAAACTTGTGAGCATTCCTAGTGGGGTACTGATGGGGTGGTGGGAAGTCTGCCTGCCTTTCCCAGTTTTGCAGGCAATCTTTTGGCAAGGGCAAGCTGTTCTGTGCTTCTCTCTCATTTGTTTCACAGGAACTCCGCTGCTTGAGTCACAATGAATTTTTCAGTGTAAGAGAGAAGAATACATTTCTAACATTTGGGGCTAGATATCCTGAAGGACTAAGTGCTGCCTGACCTTTCAGCTCTGCAGGGAAGGAAGCCTTTTCTCCTGTAATGTTTAGTTATTTGCAACCCACTAGATCACAGGCAAATTGCCAGCCACAAAATCCATGGGACTGATGGGGTTGTAAGTAGACATGGGCCTGAGTGAGATCTCTCAGTGTGAAAATAAATCCTCAGGTGGGGAAGAAGATGTTGCTCTTCCTTTCTGGTTTCTCTCACTACCATGGCATCCATCAGAAAGCAAATATTCTCTTTTTCATCCCTTTTTATTGCATGTGGGCTTTTTTTTTTGTTAGACACCAACACAGCATTTCCTGCTTGTCGGCCTGGGATATTAATTAAAGATATGCAGAAAGACAGAGCACACAAAATGCTGTTGCAAATCCTTCCTGTACTGAACAGGTTGCAGAATTGCAATTCCACCTCACTTCCAGCCTGGTGTTGTCTCTGCAGACCCAAAAACGGTGGGAAATACTGCGTGGGGCGTCGCATGAAGTTTAAATCCTGCAACACGGAGCCGTGCTCAAAGCTGAAGAAGGATTTCCGGGATGAGCAGTGTGCCGAGTTCGATGGGAAGCACTTCAACATCAACGGGCTGCCCACCAACGTGCGCTGGGTTCCCAAATACAGCGGCAGTAAGTGGCTGGGGGGAAGGCAGCTCCTGCCTCCTGGATTGCTGCCTGGGGCTGAGGGTGCTCAGATAACTGCTCCTGGTGTCCCTCCCTCCCCGCAGTCCTGATGAAGGACCGGTGCAAGCTGTTCTGCCGGGTGGCGGGGAGCACAGCCTACTACCAGCTGCGGGACCGCGTCATCGACGGCACGCCCTGCGGCCCCGACACCGACGACATCTGCGTGCAGGGCCTCTGCCGGGTGAGCACGGCCTCCTCTCCACCTGGGGACTTGGTAGGGCAGCCTGCTGCTTCTGCACCGTGCTCCTGGCGGCTCTTGGCATGTTCTCTTCTCTCAGAGGATGCCAGCAGCATCTGCAGACTCTGTAAGCCCCAAATGGTCTGAAACTAGTGCCAGCCTGTAGATTTACCAGAGCCACACATAGAATCATAGGATCATTTAGGTTGGAAAAGACCTTTGAGATCAAGTCCAGCCATTAACCCAGCGCTGCCAGGTCCACCACTAAACCTTGTCCCCAAGTGCCATATCTGCATGTCTTCTAATACCACCGGGGAGGGTGACTCCCACCACAGCCCTAAGCAACCTGTTCTGGTGTTTGACGACCTTTTTGATGAAGAATTATTTCCTAATATCAAATCTAAACCTAACCTGTTGAACATGAGACTGTTTCCTCTTGTCCTGTTGCTTGTTACCTGTGAAAAGAGCATGACCCCCACCTGGCTACAACTTCCTTTCAGGTAGTTGTAGAGAATGCAAAAGTGTCTCCTGTGCCTCTTTTTCTCCAGACTGAACTCCCAGCCCCCTCAGCCACTCTTCATCTTACATCCACCAGCTCTTCTTGGGACATACCCAAGTGCAAGATGTTTGCACATCTGCCCTAAGTTACTGAGGGCTGTGGAGCTTCAGCCTGAATCCCAGTGTTGCTTCCTTCTGTGCTTTGCCCCAGTTCTTCCTGATCAGACCCCAGAGCCCTACATTTCCATTCACGATTGTTCTTCACACTTTTCTCTATGGGAATAATCTATGCAAGAATTTTTTTTCTAGTGAGTGCGTTACCCGGTACAAACAGTTGCTCTGATTCTTGCTTTGTAAAAAAGCCTTTTGTTGTAAAATCTTGTGGGGTGACCACACTGTAAATCAGTGGAAAAATGTGGGGAAGCAAACCAGTTTATCTCACAGCAGCCTTTTGCATACACAGCTTTTATGTTCCTTAATTAGGAGATTTGTCAGTGCTGTTCTAGTCTGTATTTGCTCAATCTATTTTTTTCAATTTTTCTCTTAAAGCAAGCTGGATGTGATCATGTGCTGAATTCAAAAGCAAGAAGAGATAAATGTGGTGTTTGTGGTGGGGATAATTCTTCATGCAAAACTGTTGCAGGCACATTTAACACGGTGCATTATGGTAAGAATCTGTTGCTAAAAACTTTATAGTGAAAAATGTGGGTCTATAAAAGCCATTATGACACTTAATCTACAAAAACACTGATGTAAAACACAAAATCCTTCTAGCTATAGTATATTCCATTTTACAACTATTTATGCTATCCCTAAATGAAAAGTATCAGCTTGTGTAATGTGAGGTAACTTAGCTTATTTCCCTTCCCCTGTAGAAAACAAATCAAATGCCTGTGTTAAATCTTTCCTAGGTTATAACATTGTGGTTCGCATCCCAGCTGGTGCCACTAATATTGATGTGCGTCAGCACAGTTACTCAGGGAAACCAGAGGATGACAACTACCTGGGTGAGTTGTACTCCTTATTTCTCTCCAGAAATCTGCTTGGTTGTCTGGTTGTGCTGATATATCTACTGGCAGCTCTCCACTGGGGAGGTTGAACAATTCATTTAAGGGAGATGTTTTCTTGGTGAGAATTTTTCTATGTCTGCCAAACATACAGCCTTATCTTCTTAATTTTTATTTTTGTTCATGCCATTTTAGATGCAAAGTTTGGGAGGTTCACCAACTATAATAAATATTCCCTTAGGGTGTGTCTCAGGCTGTGAAGAACTGTTAAGCCTGGGTGGGAACAAGGGGACAAAGCTGGGAACCAAACAGAATTCTGAGCTCTGCTGGAGTCTCCTCATTGCAACTTTGTCTCTGCTGTCACCAAGCTTTAGCTGGTGCCATGTCCTGAAAGATGTTTGTGCAAAGACATACAAAAAGAAATTATTTTCTATTCTTCTGAGAATAATAATTCTGATTTCACTTAGAGTGAAGCCTTCTTGTCCTTGTCTGATAGTGACATGTAACTGTAAAGAAACACCCTGCACCAAAGATGTTGGTTTGATTTAAACCTAACAGTAACTTGGCCTTTGGCTGTTGGACTTTCATAGTCTGTGTTTTCTCTAACCTGTGTCTGTGTCTTTAGAGGCAGAAGAAAATACTTGTGGTGCTGTATTAGACCACTCTGCTACATGCACATATATGCTGTTAGCATGACCATGAGTGTCTTTTCCACCATGATCACTAACTCACCCCATAGATAGTTCTCTTTGGGTTCAATAGCAGAGATAATACACATGAACATCACGACTGATATTACACTTGCCAGTTGAAGGCTGATTTTGCCATTAAGTTCTTTCTAGGGTCTCTCAGAGTCTCTGGTCTTCTTCTTTTGCACACCCTGTGCCTTGCCCCACCAGCTATGTTCCAGTAGCACTGGGTCCTGGACTTATATCTTTGAACCCTGGACCCTTTATTGAGGCAAAAAATTGAGGTCGTGCAGTATGAATATGCATCAGCACCAAAAAAATGTTGCTGAGGACTCAGAGTTTTTCTGTTATGGAGGAGGGAGCCAAACTTTATTTTTCCTCTTTCCTAGAAAAAGGAATCCTCCCTGTGTTGTGCCTATTCAAACTGGTTCACCCCAGAACGAGCCCCAAACTTCTCAGCTCTTCTTGGAGGGCCTTTAATCTTCTTGGGAAACAATGAAGTCAAATCTTCTTTAATGTTGCTTTAATATTGCTGGGAAAGCATCTCTTCACATTAGGCCTGACTGGAAGCAAATGAGAAGTGTGCATGTGTCCACTTACTTTGCAGCTCACTGAGTGTGAAATCTTCGGCCCTTGGTTACTGTGAACCTTGTAGTTGCTTAACAATTTAGGAGGAATTTGATGTTGTCATCAAGTCCAAGATGTACCTACTGTTGTAGGAGATACAGTAAAAGAGAAGGAATCCTTTAATGAGTTTTACTACTGCCTAATAACATTAAAACCTCCAAAGTGTGAAACTTGGTTGAGTGTAGCCTCTGCTTTGTGAAGTTTTCTCCATCTATGTCTGTTTGCTACTGAGTAGTGTTTTGCTTCATTATCTCTCCTCATTCGATGGAAAAAAAAACTTCCCTTTGGTATTTTTCTGCTAAGATTTTTCAATACAGGGGCCTTTTAGTAATGTAGCTGTGATGGGTGAAATGGTGGGGAAACTAACTTAGGAAATTAGCTACATAATCGCATTAGTGTGAAGTTGTGCAGCAGACTGCTGTTTTCAGGAAACTGTTCCTTTTATAAAGCATTTAGGCTTTAAGCCTCCAGTGCTCTCACATACCTTAAGATTTGGAATAATAAAAAGTATGGGGGGAGGAGGAAGAGAGAGACAAAGGGAGGGGATACTGGCCAAACTCCCTGTAACTATATACTAGAAAATTATGTTTAGGTAATTAGGGTGCATACATTTACCCTAAGAACACACCTGGAAAACACCGGGGAAGCTACCCTATCCACACAGCTCATGAAAAGGTTTGGGCAGGATTATTTCTGTGGTGTATGTCAGGATACAGCCTATGTGTGCTCCTTGCAGCAGCCAACCCAGAATGCCTTTTTTGATACCTCTGCATTGAATTATGGATTAATTGTTTAGCAACAACTTCAGGAATTCAGCCTTCATTTTAGGAGGCTTTCCAGTGGGAAAAGGAGAAGGCACAATGTCTGCAAGAGCTCTGCTGCTCACTTTACATCCTTTCTGATTCTGAAAAGCCCAGTGGGCTTTTCCCCCCAGCCCCAAGGGAAAGGAGCACTGAGAGCACATGACCCACATTGTTGTGTACGTATGAGTTAATTCTGCCTCTTTAGTTCTTGTTTTTTGCACCTATGCAGCCTTATCTAACAGTCAAGGAGACTTTATATTAAATGGAGACTTTGTCGTCAGTATGTTTAAAAGGGAAATCAAAGTTGGGAATGCTGTGATCGAATACAGCGGCTCCGATAATACTATTGAAAGGATTAATTCCACAGATCGGATTGAGCAAGAAATAACACTTCAGGTGAAGTATATGTTGTGTGTATGGACAAGTCTGCTCAGCATTGTTGGACTGAAAACAGTGGGCAGTGTTACCTGTTGGTTTACTCTGCTTCCTTTTTTCTTCCTCTCAGGTTTTATCAGTGGGCAATTTGTACAATCCTGACGTTCGTTACACATTCAATATCCCTATTGAGGACAAGCCTCAGCAGTTTTACTGGAATGAGCATGGCCCATGGCAGCCCTGCAGTAAGCTATGCCAAGGTGGGTGCTTGGGAAGGCTTCATTTTGTCCTGGATTCCTTTGGGGTCGCATTGGTGTCAGATCCCTCTCTGATTTCTGCAAGATTCTCACCCTGTGGGTACAATTGCTTCCCTGGTCTGCAGTGGAGGGTAACATCCTAAAAGGTGCTTCTGGGTTTCAGAGCAGGGCACCTTAGAGCCCCTTCCAGCCAGGTGAGCTTTGCAACCTGGTTTGCAGGTGAGGAAGCTGAAGCACAGAAAAGGTCATGAGGCATTTCCTAAGGCTGCAAAATACACCAGTGTCTGGTTTTGGGTCTGACATCCAGTCATTGCCAGTGCCCACCCTTCTAAATACTCACTCAGAGCCCATCCCTGTGGGGCTACTGCAGTTCTCTGCCTGTGTCCATCCCATCTGTGATAAACCCCCTCTGCTCTGCTCAGTCTTAAACCTCCTTTTTCTGACAGAGGTAAAAAAGCACCCTTAAACATCTCTTAAATACTACTGTGAAAGGTGTAAGAGAAATAACTGCATCGATCACTTTGCTGCATGACTGCATGACTGCATGACTCAACCCAAGTGCTGGTTTTCTCTGTGCAGGAGAACGAAAAAGGAAGCCTGTGTGTAAGAGAGAGTCAGATCAGCTCACGGTGTCGGACCAGCGATGCGATCGGATTCCGCAGCCTGACCCCACCACCGAGCCTTGTAACACAGAGTGTGAATTAAGGTGCACTGTGCTCAGCCCTGTATATCAATAACATCATGTACTTATTATTTACTCTTCTTTCTCACCGGGCTGTATTGGATTTTGGAAAGGAAAAGGATTGGTAGCTGCCTTTTGTCAACCAAGAGGGATTGTCATCCACCAGTGGTGTTTTGAAAGGCACTTTTCAATGTTTTTATATTTCTCTTGCTGGATTCAATTAGGGCTAACTATAACAAAAATTTTCTAATGTTGAAAAATCTCCCTGTGCAATACAGGACCTGAAATCTGCATCTGCCTGGATCAGAAATGCTCAGTGCCATTCTACATACAGCCTGCAGAGAGGAAAACATATACTTAAAGCAAAAACTTAGCTAAGACTTGGATTTATCATTGTTTATTTAAAGCAAAGAATAGGCTTAAGCATAGAATGGGTTCGGAGCTGTCCCCAGACAATTCCTGGCAAGCTGAAATTGATGGAGCACAGCCTAAATCATCACAACCCATTTTCCTTTAAAAAGCAATCTGTTTTCCTTTCTGGGGCTTAAACATGGTGGCATTAAGCGCCGCTGGTGAAGCAGTTGAGGTGGCCGAGTTTCCCCGAGGGGTTTCCCCAGCCCTGTTAGAGCCGGGCTCTGCAGCGGCTCTGCTGGGGCTCTGCGGGGCCGGGTTGTCGCGGTAACAGCTGTTGCCATTGCAACAGGTTGGAAACTTGAGAAGGGCAAAGCAGGAGTCTGAAAAGCACGCAGAGATGTGAGGCTCCCACTAGTCAGGAGCTATTGATTCCAAATCCCCTTGATCTTATTCTTCTCTGGGCTGTGATAGAGTTTACTCTCTTTGACTCGGGAGTGGGGCTCTGTGCTCTCTGTACAGGCACAGGCAGCATCCCAAGGGTCTCCAGGACCCCCAGAGGATGTCAGTGCCTCCTCCCCCAGAAGCCATCCCTGCCAGATGTGAGGAGCAATGAGTTCCTGCTGGCTTCAGGGTCTCCAGGATCCTCCCTGGATCAGGCCTCATATCCAGCATCTCTTTCCAGAGCTGGACTGGCTTGAAGCAGGGGTGTGTCCCCAGGTGGGTCCTTTGGGGCCTCCAGCACCATCCTTGTTGTCTATCTCACAGAGGAGGCAGCAGGGTGGGAATGTGTCTATCAAGAGAGAACACTTCTAAACTCTGCTGGCACAGCTAGGGCTTGAGTGTCACGTAGAAAGTTATGTGCTTGTCCTTTGGAGAGCTGAAACTGCTTTGTGGGTGTCCTGCACTGTGGAACACCTCTCAAACCTGTGCAGATAATTTTCTGATGCTGTATTTTCCAGCTTTTAGTTTTTAGTGGCTGATGTGGCAGGTCAGGGGAACATGGAGTGGAAAGCTTTGGAAGCTTTCAGAGCACTGTTCCTTGATTGGCCATGAAGACCCCTTGCCACCTTGGCTAGTCCCACAGGGTTACATGTGGCTCTGCTGTCTTTATATTGCTTAAGAGAGCCTTGCTGACAGTTCCTTCCCTTCAAGCAACAATGCCAGGGTAATTGTAAGTCCCAGAGCGCTGAAAAGCATGACCTAGAGCCAAAACTTCCTGTTCAAGAGCATATATTCCTTATTTCTGTCAAACACCCTTGAGCACACTCCCTGCAGAGGCAGGCTGATGTGTGCTGTCCTGCGCAGGTGGCACGTGGCGAGGAAGAGCGAGTGCACGGCGCAGTGCGGGCTGGGCTACCGCACCCTGGAGATCTACTGCTCCAAGTACAGCCGGCTGGAGGGCAAGATTGAGAAGGTGGATGATCGCTTCTGCAGCAGCCAGGCCAAGCCCAGCACCAGGGAGAAGTGCACTGGAGACTGTAACGTGGGAGGATGGCGGTACTCAGCCTGGACTGAGGTAAGGGATGCTCTGTGGCACGGTGGGTGCTGCTTCCTGCACAGGAGTACATTGGGCTGTTTAGGTTGCTATCAAAATATATGTGAAATATGGCCATGGTGGTTCTGCTTTCATTGTTTCCTCTGGAGGACACTCTAGTCTGAATCAGCCTGGTACTCCTCACCTCCCACTGCAATTAATCTATACTTTAAGTATCTGTCTTCATTACATGAAGCTCTGCTAACTGTCTTCCACCATCAAAGCTGTCACCATTGCCAGGAGCTGGGGAGGACATGTTGCCATCATCAGAGGACTCCTGAAATTTGTTTCCTTTACATATCTTAGCTTTTGCACAAACCGGGAAATTCCTGAATGCAGGCACCAAGAGATTGATGTGCCTGGGGACTTCCAAGGAGGGCACAGTGAAGGGGAGGCTGGCTGGTCAGAGAGAGTTAATCTCTCTTAAAATGAGAACGAGCAGCAGCCATTTAGGAGAACTGGAAGGCAACACTTGTAAAAGTAATAATGGGGTTATAACCTGTAAAGAATTTGTGGAACACATTGCTACGACATTTTATTAAGCTTAGCAAGATTAGCCTTTTAAAGGAATACATAAAGTAAAAGCCTGTTCGCAAAGTACGAATTTTGCTCTGGAGGTTTCCTGCAGTCACTCCCCAGTGACTCAGAGAGGGAGGAGGCACTAGCAGTAGAGTGGCAGGCAATGCTGACAGGCTGTGTCCCTCGCAGTGCTCCAAGAGCTGCGGCGGGGGCACGCGGCGGCGCCGAGCCATGTGTGTCAACACCTACAACGACGTCCTGGACGACAGCAAGTGCAGCCAGCAGGAGAAGCTGACGGTGCAGCGCTGCAGTGACTTCTCGTGCCCACAGTGGAAAACTGGCGACTGGTCCGAGGTAGGTGCTGCCCACCAGGGTGGGCTCACCCTGCTGCTCCTCCACCCTGAGAGGCTGGTGTCTGCAAAGAGCTGTCTCCATCCCTGCTCATCTGTCATGATTTGTTTGTGCCGCCTGCAGAAGGTGGCAACCCTGTGCATAGGGAGGCTTCAGACAGGCAGCAATGTCATTGGCCTTGTTACCACTGGTCAAGTGGCCGCTTTCCTCCCTGCAAAGCCACAGGGGGTTAATGTCTCTCCAATCCTGCAATAATTTCTCCCCTGCTTTTTGTAGTTCTGCTGTATATTTGGGAAGAAAAATACCTTCTGCCCTCATTTTCCCTTGAGATTGTCCTCAAGAGCCCTGGCAGCTCTGGCTGTCACTGGAGGGCAGGATTGCACCCTGCTGATGTTTTGGTCAGCCTCTCTCTGCTGTTTATTACCTCTTCCACTGCTGCTGGTGTTTTTTGCAATGCAACAAATCTTGATAGGTTTGTCTCTGCAGCAGGACTGGGGGTGCTGGAGAGAAGTCTTCAAAGGGTGTTCATCATTATTGTGGCCAAATTTCTCTTGTTTCTGTGAGTCGTGTTCTTTTAGGGCATAATGAAAGCAATTAAATGGGAACAAGGTCTGTTCTCCACCAAACGTGTCTTCTGACTTGAGCTGGTGGCAGTCCAAGTCACATCAGGGCAGTGGAAGAGGCGCTCACAGCCTGCAGAAGCCAAGACCCTTAAAATGCACACTCAGAAAGAACAAGTTTTTAGAAGCACCCTGTTGTGCACAGCTAAAACCACACAGGGCAGTGCTGTGCCTTTGCCCCATGTCTCACAACTGCTGGAAGTCAAGAGCCTTTATGGTCTCATTTTGCCCCTGCTGAAGGATTCTGGCCCAGCTGTGCTCTCCATGCTCCAGGCCCAGCTCTAGACCAGCTCCTGAGAGCAGTCTTGTTGACAAGACACTGCCCTGTCTTCCAAGACATGATATGTTAGTTAAAAAGCTGCACTTCAGCACCAGGCTTTTTTAAGTAGTGCTTGCAGTAGATCTCCAGGTTTATTTTCCAGTGCCAGGGCAGGTGCTGAGCTAGCAGTGCATCCCTGGCACCACCTGAACTTTCACTTTTCTCCTTACAGTGCTTGGTCACCTGTGGAAAAGGGCACAAGCACCGCCAGACGTGGTGCCAGTTTGGAGAAGATCGATTGAACGACAGGTTTTGTGACCCCAAGACGAAGCCAGAGTCGGTGCAGATGTGCCAGCAGCAGGAGTGTGCCTCGTGGCAAGTGGGGCCGTGGGGCCAGGTACCACACAGCCCCACGGGGCTCCTGCCTGGGGGGATGGATGAGGGTAGCTGGGGCTGGGCGCTGCGCTTTCATCCGAATTCCGCAGCATAACTGTGTTAATTGATTTGCACACCAAAGCAGCCCTCTGTTTGCTTGGGTTCAGTGGATAGGCAGCAATAACAGTACCTGCCCTTTGTGCTAAATTTAATCTCTGTCATACTAAATTGGCCGTGATTTTCCAAAAAAGGGGTTTCCAAGGTTACGCTCCTAAATCCATATTTAGGCACATAAATACATGGCCTGATTTTCACAGAAAAGCTGCTCACGTTGAATAACTTTTGTTGCTTTTAATGTTTTCCAGTTTCTGGGTTAGTGAGGGTTTTTTTTCTGTTAAAATACAAGTTACTCATTCCTCCTAGAGTGTTCTGGCATCTGCATTTTCACAAAGCTGTTAGCTCTTGACTTAAAAAACAGCAACAAACCCAGACCAGTTGTCCCAGTCAGACAGATTTCCCATCAGTAAAATTATTCATTAGCTGCTCGTGCTACCATGGGGCTGAACAACCAGTTTTAAAGAAGGATATCATGCAGGTTCTACCAGACTCTGATTCTAATGTGTGCAGCAAAGTAAATCATTTCAGTGTTTGCACCTTCCTTCCCAAAGAAGCAAGTGAAGCGTGCAAGGCACTGATGGCTGCAGTGAGTTAAAACTTTGACCTAATTTAAAGCTGAAATGCACGAAGTGGAGAGAAACCAGAAGGGAAACGGTGTTTAATTTTTGCTGCTCTTGCTATGTGCCTAAACAGTGGCTAGGCTGATTAATACTTTCTAACCAAAGCACCTTCTCAGACCCAGTGCTCTTTTCTCCCATCTCTCTTTTCCCAGTGCACTGTGACTTGTGGCCAAGGCTACCAGATGAGAGCAGTGAAGTGTGTTGTGGGCACCTACATGTCAGTGGTGGATGATAATGAGTGTAACGCTGCAACCAGGCCTACAGATACCCAGGTAAGTCCTGCTGTCTTGTCTCCATCTTTTCCCAGTGTGTGTATAGAGGCATCCAGGCTGCAGGTTTTTTGCTGCAGCAAAGCTTTGCCCTGAATGCCAGCCCTGCAGAGCAGTAGCTTGGGCTGCTCATGGTTATTGGAAAGATGCAGCACAGCACCCTACTTTGGTAGAAATGGGACAGATAAACTGTGTTCAGGGAGTTCCCATGCAGGTCTTCTCCATGTGGTTCACCTTACACTCTGAAGCACACCAAATTACCAGAAAGGCAACAGACAACCTATGAGAGTATCAGGACTTTGTGGGTGAAGATTAATTACCTTTGCTTGTGGTTTATATCCATGGAGCTGTAGTCACACAATGGGGATGTGAGGGTGTGTTCAGATGCAGCACTAAAGTTGGACTCTTAGGAGCTCACGAGCTAAAGAAGCTGCAGTGGATGAATATGGGATAACAAGAGACCACAAAGTTGAGACAGTATTTCCTGGCCTCAGAGGTTCAGTTCTTGACACAGCAGACACCTCCTTGAAGTTGAATGATGGAGTCGAGGATGCATGGCTGCAGTCTGGGCTTGTGTTGCTGTTGCCCCTCACCACAAATGGTATCTGTCATCTAGGAGAGTTGTAGTGCTCATGCCCAGCCCAGCTTCAGTCCTGCATGAACTCAGAGTTTAAATAAGGCCACAACATTTGGGAAGGAGCTGTTTTTCCCATGCATGGAGACCGGTTGCACTACAGTCAAGGGGTAACAAACCCACCTGTCATCAGCCATCATTTGGCATGCATGCCTCCAGCATAAGTGAAATCACAGCAGAATGGAAATCCAACTTGCCATTTGTCAGAAGCTGCTCTCCCCCTCATAGGGACAATCACTATTAATTTCCTTTCTGGCAAGGACAACTCAATGTAGTAAAGTTGTGGATGTTCATAGTTTCTGGCACCAGACCTCCCAGGAGGTCCAGACAGGACCTGATCCCTCCTGTGAGGCATTGTGCAAAGACTGAGCAGAATGACATGTCTGTCCCCAAAACCTCCTTGCTTGGTGTGTGGTGGAGATCAGCACATGGATACAGGTGGTCTGGTGGACTGCAGGGAATCAAAGGGCTGCAATCAGCAGCAAAACCTTTATTGTGTGGGCTGCAGGTCTCACACTGAAGGAAGAGAGCTTTGAAGAGAGATAAAGTTGCTGTTTTGCAGATGTGTGTTCATGCCAGAACCCTTAATGAACTTTCATCTTTTGCCTCAAAAACATCTGGTTTTAATGCATGGAGATGGCATATAGTTATGGGGATCCCTATTGTAGAGTTCCTAGTAAGTCAAAAGTCCACATAGGGTACTGCATATGAAGGCCTCAGGATATTGATACCAAGTTTTGCTGATTCACCAAGAGAATGCAGGGAGGAAGCCTGCCTGCACAACGTGTGCAGCTCACACAGTTTCAAGATGTTGTGTGTTCTTCATAATTACATTGAAGAGGAGGTGGTTTAATGAAAACATCTGCAAATTCTTTATTTCCTGCTTTTCCCCCATGTATTTCCTGTACAGGACTGTGAAGTAGCTGTATGTCCTTCCCATCCAAATAGTCCTGAAGCCAAGAGAGCCGTATCAGGCATTCACAGGACACAGTGGAGATTTGGATCCTGGACACCGGTAAGCACACATCGTAACTCTCAGGATTATTTTGCAGTAGACAGTGTGATATTGTAAAGTGCATATGCTGGACTTTTCATTACAAAGTCCCTGCAGTGTATGTCAGGCAGCTTCTTAGTGGAGTGCTCTTTGCTCTTCCCTAGTGCTCCGCAACCTGTGGGAAGGGAACGCGGATGAGATACGTCAGCTGCCGGGATGACCAGGGCTCTGTGGCCGATGAGTCAGCTTGTTTCCACCTCCCAAAGCCATCAGCCACGGAAATGTGCACCGTGACACCCTGCGGGCAGTGGAAAGCCTTGGAGTGGAGCTCTGTAAGCATCACGCTGTCTCTTGCAAGAGACCTCATTGCTGGAAATGTGCTTCATTAATCTGTTGCACTTGCCCTTTTATAAGTGAGGTTACTTGGGTTTTCTGCTGTTCATTATTAGCAAGAGCTGGTTTTCAAACTGGAAATGTGATTGTGTCTCCTTTTCTCACTGTAACGCAGTGCTCGGTGACTTGTGGTCAAGGTAAGGCAACGCGACAAGTGATCTGCATCAATTACAGTGACCAGCTGGTGGACAGGAGTGAGTGTGACCCAGACGACCTCCCTGCCACCGAGCAAGACTGCTCCATGTCTCCTTGTCACCCAAACAGCCATGACTACGGCAGGCCCATCCCCCCTTTCCTCTATCCGGATCATCGCCTCAAACCGCACCCTGGGGGCGGCCCGAACCGAAACCGCGCCCATATGCCAGGAGGCAATCAGTGGAGGATTGGCCCCTGGGGTGCTGTAAGTGCCCTGATTCTCCTGCTCTTGGGTTTTGTTGGGTTTTGTTTCTTTCCCGAGCTAATCCAGTCTTTCCTTAAAGTCACCACAAAGGGAAAAGAAAGAGGGACCTTTCACCCCAATGTCTGCTCCCTGCTCACACAAGCAAGAGTTGTGGAAGGGCTCAGGCATCATACCTCCTATCTCCAAGGCAGTCTAGGTAGAAAGCTGACAGCATCATTTTCCATGAGGCAAAGGCCAGCCTCTGTTTCTTGTCTGTCTCCTGGGACATTTACAGCTGTATAGAGCTGTTGCCAAAGCACAGCACAGCCTTGATGCCAGCTCCTCTCACTGTAAACAGTATGCAATGCTTTATCATGGAAGTCTCTAAAGGGAATTAACCACAAATGGGATGTCAAACTCTGCAGCAGGGATTACTCACCTGCTTAAAACTAGGCTGGCATTTACTTTCTTTGCTTAGTCAGCATCTAAGTCACTGCACTGCTATTAGCAATAGCTGGGTTTTGAAGTTTAATAATGCCTGTTAGCTGTTTTAAACTTCTAGTGGTGCATTCCCACGATTCAAGGCACTGGGAAGGAGCTTGGAATGCAAACTTGTTCCTGGACTCAATGAAGCCATGGGCAATTGTGTCTTCCAGTGCTCTAGCACATGTGCAGGGGGGTTCCAGCGACGGGTCGTGGTGTGCCAGGATGAGAACGGATACACCGCAAATAACTGCGACGAGAAAAGCAAACCCATGGAGCAGAGATCCTGCGAGTCTGGGCCCTGCCCCCAGTGGGTCTATGGCAACTGGGGAGAGGTGAGTGCACCATCCATCTGGGCTCCCTGCCCAGGGCAAGACATTCATTAGCAGGTGGCTGAAAAATAGGAGAAGAGAGGGGTATTGTGGTGACATTTATTAGAAAGATTGGAACTTGAAGGGCAGCCTCTGATAAATGAGTGAAGCCGAGCAATTGCTGAGTGGTGGTTTCGTTTCCATTTGTCATGGGAAAACTTTCTTCCCAGGCAAAAGAAAGTTTTACAAAAATTAAGATTTTTTTTTTCTAAGAGAAGCCTAGTTTAACTGAAGGCTTTTTTTTTTCTTAGTAAAAGTACTGCTCCCTTTTGAAAATTAATCTGAGATGAGCAATTGGAGATGTAATCCTCCACTATCACATTGAGTCAAGCAATATCATGGTGGAGCAGCATGAACAGCTTGAGGGGGAGAGAAGCTGGAGCAGCTGAAGGTCCATCTGAGGCTCACAAAGGGATTTGGCTGGAGTGGGTTAGTTGGGAACAGAAACTACCATTGGTTTTTTGAGGTGCTAGTGCTTTGGGCAGCAAGTGAGCAGAATTTTTGCTGTCCCAACGGTGACTGCTGTGTCCTGTGCTGACTTGCAGTGCACAAAGCCATGTGGAGCAGGGACAAGGACTCGGCTGGTGGTGTGCCAGCGCCCTAATGGAGAAAGGTTTACGGATCTGAGCTGTGAAATCCTTGACAAGCCACCAGACAGAGAGCAGTGCAATGTGCAGGACTGTCCTAGAGATGCTGCCTGGAGTGCTGGTCCTTGGAGCTCGGTACGACCATAAACTCTTTCTCTTTGTGAACTGTTTTGTAGATATCCCCTAACAACATTTCATTTGCTTCAAACCAAGGTGCTAATGCTGATTCATGTCTTAAAACTGCACTTACAGAGGATTATTTACAATATATTCAGAATAACACCTTTTCAAAAAGGGCTTACATTAGGGGATCTCGAGTCCTTTAATTTAAAAGGCACTTTCTGCTAAGTAGCCACCTTTGTCCATTTTATTACACTGTGCAAGTGCTGTGCATTATGAATCTTGGTTCTGACTAAGTTTTTGCATATGGATTTAAACCTGAAAATTAAGCAGTACATTTCCATTGAAGTTAAATTGTTCTGCTCTTTAATGGCAATACTGCACTGGGCACCTACTGTGTTCTCTGCCAAAAGCAGTATAAGTGGGGAGAATGTGCTAAATGGCATAAATTCCCAGGCATGTATAAATAAGTGTGTATGGTTGTGTGTGTTGTCCTACCTGCACACACACAGACCTACTTAGAAACATGTGTGCATTCACACTTGTGCTCTCTTTCTGTTCCTGTGTATATAATAAGACTGTGGTGTACAGTGCAAAAGCACCTGTAAGCTATTCTCATGCATCTCTCTGGTTCTGGAGAGTGATTGTCTAGCTTGATCTCCAGCTGCTGCTCTATCACTAAACCAGCAAATGATCAGCAAGGTGCTGGAAGGCTTAAAACCCTGGGAGTTTACCCATAACAAAATAGTATTTGGAGCAAAGATGTCTTACACTGCTCCTTTGCTGCTGGAGGAGTCTGCTACAGAGATGATCTTGTGAGGACAGAGCAGCCCTGAACCAGGGGTGCTATTTTGAGTGCCACACCTTGGTGATTCTCCCTGCCCAGAGCAGCAACCTCTGCTCTGATCCTGCACCAAAGCAAGTGCCACCTGAGGTGCTTCTGGAGCCCTGGAAAACCACGGACCTGTCCATTTTGGAGTGGCCTTCAAACAGATGTCAACCTTTGTGTATTTTGTTATAAAAGCATTTGAAGACTTTTTAAAAAAAATCTGATTCAGAAGCACTTTATAGGAAAAGAAAAAAAAGAGGCCTGTTTTTTAATGTATTTGACTTCCTTAATTGTCATAGTTTGGAAAGTCATCTTGTCAAAACCTGCTCTCCTTCTGTGGGTGCTTTCAGAAACATGGATGCCTTCAGTAACACTCTTCAATATTTTTATCATACCTCAGTGAGTTCTGCAATAGCCATAAAACTTCTGAACTGGTGTGCATCCGGTGCCTCACCAGTACAAGAGTGCTATGAAATATTTCATTTGAGGTGCTAATGTACCCCTTGTCCACCTGGTGCTAAGGATGAGCAAGGTGAGGTGAGCAGAGGTAGTAATGTGTGCTGGCTGCCCCCCAGGATTTGCCAGCTGGGAGGTGCTGCCAACCTTGGGGGTTTTTTGGTTTTTTTTCATTTGCAAGAGCCAAAGGTGTGGACAGAATTGTGTTTTGTTCTGGTGTCACTCAGCCTCTTCATGGCTGTTCAGGAGCAGGCTCCAGGGCTGCACTTGCTTCTCAGTGTTGGAAGCACAGGGTGCAGTTCCCAGTCTGATGGTTTTCTTTTCACCCAGGAAAAGTTCCCTTGGCTCCAGTCTGTTGTATTAGTCTCAGTGGGTTGTCCTTGCTCCCCTGGGAGCAGGTGGGACATCTGGCAGACAGGTGGAGGGCAGGAACACCCTGTCCTGCCCTCAGTGTCCTCCCAGCTGGCACAGGGTCACAGCCCTGGGGAAGGGGCTGCAGGGCTGAGCCCCCATCATTGCCATGAACTGATTGGATTTTTCAGTCTCATTCACCAAGGTGTCCTTGGGCTCTGACATAGGGGACCCTGAGCTGTTTGAAGACTGAGAAGTATCTGTAGGGTCCCCAGGGCTTTGTTCCCTCCAGCAGAACACTCCATGTGTATGTCTACCTCGTGCTACTACTGTAGGTAGTAATGGCCAAATTTTTCTCCTTTAGTATGGTATCACCTGGACTTGCTTTAGCTCTGTCATCAATTGCAAACATCATTCTGTAGCTGTACATACTTCATCTGTTGGGATGGAGTGTCACTACCATATTTTTTTGGTCACTTTTGAAACAAGAGTATAGTTAGCTGAAACTTTTCAGCAGTATGGATTTATGTATTTATGTAAAAATGTATTTATTTTTCCAATATTGTTATTTAATTTTATATAAATATTGCATACATTTACAATGTTTAATGTTAATGTTGAACAGTGAAAATTAAAAACACGTAGAATGTAATCATAAATGAATTTGTATAATGATTTCTTGAGTCTTTTGCTAAATTCAGATCATATATTTAGTTTTGGTAACTTTTGCTAAATTTTCTGAAACGATTCTGCAATGTTCTATCTTTTATCTGGCTTTTCTTTTACTTGATTTGTTCTCTAACAGAAATTGTCATTCTCAATGATTAAAAAAACACAGTTAAAAGTGCATTAATTACAAAGTTTGGATAACTAATTTCTTGCAATCATCTGACTGCCTTAGTCTTACTCAAGTTTCAGTGAAATTAGTACTATAAAATACAAATTAAAGCAGAGAAAGTCTGAAGCATCCAACCCGCAGTCCTCGGGCAAAATTCCGCTGGGATTTTATACAGTAAACAAGTGATCTTTATCTGACTGGTTAAATCCAGGTTTGGAAGAGATAATTAAATGGATAAACAGATTGTATGTGTAAATGATAATTTTACAATAGGAGACTGGTGAGATGTCTTGTCATTATAATGTATGTTCAAAGGGGACTAAGAGGAGGTGACACTTTTATTCCCTTGCTTATTTAAGAACATGTATTTACCCATTGCAGAATTGTACACCATGTGATAGACCTGACCTTCTTATTAAAACCATGCTTTAGAAAACGTGCACTGACTGTCACCAGAATGCAGAGAGTGTTTTTTCTCCTCTGAATGCTTTATGGTATGAATATAGATCTCCATACACGCTCTCAAATCCTGAGAGGAAATCTTGCAATATTCTCCAGAATGAGGGAGATGTTCACAACAAGAGTTACCCATTGCTTCACTTAAAACCTGAGGTTTGGTTTTAATAAATATACTCATATATATACCACATATATAAAATATATGCATAGCCTCTCTTAAAGCACCTGTCTTGGTGCAGATTTGCTCTCCATGGAATAATCTCTGATATTTTGAGTTTGCCTTAATATCCAACTGTATCCTGATACAATTTATGAAAAATGCTAAATTAACTTGTTGTGGGCTTCTCATTCTTTCCAAGTTATGACATGGTCATAGATAAGGTAAAACAATTACATCTCACAGCACCCTGGTTCAATTGGGTGAGTCCTTTGGGCTTCACTGCACAGGGCAGTGATCATGTGACTTTGAACTCTGGAAAAGGGTGGGTGAGGTTTAGATTTATTTGGGGTTTGTTTGGATTTTTTCCCAAAAAAGTGTTATAATTTTCAAAGTAGTCTGCCTTGTCAAGTACTTGTCAATCTTGGGTATCTGAAGTTCAGGCTACTGGTGCAGTGGTTGTGTAGCTCTGTGCTTCTGAGCTCTGTATCCTGTAGGCAGAGGTGCTGGTATCAGTCTTTGAGGGCCTTTTGCACTAATAAAGAATCAGAAGCTTACTGTCAAGTAATTAGAACATTAACCAGCTCAGTTCCAAGCTCTAATATTGTGGATGTGAGTTCAGGTTTGGGCTAGGACAGCACTGGTTTCCCTTGGCATGAAGCTGGTGGCATTAGTGTCTTTGCAGGGCTCTCTGGCTGCACACAGGGATGGAGCAGCAAGGGGGCTTTGAACTGGGTGGGATGTGGAAGAACTGCCTGGCCAACATCTGTGACAGGCAGCTGGCACTCTGGAATTTTAATCTTAAAGTTGGTGTCAGTGGAAACTTTGGGTTATTTGTATTTAATTCTGCCAAAGCCTCAACATGTTGTTTGCAAAATGCCTTCTCCATGCAGCTGGCTGAAAATAGGCTGCTCAACAGCAATATTCTCTGTGTCATTGTTCTGATAATGTTCATAGCAGGCAGGATGTCAGGTCTTGCTAAGGCAGAACTGATAACCAGGGACAGATTTGGTTGAGAGTGTATATAACTCTGCTGTTCCCTTCTCCTCTGCAGAAAATGAATTTGCTGTGACAGCAGCATTGCTGAACTGCTGTTGGGGTTTCCTTTGAGGAGTTTCAGCCTGTTGCTCCTCTGAGGCAGTGGTGATGGATGCTCATGCATCTCTCTCCTCACCTCAGGGCCCACAGCTGGTGGCTTCAAGGCAATCACAGGTGGGCAAAGGCAGTGGTACCCAGCTGCCCAGTAGAGAAACATCATTTTTTTCCTCTCTTTTTACCCTAAAATATCCAGGTTTTGTTTTCCTTTCCATTTTTATTTTTTGCTTATTATCACCATCTTTCATTTTCTGTTTCTACTTAAATAAGGAGAACTAATATAGGTATACTTTTAGGTATATGGATATACTTTTATTATCAGTTCTCTGTCTCTTTGCTGGTGCTGATGCCCCATTAACAGGAAAACAGCCATGGAAGCCTGTCAGCTACAACCTGCAGGTGAGGGACCACCCTGGGCCACTGTGTGCTTAACACTGAGCCAGCACCTTAGTGATTCCTAGATTAACTCCTCACAGGACTGATTTCCTGCAGCTTAAAGCTCAGCTGTTGCAGTCTACTCTCCCCCTTGCAGGCCCCAATTGGTCTTTACACCCCTCATGACCTTTTAGTCTGACAGAGAAGTAAAAGGACTGGTCAGCAGTGTCCTTCTGACCTCCCTAATACAGTGACCAAATGCAGGGGAAGTACCAGGGAAAGGAGCTGCAGAGAATCTCATCTGCTGTCTTTCAACAGCCTCTCCTGTTGCTACTGCCAGGACAGACAAGAGCTGTCCAGGGGTTAGACTCACAAAGGTTATTTTCAGGTGTCTTTAAAATCTTCTCATCCCTTTGCTCCCAGACAGAGCATCTCCCCAACTTCCTCAGTGCACTTTCCCACTCAGAGCAGTCTCTTCCCACCCATAGTGCAGTGGCTGTTTGGCTGCATTTGGCATGCCTCTGTGGTTGCCTTTTTACACCTCCTCCCTTACATGTTTTCTCAATGAAATAGTAATTTTCCAGGCCTAAACTGAAACAAGTGGTGAGGCTGCTGTTCAGCAATGACTGGCCTCAGTCCTTGTGATACAGGTGGCCCATCCCTGGCTTCAGATCTCCTGCACATCTGCACATGCCCACACAGGAGAAATAAAGCAATAAATAAAAGGGCAATGCTGGGAATATTTGTCTCCCAAAGCACTGGCTCTGAGTACAGGAATGCTTGAGACTTCAAGGGATGCATTGAAGCACTGGCACACTTCAGGGATGAGCTGTGAAATGCAGCATCTTCAGGCAGATCCCTGAGCTGGGTTTTGGGAGGTCTGCCTGTGGCTTTGCCCATTTTTCAGAGTCACACTGTATACTCCACACTGCAATCATTGCTGTTGCTCAGATCCTAGGGATTTAGAAACAAGGATGCATAACAATGAGGGACACTAAGCACAAAGAGATTTTCTGTGCTTCTAACTTTCCCAGTGTCTGATTTGTGCAGTTATTAAGGAAAAACGGTATAGTCAGTCCTGTTCCAAGGGCATTTAAAGCTCTATTCATATTTTAATTTTACTAGCTCACAGGGGAGGTGAATGATGAAAATCTGATTCCCAACTGTATGCAGGTTGACAGTATTTATCTCTGGTGCGTTAAGCCAACATTGTTCTTTATAAAATGGGGGAGAAAGCAGCAGCCCAGTGCTCCTACAACCCCCCAGTGTGATGCACACCTGTGAAACAAGGCCGACATTTCTTGGAGAGTTCTTTGCTTTGTGTTTTATTCCATCCAACACAGAGAAATCCTATTCTGGAACAGAATATCTAAATGGCATTGTAGTACCACTGTTCACTAAAAATATGAAGTGTCAGTTAGCTGAAGCACCTTGCTGCTTCAATTGGTACTCTGCTAAAAGTGCCACAGCATGGAAAATTGGCTTCATCAGTACCTTCCACATCACATCCTTTGGTAGCTCACACATCTCCTAATGTGGGGAAATGCCATCCAGTGCCTCCCTCCCTGGAGAGAAGTGCATGGGGTTCTATGGGGCTTTTATTTGTTTGTTGTTCAAGGTTAATAGTGTGGAGCAGGGCAGAGACACAGCTTTTAGGAGAACTTTGTGTGCTCACTGCCCTGTTCATTTCTGTGCCTGGTGAAGTCTTTTGTGGTGAAGTCTTCCCAGGGCAGGGAAAAGAAGGGGAGAAGGTGCTGCTTACTGGGTGAATGCTGCAGAAGAGGAGATGCATGGCTTCTCCTGCTGCAGTTACCTCTTTCTTCCCATATATCTTGTGAGGTTTCCCAGCTTGGGGAAATTATTGTATTGACTTTGGCACTCAGGGCCTTAAATCTTGCAGGAGTTAAAGAACCCAAGAGCATCCTTTCCTCTGGGCAATTTATGGTGGAGCAATGGGCTCCAGACACACCAGCTCTTTCTTCCAGTGCAGCAACACATCAAATTGGACCCTTTTCTCTTTTTTTTGGTTGGTTTTTTTTTTTTCTGTGGTTTTTTTTTTTTTTTTTTTTTCAAATGTGTTTTAAGACTTCATCTGAGGCCACTCACCAGTTCCTGCAGCTGAGTTTGGTAGTGGGAAGGTGAAGATTTAGTGGGTTGTTTCATTTCTCCCTTTTGCAGTAATGATTTGGGGAGCTCTGTGCCTCTGCTCCAAGTCAAGAGCAGAGCCTGTGGAGGATGGAGACCCTGAGGGCACAGCAGAGACAGGGCAGGCCAGCATGGAAGTTCCCATGCCTGGGGCAGTGAGGGCTCTGTAGGAATACTGGGGCAAAGCCTGCTCTTGTTCAGACTGGGGGCTGTCCTCCAGCTCTAAGAGCTCCTCAGAACCCACTTCCACAGGGCCTCTGGACAGTGCTTACAAATGCATTCAGACTATACATTCCAAAATCCCTAATGTTCCTGCCTTTTTTATTCAATCACTCCATTTCTCTGAGGAGTCAGCTTGGATTAAACATTTCTAAAGCCTCTTTCAAAATTGCAGTGTGGTGCTTTGGTGTGCTTTGTTCAGGTCTCTGGTCCATTTGCTCTGCCGTGAAAGTAGAAACACCTCATCCCTTTTAAATGTACAGGAATCACATGTATTTTCTGGCCATTCACCAGCTAAAATCACCATGACCATACACATTCAGTACCCATGTGCCTTAAGTCATGGCTTTTTCATTTGTCAGGACAGGAAAGCCAAGCTGGGTGACTCTTGCCTTGCATATATCCCCACCCAATTTTATGGATTTTTCAATGTGCCAGTGCAGATGGGCACAAGACCATGCTAAAACACACTGGTGAGAGAAACAGGGCTTCAGAGCAGCAATAAATATTTCCTAAATAAATATCTCCTGAAGCACTGCATCCTTACTTTCAGCCTGTCTCACTGAAGCCAAGGGAATTACCTGCTGAAATACCTTGCTGTTGTGGAGCTAATGTGGTTTGTCTGACACAGAGCCCCTGTTGCTGGACAGCACACAAAGGCTCCAGCAGTTTAAGACTCCTGGTAAAGGTTCAGGTGGTGAGGAAGGATCCAGACATTCCTTGGTGATGTGTCTGTTGATGTCCTTTGTGCTTAAGAGACTTCAGAGGTACAGAAGTCACCAGGATATGGTTTCAGTATTTGACAGAAGCAGAGCTGATGGTATTAAAAGGTGATGCAGACTAATAGGCTGCTGAAGGGTAGCTGTGGGGGTACATTGTTGGGTTTGCTTGTAGTTGGAGAAGTTTGCTGGAATCCAGTAAAACAACCCTCTTGGAAAATGGGTGTAAAGCATTGGAGGGCTCTGTTGCTTTCCTGCTTTATTTCATGCAACACATTTTGTCTCAGATTGTTGGAAGGGATGAACCAGGGCTTACTTACAGCTGCTGACTTTCCATAAAATCCTTAATGTGGGGAAGTCTAAATCTACAAGGATTGATTTTAATTTCCTCAAAAAAGTTGCTCCTGGCAGAATCTGATAAAGGCATTTTTAGTCTAATCCTTCCCAGCCCTGCCCTTGCTGAGCTATCAGAGCATAGCTATTTTAGGGAATTCATTTGGTGATCACCACAGCTTGCATTCATTGTCTTAAATACCTCCCAAATCGTTAACTGATGCACGGTGGGTCTGAAAAGTGGTCTGACAGCATTTTCTGCAACTTTTCACTTCTGGGGGAGAGTGTTCCCAGGTTCTTGCTTGGGATATGCCCTTCTGCCCTTGTGGAACTGCCCCTTCAATGCACAAAGTTCTCAAGGAGCAGTCATTCAGTTTCTTCTTGACTGCTCTGTGGTGTTTGTTCATTTGTGCCCAGGGTTCTTGAGTCCTCTTGGTGCAGGACTGACCCTGCTCCCAGAAATTCACCAGAAGTTTTCTACAAATTTTTAAGAGATTTTGGGTTGTTTGTTCTTTTTTTTTTTTTTCCTGCTGCCAGCCCTGTGCATCAAGTAGCAGCCTTTCTATTTTAAGGAGATCTTAATGATCAAGATGTACCCTCATCTTCCAAACGATGAGATCAGAAAATGCAGAAAGGGTTATCTTAAAGCAATTTGCACACACTTGGTAAAGCAGAATGATTATCTCCTAAACTCTGAAACAGAAAAGAAATTTTTTATGGAAACAAAAACACAAGCAGAGCAGAGCAAAGCATTGCAGGAGATGTTCAGCCTCGTGTTTAGCACCTATATGGAAACAGTTGATATGGAAATATTTCTGCCATATTTATTTAAACTTTTTTCTTTGCATTTATTTAAACTAGGCAGTATATTTATTTGAAAGTATCAGCAGCATGCCGATCTCCAGTTCTTGGCATGTTAACAACACTAATCATGCAATAAACATAAAGCCCTTAAATTTGTGCTAAGTGCTTTGATCTTAATGCTCTTAGGAAAGACCTCTTGGTTTTGTTCTCCATGTAAACTGCCCAGTGCAACTGTGGTGGCTTTAGGAGATAATAAAGATAATAACAAGGGGAAGGTTTGCTAGAGTTTTAGAGTGATGTCTATAGCTGATTTTTTTAAATACTGTTTCTCTGTTATTTTATGTGCCACAAACTTTTTGGTGGTTTTTTTTTTTTTACAGAAACATCACAATTTGTTCTTTTCACAGCCTCCTCCATGCCTGACTGTCCTCCCAGGTTTATCCAGGGGTGGTATTTGCTGTTGTGCCTCAATCACAGGCTGTAAACAGCCTTTCAGAGCAATGTTTTCCCACAGTTAAGTGGAGGCAGAGGAAAGCTGACCACAGGCATGCTCAGGTGCATGTGATCCTTGGCTCTAGGAAGCTGGTCAGTGAAAAAACTTCCATACAGCACCTGGCTACACCTTCAGGGCTGTCTCAGAGGTGCTTAAAACTGGTAGAGGCTTTTCTGGTGACTCAGAGAGCCTTGGATAAGGTGAGGCTGTTATTCCAGAGAACCAGTCTGCCCTCAGTACTTGGAAGCATTTGCTATGGGGGTTGAGGGAAAGAAGTCAAGAAAAAGAGGCATGTGAAAGACAGTGATTTTGCCAAATGTTTTGAGGAAGGCAGGGTCAAAGCTTACCTTGTTGTATTGCTGTTATTGGTAGGTACTATAGTCAGGCAGCATTTGCAGCCATGAAGAATCCTGTTAATGAAATGCAAAGTTTCTCCAGGGTCCAAAATAAATGATGAGGCTGATGGTGGTAGTTGGATGTAGCACTTCCCTGACTCACATGGTGTTGAGATGCAACCTATTAAATTATGCTTTGCATGTGGCTCACATATGCTTAAAATCTCTGTACCAGATAAAAGTTGAATACCTGAGATGAATTAGATGGCAGTTATTAAGTAGACTCTTTGCAAAGGAATTTTCAGTCTCTGATACTTGGTTAAATTAGATTATTCAACCTTTCTTTTCTGTCAGTGCAAATGAGATCATAACTCAAATGTGCATGAAAGCAAACGGGTGGTTTAGATCTGAAAATGCACAGCTGCCTAGATTTGATTTATATTAAAGGCAGACATAGAAATGATTAATACCAGCATCTTGGGAATTACATTTAAGTATTAACAAAATTAAGCAAATTATGCCTCAACCTCTGAGTGCACCGAGGTTTGCACGCAGACTTGTTTGATCATGGGATTGTGAGATAAATGTCAGAATCAGGCTCCACGCCAAAGTGAAGCATCCTGTAGAAGGGGAGTAAGAATTTTGGAAATAACTAGTACCAAATTGTTTGTGAGATCAAGTATTTCTCAGCCTGCCTCAGGTCCCCAGAAAGGTGCTTGCATTGTTGCACAGTGTGGTTAGTCTTCCTTTAGGATAAGTAGTGGGATCCCATGTATTTTTTAAATTAAGGATGCTCTTGGCTGTACCAGGATGTAGGACATGAGAGAGTCCTGATCAATGCTCTGAATTTACTCTTTAACTTTGGCTGTCACAGTAAAGTGGCATAACCTGCATGAAGACTGTTTACCAAGGAGGACTTGAATTTTTGTTTAAGCATCAGTGTTGGTGTTTAGTCCAAAGACATTAAATAGATTAAAATATTAGAAGTATAGAACTGGGATTTGCAGGATGTGACATTTCTGTCTTACTGCTGACTTTCATTACCTGGGGAGAGAAGTAGAGAGAATGAAAATATTAACTTCTGATGAAATTTGAAGGCTTATAAAAACAGGGTAATGTTAGCTTCATTTTTCTTCTGTTGTTGCTAAAGAAAACAAGTGAGGTTTATGGATCTGGGTAACTCGTGGAAGTTTTGTTTTATTATAAGGTACAGCATTTCTTCTGTTTTTCAGTGCAAGGTTGGATGTTGCTTATTGGGCTCTTTTGGCCTGGCTTAGAATTGGATTTGGGCTCAGGAAAACTCAGAGGCAGCTGTCCCTGCTCAGCCTCTCAGAGGAGCATCATTAACAGCTCTTAGAACTGCTGATCAATGGGACCTCAGTGATCTTTCATCAATTTGTAACACTCTTGAAGCACCTTTTTCAGGGTGTCTTTTATACAAGCTCTTAAGCATCGATGTCTGGTTTTAGGAGCTACATCCATTTCTCTCCAGATTGGTCTGAACTTTTCCGTTTAGAAACTGCTCTCTCACTGGTTCTTTGTGGGCTGAATGAGCTGTAAGTAGGGCTGTAATATCAAATATTCACAGGTGTCAATGTATATGCCAATTTCTATTCTAGTGGATCTTCCAGAGCTGCTATATATATGAATTTTTTAGGTTTCAAATGTATTTAAAGGCTGGGAAAAGCTTGAGCTGTAATATATTTCTTGGGATATATATTGATGGAGTGACTCCAAAATGAAGGCTGAAGCTTCATTTTTGCGTGTTTTCTCCATTCTGAAAAGAAAGCAGAACATTTTATATGGAGAGATGGTTAAAACAGAGTGCTTGCCCTCAAGGATTAAACCAGTCTGCTTATGACATAGCATGTAATGAAGAAATGGAAGCTGAGTCTCTGGGTGCATCATGCTGAGTAAGAGGCTTGTTCTACATGAAACTGTCATATTAAATTCGTGTCGTGATTCCAGACCCCTTTGATTCCTAAATCTTTGGAGGAGACTAATCTGAAATCAAAGTGAAGTTGCTTGGGGTTTGCATGCCAGAAGTGGTCACATTTGAAAAAGTTCAGTGAACCTGCAGAGGGAGGTTGAAATTAGTTGCTTCACTACAAAGCTTGCAGCTAACATACCTGCTGGTTTGCTTTTTGCTTTGATTCTCCAGGCTCTGCCTTCTTGCCACCTTCTGAGTTGTTTTCAAAATGCATAAATCTTAAGGATGAACATGTCCTGGTTTCAGTCTGTTTAGTGAAATAAAAAATAAGATGAAACAAACACGAGCTTTTTTACTGAGGATAAGGAAATGCTGCACTTTTCTGCCCTGTCCTTTGTGCAGTTATTTCCCTCTGTGAAGGTGCAGAGCACACTTTACCCTCCTGATTTACCAATATTTGACATCCCTTTGTACCAAGGTAAATGGAAATGGTTCCTTTCAAGTTCTAAGTAGATACTGAGGGCTCCTGCCTTGATCCCTGTAAGAGGACTCTGCTCCTTTGAAACAACTGGAGCAATGCCAGGAATTCAGCCTGTTATCCCTGCTGAATGTCAGCTGTTTTCTCTATTTTGATACTGGCATTTTTGGGGGCTTTGACCAAGAATATCACACGATATTAAGTGTCTGCACTTGCCTCAAGCTTTGTGTAGCCTGCTGGGGTCCTGGGGAGGTGCTTTTTGGTCCAGCTAAAAGAAAATGCCCTGGGTAGCCATGGCCCCTGTATGAGTGTGCAAGCTGATCTGTTGTTACTTTATATTTACAGTGTTCTGTCTCCTGTGGAAGGGGCCAAAAGCACCGCAGTGTGTACTGTTTGTCAAAAGAAGGGAGGCATGTAGAAGAAGAGAATTGTAAACACCTTGCTAAGCCCAACGTGCAAAAGAAATGCAGAGGGGGCAGATGTCCGAAGTGGAAAGCAGGAGATTGGGGCCAGGTGAGCCATGTTGTGTACCTTTTTGCACCTTTTGGTATTCTTCCTCCATCAAATTGGTTAGAGCCTGGTTTTCCAATCACTTCTGTCCTCATTAATTATTCAGGATAAAGGTTTGGGGCCAGATCCTGGTGTAAAACAGTGTGTAGCTTCATAGACAGCAGTGGAGCAGCACAGATTTGTACCAGCTGAGAACTAGGCAGCTTGCTTTTAGTGTCTATCAGAAAGCAAATACCTTGTTGTATATTTTAGGGTTTTGCTAGAAAGATCATTAGTGTATCATATTAAGGAGTATCTACTATTTATTAATATTTTTAGTATCATTTAAATATCATATCTCAAGTTACATCTTCCTCAGTTTTGGGAAATAAACTCATTGCTTGATTTTCCCTCATTAAAAAGTCAGACAGTGATGCATAGAGCAGAGGCTGCTGGAAATGAAAAAGCATTTTTAGTTATTAAACATTTTGCTTGCTGAAAGCATACCTTAAATCCTTATTTTTTCTGAAAATAATGTCTTTGTCATCACCTTGAATCTGCTGCATCACATTTTTAACTCTGAATCTTGCTTTTCCCTCTACCTCATTAGCGTGCTAATCAGAGGAATTATTGAAAATCCCAGACTAAATGAACTGTTAACTTGTAAAACATCGTGTTCCCTTGCCTTCTGTCTTCCAAATTTAGGTACAAAACACCCATTCTTGCTGTATTAAAGTTCCCTGAAAGACAAACCATTAACATTGCTACAGGCACACATGCAAATGTTAGGACAGCATGCTGTTGATTAATGTCCACTAATAAAAAGGACAATAAACCTATTAATGATCTATGATTGTTTTCAGACTTGTATTAGGATTTTATAAATCCTCACCTTTGGATTCACAAGATAGGATTCTTTGCCTTTATGTGGGTAAAGGACTAAGTGCTCATTCACCATGGAGTTTCAGTTACCCAGGTCTGGTTTCTTTACCTGAGGGTAGGAGCATCCAGCCTTTGAAATCCACTGTACTGCTCCCATATTGAAAATGAAGTCAATATTATTATCTTTATTACCTTCAGGACTGAAACCTCAATTTTATACAGGAGCCAGACTGAAAGGAAATGTGAGGCCATTAGACAGTCTTGTGGTATCCAATTTGCACCTTATTTAAAGTGACTGCTCCTGAAAGCAGTTTTTTACAGCTAATAATTGTAAACATAATAATGTAATGGTTTGTCAATTGCATTAAAATACAGTAATATTAATTGATAAAAGTAAGTGGTTTAAAATTTCCAGCTTTCCTCTGCATCGTGGATGTTAATTTTATGCAACTGGAGAAAGGAGCCCATGTTAGTAGGAGGATGAGGTGATTTATGGTCTGAGGTAATCCCTTATGACCAGGCAATTAAGGAATATTTATATGCTAATGATAATGCTAAGAACAGGCTTTTCCAGGAGTAGCTCCTCAGCCCAGGTTCCTGATGCAGGATGTGCTCAGCCAGCCAGCATTTTGCTTAGGGAAAAAATAAAGGGGTAGAAACACTTATATTAGAATGTCAAATTGGGTTTTTTAAAGCCCTGTGAAATGCTGTGACATGGATCTCTGAGCCTCACTGGTGCTGGCAGTATTTTTTTTGCCTGTGACAGATGAAGAGTTGGGGCTGTCCCAGGTTGGGAGTGCTGGCCCTGTATCCTCTGTAAGGGGTGTTCAGGGCTTTGCCAGAGATTTAATGCCTTGGAGCCAAGATGGATTTAGGTCCTGAACTTCTCATTGAGAGCATGAAAAAGTTTGGTGCTCTGAATACACAGCAGATCAGGGTATAAATTTGGCATGAAAACTCCATGTGACTTACCCAATGACCAGTGCCACTGTTGCAAATAGGAACCATGATCAATTTCCACTTAGATATTATCCACAAAAAACTAACTTTCTGAAGGTCTAAGTGTCTCAAAAGGTTAATCCCAAAGCTGAGCTGCTGTGCATTTTCTCCTGAATAAGCCAGCAAAAGTCTGCATGAGAAATAAGGCTAGGTTTTTCCATAAAATTGCATCCTTGTGTCACTATATATGCACAGGACCCATTGCATGTATCTTTAGGTGTTGGGGATTTTTACCTTCTGGAAGAGGAATTACTGGGAAAACAAAGATCAAAAAATACAGGGATGGTTAAAAATCAGTCTCAGTCAGACACAGGCTGTGCTGTGCTCCAATCCTAGAGTTTTATTGCTTTGAATGTTTTGTATTCAGAGAGTGGTTAGTTTTTTTCCTACATTGTTAAGAACCCACTTCCCTGGATCAAATAATTTTTGATATATCTCTAAAAAGGCGTTTTCTCCAAGTTTTAAGTATGTTTATGTCTGCACTGAAATGTCAGATTTAATGTGTTTGTTTCTCCTAATTGGTGTCAATTATGGCCATTTACCTTTCATTTAACAAAAATACCAATATTTATTCTGCTGTCTAGTGTTTGCATATTTCAGCTACAAGCTGAAATCCAGCCCTATCTAAAACCACAGGCAGAGCATCAGGTAGAGCTTCTGGCACAGCCCAGGGAGCATCCTGTCCCCAAACCCAGGTGTCACACACCATGAAAAAGCCCCCCATGAAAAAGCCACAGTGTCATTTATGCTTTTATCCACACCTGGGCTTTTTATATTGGTGATAAATGCAGCCCAAAAGATATCTTAGAGCATGGTAGGCATCCTGGTGTGCATGTTTCTCCAAGTTTGTGCCTTTAATCTGTTTGAAAGTCCCCTGTGGAATGTGTAGGACAAAGAGCATTGTTAATCCCAGGGAAGCAGCAGCATATGGGAAGCATTTGCATCACTAGTGACAGAAATCTCACAGCTGTTTTCAAAAGCTACACAAAAGTACTCCCAACCTTTTAACAAATATCTGAAGCCAGTCAAATAGTCTTAGTCAGCTTTTCTCTGGTTCTCTTGGCTTTATGGGGCATTTGGATAGTAAAGCAAAGAGCATTATGGAGGAATACAGAAGAGGGAATTGCTTCCCCTTTAGGCACCGCTTAATTCCCTGCCTTAAGAAGGCTCCTTTTAGTGGGCATTGCAGTAACAGGCTGTGAACTTACTTTCTTAGTTCCTGATACATTAACAAGTAATATTAGTTGTTATTAATAAGTAATGTTGGTTGTTAATTCAGCTGTGTTTTTAATACATACCTTTTAATTTTTATGCACTTTCTTCTTTAAATGCAAATTCTCTTTACTCCAAATCTCTATAGTGCACATTAAGGTCTAGCCAGGAAGAATGTGTTCCAGAGGAATATTAAGTATTGCCAAACATATTAGTGTGCAGTCACAACACTAAGAAATGTTGCGTGAAAGAAAAAATAAGCTGTTAATATTATTGCAGTATAGATAATAATTTAAAGATGTCTGAGAAACAGAAAAATTCAGGCATTTGTTGCTGTGCCTTGAAGCTGGAAGAAATGTGCCCACAGTGTAATGAAGGAAATGTTAATTTGTTTTCAAAAACTATGTTCCCTGGCTTGGTGCATGTGCGTGTGCAGATGCATGCTGAAAGAAATCCCAGCTGTATCATACCTTTCCCTCTCTGCAGCTACACACTTTCTTCTATAAATCCAAGTTTGCTTTTCATTAAAGCCCACTCTGTTTGTGGCACCTGATGTATTTTGAACTATTACTTTTTTGAACCAGCGCCTGGGAAGCAATACTCAGAGCAATACTCAGAGCCTGGCCGCCTCTGGCAGGTCTGGGCGGTTTAGCAGCGCCGCTATCTTGCAATAAAAACAGAATTTTCAATAAAAATCCTGTCCAGGAAGCCCTGACCCCACTGAAGCCAAGGGCAGATATTCCCACTGGCTTCAGACTGCCAGTTTTGAAAAGCCTCACTTGGGAGTTGGCTAAAGCATCGCTGTGTGGAGCCCAGAGCAGAGCCCGAAGCCCCCAGCGCGGTGGGTGTGCCGGGGAGCCGCACTCACCTGGTGTCCCTTCCCGCAGTGCTCCGTGTCCTGCGGCCGCGGCGTGCAGCGCCGCTCCGTGCAGTGCCACAGCGGCAGCGCCCAGGAGCCCCAGTGTGACCCGGCCAGCCGGCCGGCCCCGCAGCGACACTGCCACCTCCCCCCGTGCCCCGCCGGCCGCTGGGCAGCCGCCGAATGGCAGCCGGTAAGCGGGGACCCCCCTGCCCCCGCCCCGGGGTCGCGCTCATGTGCTCTCAGCCCTGGGGGATGCTGCATGCCGAGCCTGGGGAGCGCGGCTTGCGACCTGGGGTTGCCAAAAAAAAAAGAAAAAAGAGGCAGAGGGGAGGCTCGTGCGTGATGCTGGCGGAAAGAGAGAGCGGAGAAATGCCTCTGTAGGGTTAATTTATTGCTTCGTGCTGCCCTGTGTTTGGCTGGGACCTATGCAAATACTGAGCAGGTTTTGGGTAGGGATTTGGGTCTCTTCCAGAAGACAGAGCCCTGCTGCGCTGCTCCAGCCTGAGCCTTGTGCCTGGAGGAATTAGGGAGCAGTGGTAATTCCCTCTTTCCTGCCCCATTACCCCACTATCCTTTCACTGAACTCCCAGTCTTTGCTCTTTTATCAAGTGCTGAGAGCAAGTCTTCTCTGGGAGATGATGCTTTTCTGTGTGACCAGGATCAGTTCCCATCAAAAACTGCTCCTGGGACTGGAACTGGGGATAAAGTTGCTGCTCCAGTGGTTTAGGGAGTGACTCCAACTCTCCTGAAGTGTGGGCAGTGAGTGGTCTCAAGGCTGGTGGGTGGTAGAGGATGAAGAGATTCTGATCTGGAGGAGCCCTCCATGCACTGCCAAGAGGATGCTGTGTCAACCTCAAATACACGGCAGGTTTTGGCAGAGGCAGTTCAGACCAGATACCAAAATGTTTCTTTTCATTCTGCTTTTTTCCATTTTTAGCCCCTGCATGTGGTACCTCAGCCTGACTGGAACAGGACACACAAGTTAATCTTTATTTCCCCAATCTCAGCAGTGCTGGGAAATTTGGTTTATAATCCTGTGTAACCCGGCCAGGACTGCAGGAGGCCAGAGGGGCTGTGCCCTTTCTCAGCTCCTTCCCAGTACACAGGGAAGTGTGATGGGAAGCAGCAGGAGGTAAAGCCAGGCTGGTCACACAGTGGTACCCAGTGGAAACATCCCAGCCAGAAAAGGAAATGTAGGAATGGCTGAGGGGGCTCCAGCCACTTCCTTGCAACAAACTTTTAGTTTTACAGAGCCCATTAATTTCTTCAGCTAATAAATTTAAAGGCAGCAAAGAGGTCACCAAACAGCATGTAGTGCCAGTCCTTAACTAGTGGTGTAATCAGCCCTGAAAAGAAACAGCTCCTGCCCTATCCTTTTGTAGAATCTCAGAATCATTAAGTTGGAAAAGGCCTCCAAAATCATGAAGTCCAACTTTCAACCAAATTTTGCTGTCTCTCCCTTATTTTTGCAACTTCTCAAAACAGTTTTGAGAGGTGCCTGCCTCCACCCTTCTGAGCCCTTGATGGGATACAAATACTGGTATTTTCTGAAGTTTTCCAGGACTCCCCATTGCTCTGGGGAATTTTTGAATGTATTATGGAGATTTTTTTTTCTCCAGGGGAGTTTTACTAGCAGGATGGACTGGAAGTTCCCTCACCCTCATAAGTACTCATAAGTAACCATGAACAGGAAAATGCGGGAGCTGCCCAATGTGAGCTTTCCCCTTTGGCTATTTCCAAGCATTTTTTCCATCCACTTCCTATTTTGTTCTAGTATAAACAGTGAAAAAACAAAAGGAATAGCAGCTCCCATCCAGCCATAGGCACTGTCCATGAGGAGGCACAGATTGCATTGGTATTCTCTGGGCAGGGAGCAGCAATGAACCCTAATTGACATGGAAGGCAGGATATAAGTAAAATCTCAGTGCTGTCTTGTTCTTGAATTGTTATCTTTAAAGGGAATCTGTCAAGAGGGTTTGGGCTTTTTTAATTGTTCCTCTTTGTTGTTGTTTAGGAAAAAAGTGTTGGTCTTGACAATGAGAAGGAATATGGAACTTACTGGAAACCATTCACTGCTCTGTTGGTGTGTCACCATTAATCACCTGTTCTCAGTGCCCTCACCAGGGAGAAGAAAGTCAATAGAAAGAGCCTTGCTAATGTCAAAATAAAACTCAGACTGGAGTCACAGAGAAAAAGGGAAAATTGGGAGAAAGAAGGGGTTTTTCTTTAATATGAGCCTCTGTGGAAGGACAATATACAGCTCTGGAAGTTGCCATGTAACTCCTGAATCTTTGACATTTGCCTTTTGGGGGGAAATTGTGCCATCCTTGCCTGATTTGAATTGCAGAGTTACCCAAGGAATGTTTCAGCATTCATGGCATAGGGGGTACATTTCATCTGTGTCAGATTGTTATTTTTTAAAAAGAAGAAAACAATCAATGCTTTTGCAAAGCAATGCCTTTGGGGTTATTTTAATTATTGTTATTGCTCTTCTAGAACAGTTTCAGAAGTGCTTGAAATGATCCTTAATTTGAGCTGCCAGGAAAACAGTTCAGAACTTGGGAAATGAGGCAAAAGAGACAAATATTGTCAAATGCCTGACTTGTTTTTCAGACTTTGCTATCAATAGTAGTTATAGCCTGGCCCCACTGTTTTGTGTGAGATTTAAATCAGTCTTGAATGTGAGATTTCATGCAAAATCTCTCACTTTCCATGCTAGCTGAGTTGTCTGCTTTCTACATGAATGATGTTTTATAACTTTGGGGTAGATGATTGGAACCTCGCAGTGTTTCTCTTTAGTTTATGATGGTCTCACTGTCTTTGAGCCTCAATTAATATTTCAGTGGGATTATTTTAATTGCATCTTACCCTTAGAAATACAAACTTTGAATTTCTGATGATGATAAAATGCACAGAGCTGGCTCAGGTTTATTTGGCCACACAACTGTTATTTGCAGACAAACCCAAATCAGGCTGGCCTGTGCTTGGGTGTGTCAGTCTCTCAGCAAGTAATGATTTTAAACAAGGATGGGCTTTTGATGTGACAGCTCTTCACTGCCAATGTTAGAAGATGCCTTGATGGCATATAGATGGTTCACCATCTTAAAGTGAAGCATGATCCAATGTACTTTGCAAATTTAGTCTGAAATATACATTAAGGAGATGAGACAAAATCAGGCTTGGTTCTTCCCACTCCTTTCAAGGTGTGTTTTTGGCTGTGAGGGACCATGAAACAATCCACCCTGTATTGCTGACCTCTTGTTGGGCCAGAAAATGCCAAACCAGAGAGGAGGGAAGCTATGAGCATCCTGTGACCCCACTCCCACTGTGCTGGGAAGCCCCTCCTTAGAGAGAAGCAGCAAGGTCAGGGTTCAGGCTGCCCCAAAAGGTGGCTGGAGAGTGGTGCCATATTCATACACAATGACCCCTTTCAGTTTTTACTTATGTAATAGGGAGATAATCAGAGATGGGTAAATATAGCCACTTTGTTTGCTTTCTGGGGAAATCACACTCCAGCAAATTCCTCCAGCCCCTGCAGGATTGCCATGTTTCAGCACAGACCTAGAAGGAGCTTCCACTCCAAGGACTCAAAGCAAGAGAGTAAATAAGGTTGAAAGCACACAAAGCCCTTGGGGTCTTCTGGCAGACTGCAGATTTTGCAATGTTGACTGTTGCCTAAGAGCTCCTAAGTTATTCCTTTGGAATAAATGTTGCTTTGTGGAGCTGCCTCTCCTTCCCCATCCCTTTCCACTTTGCCCCAGTTTTAAATATTTACACCAAACATGATGTTGTGCTCCCTGTTGCTCTCCTGGTTTGCTGCTGCTGCCACAGACTGATCTGATTTTTCAATATTCTCACTTAATTTACAATCCTGGTTCTGACAGCTAATTACAGAAACAGGGCCATGACAATGCCTGCATTTTGCAATTAGCTGAACCCATTAAGATCTTCCTAATTGCTGGCTGTCCAGGAGGGCAGGAGCTGCTTCAGGGAGGCTGGAAATGATGTTTGGAGGGTAAGACTCTAACTAGGTTAAACTGGCACAGTGTTCCAAGCCTAGGTGACTTCAAACAGTGTTTCTGTGCAGATTGGGATGGTCTGATTGGATGTTTTATCCTTTTCCTTAAGGGGAAGACATTTCCTATATGTTCTATAAAATGATTATTTTCATGCATTTTTCTCCTTGTTAATCCAGTTAGTTGAAAGTGTTAGAAGTCCATTACAGGCAATAACTAAAGGAAAATAGGGTTTTATCTAGACAGCTGCTCTTACACTGATTTATTTTGTTGTATGTGTTTTTCTAAGATGCTCTCCAAGGACAGCCTCACTCCCAGGAACACAGCCTCACAGTCAGACTCGTTTTTCCAAGACAAGCAGAGAAAGAACTGAGTCCTTGAAGTCTCCAGAAGGACCTGGAGAGCACTTGTACTTGGCTAGCCTTGGTTGCTCTTAATATCAGGCAGGGCAGTGTTTAAAAAAGAAAAAACCTGCAGGGCTGTCCCCACTGCAGTGCTTGCAGAGTTGTGTTCAAGGCTAGGCTGGGTGAAGCTCTGAGCAGCCTGGTCTAGTGGAAAAGTGTCTTCCCATGGCAAGGGATTGGAATGAGATGATCTCTAAGGTCTTTTTCACCCAAACTATTCTATGATGATTCTATGTCCTCCCATGCCAAGGCTGGGCAAGGGGCTTCCCCCATAGCAGTCACAGCCAAAGGTGCAGCACTGTGATTTTTGCAAGGGGGATAGTTGAGTTGTCATTCTCCAAACAGCTGTGTTTACAAGGGGCTGAAATACTGGGGGTTGGCCCCTTTCTCTTCCCCTTGCCCTATCTCCTGGCCCAGCATGCCCAATCCTGCATCTCTTGATTCTATCACTGCTGGACCCCACATCTTCCCCATCCCAATACCTGCAGCCATGGTTTCTCCTCTCTCCTGTGGGTTTGGGTCAGTAGCTCCAGAGGTCGGGAGCAGTTTGTCACAGCAGCATGTGGCTCAGCAGGGTCCTGGTGGAAGATTTTCCCCCGGGTGATTCCAGTGACAGCTTTCAGGGGCTGCTGGGAGGAGGGCTGTCTCTGGATGTGGATTCATTCACTGGAGTCTCTCGGGGCTTGCCTGAGCTGTTGTTCCTTGCCCACAGTGCACCAAGACGTGCGGGGAGGGGTCCCGGTTCCGCAAGGTGTTCTGTGTGGATGAGAAGGAGCAGCTGCAGAGCAGCAGCTACTGTGACCCCGGCAGGCGCCCCCCCGAGCAGGAGAGCTGCGGGCTGCCCCCCTGCGAGTACATCTGGATCACGGGAGAGTGGTCAGAGGTGAGTCCCCATCCCTGCCCTGCACCAGCCTGTGCTCTCCTCCTCTCACCACTGCCCTTGCTGAGCTATTGCACCCCAAATCGACAGTGGCAAGGCAGCACTGTGCACTTTAATTACTATTTTTTGGTTTATTTCGGTGTGCAGTCTCGCTGTTGGATAGAAAGGAGCAGTGCTGTGGGGGATAACCAGGATATTAAAGACTAAAAGCAGCATTCTCAGGGTCCTAGCTAATATTATCTGGAGGCAATTTTCTTTCAAAGCACATTGCATTCAGCAGTCACCCTCTTTGGTTTTCTGTTTATTTCATTTATTTAATTAATTGATTTTGTTCCCATCCACTCCTTGGGGGCTCTGGGCCCCCTGTGTAAGGGTCCAGGTGTGCATCATGGGGGAGAGGCAAGCCTAGAGGTGACCATGGGGCACATCCTTCCTCAGTGCAGTCTTTGCAGGGGCCAGGACCCAGAGTGAGGGAAGGCAGGACACTCACCCTCACAGCTGGGAGGTGAGGAAAATAGATGAGTTTTCCTTGCGGCGAGCGCCGCATGCGGGAGGGCCCAGGCTAATCTCAGCCTGTTTCCTTCTGCTGCCCGTGAAGGATTACTTTCCAGTTGGAGAAACAGCAAAGGGAAATGACAAGGCAGCTGCTGACACAGCACTGATTAAAAAGAAGGAGCAAGAAAAGGGAAAAAAGAAAACATGCCAGAAAGGAGGGGGAGGAGAGACAAGCCACCTGAGATAGCGCAAGGAAGGAGAACTGTGGAGACGTGAGAGTATCTCAGAGCAGCTTGGTCTCTTGAGTGGTTTCTTAAGGGAAATACTGAGGTGCCTGTCAGGCTGGAGCTCTGTCTGCTCCTTGTCCAGGCACCCTCTGCCCACTCCCAGTGGCTGGGAGGCCACCTGGGAGCACTCAGGCCTGTGAAGACAGAGAGCTGAAGAGGTCTTACAGTGACAGTTTGTCTCTCCCCAGGTCCCACTCAGCCCTTTGGAGGAGGAAGGCAGAAATGCTATTTATCCTCTAATTACAATGAAAAATTTTTCATTCTTTTAGTTGCTACCTGCAGTACAGGGTCAACCTTAACCATTTTCTATCTCTGTGTATCCCATGGCAAAAAAAAAAAAAAACACCAAACCAACTAATAGAGAAATTTCCAAATTTCCAAGGATCTTCTGTTCCTTTCTTTGTGCTTGGGAAGAAATAACACATGCCTGGGAGCCAGCCAGGGGAGTCATGGAGCACCTATAGATCCAGCCAGAGAGGAGCTGAGTGCTTAAAGATAATGTCAGGCACCAGCTCACTTGTAGTAGCCACTTACAATATTCATGACTGGCTTAAATAGATAGCAGTAATCCCTTGAAGCAGTTCCTGTGTTAAAAGCTGACAGGGACAGGCCTGGTTTCCTCCCCTCCCATTTTGGGCATCCTTCCTGAAGTGGCAGTGGTGCTCACCAGTGTTTCCTCTGCCCGCAGTGCTCGGTCACATGTGGCAAGGGCTACAGGCAGCGCCTCGTGTCCTGCAGTGAGATTTACACTGGGAAGGACCACTATGAATATGGCTACCAGAACATGGTCAACTGTCCTGGCACACAGCCCCCCAACATCCAGCCCTGCTACCTCGGAGAGTGCCCCATCTCGGCCTCCTGGCGCGTCGGCAACTGGGGAAGTGTAAGTTGGGCAACTTCTTTTTTGGCCAAAAAGACTGGAACAGCCTGGAGTTTTTCAGACCAAAGGTTTGGCAGAAGAATGTTTTAGAGCTGCTTAAATTAATGCAGTGAATTCTCTGGTGCAGCAGCAGGTGTGTGTAGGGCTCCATACTTCAGACTGATCCCCTTCATATGGGGGAGCCCCAGCAGCTACGAGTAGAGTCAGCCATGAAAATTGGGATGTAGCCAATATTTGTGGCCATGTTGATGGCCATACTGAATGCTTAGTCAGAGAGTGGGGTCATTGCAGAAAACAAGGGTTTGAAAGCTTTGTGCTAGAAGGATTGGTGGGTCACTGGCAGCTGCAGTTGAGCCCTCTTGGCCACGTGTATGAGAAAACTTGGGAGACAGCATTAAGCTGAAACACTGGTCATTTGAGCCTTAAAAGGATTTTTTTTCTTCTTTTGTTCTCCCCCTCCTTCTCACAAATGCTGGGACAGGTCAGGGGAAAGAACTTGGCCTTTCTGCTAAAGTTATTTGTGTTGAGCTTCTTCTGGGACCTGAACTACAAGATCAAATTTTAGTTAAGGTGATAACATTTCACTTCTTAGGGCTTCTGACATTCTTTGAAATGTGATGTTTCACCCATAAACTTGATTTATTAACCCAGCTCAGGCATTTGTAGGAATTTGTCAAACCTTTACAAGGTGATGAGTGTCAAGCCAAGTAAAACGTAGTAGAAGTTGTCAAGGTAACTGGCAAAGCCATTTAAACCTGAGTTCCTCCTGCCCCATAGGAAGCTTCAGATCCTCCCTGTGAGTCAGCACAGCAAAGAGCTCAGCCTCAATTAATTGGTATCTTCCCTCAGAATTTAAGTGCAAAATACCCAAGTCATTAATCCAACTTCACTGCAAAGAGCATTCATTTCAGAGAGCAAGACCTTTCTCCTCACTTTGGGCTGCTGAATGTCCCAGTGACCACCAAGTGCCATGACCCTTGTCAGCTGTGTTTTTGAAAGGGATTTAGTGTAAAATGCCATCACCTTTGGTAGACAGAGTCCTACTCAGCACTTTAGCTAAGTTTTATGGAACTGAACTTGATAAAGAGTAAATGCCCAAGCTGTGAATATCATGAGCCATTGAAGACCATATTCTTCATGGTGTATTCCTTTAGAATAATCATTTCCAAATGGATGAGCAAGTTCATTTTCTGGTAACTGTAGAAAGAGCTTATTTTCAGTACTTGAAAGAACAAGTTGTGGATGTGGAGTACGATGCTCCCAACTCCTATAGCCCACACTCAGTAGCTGGATGCTCTGCTGCTTGGTAGCTCCAGTAACTTGTCCAATTTCAGCCTTAGGATTGCCCTTGGTCTGGGTGATTTGAGGATGACCCAATGTTTGCACAGATGTTGCTATTTTCCCAGCAGGTGAGGGGAGAGAAGATTTCGAGGCTCATTTTTTTTTGTTTTTGTTTTTTTGTGAAATTTGCATAGAAAACAAAAATCTTCCTAATGTGAAAAATAAGCAATTTCACTTGAGCACATGGTTCGCTTTAACCCACTGCCTCATCCAGCAAAGTGTGCAGACACTGAGCAAAATATGGTAGTCTTGAAGTAATCAATGATAATAAGGAAGGGATTTATTGCCAAAGGGACTACTCATTTGATTAAAATGAAGCCTGTGCTTGAACACTTCACAGGACTGGAGTCTTTGCTGCTGTCTCTTGGTACAAGGGAAACCATCTGTCTCTGTTCTTTCTTCTGGAGCCCATAACCCCTTGAGATAAAGCAGGAATCTCTGTCTTGTGTCCCACAGTGCTCTGTCACCTGTGGAGTTGGGGTCATGCACCGCTCAGTGCAGTGTTTGACCAACGACGACCAGGTCAGCAGCTTGTGCCATGTGGACCTGAAACCTGAAGAGAGGAGGACATGCCACAATGTCCATGACTGTAAGTCTGCAGCTTTACACCTTCTTTTGCCTTTCTCATGGCTTCAGCATCTTTTCCCATCAAACTCCTAGAGATCTGCAGTATTTCCAAGCATTGGGAGCCATCCAAGTAAGCACTAAGACACTTCAGGGAAACCTGTTAAAAATAAAAAAGATGTTTTGATGCTTTGGAAGCCTCAGAGTGTTCCAAAATAAATTTTGATGCATAGTTGTTCAGTGACTACAAGTATTTCTGTTTTGTTTCAGGTGAATTACCAAGGAGTTGCAAAGATGTTAAAAATCTTGAAGGTGTCACTGAAGATGGTGAATATTTCCTGCAAGTCAAAGGAAAGACATTAAAGGTGCATTTCAGTAACAGAATGTGATAGTTAATAGATTTTCTAAAGGTTCAAGAGGACCCTGCATGTGGTCTTCACTTCCACTCTTGGATTTTCTGCCTTTGGTGTCTTTGCACATGACACAATTCTGGCTTCTCTCTCAGGTGTATTGCTCTGGGATGCAGACTGACAGCCCAAAGGAGTATGTGACCCTTGTAAACGGGGATGCAGAGAATTTTTCAGAGGTGTATGGATACAGGTAAGAAATCCTGTAATCATGAAGCTCACAGTGTTTTTGTTTTCCATGGCAATATTTCCTGGTCATGAGTAGAAGGGTTTTTCTTTTGATTTAGATTGCATAACCCGACCGAGTGTCCGTATAACGGGAGCAGACGAGAAGACTGCCAGTGTAGGAAAGATTACACAGCAGCTGGGTTTTCCACCTTCAGCAAAGTAAGGCTGGACCTGAACACTATGCAAATAATAAGTGAGTAAAAACAGGGCCTTGCCATTAAAAAAAAAAATGTTTATTTTACACAAATATAGCTGTAACTACAAGCAAGCAGTAGCACTCTACTGAGTGATATTCTTGAGAATTCCTGTTAAAAGCTGCTTTTAGTTTGGTCACCTCTATGCTGCTTTACACTTGGAGACTGCAACTTGAGTACATCGGTGTTATTTCTCTGCAAAGCAGGAAAATACTAAGGAAATTGCTGCTGTGTCTGCTCTGGAGAATGAGTATTTGTATGCTCCCAGCAGCTCAGTGTATTTTGTGAAGGATTTTAATTTATTTCATTTGGTCCCCTCTTTTCAGACTGGACTCAGACACAAAGCCTAACCAGGAAGGAGCTGCCCCAGCCCCTCACCCCCCTCCCTTTAACTCAGAGAGTGTCAGGAGATCCCAGTGCAGGGGTTTCCACCAGAATGGGGATCCCAGGTGCCAGGGCAGAAAAGTCTCTTTGCAGAGCTAGACCATGGTGAAATAACTTGTGTTGAGGACTGGGGACATGGATTTGCAGTGGAGAAAGAGAGTATGGCTGTGCAATATGAGTAACACATTGTCTCTTTTGTCATTCCTGTGAGTTGGGAGCCCATCCCACCACCAGAGACCCTGTAGCATTCCATGGGGTTATGGTTTCAGTCCCCCTGACTCCACTGCTATCAGTTTGCAGCAAATGTTTTAAAAATACAGCATATTGTTGGGAGTTCATTCAGTAAATAGCTAAGTGGTTTTTTAGCAAATCAAACTCCGTCCCTGTAAAACGACTCTTTATCTGATAAGTGGGTTTTATCACTTAATTTTCAAGACCTCCCAGTCTATCAATCTGTAAAAAGCAACTAATAATCTGTAAAAGCTCCTAGGTAAAGATCTCAAAGGAACCACCCTCTGGGAATTTGATACCAGCTCCCTTTGAATTTCAAAAGGAGCTGGGCACCTACCTCTGTCAGGCAGGAGCTATCTCACATCCCCATCTAAATGAGTCTCAGTTACTTCAGATCCCTCTAGAGCAAAATACTCCAATTCCCTTTGAAAACCCGACCCCTGGGCTGGGGCAGCCAGGAGAGCAGGGATGTTGTTTGCTTTTGTTTAAAAGAGAGATTTAGAAGGTGCTGTGGCCTTCTTGAAAGTGGGGAAGTTTTTATAGTGAAATAAACCCCAAGTTAAGGGTTTGAGTTTTGTTGTTATTTATATCTTGTTCCTAAATCACCAATAGATTTAAACTGAGCTGTAAATACTGAGTGTAAGTGTCCTGTTAAATTCAATGCTCATGTATTTGGAATCACATGTGGGATGAATCAGGAGATCTAATATTAAAATATATAGTGATCTTGATTTCATAGAAATATAGTAGTCTTGACTTCATACACTAATGTGGGAAGCCAGCTTTGATGAATTTAAACATTAGTGAAGAGCATGTTTGCATTTATTTTGTCTCTCTCCTTTCATCTTTCTTTCCATGTTATTCACCAACTCTTCTCCACAGCAACTGATTTACAGTTTGCACAGACACATGATGGACGACCTGTTCCTTATGCCACTGCTGGGGACTGCTACAGTGCTGCCAAATGCCCGCAGGTATTTGACAAGAGCATTTAACAGGAATTGGTGCCATTTGTTATGTTCAGGCCCTCTATTAATTACTGCTGATCGCAGCAGCTCAACTTCAGTGAGTGGCACATTCTTATCTCAAGGGTCTGAAACTTTTCCCTTTGTGGAAATGGAGAAAGTGATGAGGAAAGTTTCCTTTGTGAATGTGAAGAAAGTAGTTTCTATTTTCCATGTTATCAGGCCGATGGCTGGTTGAGAGACATTCCCTAGGGCATTCCCAGTAAAGGAGAAAAGGAAGAAGAAAGAGGCTATGGGGGAGAACTGGATTTTACCTGCATAGTTGAAGACAGGGGGATCAGTCCATGACAGGACTTGGTGGAAATGCTGGGCAGAGAGAGCAGCAGGGAGTATATGCTTTTCAAAAGACTTTAGGAGACAAATAACACTGTCTTAGGGATGGCTTGCTGCATGTTCCCAGCACACCTACTTTTTATGGGGCTGGGGATGATAAGTGATCTCTTTGGATAGTCCAAGGTATTGGGTGAGCATTATTGGCAAAGGGCATTAACGGGCAGTTGCAGCAGCAGAGGGCAAACCTCTCCATCTCCTTCCCTCCCTGCTTTCAGAGCTGACACTTTCCTGCACAGCTCAGCAGCTCTGGGATTGACTCCTTGGAATGCTCATAAATGTTAATATCCATCCACCTGACCAGACAGTTTGCTCCTCACAGAAAATCAGCATTCCCAAGGCAGCAAGTGCAAGGAGCAAAGCTAACAGCCATCTGGTACTGCCCGGCTGTGCTGGGCTGTGGGTCAGCCCGGGGATGTGTCCAAAGGATCCCTCCAGGGGTCCAGAAATCAGCAGGACTGGAGTCTGCCATGGGGGTGAGGGGAGGGCTGGGGGGCTCAGCATTGGCTGTTGGCATAGCCCTTCATTTTCCATCCATATTTTTCATTTTGAAAAAGTTGGAATTAAGTGTTTTAAAGAAATAAGCAAATGGAAGAGTTTCTATTTCACTAGTCTGGGGAAAAAAAAAAACAAAAAAAACCTGGAAAACAAGGGCAAGTGTGCCCTCTCCAGTTGAGCAGGGAGCAGTGACAGGCTGCAGCACATCCCTGAGGTTCAGCTGCTGGAGCACGTCGGGCTCTGCAGTTTGCCATGGGAAAGCCAACAATGCCCTCAGCCGGCAGAGAAGAAGCAGTGCAAAACCAGGAAAAAACAGTGCAAAACCGGGGTAAAGCAGTGAAAACCTGGGGGGAAAAGGCAGTTCAAAAGCAATCTGAAACCCTTCCTTCTCTGCAGCCACCAAGGAGAAGAAATTCCTAATGTGAGCCATGCTGTGATTTGTACAGTGGTCACGGTCAGAGCAATAGAGAACAGGGAAAACATTGCTGTCAAGATCCTGTTAGAAAAGCAACACCATGGCATGGCAGGAGTCTGGATCACAACATTTTAAGTTAACCATGCTCTTGTTTTTTTTTAGGGTCGCTTCAGCATAGACCTGTACGGGACAGGGCTGTCCCTGGTGGGAACAGCCAAGTGGCTCTCACAGGGGAATTACGCCGTGTCAGAAATTCAGAAATCCCCAGTAAGTTGTAACTTGAATTATGGCTATACCTGCTCATCAGAAGTTTTTAATCACCACATTTTCATTCATGGCAACTTCTTCCAATAGAGGCTAACAAAAAAAGAATGTCTGACATTAAAGTGCTGCATGTAACTGTAGTGGGGCGAGGCCCTTGTGGGTTTAACTTGATCAGAGTTATTGCAATTAATTAGTGAGCCTGATTAACTGTGAAGCTGTGGGCAAACATATCCTTCATCAGTTGTCTGAGATGTCCAGCATGGAGTGTGCATCACAGGGCAGGGCAGCAGGACAGGGTCAGGGCTGCAGAGCAGAGTTGGGTCTGCTGCCAGGCATATGCCCTGAGTAGGAATTGTTCCCAACAAATCTCTGATGAAGCATGGAGGATGTGGACCTTCCTCCTGTCTGGTCTTGGTTTATCTCCTTGGCAAAGTCTCGAGTCACAGAGTGTTGCAGAGGCACCATCTCCTGTCACTGCCTGTGGCTTTGCTGGCTGGAGCCTCAGGCAGCCCTTCACAATCACTCACAGCCAAATTTGTACTTGTACTGCTTAATTTGCCTGACTGTTAACACCTCCTGCAGTCACTGTGTGCCTTCACTCTGTTGCTTCTGTGTCATACTCTAAAATGGTAGAAATCCAGGATTGCTTTTTTGGCTGTTACTTCATGTGAATCATCCGAATTGCCCCCGTTCAAACTCTCCAAAGGAGGTCACCATCATGTAATAAACAGCAATTTGCAAAATATCCTTTCCTGTACTGCTTTCAGTCTCTCCCCTGGCTCTGGGGATCATGAGTCTCCTCTGTGCTGGTTCTCTTAGGGAGAATTAATGCTACAAGTCTGAACACACCACAGGTGGAAGAGGACCACTACAGGCCCTTCATATCAGTTCCAGCAGGAGCTTTTCTCCTCTTCCAAAAGGAGAGAAGTCAACTTTGAGTTTGCAGAAAACATCATGGCTGACAGAATTAAAACAAACTTTAAGGAACAGGGGTGCTGAAAAATCCTCCATCACCTGGTGGCATCTGTCAAATGCTGTTCCAAGGGTGTAATTGCCTGCAGGAGCAAAAGAAAGAAGGTGTAGTGAGAAGAGATGATAGCAGCCTGCTGCAGTCACAGATCAATAATGTCAAGGGCAGGGTGGAGCTTGTTTAAAAATAAATGCTTTGTGCAAGCTTGTTGTGTGCTTAAGTCCAATTTTCTGGTAATTGAGGGTTGAATTCCCCTCAAGGACTGTCTGTCCATTGTGATGACCAAGAGGAGAAAGACTCTGCAGAGGTGAGATAAGGAAGGCCAGATGGAGGTATTAATCTCCTGACTCAAGCCCAGAGTTGCACCCTGTTTGCTGGGCTCACCTGGAGACCAGGTTAACCTCAGGACTACTCTACACTTACCCCTTCTGGCTGTGGGAAGGAGAGGAGGGTTGGCACCTTAGCAAGTGACATCACCTTACCCCATCACTTTCCCTCCTCTCTTGTCTCTGGAGCCACTCCAGGACTTTCTCTTCCCAGTGGATGTTTCCTGATTTAACTGCAAATACCCTTTCCATGCCCTTCCCATGCTCAGGCAGAGCTGAGCAGTTGAGTTTTTGTGTGGCTTTGCTCTTGCATGAGCCAAGTTTTCTACTCATTACTATTATTCACTGTGGGGCAAACTGGAGAAAGCAGATACCCTTGAGATACCCTCCAAATGGCCTTCTCCCTGGGCAGCTTTCAATTTAATAAATCAAAACTACCCTCTCCTATTTGTGTCCACCATCTGACCTGCTAGCACTAAAGAAAATTACATTTTTGTATGTTTGAATACAGTGGTCATTTCATAGATTTATTTTGGCATCATTTGTTTTCTTATACACTCTAAAAATGTGGCTTGAGTAACCCAGATCTAGCCTTTCTACAGCATGGAATTCCCGAGCTCTTACTGAGCTGTTATTTCTGATTTTGCCTGCAGGATGGTACCAAAGTAGTAGGAAGATGTGGTGGTTACTGTGGGAAGTGCACTCCATCATCTGGAACAGGCCTGGACGTTCAGGTGTTATAGCAGTGGTGAGTTCTCAGCTGCTTCTGCATGAAGGAAAACCTTCCCAAAATGCCCTGAAAGAGCAGATCAGGACATGGTTGGAAAAAAACATTGAGTGCATTGGTGACAGCCACCCACCCCTCACAGCATCCCTGTGGGTTCCCCTGCTCCCCCAGTAACCCCTGTGGATACAGCACTGCCACCTGGAAATGCCTCCCCACCTTGCTGGCACCCACTTTTGCTCTGCTCTTGTGCCAGTTTCTCAGTGATGTGTTTCAGAGGCAGGATAACTTTAAATGTGCATCTTTCCTCTGTTTTCCAGGTTCTCTGGGAGCAGCCAAGGGAGATGAGAGATGGATGAAGGATAGTGATGCAATACCTCTGCCTTCCACTTTTTTTATCTGTGTATATGTGTATATAGATTGCATATTCCTAATGTACAGTATAATATTTATGTTTGGGTTTATTTATTTTGATTTAATATTTTTGTACGTAAAATCATTCTATTAAGGCTGCTTTTACTATTTTTATTTTTTATTGTTAAATCCTGCAGTCAAACCACTGCATTTTGCATACTCTACATTATATGTAGCATTATGACAAGTGATACTTTATTGTCACTGTGTTCAGTTGTTTACTTTCAGTCAGTAATTTTCCTTCAGTTATGGGCTGCTTTGGCCCTCCACGGTGCTACACAATCTGCATAGGGGTATTTTTGGCATTTCAATCTGTCTTTATGCAAGGAAATTAGACAAGATGTGCTTAAATTTTTATTTTAAGGGATTAGGCTGACAGCACTCAAGGAAAACATGACATTGAATACTGTGCTAGTTGCATCAGCAATCTTTATCTTTTAGGTGTGTTTTGAATTTCACATGACCTCTGTGGCCAGTGCTGAAAGCACTGGTTTGGTGCTAACATGATATTTATTAATGCTCTGTAGTTTTAGTTAATCCAGTGCCTTTATCATTGAAGGAGGGGATAAAGCAGAAAAATTGTCAGGCAATTCAAATCAATCAAGATCTACCCCGGGTTTAGGAAAATTCCTGCAGATGGATCTTCAACTCAAGCCCCCTTTTTTTAGGGTTCTGAAGTGAACTCACTTTTTAAAAAAAACATATCTTTGTCTCCTAATTGCATGTGCCACTGTGCTTCCTGGCTCCATCTGGAAGCAGGGTATTAACTCATCCCAGACAGGCTGATCAGGCCATATGTTTCCCTGGGCTGTGTGCTCAGAAGAGATGTAGTTTCTTACAGACTTTGTTACAAAATCCTAGCGTGAAGCTGAAAGCATCCCTGTGATGTTCCCTCCCCATGGGGCTGGTGAGGCTGTGGGGACAGCACACCCTGGGATGGGGACAGCACACCCCGGGATGGGGACAGCACACCCAGCCAAGCCACCCCTTCTCTTGGCCAGGGTACTCCCCTGCAGGCACTTGCAGCATTTCCCCAGCTTCCTACTCACTCCCAGACCATCTGCAAAGGGAGGCTTCACTGCCTCCTTTCAACAAGATCACTCTGTACCTACAGATGATTCTGCCCCCCCTTCAAAAGCAAGCTGCTTTACGCCTACTCCTGTGTTGCTTGGATCTTCCTGCTAAGGCATCTGTGCTCCTTGCCTCTCCTCATTCCCATGTACAGCCAGACATTTGCTGTTGGCTTTTTTTTAATCAAGCTGAGGAGCCATGTCCCTTAGGTGTGGTGGCTCCTGCCTGTACATAGCCCTGTGCCTGTGGCATGCCACGCTTTCACAGAGCTTTGTAGCACATGGAACAGGGGTGATGTGACCAGGCTATTGTTGTAGTCTATGACTATGTCCCTTATCTCCTTCTCCACAACTTTACTTAGTGATAGGAAGATGCTGCCCTTTCACCTTATGTGTCAAGGCAGCCAGGAGCACAAAGTACAAGGAAAGGAAGCTTTTCAGCACAAAATTACCAGCAGTTTGGAAAACCAAAGAGGCTTATCTGCTACTCCAGATAACTCTTTCCATTTTGGATGCAAGCAGTTACCAAACACAACCTTGGGATCTTGTGTGAGTCTTTTACAGAGCTCCCCAAAGGATGTGTAATCAGTGTGTTACAAAACAGTTGGATCAATGGTGATAAACGATCTGATCCCTGGTTTCATAACCTGTGTGTGCTGGGCTGTTTCAGCCTTTGGAGTGAAACTTGTCAGCCTGACAATCAGGGATTGACACATTCCTGTCAGCTGGGAGACATCTCACAGGCTAGCAGGGCTGTAGAACTGGTGAAGGAAAGAAGAAAAAGGGAAAGAGAAAGAGAAAAAAGGGAAAGGGGAAAGGAGTAATAATGGAATAGTGATTTTCTAATGATAATTGCTTATGGATCAATTCTGTAGGGGAAAAGGGAAAATTGCACTATGGACTTTAGAAAGAAATAGTGATGCTTTACCACTGTAAATGAAGTGAATGGCTATTTATAAAAAGAAATATTATTTTGACCTGTACACATTCATTTCTACCATATAGTTTCAGAGCAGCTATTAACAGAGCTAGCAGAACCTAAATAAATATGAAATAAACTATAAGGGAAAAAATTACAGAGCACTGATCCTGACATTCCTTAACAGTCATCATTAGATAGAGCAGATTTTGAGGATCAGAGATAATTTCTTGTTCAGGAAAGAACTCTGGGTTTTGTGTATCGATGCCATTATTTTTCTACAAACTGGGGTATTTTTTTTTGCAAGCACTTTCCTGTACAATGTTTCTTTTCTTTCTGCTTATACTCAAAAGGAAGTGAGAATACCTGTATGACATGTCTGTATGGTCTTGCTGCATTTGCCATCGTATCTCAATACCTGTGTGCTACTATAGAGGCAAAATACTTTGTACACAAGGGAATAATACATTGAATGGTAAACATTCCTTTCCGTGCTGGTGTTTATTTCCAAGGTTTGGGTTTGATTGTCCCATGCAAAAGGAATGAGGCATGGGAAGAATGCTGTTGATAGGGAGCCCTGCCCCAAAGCTGTGTTGGAGTCTGTGGACCAGAGACCACCTTGGAGAATGGCCATGACCACCCACTCATGTCCTCGTGGTTGGAGAGACTGATGCTCCCAAATTTCTGTCCAGACAGGACTGCTCCAAGGTGCATAATAAACACAAGCACAAATCAGAGGTGTCCCATGCATTGTTCAGATGTGACTGGTGGCTGGCTGGTGCTGCCTTCAGTGACCAGGGACATCCTTTGACATGGCATGTAAGAGAGACAAGCAGTTCATTTTAATGTTTTTGAAGGATGAGCTGGGATAATGGGCCTGGTCCAAACCATTTACAGTGTTAGGAATAGAATGTGGGGAAAAAAAAAAATCAACTTTTCTAAATTGCAAAAGATAGTATCAAATATACAATAAAATTTAGGCAGGAGAAATTTGGTTTAAAAGGAAGCAAATGTAGGGACTGCCTCACAGGATGGCAGTCAAGAGTTGAAGTGCAACCAGTCTTACATCACCACTGCCCCAGATACTGCAGGTAAGAGTGAAGTTGCAATTTCTGTCTTCCCTTATATGTTCCTCATGCTTTGTCTCAGAAAGTGCTGCAGATCTCGTAGTGCTGGCAGATCCAGCCTTTTCCAGCTTCTGTGTTTTCAAAGGAGAGATAATTCCTCCCTTGTGCTGTCTGAAACCCTGTCAGATGCAGAAAACAGAACAGGCAGTGTTTCAAAAGCTCAGTTTTAAATGACCAATCTTGTAAAAGTGTCTTTCTATCATTTATCCTTAATAAATTATTATTACAAAGACTTTAAATGTGAGCTGCCGAGAAATTAATACACAGACCCTGAATCGTATTTAACCTTCCAGCCCTGTATAATGAAAGGTCATTTTAACCCTTTCAGTGCTTAGTTTCTGTGTGCTTAGTGCTGATATTCTGTGACAACTGCAGGACTCTTCTTTAATCTCTTTGTGCAGCTTCAGAGATAGAGGTGATTGTTTGATTGCTTTGGCTTTCTGCCCCAGTGATGGGCATTTTTCTTCTACAGAAAAAGAAAACGGAATTTTGTTGCAGGCTGTTGGAAAGGCATGTCTCAGGGAATTAGTCCTAAATCAGGACATTTGATTCCTTTCCTTCTTTTCCTCGTAGCCACACTTTGAAAATCGTATTGAAGAGTGCAGAGAGGCCTATTCTGCTGTGTCTTTCCAACACAACTCCTCAAACAGATGATTGAAGGCTGAGTCAGAAGAAAGCATTCTGTCAGGGGAAAAGGTGAGACATCTCCCATTACCAGGCACAGGCACAGGAACTCAACCCAACCCAGGAGTCATTAACAGCTGAAGTGGCTCAGCCCATGCCTTAAGTTCTCCCATCACTTGAACTCTTCAAATGGAGAACTCTTTCAAGCAGGTCGTTGTAAGAGACATGAGTTCATCCAGCAGCCACAGCCCTTTGGAGTGCTGTGGGAGGGGATGAAATTCCTGGAGGCGGCTTGCAGGAGTCGAGCAGGAGGAAGAAGCTGATCACCGAAAGTGGTGCCTGTCAGTCTCGCTCCAATATTTTCCAAATATTTTTCGCTTGTGAACAGATCCAGGCAATTGGAATTGTAGCCTTCCAGAAGCAGATTTAGTTGACAAGTTTCTGACCTCTCTTTGCAATAGCGAGATGAAGAATGCTAAGAAGTTATTTTCAGCCTTCACAGAAGAGTCTGAGTTTCCACTTCAAAGTTGGCTTAATTTTTCAGCTATTTAGTATTAGCAAAGATTTTTGAAAAAAAAAATTAGTGTTTCGACCTAACCCAAATGCCTCTTATACTTTATTTCCTGGGGAGATTTCTATTGTTTGTTTGTTCCAATTGAAAAACAAACAAACAAAAAACCCCCACCTGTGGCATTTTCCATGAAATTGATTCTGCCTCTGTCTAGTTGTAAGTACTGTTTCTGAACTGTTTGGAGATGTGATCTGCTGACTGAAAGTACAAGGAGATCTGATGCAGGTACCGTTTTAAACAAGGGGAGGTAGAAATGCATTTCTCCTTTGTGACACTGATCCAGGTCCTTCAAGGCAGGATATGAAGTGCAGAGGCTGAGGCCGTGCCCATCAATCCATTTCCACCAGGAAAACCTCAGTTCTGCTGGGAGCAGAATGGTTTCCACATTACATCTCCTCACATGCCTGGCTCTAATGATCAGCCTGAGCTGCCAGCAGCAAGATCAAGCTGCAGCTAATTAAACATGTGTTGGTAGTCAGTGTCTCCATTTCTGAAGAGACAGTGTGAGGAGAAGAGCCAGAAGTCTGGAGTAATCTCTGAATACAAAACCTTTTTTATGTAGGGCAGAGGGTGCAGGGAGAGGCAGGGCTCTGACATTCTCTCTTAAAATCATTACTTGGCTCCATTCATATGCTTATAATTTCTTCATCCTTCTTTAGTCTGCAACTACATTTCAGATGAGCAATTAAATTAATCAGGTCTTTTCTGCATTGTCCTTTTCCAATCCATCCCCACTGCCTTGCTGACCTTCCTCTTTGAAGCTATTCACTGCTCCTGCCTCCTTGCCCAGCTCCACAGGAAAAGGAGCATTGACTGTGAAACGCTTCCATTGCTCCCACTCCCGGTAGCAGGGAGGTGGGAATGGCTCCCTGCACACTCTCTGGCAGGAGCAGACATGCCCAGGGTAGCTGCTATTACTGGCAAATACAGCAGCAGTAAATACAAGTGGTGCCTCCCAAGCCCCCACGCAGGTAGGAGCAAGGCTGCCTGCAGCAGAGGATCCCAGCAGGTACCAGATGCTGCCAGAGGCTGGAGCTGTGGCCTCATGCATGGCTTGGACTTCCCAGATGAAGTTTGTCAGCTTGGTCCCAGGTTTGAGTAGCCCTTTGGAGCAGGGAGCATGCAGCTCTGCACTTCCCACTGAGGCTGACCCCTTGCCAGCTCAGAACAATCAGGCACACACTGGTGGCAATCTTTCCCTGCTTCAGAAAACGCAGCACAGCTGAGCTGGCAAAACAACTGAGACCTAGAATAACAAACTATGAGCTGCTGGAAGGAGATGTAGGACAGCAGTGGCCATGGAGGTTTGTTTCCTGGCAGCACAGGAGCAGCACAGTGAGTCTGAACCTTGGCTGTGGGAACAGGAGGCAATGGTCTTTCTTCTTACTTTCCTTCTTTCTTCTTGGGGCTTAGCTGCTGAAACACTTTGCTGTCTGTCTCTCCTTCACTGTTCTCCTCCCAGGGTATCCCTGAGCATGCCATGTCCCCTCAAATCCACGTGTCTCAGGAGGACAGTCCACCCAGATCAGTGGTGTAGCAATCACTCTGCTGGCTCTCACTTGAGCTGCTGCTCCATTCAGTTAGGGCAAAGGGAGAGGTGATACCCTTCAGATCCACTTCTTAGAGATACTTCTAAATTCTGCTGACTGAATTGCATAAAGTGGGGTGTCCTCGAGACATTTCAACAGCTCTTGTCAACACTGACATCTTCACCCTGCTCTGTGTGGAAAAATGCAGTGGGTGTGCCTTGTGCTGGTGCAGAGCTCACCTGGAATAACCCCTGAGAGCTGCCTGCCTGCCCTGGAGAGCCTGTTGCCCAAGATAACCTGAGTGTACCTTCAGCTTTCCTCCACATTGTGCAAGTGGTATGTGAAGCTTTCCAGGTACGACTGGCATTCAGATTTCACTGATGGCATTTTCACATCTGATCATTCCTCATGGTTTGGGCCTTTCAAGGACTTAAATGCATGGCAGCATTTAACTTGGAAGAATCAGAAGCTTTTGACAGCAGGTGTGTCATGGGCTGTTTGCTTTGGCTAAAGAACTGGTGGCTCCAGCAGACAAAAATACCACCAATGTAAAACCTAATAACACTGGTGTCTAGAAAAGAAGCAATTTCTGGCATCCTAGGGCCACAGACAAAGTTTTCTGATTTTTCCCTTTGACCAGCTACCTAATTTCTCATGATCTGAGCTACCACCAGCAGCCTGGTTTTGCTAGGCATTTCTCTCCTCTATTTTTAAGCAGTTTTCAACCCTGTAAAATGGTAAGTAAAAGCCTCTTTTCTTTTTCTCCCAATCAAAAGAGACAACAAAACAGCTTTAAAAAACATGAATAAAAGGACCTTTCCACCTGCAGGGTGGCAAATGAATGATTAATGTGAGGGATTGCAGGACATCTGTGACACTTCCAGTGCCGTGGCAAGGGAAGGGCAGGATGGCTCAGTCCTGCCAGCTCACCTCCTGCTGACACCTGCCTCTCTGCCAGTTACCATAAATTGGTTTGTTTTTCCTTATCTTCATAAATGGTCCTGAAAAGTCAAGGTAGCATGGTAGAAGTGTGAATTCACGGCATAAAGCAAATAATTCTGCTGTGAGGGGGGATAGTAGAAAATTACTTGTTGCTATAGCACAAGGATGTTGTGTGCAAATTGGCAGAGTCCCACCTGATTGCTTTGTTTAGCCTCAAATTGAAAGGCATTAATCAACCATATGAACCAGGGCCATCTCTCACCCTCTTTGTCAGAGAGGCTGGGAGAGCTGTGCTCTGAGATGGACAGCAGAGAAATGCTGGTCTGGGAAAAGCTGAAGCACTGTTGGTTAATTTTAGGGAGCCTGAAGAGAAGGAGAGGGGTTGAATGGAGCAGGAGGGAGGGAAGGGAGCTGTGACATTCTGCCAAGCTGGCATCACAGGCCTGGGTCCCTCCAGCACCTCAGCAATGCCCTGTCTGAGCCCTTTCTAAGTTTTATGTATCCACTTGGCTCTGCATTTCATAGCAGGTGCTCCTCTCCACAGAGTGGGACTGGGCTCCAAGTTTTTATTGCTGTGGACTCCAACTCCCAAATGCTATTTACAGGGAAATTGAAGACTGCCTTCAAAATTAACAATAGATGGCTATAAATCTTACTCAGTTACCTAGCAACTAACACAATAAAACCCTAAGGTTAAAAGGAGAAGGTTTATTTGGAGATACCTTGGGGAGTACATAATGGCCATTTGCATTCCTAGGTGGGAGGACACAAAAAAATTCCTGGGATATTTACAAATGAGTGTATTGATGAAAGAAAAAAAGGTGAAATTACTCAGTACTGTTTTAATCAAAATACCTCAGAACAGAGAAATCTAACAAAAAAAAAAAAAAAAGTGGTAGTCAAATGGCTGTGATAAAGAGCAGTCAGAAAATGTAAGGTGATTACAGAACTTGTAGAAGGGTTTATTAAGTTGCTAAGCCCACTTTGTTGCCATTTGTGACATTTGAAGTGTGTGTACTGCAAAGTAACCATGTAACAAACGTTCAGAGTGAATCTGACCATTACGTGCCTGATGGAATATGCCCCAGAAAATCCTACGCAGCACAAAAAAAATTTAAAACTGAACTAACATAGCATGATTCATCCCGGCCTGGGTTCCTGTTATGCACAGCACAGATTGAAATTCCATATCCCCACCTCAAACTGGGGTTTATGCACAGCCTTTTCTGCCTGCAGTAATTGCAAATCTTGGAGCTAGAGTGAGCAGAAACACTGAGAACTCCTAAAAGACCCTCATGGGGGCACATTTACCCAGGAAAAAGGAGGCTTGGTGGAGGAATGATGCAGCAAATTAGATGCCTGGTCCCCAGCACACTCCTTCAGCAGCTGTGGCACTTAGAGGTATTTTTAAGCCCTCCTCTTGCTGTTTGAAAGGCTTCAGACAATAACTTCCTAATAACAGTCAGACATTTATTACCTTCAGGGTATTAGATGGAGACAGGATTCATGTTGAGCTGTAATTCACCTGCACAGGCTGCTGGCAGGAGGAACCACAAGGGGACTGACTCGGTGTGTAACAGCCAAATTCACCTTGACATCACAGAGGGGAGAAATGGATGGTCCAGCATCAAAATGAGAGCTGCTTTCTGCCTGACCCCAGTGCTTTCTGTTGGTGCTACCCCTGCCTTGGTGCTGATGGTCAGGGCTGTAAGAGGCACAGAGGTGTCAGAGCTGATGGAGGATGCTCAGAGCTTCCTGCATGTGAGTATTTTGGAGGTGAATTCCTGACATGAGGCACAGTTTGCAGGATAGAAGAGCCAGGGGCACTTTCCTGGAAAGACTAGCAAATTTTCCTGGCTTCACACACAGAACTGTTGTGTCTGCCAGCTAACTCCCATCCAGAATTGCTGGACCAGAGCTGGAGGCAGACTTTCCACAGTCTTTGGTGACACAAGTTGTCCCATATTCCCTTATTTCCATCCCCTGGTTGCAGCTGCTACCTGCAGCTCCTCTTCCTGGGTGGTAAGGGCTGCTCACTGGGCTTGGACACAATCACTGCTGCTATTTCACATGCTGGTGTCCTGCATGGGATGGAGGTCACCAGAAGAACAGAGCCCTAATGACAGCTCTGTCCTGCATCCCAGGCTGCTCTCCTGCACAGATCTGTCCTGTGCCAGGCCCTGTTCCACCTACCTTGTGACCACAGGCTAACACAGGAGCTGCATTTTACCTTTCCCTGAGCTCTTTGATTTTCATTCTAATTATTTCTCTAGTTTCAGGTGCAACAGGGAGCAGGAAGCAAAGAGCATCCCTGTCATTTCCCTCCTCTTGTCCATCCACAACTTCACAAGGGAAATGGGTCCAACTCACAGTGCGTAAATGGAGCAAATTGAGTTTTAAACTGGTTTAGTCATGAGAAGGGCTGGGAGGAGAGTCATCTCTAGGCAGGTTTGATTGAAACAGAAATGGGAGGGGAAGATGATGTGTGGAACAATTTAAGTGACAGCAGAAACAATAATTTGTCAGACAAACTGTCTAGCATGTATTATACATGTGTGTCTGTTTCTGAGCCTATTTGACAGCAGTATCTGACACCCCCCACCTCCAAGCTGAGTCTGCCTCCACTCAACAGAAAGATCTCCATGCCTATAAAAATAATAATGCAAAATCCCCTTTTGAAAGTAGCTCTCATGGTAGCACAGGTAAGGCTGGAGCTGTGTTGCTCTCCCCTGCCCACCCAGCCATGCCAGGATGGTGCATCATCCCCTTTGCACATGGTGAGAACAAGGGAGTGGGAGTTTATTTCCTGAGAGATCTTTACTCTTGGCAGCTTTTCTGGGGGAGGAAAGAGAAGAGGAGCATTCAGGCCAATGAGATAATGTATCCCCTCCCTTTCCCAAATGCATCCTAGAGATTATGTTTTGGCCTGGCTGTTTCCTTATGAAAATAGAGCATCTGAGCATCCCTAAAAGTGGATGGTGTCCTCCCAAATAGCCCTTCATTTACCCTGGATGTCTCAGACCAGAGAGAAATAGCTGTTTATTTAGGTGACCAGGAGTCCCTAAGGACCTGATTTCACTGGGGTCTGTGCTGCCTGAACATTTTCATGGCTCTGCATGGACCTGATTTCCCCAGATCCCTCTGCAGGCACAGCAGAGCAGAAGCAGTGAGCACCCCTCACCCCTCTTTATCTGCACTCCCAGGCTCAGCCCTCATCCTCCCCCTTCTGAACACACTGATGCAAGCTCAGAGCCTCCCCTGCCTTTTGCCTGTGTCACCCCCTGTGCCTGCAGTATCTGCATGCAGGGTGACAGGGAAGTCTGGTAGCTTCATGGACAGCTTGGGCTGGAGGGAGGGGACCAGCCAGCCTTGTTTTAGGTAGCAATTTGGGATCTGCATCTTCATCAGAAGACTGGAGCTGTGATTCAGCACAGCCACACCTCCAAGGAATTTATCCTCCAACTTTGACTTACATTTGCTGTTTTAAACTCATAGCAGATGTCCTCACCAGCCCTGTTATTGAGGGCACACAGCATCTCTTGCAACAGCAGAGCAATTAAGGAGGATTTGCAGGTCACCTTTAAAGCATTTCCCACAGCACGTTGAATCTTGTTATAAGTCCTGTATCCAATACTGCTTTTATTTCAGCAGTTTTAATTGGAGTTTTAAATATTCTGAATCTTATGCAAGACACCCAAAATGCTGGAAATTTTCAGGCTCACTCTTTCATGACACCCTTTCCCTGAAATCCCATTGCCCTTCTGTAGAGGTAACAGTAACTCAGCACCTTGATAATGTATTTGACACTGGATACAGACTAGGTAGAGATGTTTCAACACGAGGTCAAACCCCAGCCTGCAACCAGTTGCCCACTGTGTGATTAAATGTATATACTTGGAGAGATCGCCTCTTCCCTTGAGAGTTTATAATATATTCATGCACCACTGTATGAGTTGGAAACTGGGAGAGAAACCAAGAAGGGAAATGATGAGGAAATTTAGCAGAAGGGAGCAATAGAGGGAAGCTTGGAGGGTTTTGGAAAGGTAAAAATAGCAACCACAGAAAAACAGAGCAGGGAGCATTCAATATTTTCCCAGTGCCATGAAGAAAGCCTGTCAAAAAGGAAACTTTCTCCATTATAAAATTTTCAATGTGGAGGTTTTTTTTCTTAGGTTGGGTTTGTTTTGTTTTATTTGTTTTGTTTTTTTAAGGAAATAGTATTTATGGCAGTAAAGAGTGAAAATCTCCCCAAAACTTTTTCTTGAGATACTTCAAAAGTATCACAGCCCCCAGCCTCATTTCAGCCTCCCAGGCAGGAAGATACAAGAGAAAAATTGACAAAAATGAGAACTGATTAAATGAAAAAAATAAATTATCAAAGGGTTATCATTTTAACCAGCTGCGAGGCAGCAAGGCAAGGGAACAAAGAGACAGGGAAGGAGCTGACAGGATCTGCAAACAACCTCAACCCTGAGCGAAGCTGTGAAATGCTAATGGCAGAGCTGCTCCAGCCCCACTGGGGAAGAGCTGCCGAGGAGCCCCGTGCTCTGTGAAGCGTTTGCTGCTCCTTCTCTCCCCACGGTTCGTGCTGCTCTGCCTTGTGCCAGATGTGCTGTTTGATTGCAAACCCCAGGGGCACGGGGCGGTTATTGGCTCAGCGCACTGTGTATATGACAAGAGTGGGCTGATGCATGGCCAGCCCCATGGCTGACAGTCCCATGGATCCCAGGCTACCAGATCCCGGGATCCCAGCCCCATGGATCCCAGCCCTGCTGGCCCACAAGCAGCTCTGGGAGGACCGTGAATTCCGGGGCTGTAACAGGTGCTTTGTGTTCCGCGTCAGTATCTCAAACTGCAAGTATATTTCCTGTGACAGTGTTTTTCCTGCACCCTGCTCATGTTTGTGGGCTAAATCTGTTCTCCATGAAGAGGGGATCAGACGGGACAGCAACCCTGGATGCTTGTCTCTGCCTGGGCCAGTAAAATCCCTGTGCACAGCGCAGGTAAACCCTGCCCTACTCTGCCCTCGGCCAGCTCAGCTTCTCTATCAGCACCCGAGCTCTGGAGCGTAACCAGGACATCGCTCCAGCCCCGGCCGAGCGCGGGGCGCCCGGGGCAGCGCAGACAGCGCGGGCAGGGCTGGGGAGCGCGGAGAGCCCGGAGCGGAGCGATGGCAGCGGGCCGGGGGGAGCCGAGCCGGGCCGTGCCGGGGCGGTCCATGCCGGTCCGTGCCGAGCCGGGCCGTGCCGGGGCGGTCCGTGCCGAGCCGGGCCGTGCCGGGGCGGTGCCTGCCGTGCCGGGGGCGGACGGGGGGCGGGCTGCGGCCGAGGGGCGGCCGCCGGGGGGGCGGGACGGGCCCGGACGGGGCGGCCGCTGCTGCCGCGCACTCGGGCTGGGCTGCGCCGGGCTCCGCTCCGGGAGCGCTGCCATGTTCGGCCGCGGCTCCCGCAAGCGGCTCTCCAGCCGCTCGGTGAGTGCCGGGGGGTCTCTCTCCCCTCGTCCCCCGCTCCAACCTGTGGCTCTGTCCCGCCGGCTGCGCCCCGCGGGTCCCCGCCGCCCCCGTGTGCCGCTGGCTCGGGGTGCGCCCCTCTCCAGCCCTTCCCCTGCCCTCTCCCAGCCGTGCGGTGCCTTTCCCCCGGGCGTGCCCCTTTCCTGATCCCCGGCTCCTGTTCCCGTCCCCCCGTCCCGCAGCCGGCGCTGACTCTGCTGTTCCTTGCAGCTGACGGCGTCGGGGGAGCCGGAGCGGGGCCAGCCCTGCAACACCTGCGGGGACCAGTGCCCCGGCTTCGCCCTGCACAAGTGGAGGTAAGAGACCCCCGCTCACCCCCCGGCCCATCGCCCCCGTCCCCCCGGGCTGGCTCCCGTCGTGGCTCTCCCTTCCCGGGCTCTTGCGGCGCTCTCCGGCTCCGTGCGCACCCGGGGTGCAGGTGTGGCTGTTTGGGGAGTGCCTGTGTCAGTCCGGGGGGCGCTGCCCACGCACGGGGGGTTCTGGGGACGCGGCTGTGCCAGCCCCACACAGGTGTGCCAGCCCCACACAGGTGTGCCCGCCCGTGGCCGGTGCGGGACGCAGCAGGATCCCGGTGCGGGACTGGGCTAACTGGTTCGGTACTTACCAACTCGAGCTTCCCCGCTGCGGTCAGGAGCCCGTCCTGCTGCTCCGGGTCGTGCCGGGGGCTGAAGCCGCCCTCACCTGTCAGGGACAGCCTGGGTGGGGTGGGAAGGGAAGGGAAAAATGGGGCTGAAGGGGTTCTGGCGGTCTGCACCAAACCGCTGTGTGAAACTCCTGCCTCCCCTGGCACTGATGGCAGGCAGAGATTTAGCTGCTGGAATGGATGGGGGTGTGTAGAAATGAACAAGTTCTCTTGTCTGTTTCTGTTGTGTCTCCTTACAAACCTGGCAGTGCCTGCTAAGCACAGCAAGCCCTGACCTTCTCCTGGGTCCCTCCCCACGTTCTGCTGTCTCGAAATGAGTTCCTACTGATGGGCGATCTGGGACTTGGTGATATTAAATCTGGGCTGTGGGCTCTGGGAGCTCTACACAGTCTTAGTAGGCCAGGGAGCCCTTGTCGACCTTTTAACCTTATTTTTCAGGGTATACCCTTTTCTCCAGCATCTGCTGTGCCTGGCGTTCCTCCCAGCCTCTGCCCTACTTCTCAGAGCAGTGTCTCACCAGATTAAAGCCTGGATTCAGAGCGAGGAGAGGGATTGATATATTTCTGTTCTATCTTAATGTTTAGCCTTGCAAATCATTGTTCCCTTTGGTATTTGCCCCAGGGTGTGGTGGGACGGGTTCTATAGGCTGAGATCTGCCCTGAGGGATGCACAGCAGCAGGTGGGGCTTGCTGTGGTCCTCAGGCTGTCCTGGGTTTCCTCAAATGTCCCAGGTTTCCTCGTGTCACTGCAGAGCCACTCTGTGATACTTAAAAGTGTCAAGGAGAACTTTTGAATGCAGGATAAGAAGAAAAGCTGTGGTCACCAACAGTATTTCTGCTCTGCCCCAAGGATTTGTGAGGTGCTGTGCTTTATGTTTTGTTATGTTAGAGGATACAACTGTACAGTAGCTTTTGAAAAATTAAGTGAATTCTGGTAGCATCCCATTAGAGGCCAAATGGCCCAGCAGAAGGGGCACACAGCTGCCTGGGGAGTGTCAGATGAGAGGGATGCTGCAGCTCTTTTCAGGCTGTGCCCTTTGCTTTGGCACACAGTGCCTCTAGGCCACATCCCCATGTGCAGGAGCCTCCAGCCTGCCAGGACTACCCATAACCATCTCCTTTGCTGAGGAACCCCAGACACGGGAGGGGATTTTTTTCTAAAGCAGTGTGGATTTTTCCAGCAGCTTTCTCTCAGGAATGAAGTGGTTATATCCCCAGGGCAGGAGAAGGATGGGGCCCCTTTGGGTGTGGGTGGGGTCAGCCCCCAGAGGCACTGCAGCCTGTGTGCTCCGGGTTTGCATCCCACTGAGCAGGTTAGACATTACACCAGGATGAGCTGAGAGCCCTCCTGAAGACATTCCCATTTAATTGCCTTGATGTAAGAGTAATTACGCAATTAAACCAAATAAAGGCAGTCTATTTGCCTGAACACAATAGAGAGGAAATGCGTTCATTTTTTACTAGCCAGTGGTCTATTAATGCCAGGAATTGGTGAGCAGGTAAATTATTCACAGTAGTTTGTAGGTTGAAAACACACTGAGGAGCCTGTGCCCTCTGTGCAGGAGATGTTGCACTCACTGATTGGTGGGGCTGCTCACCTGAACCTGCAGAATGAGACTGAAAGAAAACAAGAGATCCTCAGATCAGGGGTATAAATCCAGATCAATTGACCAGTAGAGACTTGTAAGGCTTTTTATAATCCTTCGACAGCAGGGTTTTGCTGATAAATGTAAATGGGATGTTTTTACTTCGAAGATACAGAGTGGTGATAACACTTTAGGGAGACAGAATTTATGAACTTGCAGACACTGAAGCCATTGCTGAGACAGGCATTGTCTATACCTAATTATGCTGGACTGTGTATTTTATATTTACCTGTGATTTGAGGTGTGATCTGTGCAGGCAGATTGCTTTGCTAAATGAAGATTCCTGTGCTCCTATGTTGCCTTAAAAGCCACTTTTCTCAGAGATGGCTCAGAGTGTTCATTGAATTTATCATTCCTGGAAACACAAGCACACTTTCTGAGACAGGGAAACCTCTTGAAAATAAATTATATTCTGCAGAACTGTTTTCAGAATAAGCCTGGTCTCTGCACTGCAGGTGATGTGCAAAAAGAAGATTAAAGGGATTGTTTAATAATTAAATAATGTCCCTGGTTTTTGAAGTTTCTTTTTGAATCTGTAATTTTGCTCTGAAATTATAATCCAACATTCAAGGTAGTGGGTGAATTATCCTGTTGCAGTGTCAGTATATTTAATGCTAATCTGGTGGAAGCAAGGAATTGCAAACACCTCGGTTAAACTGGAGCCCAGCTAGAGCCTACGTCTCTACTCCCTCAAAGCTCTCTTCTGCCTCTTGTTGTAAGGCAGAAATTCAATTTTTAGTTTTAAATCATTTAGCGCAGAAGAGGGAAAAAGTGGTTTGTCTGAGAAGGCTGAAGATTGAATTCCACCCTCCTTGGACACAAAGTCCATGAAGACACAGCTATGAAACTATAACCAGTAAAACCCTGAATTTCTCATGGCCTGAGCAGAAAAACAACTCCTTCCTCTTGTCTCATCTTTCTGCTGTGGTGGGTTGTCAGCAAAGTGCAGAAGGACTGAGTTCATCTGTGTGGGCTCCAGTCTGGAAGATGGAAATGGCGTTTTCGTAACCAAATCCTCATTAATAAAGGTGGCTTTGTGTGGAAAAAGGGAAATCAAATTCAATAAAAATTGAACTCCTTAGGAGCCCGGTTGCTGTTTTCTAATCAGATCTGCATTACATTAAACTGTGTGCCATTCAGCTTGTTAACAAGCTTTGGCATTAAATAAAGCTGTCACTGGAGTTTGGTGAATGAATAGCCATTAGGAGAGTCTTTTGCATAATGTCTTGCAGAGAAAAGCCTTCGAGGGAGGTGGTCCAGGAGCAGGGAAGGGAATTTATAACCTAGTCCCGGTGCAATTAGTGTGAATATGCAAACCTTATAGGTGACAAATGGTTGGCTTTTGCTGCTGTTAAGCTTACTGTGAAGAACTAATTTCAGATTTACTCTGGGTGAAGTAAAATTACAGCCTTAGTGCCGCAGTTAAAATAGTGGATCCTTGGTGCTGGGAGATTGGCATGTGTTTAGCACACAGAGTCTTGGTTTGTTTGCTCCTGGAGAAAGCTTTGCAAAATACTCTTGCAGTTCAACAGACCTTGCTGTTCCCTGCTCCCTGCCTTCTCCAAACCTACCAAACATAGATGCAGGACACCCAGGTCTCAGGATGTATTTGAGCTTTGGTGTGAGGAAGGGGGGATGCACCACCTGGTTTGCAAAGGCTGCAGAGGCAGTGGCATACGGCTGGTTTCTGAGGGAAGGGATTTGGATGCTGAGACAGAGAAGACAATTTTAAAAATAGAGTCTGAAAACCTTTGGAGAAGTCTTAGTTGCCATAGTTATTCTTCTGGTTTGCAGAAGCATTTGAAAAGCAGTAATAAACATGACATAAAGACAAAGACTGGTTTGCCAGGGTTTTAGTTTCAGTGTGAGATTATGTATTGCATCTTGGAGCATCTTTTTCCTTGCATACATCATGCAATCTTTGTCCCTTGGAATCACATTTTGCCAGGGAAGAGATCTGCTTCTCTTCATGCATTGCTGTCACATATCAGTGGTGTGTGTTTGTTCAGTGCCTGGCTCTTGCCTTCCAGGACAAATTTATGTGACCTGATGTAGTATTCAGTAATATTCCATATTAACAAGTTTTGCTGCCTACAGTTGTTTTGAGCATTTATTTATTCATTTCCATAACTCAGCATCTTGCTGTAATCTACTGCAGTCAGTCCTGCTGGAGTCTGATCTCATCTGACCTTGTTCACCAGGGAGCATCTGCAAAGACAAACTTTTTATTTTCTCAGGAGAGATCTGCCTGGAGATCCCAGGTGATCAGCCCAATGGGTTGTGATTGATCACTGGATCACAAAAACCTGTGGACAAGGAAAAGAGACTGTCATGAGACAGTGACCCAAATGAGGTGGTGGACCAGAAACCCTGTGATATTTGATGTTGTTGGGTGATGGTGCACAAGTCACTTGGCAAATCCCTCCTCTGCCTTGTTGACTGTAGGCAGGGAGTTGCTTGTGGCAGTGGATGTTTGTTTTGTTTGTGTGTTTGTTCAGTGCCCAGAGCTCTGGAGATTGCTGTGCACGAGCAGTGTGAAATTCTGTGTACTTGCAGCCTTTATCTGCATCCCTACAGCCCTGATCCTGCCCATGGGAGGTACACCACAGCAGGCTGCTGTATGCATCCCTGAGTGCCTTTGGGTCTCCAGTTTGATGCTTAGTTCTTCATCCAGAGAACAGAAACAAAAATATTTGTAACACAGCACATGAACGAATAACACCAAATTCTGAAGCATTTGTTTCTACTTCCAAAAAAAAAAAAAAAGTACAGATTATTACTTCCATATGTTTTCAGCATTTTTCATAGGTTATGTCTCTTGCACACACACACTCCCAGCTTTTCCCTGGCATGAATAACAGGCTTTGTGCCTCTCTTCTTTAGGATTCAGATGTTCTGCCCTTCCTTGCATGTTTATTTGAAAGGATTTTGAGATATGAAAATAGCAATACCTTATCTTGAATAGGCTGATGTTCCTATCACTGCCAAGGTGAATTGTGCTAGTCTGGAAGGTTTTAGAAAATTCATCATTTTGCAGTTGGGAACTTGCTGAATTGGACAAAATTCAGCCAGTGCAGGTCTAGCCCAGTGCAGATCCATCCCAGCACTCCTGAGGTGAGTCCCTAAGGGGCTGCAGAGGGCTGAGGGTGCTGCTATCCCTAGGGGTGCCTGTCCCTAGGGGTGGGCAGGGGTCACCTGCTTCTCCAGGATACTGCTACCCTGGCAGAGGGCATAGAAAATAAAAATAAAAATTAAAATTAAAAAATAAAATCACAAAAACCCCCCAAAAAGATAGTTTTTTTGCCTCTTTAAAGCCTGTCACAAAGCAGTTGGCATCATTAGCTCGTTTTTAATTGATTTTTGTGTGTTTATTTGGTGGCAGGTTCAGAAAGGAGAGGCCATTTCCTGCCAGGTTCCTCAGTGACAGTCAGTGCCCTCCAGCCCAGGGTGGTTTGGTGTGGGTGGTGCTGTGAGCACTGGGGCTCAGCTCAGGGGGATGCTGCACTGTGCACTTGGCTTGGCATCAATGACTTCAGCTGCCCTATTTTCTTACACCTGCGAGGTTAAACACTTGTGTAAGTGTTTGGAAAATCAGGATTTCTGGTTTTTTGGGACTTTTTACCCCCATGGTAGTAGGGAAGCAGGGGTAATGAGTGATGGCTTGTGCTGCTCCCACTGTTCCAAAAGCAGCTCTACCAAGGGGCAGCCAGGCTGTTGGGATAGAGGATTGGATGGATTGTGGTGTAGCTATCTGTTTTATCCTGCCCTGGGACAATTTTTTCCTACACGTTGAGTGCACAGTTGCATTTAAGGAACTTCCAACCATTTTTTCTGACTTGTGGGTTCCATTTCTTTGTGCCCTGCTGCTGAAACAGCACTTGAGACAGCACTTAAAACAGCCAAGACTGATAAGGTATCCTGTTTATGTTGGCTGGGAGACACAGTATCCACATTACCAGAGCATTACAGTGTCAGAGGCAGTGTTGTCCCTGGCAAAAAGCCTAAAATAAATTCTTTAATTTTTTGTATGCAATGTACAAAAGAGCAGGTGAGGTATGTACTTGTTTCCGGGCAAGCCCAGGGAGCCTGTTTGAAGTCCTTTACAAGCCACTCAGGATTGTATTGCAAGAACTCAAAGGAGTTTGGACACTTGTTGATTGAATTTCAGCTGAGCACAGAGCCCTGCTCTGCAGCTGCTCTGGCTGGAGCTGCTCTGCCCAGCTCCATTGCCACTGAGCTGCCAGCAAAAGCCAGAAAAGCAGAATTGCTCCTAGGGAACAGGCAGTGTGGGTAGATTTTCTGTCTGTTTTGAAGTGGCCTTGTGCAATTCTATTTTTATGAATGGTGTGAAAAAAAAAAAAAAAAAACCACTTATAAGCTGTTGCAGGATTTGGGCTGATTATTTTGGGGTTTATTCTGTTTCTGGTGTGATAGTGAATTGTGACACTGATGATGGATAGCTGTCTGCAGAGCAGATGCACTGAATTCTGAGTTTGTGTGATGTATTGCTTCTAAACAAATAATTATAAAATTTGGTCTGGTTGGGTTTTTTTGTTTTGTTGGTTTTTTGGGGGATTTTTTGTTTGTTTGTTTGTTTGTTTTGTTTTGTTTTTGTTGGTTCTTTGTAGATTTTTTTGCACTAATTGTTTTTTGGAAAATAACTACAACTGTTTGTTGGTATGCAAAGAGTAGAATGTGACCTGCCTGGTATGCCTGAGTGGGGTTTGCCATCCCAAAGGCAGAATTTGGCTGGTGAGTCCTTTCCTGGTGCCTCAGCCATGGGGCTGCATTGCTGGACACTGGCACAGCAGGGTTCCCTCGTGGAGCCTTTCCAGATGGATTTGCCCAAGAGAAACCCACAAAACTTGGAAGCAGGATGGATTACCTTGCACTGGGGTCTCCTAGAAGCAGACAGTCATTCATGCTGGATTTGGGAGCTGTGATTTAGTGGGACATGGTGAACTAATTTAACAGCTCGCTGCTGCTGGATGTGAGCTCCCCGTGCATCCAACCAAGCCCAGGGAAATGGGCTAAATCGCTTGTTGAAGCCTGCTGATGAGAGGGAGGAGGTGGGAGATGAAGAGTTGCCTTGGTCCTTGACATGCAAAGCTGATCTGTCACCCCTGCCGTGGGCACCCCTGTCCTGCCGTGGGCACCCCTGTCCTGCCGTGGGCACCCCTGTCCTGCCGTGGGCACCCCTGTCTTGCCGTGGGCACCCCTGTCCTGCCGTGGGCACCCCTGTCCTGCCGTGGGCACCCCTGTCCTGCCGTGGGCATCCCTGCCCCGCGCTGAGCATCCCTGCCCTGCGCAGCTCGGCGCTCCCCGTGGGCTGTCCCGCTGTTCCTGCGCTGCTGTGCTCCGTGTGCCGTGTGCTGGAACACTCCCACTGCTTCATTAGAGGGTTTGCATCGAGCTTTTGTCACCAGCGTGGTGCGGTGTGAAAGGAAAAGCTGCCAGGCACCCCTTTGCTGGGATAAGGACTGGAGCCCACTGAGCGCTGCCCTCCTCTTTGTTGCTCTGAGCTGTAGAGAGGCTGTTCAGTGTTTTCAAGAGTTTTTCTTTGGTTTTTGTTCTTTTTGTGTTTGCCTTTAAAAAGTCAATCTGCAGTCTTTTGGAGTTTTTCAAACACACTCTCCCCCCTCTCACCCCCGCCCAGTAATCCATCCTTCTTACACCAGTGAGTCACTCTTCAAATAATGCATTGCGTTTTCATTGTCTGGCTCGTAAGTCTATCACCGAGCTTAAGGATGGCCGATAGTATCAGCTGAGACCTTTGGCAGCTGGCTTTGCAATTTGTGGTGCTCGTTGGGGTATTTGCTTTTTTTCTCCAATGAATAATCTCCCGGCCGTGTGGAAAGCCGGACTCTTCCTGTGCTCGTAGCATCTCTACGGTCACTATCTAATGTTGGAGGAATTTGTAAAATTAGCAGAATTGTCTGATGTGAGGAAAACTAATTTCAGGGTAAACCTCATGAGCATGGCTGTAAAGAACATTTTTCTCGTGCTTGCAGACCCCAGACATGCATCAGTGCAGCCCCGATGGCCGGAACCTTTCTCAGTTCCCTGGTGCTTGGGCCAAGAGGTGTGCAGAAAACTCAAGGTGCTCCTCTCTGCTGCTGGAGAGGCTGCTTATTCCCACGTGTGGCTCTGCTCTTCACAGGACCCTGATAGCAGAGCTTATCACTTGGAGAGCTCAATGTGACAATTATTATTCTCACTGTGGAGGGAGGCACTTTGTGCTCGGCCATTGCAGCAAATATTTCATCCCCTATCCATTGCCCTTGTGTGGATGCTGCTGCTGCAGTGATAAAAAACATAATGGCTGCTCTTGCTGATAAGGGGAGTGTATAAGTGTAATTATTGAAATCCCTATGCAGAGCTCTGTGGATGGAGAGTCCCTCTCCCTGTGAGGGGTTTCTGTTGCTCTGGAGCCTGCAGCTCCTGGCAGCTGGAGTGGGAGCTGCTCGGACACAGCTGTGAGCAATTAGTAAAGGATGTCTTTTCCCCTCCCTCCACTTTTCTTTCCTCCTCTTCTCTTTGAAACCAAGTCACAGGCTCCAGGGAGTCCAGAGGAAAGCTCAAGCAGTTCAGGTTTGGGATGCTCCTGGACCAGCTCAAAGGTGGCTGCTGCTCCATGCTCTCACATTCCAGCAGCAGGGTGAGGATCTGAGGATCCAACCCAACCTTGCAGGAAGCATAGCCAAGGAGCCAGAGATTATTTAGATCAAGCTAACAAAAAAACTATTTCCATGGCAGCAGTAACCATAGGAAACCTCCTCAGCATGTCTTGGGTGGTTCCTGTTTCCCTGCCTTCATCTGTTTGCTTTGCAAGCAGAGCAGTGGTTGCAAGTGCCCCTGGTGTCACCAGGAGTGGCCCAAGAGCCCTGCTGTCCCCAGGGGCTTGGCAGCCACACTAGGGGTTGTGTCACTGCTCCTTGTTCTCTCTTTTGCTCTAGTTGGTAAAAAGATGCTTTGAGAGGCTTCTTTGGATGCCATAAAGTCTCAAAAGTCTCTTTACCTGGTGTCAGCTCACAAATGTGTGTTTGATCCTTAAATACCCAAGGCATAAAAGCGAATTGTCTCCCAGGGTCCAATTCTTCTTCTTTTCTATAGTGTCTTAGAAAGATGCTTTTATATTCCCTCTGGCTCAGCTAGTGATGCTTGGCCTTCAACCAAGACAGGGAATCTAGGACAAGAATCTGTGAGAAGAGCAAGATGAGAAGTTATAAAAAACCACAGCGTTTTGTTGGCAGAAAAAAAGAAAAATACTGGTAAAAGATTTAGTTTAAAAAATAATCTGGAATATTTTTGATGAGCTTCATGTGGACACATTTACAGGAGGGTGTAAGAGGAGGCTTGTTTTCCTGGGTAGTGCCTCCTCTAGGAAATCCAAGCTGTGAAGTGAATACAAATGCTGGAAATTGAGAGGTTTTGCAGTGAGTCACTGGAAGGGATGAGGAACCAGTTGTTCTGGTGTGACTGTGCTGATCCACAGCCAGCTCTTCCACCTGACAGGGACAGGGTGGCTGTGTGGAAGCACCTGGGGGCTTGGGCACCTCAAGCCAGCACCCAAGGGTGCTTGGAGCCCCCTGTCCCCCTCCCAGCCTCCGAGGGCAGTGTGGAGGTGTCCTCACAGAGCTCTGCAGAGCAGATGGGCCCTGCTTGCAGAGCTGAGGTATTGCACAGACAGGTTAAAAAAAGATGTCTCCTTCTGTGGGAGCGTGACACACACAGGGAGCAAATGCATCATGGTGCCAGTAACTGGGATTTGGATGCCTGTGGAGCAGACAGTGCTGACCTCTCCAGGCTCTGGGGTGCTGGTTGTGCAGGGCTGGCTCTGTGGAGAGGGACCTGGTTGCTCTGTGTGCTTTGGGTGGAGGTGGAGCCCTGTGCAGAGATGCTGCTGGGCTCCCTGTCCCCTGTCTTACCCTGATTTAGCAGGTAATTTAATCCCTGTTTTTCCAAAACCCCAACTCTATCAAAGACTTTTGCTTGAAATTACACATTTGAAGAAGCAGCAGGATGGGGACAAGGCTGATTCCCTTTCTTTTCTCACCTATCAAACAGTGGGAGCACTCATTACAGTGCTGTGACTGGGCCATATATCTGTGTTCAGTGCCATAAAGGCCACATGTCTCAAGTGCAGCCCCTTTAAATGTCAGGTGTCAGAAGAACTGGGACATGAGAAGACAATAAGAGTTAATATTCTAAAGTCAGGTTTGTGCAGCATAGCTTGGATTTTTAATATCAAGTGCATAATTTATTACAAGGTGTAGCAGTTTGAAATACATATATTTGAATATGTTTTAATATAATCTTTCCTTCCAGTACCAGGAACAATGCTACTTTACAATAGAAAAATGATTTCACATTGCCACGTGACAGTTTCAGCTTGTACCTCTAATAGATATGTGATTTGCTGAAGTGTGAAGGCTATCTGATAAATGCCTGAATCATAAAGTCATATTGTTTGTTCTGATCTCCCTTTTTCATTTTCAAGTATATAAATAAAACATTTTCACATTGGACTCCATGCAGTTCCAGCCCAGACTTATTTACTTTCTGCTGATGTAACTTGGAAGAGACATGAATCTTTCAGCCTGACAGGAGAGATCTGGTGGCATCATCATTGCTTGTTGTGCTCGAAATGATCAGATGTAATGTTAATAAATATTTTCCTAAGAAAAGTTTTAAGTATTTAAAGAATATTTTTAAACAAAGAAGCATTTTTCTCATGTACAGCAGAGGGCACTCGGCATCACTGCTGCACTACTCAGCTGCTGCTCCAGCTGCCTGAAGGGGAAAAAATCCCTGTGCTTAAATTAGAGTTTGCAGGAATGAAATACTCTGTGTGTGTGTTTGCTTATACAGGGGTGTGAGTGTGGATAGAAAAAGACACAGGGTGGCGTGCATATAAAAATAATCCCAGCACATAATGTAAAACTTAAATATTCCTAGTGGTTGCTGGAGTTAGGGAAGCACATGTTGTGTTGATTAATGCTCTGCCTGCTGTTGTGCTGGGCTTCAGAGGGGACTGAAGTGTGCTGAGAGGAGAGAATGAAGAGGCCCTGGCTAGTGAAGGGTTGCAATCTTCATTTTCTTGAAGGCACAGAGTCTGCTGACAGCTTAGGATGCTGGGAACTACCCGAGCTCAGGAAAGATTTGAAAGATGGATAATGTTGGAGGGTGCAGAATTAAGAGTCCTTCTGTCTATAAAAGCAGCAGTTATGGGGGCTTGGGGGTTCTGTGCTGGAGTTTGCCATGCTGAGGTCTCATTCCCAACAGCACCAAAGCTTGTGGAGTTGTGAAGCTCTTGTAAAAATCCCTGAGATTGTTCTTATCCTTACCATAGAGGTTATCTGTGTAAGGAAATTTAAAATAGTGAGGTTTGTGCCTGGAGCAGGAAGCAGCCCTAGCCCCAAGGATGCTGTGGAAGGGCTGGATGCTGGCTGGAGCATTGTTAGTTGGAAGATGAAGCACCTTGTGAGGGGAGGGACCCCATCCTGGAGGTACAGAGGTGTGAGCTTCATGGTCCAGAGCTGATCAAAGAGACTGGGGCCATCTCATCTTCTGTAATAAGTTTTTTTTCCAACAAAAATAGTCTTTTTAAATTTTTGTTTTGTCTAGCTAATTGCTCAGACACTGCCAAGGTACTGGCCAGGTATGTTTCTAGTTTAACTCTTAGTGCACCTTGTGTTTTTCTTTTAAGAGGGAATAAAGAACTCCAGGGTCAAGTCCTTGATCAGCTTTTGGCTGAATTGGAGTGCTATTCAACTATTCTGGGCAGCAGAATTTTGTGCCATGCTTTGCATGATGTGTTTCATGGTAAAACCATATGATGCCATACTGAATTTTCAGATTTTAGTAATTAATTGAAGAGGAATTCAGATTTCCTCCTGTCTTCCCTAGTGAGCTGCTTAATCTAAATCTCTCAAAGCAGGGCTCCTGCAAGAGGCTGGAAGTGTCAATGCTGTTGTATAAAATATGGGCCTGGTAACAAGAATGAGAGGACATGTGGTTTAAGATAACCAGTTTATGCAAAATACACAGCTGGGTGGATTTTGCTACAGAGTATCTGTGGAGTGTAATGATCAGAGAAATATGAAAATGCCAGAGGGGCTTTATAATAATGGGTGCTAATTATGATGAAATGGATTTGGGTGGTAGGGAGTAATCCAAGATTACAACAGTAAAGGTTTTTTAAAGTAGCTCCTGCTATTTGGGAGGGCAGCAGAGCTCCTTGTTACACGGCTTAAAACAGCCTCTCCGTGGGATTGTTCGCCCTTGGCTGGTTATTTCACAAGGGCTTGGTATAGCTCAGACATGACATATGTGAGAAGTACCAAGGATACAGGCTGGCCCACGTGCTGCAAAGCACCTTCTCACTAGGATAAAGAGGCTGTTATATCATTGTGCCTGGGTAATTACTTTTCTGGAGGTGTCACTGGAGCTGGGCTCTGGGCTGTTCTGTCCCATTATGGTGATTCCTGCATTGTGTGGTTTTTGGGGCTGTCAGAGCAATGTGGTGCTGCCACCACCAGTTAGATGCTCCTGCTTCTTCTGGTGGGTAGGGAGGTGCTGGGAGAATTCTGCTGGGAATGAACTGCTGCAGCTCTGGGATTGGGACCAAAAGCAAATTTCAATCCCACAGCCTGGAGCACAGGACTCTAGTTCTGCCCTGCTGGCTACAAGTTTTTGGGAAGGAGCACATGTGTACACCAGGCACGTATCTGCTCGTGCTGCTTGGCTTTTCCTTTTTTGTAAGGTTTGCTGGTCTTTTTTCCATGCTGACCGTGCCACAGAGCACTGGACTTAGCACACAGAGTACCTCAGGCTCCCATCTCCTTGGGAAACGGGTTGTGAAATGTTTTGTTGTTGTTAAAGAAGGTGTGGCAATGCAGAGCATGAAAAGCTGCACTCATGAATTGTCCAGCCTTGTGCTGGAGACCAGCAAGCCTTAGGACTCACCTTAGCCAGTGTCAATAGAAATGAAACTATTTAAGTACACAGTTAAAAATATGTTGTTATGTTAGCATGTGGACCTCCATGTAAGCTTGCTCTTTAACTACATCAATTAAAGGACCCCCATAGAAGAGATGTGGGAGGCTGGTTAAAAAAAAAAATCCCAGTCTTAACTGCTTGTTTGCTGCCAAGTAGATTTTGGTCTGAAGTGAAAGGCATAAAGGCACCTGAGTTTGGGGGATTTATCTCTCTTTTGGGAGGATTTATCTCTCTCTTTAGGACTCCAAAATCTTGTAGGCAGTGAGAAAAACTGAGTTTAAAAGATGCTGCATGCTTCCTTTCAGGGGCTGAAATCCATCTGCCCTGTGTGCTGGCACACAGTGCCCCAGCCCTGGTACAGAGAGGGCTGTTAGCAGTGGCTAGCACATCGTTGTGGTTCTTTTCCAGATGGTCCAGGAGCTTGAGTAGTTCATAAAAGGAGTGAGTAGCCAAATGGACCAATAAAAGGAGTTTGTGGGAAGGCCCAATATATTTTATGAAGAAAGAAATGGATCCTCTAATGTGAGGGTTGTGTCTTGTAAAATTTTGCAGGGCTGCAAGTGCTGTTAAACACTGGCTTCCTGCTCCAGCCACTCCTTTGAGCACAGCAACTGCTGAAACTTCCTTTTTGACCTGAACTCTTCCAGGCTTGGAGTGAAATCCTGACCTTGGGGAAGTCATGTCACGAATTTCCCAGGGACAGAGAATGTGGTCATCAGTGAGAGACCCGTGATGAAAGTCTTTGAATGAAATTGTCTGGCCTTTGTGGGGTTTTTTTAGGCAAAGTGAAATGCAGCTTTATATCTTCTTAAGGCTCTTGGATGGCAACAACAGCAGCTGGAAGGCCAGAATTTGGCCTGACCATGGTTATTGCTGGGAAATGCCTTGCTGTGATCCAGGAAAAGGGAAGCTGTTTGGATGTGAGTTTGCAGAGTGGGATGCTCTGTGCACCACGGTGCTTCCAAGGATGGTAACCCAAGGAGTGAAATTTCAGTACAGAGGGCACCCATGGGTGATGAATGATTAAAAATCCTACCTCCTCCAATCTGTTTAAAGGGTTTGAAGCTGGCTGTGGCACAGGGAACTGGGGTGCCCTGCCAGCTCAGGTGGCACATCATGCCTGCAGAGATCTGATCTCCCCATGCCACCCTGAATGCTGTAGGATGGGGGGCAGGAAATCAGGCACAGCATCACTGGATGTGCCATTGAAAAGATGGGCAGAGAGCTGCAGGAAAGCAGAAAACAAGGATCTTGCTACTGATTCATGGTTTTCTGTGTCTGCACAAGAGTGTCTGCAGCTTCACCTTGATGCCAGCTGATCTGTGAGATTTTCAACCAAACCTTTTTTAGTATTCTCCTTATGTAGTTGGAATTTATTCCAATGGACTGCAGTGATGTGGTGGTGTTCAAGCCAGACTTGAGTTTCTTAACTGGGGGATAAAAATTTGATATCATTCTTCTGTCTTGGCCCCAAAGAGTAAAGCTGCAGAGCGCAGCTAAACTTACAAGATTCCCTGTCTTTTTGATCTGACAGCTTCTGAGAATGGCTTCTGCTGCACCCAGACTTCAAAATAGAGGACAAATTCCCAATTTCCAACCTGTAAATTCTTGATTTCCAACTTGCAGTTAAAATTTGGCTTCAGAATCAATGTATTTGGTCCTAAATGCTGAGCAGAGAGACATTTTGGGTTGTGTCCCTCTTCAAAGTGACCACAGAGATGATGCATGCAGGTGTGTGGCCTTTCACTGAGCCAGGGATGGGGTGACCACAGCTGCAACCTAAGAGTCCATATTTTAAGGAAATGGCATTACATTTCCCAGTCTCTGGAAGTCTTTACAGTGAAGGGAGGATTACCTTTGGAGATGATTTGGGCCTTCCCAGTTCTGGAGAGCTGGCTTTGCTGAGATCTCCTCACTGGGAATGCTCAGCTCTCCTTCAGCTTCATGAGAATACCACAGGATCTCCTCTTGTGTGTAACCATCTTTTTGAGCAGAGATGCTCAAAGGAAGGGGCTGTGGGACTGCATGAAGTTGCCATGCTTTGGCTACCAGACCCCTTCCTGTGAGCCTTCTCAAGGGCAAAGGTTGGGTTTTACTGCTGGAGCTTGGCTGCTGCTCTCACTTTCCCCACAGTCACCTCTTGACGGGATCAATGGTTGGTTTTGGCAGAAACTGTTTTATTTTGTGCTTGGAAACGCAGAGATCTCAGCTGTGTGCAGGTCTGCATGAGGCTGGGTATTAGAGCTGCTTTGATGTCTGCACTGATATGTCTTAAGGCAGCTCAGGATGATTTTATGCACTAGCCCTAAGGTGCTTGCTCAGAAAAAGGTACTTTAGAAATGTAAATTCTGTTTGAGGACAGATTTTCCTCTGCTGTTCTCAGGATGAAGTGGTAAAAATGTAGCGTTTAATTAAAGTCTGTAAAGGTTCAGAAATGAATTGCCATAAACATAAAAGATGTAATCAAATGTCTGCCAAATCCCCACCTTAAGGGCACATTAAATGCAGAAAGAGTATAAGAAACCAGGATTGAAAAGCGATGAGGATTTGGGAATAGATCTTTTCTACCTGAAGCTTATAAATTATTTTACTTCAGGCTTAGGGATTTAGACATCTACGTACAATAGGAAGGCACGTAGCAGCACAATTCCCAGTCAGCACAGCTGGCATCATTCTACTGAGTCATTTTAGGTACCAATCCATACAGCACAGCCCTGTGACGTGTGTGTCTGGACACAGTGTGACGTGGGAATTGTCCCTCAGTTCATCACTGAGCAGGGGCTGCTTCTCTGAACCCAATAGGTAATTAGATAAAAGCACCTAACAGGTTTTCATTGAATGAGAAAAGGGAAGTGGTGCAGTGTCAGCTGGGGAGTTGAGCTTCCTTGGCTGCAGAGATGCCTTCTGCCATCTCCAGCTTCAGTCTGAAATCAAAAAAATAAAAAAATTCAACCAGCTTTTTATCCTGAAAAACACAGCAGGAACCAAGTGCTGTTATCTCTCTGAGATATTTTTCTACCTGTGACATTACTTTATGTTCTCTCTAGAGAAATAAATCAGGACACACTGGAACTGTCTGGCTCCAATTGCCATTCCCCTGTATCCATGGGAGCCAGGCATCCCAAAGATCTGTTTTTTCCCACTGACCTGCTGGACCCTCAGGCTGCCCTTCAGCAGGGTCATATCGGCAGGACCATGCTGTGGTTTTGTTTTGCAGTTAGTGATATTTGCCATGGTTCTGAGTAGAAACCAGGCTGTGCTCTGGGGTCCAGCTCTGATTCTTGTGATTTGTATGGAAATCAGGAATATTTAACTTGGTGGAGAAAGAGCAGGGAGTTGTGACCAAAATCCCAGCTAGACCCATGTCTTGTGATGCTTTGCTGTGGCAGTAGAGCTTTGCATCCTTTGGAACCAAGGCTTGAGGATGTCAGATGGAAAGGGCTGCAGGGAGCTGGCTCTTATGGATTGTGGTGGAGGTGGTGATGAACCCTTATAGGAGCAGAGGTGGTGGTTAGGAATTGCCCTTCATGGTTCCATCAAGGAACCAGCAAAGGATTAACTCATCCTCTAAATGACAGGGAGCAAAAGAGCCTGGGCAAAAGGAAAGAGGCCAAAATACTGGTGGCAGAGCTGGAAGTAGCCTGGTAAAAGGTAAAATCAGTCCCATGTCTTATACTGCAGGGCCCCATGGAAACGGGGAGGGCTTTCTCTTTCTGTTGAATTGGGCTCTATGCCAGGTGAAAGAAAACATTTTCCCAACACCAAATGGAAAAATGCAAGGCAGACATCTTAAATGAACTGTTAAAGGAATAGAGCCGTGAAAAAAATACATTTGCTGTGCACTGGGGTTATGGATTTAACAGATTTTTTACTATATGCGACCTTTGCAGTTTGTAAAAAGTGAAATCTGCTGCAGAAACTCAAGTTGTGCTCAAGGCTGAAGGCAATCCTCAGGTTTCATGGCTGTTCCTGGCCTCAGCTTTGCTCAGGAGGAATGGACAGTATGTCTCTGTCCTCCTCAGATCTTGCTGTGATTTTCCTTTCCTCTTTAGCCCTCTGCTTGCTCTTTCTACAGATCATTGGCAGTTTTGCTCGGGCTTTAAAATAACCCAGGCTAAAAAGTGTGATCTGCATTTCAGCGATTTTTGATTACACCCACGTCCTATATTTATTGCCGTTTAAATCATCTGTGTTAGTTTGAGATGTGTTTCTTGTGAGCAAGGCAAAAAAACCATGACTCTGTTGCTAACTGTTGCTAAGGGAGAGAAGATATTTATTCATCAGGGCACTTCTTCAGTACTGCAAGGATGGTAGCCATGGAGGAGGAGTGGAAGGAAAAGAACTGTTATGTATTTAAGCCCTTTCTGTTATTATTGTTGGACTCTTGCCATATCTACTGATGGTCAGCAGATGTCTTTTTTCTCCCCTCCCAGCATTGTGCATCTTGGGTTGGAGGTGCAGTTTGGGTTATGGTGCTGGTCCCAGGAGCCTGATGTGGAGCCCAGAGGGTCCCTGGAAAGATCCACAGGAGAGTTCATGGTCCCACAGGCATTATGAGACTCCTGTGTTTTGTAGCTCTTTCCCCTCAGACACTTTTTCTACTTCCTGGCTTCAGGATGTCCTTTTAAAAATTCCCATCAAATCAAAGCCACCAAGAGCCAGCAGTGATGCACGTGGCTGTGTTCCCTCCCTGAGCTGCTGCTGGGGGATGTGCTGCACTGCTGTTTGCTGGCTCGTGCCAAGGGAAGAGCTTTTCCTTTCAGCTGTCATAGCAACAAGAAAATATTGTTTTGATGGGGATCAAATTAAAAATTAAATTTGTCTCTTTCCTAGTAAGCAAATTGCTCACTCATGAAAAATATAAATCACTTTGATCAGGGTAGATGTCTTTTTAAGCACCTCTGTGGATTTCCAAAATGGATTCTGCAAATGCCTCATGCCACATTATGTCTCTGCTGGGTTTATGGAGAGTGTCCTGTGAATCTGAGCTTTACTTAATGCTAGGCTTGGGTTGAAAAACTTCCTTGGTAAAACTTCCTTGGTGTTCATAAAGCCAAAGCACTTGGGGGAGAAGTCGGAGAACAGGTCTGAAAAGTGTCTAGAAGCAAAATGTAGCATTTCTATGTTTTCTACTAAAAAACCAGACAAACAAACATTAATTTGATGTTTTTCAAGATGCTCTGGCTCTTTGAATGCAGAGGTGAACGCAGCCTGAGAGTGGAGAGGGTGAGTCAGGTATTGGGAGTGCCTGTGACAGTGCTGGGCAGAGAACAGTGTGACAGTCCCACATGTGTTCCCACACCCAGAGTATTTCTAGTCTGGGGACTTCCTAAGCCATAGTGATTTCTAGGTATTAGGTGTCCCTGGGTGCCTTTCTGTCCTGTAAGTTATCTTCCTTTTCTTCTTTCCTGGCATCCACAGCAGCACTGGCCATGGCTTGGTGCCCTGCATGGGCACAGCTTGCTTAGGTTACTCTGAACCCAGGGAACTTCCTTCAGCAGGGTCACACCATCCAGGTGGGGAAGCAGAGGAGGGACAGGGAAAGGCCTCCACAGGTCCTTGCCAGCCCCAGAGCTGCACTGATGGCCACGTTTCTTCTCAAAGCAGCACTTGGAAGCTCAAGCAAGTTGTATCTCTTCCCCTATTAACTTATAGTAGAGCTGCAGTTGCAAATTTACTCAGCCTATTTCATTCTCATTGCTTTATCTGTAATAAAGATTCCTAATAATAAGGAAGAAGCTTTGTGGTTGGATGTAAAGTGAAAAAAGGAAAAGGTTTTGTTTGGAAAGCATTTAAGCATCACAGGCATTCTTCCACAGAAATGAACAACCCCCTGTCCAACGTTGTGCAAATAATTGGGTTTGTTTTGTTCAAAAGGCATCCTGGTAACTCAGATGCTTAGATGGTTTGTGGCTGTAACCAGGTTTTCTGACTGCATGAATGACCTGACATCTGCAGTGCAGTACAGTATATTGGGGGCTGCAGAAGTCCATGGTGCTTTGATTGGAAGTGATCTCCCAGACTTTGGTGACAGAGGGAGGCCAGGATCTTCCTACACATTATATGGGCTGTACAAAGCTGTTTGTGAGAGGGACTGTCCCTTTGGCCATGTCCCTTCAGCTGCTCTCAAGACTGGCTCTGGCTCTGAGTTGCCAAAAGCTGGGGAAGAGGGAGAAACCATCCAGAAAATGACCAGGTTCACATTTTATACCAATGACTGGTGGACTTTGGGACATCTGAGCTCTCCAGGTGCCCAGGCCTTGGTGCAAAAGTGGTGACTTTGTGTAATGATTGTACCACACTCTTACACACTCAAATACACACACACAAACACACAGACACACTGACACACACTCTCCTTATATATTTGAAAAAGCAATACTAAATTACATATATAATTATGTATTCTGCAACATCTGCTGCAGAAGCCTGGTCCAAGCAAATTACTGCTTTGGAAAGTGGTGCAGATCCTCCTGTGATTCACTTTTGTGCTTGCCAGAGTCACATCATACCCACAGCACTTTTTTCCAGCTATGATAGGTGTGTCTTCTTTCTTCTACACCCACATCAAATTCCTAAAATAAGAGGAGTGTAAAAGGGAAAAGTAACTGGAGTTTATTTTCCTCTGGAGTCCACGGGGCTCTGGAAGCTATTAATAGAGGTGAAGTCATCACAGAGGAGGCTGCAGCCCTCGGGGAGGGGTGTGGGCGATGCTGCTCTTGCAGAAAGAGGAGTGGTGGCAGCAGTGGAGTCCTGGGCCAAGGGGACACAGGCACCACTGGGAAGGCTGGAGCAATCCCTGTCTACACCTTGTCCATGATTTTGGCTGGGTTGGAGACAGTGTTCCACTGTGTGTCCCTCCAGTGTGGTGGCACTGGCAGCAGAGCAGAGCTGCCCTGGGTGCTCTGAGCACCATCCCATCACTGGATTAAAGTACCCACACCACGCTGGTAGCTGGATGGAGCTGTTCTTTATTTTTACTTCACGTAAAAGAGAGTTGGATCCTTGTTACCTAGGAAACCAGCAGTCCTAATTGTAAGGAGTTTGATTCACTGGATGTAAAAAGCTATATGATTTGCCTTTTTCTCTTTAAAAAATAGGAATTAAAAATGCATCTCATGAAATGATAGCCCTGTACCTAATGTAAGGGTAATCTTGAATGTTTTCTGTGTGAGTGGTGTCCTAGAAATACAGAAAATGGCAGTTCTGCTGTGTCTGTAATGGTGAGCCAGGCTGGGATCAGCAGCACCATCCTTTGCTGCCCAGTGCTCGTGCTGAACCATTGCTGCCTTCAGGCCAACACTGAAAACAAATCAAAGTCCTTGCATTCCCTGTGATTTTCTTGGGGAGGGGAGTTTGGTTTGGTTTTGGGGAGTTTTTTGTTTGGTTTTGTTTGTTTGGTTTAGGTTTTTTTGGCTGTTGCATCGTTTGCAGCACAAAGAGAGGAGATAAAGCCAGAGGGCAGGAGTGAAAATATCTCCTGCCGGGAACTCCAGATTGCAGCCAGGCAAAGAGCTCAGCACTGCTTGGTGCAGAAAGGATTAAAGTCTGTGCAGGGCTTATGAATAGCCCCATTGAGCAACTGCTGGCCTGGAAGCTAAGCAGTGGCTAAAGTGTTTTGCCAGATCTGCTGGAATTTGCATTTTTCAGACAGCAGTGAAGTAATATTGTGGTTTACAGCAAAACAGGATGCGAGTCAATATGGAAATGCTGAATGAAGAATGCTGTGTGTGTGCAGAGTGGCCTTTGCAAGTGGTCTCAGAGTTCATCCTCCCCAACCCTCTGTCCTTTGAGGGCAATAGCTGAAAACTGCAAAAATTAGGGAGTGTTTTCTGCCTTGGTTCTCTGGCTTCCTTTGCGTGAAGCATAGAGCAAGGGGACCATCCCATGCCGGTCAGAGCATTGGCTGTATTTGGGTCAGGAAGGTTACCAGGAGGGCAGAGATTTGCACATGGAATTGATTATTTTATTCCATTTTTAGAATGTGCTTAGTGCAGTTTAAGGCTAGAATTCGTCTTGCAACACAGATATTTCAATCCTGGCCTGGAACTGTAGCTAAGAGGAGAGCATTTAATACTTGCTAAATCCCTATTTCAAATAAACATGTGAGAGAGCAGCTTTCTGGTTTATTGGTGAAGAAACAAAGCTGATATTTTAGAATGTATCCAATTAAATTCTGCAGAATGGGCTTTCATGTGAGGATAAATACATTCAGAGCCATGGCCCTTCAAGCATGAGAAGCAGGGATGATGAAGAGGTGTTTAGCTGTAACTTCATCCGTGGTTTTGACAAGGACTTTCTGCCAGCCCTGGGTGTGGTCACTGATGAATTGGGAGCAAGCAGCTCTGAACAGGCTGGATAGAGGGAATGCTTTCCATCCAGCCCAAGGTGGTTTGATGTGTTACTACACTTTTGTCAGGATGATCAGCACTACTCTTTTAAGGCCTGGGGTAATAATTTGGGAGTGGGGAGGCAAGCAGCATTCCCTGTTTGCAGGAGTGGGATGGGTGTCTGCACATACCTGTGTGCAAATAGGATGAGGGAGCTGGAAACCCCAAGGATGCTCTAAGCAAATGGCTTTCATTTCAGTTAATGGGGTCCTGATATCCGTGATTATGTGGCAAATTGTGTGCTTAAAGATGCATACAGGAATGGTTTATCAAAGGCAGCAGAACTGACTCCTGCACTCAGGTGTGTGTTTCAGTGCCTTGTTGAATGGTAGAGAAAGCAGCTAACCCCAGCCCAACTTCAGCTGGGCTTTTTCTGGACTGAAAGAAATTTTCAGCCTTTTAAATACATGAGGATTTTCACAAGACATCCATCTCTGGTTTTAAAAACCCATCACCATGGTATAGCCTATCAATGTCTGACAGCTGTGACCAGGTAAGAATTACCATGTCTTGAAGAGAATTTATGAAGCCACAAATTACCTTTTACCTATTGAAAATTAATGCAATGCTAGTGGCTTTGGACTAACACAAAGAAACCACAGTACTTTTTTCATTTAACAGTCAACTTGTGACTGATATAATTTTTTAATGTACACCTCCCCAAATGTTTGGAATGTATAAATATATATTGCACATTTTAAAAATTATAAAAACTATTAGGCAAGAATAGCACATTAAAATGTATTTTACATGTTTTTCTTAGGCTCAGTTGGCCATATGTTAAAATAAACTTCAGCAATGGCAACAATTCTTGTTAGAGATTATGTCTTAATAAAATAATATGTGGGTGGTAAATACAAGCAGATACATTTCTGCACAGGAACTGGGATTCAGCTATTTTATATGATGTTTATCTAAACTATCCCAACTGAGCAGCTTCCACCTGCATCCTCTAGGTTAACAAATGGTCCCATTCCCACTGGATCTGTCCAGTGGTATTGGTAGATGTGCTCTTGTAGGTGTGTGTGCTCTGTTGTGCCTGTGGGGTGGATGGAGCTGGGCAGCCTGTGCACCAGGAAGATGGTGCAGAGCTGCTCCTCTGAGAGCTCCTGCATCTGTTAAAATCCTTGGTAGATCCAGTGCTGGGGCAGCAGGCAGGAGCTGCAGGGCTCAGTGCCTCGAAGGGTCTGTCACAGGCAGGGGCTGGATGCAGGCACTGGGAGCATCCCACCCTGTTCTCCAGTATGAGGTGGAATGGTTGGAATGGGGAGGATGCCAGGCAGGCTGGCTAATAATTGTATTTTCACCTGACATTGTGCTAGTGAGGTGCCATGCAGCAGAAAATGAACTGTTAAGTCTGTATTAAAGACAGTGAGTGTTCTCCTGGTGTCAGTCACCAGTCTGAGGGTTGGGAAGGGGACTGGCTCTACCTGGGGTCAGTTTGGGGTCCATACCATCACCTTCTGGGTTGTCTTGGCCCCTCTGGCTCCTACCTCAATGCCAGACCCATCCCTGTTCTGTTTATCTTCACTGCTGATCATTTACTTAACTTCACATTTATTCAGGATTTAACTCTGCAGCCTGTTTTAATTGGTGGGGCTGCAGCGTTGTTGAGCTAAACTCAAGACAGATGGTGCTTGATCAGGGACCACACACAGAGAGCACAGAGATGGGCTGGCCAGTCCAGCCAAGCAGGGTCCTGTGTGGATACCCGTGGGTGGGAGCCAGCCCCAAATCCAGGATGCTTTGCTGAGCTGCCTGAAACACTTCTGGGGAGAGGCAAAGGGAAGGGGCTGGGCTGGATACAAGGGATAGCATCATCTCTCCAGTTCACCTCTGCTTTCCCCATGCAATGGAGTTTTTGTAGAAGGGCAGTGGAGAGTTTGCCAGGTCCAGCTCCATCACCTGCCATTTCTGCTGGAGGGGCCTGCAATGTGATGCTGAAGGATGTAGCAAAGTGAGGGTCAGCCTCTTCTCCCAGACAACAAGGAAGAGGTAATGGCCTCAAGCTGCACCAGGAGAGGTTTAGATTGGATATTAGGAAATAATTGTTCACTGGAAGGATTATCAGGTGTTGAACAGGCTGCCCAGGGAAGTGCTTGAGCCATCATTTCTGAAGGAATTTAAAAGTAGAGTAGAAGAGGCACTCAGGGATTTGGTTTAGTGGTGGGCTTGGCAGTGCTGGGGTAATGGTTGGACTTGATGATCTTGAAAGTATTTCCTAACCTAAACAATTCTGCTATTCTATGAACTTGTTCTCTCCTCAAGATGATTACAGGCACTGTGGGCACATGTTTGTTCTGCTTTGCAGCTGGGCTTTTCCCCCCAAAGTCTCTAGGTGTCCTTCCTTCAGTCCCTGACCAGCTGTTGGAGATGTAGGGCAGAGTGTCCTGAAGAGATGGTCTTGCAACTAAGAGCACATGTTGATGACCTCAGACTGAGAGAGGCCATGATTCACCAGAGCCCTCTGGTGAGATTAGAGATTTAATCTCTTGAATTTCTTGAGACCTCCAAAGGAGGAAGAAGTCACTGGTGAGCAGACTTGTCCTCTCTTGTCCAGTCCTGCACCAGTGGAGCTGCTGGACAGTGGTTTTGTGAGCTGCCAATAGAATGTGCTGACCATGTGAAAGTGCAGGGTGGTGCAAAGGCTTTCTCATCCCCCTTATGGAAATTGGTTTGCAAGTAGGAACAGTTCTGCAATTAGAATCTCATCTGTCTGTGACTTGGTTGTATAAAACATCTTCACACCTTCCTTGGAGTAAATGCAAGGTAACAAATGCTGGGATGCTGACAGCTGGATTAAGAGTGATTATCACAGGATTTCAGGGGAATTAACATGACAGTAAAATCAGAAGAAACCCTGGGAAACAGTAAGAAGTACAACAGGAGAAGACCCATCCTGTCAATCCTCCAAATGGCTGAGTGCTTGGTGTGGCCCAAAGCTTGGGAAGTGGGAGCAGATCCGGGGTTTGGACCTTGGATACATGGCTGCATGGGAAAGGCAGATTCAGATATCTGTCTTGGGGTGTAACTCACCCAGTATGAAATAAAATGCAGTCCTGGATTGTTGGTTGTGCTGCAGCCAGGGTGCTATTATGTGCATTTTTATGAGGCATTTTATCTAGAAGTGCTTTTTCTCTTGAGGACCCTTTAAATTGATATTCCACACTAACTTACTCTTATAATTGCATCATGTTTACTGATTCTGGCTCATGAACTTGTAACATCTGAATGCTGTAACTGTGAGGCAGGCAGTCTTTCTGGTGGGGGAGTCCTTGAATAAATACAGTGCAGAGGAAGAGATAAGGGCAATTAATTAGCTGGCACCCAGCCTCAGTAACGAAGTGGCTCACAGGGTGTTTATCCAGGGAGTTGCACCTTGCCCTGGGCTCTGCCCAGGGGCAAGCAGAGGAGAGGTTACCTTATTTCAGTCGGCTGCAAGTCTGCTGGTGCAAGATGAAAAGCCAGTGTTCAAAGCTGAAGTCTGAAATCTCTAAGTAGAAAATAGAAGTAAACAGGAATAAGAAAAAAAAACCAAAGGCCTTTATTGAAATTCCAGTAAACAGCTGAAATAATGCAGATGAAAAGTGAGTTTATTGTCATTAGTGAAGTAAACAAGAGTTATACAGAATTTTAAATAATTTGACCTATGGATTTTTTTTTTTTTTTTGTACTAAACTTGTTTGCATTGTCTGGTCAGTCATTCAGGGAATACCATTTTACTGGTAAATTTTGCTTTTCATCACATCAACTGCTGATCTGTGGGGCAAATCTCTTGCCATAATATTGTCAGTGCCATTTCACTCTATTCCTGTGGCAGGGTTCCCTCCAACTGTGAGATAAAACAGTGACAACAAAGCAAAAAGCTGCCCTGACCTTGCCACAGTCAGACATTTCCACTCAGAAAAACGTGCCTTTTTAGAACCTCTTGGGTTTTGCAGCAAATGGGTTTGCATTTTGGGCTGGCTCATGGTGCATTGAGAGCCTTGCCTGGCACAGCAAAGTGCTCAGAGCTCCAGCAGATCCCTGGTAGCAAGCTGGGGTTCCCTCTGATTTCCACCCCATCAAACCTTCCCACATTTCTCAGATTTTCTGCCAGAGAGTGGATGCAAAGTTTTGCAGGCCTTGGTTCAGGTGTCACATTCTGTCTGTCATTAATAAACAGGATTTACATAAGTAAGAGGGTGGAATATTGCTCACAGCCCTCGTTTGGTGTAGAGTAGCTCTCCACTGATAAACTGTTTATCTCAAGGAGGAAAATAATCTTTAAATGAAATGGATAAGCAAATAGCTGGGTTTGGCAAACAGATGTGAGAAGTGGAGTAGAAATCAAATTGTGGAATCGTAACAATAGGTAAAATATTGTCAGGATTGTGTCCTGGTTCCTCCCCTCCTCTGGTGCAGCAGACAGGAGGAGCAGGCACTGGTGATCTGCCCCACAGCCACCCAAGCAGCTTGGGGTGGGAATTTCAACCCAGAGTGAACATTTCTTTAAAATCACTGACAAGCAGGAAATTTTACAACAGCTTTGAGAACAGCACGTTGATGGCAACAAAGCAAGTTTTTAATAATGAGGAGTGGAAAACAGTGTTGTACTCCCAGGATCTGTTGCTCTAACACACAAGTTTGTACTGGGATGCTTTGCTAACATGATTTATTAGGCTCATTATTATATGGCCTTTCTAAATGGTATTTTATTAATTCCAAGTGTTTGTTTGGTGCTTTTGTAATAGAAAGAGCCAAAATCTGACAGTTCTATAGTTTGGAGATCTCTGTACTGTGGTTATCACTCCCTCCAGCTCCCATAAAAAATGGGTTTCTTTACCCTGAATAGGGGTTTATGTACTGCACATGGAAGTACTATAAAAATTAAAATAACTTTACCATTTTTTTTTTCTTGCTGTCTGAGCTCCAGCCTCACAGTCCATCCCAGCCATCCAGAGCTGGGAGAATTTGGGGAGAGGCAAAAGCAAGGTGTGGCCATTCTCATTCAAATTCTTTTCTAAAGTAGAAGGCCCCATTTTTCATCAATAAAATACCTTATGCTTAAAAGAGAAATCTTGGTACAAAAGAGGCACAAATTATAGGAAAGCTCCTTGGAAAAATGTAAGCAAGATATATGTGTGCTATAGATATAATGTATGTGTAGATACTGTTTTTAAAATTCTGTTTTATTTAAAAAGAGAGGGTTTTATCAGTCTTTCTTTACCAGTGGTGTGGTCCCATCTGGAAACCATTCTTCCAGACCTGCATCCCTACACAACAGATCACTATTTTGTTGTCTAATATGAGCACATTTCCCCTGAGCATTCGGTATATCCAGGCACTGGATGTATTTCTTATCATCTATATTGCCTCATTAATGCTGCACAAACTGACCCTGGAGCTGTGCAGCTGCTTCTGTGTGCCTGGTGTCACCTCCTGCAGCCCAATGAAGGCACGTGCCAGGTCACAAATCTGGGCATGCAATGTAAAAATAGGAACTTACAGGGCTGTTAACCACCACAGCCTCATTAAAGTTGGACTCCCATTTTCTAACCCTCTGACCCAACAGATTGCTGCAGGGTTTGGTTTTTTGTTTTTTGTTTTTTTTTTTTTTTTTTGTTTTGCTGGGTTTTTTCTTTAAAAAAATAATGGAAATAAGGCTCAGATGGGAAGTGTGAAGGAAGGGTACTCCTGTGCTGGCTGAAGGGTCACTGGCCATGTAGATGTACCTGGAGGCAATTGGATGGAGATCATGTGCTTTAACTTGAGGTGCTCACCTGGGGCCCTTTTTTTGGCACTACTCAGATTTAAGTGAACCCCAAACAATTCTCCATAATGACTTTTTTCCCTGTGTAATAAAAGTGAGAACTTTTTATGCTGATGGGTAGGAGAACATGGAAAGTCCCTAGTGCAGCTCAATATGTAATGGAAACCCACTTCTCCAAAAAGGAGAAAAGAGAAATCCATATGGAAAGCCCTGTTGGAACCAGGAGGAGGACAGAGGTGTGCATGGGCTCAACCTTGCTGAAATCCAGCAGGATTTGTTATCTCAGAGAAGATTTTGAGCCTCTCTCTGTTTGTCTGGGAAGAGTGATATGCACCCAAGGCACTACAGAAACAACAAATAATAACAACAGCAGCACTAAATGGCTTGCTCTAATCAAAAGCAGACTGTTGTGGTTGTATTTGAGCACTGTCATTACAAGAAACTCTGTAATGAGGGGTTTTTTTCATTTTTCATTTGCATCAGATTCCCTGTATTAGCATTAACATCCTTCTGTGGAGCCCAAGATATTTACAAATTCAATGGTGCTGCTTCAGCCTTGTGGGAAGATTTTCAGTTCTTATTTAAATCACCCAAGACACTTACACTAGGCAGATTGGGAGCATGAACTACATGGATAATGGCACACATAAGCTTTGCTGTTGATGAGGGTCTGTAGTCCTGTGCCTTTGGAGACCCAAAGTACTGATACATAACATATGTAATATATTTGATATGTATATTGACTCCCTGTGTTGTGATGCCAGATGCCCAGAGCATCTGGGAAGGTAAAGATGGACCATTCTTCTGCTAACAGCAGTGAGACTTTGTTTCCCTCATTTGTTGACACCCCTCTTGTAGGAAACTTCGGATTTGGGTAGTTGATAATTGGGTTTATTCATAAGATAGTGCTCTTATTAATTGAAATGTGAGTTGCCAGAAGTACTATGGTTAATCTTCTCTTTGTAGGGGGAGAAAACATATCTCAGACTGGTGTTGACATTCTGTAAGCAGATTCTGCTGTGGCATTAGTTTTGTTTGCAAACAAGAAGCATGTTTATGCTGAGAGGAGTCTATCCCTAATTGCTTGGCATAAAACTGAGGCTGAGGATTCATAGGGGACTGTACATCCTCCTTCTCACCTCACAGTCACCACAGTGCCTCTGCTTCATGATGAATTCACTCCATCTCTGACACCTGCTTGAAACTGCACCAGCCTCAGCCTCTCACCTCACCAAGGTGTGAGCAGGGATTGTATCTGCCCCTGGCCAGTTACACCACAGATAATCCCACCTGGCTGGTGCATTGCATGCATTTGCAAGCCCTAGTACTGCAGAGGTGATGGCTGATTCTACGTGATCACTTCCCAGAAATCAGTCATTAAAGCAAAATGTCTCCTCATTTCTGCATTACTGTGATCTCTCCATCCCGCAAGGTCATCCCTCATCAGCTGAGACATGGGGTCAACACCCTAGACCACAATGTGTGTACAAGTTAGCACATGCTTAAACTGGGAATGGGAACTCTCCTTTTCAGGTCAAGATATTTCTTTAGTTTTCAAGTATCCAGAGAGTTTGCAGAGTTTTGGAACATTTGGATCTTGTGTCAGCTTTCATTCTCTTTGGCATCCAGATGTTAATTATGGATGAACCAAGCAGCAATGCTGACGAGCCCATTCCCACACATAAATGCATATGAAGAATAAATGAGTATCTTGGCTGGAGCAAGCACACACTCCTGCTCTGCTTATGTGACTCCACATACCTTTGAAATAGATTCAAATCCACGTGTCACCATGTCACCATATGTTCTTAATATAGTGAGCATGTGTGTCTTGGGAGATGGAAATCCTAGAATCAAAGTGTAATTCAGAGCCAGTTGTTGTCGGTCCAACTTCATTTATCGTCATCATTGTCCTTATCAGTTGTGATTCTTTCTGTGGGCTGCTGTTGGGCAGATATTGGCTCTTCCCTGGATGGTGTGGTTGGTGTGTTTGGTTGCAGCGCAGCTATTTTGGCACAATAACATGAACTGTGAAATTCCTTTTTCATAATATTGTTTTTCTGCTGTTCATGTGTATGGCGTCTTGGAAGTAGAACGTAATTTTGCACATGATTTTTTTACATTGTGGAGAAGTAGTCCAAGAGTATTTGGTATTAACAAGATTTTTTTTTTTTTAATGGGAAACATCTCTGTAGACACAGACTCAAGTTTTCATAGCTGTCTGTTCAGTAACTACCAGTTGTGTGCTCATTTAAGCAGATGTGTCTCCACCCATTCCCTTCAGTTCGTGTTTATTAGGATGATTTGTTTGGTTGCGAAGCTCGGAGGATTTCAGTCAACCAATTTGCAGTAGGAAATAGGAGAATAATAAACTTTGCAGAAGCTGGTGAGTGATCTGATTCAGGTACAGGGGTTCTAACTGCTTTTTCAGACATGAGCCCAGCTGAGGCTGTTACACACAACAATATCCTGCTGCACTTGATTTCTTCCACTGCCTCTTCCTGAGTGCACAGACCTAGCCAAGGTCCAGGACAGACCATTGCTCACACAATCAATCCCCCTACCCCTTGGGACAGGTGGCTGGGCTAAGGGACCTGGCATGAACCCTTCTTTTCTCATCATTACTTGCTTGAAACATTGGCCTTGTATCTTGTGCACACACACTTTTGCAGCAGGCTACCAGTTCAATACCATTCCCTGCTCTTGACAAGATTTGCAAGGTGTTAACCATTCATCAGAGATTTACTGTTGAATTCTGTGCCTCTTCAAAGTTCCCAGCAGCTGCTGGCTTTGAATCCTCTGGATACACATTGCAGAAGCCACTCTTTTCCTCAGTAATAATCCTAGCAGGGAGTATCTTGGCCCCAGATGCTTTCCAGGGCTGTCACTGCCTGGTTTGTGCCTTGGCACACATGCATTTTGCCACCTGCTGATATCCCAAATACTGTTTTGCACACAGGTGGGCAGAGTCCTTTAGAAATGACTCTAGCACTGTTGTATTCATCACAAGACATGACAATTCAGCCTTTTCTTATATTGTCCTTATACATCATAGTCTTCTGTTGGGTTTTTGAAAGCTGACTGTGCAATACACAGTTGGGCTATCAATAAAGATGCCTGACACTTTCCTACAGTGGCTAGAGAATTGTTTTGAATATCTCTGTGTATTTCATGAGGTTTGATAAACATGCTTAGTCTATCATCCCTCCCTCTCTGTTTCCTGCAGTGATAATGGATTGTAGAAACCTTAATAAATAAATTCAGGCCAATCCATCAAATAACCGGCTTGAAAAACATCATGTTTTTTTCTCACTTGGCAAACAGATGCCAGATATTAGGGCTGCGAGTCACAAACCTGAATGAATTTAATGGGGAGGTTCTCATCATTCCCAGGGCCTTTTCCGAGAGTTGTAAAATAAATTATCCTCATTAATTTTAATATTTCATGAAATCTCACAAAGTGATGGCATTCTGGGCAGATTAATACAAAAGCCATAAAACTCACATGTGCCATATGCTATAAGAGCACCAAATGAGATGCCTGGGCATCAATATCCTTTTAAATTTGGCTTCAGCAGTGATTCATGACACACTCGTCCCTGATGGGAACCTTGATATTGTGAGTGACATTATTTCAGTGTGCATTTGCTCTGCACACTGCTTATTGGACTGGATTTATGAAATCCCACTCTACATGGTGTTTGCTGGCTGTTTCAGCTGCCTTGGTCTGTGTGGCATGGTGAAGTCTCATTCACCCAGGGTTAAATAGCTGGGCTCACTTGGCCAGGTAGGTGCTTTGGTGCAGACCTGAGCTCTTTGACAGCTGCTTCCACACTAATGAGCCAGCTCAGGTTTCTGCATTGAATCCACCCTTACTGGTTTGTTTTCCTGCTTGCAGCCTCCCCAGGCTCCTCACATTTAGACAGCCCTGGCTAAAGCAGGTTATCCTCTCTTGGTCCTGCTGACTCTAAAGTTTATTTGGGAAGTGTTCTACCAGGCAGCATTATCAGGTGCTGTTTGTAAATTTACAGTATTAGACACAGCCATATTTTGGATATTCCTTCAGTGTCTGTGCAAATGTCTGTAGAAGTAGTCTGCCATCTGAGTTTGGGGGGTTTTATAGTTATTATTTTTTCATTTCTTCCTTGAAAACCCTGTGCCAGCAGTCTCAGGCAGTGCTTGCTACCTGGCTCTGCATTTTGCCCTGCCTGTCCTCGTACACTGCATCTGTTCATTTATCTCAGAGCTATCCATCATTTCTTAGGTCTCAGCCTGTCTCATCCAGACTGCTTTTTGGAAGGGTGATGCTGTGAGGACCCTGGGCATTTTGACATGCCAGGCTCCCCCACAGTGCCTGCATCCTGCAGCAGCAGATCCTGGGTCCCTGTGCCAGCCCCAGAGAGGTGACCAGGATAACTTTCTCCTGCCACTAGCAGTAAACCAGTGGTGTGGTTTGTTTGTGCTCACTTGCTGAGAAGCTAAACCTGTCCCTGAATGGGGATTTGAGATCCACCCTTGACAGACATGTTTTGATTGTAATTGTCTTAATGCACTTTTAACCTGGAGGTTATTCTGCAGCTCACAGAATGGTTTTAAAAATCCTATCCCACGGGCTTTCCTGTGTGCTGGGGTTTAGTGCCATTAACAAGAAGTACAAAACTGTGGTTTTCTTTCTTCCTCTGTTTGCTAATACTTAACATAGCAGTCTAATGTGCTTAAAATAGCCTATGTTCCTCCTGAGGCACCAATACAATTTATTTCTTAAATAGTCAGTTTTCAGTTTTTTAGGCTGCTGCTTTTCCCCTGAAGAAACAGGTTTTCAGAGAAAGCTAAAACAATATCCAGATATAGTTACTATGTAGGAAAGAGGAGATTAGTTGGCAACATAGTTAGGTTTTTGTAGCAATAAGCCCATGTGGCTGTGGACAGTATTTTATACCCTTTGCTTGCTGATTTCATTGCACTGTAGATGCCCAGGGATGGTGTAAGCAGACCCAAGCCCTGGCTTGGTGTGTGTACTGGAGAAAACAGCCCAGCACTCCAGATTGACACTGTGGTTTATGCCTGTCTCTTGCATACCTCTTGAGAGAAAAGTCAAAGGTCCCTGGAAGCATCTAATCAAGGCAATCCAGGAGCAATTAAAACCCTGCAGGTGTCTGTGGTGCTGAGTGGGTGTGGGCATTGATGAGGAAAGCATCAAGAAGCAACCAGGAGAAAGGCATTGGGACTGAGGTTCAAAATAGAAAACGTGTTAAGTGTGTGGATGGGAGCAATGCATCCCCTGCAAAATGTGCCTGAATCCCTGTGCACCCTGCAGGGGAGAGAGGGGAGAAGCAGAGCTGGGAGATGAGTGGGAGCCCCATGGCACTGATGAGCCAGCAGTGAGGAATTAGTGTCTGGGATCTCATCCCCTGGGCATCCTCATCCCCTGAGCATCCTGTTCCCCCAGTGTCTTTCCTAGGCAGAGGCTGCCCTGCAGTGCTTCTCTCCTCTCCAGCCCTTCTTTGTCCCCTTCTTGGTCCAGGATGGGAAGGCAGCAGGCAGAGACTGGCAGGACAAAGGCAGGGTTGGGCTTTGTGATAGTGCTGCCGTGTCATCCATTGGTGCTGGGCAGGCAGCTTGCTCGCAGGCAGCTCTCTGGAGGGAATAGAGTCATCTGGAAGGCTGAGGCACACGTTTTTCCTTTGCTGCATGACAGGGAGGTATCACTTTAAATAGGTTTTCTTGATGTGATTTCCACTGTTCACCATCCCCTTGGGATTTTGGCGTGTGTGAGGCAGGCGGGGCAGGTTTCCTAGGAGAGAGACGGTGCAGCACTGTGCCTGCTCACCCTCTGTGTCCCCAGGGACATGTCACTGTGCCTGCTCACCCTCTGTGTCCCCAGGGACATGTCACTGTCTGTCTCACTCCTGGCACATCGCTGTGACATCCTGCCCTGGCATTATCTGCCTGCAGTGCTGGAAAACTCATGAGGCTGGAAGAGTGTGGGGGAAAAAGAGATGCAGCTCTAAAAGGGGTTTAGGGGTGTCACTGTGCCAAACCCACCAGGGCTGAGCAGGAGTTCAGCCCAGACCCTGAACAGATCCCTACTGGAGGATGAAGATGTGTTTTGGGGTGTTGGGAGGAAAGTCTCCAGCAGTGGTTGGAAGAAGGAGAGGAGAAACCATCCATGGGTCAGGCAGCCCTGGCCACCCCCAGAGCTGTTGGAATTTTTCATCCTTCCCCCTGTCCAGGGATGCTTGTTTGGGTCTTTCCTGGCTGTCAGGACACTCGAGGGTTAATCTGAGCATTTCTCCACTCTTTCAGCAGAAGGACAGCAAGTCCTTGCTGTGTTGTTTTTTAATCAGTTGGCCAGTTCAAGTAAAGCAATGTCAGAAAAAGCAACTTCTAGTGACAATATGATTAATTCATTTTAAGGAAAAATAACAAAAAGAGTTGGGTATTTTTTTTTTTTTTTTTTTTTTTTTTTTTTTTTTTTTTTTTTTTTTTTTTTTGCCATTACCTGGAGATGGTCTGACAGTAAAGAATCTATGATTAATTGCACCAAAGGAATTATAATAGACACCTTTTCTTGGCACCATCTGTATTTTGTATGATTTTGCTGTTATCTCATTTGCTGCATGCAGAAAAATTATCTCCAAGACTGCTGTAAGGGATGTAAAATTCCTTTCCTTAATATAGATTGATCTTTGATATCTGCTTTTGTTCAGGGGTTCTTTTATTATTCTCACAAGTGATACAGACCTTTTGCTGTTTTCCATATATTGCACTTAAGTAGTTCAATACCTTTGGAAGCCCATATGAGAATATTTAATAAAGACTCAGTGATTCCTGTATTTTAAAGGGTATATGATATGAGAAATATATTGTTTTAATAGCCAAATATATCTATGCTGTTGATTTCAGATAAACCAATATTTTTTTTAATAAGACAGAGAAATTATGCCTTCTTTTTGTTGTTTATATCCACTAGAGTGAGAATATTTTCCCATCTGTGGTTTCCAGTTAAATGGATTTTCAATCTCTCTGAAATTTCTGCTCAAGTCTCAGCAATATTTGCTTAAGAGTAATCAGAGTATTACCCAAATCTCTGTTCAAAGCAACAGTGACCTTACCAGTGGTGAGCAATAATTGGATTATTTTCAGAGATGTAGGAAGATTCACTGCAATAACAAAAGAAGAAAAACCAAATGACAACACCACTTGTCTTCAGCACTGTAAGCCATAGCACTTTCCATAGGATGGTTTTAATAGCTTAGCATATTATGGATATTGAGCGAGAAAGGCAGAATAAGGGAATAGAATCTGGGAAATAGATGCTGCCTTGCAGTTTGGGGTGATGCATGTGCATATGGTAGGGAGGTTCTTTTATTATAAAATCCTTAAGGTTGGAAAAGACTTCTAAGACCACAAGTAAAACAGTTAATTCAGCACTAAAACATATCCCAAAGAAGATCCACATGCCTTTTTGTTTATTACTATTATTATTATCATTATTATCAGTTTTGTTATTATTGAAGTGCTTTTGTCAGGGTGTGATGCTCTGTATGTGTACCCAGGGCAGTGCTCAGCCTGCAAGGTGAGTTTCAGCTGCCTCACTGATGGTGCACACACAGGCACAGCCCAAAACCTCCTCCAGTGGTGGCTGGGACACCTCTGTGTCCTGGATCCTTCTCACACAGCTGGCCCTGGGGTGCAGGAGCAGCATTCCCCTGCAAATGCCAGTGGAGTTTCCTCCAGAAGACAAATTGGAAACCATTTGGGAGAGCAAATCCATACCCACCCAGTGCTGGTGAGCCTGATTGCCTCCCTCTCAGCTTTTAATTGTAATAATTATCTGGCTCAGCACAGCAGGGTGCTGAGACTCTTGGCTGAAACTTGTGTAATTCACGTGAGTGTTTACATAAAAGCCAAGTAAATGTTAAGCTTCCTACAGATTCCAATAGACATGAAGCCTTGTTTGTATTCAGTTTGGGAGACTGGGGAAGCAGAGCAGCCCATATGGCTGTGCATTGGAGCAGGGAATGTGTGTGGCTGTGCATACACATGCACAGGTCTCTTGTGGCACTTCAAAACAGGGTTCAGTGGTGGATGTGGTAGAAATAGTTAATGGGTGGACTCAATGATCTTTAGAGGTCTTTTCCAACCTAAATGATTCTATGAATTGCACATGTTAAAATAGAAATGTTGACCCTTAATTTTCCCTAGACTGGGTTTTGTTGTGACTTGTCTGGTTACCCTGCCAAAAAAAGAATTCTGTATAATTTTGGTTTATTAAGAGAAGCTCAGGGGCACAGAGGAGTTTTTGCCTCTTGACCACTAAAAAAAGAGACCTGTGCCATTGAAGCTACCAGTGTCCTTTGATGTCCTCCTGTGTGCCCATATCATGCTTCTAATTACTACAAATGAGCCTCCTGCAGCCCAGGCTGCTGTGTAATTCTAACCAAGTCTGCTCACCAGATGGAATCCTTTCTAGGCAGGACCTGGGCAGTGTCTGTCCCCACAGTGGTGGCAGGATGCATGTCACACAGGTGGGATGATGTGTTGGTCCTGACCTAGGATGGCTCCTGGTGATGGAGCAGAGCCCTGGTGGGGTCAGAGGTGACCCTTGGCTCTAACAGGGTCTGGCCTGCAGAGCACCAGCTCTCTTGGCTTCCCCTGACCTGAGAGGAGCCAAAATTTGTGATGCTGCACATCAGCCAAGCCCTTGTTATTGTTCTGATGAGGCCAGGTTTGCTTTGAAATAACCAAACCAAACCAGGCTGTTAGAGATTTTGCATTAACATAATTCCCTGGGCACAGTGCAGCCAGGAGATCTCCATACCTGGATGTAATTTATTTTTAGAAAGCATATTTAGGTGCATAATGACCTCATTACCGTGCCAGTTGCAGCCCTGCCTGTTTAAGAGTATTTAATTGTTTTCATTCCCTGTGCACAGCCGTGTAAGTGGATAGGGCAGAGGCAGGAGAGGAAGGGAAGCTGCGTGATGGGAAATGATAAAGAAAGCTGAGGCAGAAAGCAAAGTGCTTCTCTTAAAGCCTCCCTGTAAGAATGCCTCCCTAAAGCATCCCAATATTCAGGGAACCTGCAGTGTTTTGGATCCCTTTCCTCCAAAGAGGAGAGACAGCTCCTTCCATTGCCTTCTCAGGAGCCACAATTCTTTCCTCTCTTAGGCTTTTCTGCTGAGAAAAAAAATAATGTTTGAAAGGCAATCTAAGCTCCACTTCATCAAATGTCTGGAAGCTGGGGATTGAGGAGGGAGATTCAGACACTACCCCTTCCTAGCTGCTCCCCAGGGGTTTCTGTCACATCTGCTTGCCAGAATCTCGAGGTGTCTCTGCCCTTCCCCAGAGAACCCCCCCAGCAAAGAGTGCAGCCTGCTGCCTTTCCCCCTCTTCCCCCTCCCAGCCACATCTTTTGTCTCTTAAGTACTGGTCTTTATCATCTCTTAGGCAACAAATGGGGACAAAATTCCCTGAGAGAAAGAAAAAAATCTAAAAGAAAAGAAAAAAAAATAATAACCTCCAACACATCCTCACTACTTCTGTGCAAGGAAGAATGTATAAAAGCAGGTAAAAGACAGAGGAAAGGAAGGGGGGGGGGGGGGGAAACCTTGTGTTTCCCTGGCAGTGGTTTTCTAAGGAGCCTTGATTATTCAGCAGCAGTGGAAAAAAATACGGAAGATGTAAATAATCTTCAGGATTATGCTAAAGCCAAGCTTCAGTCATTTTCCTGGAAAAAAAATGCACGAGGCCTGTGCATTTAATAACGATCAACCAGAATTTCTCTAGGGCTTCTTATATTTTCATTAAAAGGATCAGTTGTCTTGAAGAGAAATGGTAATTCTGGTATCTACAAATACCCTTTGGTTGGGAAGCATGTGGTTCAGGTTGGTGTGCTTCTGTGATTGGGCTTTTTCTTCCCGTTTTCTTTTCGTGGTACTAATGTACATTCACATCCATGGTTACACACTCAAGTGATCAAAAGCAAAGAGCTGGTTTATCATGAAATGGCAAACCAGGGCTGTACTTTGCGGTGCAGGATGTATCAAGATAAAAACACAACATGATTTTTAGCTTTCCCTGTGTTTATGTTTGGTGCCAGAGGTACTCAAGTGATTTTTCAAAGTGTATACACTGCAGTCAGGTTTTCCAAAAAAAAATGATAGTATCTGTTGAAATCTATACAGGATCTTGCTTACCCTGCTGGGCTTAATTTTAGACTATTGAATTTATCGTTCAAGTAGAAAAAAATGGGTTTGTTGTGTGTATTTAATCAAGTGCAGAAAAAAAGTTTCACAGGCATCATTCATCTTCATGAGCCAATTTTGATTTCCATTTTTTAGAAAAACCCTGCCCCAGTAAAATGAACTCATTTATTGTGCAGATCTGATGGCACCAAGATTACAGCTGCTGGCAGGTATTGGCTGGTTTATGGGGACACTCCCATATGGGTTTTTGTTTTTATGGGGTTTCAGTGTTGAGAACTGTGTGTTTAATCATGGTGGAAATGCCGGGAGCCAAGGATTTAGGGATGCTTGGAGAAAAGGGAAAGTGCATGGTGTTCCCATGCACTGAGATGTGCTGCAGATGCCTGTGGCTGCTGGATCACCAGACTTTGGGATGCCTGTGCATCCTTAGGCAGCTTTTACCCTTCACATCCACATGCCCATGTTGAGAAGCTCCTCTGTGGAAGGAGTGCTCATCCCTTTCATGGTGAACCCAGGGAAGGTCAAGCAGTTGGCACTGGGCATGAAGGAGATCTGTGATCCTTCTCTGCTCAGCTCCTGCTCCATTCCTCAGGCTCTGGGTGTTTCCATGAAGTGCAAGGTAATGAGAGTAGGGTGAAGAAGGGAATTGTCCTTCATAACTTGGCAAGGAACCACTCAGGCCAGCAATGAATGCATTTCTTCTGTGTGGGGCTCAGCCAAGTTTACACCTCCCAGCAGACAAGGCTGCAGCTGAAGCTTCCTCTGGGGGGAACCCTATTTGCTGCAACTGCACAACATTTTAGTATTTAATAAAGGCCTGAAGCAATGTTTATGATGTGCCAATCTGGGCTCTGGTGGCACATGGGTAGTGCTGAAGGTACTTGTACTGTGGTAGTGGTCACACATGCCAGCAGCCAGTGAGGTGCCTGGCTGGCATAGCCTGAGCTACAGGCATCCTCATATGTGCAAATTTTGGGCTGGCAGGCATGAAAATTCATGTCCCAGGAGTGGGGTTAGTAAAAATACTTGGCTTTGTATCAGACAGCCCTTTGTGTGTGGCAGATGCTGTGATTTATTAGTGCAAGAGCTTATCAAGGTGGGACAGTGGGGCTCACATTGCTCACAAACAAATCCCAGTCATCACTACTCAAACACCTGTCTGGGGTTTGTTTCCAGCAGCCCTTAACTCAAGAAACAGTTTCTGTCCCTCCAGGTTAAGACATAGCAAAGAACTGGCTGGGGGAGAAAGAAGTTATATACAAGCTGCAGGAAGGAGTCTTTTTCATAATTTGAAGTACTAAAACCATCATTTCCCAGTTCTGTTTATGAGCACCCTGGCTGTCTCATATATCTGCAGGCTGCTACAGCAATATATTCTTCTTCAGATTCAGACGTGCCAGGGGTGATGGCTTGTGAGCTATTCTGGCAATACCAAAGGAAAAAAAAAAAACAAACAAAAAAACCCAACCCAAACAAAACGAACAAACTAACAAAATAAAGAAAAAAACAACCTGGGAAGGGGGCAGGGAGGGTATGTGATGCCAAGTGGAACAGCTCTGTCTCACCTGCCTCAAAGAGGAATGATGGAACACTGAAGGAGACAGGCTCCATTGCACAGATTAATGTGCAGTGTTTGAAAGCAGCCAGGAACATTTTATATACACACAGTGGGGCTGGAAGGAGCTGGGTGGCTCATCTCTGCAGAAACCATTCCTTTCCCTAAGAGAACATTTTTAAAAAAATTAAAAGGAGAGTACAAAGGTCTCCAGGAGAGCTCAGCTGCTCAGGCAGTTTAATTGGCTGAAAGTAGAGCTTTACAGTTGGGATTAATGTGAATATTTCTTAATAATGTGTGGTGACACATTGTCAGGAGTTCCAGGGTCAGGACTGCAAGGCTGCTCAGTGGTTGCAATGAAAATTCTTGCCTTGCCTTCTGGTTTTTATTACTACAATAACTCCCAATAGTGCATATTGAAAAGGAAGATGTTGTTAAGTTGGTTTCTTAATTTATTTCTGTGGAGCTAGTGAAAAAAGTGGAATGATGAGAGGAAGAACAACCTGCAGAGCCTGGCAGTGATGCCTGCATTGTGGGTTAGCTGGTGGATCCACACAGATTTTGACCTGCACACGGGGATGTGCAGTGCATCAGTACAAACCTAAGCAAAACCCACCAGAAAGCAAGTGAAAACGATTTAGCAGTGCTTGAGGTGGCTTAGCAGGACCTGAGACCATTAGTGTTTTTACAGGCATTTTTCAGCTGCCCTTACTGCCTTTTATCTCTGTGGGTCTCCCCTAAGTGACCACCAGCACAGGGAGGAGGTGGCTGTCCTGTCCCTGCTCCCAGGCAGCCAGGGGATGTCTGCAGCTGTTGTTGAAGGTTATTTTGCTGCTCCTGTTTATTTCCCTTTTTTCCTTCTTTCTCTCACCTTCCCTTCCCTCCTGGTAATTTCAGAGCAGGTTCTGGGAAGCCTGCCTCCTTGATCAGCATGTGTAATTGCCACCAGCTCTAATGGGATGCACTCAGGAGAATGTTTCTGTAATTTCCCTGCACTCCCACCTGCCCTTGCCCCTCTCCAGGAGTGATTGCCTCTACAGCTTTATAATCAACAGCCCAGCACAGAAGAGAGGTTCCTGTGCCTGGAGCCACTGCAGAGCAATGAGGCTGAAGCCTTCCCCACTCTCTAAAGCCTGTGCCTCTCTAAATTAGTGGCACAGCAGTGAGCAGCAAGCACACAGCTGATAAAAGTCTCAGCAAGGCGTTTGTTCCTGAAATGACTGTCTTTTATGCACAGATAATTTTGATAGAGTTGGACTTGTGAAGCCCACTGTCATCAGGGTGGAGTGAGCTGACCTGTTAATCACAAGAGGAATTAATGGCAATTACAGCTGGAGGAGCCCCCCTCTCTGAAGAGCTTGGTTCAGGGGTAGCACTGGAGGGGAATTTAAAAACCAAGCAGCCTGTGTTGTCCTTGGAGCTGCAGATAAAGTGGCAGCAAGGCAATTCCCTGGGGAGAAGGGAGCTGTGGAGGAGATAAACTCCAGGAGCACAAACACCAGATTAACAGCCTAATTCTGAGGAGCACGAGCACACATGTATTTTCATTGCATCCACTTGGTAATTAATGGGGACTTTTTGTTTAACCAAGAGGGAAGCCAGAGCTCCCTTTGGAGGATTTGCAACTTTCTGGTGTCTGTATCCAAAGGTGGGATGATCCTGCATTACCTCTCTGGATGGGGCTCCTGTAGTGTAAGTTGATTTAGCACCATTACAAAGGATTCCTGCTGATATTTTACCCCATCTTTTACCCCACACCTGACTATCTGCAGATACTACCAAGCAGCTGCTACATAAACTTTGCCAGACATTTCCTCCAAGTTTTCTTTTTAGGCTAACTTGTGTTTAAAACGCTATATACCCATGCAGCCTGCAGAGATTAACAAAATGTTCGTCTCATCCATGCAGAAGACTCATGAAGTCTTTAAGTATGCTTTATATTGGTGTTTCTAAAAGGAAAGTTTGGTTATCTTGTCTCAGATATCCAAAATGTGGTCATTATGTGCCAGAGCATGTGTACACAAGAGCTCTCTGATGAGAGGCTGCTCAGGCAGACCTTACTTAGGAATTTGTGAAGAATAACACAGCAAGTTGCATTGAAATTCTGTTGTCATTGTGCATTCCAAATGCATGTGCCAGGGTGTGAAACAGAGGACAGCAATTAGTCAGTCCTGTTAATAATGAGTATGCTGCTGGGAAGGGAAAAATGATGGTAAAATGAGTTCTTTCTTTTGTAACAGTAAAAGGAAGGTAAGTGGCATTTGGTCAGTTCCATGTGTGCACTTGAGGAGTTTTTGAAGTCTGCTTATCAGTTTGGATACTACTTGATAGGGAGGAAGGGCAGGTTTTATGCAGAGCTAACAGCAGGCTTCTACTTTGGGAACCATGATGAAATAATTCTCTTTCAGGACAGCTGAAGATAGATGCCCTGAATGAAGGTGATGTCCCTGCCCAGCACAGGCACTGATGGGACCATGGGCACCCCTATGGGGTCCCTGCCAAGGAGGAGTTTCTCTGTCCATGTGGCTCCTTCCAGCAGAAGTGGGATTCCCTATTTCCCCAGAGAGCAGCAATGGTGCTGTGCTTGGTCCCCAGTGCTTGGAGAACAGCACAGCCAGAGAGGAAAGGCTGTTTTGGAAAGAAGAGCTGCTTCATGAGCAGGTACATGGAGCTGTGTCCTGAGCAGCAGCAATGATGCTGAGGGATGGTGCTTCAAAGGCTTTGTGCACACAGCCTTTAGCTGCAGTTCTGCTGTGTGCTGCAAATGAGGGTGTGAAAGTCTCCATGCATGTTTGGGAAAGGGTGAGCACTTTTCCTAAATAATCTTGGGATCTCCAGTCATTTAAGGATTTAAGACCAGGGTGAAGAGTACATTACAGTGATCTCTGATGATGCTGAGTCTGGCTTGGCTGAGGGTGGCACAAGGGTGGCTTTAACTCTGTGTTTGTCATGGGGAAGCTCAGAAGGTCCCTGTTTGCTGTCCCATGCGCAGGGGTGAGGAGCTACTGCTCACCTACTGAACACCCCAGGTTAAATAACACAGTGGGGAAAACTCAGACTTGCAGGGGAGGGCGGGGAGAATATATTTTGGGTATTCTGTCAGTCAGCTTGACACTAATTGGTAGCAGTAAGTAATCGTTCTCCATGTAAATTAGACTCCAATTTCCTCTGTAGTCTGTCTGTTTGCTGTGTGGGCTTCGGTCTCTAATTAGGCTCTCACGTGGCAAACCTGGTTTGTAAGCTGCCTTTGTTCCTGGAGAGCTCAGCCCTCCCTGAGGCTGCAGTGCTCTTGGAGCCCCACTCCCCTGTGGAATGTTTCTTAGATTAACACTGCCAAGTTCTAAGTTCTTATTTTAATGTACATTTTGATTACTTCTATATTTAAAGCTTGCAGTGGTGGTGGGGTTAGAATGCAAGGAGGCTTACTGGACTTGCAATGGGAATATTCCTCCAAAATGCTTCCCCTGCCTCTCTGGAACTCACTGCTCCATGAATAGACCTCGTTGAATCCCCAGCCTGTGCTGGGCTGGGGCAGCTTGCCCACATCTGGATTGTGCTGCCTGCCTGCTGGGACACCTGGAGTGCAGACCACTGGCTCCCCCCTCACTTGGAGGAGCTGTGTGAGCACATTGAGAGGTCACCCAGCTGCCAGCCCACACTCTGGAGCTGCTCCAGGGCTGCACATCTGTAACTGAGTGCAGTGATGTGCAGTTGCATGAGAGGCTTTTATCCCTGCCTGCCAGTTGTTTGCAATGAATGCAGGTTTCCAGGTCGCTGCCTGCCCACAGTGTAGCCCTGTGCTTTCTGTAGCCCGTGTCAATCAGGGTCAAGCATCTAGGTTTGTGTATAGCAGGGAAAGATGTATCTCTACAGTTAATGTCTGCACCAGGCTGAAAAAAAGGGCAAACTGTATGTTTTGGCCATCCAAGCTGTTTGCCAGCAACACTTCATGATTTAGTAGTTACCTTTGTGAAATTCAGTATAGCTTCAGGAACCATGTGCTGATGGTTTCTGCAAACCTTCTCCCTATGTGTTACAGCCCTGCCCCAGATGTGACAGGAGGACTGGTAGGCTTTCTTACAAATAGTGCTTTTATTGGCATCCTGATATTTACCATACTGATTTTTTGATCTGGTGATACAGGCTGAGAGCTGCCAGCTTTTTTCAATGCTCTCACATGGCTGTTACTCCAAGTAAGTAAGTCAGAAACTTTTTTTGTGAGAGAGAGGGAAAATAAAATTGAGCGTGGGGGTGTATTTTTGTGTGATTTATACATTGGCAAGGTAACTTTGCTTTCATACTGCTAGTCAAAACTGGGAAGGATGTTTCCTCTGCAGAGAGCTACGTTTGGGTGAAGGGAGAGGATTGGATCAGGGTTTAGGGTTTTCACCAATGAGCTGAAGCTGCGGTGGGCGTCACTCAGCAGCTGGGGCAGGGACCTGCCCCCCCAGATGACCACAGCCCCTGGCAGGGCACAGGCAGCCCCAGCTCCAGCTCTGCCATCGCTGAGGATGCTCCAGGTTCTGTCCTGCCACCCCTTCCCTCTGCCCTCACCCCTTCCATGGGGCTTCTCCAGCCTGTGACTGCCTGCGTGGCCGGGGTAAGTGATCACACCCCTTGTACAGCATCTGAAAGTGTGAGTGCTTTAATGCCTTACAAATGTTTGCATTAGGAAATGGTTTTCTTTTCCAGCTCTGATTGCTGCCTGCCTTTGTGAGCATGGGTTCTTTTTGCAGGCAGGGTCTGGGAGCAGGCAGAGGAGCAGGGCTGTGCTGTGTCCTCTGCAACATTTGGCTGAATATCCGGACACTAAAACTTTGCCTTGATGCAGACATGACATCTGTCGCCAGTCCCCGAGCTGCTCCTGCTTTTTCACTCTCTTTAAAACCCATGAAGAGTAAAACCCCGCAGGAGGCTGCAGCTTATCTTCAGCTCTGAGTTTCCAGACGTGCTGTGTGTCTTCTCAGCTGCTGCAAGGATATGTGTGGAATGACAGAATGTGGATTTTGGGTCTTTGGCAGCTGTGTTTAATGCAGGATAAAAGGGTATTTTAACTTTGGGATGTTGGATTTCTTATGCCTTTGTTAGTATGAATTCAGGAGAAAAACTCCTATTTTCTTTCAGGCAAAACAAAAGCTTCTTTTGAAGGAAACAAAGTGTTTTAAGTACTTAATCAACTTGCTGAATTGAGTTGCTCTAGGATAATTTAGGAATTAAACAGAAGGAGGCTGTGTTAGTAACAAACTGCGGTTTTGGTTGGAAACAAGGATTCATTCCTGCTGGAGAAGGCAGAGGAAGCCACAGCCCATGGGCAGAGTGCTGGGTCTGTTTGCTAGGCAGGGGGGTGGGGGTTTAACAGCATCCTCTATTTGCCTTTGTTTAGGCAGTGCAAATTATTTGTGTGCTTTAGGATTCCTTCTCTCCTTGAGCAGATGTTTTGTCTGTGCAACTGGTGGAATAATTAGTGAGAGATGTGGCACTGGTGTGCAAACACCCCTTGGGGCAGGTAGAGAAATCCCAGAGTCCATTCTGGGAGCAGCTGGCTGAGGAGCACAGTCAGCATAAGATGCCAAAAGCAAAATTCATATGGCCCAACATATTTGGTTTTATTTCTGCACAGGGTTTGTTCTCCCCACTGCCAAAAACAGGCAGGGGCTGCATCTTAGGGCAGAAGACCCTGCTGCTTCTGCTTATGGCAAATTTCTCTCAACATGTGAATCATTCACTTGGGATTTTTATGGTGGTGCCTGGGGATGATTAAGTGTTCAGACTGTAGGAAATTACCAGGAGATTTGAGTGTTTTCCTCAGTGGCTTTGGCCCCAGTGATGGGGTGTCATGGGAAGCTCTCCCTGTGTGGATCAGGCTGACTGTAGATTTTGAAATCTCAGGTTGCATGAGCATGTTTTGCTCAGCTGCCATTTCAGTAATGGCAGCAACATGCTGCTTCCCCTAATGATCTTGATTTAAGTTATCGGTTATTTCTTTAATTATCTACTTCATCTGCTTACACCTTAAATGAGTCTATTTGCTCACCCAGAGAAAGGAAAAAAAGTTATTTTTTTTTCTCTTTTGAAGAGTGGCAGTGGAAATACACAGATGTGTGTGGTTCTGTCTCCAGAAGATGTTGAGCTTCTGTGGGCTGACTCTCCTGGCAGCACAAATTTGGAATGAGATGTAGATGTACATTTATTCCTGGCATCTGTGTTACACAGACAAAATTAATTGAGTGGTCCTTTGAAAGCCCTGTTTGTGTATATTAGCTTGATTGAGGCTGGAGTTGTGTCTCAGGACCAGTTTGAAGACGATAAAGTATCTTTTAATCACCAATGGTCTTTATATTTCCATGCATGAGCACATGGCACTCTGTTGACCATCCAGTGTCTCCATACATCACTTTAAAAGCAACCTCTCCAGCTGGCACCAGCTCCTCACCAGTATTCTTCACACACCATCCTTTGCTGTGCTTTTTCCTGCATCTCAAAGAGACTCAGATGTTTCTCTTTGGAGACTCCTTGTGATACGTGTGGCAGCAGACCCTGCTTTAGCCCAGCCTATTCTGGCTTTAGGGCTGTTCCTGCTTTAGTTCTGTTTATTACTTTAATGTTAGTCCCTTTGTTAGCCTTAGCTTCACTCTGCCTGGCACAGAACTCACTGAAACACATATTGCATAATGAGCCTGCTTCCATATTTAAACTGGACACACAGGAGCTGGGACTCTCCCAGATAAAATGGAACTAAATGCTTGCTCTTCAGTTACACTGGAGCATCTGTGCCAAAAAATTATGTATCTGGGAGGAATTACCAAAAGTTTTGATGTACACAAGCTTTAGTCCTTTGAGTCTTCTACATTTTTAGCTGTTTGGTGTGAGTTTGGACTGTATGACTTTGCTCTGTCAGAGAACACGTTTCCTGTGGCCCATGTGAAAGACAGAGCATCACCCTGCAAAGCAAAACCACAGGGAGCAGCACAAACATGTCTCCAGCACCAGCACTCACTGCAGCTGGGACCTGCTTGGATGGCAGTGCTGGAAACCCCACGTGTCACATCTGGCAGCACACACAAACCCCAACCCAGAGCTGCCAACCCCAGCTGGCTCTGGCCTCTCAGCAGTACTCCTGTGGTCTTGGCTGTCCCAGGGGAATTGCAGCTTTTGGGCTGGTTTGGGAAATAGCTGAGGGTTGGTGGGAAGGACTTAAATACAGGAATTCTAATGGTCCAGAAAACAATATCCTAATATTTCTGTGTGATCATTCCTAAATGGTTGTCATGAAATTGTGCAAGCAGGCGTGGTGGATCTTGTGGTCAGCTGTGCTTTGGGCACCAAGGTCACCAATATAGCAATGCCTCTGGGTGATCCATGTTCCCTTACATCTGTCCTGGACTGCTTATGTAACCTTGGACAAACCATGGACACCCTCCAAGCCACAGATGGGGGAGAACAGCAGAGTTCCTGTTGCAGCTGTTCAGGAGCTGTTGTCAGAGCAGAGCCAGCCCCAGAGTGGTACCCAGGGATTCATGTATCTGAAGAGTACCTGTAGTGGGCCCCTGTTGTCACAAAGACCTCCAAATGCAATGGAAAAAGACAGTAAAACCAAATAATCTAGACTCAGGAAGAAAATATATTGCAAGCTTGTCCCCTCTGCTTTTCTTCCTCTGCTGATCCTGGGAGGAGGTAACTGAGAGGAAATATTTGCTCTTAACAGGGTTCAATTACTCTTTGCATTTCTTGGAAATCTGTTTGGATTTTGCCCTGTTGGTGTTGGTTTATGCAGTGATGTTTCCAGCAGATTGTATGGGTATAGTTCCATCTCTTGGTATTTTGTGCAAAGATAAAAAAGAAAGAAGGATGGTACTGAGTAATGAGGTGGCTATTTAATCGCAGCAGGACTCGCAGGAAAATGTGCATTAAGTATTTATGGGACATATTCATTAACATTTTCACTCTATTGGCACTGGGCAGTTCAAGAAAGCTGCTGAGAGAATTGGAGTCTGTGTTGCACAGCCACAGACCTGGAAAGGGCTGCAGCAGAGGAAAGGTATGAATTCTGGCTTTGTTACCAGATGTGCCCTTGCATTTGGAGTTGCAGCAGTAAGCAGGATTTCAGTAGTTTCACTTACCCTTCTCAAAATGCTTGTGGTAAATATTTTAGGTCTGATTTTTCTGGCTGCCGTGTCTCACAAGAGTGCAAGTGGCTGACACTGAACCCCTGGTTTGCAGGCAGGCAATTAGAGAGATAAGCCTAAGTGACTTCATGTGTCTCCTTTTAGATTGCTCTGAGTTGATGTAAAGGGCTGGGATTAGCAGAGATTGAGTTCTCAGAGTGCTGGAAACCAGCTGTGGCCAGGGGCCTCATCCAACATGAGCTGTAGGTACCGAGTTACGGAGGGAGTTTTCTGTGGGCATGAAATGATGCCAGGAAGATTAGAACTGATGATAAAATGGTATTAATGCTTGCTTCATTAACAGCACAGAAGGTATCAAATTATTCTCATGCTATAAATCAAAAGTGTTTCTTATATTTGTTAAGTGGATCCATTTAAATAGCTTGAATAGGTTGAAATAAGTTGAAATACATTTACTTGCTGGCCATTGCATCCTCAGATACAGGATCACAGCAAAGTGTATTGGATTTCCCACAGTGTTAATGGAAGGTCTGAAGCAGTAGCAGCCTGATAGTTTAAATTTTCCTTTGAGATGACACAGGGTCTAGTGTTAGATTTTAGGATGCCTTGTTCTAGATCAGTACTGTGAGTCCAAGACTGATCTCAACTCATGTCAAAAGCTGCAGTGGTTGCACAGGTCTGCCAGGTTTGGGATTTGGAGCTGAAGGTCTGTGATGCTGGCCCTGTCCAGCCACAGCAAGTGGCATGCCCAGATCAGGCTATGCCCACAGGCACCTGCCCTGGTGGAAACAAAAGTTCCTTTTAGGATTAGTGTCATCAGGAGACAACTTTGTCCTACTTTTTAACAAGTATAAAAGGGACATATACAGAGAGAGAATTACCTCCTTTACCTGAATGCCTGTTGGATAAAATAAATGTTAATCTTGACTAATTAGCAAGTGGATTCAATGTGGATGTCTCTGTGTCCATTTATGTACTTGAAACCCCCGTTGACTTTCACTGGCACCATTCAGCAGAGCAGCAAGTGAAAGGTCTGACTGTAGCCATGCTCTTGGCTTCCTGATACCTTTCCCCTGTCCTTTGTATGAGAAAGGAGATCTGATGGCAATCAGGACAGTGGTGTGGTTTGTGCCAGGTGTGCAGCACAGAGAGCTTCTCACTGGCCCTCAGCCTCTGGTTTGTCCTGCTTTTCACTGTGCATGAAGCAATGCCTTGTGGCACCCCATGTAGATGGCTTTGATTAATTTGTCTCTGATTTTTCACTGCCTAGCTAGTCATTCAGGAAACATTCAGCAAACCTCCTGGTTGCAGTTATTTCTGAGCTCTCCCACCCAGCCTGGGCTTCTTCCTTTCATGAGGAGTTGAATTTCCTCAACATAAACATTTTCTGTTCTCTGAGCTTGTCCTTATTTGTTGTTTTCATACTCTTATTTTCTTAAGCACTGCAGGAAACAGTCCCTTGTTTGAACAATTTAGAGCTCACACCTCCAAACATCTTCACAGCAGATACTTTCTGAGTATCTCAACTCCCACTAAAAATCATTGGGAACGGAATCCTTAACTACTGCCAAAATATGCAGATACCCTGAGGATCTGACTGCTTCCCCTGACCACCTCCATTAGACCAAGGGATAGCAGAAAGGAAGTGAGAAGAGCATTCCCCCCTGGAGCTTGAGCATCAGAAATTACTCAGAGTTAGTCTGGGTCTAAGCCACAGCATATTTTTGCAATTTAGGTCCTGTAGCTTGTCATGTCAGCAGATTTGCAACCCTTGAGCTGACTGTGGATGTTGAGCCAGCTCCTAAAACTGGTGGAAGAAATTTTTTCTGTGCTGTATGCTCACTCCCAGTTTCGTTGTCCTTGAAGGGAATTGAGCTTGAAGATGCATCAGGGAAGGACATTAGATGAATACCCATCAGTGGAGGATGGTTGTATATGCCACTGAAAATTTTATTAGTCATGTTTTGCCATTTTGTGTAGAACAGCTTGTCTCTGAGGCTTCAGGCACTTCAGAAAGTTGAGTATGGCAGGCTTGTCTCAACACAGAGGAAACAACATTTTGCTCAAAGTCACAGGCAAAATCATAGTTGACATCAAAACTAAACCCAGCTGCACGTCCCTCCTGTCAGCACACAGTGCTGCTCACTCAGGTGGAGGTGGAGAGGCTGGAAAAGCGCATGAACACTCTGCTCTGTGTCTTGTGTGCAATGAAAACCATCAAAGTCAGAACTTTTTTTCACAGCAGAGATGTTCAGAGTGCAGCAAGTGTCAGAATGCTTGACCATGGTTTGGCTGGGGAGGGGAAGGCAGCTGCTGGGCTGAGATTGCTGCTTATTGCACTAATTACACTTGTCTGGCTGGCATCAGGAGCCTCCCTTCTCCTGCCCCATCTGTCAGGTTGGCCATCCATGGTTGCTCATCCCTCTGAGAGATGTTTGAAGTGTTTTTTTACCCCAGAGAACCTGACAGCGCTCCCGCTCCCTTCTCCGTGCTGCCACAAGGGAGTGATTGCAGTGTGTGCAGAGAAGGGATTGTGGGGCTTGAGCTGTTTGCCTTGAATTAAGACCATGGAAGGGGAGGTTGCATTTCTAAAAATCTCAGCCAGATGAGCCACCCTGGTCTTGAGCATGCCAGCTTCTTTGGGATAGAGGGAAGAGGATTTTTTTCCTCCTTTCTTTTTTTTTTTTCTTTTTGCCCTGAACCATGCAACCAGGCTAACTACTGGTCAGAGCAATCCCCTGCAGTCAGAGCACACTGCAGGAAGGCTCCCAGCCTTAACCCATCCATGGTTTTTCAGAAATAGTCTCATCCTCTGCTGCAAGAGCCTGGCTAACCCTGCCTTCAGTCAGCAGCCAAGCTGGCCCCTGAACTGCTGTTCTTTTGTTGCAAGTTAAACACTCAGCAAAAAGAAAGCCCCAGTCCTTTGGATGCCCACCTGTTTTTTATTTCTCTGGGGACGGGTTGTGCCTTGTCACAGGGTGCTGGCTTTGCAGAACAGCCCACTCCAAAGAAGCTGGCTGAGCCACAAAACAATGGGATTCACCAAGTCTCCAACAGCAATAATTGCTTCTAAAAAGCTGATGTATTTAGTCTGCTCGTGTTTAGCAAACATCTTTGCTTTGCCCTTTGAAGATAATGTCGCGTGTTCGACACAGCTTGGTAGGAGAAAAAAAGAGAAAGAAATGGCCTGCAGTTTCATCATGTTTAATGAGCAGTGGCTGGTGGGAGCCATAGCATTCAATATTGCTGGTGTCCCCTGTTAATTGCCAGCAGTTGTGTTTCTCCACCCCTCCTGGTGTTTGAGCTGTGGGCAGGATGCTGGTGGGCTGGCATAAGCTGGGAGCCCCACAGCTGAGGCTGGTGGAAGGCCAGCAGCAGCCTGGCAGGGTGGTGTGGTGTCTCTGCAAGCCATGCCTCAGTGTGGCTGTGATGGAAACATCTTGCAGGATGGCTTTGAGCCTTCCCTAGAGCTGTTTCCAGGTGTGTGGGTCTGGGTCTGGCATAGTGAGGAGGGATGCTGTGTGACACTGCCTGCACTGGACCCATCCAGGAGACTGGGGACAGTGTGGGAACCCAGGGAGGAGGGGGCCAGTGTAGGAGTCAGTGGCCACGTTTCTGGCCAGCCCTCTCCTGATACAGTCTTAATCCCTCCCTGCAGGTGCTGGTTCCTGCTGACCCCCTGCTCCCAGAGCAGACTATATAGCTGCATTTCCCTCTAGATGGTGATAAGATAAAAGCCTGGCCGTGTTCTACAAGAAGAGAAGAAGGTTTAGGGGATGACAGGCTGCTGCAGGAGGAAGGGATGCTGGTTTGCAGCTGCTGCTGGGGCTGCCTTTGATGAGGGCTGTGATTGATGCTGTGTTTGGAGCAGGCAGTGACGTGCTGACCTTTCCCTGACGGGCTGAGCAGCTCTAATGATCTTGATGGAGCTGGCGATTTGTGTATTGGGTTTGATGTACAAGGCTTGACACAGCATGGAGAGATGGGACTGGAGTATGACTGACAGCCCATTCCCATTAAGGATAGTGAGGCACAGGCTGTTCTCTAGTGATTCCTTTCAGTGAGAGTGCTTTGACGAATTGCATTGTAGCAGAGAAGTTTTGCTGTTAAATACCATCCCTTTAATAGCTCCCAAGCAGTTAAAAACAGATGAGAATGAAGTAACTCGCAGGCCAGAAGGCTTATCACTAAAAAGGCTGTCTAAATTATACACTTAATTAATATTTAGTGAATTATTTTTACTCTGACTTTAATGTTGAGTCTTTAGGCACATAAAACAATGCAGTGGCTTGCATCTGAGATTCCCTTTTTTCTGTAATTCTGCTGTATAAAATTTCAAACCCTGGACTTCTTGCAGGCAGCATTAAAACCTTTTAATTTCCATGAGTTGAGCTGTGTATAAATCACACCCTGGTTGGCACATCTCGTGGGTGCTTGTGGCAAGAGTAATGAATTTCATGGTTTGTTATGAGCTACTAAAACCAACAGAAACATAGAAAGCCTGTTGTAATCTCAGCATATCATTCAAGGAAGCAATTTATTTCTAAGTATGAACAAATGTCAAGCCATGATAACAAGTTGTTATTACTAATTAAAACAAAGGAAAGAATAGCAAACATCTCCTGTCATGTGTGTGCAGTTGCCAGGCTCTCTGGAGGACACTGGAGCTCCATCCAGCTTCAGCCAGGCTGGGACCCTTGCCATTGCCTAAGACAGGATGACCCTCTCTGTGCATTCCAGAAGGGCACTGAGCCATGATCCTGAGAGGGCTGGGAAACCACTCAAGCTTCAATAGAGATGCCACTTTTCAAAATTGTATTGTTTTCTATGTTTTGGAGGGTTTTTTTTGAAATCAAGGTTGGCTTGATTGTAGAAGTATTGTGGAGTTTGGGGTGTACTGAAATAGCACATGCTAGTCCCTTTGCTGGCACTAACTGGTTTTGTATCATCCAGGGCCACTTCTTGCTATTAGGTGAGAAATAAAAACCCATTTGGGCACTTCTTCCCACTGCTCTGTTGGGATGTGAGGAGCCAGGTGCATCCTGACCACATCTGATTTTCCTGTGTCTGCAGATACACTGGGAAATTTAAGACTTGAAGACATTGCAAAAGCCCCTTGCTGTGCATGATTCCCTCCTTGACATCATACAGGAGAATTGACTGGATCCAAAAATGTGCTGAATTTAGCACCTCCTGTGCATTTAACACTGTTTGGGTGCAAGCAGCAAGCAGGTCTTTTCTCTTGGCAAAAAGCAGGCACTGTGTCTCCTGGTGGGAGTAGAAGCATGGCCATCTCAGACTTTGCTGGTGTCAGGGGAGTTTGGCCAGAGGTTTGTGCAGCTCTGTGGCTCATGAGTGGGAGCAGGAGCTCATGGGGTGCCAGCCAAACTGAGGAAAGCACCAAAATCCTGCTGGCAGCCAGGGAAGATGTGCACAGTCTGGTTTAAGGAGGCAAAAACCAGGCTTGTGTCACTTGTCCAGGAGTGGGCAGGCTCAAGACTTGCCTGTGAGTGTGGAGATGGTCAATTCCCCTGGTCCTGGGGGGTGCTCAGCTTTGGTGGTGGGGCCAGGCAGTGCATGACTAGTGCATTGGAGAGCTCAGTGACTTAAGACAAGAATTCCTCAGTACATAACCACTGACCCGAAACACCCTGTTAGACAGGTTTGAAGCCAAAAAATAAAATAAAAATCATCTGATGTGACAGCGACCCTGACAGTGTCAGGCAGTGAGAAGGGCAGCAGTGAGGGAGTCCTGAGCTGCTGCCAAGGCACATGTCAGTGCAGACTTGCAGGGTTAGTTGGTTATCCTGAAAATACATCTTCTGTTTTGTGTAAATGGAAAATTAATTTGTTGCTGATCAAAGGTTTAGATCTTTGGACAACACACCACCAGATAAGCTGAAGATTTATGCATTTCCTTTGTAACATATTTTCAGTGAACACTTTATTGTTTGTGGAAAGGCCCCAAGAAAATGATGTGATCACAAAAATAACTGTGTTGAGCTTATTTAGCTTAAATTACTATAGAGTGCTTTAATGAGGCTTTTGCAGACATCATTAAAGGACACTATTAAAAAGTCTTCAGATGAGAAGCCTATCATGCTAGCAAAGGGGAGAAAACCACAGGAGCATCTGGATTGTTCACATTCAGTTACAAATTTGATTTCAACGTATAAAAGTAAAAAACATATTAGTGCTGAGTGGAAGCTGGAGGCTATGAAAGCCTTATTGTGTTAAGCTCTCTAAAGCTCCTTACATTAAGGTGATTAAAAAAAGAGAGAGAGGGGGGGGGAAGAGATAGTGATTGATGAAACCTTGTTGTTGGTGTGCTCTGAGTCATCCAGGGTGTGCAGTGCTGGGATGGGATGGTCAGTGGGTGAGGGGCTTGGGGTACCAGGCAGTGATGCTCAGGAGCTGCATTTGTGTGGTCCAGCTGCATTTGTGTGTGTCAGTGCTGCCAGAGGCCATGGGCAGCACAGCATGAGCTCATGGCCACACCTCAGTGTCCAGCTCTGGCTGTGGTACCAGGCAGGGTCAGGCCTGCTTGGCTGGGTGAGCTGGGAGGAAAGACAGAAAATTGTCTCTGAAATCAGCCGCAGTGCGTATGGGCTGCACCTCCCCTTCTGCGTCAGCTACTGCTGGGCTCCATGGTGTTTTCTGAATTCCTCCTTGCAGACTGACAGCACAGATCCTTACCCATGGCTCTGCCAAAACTGAGTGGAAGGCAGCAGTGGTGACAGCCGGAGGAGTGGGGCTGTTGTGGTTGGTCTCAGGCAGCAGCCAGGGGAAGGTACCAATGGCAGCCCTGAGGAAAAGTGGAGGAGGCCAAGTTTGGGGATTAATGATCTGCATCTGATGTTGGTCTCTCTGCCTCTCTGTCTCTACCCCATTTTTCTTTGTGATAAGAAATCCCTGCTTCTACTGAGAGCCGTGAGGAAGCATTTGCTGCCTTGCTCGAAAAGAATCAAAGAGAAACAGAGCTCATCCTCATTTAAAGTTCTGACCTGTATTTCACGACTCAAATTCTTCAAGGAGCTTTCTCCATACTGTGGGCACATCCTTGAGTGTCTGCTGAAGAGCCAAGTGTTTGGCTGGGCAGAGTGGGGCTGTACCCTGCCACGTGGGTTCATTCCCTTCCTTGTCACTAACAGCTTTTTGCAATCATCTTGCCTTTCCCATCCAGTGTTTGCAAAGCTATGACCTTTCCAGCCTTCCCTTCTGCTGCTTTTCACTGCTTTGTGCCCAGGACCACACTGGGCTCATATGTGCTGGCACTGGGCTGGGAGCACTGGCTCTGCCAGTGGGGGTTGCTCTGCAAATTACAGGGTGAGTGTGGGAGCAGAGCAGAAAAAAGCACTGTAGTGTCCAATTCTGCATTTCTGTGGTCAGAGAGAGAGATGGGAAAATAATCTGTTACTATGCCTGTGGCTGTGAGACAGGATGGGCTCAGTGGTGGTGGGGACCTGCAACCCCCAGTCCAGGACAGGCTGTTGGTGTGTGACAAGGGACAGTCTGTGCCCCTGTGGGCAGCATTTTGGGGTGGCAGAGTCTGGAGCTTCTTGTGACATCCTGAGGTAGCAGTGCTGTGCAGTGCCCTGGTGTGCTGCAGCAGAGGATGCTCACTAAATAATTCAGAAAGGCAACTTGATCTGACATTCATCAGGTCAATAGCCCAGTGACCTTGAGGACAGCAGTCTGCTGGTGCTGTGTGTGGTTCTGCTGTGCAGCCCATTGCCATCAGGAGAATCAACATTGTCACATGGAACACTATTGATTGACAGACAATCAATACATCAAGGTGATGAAACACAGCATTTATGAAACATGGGCTCTTGCAATGATTTGTTAAATTAGCCATAGGTCTGAGTTTGTGCAAATGGCAGAAAGTTTAGAGTTGACTGAGTTTGTCTCTTTGTCATTAAAACTAGAAACAAAGTGAAGAAAGATGGTGCTACATTTACAAACAGAGCTGTCTGTCTCTCATCCCTGGGTTGAAACAGGGGCCTCCTACTCTTGATTTTTCTTTATTTTAGCAGCTTTTTACTTCTCATTGTTTTCTTCATTGCTGGCACTTGTCAGCATCCATCCTTATAATGGTGCAAGTCCTTCACCTAACCTTTGATAATGTGCTCCATGAGCTCAGTATTCTTGCTGCCTAATGAAACACCCATTTCACCTGCATAATGTGCAGAATCCGTTAAGAAATCTTGTGTGCCTTCTGGAGTTATTCCAACACATGACCTTTTCACAAGCCTCACAGTAGGTAATGGTAATATGGAGCAATTGCCAGCACACCAGCAGCCTTCAAAGCAGGAAGGCTCATTTCCATTTCCCTGAGACAGTTGTGTGTCCAAACGCTACACAGCTTCTAATCTGATTTCTTGTCTCAGAAGAGGCTGTTCCTTGGGTTTTGTGGATATTTAGATTTGCAAGTATTGGAACAAGAAGTCTGTCAGGAGTGATGACAATCAGAGTCACTGTTTGGAGACACAAAGCTCTTCTGCTCACAGCTAGCCCTGCAGCTGAATTGTTACAGACATTGGTCTTTTACTCATCTTTTACTTCAGTTTGTGATTCTCACACCCATCTCATCTTTTTGGAAGAGTTTAGACTGCAAGTTCACAGTTCCTGATATGATCCCTTTGTGCAGATGATCAATTGGCCAAGAAAGCCAAGCAGAGCTCACCTTTAGGATGGTTGGTTGTGTGGGGATGACACTGCCTCGTGCCCTGGGGTGGGATCATGCCAGGCTGGTACAAGGTGAGTGAAGCTGCTGTAGATGGTGGCACAGAGGGTGTTGTACAAGAAGTGTGGGGTTGGACACTCTCATGCCTTGCCAACATTTCCCCTGGGGTGAGGCTCGCTGATGGAGACCCTTGGAGCTCGGATAGAGACTTTGCTCCAAAGTGTTTGCAGCTAAAGGGCCTTTCCTCCTTGAAAGTTAATGCTGATTAAGTAATGAAATAATGAAAAAATCAGACATTTTTACTCCTGTTGGGTGAAATTAGTGCCTAGAGGATGTGCCCTATGGAGCAGGATGTGTTCCTGTGCTGTTTGTAGCCCTGAGTCACTGCTGCATGCTTTTAGGGATATGTTTCCAGGGAAAATGCAAAATTTCTGCTCTACAGCATTTCTGCTCAGCATTATCATTTTATAAGCAGGCTTCTTTGTTTGCTTTAGCCCAACTCGGTTTTGTCTCATTCCCTTTGTGTTGTAATTAACATGTTCTGACTTTAAGAGGAAAAGTAAATCATCTTGGGGCCATGGCATGTTAACCACAGAGAGGCAAGATTGACAGTCTGCCTTCAGCACTGATTCAGGCTGGAGGGGGCAAAGAGGGCCAGTTTAGGAAGCTGGAGGATCAGGGAAAATTTTTCCTACAAGTTCTGTTGCTCTTTGTAGTTGGAAGAGTTGAAGGAGACCATCCTCAGCCCTTCAGCCATCTCCAGCAGAAGCCCCTGCTCTGTGAAAGGAAGGTCTGGTCTGGCTGGATGCACTAAGAGTCAGTGCTCAGCTCTTGAACTTGCTGCTCAGACTTAATATAAATGAAAAAAAAAGAGAGTTCAGATCTCTGCACATTCTTGGTTTGTCCCACTTGGCCAAGTAAATTGGAGAGGTTCTTAGTGAGAGCTGGGCTGGTTTGTCCCAGCTGAAGATCTCATCCTTGAGATTTTGAGTGTAATTCCATGCAATTAAACCTAATTTATGAGCCTTAATAATAACAATTTAAGTCATTTGAGGCTGCAGAAAAACTCACAGCTGTAGTTTCTGCATCTGTGTTCTGTAAACATAGCAAATATTGCCAAAATCAAGGGCTTTGAAATCTGGAGTCAGGCATCAAAAGTCAGGAGCATGTAACAGAATGTTAAAGAAACTTCCCAGTCTGACCATTCACGAGAGCCTTGGCACTCACACTGCCAAGGCCAGAGACTTTGACTTCTGGGACTGAAGTCCCTTCACAGTGGCAGCTCCAGTGAGCCAAGAAGAGTCATGCTTGGCTTTATCACACACCCCACTCACAGCCAGACCAGGTTTCCCATAGCAGTCTCAGATGTCCTGTTTCATAAAGCCATTTATTCCCAGAGCAGCAACACACAGCCTGAGCTGGTGCCTCTGAGAATGCTCCAAAAAAGGAACCTCTGGGCTTTTATCCTCACACAGTCTGCCCAGGTACAAGTCTCAGTCTTCCCCACTGAGTTGTCTTCAGGTCCTGCTCTCCTCTTCCTGTGCACCTCACTAGCATCACTGGTCTTCAACTCCTTTGTTATCCAAAAGGTGGCAGTTCCCAACCCCTGCAGTGTCTCTGTCAATTCACCTGGCTGGTATCTCCCATCATCCTCATGTTCTTTTTTATCCCAAATGTTGGCAGTTCACAGCCTCTTCTCTCCAGGTCCTACCCAGAGTTTAAAGTGTATTTCAGTCTCCATCTCAATCTGCAGTTGTGAGCCCAGCTACCTGGACCAGGTGTGTTCCTCAACAAGAGGTGCTGTGTGTTGGGAAACTTTTATTTGCTTTCTGTGAAGGTTGTTTGAGTCCACAGAGCCTGTTTTTTTTAATTTCACTCATTTTTTGCAAATGCTACAAGCTAAGAAGTACGCTGTTCTCCAGATGACTCGAATTATTCATTTGTGACCAGCGAATTCCCAAACAGTGGAAGAGATTTGGCAACGTAGCTCCTTCTCTGCGTTTTCTTTTCCAAGGGGAAGGAAACACAGGGGGAAGAGGCTTAGCATCCCCGTCGAGGTGGTGTGTTCCTGGGGCTCGCAGTACTCACCTGAGACACACATAAAAAGGTGTGAATCGTTCATCTGTCGCAAACAGAGTGAGAGAAAATGTATTAAAATATGCAGTGACCAAAATGCCACGCTAACAACTTGTATTCCCCAGAACATTTAGCCCTACTGGTCACAAACATTCTGCGTCTAAAAAACGGTAGGGAATCATAGCAAACTACTGTAGAAGATAATTGAGAGAGGGCACTGAAAGCCAGGAGAAAAATGATATGTTGCTCGGAGCCAGCGAATCATTGCGTTAATAGCCCGCGTCCATAAGAAGCGGTGCCTGAAGTTTGACAGCAAGTTGAGGTTCGGTCAGCATCAAATAAGAAGGGAAGGATAATTAGCGTCTTCACACCATTCAATTTGGGCTGCTGGTGTGGAGCCAACTCTTTGAAACACGCAAGCGAGCAAGGAGGATTTTTTTTCCCCCTCTCCCATTGCCTAAACGGGATTTATTGATATCGGAGAGCGGGCTGATTTCCATGTAAATAAAGGGGCGGGTGTCCGGGCCGCCGGTCCGGGGGGGATGCGGTGACTTTGGCTTGCTGACATCATTGCTCATTAACATGCAGGAGAGGAGAGCAATGCAACAGCAGAGCCCCGCGCCGCTCCCGCGCCGCCGATTATTCTCCACGGGCTGCACCGCTCCTCGTTAATGCCCCAATTGGACATCCTCTCGCCACCTCCGAACGCCAAAGGCAGGCTGGAGGGGGGAGCTGCTGGATTCGTTCGGGTTGGGAGCAGAGAGGGAGGGACCCTCCGGAGCCGGGTTTCAAAGCAATAGAGGCGCAGCTTCAGACGCGGGGCAGGAATGACACGATTTCCCAGGGCAGCTTTCCTGCGGGAACGCGCTGTGCTCGCTGCGTGCCGGCTCTGAGAGGCTCCGACAGAGCCGGGCACAGCCGGGAGCCAGGGATGCTCTGTGGCACTGCGGTGGCACCAGCACCGGGCACAGCCAGGACAGCACCTGAGACACTTCCCTGCGCTGGCACTGCACTGGGAACAGGTAAAGAGCTGCCTTTGCGGCTCCGATTTGTCGCGGATTTTTAGAAGGGATGGAAAGTAGAAGGAAGGAGGAGGAGGAGGAATGAGGAGCATTCCATGGATGCACGCAGCTGCGTGCTAACTTTGCTCAGTGTGCTGCGAGGGGCTGCGCTGTTTCTCCAGCCTTTGCTGTTCTCTGTGTTTATGGATGCAAAAGGTTAATTGTTAAATTGTATTTCTGCAGCTGCAGGACGTCGGGGGGGAAACGCTGATGCTGTTGTAATGGAGTTTTCGTGTTAAAAATAATCGAGAAGGCTCAGCTGGCTCTAATAGGAGTTCAAAAAAATTCATCTCTCGGTGTTAATTGTATTGCTCTGGTAAATGCAGCCCCTAGAAGTCTGGGTTTTCTGCACATTTTCTGAGCAGACTTCATGCAGGCTGGGGCTGTGAATGAGGACGTTGCCATTCAGATGTTTATTTTGGTGGTTTTGCCTTCCTAGAATAGGAAGTTTTAAAGTAATAATCTTTCTAAGCCCCAGTTGTTCATGCCAGAATGCCAAACTATAAACCAACCTAGAACTGCAACCTGGGGGTTATGTTTTTCAGCGCAATCTTTTCAAGTCCAATTTCCTTTTCTTTCTTGTCCCTTGAAGGAACATTTTAAGCAGATGTGACACAGACATGACCTGTGACCGTGGAAAGATTTTAATCCAGTTATTCTTTGTTTTCTGGTCATGATTCCTTGGCGGTGCTAAACAGTGATTGAATCTTTTTGAGCAGTTGAGGATTAGCGCTGGACAGAATAATGCCAAAATAATTATTTGCACCAGATGCAGTGTCATCCTTTCAGTTTTAGCTCTCTTATCTTGTAACTTATCTGACTTATTTTCATTCGGCGATTATTTCGCCTGCTGTGGGAGCACTTACATGTCTCGCATCACTGCATTGTGTTTATAAGGGTGCCAGCTTGAGCCTGTGATCAAGATTTGTAAAGTAAAACTGTCTGCAGCTAACAAGATTATATTTTGCTTCGTATTTTAATCTTCTCCCGTTGTGTGTTTTCTGCCAGCCAGACTGGCTTAGCAGAATGACCCAGCCTTGTGCATTTGCTGTTGGCAGCCTGGCTCTGGCTCAGCCAGCACAGGCACAGATCAGGCTGGCAGTGTTTGCTTTCACTGTGGGTCAGTATTGCCTGCCCCAGGGAGCACAGTCTGAGCCTTAACGTCTGAAATAATGACAATTTTCAGCCCAGCTCATCCTGCTTCTGAGCACTTTGCCTATCAGCCAGGTTTTTTTTCCTTTAGGATGTATGGCCTGGGAGATGCTTGGATTGCAGCATGTTTACTGGTTCCTGTGGTTTCTGCTTGTCATGCTGCAAATACAAGTGAAGGCCCTTAAAACAGCACGTACAGCCCTGGGCAGGTCGCTGGGAGCTCACTGAGCTTAGCTAGTCTGGAGTGATGGGCTTTGAGCCTGGAATGGGATGGGGGGAAGAGAGGGGCAGGAAGATAAATACTGCCTGTGGAGAGCCCAGAGTTATTCAGCCTTGAGAAAACAGTGAAGATCTGCATGCTGCACAGACACAGGTTTCTCAGTGGACAGCTGGGTTTGGATCCAGGGTGCTGGAACCCCAGGCTTGGAATTTTCATCTTCAGTTAAGAACAAAGCAGAAAGGACCTCCTGTGATACAGCTCTGCATCTTGTTTGGCTGAAAAGCCAAGCATTAAAATCTGACAGGATAACCCTCAGGGTAGGGAAGGGCTTTGTCACACAGACCCACACTGGCTCTTGGATGGGGAGCCTGGAGGGAGAGTTCCTCAGGGCCCTGCTGTTCCTGCTCCTCCACCACCTCCCCTGTCCCATCCCCATCAGACAGAGGCCTCACTGATCTCTGGGATCCTTGGGGTTGGGATTGTCCTGCCAGGGGGGACACCAAACCCTCTTGGTTGTCCACAGCTTCTGCATCTGCCCATCCTGTCCCTTCTTCTGCCTTTTATAATCACGAGCTTGGCTTCAGCATTGTTTGCCACCAGTTTCAGGGTTATTACTGCTGCTGCTGAGCCTGTTTTTCTCTTCAACTTGTAAACTAGTGGTTTGCATTTCTTCTCCGTGACTGGGGAAAAATATGTGGTTATTACTGTTTCTGTATGCTAAGAGCTGGACCTTTAAGGGGAAAAAAGCCAACCCTAATATAAATATGCTGAGAGTAGCGGTAAGCCTGTGAGCTGGCAGACTGCCTCCACTGTCTTGGATGTGAGGCAGCAGCCTGTTGGATGCCTTTTCTCCTGGTAGCATGGCTGGGCAACAGGCTGGGGCTCACTGCAGCTTCTTTTGCCTCTCCTCTTTCCCCTTTGCTCAATCTGCAGCTCACATGGATGTAGTACTTTGCCCACTTCTGTCTAACCTCTACGTTGAAAAAAAATTATTGAATCTTCTGCAAAATATCCTGAGAGATCCAAGTTGAGGGTTCTTCTGAGAGCTGCTGAGTTATTAATATCCTTTAATTTAACCATCTCATCTTTATGCATCAGAAATGTTCAGTTTGTGTAAGGGGTTGTGGCTCATGGGAGCAGCCTGGCAGTGTGGTTCAGGTCAGGAGGGTGTTTCAACACCCTGCTGCTCTTACCCAGCTCAGGAGGAGAAACTGGAGCCCAGGCAGGGTCCTGTGTTCACTGCAGAGCACTGGGGTGCAGCTGGGCTCTCCAAAACGGGATGTGATGCATCCCAGATCCCCACTGTGGTTTAGCCACAGGCTGGGAAGGTTGGTCGTGTTTTCATTCTCATCCTGGGCTCTTGCTGCAAGGTTTGGCCACAGCTTTGGTCTGTGGTTCTGTGAGTTTGCCTAAGAGGGCACCAGACAGATCAGATAAGGAATTTAGGGGGGTTTGTGCATTGTGTTGTGTTTTGTCCTAATTTCTTGGTCTGCCTCTGGTGTGCTGGTGGCTGTTCTCTGCCATGTGGTGCCACAGACCACAGACAGCAGGATTGGGAACAGCCTGGGGCTGCCCCAGGCTGTGCCTCAGGGAAGCAGTGGTTTGGGGAGAGGGCAGGTGTTCTACCTGCTGAGGAAGGGATGGTCCTTATGCATGATGGAAGTGGAGCAAATGGAAAATCCTCAGAGGCTGCTTTTGTTCATATTTGGCTGCAACTGGCAGTTCTGGGGATAGTTCTTTTTTTATTCTTCTTTTTTCTTAATTAAGCAAGCATAGCTTTTGCATTGGTAAAGGATGAGTTTTAAAAATAAAATTAGTCTCCAGCCTGAAGCCAACCATGGACAAATCAGCTAGAGAGGAGAATTTTTCCAGGAGTGGAAATGGGCTTTGTCATACAAGCATCAGTGCCATGCTGGATACCTTCCAGCATGTGCAAGTGCTGTGGGCACTGCAGGGTCAGGGGGGAACTAGAAATAAAACAATACTGTAAAGTTGACTTGCCTTGAGCAAACCGAGGAGAGAGAGAAGAGAAGGTGGATGGGGAAGATGGAGAAGAGTCTGTTTTGCAGCTCCTCCATCCTCAGTGTTTCCCACCTAATGTGGACTCTATGAAGATGGGTGGCTACACATGCTTTTCCTATGGCCCTTGGGATCTGGGGGACTTGTATCTGTAAGATGCAACCGGTTTGGTTGCTGGGTTATTTCTCTTTTCCTTGGTTTCTTGGCATTACTGTTCTGCCAGCTCTGTTGCTACCACCTGATGTTGATCTATCTACCAAGCCAGCTGTTCCCACAACATGTTGTGTCAAGTGAGTGTTGGCATCCCTTGACTGTCCTTGCAGGCCATCAAAGGCACCTTGTCCTCAGACTTTGAATTCCTGCTGTTATAGGTACCCGTGTGTAATTCACCTCCTCCTCTTCCTGCAACACAGTGGGCAGGTAAAAGCTTTTGCTAAGCTCCCTTTTCAACCCAGATAACACAGAGTCTTTGTAGTTCCCACTGATAGGTTGGGCTTTTTTCAGCTGCAGTGACTGGAAGAGCTGGGAAGTTGTGGAAATGTTTTGTCTGGAGAGATGCCCCTTTGTCACTGAGATCCACGGGCTCTGAGGCCATGGGCAGCACTGGATGGGGGCTGATTGGACACTTTGGTTCAAAATACAGTGTTAGAGAAGTTGGAGAGAGAGGCAAACTTCATCCAGAGCGGAAAAGCACAAAAGCTTGGGGCTCCTCTGATGTTTAGGAAGTGCATGGGGAATTCACAGCTGGATGCTGTTTGTGGTTGCTCCATGCCTCAGTTTCCCTATGCTGGAGAAGAACTGCTGAGCTCTCCTTATGGAAGTGAAGGACTGTTAATTTTTCCCTTTAGATGAATGTTTGCCCTGCCTGTGGGGTGTGGAGAAACAGGTCTGTGGAGCTGGAGCTCACTTGGGATGGGAAGATGCCTCATTAGCTCTCAACTGAGGGGAGGAGATAACAGGCAGGGATGTTAAGACACCCTTGTTAAGAGACTCAGGGGTCATGTAAGCTGCCCCAAATCCTGAGCCTCCTCTCCCTTTTCCAAGAGATTTACTGACTGACAGCTGACCAAAAGCTTTATTGCTGTCAGGATGGTGGCACGATGCTGGGAAGAGATCAGGCTGCCATGGATGCCTTAAACCAAGTGAGGAGGGAATTGTCCATCTGCGTTTACACACCCCATCCGAGCAGGGCAGACAATTGCTTTTCGAGGGATTCCAAATCTTGCATGTTAATGTGTGCACAAATGCATGCAAATCCTGTATTAAGGGAGCACAGCAGAGTGCAGGGCCGTGGCATTCCTGCCTCTGGCTTTGTCTGGAGAGGGAGCTGCTCCCTGATACAGCCCATTTATTTCCATCCCAGAAGAAACAAGTGAGAAGCAGAGATAAGCACCCGCTGGTGGGTGATAAGGGATGTTTACCCAGTTCCTTCTTTGTCCGAGAGGAATTTTAACATTTCTGCCACAATTTTAGACTCTGCCTTCATTCCTGCTGTTGCAGGCTTTGCCTTGGTGCTGTCTGCTGTGTTATGTTCTGCATGCCCACCTCCTAAACAGGAAGAGAAGAGCCCTGTGGCCGGGAGCTTCTTCTGCAGGCATCCTCAACATCCTAGGCAGTGCCATCCTGCCCCTGCACCCCAAAGCCTGACACACAGGGAGAGGGAGCTCACCTGGCTCCTTTGCTGGAGCTCCACACTGCTGGCAAGGACTCCCTTTGCCTTGGTGACAGGCTGCCCTCCATCTCTCTTCTCTGACTTTTCAGCTCTGCTTGTGCTTTCCCCAATTGAAGTCTGCTGGTTTTTCACAGCAGGGAGACCTCATCTCTCTTCAGAAAGCTGGGGTCACACTCACAGCTCTGTCCAGAGCCTCTTGCACAGCATTAGTGTTTTCAGCGTGGTTTAGCTTTTTGTTGGTGCCAATGCTGAGATGAAGGGGCTGTGGGAGACTCCAGAGATGGCAGAGGCTGTGCTTTGCTAGCAGGGTTGTACAACAAGGGACTGCCTCGTCCCAGAGACCTCATGGGTCACTTGGCTTCGTGTCAAGATCTATGTAGGTGGACCAAAGCTGGGAGTGTACTTCTGCATCCCAAGAAAGAGGTGCTTCAAAGCTGGGTTCACTGCTTGCTGTGTTAGGTCCTGTTTGCTTCAGATTCCCCTTGTGTGCCTGTTTTCAACTGCAGGGAGAAAAGGGTTGGTGTGGGGTGGTGAATCTATTTGCACCTTCCTCCTACACCGTTGTGGAGGCAGAGATGTGACTGGGAGTGGGCTTAAAGCCTCCTCTGAGGAGAGGACTTGCCCACTGTGCCAGGAGCACCACGTAAAAGCAGCCAATGCAAAATAAAACGCATCCATCTTGTAACTTCGCTGGCCTTGAGGAGAAGAAATTTTTCAGTCTGTTTCTGAGACGTTGCTGCTTTGTACCATGTGAAGTCAATTCAAGGCAGGCTCCTTTCCAGCTAAATCTGACACCAGGAAATGTTCTTTTTCTCCCCATTTGCTTCCCGCCGTCCTGGCCCCTCTGCAGGACAGCTCTGTGTGCTGTGAGCTCCGTGCTGAGCAGCCCTGCCCATGCTCCCCAGCCCGTGCCTCCTGCAGCAGCCTGCCTGGCTCCTGCTTGCCTTTCCTCCTGTCCACAGGCTACAGCTGCCTAAAAGCTCCTTTATTCACCCTCCCTGCTCAAAGTCAGCCATCCCTGCTTCGCTGTTTCCTCCCCAGTGCTGGTGATATCTCTGAGTCACCAGGGCAGGTTCTTCTCTGAGACAAGCTTGCAGACCTGGGATGGGAGCAAGATGGAAAGGCTCATGAATGAAGATGGGATTTCCAGACAGTGATTGGTGTTAATTTATTCTTGCTAAAAAAAAAAAAAACCCAGCTGCCTGCACTCTTCTCAAGTTGTGCAAGGCTGCACAGGCAGCAGAGGTTGTTGTGGTGGCCAGAGCCAAGCTGATGGGTTTCCCTTTGGAGGAAGTGCCACCCCATGAGGGCTGCAGCTCCTTGCCCAGGGCAAGGTGTGTGACACCCCGATGTGCTGAGCATCTGCAGGCTGTGCTGCTGGCAGGAGCAGCCAGGCAGGCTGCCAGCCATGGCCCTGCTCCTCTCCAACACCCGCCAGCTCTCCTGTGTGGCAGTGGCACCCACATTGTCACTGTGGTCACTGCAGGCGCAGGCGAGCGCTGACACGTGCGCTGTCTCGCTTCGTGCTGCTCTGCTCTGAGTGTGGCAGGGGAAAATGACTTTTTCAATTTCATCTCACATTTGAAATGTACATTCTGTTATTAAATTTTTGCTATGGGGAATTATTTTTAATTATAGTGAGCTGGAAGATGATAAAATAAAGTTGAGTAAGTGAGACCTATGTGAAGAAGTCATGGAAACCTGATCATAGAAGTGGAAAGACACTCCTAGGACGCTGGGTATTGTTCCCATGAAACAACATATCCTAATGTAAAGAAAATTGTAATTAAAGCTGTTAATCATCTGCTTTTAATGAGGGGGAAAGAGCTGAATATGACAGAGGAAAGATCTTAAATTTTGTACAGTTTGCCCAGGGAGGTGGCAGAAATCCCATGCCTGGAGATGGTCAAGTTTTAATGGTGCAAAATTGTCCTGGCTTGGGGACATCACTACTGAGTAGACAGGCCACTTGTGTTGTTTTCATCCTTTGCTTTGCTGACCAGGGAAGCCACTCACTGGCAGTACTTGCTTGGGATGGGGCAGGAGGAGGGTGGGGTAAACCAGCTTCCTGACCACTCCTCAAGCTCCTGGCTGTACATGGTGTGAGCTGGGGGGGTGGGGGTGGGAGTGATCTCTGGGGTCTAACTTACCATACATCTCACCTATTCACTCTTTGACACTGTTATTACAAGTCCTGATTTATCTGATTTATTAAAAGCCAAGATGTCAGATGCTCTCCTGCCATCTCCCATGGGGAGATGGATGGGGATGGGATGGATGGGGAGGGGATGTGTCTAGAGTGGGAAGGAGGAAGAAGCCTGTGGCCTGGCTTTTTCCCCATTGTATTGCTCATGCTCCCAGTGGACTCTTGGGTTTGTCCCCCTTTGGAGCACATGATTGATACCCCAAAAGTCAAAATTCAGTTAAGTCCTGAACTCCTTTAGAATAACTAACTCTAGTGCCAAAACTGGGGCTCTGTGAATTATTCTTAAAACTTTGTTTCCTATTAAGCTGCTTTTAATCATATCATGAAAAGAGATGAAAACAGCAATGATACCAGCGACTTTACTGAGGGGGAGTACCCATTCCACACCCTTCCACGGTAGCTGATTAATTAAAATATTCAAATTAAATAGTACCTTGATTATTTTTTAAGGAAACATCCCGAGGTGATGCCGAGACTCCCCGACTGGACGCAAACCAGACGCTGGAGTCTGTGGGGGTTGCTGTGTGGTTTAGATCTGATGAAAGGCAGGAAATGGGAAAATCTGGCAAATCTCCCTGGCTTGACTTAACGGAGCCTCTTGACTTTTGCTAGAGTGCGTTTTTTGTGCTGTAATGGCCAAATGGAAATTTAGACTTGAAGCTGGATCTGAGCACTGCTATGCTTAGCTGGCCTGTACACAGCAGTGAAAGAGAGGGAAAGGTGTTTAAAAATTCCAGCCCCCAGATTTAACTATTACTTTCCTCTGAATATCTTTGCTTTACTTGAGAGCAGAGAAATCTGCAATGGCAACTGTAAATTTTCCCTTGATTTTGTGTGGCACCTTATTATTTCTGAGATGTCTCCCTTCTGCTACCCAAGTGAAACCTTATCTCGTTCCTCAGAAGTCAGTGGTGCTTCATTAGTGCAAATTAATTCAGAATCCTGTGTGGTTGCTCTAAAATAGATACCATTGACCCAGCCTGTGGAAAAGCATTGAGTTTTCAGAAATAGAAGCCAATTTATCAGCATTCCCTTTAACCTCTTTTTCTTTGTCAGGGGATGTTTTCAGCCAGGTTTGTCCTTTGCTGTTATCATGGTGAAGGAGTGCCATGATTAGAGGGAGGACACCTGTCCTGTGAGGAAAGGCTGAGAGCATTGGGATTGTTCAGCCTGGAGAAGAGAAGGCACTGTGGTGATCTTATCAGCCTTTCAGTACCCAAAGGAACCTACAGGATGGGTAGAGAGGGACTTTTTACAAGGGCACATAGATAGGACAAGGGGATATGGATTTAAACTGAAACAGAGTAAGTTTAGATTGGAAATTAGGAAGGCTTCTTTACTGTGAGAGGGGTGAGGCTCTGGCATGATTGCCCAGAGAACTTGCAAAAGTCCATCCCTTGAAGTGTTCAAGTCCAGGGTGTATGGAGCTCTGAGCAGCCTGGTCTAGTGGAAGGTGTCCCTGCCCATGGCAGGGAATGTTGGAACTGAATGACCTTTCAGGTTCCTTTCAACCCATTCTATGAGTCTGTACTGTCCTTGCAGCCCTGCAGATAAAAGTTCAGGTTCAAACCTGTGAAGAAAATCTGTCCCAAATCATAAGCTGCAGAAACAGCCCTTTAAAGAAGTGTTATGAACAGCAGATATTTGCAGTGAATTAAGCTAATGGCTGTTGAATTGCATCCTGTGGGCTGTTCTTTCAGTTCTTGTGCTTTCCTCCCTGTGCTGCTGAGCTGTGGATGTGCCACCATCTAGGTGGTTAAGAATCCATTGCAGTGTGACTGTGGGTTTTATAGCCTCCCTTAATTTAATTTAGCTTTATATGTTCAGACTATAATCAATTTTTATGCTACTTTAATAAGCAAATTTATGCTATCAGCATGCTAAAGAGGCTTGTCATTCACAGCTTCCCAGTCAATCCACCATTTCCCATTTTAGCAAAGTGCTCAGTTGTCCTGAATTGTGTAATGACTGCAATTCTGGCTGGTAAGTCAACCCCCACCAGGCATGGCCTGTGCCTATGCTGGCCCTTGGAAATACTCTCTGTGGTGCAGTAAAGGGACAAGCAATTGCATATCCCCAACCATGGGGCAGTCTGGCTCAGATGGATTGCCAAGTGTTACAGCAAATAGGGACTTTGATTTCCTCCTCATGAGACAAATCCTGTGTTAGAAAATGCCTGAGCATAAGAAATGTTGTTTAGTCTCTGCAGGCCAGTGCCTTGCAGGAATCACCTTCTCATTTAAAGCACTGCTCATCAGGGCATCTCTTTTTCTCTCTGCTCCCCTTACAGGAAGATTTGCCTTCACTGTAAGTGCTCCCAGGAAGAGCACATTGTGACAGTTATGCCTCTGGAGATGGAGAAGACAGTCACCAAGCTCATGTTTGACTTCCAGAGGAATTCAACTTCTGATGACGACTCAGGCTGTGCTTTGGAGGAGTATGCCTGGGTCCCCCCTGGCCTGAAGCCTGAGCAGGTAATGATGACCCCACCCAGCTACCAGAAAACAATTGGATTTGCATGTTCTTTGGAAATAGTTTACCTGATTTTTCTTCTAGGGGTGCAAACACTTGCTGTGTGTGGTTATTTCTGGGTGCACTAGAGAGACTTGCAGGGACAGGTCTGGTCTGAGTGCTCAAATGGAACAAAACAGACACGTGATCCTTGCAGGACCTGTGGTTTTCTGTGTCTGTGGATGTAATTGGTAATTGAGGGGGGGGAAACAAAACACCTCCAGGATGGGATTTCTTGTGGTTGTGCAAGGGAAAAGATGTATCTAATGTTTCACTGGGAAAAAAGCAATGGGACTCCAGTGTTTTCAGGGGCTCAGTGCCTGTGTTCTGCCCTCCTGGACTCCTTCTCTCTGTGGTAAGTCCAGGACAGACAGTCAAAGCTGGTAGATAACTCTGAAAAATGGGCCAAAAGCTTTGTGGTTTGGGTTTTCCAAGCATGATGTTTATGCCTTACTGGAAGGAATAGCTTAAATAAAGCTCAAGTCTCTTGGTGCAGGACTGAGTGGGTTGGATTAGACCTCAGTGTGCTGTGTGGAGTGTGCATTGATTCTGCTCCTTTCAGTTTATGTGATTCCTTTGATTTTTATGCTGGTCTTTTATATGTTTAACTCAGAACTTCATTTGCAGTGGAGATGGCAAAATGAGCTTAGTCTTGATAATTGCAGTATGATATGATATGGCAATAATTTTAAACTGTACAAGGAGGCTGGAAGGGGGTGGAAAGCTTTCATTCTTACTGCCATAGCTGCTGTCCTTAAATACTGTGTTTTCCTGTGCTTTTATTCAGACAGGCTTAGGAATTTCCTGAAATATTTTGGCACCACCCGTAGGCTGTAAATATTATCTGTCTGATTAGAGAAAATCCAGTTGTTTGGTGGCTTGTTTCTTTTTTTTTTTTTTTCCCTTGCCTTTATAAGCCATGCTCAGTGCTCACTTAAAACTCCACAGCACCATGTGTTTCATTTGGTGCCATCCAACCATGCAAATCAGGCAGCAGCCTTGTTTTCTGTCATCTTCCTTATGTCAGAGGCTCTCTTTTTGCCTCACAGGAGGCACAAGATGTGGTGTGTGGAGAAATGCAGATGGCTGTAAAGGAGCTCTGCTGATCCTTCATGCTGTGGCAGCATGAACTGGTTGGGTTTGGGGGGAGGACCATACCCAAGCTGGTGCCAGCTGCTCTGGTTGCTGCTTTCTGACCAGGTGTGTCAGCAGCTCTTGAGCACAAGCTGACCCATGTTCCTGTAGCTTTGGGTGGAAATGCAGGTATTTAGTGACAGGTGGCACCTGCCCTGGTAGAAATGGTCTCTAATGAGTACCTCATGGCATGGGCAGTGATTGAAGCCCACTTTCAGCATGGTGGTGACATATTGCAGGAGACTTGTGTGCTTCTTTGATCCCTTAGGTGCTCTTTAAGTGTGGCATCAGGGAATTTGGGGTGCTCAGGAGGAAATAGAAGTCCATTAGCTCTACCAGTAGCTGCTGACATCTCATACATTACTCAGGTTAATGTATTTTTAGGTTCTTCCAGCATCTATTTCTTGCAGAGGTCGTGGTGCTCCTCAGTCTGAACGTTTGTTTTCTCAGAGCACTCCTCAGTCTGATTGCTGGGCCTTTCAGCAAATTTGTCACTTCAGAACTGTCTCTAATCACCATGGAGATGAAGAGCAGCCATAAGCTGAGCCCTGAAATCCATCCAGCCCTTTCATGACTTTCACATGCTGGATGAGCCACTGAGATGAGAAAAGCCAGGTGTGGCTTGGAGCAGGAGCCACACTGCAGGCCTGTGTCTGTCCCTGGGTGAGGAGCAGCCCCCTGAGTTTCCTGCAATCACAGAATGGTTGTTCTGTGGCTGGGGATGCCCCACAGTGCAGGAGGGGCCATTTACCTCCCATGGGGTAGGAGATGCCTCTGCAGTAGCTCACTGGGATGTGGAATTCTGCAGACAGATGTGGCTTTTTGGTCAATGGTGTGTGTATGTGATGTGGAGCCTCTGCAAGGCTGGTGCCTGCCATGGGGAAATTGGTGGGCTCTGCTCTGGCTGAGGGTACTGCTGTCAGGCTGGGCTGAAAATACAGATTAACAGACAGGGAATTTTTCTCTGCCTCCTGCTGTTGGGCTTTTGTATTTCTTTGGACGTGAAACAGATTAAATGAAACAATTTTTTCCGCAATATTCTGCTTTATTAAAATCTCTGTGCAGTATCTGAACTGGGGAGGTAAGTGTTCCTCTGAAAGACTAATGCAATTTTCTTATTTTACTTGGACCACAGCCTTCCTACCTCACTGTCCTTGGGAGACAGGGCTCATGTCTCACTCAGCACAGCAATTTACAGGGTTTCAGTGGGGAGGAGCTGGCCTGCAAACATGACATCGTTTTTTGGCAGTGTCCACAGGTCATTTCAGTATTTGAAGGGTCCCTTCAATCCAGAGCTTAAATTACTGTCATCTAGAGGGGAACCAACTCAAACCTGTAAGGTCTCACTGTACTCCTGGACTCTTACTCAGGCATCAGCTGGTTTGTGCCACCTGTCACTAGTGAAAATCATGTTGGTTATTCAATACCCAGTATTGAAGATAAAAAGAACATTGATCCAGTGTTCATAGACACTGATCCAAACATTGTAATAAGGAGTGGATCTGGAAGTTATCCATTATAATATGTCTTATCAGTATCTAAGACTAAAAAGAGCTTTACTCAAAAACCATAAATGCAATATATTCCTAAATACATTTATAACACAAGGGATTAGGATAGTAATTTAAAAACTGATAGCACCCCTGCATAAGGTATGATAAAAATTTTTCTGGTAAACCAACTAAAATGTATGACATGCCTGCTCAAGAAAGAGGGGTATAAACTGGAAGGACACTGGAAATGTTATTTCATTGAGGGGCCTACAAGAACTTAGTCTGTTCAGCTTAGCAAATTGTTAATTAGAAAAAGTGTTTATTAGAATTGTTCTTCCCCTGTTCATTAGAGAGGGAAGAGCAGTTATCCCAGCTCCAACTTCAGCCCAAGAATGTAGATATAACCTGCCTCCAAATGCATTCAGGCAGGAAATTGGAGGAGGTTTGAAACCATCAGAGGTGTAAGGCTCAGTAACAACCTGCCAGCCAGGAGAGCAACAGGACTGAGCTCCAGAAATCACAATGTGATGAGGAAATAGGGTTTATTTTAGTAGCAATCAGCTGCACAGGATGGCCAGGAGGCTTCTGTGGGGTCTAATCCCATTTGCATTGGAATTCAGTGTTTTATGACAGAAGAGGGACTTCACTTCATAGGGATGCAGATGGGAATGGTGGAGATGGCTGTACAGAAGCAGGGCACAGGGGCTTTTTTTCTGAAATGCTTTTTTTCTGCCTGGAGTTCAATGGTTGGGTAAAGAAATAACTGTCAAAGTCTTGAAATGGGCTAACACCTTTAGAAGTGTGTCCTTAGCAAAGCCAGACTGAGCCTGGCTGCAGAGACACAGGAAGACATCTTTGGGAGCCAGTTTGTCTGCTGGGGCTGGCAGTCTGACAGCTGATCCTCCTTGCACTGACATAAGTTTGAGGGCAGATGCTTGAAAAGAACTCCTTTTGTGATGTTTTTCACATTTTTAGGCAAGGCATGTGTAAATACAAGTGAATATGCAGCCTTGCATTCCTTGGGCCTGTGGTTTGGTGAAATCCAAAGGGGTTATAACATGCCACTTTGAATTTCTGAATACAAGGGATTTCTCAGGATTTCTATCTTTATTGTGTCTCAGTATTAGGAGCAGCTGGTTATGGGCAGAAATTTCCAATTTAACAAAAGATGGGGCTCTACTTCAGCCTCAGTGTGGCTTTTTGTATAGCTCTGGCATGCCAGCATCTGAGAACCTTGCATGTGCTGTAAGAACTTAATTCCCTCTTGTTGTCAACACAGTTGCTCTGGTTGAGTCCCTTAAAAAGTTATTAAAATCTCATCTGAGCTAAAATTAGCAGCATGAAGGTTCAAGGCACCATTTTTCTCTAAGGCAGCTGTTAGAGCTTGGACCTCAAGAGCTTTGCAGTGGTATGAAACTTGTAGCTGTCACAGGGAATTTATTCAGGGGTTAACACACATGTTAATCCCTCTTCTGGATATTTTGCAAGACCTGTTGCAAGGGCCTGAGTTATAAAACCTCCCAAGTTTCATCAGTTGCTGTTGAGGTCACAAAGTGAGGAAAGGAGAACAGAGATGGGGCTACACTGAACATGCATTTACACCTTACATAAAGATTTTCACCATTCTGGTGAGGCAGAAAGGACATTATCTGGGCCAGGCATCTCTGGGGGATGTGTGTCTCACTTGTGCCTGTGTGGCACGGTCACTGTACCATCTTGTTCTTTCTTGAACCTTCTGAGTTCAGCCAAGTGTTTCACTCCTCAAGAGACTGAAGCCTTGCATGCAGCAAGGAAGGAGTAAAACAGACCAAAGCAACCCTGTGCCCCAAACCTGTGTAGCAGTGGGGAGCAGACAAGCTCATTTACAGGCTGGTAGAGGAAGGACAGAAGGGCCATGAAGAGCTGTTTATTCCTGGTAGATGCTGATCCTGACAGAGCAGGGTAGATGGAAAGCTGAGGGCTCTGAGGAGCTGTTACTGGTGAATCCTGCTCCCAGGAGCTGCAGCTGCCTCTCATTTTGCCCCCTTGCACATGTGCACGCTGGAGTATTTTACCCAAAAGCTGCTTTTCAGCACATTTTGAAAAGCTCTCCAGTTTCACTTTGAGGTAGCCCTAAGTCCATCACCTCCCCAGTGAACTCTCTCGGTATCTAAATAGCCCGGCAGTTAGCGGCTCTTGTTTCAAGGCTGGAGCTGTCTAAATGCAGCCTCCAGGCATGGGGCTGTGCCGAATGCTTCCCAGCTGCTGCATGCAGCAGCAGACCCGCACACACAACGCTTTACTCCCTGTGATGCCAGTGCTGCTGGACTTGGGGACAGCTGGAATGGGCAGGAGGTCCTGGAGCTGTTCCCCTGCCCTGGAATAGAGGGGATGGAGAAATGTGAGCGCATCCTATGATGCAAAAGAGCCCATGGCAAAACCACGTGTCTGGACTTTTGCTCCATTTCTGTATCCTGGGGTGTTGTCCTGATCATGGTGAGCCAATGGAAGCTGTAAAAAATCACTTAATCCTTGAATAATCTTGTTATCAGGGAGGGAATCAGCTACTTTTGTTGGATCACAGAAACTGAACAACTTGCCTGATGTGGTTTGCTCAATTCTGAAATTTGAAGAAGATATAGGACGGTCAGCAGAGGTGAAAGGTAGGGAGTGGAAAAAGAAACTGTAAAACCCTGGACTACCCAATAGAAACTTCTCCTGGAGCTTTATTTCAGTGTGAGATTACAGCTTTTCTGTGTTGCAGTGTTATGCTGGTTTACTCCTCCATGCCTTAGAAACCAAGAGCATGTTCTGTGGGATACCTGTGGCAATGATCAGTGATGATCAATGAAGCAGATGATCATTGTCATTCCTGGTGCTCCAGGGGACCTTGAACCCTGCATGGACCTCACAGCATAGACCACTCTCAATGCTGTTGAAAGGATTTAATCCAAATTCAATTTCTGCTTAAAAAAAGACAAATCATGTCATAGGCTTTCCCGAGCGTAAGCCGGGGGGACGCAGGGCCTTCACTCAGGCGTGGCTCTTTGATGCCAGCAGGAAGCAGCTCTTCCTCGGGATCCCTGACAGCCCAGAGCTGCTCCCAAGGCTTGGCAGGAGGATGTGGCTCTGCACTGGGGAGCAGCAGCCTCAGATGCCTCAGTGCCATTAGCCGCGGAGAGCAGCGTGCGGAAAGCCGCAGAGCGCGCCAGAACAAACAGCGCTCAGAAAAATGATTTTTCCTTTGTTCCCTGCCTTTGTCCCTGGGAGTCAGGAGCGGGTTTCCAAGAGCAAAGGCAGCGTGGTGGGATGCTGGGCTGCCCGGCGCCGGGCTTGCTCCTGCCTCCTGCTGCTGGGGGCACGTGGGCGCTCACGGCTCTGGGGTGATGCTGGCTGCTCCCGGCTTTGGGCTCTGGATCCCCCCAGGGTCCCTGCATCCCTGCACCCCGTGCTTGGCAGAGCCAGCCAGCAGTTCCCACTCTTCATTTCAGAGCATCTGGCCCTGCTGTAAGGATTGTTTTGCTTCAAAAACTAAATCAGTGCTTTGTATCCTAATGGCCTTGGAAAAGGAGGACATGCCAGACTCGGGCCAAAGCACACTGAACCCGTTTTCCAGGCTCACACGTGCTGTCATCTGTGGAGCTTTTGTGTGAGTCAACGTGTACAAGCACTTGCAGTGTTTCACAGACATATTGGGAAAGTTATTTGCATGTGGTTTGTTTGGGATTTTTTCCTCCCTTGTTTTTCCAAGGGAGGCTAGCAGGAATGAGAAACATACAAAAGCATCAGGTTTGTTTCTCTGTCAATTTTAAGTGCTCGGTGTAAAGGATCATTAAAGCCTGACGTGTGCTGTTGAGAAGCTGGCACTGGGGAGGAGCAGGCAAGCCACAGGAGCAGCCCTGCTCGCCCAGGCCAGCACAGGCTTGTCAGAGCCACTGGCCGCCTTCCCTCGGCAGCCAAATCCCGTGGGAGTCTGCACGCAGCAGGGAGCCAGGAGAAGGGGCCACAGTCGAGCACACACACACACCAGTGTGCCACCAGCTCCCTGTGCTGCCACGGGACATCTCTGGGTGTCATGGAATGGGCTGCCAGGGCTGTGGCACCCTGGCAAACTCCCAGGGAAATGATGCTGTCCTGGGCAGGGGGAGGGCACTGGGCAATGCTGGTGTGCCTGTGTTTTCAACAGACTCCACTGTGTGTGATGATTTACTGCACTGAGCCTGAGTGGTGGCTGGCTCACCAAGGTCCCCTTTTTGGGGACATCTGTGTTCAGGCACCCTACTGCACACAGGCCAGCATGTCCTGCCCTCACAGGGCTCTTTGCAAAAGCCTCGTGGTTGTTTTTGCATTGGTTTGGTTTGGTTTGGTGAGAGCCAGGCGGGATTGCCCAGCTGGCTGTGCTGGAGCTGTGAGGGCTGAGCAAGTTGGTGCCCGTGCCAGGACACCATGTGCTCCTTTGTAGTCCATCCCAGCCACAGAGTCATCCCAAACAGCCCGGTTTGGTGGGTGCTTTAGGAAGGGGTGTTGTGCTCATGGTGAGTATAACCAAATGCTACTTCCCAACAGCAATTTGTGGTGTAAGAAATACGATATTTCCCCTCCACCTCCTTTAATTCATTGATCAAAGAGATCCTTCATCAATAGCTTGAATTTACAGGATGTTTGCAAACTTTTCCTTCTAGGAGGTGTAAGGCTTTGCTCACAGATATGCTTGTGTGGGTTTTGTCTCTGGTCACCCTGGGACTGCCAGGACAAGCTGCAGTCCTGCCTTTATTTAGAAGGGCCAGGGTAGGTTTGTAAACTGTCAAAGTTAAACTGGAAACATACCCTAAACCTAAGAAGACCACAGAACACAAAGGCATTTGTAAACTAATGTAATTACTTTCCTCAGTGCCTTTGAATAAAGTTGGCTCCAGTTTAAAGGCTTTTTCCTACCCTGTTTTTACATTATGTTCTTTCCTTTCTCCTGGTTTATTTCTTTTTTAATTTCTACCTTCCCCTCCTCCCTTTTAGCATCAAACAGCTGTTACTTTCTAAAATGTATGTCAACTTTTGTTAGCAAAACTTGGTGTTTGGACATTTCCCTTTTGAAGGTGAGAGTAACACCTTGGGAATCTGCTGTGCCATGTTCTGGTAGCACAGAGCCTGTCCAAGTGGGACCTCCCTGGGGCAGGATGGAACTTGCCCAGCCTGCCAGAATGCCATGGCACATAGCACCCACAGCTGTCCCCATGTCCAGTGCACTGGCAAGACCATCCCCATGGCATCTGTGACCTTGTGATGTTGTCTGAAGCCTTATTTTAACTCAGCATGACTTTTTCCAGTCTCCTTTGGGATTTCGGTCATCCAGAGGTGAGCAAAAGTCAGAGTGTAGTGGGGAAACTGAGGATGAAATCTAGTCCAGGTTTAAAAAACCTGTTTTTCACACAGGTTAACTCCTGTGTGTTAATGATGCTTGTTGGGGTAATCACGGGTAGAGCAGGGGAAATAGGAGGATGCAGAGCTGCTGTGTTGTACAGCAGAAGTATTTAATAATAAAACAGTTAGAGATACTGCATGGTTTAAAGAGGAAATGTTATCTCTCTGGGGTCATTGCCCTCACTGTTATCCTTATCTGGGCTGCAGAGCCTGTAAGGGCACTAGAGCCATCAGCAGGGATGTGGGGGGTCTGGCCCTGCAGGGCTCACCAGCTATGGGGCTGTGCATGCTGCAGCACAGAGCTGGATGGAGGAGCATAAAACAGTGACTGACCTTTTGTACAAAAGCAAAGTGCAGACTGAGCAGTTCTAGTTTTCCAGCAAGTTAACACTTTCTGCAGGCTTTTACCCTGAAAAGCCAGATTGATCTAAGAATCCCCTTTTCCTTTTTTGTTTTTGAGCATCACACAGGCCTGTGCCAGCTCAGCTGCCAGCTGCTCCCAGGCCAGGTCAGAAATGCTGTTGGCAGCCAGCTGGGCACAGAGCAGGGACACTGGCAGCCTGTGACTGTCCCTCCCAGTCTTGGGTCTCCCATCCAAGGAGCTGGGTTCATGCCATGGGAATAGGTGATGGATGAGAGAGTTATATGCACAGGCCTGGCCTAATTACAGCCAGATGTTCTGCTCTTCATCTGCCCTCTGGATGGATCTCTTGGGATAGAAGTGATGTCCCAGGTGAAAGGATCTGTGCATCCCTCTGGTTCAAGTTTTTCCCCAGAAGAAGTTGGTAGCTGGAGAAAGCCATTGGAGGTGTAAGGATTTTCTCCCATGGGATGTTCCACAGGATTGGCAAGGATTGGCAGCTGCTTCTGCTCCATCCTCTCCATGAGCACTCCTGTAGAAGGTCCCCTTGGCTGATGCAGATCCAAAGCAAACCCTTTCAGGTTATTTCAGGCAACAGAACACAGGTTGGAGCCTGTTGTATTTATTTTGTTTTGCTTCTCAAACCAAATTGCCCATCCCTGCCAAGCTATGCTGCTGGTGTGATGGGAACCAGTTCCTGCAGTCCTGCAGAGACTTAATGGAAAACTTCCCAGCGGAAGCAGGAGCAGAGCTGGGCACGTACGTCCTGCTGGATTGTGCTCCAGGAAAGCAGCACCCTGGCAGCTGAAGGAAGAGCTCCCATCCTTGGGTTTTGCCCAGGGTGAGCGTCTTGGGTCTCGTTGCTTTAGTAATTTGGCGGCTCTTCAAAAAAAATGTAATTTATGGTCTCCACCAACTTGAAGGACTCGGTGGGCGAAAAAACTTCGTTGCAAGCAATCAAAACACAAGCTAACCAATGTGAGCACAGGGCACAGTGAGCAACCTCTCTGCACGTGGGGAATTTGGCAGCAGAAGGCAGCAGGAGTGTGTGCTGGCTGGGCTTGCACAGCGTGGCCATGTGGAATCCTGGCAGCCCAGGAAAGGGTCTGGTGTGGCAGCTGGGGCATTGCTGGGAGATTTTCAACTGCAAACTCTGCTACAGACTTGCTGTATGAATGTGGGGAGCTCATTTAACATCATGATGCTGCAGTTAGTCCTTTGCAATGTATGTATTTGTTACCTTGTGTAGCATAAGTATTTTAGTGTTTTTAATGTGCTTTGATGTCCTTGGATGAAGGATGCTCTATAAATGCAAAGTAAGTATTCTAATGTATATAGTTTATTTTCTTTTTAACATAACAAAATACTTTGCAGCCATTCTTTCTTTGACAGTTTCCATAGCTGGTGGGTTTGTTTCTGCTGTGCCTTAGCAAAACAAATTTAAGGTTTTGCAGTGGTATATGCTCAGCATGTTCCTTGGCTTTACAACACCAGCAGTTCCCTTGTCGTCAGCACTGCAGACCTGCATGTGGAAATCTGCTAAAATCTCCCTTTTCTGGAAAACCTGATGATGAGGGAAAGGTGGATGGTGACATCAATTTGGGAGGAACCATAAATTGAGAAAACCACTGGAGCAGCTCTTGCTCACAGGTAGTTCTGAATGAGAACAGGGAGTGAGATGAATGCAGAGCAATAATTCCTGAATAAAGCTAGGTTTGGACAGTTATTCTGGAATAAATTAGTATTTCTTCCTGTAGAAGATAACCATGTGTGAGTCACCCCCATCAGCCTGCAAGCTCCCCTGCCAGCCAGCCCTGTGTGACCACCTTGTCCCCATTCCTCCCAGTGACCCACAACAGCTTGTCATCCTCAGATGCTGTGGGGCTGTGCAGGCAGAGTGGACTTCTCTGGAGAGAACTGGCCCAGGTGGTGCTTTCTGGGCCAAAGTCCAAAGCATACAGCCAGGGAAAAAGCTGATCAGAAACCACTGCAGGGGAAGTATTATTTGGGAAAAGCCCTGTGAAAGCTGCAGGCAGCACAGCCACTCCAGAATGAATTGCTGATAGCTGAGGGAGCATCTCGGGGCTAATCCCACCATGGCAAAGGCAGAAAGCTGTGCACACTGGAGAACAGCCTGCATCTCTCCAGCCAAGAGCAGATTTAAGGAAGCCAGCCAGCCCTCTGCTTCTGCCCAAGCGTCTGGAGACATCTGGGGCTGCAGCAAATCCCAATCCCAGCTGAGCTTTCCCTTACCTTTACCTTCTCCTGGTTCTTCCCAAGCTGTTCAACATCAGCGTGGCCATTTCAGAGTGGATGCTGTGCCAGCCAGTCCCCTCCCGGCGCTGGCCCAGCCCTCGAGTGCACATCCCAGGTGTGGCAGTCGGAGGAGAGATGCTGGGGTTCAGGGTGTGCTTCCTCTCTGGGCTGCACTGCGCTCCCAGCGTCGGGCACGCCGTTCCTCTGCCTTTTTAATAGCTGATTTTAATTACACGCTCCGAGACGAAAGAGAAAAACTAAGCCTTCCAACAGATTTTTATCTGCTGTTTATTTCCACAAATTGCTGCAGAAAAAAGCCCGGAGGGGTTTGATGGAGGTGGAGGCTGAGATAGCCGGCAACACGGAGACTGCTGGGGCGCAGCCTTCTTAACCTCCCTGCCGAGGCAGGTGCCGACACATCCCGCAGCCGGCACAATGCTCACGCTATGGAGGCTGACGGAGCAAACGGTAACGCGCCCACCTCGCCGGGGCTGCCACCCCTCTGCCTGGCAGGACAAAAGAAAACAAAGCTGAAGCAGCTCCTGGCTGTGTTTCTCTGCTCACAGTCTCGGGGAAGACCCAGCGCTCGCTGCCTCAGGGGGTGGCTGCTGGCCGGGCACAGGGGCATGGCTCGGCCGGGGAACCCCACTGCAGTGCCCTCTCTTGCTCCCTAGGTGCACCAGTACTACAGCTGCCTGCCCGAGGACAAGGTGCCCTATGTCAACAGCCCAGGAGAAAAATCTCGCATAAAACAACTTCTTCACCAGCTGCCACCACATGACAATGAGGTCAGTATCCCAAAAATGTCCTTGGACATCGGCAGCGCTGCGGGTGGGGAATGGACGCTCTTCCTGGGGCTGCTTGTGGGAAGTGTGGCTTTCCTTTCTCAACTCCTTTTGCTTTTCAGGGGGTTATATTTGAATTTTGATCATGTTGGTATTTAAGTTGCTTTATTTGCTCCCTGCTTTGATTGTTGGAGGTGGGGAATTGTTTGTTTCTAAAGTTAAAATTTTTTATAATAACCTTTCTTGAGTTGTCTGAAATTAAAGCATTTTCTCAGCCTTTGGAGGCCAAGGCCCAGTTAAGAGTGGTTTGGAATGCTGTTGAGATTATCTAGAGACAGATCCAAAATTGCAAAAGCCTTTTCCCAGGTGCTGCTTCCGACTCACCTTGGAGTGGGAGTGAGTGTGCTGAGGAGGGGCTTCACCTGGGCTGAGCCTCACGAGCTGGGAGAGCCTGCGAGGCCACAGGCTGAGTCAAAACCAGTCAGAGCAAAATAAACCTTCTTCCGTCTCACAAGAATGATGTGAGGCAGCAGAAAGGGTCTGGTCTTTGACATCCTGATCTCACCAGTGAGAACACTGACTTCTGGTAACCCACAAAATTTCCCTGTGTAAACAAAAAGAATTATTTTCACTCTACTTTCTGAAGAAGCCGCTCTGGGAAATACATGCAGGTAACTTGTTTGATCTCAGTCAGTTTTTTACAAGTTTGCCTGCATGTGGCTGGATGCCATGGGCACAGCACTGTCAGCATGGGGGGAGCTCCAGGCTCAAAGAAGGGACTTCTTCCCGTGCACCCTTGGGCCCCTGCCTGCCTGCCTGCTTCCCTGGCAGCTGCTGGAAACCCACAGCCTCTGACAGCCAAAAAACATTAGAGTAAATACACAAATGCTGCTACTGCAGCCTGTTTTCCTGCAAGTTGGACATGCAGGTCTGTGTGTATTTTCTGCAGATTGGCAGATTTTGCATCCAGTTTCCCTTCATGCTCAGTTCTGCTCCTTTGAACATTCAAGGTGTGCTGGTTGCTCATGTGAATAACCCTGCTCAGCTCCATGAGCCTGCTTTCCCAAGTAACGGAGGGTGGATTGGGTGCTGCATTTCACCTCCCTGGCTCTTCAGCTGTATTCCCCATTGAAATGCAACCAGCCAAGAGCTAAGCCTGCAGGATGGAAATTGCCAGGAAAACCTCAGAGTTTTATAAGCTTCAGGGAAATTGCATCATTCATTGTATCCTTTTATTTTACTTGTTTCCTTATTGCCTTGCAATGCAGAGGTTTTACAAATGAGCAGGCTTGATCCTGTGCTGGAAGAATTGTTCACAAGTCACTGGAACTCTGTCATTCGTGCAGAGAAAAGGGTCTGTGCTCTAGAAATGCCAGTGGAATATTATGAAGACCTCTGCCACAGAAGGCTGATGGGGAAAGCAGGAAAACCATCAGTCTGTTCTGGGTGGGAGTGTGAAAACCCAGCTTTTAAGACTTTTCTACAAATTGAACACCCGAAGAGCAGCAATCCTCCTACCCTTTTAACTTATCTCCATCTCTTGAAATTCTGACCTAACCCCAGATAACTGAAGCCATATAACTTTGCTTCTCCAGCCTCCCCACAGCCAAGGGCAGAGGTTTGCAGGGCCCATGGAACTTTGCCTCACTGGGCAGCGAGCCAGGGATACCACAGGCACTGAGCATCACTTGTGTTTTTTAGGTCCGTTATTGCAACTCATTGGATGAGGAGGAGAAGAGGGAGCTCAAACTCTTCAGCAACCAGAGGAAGAGGGAAAATTTAGGGAGAGGCAATGTTCGGCCATTCCCTGTGACCATGACAGGAGCCATCTGTGAGCAGGTGGGTAGTGGCTGATGAACTGGTACCTGCATCACCCAAGTTAATGAAGCATGTCTCCTGTGAAAACAGGCTGAGAGAGCTGGGACTGTTCACCCTGGGGAAGGTTCTGGGGTGCCTTAAAAAGCATTTCCAGTACTTAAATGGAATACAAGAGGGCTGAATAGAACTATTTAGAAGGGCATATATTGATAGAGAGAATGACTTCAAACCGACAGAGGGCATGTTTAGATTAGATATTAGAAAGAAATTCTTCCTTGTGAGAATGTTGAGGCACTGGCACAGATTGCCTGGGGAAGCTGTGGCTATTCCATCCCTGGAAGTCTTCAGGCCAGATTGGATGAGGCTTTGAGGAGCCTGGTCTAGTGGAAGGCATCCCTGCCCACAGCAGGGGAATCAGAACCAGATGATCTTCAGGTCCCTTCCAATGTACCCTTCCATGGTACATTCCACGATTCAGTGACACTCATGGAGCAAGCATCTGCCTGTGACCCTGCCAGGTGGGACTGCTGGGGTCTTCAGGGCACCTTTCAGGACATTTGACATGGAGCTGTCCATTCAGCTCCTGGCATTACTCAGGGCAGTGATTGTGGGAGCATGCTGTTGGCAGTGGGTGGCAGTGGGGGGCAGTGGGGTCACCCTCGTGCCTCTGTTAATCCCTGTTTTTTCTGGCAGTGCGGTGGCCAGATCAATGGGGGGGACATGGCCGTGTTCGCCTCACGAGCAGGACACGGTGTCTGCTGGCACCCTCCCTGCTTCATCTGCAGTGTCTGCAACGAGCTGCTGGTCGACCTGATCTACTTCTACCAGGATGGGAAGATCTACTGTGGCAGGCACCACGCCGAGTGCCTCAAGCCCCGCTGCGCCGCCTGCGATGAGGTAAGAGAGCATCTGCCACAAGCATGCCACCCACTGGGGTGGCACACGAGGGTTGGGTGCCATTTCCCCTCCATCCCTGACTTTTTCATAGAGGCATACATGTCTTGGCTTTGCCAAGGGTTGCAGCAAGCTTTTCCTGAGGTTTCAGGTATTCTTAGTTGCAGTCTGCCTAGGACTGTTATGAGTTAGGACCTCATCTACACACAGGAAGCTGGAGGGTTTCCATGAGTGTTTCCAGTAGAGGCACAGCCCCCTGGCTGTGTGGTTTTAGCCCAGCTGGGTGTGGTGATCCTCCCTTCTCCTCCATTTCCCCAGAAGTCCCTGGTGGGATGAGTGCTGTATTTCTTACAAGTCGGTCATGTCTGAGTACACACCAAGCTGAAATAGGCTTTGAGAGAGGCGATTAACAGGCTGTAGGAAGCTGAACAAATAGAATACAAAACTAAGATAGAAAACCATACAGAGTCGCTTCTGAGCATTTCTCAAGTGTCAATCTCTGTTTAAAAGGCTGGTGAAGGAAATTGCTCTGGTTTTTAAAGTTATGAAAACCATAGCATGGAAAACCATATGTACTATAAAATACCACGTCCCATCCTTGTAAGCATGTAATAGTAAATATCCAAGGCTATATGCACTTCAAATATAAAGAACATTGATGTATGTGTCCAATTAAATTTGTAGTTACCAGTGAAAGACAACCCCTAACCATTCAAATAGCTCTATTTCTTTGTGGCTTAAGCTGGGTATTTTTTTTTTCTTGTACTTTTTATCCCTGCAAATTCTCATTTAATTCTTTCATTCAGCTAATTCTTCAACATGCTTTTCTTCCACTAAAACTTCAAGTACTAGTTGTGAGAAACATTAATTCAGGGGTGGGAGGATCTGTAGGGGAGAAGCTTTTGGTGTACCCTGTGCCAGTGTAGAGAGCCAGGGAGCAGATCTGGGGCTGCTGGCTCCCTTGGTTTGTATTTGGGAGTTGAGATGGGGTGGGGTTGAGAAGAAGATGCAGCAAGAAAGCATTTGCTGAAGATATTTTATATGACTGCTTCTCCAGCTCATCCTTAACAGCGCTCTGTGCCTCAGTTTGCCACTGGTATAATGACTGCAATCACCTTTGTAGGCACCCAGGTTGGGGTATCAGCGACATGAGGAGCCAAGGTAGCTCCATCTTTTCTCCTCTCTAGGGAGCTGCCACTTTTCCTTGTGTTTTGCTCATCCTTTGTGGTCAGGCCCCTGTTTCAGAGGTGGTAAATGTGTTCCAGTAAGCGCTGCTGTGTTCCTCAGAAGCCCAGCAGATCGATAGGTTGTGTATAAGTGTGTTTATTACCCTGATCGACCTCTGTTTGATGGCTGAGCTTAGGAGCACATCACTGCAGCTCTGCCTTAACGCTTTGTAGTCTGGGCACTTACACGCTTCGGAGGAATTTGCATTTTAATGGATTTTCCTAAAAAGCCACGGGGTGCCCCTGCAAACAAACCAAACTGTGGGAGTTCCCCATGCAGGACTGGGGGAGTCAGCTGTAAAATTTGGAGTTTACATGAACAAAGGGGCACAGCTGACACAAAAACCCCTTTCCTTACCAGCTCTGCTCCACACTTGTGTTTCTTCCCCCAGATCATTTTTGCTGACGAGTGCACTGAGGCCGAAGGGCGGCACTGGCACATGAAGCATTTCTGCTGCTTCGAGTGCGAGACGGTTCTGGGGGGGCAGCGCTACATCATGAAGGATGGGAGGCCCTACTGCTGCAGCTGCTTCGAGTCCCTGTACGCCGAGTACTGCGACACCTGCGCCCAGCACATCGGTACGTGCAGGGCACAGCCCGGGCTGCTGCCTGCTGTGTTAGCACAGTGTGCATGTGCTGCTGCCTCTCTCCCACCCCACCAAGTGATTCGTTTGGTTAAACCACTGTTTCTTCCTTTTTGTAGTCGGAGAGGGGAGGATTATCAAAGGGCAACCTCAGGAGCGATGGCAGCTAGTGAAAGCTTCCTCTAGCGTAGTAAAATTTCTCTGGTGTGTTTTTTTCTCTTTAAATCTCATTTTCCTGTAAACAGCCTGGCTCTTCAACTCAGATTTTCCCCATCCAAGCTTGCCAAAGGATCACATGATTTGATGAGCTACTGTCAAAAAAGATGCTTGTTCATTAGGCATCATTATTGTTTCTGAGCCTTTTTCAATCAACTTGCAGATAGATGTTCTCAGACAAAAAGAAATAATGCATCAGGGTCAATTTATGTTCCTAGAACAGTGATTTAAAATGCATTTCAGTCAGGAGGTTAGATGTCCCCAAGCTGGGTGGGCTGGGAAGCACCTTGCTGCTCTCCCCAGCCCCCTTTGCCACTTGGCTAAGCACAGTGAGCATGCAGACAGCTCTTTGTCCGTGGAGGTGAGCTCACATGTTCAAATACTTCATATGCTGCAGAGGAAAAAAACCAAACATTTTGCTTCTGTGCAACAGCCAGATGGCACAGGGAGGGGAAACACAAGGTTTCAGTGAAGCACTTGGATGATGCATCTACTGTGACCTGCAGCACATCCTTCCCAAAAGCTCAGCTGCAGAAAGGTGAAGAAGCAGCTGATAAGGTTTCTTGCATGGTCCCTTCTCTTGTGCTTCCCCCATCTGCTGTCCTTCACTCCAGCTGGCCTGCTGGAGCCTGTTAACTGTCAGGTTTTCAGGGTAAAATGTCTGCTTTGATGCATATTTGCACATTTCTAGCAGAGGAGGGACTGCAACCATTTTGCTGCAAGTTGCTCATAATAGTGAACTGAGCACTGTGCTGATGAGCTACATAAATCAGAGGTAAGCATGTGATGAAGTCTTCTAAGGCTTGGGTTGGGTAGGTGAGGATGGAGTAAAGAGGCTGCACTCCTTTCTCTGCTTTGAGAAAATGGTTTTGAGCAGTAGAAAAGGAGCTGATAAAATCCCCCCCACCGTCTTGATTCTCTTTTGCCCACAAGTGTAGCACTCCCATCTGTATAAAAGCATTTTGCTCACTCTAAAGGGAGGAAAGAACCGATTATACTAAACCTAATTTATCTTGGAATAAAAGAGACCATTAACATACTGTTCATTTATGAGTTACCTGGCAGCACTTGGCCCCATGGTGGGTGTTCAGTGCTGTGCACATGTGGGTGCAGCACCCACCGTGCCAGCCAGCCCACTGTGCATGGCAGTTTCTCAGGGAACGAGGGCAGAGAGGGCTTTGGCCAGGAACAGCAGCTTAAACAAGTGTGCAAAGGTTATAACTGGAACCTCAGGAGCTTTGCTCACAGCTCTGACTGAGAGCACTGTGCAGATGTTGCTTCCTGGGGTTTGGCTGGAGGGAGACAGACTGTCTGTGTCAATTCCTTTACTGAGCCCAAGGGGGGCCTGGTGAAGCAACCCAGGAAATGTGGCTGGATGCAAGGCAAGGGTGTGTGCTCGACCCCTGGGGCAAGCTCTTTCCCTTCTCTTTTGGAGAAGAGGCCTCAGAAGCTAAAATAAAGTTAGGATAGGACAACAGTAGCAGCAAGGGACAGGGGTGTCATTTGCTCTGTTACATGCTTAACCAAGTCAGCAGAAATTCCTCATTATAGTTTAGTTGGAGGCTTTTTTTTTTTTTTTTTTTTTTAATAAGCAGCATATTGCTTTTACTTCAAGGACTTTATGGAGAACTTCTTGCATTCCTTTGCTTTATGATCGGAAATATCCCCATTTAATACAAAATAGCCTGAGGCATGGTTCTGCTGCCTTTCCCAACACTGAGTAACTCCTAAGCAAAGGCCTGGAATTAGAATTGGGAAGAATTAACAATGGGATTAACTGCATACATCAGAGAAACCCCAAAAAAGGGCTGTAAAGAGCGAGGCTGAGCGCATACCACTCATAGGGGACCATAGAGTCATAGGATAGTTTGGGTTGGAAGGGACCTTAAAGCTTGTCTCATTCCAACCACCCACCATCAGCAGGGACCCTTTCCACTAGAGCAGATTGCTCCAAAGCCCATCCAGCTGACCTTGCTGCAGGTGTTCAGTGAGTGTGGATGACCCTGACCCTGTGCACCTTCTCCCTGCAGGCATTGACCAGGGCCAGATGACGTACGACGGCCAGCACTGGCACGCCACCGAGACCTGCTTCTGCTGTGCCCAGTGCAAGAAGTCTCTGCTGGGACGGCCCTTCCTGCCCAAGCAGGGGCAGATCTTCTGCTCCAGGGCCTGCAGCATCGGCGATGACCCCAACGGCTCCGACTCCTCCGACTCGGCGTTCCAGAGCGCGCGAGCCAAGGAGTCGCGCCGCAGCGCCAAGATCGGCAAGAACAAGGGCAAGGGCGAGGAGGGGGCGCGCAGCCCCTGCAGCCAGCTGCAGGTCACCTCCAACCGCCTCTCCACCGACGTGGACCCGCTGTCCCTGCAGATGGATCTGCTGAGCCTGGCCAGCCAGACACCCAGCCTCAACAGGGACCACTTGTGGAGGAGCCGGGACGAGCTCTATCACTATGGGGGCAAAATGGAGCAAAGCCAGTCTCAAACCCCCTTGCAGCTTCTCAGCCAGTGCAACATAAGAACCTCCTACAACCCCACCCAGGTCCCGGGCTCGCAGTCGGATTTGTGGGCAAAACACTTCAGCAACCCAAAGAGGAGCTCCTCGCTGGCCATGAAGAGCCACGGTGGCAGCTTCATCCAGGACTGCCGAGAGGACTACTACTCAGGGAGGCTCCGCTCGCAGGAGAGCTACAGTGACATGTCCAACCAGAGTTTCCCAGAGACCAGAGGAAGTGTCAAAGTCCCCAAGTATGAAGAGGAAGAGGAGGGTGGGATGCCAGCGTCACAGTGCCGCACCCGTCACCCCATCAATGCCCTCAAGTTCACAGAGGACCTGACGCCCACCGAGCAGACTCCCCGGGGCTCCATGGAGTCCCTGGCACTCTCCAATGCTACAGGTATGTCACCCCTGCTCCTGCCACCCTGAGACCACCCCAGCACACCCTCCATGCAGTTGAGTCCCTTGTGTTCTGGTGTCTTCCCAGTGTGAGGGTGACCAGCACCTTGGGGACCATTGCTCAGTGACACAGGCTTGTTTGCCTGGTCCCAACAAGCCTGACAGTTCCTTTCCATTTGCTTGTTTGTTTACCAAATGCAGAGCTTCATAGATGCCTGGCCTTTCTGTGCAGCTCAAAACAAATGTTTACAAGCTCTTTAATCCTCTCTTTTGTGAAGAGAGGGGGAAAATCAAGGCCAAGTGCTAACACAGAGGCAGATTTCAGCCTTCAGCATTTGAAGGACTGCTGTCAGCTGCCCTTATGGGCTAAAAGTATTTTTGAATGCTTTGAAATAGGCCCAGTTAACCCCTTTTGAATGTTATGCAGTCCTCAAGCACGGTGACCAGTTAAAAGCAATTCCTCCCCCTCTATGCAGAGCTCTTTAATTCCTCTTCCCCAACCCCTTGGTAGAAACTGCAGGGAAAAGCCAGGCAAGATGCTTGTCCCATCAGGCTGAGCTTGTTTCTCAGGAGCACATCCCAGGGTCATATTTCTCAGTGCTCTCACCCCAAACATGTTTGGGTTTCACTCGTGGCTGCAGGGATGGGTGTGGGTGTGCACAGACGTGTCTGTGTGTGGCTCTGGTCTGCAGCTGGCGCTGGGCAGGCTCTGTCCTTCCTGCAGCCTGCTCTGCTTCACTCACCCACCACAGCTCCCACGTCCCTCAGTGCAAAACTGCTTGGAAAAGGGAATGGTGAGCCTGGCTTGCTCACCAGAGAAACTGCCTTGCTTTTTCTTAGCAGTTCCCCTGGCTTTTCTCTGTTCCAGACAATCATTGCTTGGATTTGGGCAGGTTCTGTGTCTGAGCCTCTGCAAAATGAAGCCCTTCTGCCTTGTTGCTGGCAAGCAAGGCTGTGGGGTGTTTGTGCCTGGTCCTGAGAATCCCCCACAATGGGTGGTGAGGATTGCCAAGCCCACAGAGAGCTGAGCCCCCCTGAATCCCAGTTCTGGGCTCTGCCCTGCCTGGATGGACAGGTTTGCTCTGCTACACCCGTGCCTCCTCATCCGCACCCGGGGTTTGGTGTGTTTGTTTAGGGAAGCTGCCAGCCCCTGCCAAGATGTGAAATGATCTCTGTTTCAGCCAGGATCTCCCTATTCAGCAAGTGGGAAAACGGGGGGTTGAGGAGAAGCTAATGAGCTGGGAAGGGTTGTGCTTGAACAGTCTCACATACACACAGAGGAAAAATAGATGTGAAATGGTGAGGGAATTGGGAATTGGGCTCCAAAATAGGATTTCCCTAAGCAAAGCTCCACATTTCCAAAGCCTCTTGTGTTCCTGAAAACTTGTGTTGTGTAAACCCCATCAGTACAAAGAGTCTTGAGCAACACCAAGCTTGGATGAGCAATCCCTGAACAGTGGAGAGGTTGTTGCATGCTTTGGAGCTGAAGTGTAACATATTATTGGGGATATAGGTCAAGACACAGAAAATACGGCAAGGCCTTCATATCCAAATGAAAATAATTCTGCATTTCATTTTAAAATGCTGGGAGGGAGACCTCCCAAAGGCATCCATACACCATACAGAGCCAGAGTCTGAGTTTCCTCAGGGGCAGTGACTGCCTTAATGGCTTGCTGCTTTCCTGCTTTCTGGAGCAGATGCTCAGTGTGATGGGGCTTGCAGTGAGTGTTCATCATTCCTCTGTGGAGTGAGGTGATAATATTTTTATTAATGTGTAAGGTCCTAATAATTTTCCTTGCTCTGGGAGCTGGCTCAGCTGTGCTGGGGGCACTGCAGCAGCAACAGGCAGCTCCCCCAAGGCCATGTCTGCAATTATGGAGGACACAATTATTATCCCATTTAATTGGCAGTGCTTTGAGGACAGGGAGATTTGGTGACCTGGACGAGGTCTGTGAGAGAGCAGGTTTTTGGGCAGGTGATGTCAGGGCACAGCACCCTGCTGCTTGGCTTTTCCCATCCCTGCACTCCCTGCTGTGGCTGATCAAGCTCTCCACAGAGCTCCCCCCAGCCACAGCCCGGGGGTCTGGCTCACCCCATGTCCTCCACCCTCTATCCTCCAGTTGTGCTTTGCTAGGAGCTCCCAGGCATCCACACACAAAGTCCCTTTGAGCTACCAATGCTGCACAGTTGCTCCACCTTATAAACTGAGATAATTAACACTGCATCCATGTAAGGTTTTAAGGCATCATTGAAAACAGTCTGTTTTTAATAGGGAGCTGAAGGGCAAACAGTCCCTGACCTGGACAGCACATGTTAAAAGCTGGTACCTCCCTGGCAGCAGATTTTGCTGTGATGTTTCTATTACGACTTAGCTGCTAATTAGCTGGAGACAGTAATGCAGATGACTCAGGGCTGTGCAGCAGTAATCCCTGTCCCTTGGCCGGAAGGCTGCCTGCCGTGAGCAGATGTTGTTCCCTGTAATATTTTGGGGTCAGCCATTGTGTGGGTCAAGATCTACGTGACCCCAATCTCCTGCAAGACCCCGGGTTTCTACCTTAGCAAAAGGCTCTGTTTAATCACTTTAAAGCCAATTCCTCATGGGTTAGTAAAGAGGTGAAGCACTGTGTTAATCCTGGGCACGTGCCCTGACAGTGCTGGGCTGTGCTCTCACCCTGGGCACTAGTGCACCAGCAGACATGTGAGTGGCAGAGGTGGCTGTGACCCTGCTTGTGCTCTGTGTCAGGGTTTGAATTGGGTAGGAGTGTCTCTGCTGTCCTCTGGATTGCTTGTGTAATTGCCACAAATGCTGATGGGATTTAAGCACATCCAGTGGCAAAGGGCAGTGTCTCTTGCTGGTGGAGGGCATCTCTCCTTCCCTGTTTCTACTTGAAAATCCCTATTCTGCCATCAGCTGAAGGCCACAACAGACTCTAGTTTGCTGTGGGTTCCTAGAGACTTTATCCTCCTGCACTACATGGCCATTAGATGGAAAAGCAAAAAGGAAACAGTATTTCTCAGCCTGTTTTCTAAGAGAGAGCTCATTTTTGCTGATCTTCTTTTATGTTGTGCTTCCTTTGTCTACTGTTGGGGATTTTGGATTGTTAGGTTTTTTCCTAGTGGCAGTAACAACAACAAAAACCAGTGGATTCTGTAGCAATGTTTGCCTTGCAGCTCCCTGCATTAAGCAATTGGGACAATGCTAAGATGGAATTTGTCCAGGAAGGTTTGCTCATGATGAGAATCCTGATCCTACCAGAGGTTAATCACTTCCCAAAAGATACTTGGCCCATCAGCCCTGCTCCCTGTGTTTGTGTTTCCCTCCAGAAAGGTTTTGCAGTCGCTGCATGTACGTGGCAGTGGAATTGGAAATCAAAAGCTGATCTCTGCTGATTCCAAGCAGTTATTTCCACAAAATGACAGCTGGTCAAATAGCTCACTTAAGAAATTACCTGCAGGCTAAATGTTGTTCTCTGGAAACAGTCCCTTTGTGTGCTGTGTACAGAGAGCAGGAGGTAGAAGTCACGTTGAATGGTGGCACTGCTGTCTGCAAAAGGAGAAACAGATTTTAAGGTTCCTTGAGAAAATTAGTTTGGGCAAGGGGAACATCTGTCACAGGCATAAATCCAGTTTAAAAGTATGTTAAACTGGTGCTGTTATAGAGTAGAATGGGATTTCACTTCTATGGCACACACTGCTCCTGTCATTTGTGTTGTGTGATGACCCAAAGGCCCCAGATTTTCCAGGACTAGACAAGTGTGATATAAGCAGAAAGTGGAGAGAGCAGGGCTGATCCCTGCATGTCTGAGCTGCAGAGTGACCTGACAGCATCATCTGGCTCCAGTCCCTTTTCTTCCTCTTCCTGCAGAGGAGCTAAAAGCAACAGGTCAGGTGAGGGTAAGAACATGCCCTGACTAAGGGCCAGGGCTGTATTTTCTGGAGAGGCATTAATTAACCCAGCCTCTCCTGCACTGGGGGCTTGGGAGCAGCTCCTGAACACCCCTGGGGGTGTCAGTGAGGGCTCTGGATGCTGGTCTCCCTCCCCTGAACTGCAGAGGGTGGCTGCCCCAAGTGCTCCATCTGAATTATGCAATCCAGAAAGTGACACATTGGCTGTTCCTGAGTTTTTCTATGAAAAAAAGGAGGCTCCCAGCTCTCCACCATGTTCTTATCACTTCTTTCTCCCAGACACAGCCAGCACAAAACTGCTTCCAAGTTGGAAGATCAGATCCCTGAGGGGAATTCTTGCAATTTTGAGGCACAGGTGTAACATTTCCTAATCCAAGGCAGATAGTTTCAAAACTGATGTGAAGATAAAAGTTTTCCACCCCGAAGGCCCAATGCCAAACTACTGTAAAACTGTCAGGAACATTTATTCTCCTCCTCACTTGCCTTTTGCCACTCAACATTGGGAGGTTTGGTGTGCCTGCTGCAGGGGCCAACCTCTTGCATGTCTTCACCCCTTCAGTGTCATACAGGGACAGAGCAGATGGGGTAATGCAAACCAGAGGGAGAACTGAAATGGACTTCTGAGCTGGGGGGGATGCAGGAGATGGAAATGCTGATAAAGGGGCTATAGGGGGGCTTCTAGGCTAAAATCCAGCCCTTTTCCAGGGAATACCCACATAGGGACTTCTTCCACCCAGCTGGAAAGGACTGGTTGGGTGGGAAATACCCAATGACATCCATGGGTCACACATAGGGACACAACATGGGAGGCTGGTGGGACTGTGACCCACTTGATGGGGGCTCTGTCTTCCCCCAAATTGTTTATTTTCCATCATTTCCAGTTACATAAATGCTCTGCTTTATTTCTTCATGCCCCGAGGTCGCTCAGAAGTGAGACAGGGCTGAGCTATAAACAAAGCTCTGTGCAGGCTGTTTCTTCTTAAATTTCTTTCTAGTTCTACAGACTGACCTCGAAATAAACCCTGCTTGAGGAGTGGTGAGGATGCCTGATGCAGTGTGAGAGAGAAGGCTCTGGCACAGGGGGCTGGACACGAGATGCTGTGCTGTACCCTCCTGTGCATCTATAGCTGCATTTAAACACTGGCACCTCTGTGGGGCCCTGTGGTGAGAGCTGTGATGCACAGATGTGTGTGTCTGCTGTGATAAATGTTAAGGCAAGAAGCAAGCATCAGCACAGCCCTATTTGTTTGCAATGTCAGGATATTTTGCATTCCCTGGCTGGTGCTCTCCTGCAGTGGGATGCTGGCTCACCCTGTGTTAGCATAGCTTCATGGGGAGTTTGATTTAATGGGAGCTGGGAGCTGCTTCCCCTCATGGGGGGCTCCATTCCCAGCCTCACACCCAGCCCACACACTCTCTGTGGCCTCTCTGCTGTCATTTGCCAAGTGCTTTAATAATTCATAATGCAGCTTGCAGCCCCCACTTAGCAAAGCACACAGTGGGACTGAAGCACCTCTGAGGGCTTTGTTGTGGCAAGGTTGTAGAGGTGATGTTCACCAGGGGTGTCTTTGTGCTGTCACTTTGCTTATTTGAGTGTTATTTCCCTTGGCAGTGTTTATGGGATAAACATGATTCTCAGGAGGGGTGGGGATGGACTTCAGAGGATGTTCTTAGGGTACCTGAATGTTAACCAGAAATATGCTTGGTTTTCTTGGTGCTGCAGCTAGCTCCAGTTCTATATTGAGCACCCACAGCCAAGCTGCAGCTTTCCCTTGTGCTCATTGGAAAAGCGTGTGTTTCCATGGCTCCAGGGTGAAATATTGAGCCTGGCAGCCCCATGCAGTGGAGACCAGCAGCAGAAAAACCTGCTGTGTGTGTGTGCTGCAGTGCTGGCTCCAGCCTGGCTCTGGGACAGCCACCAGCCAGGGCACTGTGCTGGATCAGCACTGACATCTCCAGTGCACTCTGGGGCAGCCAACAGTGGATGTGCTCAGTCTCAGAGCAGCATGCAGAAGTAAATTTTGGTGGGGTCAGCTTGTTATACCTGAGTTTGCACCCTTGGAATGGTCTTGGTGATGTGGTAACAACCAAAGCAGGGTTCCTGTTCCCTTGGATGGCCTTGGGAAACATTCTCACATTTCTTCATTAGGATAAAGTCAGGGCTGCATGGTGGGGTCTCACCTCGTGTGCTCTTCCAGACTGCAGCTCTCTTGGGTTGTTAGCTGTGTTCTCAGGTGAAACACATCATTAAGTGGGAGCTGCAACAGCTGCACATAAATACTGGTAACTCAAAAAGATGGGTCCTCAGGGGTGGGTGTAGCTCTGGAATGGTAAATGACCTCAGGAGACAAGGGTTGATGCCACCTTTGCCCCACCCAGGGCAGTGTGGGACCAGGAATCTGGAGATACCCTGCATGTGCCTGGGCACTTACTGTCCTTGGGTGCCAGAGAAACCCTCCAGTGCCAGACCCAGCCCCAGTCCCCTCGCTGTGATTACACAGGAAGAGTTTTCTTCTCTAATCTGTAATTTTAGTTGCAGGAGTCAGCAGACCTGGAGAATAATGTGTTCCCTCCTCTTTGCAAGCACTTTTTTCTGCCTTTGAAGGTTGTTACTATATCCCCTTCAGCTTTCTCTCCTCTAGACTAAACAACCTCTGCTCTTTCAAACTTTATTCCCAGGTTATATTTTCTAGATGAAATTTTCTTAGACAAATGGTTATTGCTGTCCCCTGATCTCGCTGCGGTCAGACTTCTGGCTTGTTCCCACTATGCCTCCTGTGGTCTTGTGGCTCCACAGAGAGCCATAGAGAGGGACATTTTGAGACCTTAGAAAGACTAATCTGGGCCTAACCCTGCTCATGATGCCTTGGCGTAAATGTAAAATTCAGCCTGGAGGCACCTTTGTGCTCTGCAAGGATGGATTGCATCCTGAACTTGGAACCTGCTGTGGGCACTGTAAGAGCCGTGCAGAGCTCTCAGTGCCTTCAGCTGAAAAAGCACAGCTTTGCTCCTGAGCAAGTGGAATAAATCCTGCACTGTCACCATGAGCAGATAAAATAAAGTTTCCCTCTCCTAGCTGCACAGCTTGCTGGGTCACTTCCAAGTGTGGCTCCCAAAAAAAGGCTTGTGCATGTGCAACCTGCCCAGTCTACCTGGGAAAACACATTTTGCCCTCAGCATGGAGCCTTTTCCACGCTGTCATATGGAGAGATGAAGCCATTGGATGTTGGACTGGCTTTGCATCAGACCCTCCTGAGCATGGGCTCCATCACACCCAAGTTTTGTGTGCTGGCAACAGTGATGGACATGTTCAGTGCTGGATTCCTCTTACAATCAGCATTTTCCCAGCAAATCAAGATCTCAGAATGTTTGTGCTTCATTATAATCAAGCTGTCTGAATGATCAGCCAGAAACATCCCCACGACTGATTAAACCTTGCACTCTGAGCATGAGCCATTCACATGGGCACAGGATCCTTGTCTGAATTCACTGCCCCTTGCTGCCTTCTAAGGGAAAGGGACTAAAGCATTCATGGTTGTGTGCTGGAGGTGTATGAGGGGCTGGAGACCCCTGTCCTGCTCAAACTAAACCAATGAAGCTCTGGCTCTGTCCTTCCTGAGCCAGAGCACCTGGCTTATCGCAGCTTGTTTTACTGTACACAAAAAGAAACAGGTTTCCCTCCTGGTTGTCCTGCTTGATCTTGGCCACATCATTCTCACCTGTGATATGAAGGATGTAGATAATGTCTTGTTTAATTTGAAAATACTGTTTCACTCTTGCTATGTCTCCTGAGCCTGTGCCCAGACACTCATTCTGTTCTTGGTGGATGCAGGACCACAGGAGGGAGATGGCAGCTGGCACTTTCTGATATGGCTGGTGCTGGAAGCAAAGCACCAGCTCATGCCACACCCCTGTGAGGGAAGCAAGGTCAGTCCCTTTTTAATGATGCTGCCAGAATCAATCTGTTGATGCCACAGAAGCATCCTGTGGTGTTGGAGCTGTATTTCTGCACAGCAGTGCTGTTCCTTGTTCTTATTGCAGAGCTGCACCAGCTCCCTTAATGAAGTGCTGCATAAATGTCACCAAGGGCTCATTTTCCTTGGTGTCAGCTATTGTGTGACAGATGTGATTAAGGCCACACTGGGCTGTCAACAGCCATGACTCTCATTGTGATCAGCTCTGCCAGCAGTCCTACTGCTGCTCTGGCTTTTCAGGAAGTCTTTGTGCACATTACCAAGTTGTTTTTCCCTCCCCAGGAGCTGCTGGGCTCCTGGACAGTGGCACAGGAGGGACATGGGGAGTAGTTTCTGATGGGACAGATGCCTTCAGTGGGTTCACAGACAGAAAGTCACAGCTCCAGCAAGGAGGAGAAACATAATGGAGTGTGAAGTGTCGGTGGGCAGGTCTCCAAAGGGGACAGGAAGCCCATGCAGGGCTTTTTCCAAAGGGCAGTGGGCAGGGTTGGGCTTGCTCACTCAAAGCCAGCATGACTTGAGGAGGAAGAAATAAGGCATGAAGTTGACTTGAAAAATGTGACCTTTTCAAAAAGAACTATGGCTTTTCTCTCTTTTTAATCCAGTCTCTCCCTCTTCACCTTCACTTTACCTTCCTCTGTAGTCATAAACTCCCAAAAGATCCCCATTAATAGCAGAAAAACAAAGAAGCTGGGACTCAGGGAGCAAAACCAAACCATGTGAGGGCCAGTCGTAGCTAAGGCTCTCCCTGATGCCACTGAGAGCAGGGTTTGGAAAACTTTGCAGAGCTTTGCAGGATCTGTTGATCTTTTCAAGGCTGAGCCCAAGGAAACCCTTAAGCAGCTCATGAGTGGGGTTAGTGACAGCAACCCTTGTTCTTGCTCAGGTTTAGCAGCAGCAGCTAATGCCCTAGGAGCTGAGCTCTTGATGAAACGCAAGCAGCTTTTGTTAAGGGAAAAAGGGATTTATTCTTGAATTGTGGGCTGGGTTGTTATTTTTTGTAATTAATTTACAAAGTCATAAGTTGTTGGTGATTGCATAAAGGCTGTGTGTCATGTTGGGAATTCTGCTGACGGGGCACAGTTGTGCACATTGGGTCTGCACCGGGATGTTGTCGGAGAGGGACGGGGAGAAGGGTGCCAAAGCAAACATTCTGCATTTGATTTGGGATGGAATGAATTTCCTTTGAAATAACTTGCGAAACATCTTGTCCTGAGCTTGCAATACAACCACTGACTGCTGCCAGTTGTCAAGCCAACAGGGAGATAGTCAGAAAATAGTCAGGAAAGCCCATGAAACAAGCCAAGGACTAGGGCACTGTGGGGTGCATTGAGTTTCTTGTTGACAGGCAGGTGCTGAGCAGACACCCCACTTTTTCCCTGCTGCCAGGTGAAGGCTTTCTGGACTGGAGAAAAGCATCTTGCAGGAGCTCAGGGCTCCTTGGCACATTGGAGAGATCTAATGGGTCACCTTCTCAAGCAGGGCAGCCCATCAGGGTGGACCTGCTGCCCATTCACACCTCCCTGGATATCAGCAGGGATAGTATGACCCTCCCACTGTCCTGCTGCTCACTGGGAGCACCAGCTGAGCTCTGGTGCTCGTGTGCTTCCTTGCTTCCTGGGAAACCCAACTGTGACTTTGGTCTCTCCCTGGATGTCATTCAGAGGACGTGTGAGGTGCAGCATAGTGACAACTCTGAGTTAAGTCAGTGGCCCCGTTTTCATCTGCCACTGGCATTGTTTAGTCCTCCAAAATGTGCTGTCATTGCAGAAGGTGTGAGTGCTGGATCATGGCACCCTAGTTAGCTTGGCATGCAGGAGGCCTCAGGTTACCTCTGACGCATGATTTCTGCCTGGCATCGTTGGTTATTCCTATCAAGTCGCAGACAGTGTAGACATATGGGAAAGGAAGTCGTGAAAAGCAGCTTGGAGTCCAACTCAAAACACCTTAAATTGGTGTGATTTCCCCAAAGGAGGAACTGCCTGCTCTTTAAAAAAAATAAAAATCCTCCTCCTAAAAAGGGCTCTTCAGGACAGGATCGATACCACTGAGTTACTTTTTAAAGCAAAAGTCTTGGACTAAAACCAGCCTCCGCCCTTCATCTCCGCTGACAAAAAATTGTTTCTTAACTTCTTTTTTTTTTCCCTTTGTCCTTTTTCCCCAAAGGCCTCTCAGCAGACGGCGGAGCCAAACGCCAGGAGCACCTCTCCAGGTTCTCCATGCCTGACCTGAGCAAAGACTCGGGCATGAACGTCTCGGAGAAGATGAGCAACATGGGCACGCTGAACTCCTCCATGCAGTTCCGCAGCGCCGAGTCGGTGCGCAGCCTGCTGTCGGCGCAGCAGTACCAGGACATGGAGCCCACCCTGCACGACCTGGCCAGCCCCCTGGGCTACCAGGAGCGGCCGCCGCACGGGCGGATGCACCAGAGCTTCGACTACGGCAGCGGGGCGCCCGGGGGCAAGCTGGGGGCGCCGGAGGTGCCGCGACACGCGCCGCTGAGCGAGCGCACGCGGCGCAGAACCGTGCTGCGCGACGACGAGCGCCACTACCGCCCGCACCGGCCCCGCCGCTCCCGCCGCTCCCGCTCCGACAACGCCCTGCACCTGGCCAGCGAGCAGTGCTACCGCCTCAAGGAGAGACCCTCGCTGCGAGCCAGGGACGACTACGACCCCTTCGTGCACCAGAGGAGCTGCAGGGAGCCCGTGGAACCCTACAGGGATGTCTACGGCCACTGTCCCCGGACGGTGTCGGACCTCGCCCTGCAGAACCACTTGGGCGAGAGGTGGGGGCCCTACTTTGCCGAGTACGACTGGTGCTCCACCTGCTCCTCCTCCTCGGAGTCCGACAACGAGGGCTATTTCCTGGGGGAGCCCATCCCGCAGCCCGCCCGCCTCCGCTACGTGACCAGCGAGGAGCTGCTGCACAAGTACGGCTCGTACAGCGTGCCCAAGTCCTCCACGGTGGGGGCCAGGGGACAGTTGCACAGCCGGAAAAGACAGAAGAGCAAGAACTGTATCATATCCTAATGGCATCCTTGCCAGGCACCTTGGGAGAATGTAAATTAACTCACGATCTTGCACTGTTTTAGATCATGTAAGTGCTTTTATTGTAACAAAAGGCCCGAAGTGTAGGGATTTGGAAGAAGGTTGTAGACCGGCTTCTATAAATAGTCATAATCCTGGGCACAGTGAATATATTTTGCACATCTTACTTTGGAGATAAAAATTTTAAAAGTTCACTTTAGCCTGTAATATTTACCCAGTAGTTTCTCTTCCTTCTCCCAGATGCTGCCACCCCCTTGAGCTCTGTTTGTCCGCACGTTTTGGTTGCCACTGTTGACTCTCAGCATCAGTTTGCTGGTAGCTTTCGCTTTCCACCACATTTTTGTTTTCCATTAGCCATGTTGGTAGGTGATTTGTCTCTTGGACAGTGTGGGAGCCTAAGTTATTTCCATGATTGTTGTAAATGCGATGTAAATGAGAGTTTGGAGAAAATATTTTTGTATTTTGTAATATCAGAGGAATTTCTATATCTTAGGAGTCACTGGGAAAATGCATGCACATTCAGAATTGTTTTCAGTCAGAGCTAACCAAACAGTACTTGGATCCCCCTTTCCATTTCATCATCAAACTCCTTAAGTTTATCGATGAGAGTCTGAGTTTTCATTGGTTTTGAGGATTTTTTTTGCTTAAACCCTTTTTTCTGTTCATTTGTTTTGATCCTGGTCAATAAACAGAATGCTTTTTGATTCATCCAATCTTGACAAGCCTCAGTGGCATTTTGAAGCCTGTGATTTGCAGGTACACTCCATCAGTCAGATACAAAAACCCCTGATAGCTGCAAAAGGGACCTTTTCTTTAATTATTATTATTATTATTATTAAATAGGAAAGACCAGAACTACCAAATGTCTGCAACATTGTAAATTACCAAAGCTGGAGAAGGAATTTCACACCTCTGTAGAGAACGCTGAAGTTACTAAACATTGAACTATTATTTGGAGTACATAAAGTGTAAATGGTGCAATTGTGTGATGTCAGCATGACGTTGTTTTGAATATAGACTTGTCTTATGGTGCTCTAGTCTCTGGGTTATGTTAACTGCTGTTCATTACCAAGTGGAAGTCTCAGTATTGCCTCCTGCCTAAGATGTAAGAGAACACCTGCAATGCTCCCCATGGGCTCCTCCTGCCCAGCAAGGTGCCCTGTCCCCTCTGGGCTGTTTGTGGCCAGGGTTTGTCCCCTGGGGGCTCAGCCCCAGGGCCAGGACAGCCCCTTGCTGAGGCAGAGGGCCCCTGCATAGGGCTCAGCTGTGTTGTATTCTGGTGGATGTGAGTTTGTTCTCTGTGTGCTTTAATCCATTGGGGCTCTGCCATCCCAGCGTGTCCCAGCTGCAAGCCAAGGCCAGGTCATCCCAGAGCTTCCTAGAAAGGAGCAACTTTGCAAAAGGGGCTCGTGACACCCACAGCACCTGTGGCTTTAGGATCAGGCTAAGCTTTGAGCCACAGGAGGGCTGGGAGCTTGACCAGCTGCATTGCCCTCGCCCCATGTGCTGCTGGCACCTTGGGGCAGCCCCTCCCTGCACCCTGGCAATGTGGGTCCCTCTGCAGGGATGGCACTGGCAGCCCTGGGCACACACAGGGACACCCCCATGCCTACTCAAAGCAGCAGATGCAGAAAAATCTGGAAGATGGATGTCTCCATACCACAGACTATTGCTAGGAATTTTTTTGTTGTTTGTAAAGGACAATGTGATAATTATTATTCCTTTAAAAAGAAAAAAAAAGAAATGATACTTAAATATATTTAAAAAAATGTTTTTTCCAGTTGGAATAAATGGAAATATTCATCCAAAGGGAAGAGTCTTGTGTATGTTTTTTGCTCTTAAGGAGTGTTGGTTATTCGTGAGGAGGAAACTTGATTTTTACTGAGCTGGTCTTGCAATAAAAGCACAAGAACCAGCTCAGCTCCAACATTGACATGATTCTGGTGGGCAGGTGAAGCTGCTGGAGGAGCATCTCCTGCACACCACACACCTGGACCCATTATTTGTTGTTTAAAAAGCCACATCATAGATTCATTAAGGTTGGAAAAAAACTCTAAAATCATGGAGAAAGAACAACCCAACATCCACATGTTCACCACTATAGGATATTCCCAAGGGCCAAACCCACACAGCTTTTGCACATTTCCAGGTTGTCTTGAAATCTTCACCTGGTAAAAGCCAGCACAGCTCAGCTGAAATCCCTGCTGGACCTGTGGCATACTGGGGGAGACTGTCAACCTGAAATGTATAAATAACAACCTTTTCTTAGAAGTTCACAGATTTTTCCATGTTTTACAAAACAGACCTGCTAAGCTGGATAGGTATTGCTTACAGTGACAAATATGACACTGCAACTACAGGTTATTATATAATTGGAATTTAATATGTACAGTTTAATTCCTTGTCAGTGGTTAAAAGCACAAAGTCTGTCAGCTCTGGTACAGCTGAGCTGCTCTTGTGCAGCAGGAGCTTGGATTGCTCAGCAAATGGTAAAAATGGTAAAAAGCTAATCCCCAGCCTTTCCCCTTCCCCTGCTTGCTGCCTCTCCTCAGGGCTAACAGAACAAGTTTAGAGACTCCTTGCAGCAGAATTGCAGCACTCTGCACTCTGCACAAATCCCAGGCACAGTGCTTGTGTTCACACAATGGTTTTGCTGCAGGAAGCAACTCTTCAAAATTTGGTTCTCACTGCAGAGCATCTCTGCATCCCTGCAATGCACACCAGTTTTAATGCAGTGCTGGAACTGGAACAGATGGGCAACAAACAGGGGAGAAGAGTCTCTCAGGTGATGCTCCCCTCTGATGGACCCTTCACCAGCACCACAGAAAGGTGTCAGATAACATTTGGTACAAATTTCAGCAGTAAATGCAAATGCAGCTTCCAAACCCTTTTGATTTCTCAGCCTCCAGAAGTCCAGTACACTTTGAGACACATGATTAAAAAAGAAAAAATAAGTGATATGGTTTTTTTCTGCTTAGCCCAGTTGGAGTATGATTAACCATTTCTGACAAACCCACTGAGCCTGAGAGATGGAGCTACAAGTCTGTAAAATCTTGCTCCATTGCCATCTGGCCCTGCTGATTCCCCTCTCTGTGCCCACTGCACTCGGAAGGGGGCACACCTGCTGACGTTTCTTTTACGTCTCCAGAACGGAGTGAAGGTGACACACCTTCCCTAAAGCTCGGGGTGGGTGTCAGTGATTCCCAGTTTCCCTGAAATCCCCTGCAGTTCCCTGGTTTGGCCAAGCAGGAAGCTTTTTGCTGGGCTCCTCCAGACAGCTGTGCTGCCAGAGCCAGACTGGCACACTGTCACTGTTGCTTGCAAAAATAATCAAATACGATCAGGTCTATTGCTGCCACAATTTTCTTCTGTAAAATAATCTCTTTTTTCCCCCATTTTTTCTCCAAAAAAGTCCTTGGCAAAAGCTACCCAGTGTTACCATGGGATGGGCTTGGCCATGACTTGTGTGATGGTGGGAGCACAGGATCCTTCATATCCATGTTCCCCAGCAGACCTGGGGGGCTCCCTAAAGTTCCTGCAACACCTGAAATGCCCCAGCATGACAGCAGGTTGGCCCAAAAGCCACTGCAGCTGTGCAGGGAAACTTCTAGCACACTAAAGCTTGTTTTGCAGGAAGCCAAAAGCCACACAGCCTTGTACCTGGCAGATACATCATAATGAGATGAGCAAAGTCTCTGCAGAAAAATCAGAAGTGTGAAGCTAGAAATACTCACCTTGTCTGGAAATTATCATCCACAGATGATAATTTGCTAAAGGGCCAAGTGGCTCTGGCATAGTCCAAAGCACTCTGGCTTTGGGGGGTGGTGTTTATAAATTACATCAGTTTGACAAAGACAGTGCTCCTGAGAAACAGGCACACATTTATCCTCACAATTTAATACCCAAAAATCAATCCTTATGCAGTATGGGGCTGGCAGCACCCACCTGGCACTGCTGCTGTGCCCATTCCCAGCTTTAGCTACTCTGGGCTCCTGGGCTTTGACTGCCCTGTTGTCTGATGAACTTTGCTCCTTCAGACTAAAAAAAGCTCCCAGTTCCTTGCATTTACATACAACTAAGCTATTCTTGAAATCTAGGCTGTCCTCGTTCTCCTGAAGATTATCTGCAACCTATTAGATGACCATCCTCCATGTCTGGAAAAGCTCATTAACTAAGAGCAATTCCAGAGGATTTTATTTTAAGATTATCTTTTTTTTTTTTTTTTTTTTTTTTTTTTTTTTTTTTTTTTTATGCAATACACTTTTAACCTAGATCCTTAAAACTATTTAGGAATTCAGATCTGGTTTGAGGGCAAAGGGGAGTCACTGGAGAGCTGGGGCCTCTTTCCTAAAGCATATCAGTGCAGGGAAGAGGAAGGGAGGGAAGGAAGGAAGGAAGGAAGGAAGGAAGGAAGGAAGGAAGGAAGGAAGGAAGGAAGGAAGGAAGGAAGGAAGGAAGGAAGGAAGGAAGGAAGGAAGGAAGGAAGGAAGGAAGGAAGGAAGGAAGGAAGGAGGAAGGAAGGAAGGAAGGAAGGAAGGAAGGAAGGAAGGAAGGAAGGAAGGAAGGAAGGAAGAAGGAAGGAGGAAGGAAGAAGGAAGGAAGGAAGGAAGGAAAGGAAGGAAGGAAGGAAGGAAGGAAGGAAGGAAGGAAGGAAGGAAGGAAGGAAGGAAGGAAGGAAGGAAGGAAGGAAGGAAGGAAGGAAGGAAGGAAGGAAGGAAGGAAGGAAGGAAGGAAGGAAGGAAGGAGGAAGGAAGGAAGAAGGAAGGAAGGAAGGAAGGAAGGAAGGAAGGAGGAAGGAAGGAAGGAAGGAAGGAAGGAAGGAGGAAGGAAGGAAGAGGAAGGAAGGAAGGAAGGAAGGAAGGAAGGAAGGAGGAAAGGAAGGAAGGAAGGAAGGAAGGAAGGAAGGAAGGAAGGAAGGAAGGAAGGAAGGAAGGAAGGAAAGGAAGGAGGAAGGAAGGAAGGAAGGAAGGAAGGAAGGAAGGAAGGAAGGAAGGAAGGAAGGAAGGAAGGAAGGAAGGAAGGAAGGAAGGAAGGAAGGAAGGAAGGAAGGAAGGAAGGAAGGAACTACTATAGTAATTTCTAATGGCAAGAATGGTTATCTGAATCTCTGAAGAGGGAAAAAAATTAAAAAGTTCAAATGATTTGAATTTTCTGCCTCTACCCATCAACAATGGACTCCAGTGTTGTGCTGTGTGTTCCCTCCCTGTTAAAGCAGCAGCTTCCTCTGCATCCAGGCTTCATCCTCAGCTGGAAGGAGCAGAGGAAGCCAGGTCACAGGCTTTATCCACCTATGGGACACTGGCCCTTAGGTCAGTGACCAAAGGCAGCTCCACCTTTCTGCTTCTTCACTTCTTATTAAGCACTCAGCAAATTACCAGTTTTCCCATTCTAGGAAAACTCAGTCAGTTGCTAAAGCATTCTCAGGAGAATTTTCCCCTTGTAAAAGCAAATATTTATATCTGCTATGCTCTTAGAGGCTCTGGATATGATCAACTCTTAAGGCAAGATTTAGCTGAAAGAGATGATTTATTAAAATGGATAAACAAAGCCCTGTGAAGCAAGTTAATTCAGTCTAAATAAAGCATTAAACTCTGAAGAGCACACATCAGATCACAGTATATATGTATATTATATATATCCCATGTAATTCCTGCAGTCAAAAGCTCAGCCCTCTGGCCTGGGATCCCATGTCAGCACCCAGGATAAGCCAGCCCTGAGCCAGGCTGGGTGTGTGTTAGGCCAGGGATGTATCAGCACATGCCCTGCTCTTTAACAAACCCAGTCAGGCAATCCACTGCCCCCAAACACAGGGATCCTTTCAGCTGCCAGCCCTGTCTGTGCTTTGTGCCTCAGCTTCCCCATCTCCAAACTTCCACCACAACGATGCTTTTAACAACAAGGAACTTAAAAATCTGGGATGAAGGAGGCTGGCAAAAGAATTCTGATTTAAACCAGTGGCCCTGGGTTTGAGCCAGCTTTGTTGGCACTGCATGCTAGCAATTTCTATCAGAGTTGTTTCCTCCCTTAGATCCTTGCTGCTATAGAGCTTGAACTCTATGCAACTTGGGATTTTTTTCTTCTTTTCTGTAAGTTGTGCCTTAATTGTCAATTACTTGCTCATGAGAACGCTTTCATGGCTGATGCTGGAGCAGACTCAAGCAGTTTTTATTTTGGTACTTGGATTAATTAGCTTTATTGGAAGAGGGAGGCAGGGCAGGGATTCATTCTTGCTGCTCATCACATATTCATTATTTACATTTTTCGGTATCCCAAGTAACTCGGCACAGAAAACAAGTAAATGAAGACTGAAAAATACACAAAACATCTGGAGCTGCTGCAATTCTGTAATTATCACTGCTGTTCACAATGCACTGAGTGCCTCTTGGAAAGGCCACTCATGTATTGGCCCAATGGAGATTTTTCCTGTCAGATGCTTCCAATGAGCCCTCTCCCATCCTCCTGCCCCATCTGCCTGGCTTAGGTCTGACCTTGACTCCCCACCAAAAGCCAAAGCAGCAAAATTGCTCCTTGTTGGAGCAGCAGCCTCTGGGGCTCCTGGCCCAGGACAGTAAACACAGCTGGGCACTTCAGGGCTGCTGAATAATTTATGTGATGACTCTTCAAAATAGTAAATCCTGCTCCCTCAATCCGCTCCATCCTTCATGTGCCTGCTGAGCAGTTTGTGAATATTTAGGAAGTTTTACTAAATTCATAGACTTGCAGCAAACAGTTTTAAAATGCTGAGTGAAACACTTGCATCTCACACTGCTCACTGTTCATGTGGCCACAGGGGAGGAAAGGGGAACCAGGGAGAGTCACTGCAAGATCCTTGTGGCTTAGATGAAAATTTTCAAGATTTTGGTCCAGCAGATGCAATGCTGCTCTGTGTCCCCCGTGCAGCTGTATGCCACACCCACCACTGAGGAGTTAAATTCAAACTTCTTCCTTGGGTAACACATAGGTGAAATGGCAGATTTTTTTATATTCCAGGAAGGCCAGGCTTCAGCACAGCAGGATTTGAGTGTGAGGAACCTCAATGAGACCCTCCAAAATTGCTGGTGTGGCCCCAGCCTGGGGTGGAGATGGCTCAGCACTGTGGGGTCTGCCAGCCTGAAGAAAAAGGAAACAGGGCTTAGGAAAGGGAAAAGAAATGGAAAGGGGAAAGGTAAATAAGGGTAAATGCAAAGGGAAAAGGGCAAAAGGGAAAAATAAATGGGAAAAGGAAAAGCAGAAAGGCAAAGGAGAAGAGGAAGGGGAGGTTTCTGCTCGCTGGGCACAGTGGGCACCCCCTGGGCAGGCACACCAGAGCAGCCTCCTCTCCCAACACTTGGTCTTCTGGCAGCTTATTTTGGAATCCAAAATGCTGGGAAATAAGTGTGTCTGGCTTCACCACCTGGCCCAGTTGTGACAGTAGAGAGTTTTACTCAGAGAAAGCGAATCTTCACATATTTAGGAACATAATTGCTCAAGGCAGAAGATAACAAAGAGGAGAAGTTGATTTGGGATGCACAGAGAACTGGAGCAAACAAGCCTGGCTCCCCACAGGGCTTCAGTGCAGCCCCAGAGATCCCTGCCTTTAATGCTCCTGAATAGTTAACAGTGGGAGACAGTGGGGAGAGCCTGTCTAGGGGGGAAAAGCAAAAATCTCCCAGTTTCACTTTCATAATTTGGAGTTTCAAACCAATGTTTATGACAATGTCATTATTGCTGAGCATCCACTGGGCTCAGGGAATAAAATTCCTTTTATTCCTCTCCAATGTCAGGATTTGCAAGTGCAAGAGATTTTCGAGAGCTTGTCTCAGTCTCTGCTTGTATGCTAATCATGTTGTAACATTTCTCAGAGTACAAGACCTGATTTTTGCTATCATCAGTCAAAGCATCTGTCAGCCTTGTCAGAAAAGAAAGACTTTGATTCTTTCAGGTGAAAACAACCCAAAATTATTGCTAGAATGTTGAGATGGGTTTAAGACACAAAGATTACAACGAAAATTGCTCAAACCTCATTTTTCCTTTCAATGAAATTTAAATTTTGATTTTATTTCCACACATAATGCTTTTTTTTTTCACAGCGGACATTTTTAAAATCAGAGTTAAATGCAATATTCCAGATCACCATAATCACCTTCAACTGACCACTGCTCACTGTGACCACCAGAGCAAGCAGCCTCTGCCCAGCACTGAGCATCTGCCTCAGAAAACAGAAAACAAATGGATTTTCATTTACAGAGGCACAAGGCTCTCTCTCTCTCCTGCACATACACACACAGACATCACACCCCCACCATTTATATGAGGAACTGTAAGAATTAAATGTTATAATAACAGCATGGATATATCCCTCAAGCTCTGAAGGATAAGGCAGAGTAATCATTTCACCAACGTGAAGAAAGATTTCCCAGGACTCTTTCCTAAAGATAAGTATGGGACCAGCATGATACCCTCTCCCCACCAGCATGCACAGTTTTCCAGAGAAGTGATGTTCCCAAAAACCACTGCATTAACCTACAGGCAGAATAGCCAGTCCAAATCAGCTCCAGATGTGCTCCCATCACAGCCCTGATAAACACCTTGCCTGTATTTTCACACTGTGTTCTTTATTCATAGCACCTTGGGAAATGAGGAGCCTCGGGAGCAGTGGGAAGACACTACAAACTCACAAAGTAATAATTCCCTCTCACTGATGCATTGCCATCACTTTCCCAGCACAGGACTGTGCAAATAGATGCCCACCAGCATCTTCCCAGGGCTCTGCCCACCTGCAGAGTGCACACTTCTTATTCTTCTCACAGACAACACAAGGGATGGGGGGCATTTTATCAACTCAACCTTAATGTGAATGCTAATTTCCTCCCTCAGACTGTGTGTCTCTGTATTTCAGAAGCCTGAATTTCTGAGGTTTGTGGCTGGCTGACCCTTCTATCCTGCCAAATGCCACTTGTACCAGCAAGTTTGAACCTTTGGATGGGCAAGGACTTGAGCAGAATGTGAACAGTCACTCCTGGGCTCTGCAAACACAGAAACTTAGAATGGTTTGGGCTGTAAAGGACCTCAAAGATTATCCAGTTCCACTTCCCCTGCCATGGAACACCTCCCACCAGAGGCCCACATGGTCCTTCCCACACACAGGATGAACTGACTGCTGCAATCATGGTATAATATTTTGATGCCACAGAATTTTGCCCTTCTTAAATTAAGAACACAAAGTGAGTAGATGATATAAAGTACAAATGGATCTTTGGTGGTGATAATTAAAAACTCTAATTTAAAATGGTAGGAAAAAAGTCCAATGGCTTTCCTTGACTTCCCCCACATTTTCAAGGTTAGTCACCCAGTCCTGAATACCAGGAGGGAAATGTGAACATCTCTCCAACTGTTTTTGGACAACTGAAAGATTTAATGCCAAGGCCATTTGGTCCTTGTCTTCAACTCTGAGCTAAAAATATACTGATTTCTAAAAGGCTTGGGTGAGAAAAGAGAATTTAAAGTTCTTTGCAAAAAAAAAAAAAAAAAAAAAAAAAGGAGATACAAATTCCTGTGAGATTTTTACCTTTTTCATGCCATAGCTTCAATCCCATAATTAGGTCTCCTGTCACTTCACTTGATGCTCTGTCCCATTTATCTGCAGCTTTTTGACCCTGTTTTAATATCAGGTAATATTTTTTTTCCATTACCATTCTCAAAAGAAGACAGAAAAAAAAAAAAAGATTCTTGACCTTCACTGTGATGACTGAAATATGTAAGAACTATTTTAACTTTCAAAAGAGGTGATCATAGAGTCAGAGTGGGACATTATAAAGTAGGAGATATATATATATATATACACAGATATATAAATAGATATAGATATATATATATAGATATATAGATAGATAGAGAGATATATAAAAAGTGGGATGTATATAAAGTGAAGGCATCCATAGAGCAGGTACATCCCAGTCAGTGCCCCAGAGGTCTGATGGACTCTCCTGAAACTGGACCCTGAAAGGAGAGGGCAGCACTTGGTGCAAGAAGTCTGATTTTTTGGGTAAACCACAAATGCAGGCAGTGGCTGCAGAGAAAAGCTGGGACACAGAGGACACCTGCTTATCTTGCAATTAAATCTCAGTCAAAATGTATTAACAGTGAAGGACCCTCCTGCCTGTGAAATGGCACACGCTTCCAGGCAAATCCAGGCAGAAACCACGTTCCCAAATGCCAAATCTCAGAATAGATGAGCCTGATGTCAACTGCCTCACCCTTTTATCAGTTTATTAAGTGAAGACAGGATATCTATTGCATAAAAGCAAGCCAAGCCACCTGCTGCCAAAGAGCCACCTTCCCTCTGCCACAGACAAATGTGTTCACAGCTAATTTATGCTCAGACTGTACTACAAGTCACACTGTGCTTGCCAGATTTTGAAAGACCAGATTTCTCAATGCTACAACACAACCCCAGAAGGAGTCACCTCCTCCTTCTCCTCTGGGTATAAACACTCAGTGACAGCCACAGCTCCCTTGGAGCAACTCCTGGCCAGGCCAGTGAGACCAACCTGCTAAAGGCTGGACCCAGGTTATTTGGGACAGAGATCTGGTGTAGCAAACCCCTCCTGTGGCCAATCTCTTTTTGCAAATGTAGATGTTAGATTTGTCTACATCACTCCCAACAGCTTCACCACTCTGGTGATGGTCCTGCTCCAGCCACCAGCACCTCTGATCCCTGCCTGCAGCACAATGTCCCAGGCTGAGGCTGCTGTTCCTCCAGCCCCAGTGTCAGGCTGTGTGGCCATGTCCCCCAGGAGGGATGAGCCAGCAGCAGCACGAGCACTTCACCTGGCTTACAATCAGTCTTGGCATCTCCATGGCAACTCCAGCAGATGCTGTATCCCTAATGGCTCCCAAGGAACTGCTGCACTCTCACAAGCAGCAGTTGCAATCAACTTATGTCTTGGTCATCTCCAAGGGAGCACGAGGATAATGCAGAAGAAATTAATAAGAGGCACTGAAACCACTTTGAACAGTGTAATTGCCTCAACAATTCCTCTGGATTGCAATTAGTCTGTTCCTTAAAATGCGGAGTATTTCTTGTGTCTCTCAGCTTTTGTTCTGCTGCTGCTCACTGCTGCCCTGTGCATATCCATGGAGGAGGCTGACGGGGACTGTATTGGTTTCAAAATAAATTTCAGGAGAAAATGTCCTGGAATTAGCATTTCCTCTAAGGATTAGGATTTCAAGGAAAGCAAATTGCACTGGTTTTAGGGTTAACTTGTTTGCATTCATATTCCAAGCCTTGCTTTCACATCTATAACTCATTTTCCAGCATCTTCAAGCAAATTTCACACTGTTGGAAAAATGTCAAGGGTTTAATCTGATATGTGTGATACTTACTGATGCCACTAGGGAGGGAGATGATCGTATCTTCCACTTCCCATCATATTTCTTGCAGGAGTGAAAACATGTCAGGAGAATTCACTGGGTTTCACTATACTTGGTACATGCAAATGAACACAAATCAAACTCTCTGAGGAGCACAGACAAATAACTTTGCATATGAGAGACCCAAGCTTATATGACTGAAAGCTTATCTGTTTTTTCCAGTTGCCTGAGATGCTCTGAGGGAATGGGAATGAGGATTTGCCAATGAGCCTTGCCATGGCTGTGACCCGCATCAGAGAGCAGGACCTGGAGCCCAGGACCAACCTCCTGCAAGGCTCATGCCTGGCTTCAACTGGATTAAGAGTGGAATAAAGACAGCAGGAAAATGATGAAAACTAATGAATGCATCAATACTGGGATTTTTGCTCAGATTAGTGTATTCCCTGCAATATCAACAGGAAAAGATTCCTGCAAGGATTCCAGAGAGAGTTTCCACATGCAGCACAGAAGTCAGTGGTAATCTCGTGCCACAAAACAAAGCAAGCAGAAGAAAGCAAGTGGGAACATTCTCTCTGCTCTGGATTGGTTTGAAACCCAGAGTTTAAAACTAAGTGGCTGCAGACTGGAAGTTAATGGTTTGCAGAGCTGTGGTGGGGCTGGGGCTCCTGGGGGGTGTCAGTGAGGGGGTGGCAGGGCTGGTTTGGGCACAGCTGCCCCGTGTTCTGGGCATGGTTACAGGAGGAGCAGCCAGTCTGCAGAGCCATGCAGGAGAGCTTGAGCTCTCCTTTGTGCCACAGAAACAGCTGAAGGATCTCAGTGTGCCCAGTGCCAGAGGGAGCAGGGATGTGCTGCAGGCTGGAGCCCTGGCTGCCCACACTGTGCTCAGGCAGCCAGGCTTGCACCACCTCACATCCCAGCAGAATGAAACAGCTCCAGTTAAGCCCTGTGCTGTGGGAAGCCTTTTCTCTACTGAGAATTTTTTTTTTATTATTTTCTCAGCTCTATTTTAAACGTGGGATGTGGCAAGCAGAGAAAAAAAAAAATCAATATTTGAGTTTTGGTTTTAGCCTGACCACCTGCAAACTCAGGGCAGGGCTGGAGGCAGGGACAGGCATCAGTACCAAATGGTGCAGAGGATGGATGGAGGAGACCAGGCATGTCAAATGTCACCCTGCCTGACCAATCCAATACCCACATTGCTGCTGGCAGCCCTCGTGGCATGTGGATTAAATTCAGCTATCACTAATGCATGGCATTACGCTGATACCCAAATATCAATCAATATTATTGACTGCAGTAAATTTTCCTCTGAGCTTATAACTGTAATTTAATTTTGCCCAGACCAAATTAGAAAAAGCAGGCTGCATGAAAGCAATATTCCTAAGGCTTCATTTCAGAAAGACATTTGGATCTCAGAAATAGGACTTGAAGTGTTTGTAGCAAGGAATATGCTTAATTAGATTCATGTCTGAGAAGTCCCCAGCTGTTCTGCAGACAAACAGAAATATCTGAAATTTCTTCCAGCTCTATGGAGACACAGAGATTGGCTCTTCTCCCTGTTGCCCCAGTCTGAGAGATTTGCACTTATGATTATTATCTTGTGCTGTTTCAGACAATACAAGATGCCACACAATCTCTGAGCACAGAGCAAATATTCCAGCATTTTGTTTCATGATTACTTCCACCCCGTTCACTTCAGCATCTGAAATATTCTTTGCTATTTTTTTCATGTGAAAGGCTTTCTGGAAGTTGGACGCAACATACATTCATTATGAAATGAAAATACCTCATGTGTTCAGGATGGAAAAAAATCCCTAGCTTTCAAGAAAGCTTTGTGAACTTATTAAAAACAAGAGTGCTCGCTATGCATGCTATTCTGCCAAATGAAAAATTCCCTCCTTGCTTCTCAGGCTTGTAATCTGCTTTGTGTGCTCAAGACATCTCCTTCCAGTGTCCAGCACATTTTCATCATTACTCCAACTTAGAATAAAATATTAGCTGCCTTGTACCAACAGAAAGGACTGCAGGGCAGCCACACCTTGGCTCCATCTTCATTGGAAAGAGATTGTGGAAAAGTCACCAGTGACAATGCCCATGCAGCCCTCAGACTTTGGAGCAGACCCCTGTGCCACAGGGAATCTTCACCCCCAAATCATACATCTGGGGAGAAGCTGAAACAGGAACTGTGTGCCAAAACCACAGCAGGTCAAAAAACACCACAGCTCAAGAAGAAGCAAGCCATGTCTGCCTCCAAAATCCACATCCCTGGGGCACTGAGGCAACTCCAGCCACACAGGGAAAGAGGCAGACTGGGAGCTTCAGTTCCAGATGAAATTTCCAGGCCCACTTCACCAGCCTGGCTACCTTCCCCTTCTCTTCGTTATTTCTATATTACTCATCCTGGCTTTTTTTTTTGGGTCCCAACTCCACTCCTGGCTAATGCTTCGAGACAAATCAGTGGTGCATGGTGGGGGCTGGTGAATGCACAGGTTGTTCCTCCACTGCCTTCTTTCCTCTAAATTCTTCTGCCATCACTTGTACTTCCCCACAGCCCATCCAACAACCCAGGATGGGCTGGGAAGAGGTGTGGATGGACACTGCCAAAACAGGGAAGCAGCCACTCACAGCCCATGCAGGAGTCCAGCTGGGCATCCTGGCACAAGCAGCTGCTGTGCTGCTGGGTACAGCCCTGGGCATGGGGCATTTTGGAAATGGAGCTCTTACCATGGTTGTACCAAGGAGCTGGGGCTGGATACACAGCAGAGCATGGGGTCAGGAAAACATCAAACATGAGTGGTCCTCAGGGAAGGAAGGTTAACCCCTTCCTGCCAAAGGTACCCACAAGGTCTCTGGTGAGGCAATCAGACAAGGAGCAGTGCCCCAAACCCTGCTGTATCTGGGCTGGATCTCATGGTGAGCAATACACAGTGCAAGGATCAGACTGACAAAGTGCATCCATGCAGATCACCTCCAGCAGCCAGTGGAACAAGTCAAGGAACTCACCCAGCAATTCACCCCACGTGACTGCAAAACCCTGCATTTCATCTGACTGGGGTGAGTAACAGCAAGTACAGGATGAGCAAACCTTTCAAGAGCTTTGAAGAGCTGCTCTCAGTAACCAGCAGACATATTCATTATCCCAAAGCCACCTGAAATGGGAGCTCTCAGTCTCTCTTGCCAACTACAAGCCAAGTCAGTGCATTGGTCAGTGGTGCCATTTGGGTGGGCAGGTTGGTAATTTTGGGTTGTTCATTACTGAGTCACAGCTCATGTGTTGTGGCAGATCACACTCTCTCTGCAAGAGCTCTCTTTCCCCTAGTTCTTCATTCCTATTTATCTTACAAACAATTAAAACACTTTAAGAAGATAATCAGTTTAGACTTTGAAGCTTTTTTCTCTGATCTGTGTTGTTTCCCTAAAATATAACTTCAAATATTGTGGCGTTCTGGATGTTTTCTGTTTCAGTAACAAGCTGCTAATTGTAATTAGTTTTATCATGTGGAAATTAAAAAATCTGCTCTGAATACATTCCTTTGAAATTAGTTAAAAGGTACTTTTTGAGAATCACTTTGACTGTAGCTTGTGAGAAAGAATCAAATTTTAAATTTACAGGAAAAGCTCATTTTACTGCAGGGCTGAGAATCCACTGTCCCAGAGCTCACTGGCATTGAGAGGTGCTAGTCAGAGCCAGAGCAAATATTTCTCTGGGCTTCCACTTTCAAGCAGTATGTTTTAGATTACACATAAGTGGATTCAGGAGAGGAAACTGGGGGTGGTGAGTGGAAAGGATGCAAGTAGGTAAGAATGAAAGGAGGCAGCACATGGAAAATTGGAAGGAAACAGTCAACTAAAGAAAAAAAAGATGAACAGAAAGGGTGAGGAGGTACTGGCAGGATTGAGAGTAGATCATACAGAAAGCTCAGTTTCATGTACCAGACTGAATAGATAAGGATAATAAGGAAATGTATAAGATAATATATCAAAGGATTGCTGCTGGGCACTTCAAAAATTGCTGTGAGTCACTAGAGGTGGGATGGAGAAAACAGGAAAGGGGAAATGAACAACAGGAAAACACCAAGATGATAATAACATTAAAAGATATTGAAATATATATTGAACAGTATACAATTCAAAATATTAAAAATACATTATTTTCATGTTTGAACAAGTGTGCAGAAAACAAGTGGCATCCTGTGCCCAGGAGGGAGGATGTGGGCAAATAGAGGCTGTGCCCAGTGGGGAGCTGGTGTTGGGGGATGGGGTTCTGCCCAAACCAGCACCACACATGGCACAAACCTGCTGTGCCCACCCTCCTCTTCCATCCTACCAGGAACCAAACCTGGCTGCACTGCACTGTGGGGAATTCCTCTTGGGCAGTGGGTTACCTGCACCTAATCTTAATCCTTTGTGTGTGTCCTGTGGAGAATGTCCTCCTCCACCAGCCAGAATCTGCTTCTCTTTTTAAGGATGGGCTGTCTCTGCCCTTCAGATCTTTCCCATGGCAATAGGCAGGATGCAATATATATTACAGCAACCTGCAGAAACCAAGCAGTGCCAGTGGGATACAGAGGAGCTATGAAAATAAAAACTTGTATTAGACATGAACTTCTGCACTCAGATTTTCAGATGGGCAAGAGTAATGGCTGCTTTGCAAAACAGCAACTGAGGGCAATGCTGCCTCTAACTCTGGGGATAATTGTCATGGAAACTACAAGTAAAGTAGCACAAAACACAAGTAGGTATGAAAAAGGTAGCTGAAAATAGCTGCTCTGGAATATTTCCTTTCAAAGGTTCTAGACATTAAAAGGCAACAGAATAAACAGCTCAGTAATTTTAGATGTTCTTGGAAAATGTATTTTAAAGGGAAAATTGGGGCAAACCACAAAACTGTGGCTCAGGGAACACTCCAGGAGAAAAAAAACCTCTGAGAGAAAAATGAGTGCAAGTATGACTCCTACAAGATTTCCAATACACATATATACAGATGTATAGACAGACAGATGAACTTTTGCACGTGTGTGTGATTACAGAGAGCACAGAGAGCATATTTCTAACTACATAGAGTGTGCATACATATATAGGTGTATACACAATATATGTACACATTTGTGAAGACAGCACAAATGAAATCCTTCCTGCATCCAACTGAAGATGAGAGGGTTTCTCAGAGGTTAACTTGACTGAAGTCCAAGGCCTTGAGCAGGAAAGCAAGTTGTCTGATGAGTTGGATCAGTGTCTAAATGGCATCTGCCCAAGGATGGCTGTGACCAGCAAACACACAGAGAGGGTGAGATCCAGCACCAACAGCAGAATGGATTTGTGCCAGAGAGCCACAGGGAGGCAATCAGCAATTCCCAGCAAGCAGAGATGGCCACAAACCAGACACCCTCATCTCTGCTCAAAAAAGCAGCAAACTGCATTTCACAAAGTGTTTTTCCTTGCTCCAAGGAACACCTCCCTGTGCCAGACGGATGGTGGCACATCCAGGGATATTATTCCAGCCAGAATTGCTGGTACAAGGAGCTGCAAGCACAGGGGAAGGAGCAGGGGTGCCAGTCCAGAAAGTGGAGCAGCTGGTCCAACCTCCATGTAATGGTGCTGGGTATGACAGGGCAGGATTCAGCATGAGCACAGAGGAAAGCAGGTGAGATGTGGAGGCACTGTCATGCAGGCCACACTAGGAAAACATTACAGGGTGGTTTATGCACTTGGAGAGGAATAAATTGTGTTGTAACAGAGAAAAATATTAGCTGGAAGATGCAAGAAGCAACAGAATATATGTTACATCCCTCAGCAGCACTTGCTGCTGTCTGGGACCAGGATAATCCCACCCCAATTCTTATGCCATGCTGGAATAAACAGTGAATTAACCATGAACAATCCTGCAACAGGAAATTGTATATATGCCTTAGTAAGTGCCAAGCAGTGGCATATAATTATCAGTAACTCAAATAACACCCCAAAAGAAGGCAAAAGCAGAAGAACCATTTCATTCACCAGAAGAGATTGCCACTCACAAGTGCAAGGAACCAGGAAAAAACAACGGTCCAGAGAGCAAAAGATGAGGAGGGGAAGGTCAAGGGAGAGGTGAAAGGAAAATGGAAATGGAGAGAAAGTAATCCTAGCTAAGAGGCAATTCTAATCAGCTACAGGGGGAGAGAGTTCAACACAGCCCCAGCTGCAGAGCAGTGTGCCACAGAGACAGGAGGAAAACTGACACAGCAGCAGAGACTGGATGCTGCAGCCAGTCAGGGCTTTACAGGGCATGAGCCAGGTATTTATGAAATACCATGAGGCATAGGTTTCTTTACTTCTGAGAGGTTACAACATAGAAAGATACCAAAAGGAATTAATTACATGGGATTTTTTACTCAGTAATGTCAAGCTGCAGCTCAGGAAGATTAAATATGCAACCAGAAGTCACCTACATTGACGTAATGCCTCTAATAACAGTAGCATTTATAGAGGGCTAAATCACACTTTCCTTGCTTAAGGCCTTTCTCTCTGACCTTTGAAGGTTTGATCTCAAGATGTGATGTAAATCATCTGGAGAGTTTTCTTCAGCTCTAATGGGTGAAAGATATTCCTACTCTGTGAAAGCAGAATTAGTTTTGCAAATAAAACAAAGAAATATACTGGAGGTATTTATCTTTCAGGGCACCTGGGTTCTCTGCTACCCCAAGTCACTCTGTGCAATGGCAGAGCTCTTTCAGCTGAGGAGGATCCTCTAGCACTGCACAGAGATAGACTCTCAATTCCAGATGGTTTGAATTTTCTGCTCACTTATTAAAACCAACATAAAACCCCCTAAACTAACAATCCAGCTATTTTCACCAAAACTGAAGTTTCTCAGGCTAGCAACTTGCCCATTAGTAAAAGCAAAACATTGAGGGAGATCAGTGCCTGGGCACAAGGGCACAGCACTGTGTGTACCCTGAAATCCCCCTCATTCTGGGACTCAAAGTGCACTCAGGAGAAGGAAACAAGAGCATCTTCCTCAGTTAAATGGGTGTTCAAGCCAATGGGCATTTTGCAGGTGCTCACCAGGTACTGCAACAGCCTGCAGAAACAGCCAGAGCTAAATTCCCACATATTTTAGAGAAATGCCTTGTCCTGTCAACTTACCAGGATGTTCAGACTGTGGTCACTTCAACACTGGGTTTATTTTAGAAAACAACACAATATTAAATCGCCACACTATTGTTTGTGTCAAACACCCTTTGCCTTAATTAATAAATGTGTGTCTGGTTTGCTGTGAGATCTCAGTAGAAGTTACACAACACTTCTCAGCCAAGTGCTTTTCCTTGCATGATGTGAAAATCACTTGTGTTATAAAGAGTGAAAAAAAACCCCAAACAAAAAACCCCAGGCTGTGTGTTTGAAAAGAAGCTGTGGAAAATACATCAATATTTGCAATTACAGTGGCAGCTGCTGCTATGTGAGCAGTCAGGGATGAAGGCTGCTTTTTCCATGGATCCCTTTTCCCCACTCTTCCCCATCCTCATTATGGTGAGGCTCCTAGCTCTTCCTTCCTCTGCTCCTCACTCCTATGTATTTCCCATCCCTTCATGCATCCTGCAATGGCCACACAGCAATCTTCACTGCTGGCCACATTCCCTAAACACCAGCTGAGCAAAAGGCACAGGAATCCACTCACTGCAGGGCAGGATGGTGTGGGTTAGCTAATCCTCCCAGTTTGGATCTGCCCTCCCTGATCTCATGAAACTTCGAGGAATTGGATGTTATTAAGAGCTCATGACATCTATCAGATTTGGCTCAAGCTGACCAAGAGGTTCAAAGGCATTAGAGCACAGAAACACAGGCTGATGGCAGAGGGTGTAATTGCATGAGACTATTGCTTGAGAAAAAGAGGCTTAAAAAAATCATCAAAGGACAAAAGTCACCCTGGAACCACAGGGAAGGCTGACAGGGCTGAGGTAAGGAGGAAGAAAATGGAGTAGCTTCCCAAGGAACTGAAAGATTATAAATTCCTTGCTCTTCATTTCAAGTAATCTTAGTAAACTGATAACTATCACATCAACCTGCCAACAACCTGAGGATTTAAATAAGCTTTTTTGCCACCAGCAGATATAAACCCTAATGTATTCCAAACAGATGGTTTATTTAAAGATCACATTATATGTACTACAATCAATATCCAGATTATGCCAGGGCTGCTGGAAGGAAAATGATATCATTTTAGGCATGTAAAACCCCTCCAGTTTGGACAGAGGCTGGGCAAGAGTAATCAGCACTTCTTAAAGTCTTAGAAATGTAGTGAAAGAGCTGAAGTGCATGTAATTACCAGTGAGAGGCATTGTAGCAAAGCAGATAAAGTTAATTATACAGTACAGGAGCGTTTTCAGTTGATGTGGTAGTAATCATAGTCAACAGAGAAGTGCCCAACAGAAGGATCCATACACAATAAAAGCAATCATGGGGTGAAAGTGTATAGCACAAATTACCTAGAAAACAAAGGAAGACACTGACACATAGCTGGAGCTGCCAAATTAATGCAGATTTGTGGATTTCTACATGCAATGGGATACCTTAAACAGCAGCACACCTTACCCTGTGCATGGTACCCCCTAAAACTGTCACATCAGTTTGGAGGAGGTATCAATATTTGTGCTCCATGTGGGTCAGATCCAGCACCAGCCTGTAATAATATTGACACCATTTATCATGGAAAACACTGGGTGCTGTTGCTGTGTATGAAACAAATACATCAGTGGGTTGGCCTAGAGTATCTGTTTTCTGAAACTAAATCGATACTTAGGAGACAAGATGCAACAAACAGACCTCACTTTGATTTCAGGCTCACAGGCTACATCTCCCATGGACCCTCCTTACTGAATTTTAACAGGCAAGCTGGAACACAGTGTCTGAAACAAAAGGATCAAGCATAAAACACTTGTGTGTGTGTGTATACATTTATTTACACATCTCCATAAATGTCATTTCAGTGTCTGTTGGTTTGATGGTGGGACAGACACTGAGCAGGATTCAATTCCTGTGCCAGCAGAGTCTCTCCCTCTCACCATTCCAGCCATTCCAGCCAGGAGCTGCCACTTGCTGCATGTCTGCATGGCCCCAAACCCACTGGGTTCTCACCTGCTCAGAAACAGCTTCTCCCCCGAGATTCCTGAGGCAATAGTGTTAAATATATCCAGCAGTAGTGTGTCCCACCCTTCCCTGCACTCGGGGCTGCCAGAGGTGTGGAGCAAAGGAGAGGCTCCTCCACTGCCCCTACCTGTCAGTTTGATTTCTCATGGCCATTACACATTAATGGCTTTTCAGATCTCTAAGTAATGATGCAGGAGTCCTCTCTTCCCAGGGTAATAAACTCCCCCAACATGTCTGTTTGTTTGAACACCCTGATTCTAATGCTGCAAAAGGCTTAATTTGGGAACTAGGTAAAATGTTGTCTTTCAAGACATGGATTTACTGATCTGAAAATATGCAAGGGAATAAAAGACACTAATTGATGTGAAACAAATACTTGGCTGATCAGATGCAATTAGTGACATGGAAAGGCTGACAAAAGAATATCAGGGAGGTCAAGAGATGCAGAAATCCCACTCCAAGGGCATTTTCTAGCTGCTCTTACACTGGTGCCAGGGCTTATTTAGCAGCAGCCAGCCTGTAGAGCTGCACTAGCAGAGGGCTCAGCCCTGAGCTTTTCACTCCTTGCTTTCACAGACTGTAGTTTCTGAGAGACTTCCTGATACAACAGCCATACCTATGCCAACAATAATTACCTAGGAAAACAGGCAGCTTCTAGGAGCTTATTCAGAAGAAATCAATGCCTAACACTTGTATGCTTATACAGTGCCACTGTGAGTATTGCTGTCAACACTTCCACTACTGAAGGGTGAAGAATGAAGCCAGATGTGATTCAAGTGCCATCTTTTCCCAAGTTCAGTTAAACCAGCCCTACAAATGAAACAAATGCACTGGCCTTGAAGATGCCTGAGGATGACAGCAAGGTATGAAAGCATAATTGGTATTGCTGAGGTGAGCCTGCAGCTCACAGCATGGTGGCTGTGCACAAAGAGCTTTTTGTTACAGCATGGACAGGTCCAACAGCTCCCAGGGCCCTTCCTGCCTTCTGCAATGGGAATTAAATTCACTCAGCAGCACCTGGGTCCAGTTCTGGGTCCTGGTGCACATTCTGATCTGCTGGCAGAGGATGCTCACAGTGCCAGGGTGGTCTCTGTCTCTGAAGCCTGGTAGGGCTGCAGGAACTCCTTGGAGAGGAAAGGGGAGCACTCAGTGACCTGCTGCTGGAAAGTGCCACATACCCTGAGTGATGGGAGCTTTTCCTTTGTGTGCTGGGAGAGAGGAGCCCCTGCACCCAGCAGGGCTGGACAAGCAGAGGGATTAGTGACAGACCCAGTCCTTGGCTCCTTTGATGGCACTGACAGGCAAAATACTCAGCTCCTGACACCACTTTAACAGATATGTTATACATCCCTGCCAGCAGCAAAGTGGTGTCTGGCTGGACACAGGGGTCTGCAAACCAGGCAGTGGCACACAGCAGGTTTTGTGTGGTCTGTGCTCCTGCAGAAGGCTGGCAGTTCCCAAAGATTTCAGCCATAGCAGAGCACCACTTGTGACCCTGAGGGGGGAAAACAGCCCAGCAAAGCACTCAGAAGGCAGAGACAGCGTGCAGTTACTGCTCTGAAACACTGGCACCTTGTGGCAGCTCAGCCCCAGCCAGACACGCTGTGTCTGCCTGTCCTGCTGGACTTTGAGGTGGCCTGGGCACAGCTCCAAGAGCCAGGACACAAGCAGCAGCAACATCACACAGACACATAAAAAAAACACCTTGCTCTGGGTAGCATTTAGTAACTAACAGCTGCTGCTGGGCAAGGAGGAGAAATGGAAATCTGTAGTTGTACTTCCAGCCCTGTTTGTGGCCTCCCACAGCTACAGAAATGATGATGAGGAGGGTGGCATTACTGGGATGCCCATGATCACTGTCTGGGGCACTGACCACACAAGGTGTGTCCAACCCAGGAAACTGCAAGGAGTAATCAAACCTCTTGATGTGTGAGCATCAGCAGGGCAGCAGCAGGTCTGGACCCCTCCTGCAGCACATCCACACTCAAGAAAGAGATACTAGGGGCCATCACAGGGCTCCTCACTGCCCTGGTGCATCTTGTTAGAAAAGAAACAATCATTTGATATCCCTTTAAAAAAAAATTTAAAAATTATTTGTATATTTTTGAAGGCTGTAAGACCACATTAAATTATGGTCACCCCAAGGCCTTATTTAACCATGTAAATAATTAAGATATAAGTACTTTCCCTAAATTTCTTTTTCACATTTAGATGTGAATATCACATGTGCATACCCAGCTCCTTTTCTCCCTGTTACTGCTGAAATACACATAAATACGAAAATGTGGGCAAATATTTACAGGCAATAAATGCTGTGTGGGGTAATTAACTAGTGTTTCATATGGTTACAAACTAAAACACGACATTTCAATAATAACTAAACCCAGGAAAATTAAAACTCAGTTCCCTTACTCTTCTCACACCTAACAGCTTATTTTTTAGCCAATTAAAAAGTGGCAAATCCAGAAATGGGAGAATGAAGAAATTTTTCTCTCACAGTACATAATGAATCTGTGGCTTTTACTGCCACAATGAGCTGAGGATACCAAACCCAGAGAGGCTGACAGGGTGTGGGTGTTTCTGTGGACAGTGAGAATGGCCAGAACTATAATGGTTATGAATGATGTGAATTTTGGAACAGGGCAGACCTCCAGCTGTGGCTGCAAACCAATCTTTATTAGGGATTAGGAAAAGAGCTGTGGTGACAGCCAGGTTATCTGCTTACAAGGGAGCTGCACATACTTTCCACCTTCTACCCGTTGCTGGAGGGACTGTCTGCAATAACTGTGTGTTGGAGCTGGTTCAATTTTTTTCGTCTTCAATTTTTGTGAGCTAATCCCAGCTCAGCCACTCACATAAGCAACATTCAGCCATGTGTGCAATGCCTGAAACATCAGCCTTACTTAGCAGTAAAAACCCCAACCATCCTTTTCTTCCCAAACAAGGCATGCAAAGAATAAACAGCATTCCTTAGCTCCAGAGCACACTGCCTAAGGAATAGAGCTGGGGACAAAATGTAAAAAAAAAAACCACCCAAAACCCAGAACATGCAAGATGCCTAAAAGTGTCTGTCATACATAAAACTAATTAATAGGCCTCTGAGCAAATGAAAAGGGCAACAGGCAAATAACATAAACAATGCTGCAAAAGATATGTGTGCATCAAAGCCACTGCTCCTTGTGCAATCGATACAAAAGTGATTGCAGCTCAAAAAGAGAAACAGAAGACAAAGAAAAAAATGACTGCTCTGAAAGAAACAAAGGAACTAGCCAACTTAAAACACAGTTTTTCCTTGATTTTATTCTAAAATACTATAACTACAAGCCAATAAATGAAGGGGGGGGGGGAAGTCAGAATCAAGGTAAAAAATACTAGCACGTATCAAAAACACAGCAGGCAACTGTTTCTTCCAGCAATCTCCTAAATAATTCATGCTCAATATACAGAAGCCAATCTTGGGAATGCACAGTGCCAAAACAGTCAAGGAAACTGTTTCTGCCATCACCCAGATGCAAAGCACATCTCCAAAATAGAGGCACTGGCCAAAAGTGTTGTACTTAAACCCCAACTCCAACAAATAGCACCAAAATGTGTCTGGAGGAGCTCAGCTATACAGCAAGTGTGGTCCAGGAGTCTGGGTGAGATCCTGCATCCTACAGGACAGCCCTGGGCACTCAAAAATGCCCTTTGCAAAATCCAAGCACCCTGTGCCAGCCAAACCACCCAGCTGTGTTCCATTCCAAAAGCACCAACTATGTTTTTATCTTGTTGTCAGTTTCCAAGGGAATACAGTGGCTGACAGAGAGTCATAAAGATAAAAAAAAGGGCTTGACTTCAGGTATCAACTGGGGATGAACCTCAAGGACTCCACACACAGGGCTGTGGAGGCACAGGCTGTGTCCCATCTGTAACATGTGGCACAATTTGTGGTAAGGAGGGAGAGTGCAGCAGGACTGGGGCAGTGGGCTGGGGTGACACTTGGGGACCACCCAGCCCTTCTGCCACCATCTCCACCTGATGTTCCCAAGGGAGGAACACACTCCAGCACTGGCAGTGTGAAGTCAGGAAAGACAAAAGCAACGATATTTAATGAACAGATGGAGAAACACCAAGAAAAGCTAAACGAGAAGTAGATGAACACAGGCTAGAGTCGGGTATGACTTCCCCACCATCCTGGATGAAAATACAACCAAAACCAGGGCTGTTTAGAGCCTCCTTTATTTCCTCCTACTTGTTTTGAGCCACAAGCTCAATGTAACACATTCAAGCTCCTTGCTGAAACTACAAAGGCCACAAACCCATTTTTTCCCGTGACCCCTTGTAGGCCTGCGTCCTTCCCCTGTGCTGCAGCAGCAGACAGGCTGTTCCAGGGCCGTTCCAGGGCTGTTCCAGGGCTGTTCCAGGGCCGTTCCAGGGCCGTTCCAGGGCCGTTCCGTTCCAGAGCCGTTCCAGGGCCGTTCCAGGGCCGTTCCAGGGCCGTTCAGCCGTGAGGAGAGGCCCCGGCCCTGTGTGTGTGTGAGGGGCTGTGCTCAGCTGACACCGGGCACCAAGCGATGCGCAGCAGCTCCGCCTGAGGGGGAGGAAAAACCTTCCTGCGCACAGCAACATTGTCCAGAGGGGCCGTGGAGAAAGCAGAAACACTCACTAGAAATACTGCAGAACTGTCTAACACCCCGCTGGGCGATGTGCTCTGCGATCATAGAATGGTTTTGGTTGGAAGGGGATTTTGAACATCACCCAGTTCCAAGCCCTTGCTATGGGAAGGAAGCCGTCACTAGACCACTAGACGCTTCCAGGGATGGGGCAGCCACTTTCGCGCTGCAGGCTGTGGCCGTGGCTGTGATTTTTTGCTGTTTTTGTGCCCCGTGCCCAGGCCCCGCCGCCGCCAGGGGCCGCCCCGCGCCGCGCCGCCCGCCGCGGACCTCCGCTCCGCCAGGGGGCGCCGCGCGGCGGAAGCGCTCGGCCGCTTCCGGCCGTCGCGGCTGAGTCACTGCGCCGCGCCGCCCGCCGCTGCCCGAGCCCCCCGTCCCGGCCCGCGGCCCCCGTCCCGCCGCCGCCATGCCGCTGGAGAACCTGGAGGAGGAGGGGCTGCCCAAGAACCCCGACCTGCGCATCGCCCAGCTCCGCTTCCTGCTCAGCCTGCGGCCCCGCGCGCCCGACCCCGCCGCGCGCGACGAGCTGATGGCGGCGGTGCGGCTGCACAGTGAGTGGGGCCTGGGGGAGGCTGTGTGTGTGTGTGGGTGGTCTGTCTGTCTGTCTGTCTGTCTGTGGGGATCGATCAGGCAGGGCTGTGTACACATCCCCCCGCAGTTCGGTATCTCTTTTCCCCCGGGTCTGACCCCCTCAGGGCATGGACAGCCCGAGCGCAGCGGGGCAGGGCGAGGCTCGCACCTTCCCGGGCCGTGCCCTGTCCCCAGCTCCGAACACTCTTACATCGTGCTGGGCACTAAGAGCTGTGAGTTGGGCACCGCGGGCTGCTGCAATCACAGTGGGATAAAGAGATAAACAGAACATCCTGAGCCGCAAGGATCATCAAAGTCCAGCTCTTGGTCTTGCACAGGGCACTCCCAACAATACCACTGAGAGCATTGTCCAAGTGCTCCAGGAGCTCTGCTTTGGTTAGCCTGTTCAGTGCCCAGTCACCCTCTGGGGGAAGAACCTTCTCCTGATATCCAACCAAAACCTCTCCTGACACAGCTCCATGCTGTTTACTCAGTTTCTGGCTTTTAGAGAGCAGGGATCAGTGCCTGACCCTCCACTTTGTCTCATGAGGAAGCTTTTAGGTCAGTCACCTCTTCTCTAGGCTGAACACACCAAGTGACTTCAGCTACTCCTTATACATCCCCTCCAAAACTGCCCCCAGAACTCGAGGTGAGGCCACCCCAGTGCAAGGTAGGGAAAGTGCAAATTGGGAGCAGTGTAAAGAGCAGTGATGAAAGGAAGCATGAGGGGCAAGGCCTGCAGAAACAGTGGCTGTGCTGTGTCTGGTACCTGGTCACAGAAGAGACATCTCTGGTGTTGACAGTCACCTTGTCCTTTTTGGAACAAACACATTCTTATTGCAATGAGCAGCAGAACCCTTCCTGCTTCTCTTTCAGACATGGCTCCATACTATGAAGCCCTGTGCAAGTCTCTTGAGTGGCAGATGGACACGGATCTGCTGAACAAAATGAAGAAAGCCAACGAGGAGGAACTGAAACGTCTCGACAACGAATTAGAGGATGCAGAAAAGATCCTGGGGGAGAGCGAAATCCGGGATGCAATGATGGCCAAGGCTGAGTACCTGTGCAGGATTGGGGACAAGGTTGGTGACACAGAGGCTTTATGGGCTCGTAGAAAACACTGCATGGGAACCCTGTTAACTGGGAAGGTCCCAGTAAGCACTGGGGGACTTGCAGAGTATTTTCTCTCTGGCACAGCTCACCATGGCTGGCAGAGAGAGGAGGGTCTTACTGAAATATAAATTATCTAGAAAAAAGCAGTCCTTGTAAGAAAACAACCTTTTTCTTGGCAAGGGGAAAAGTTTGCAGATATCATTATTCGCTTTCCTTGCATCTTTAGACTCATCCAAGCTATTTAGATCATGCAGCTGAATTTCAAGTTACAGAGTAAATTTTTATAGTCTTCAGCTTTAAAAGATACATGAGGAACAGCTTTTCTAACTTGATTTAAACTTGGAAAAGTTAAGATTATTCAAAATGCATAATGTGAAAGTCACAACTACTAGTGGGAAACAACACATGTTCTTACAACAGGTATTTTATGAATGATCTGGATGCTTTTAACATTCTTACAGTAGCAAATCCTGTTTTGCCAGGAGGGAGCTCTGAGTGCGTTCCGCAAGACTTACGACAAAACCGTGGCCCTGGGGCATCGCCTGGACATCGTGTTCTATCTGCTGAGGATTGGCTTGTTTTATATGGACAATGACCTCATCACACGGAACATTGAAAAGGCAAAAAGGTACTGCTTGGCTTGTCTGAGTGCACTAAAGCACTTTTGAAACAAGCTGGAACAAAAGAAATAGAAGATAAAGGCCTTTCTGTCCAGAAATGACTGGGACTGGTTGTGAATGAGAAGCAGAGTGATCTGGATTTTTTTATGGTGGGGGCAGAGAAAAGTTAAGATTTTGTGGTAGGTGTTTTCTAGCAGCTGGCTCAATTTGTATTTGTAGCCCAGCTCCCACTTCTATTTTGGGTGTGACTGTACTGTGCCTCTGCCAGCTAAGTCCAGCTGCTCCCAGTGGCAGCCAGCTGACTCTGTAAAGAGGGAGCTTTTCCTCTAGAAGCAAGAGCAGCCATGGTGTTTTGGTGCCACTGTCATTCTTGTGTTCCCATTACTTCAGTGTTTCTATGCTCCCAGTGTTTTGAACCTCAGCAGTTCCTGTAGAAAACTGTGGTTCAGTCTCTGCTGCTGCCATGAGACACCAAGGCAGAGGAGGTTCCTTCTTCCCTTGTTCTTTGGGCAGGGATATTTTGTGTTGCCTTCTCAGCAGTTTGGTCTCTTTCCTGCCCTTCTTACAGCCACACCAGTTTTGTGCCGATCCTTAAAAAGTGGCAACTTGTATCTTTTTTCTATGTTGCTGGTTAGACAGCTTTGATTTTAGCAGCAAATCTGTTGCCACAGTCTAGGCTGACAGTAATATTTATCTGCACATCCACAGAGACTGTTGTCACAGCTGAAGAGGCTGTAAACTTTTCCTTTCAGCTGAAATTTGCACTGTGTAAAAGGCTCTGGCCTCTCCTGTCCCAAGGAAGCCACTTCCCTAGCCAACAGGTGTAACAAAGCCTGGACTCTTACAACAAGCTATAACAATAAACCAAGTTTTTCTTTCTCTAATCTCATGGTATCAGTTGATTTGTAGTTGTTTTGTATAACTTCCTACATTACACACTTACATAAGTAAATATTCTTTGTTCTATTTTAAGTCTAATAGAAGAAGGAGGAGACTGGGACAGAAGAAACCGTCTCAAGGTGTACCAAGGCCTTTACTGTGTAGCCATTCGAGACTTTAAACAAGCAGCAGAGCTCTTCCTTGATACAGTTTCCACGTTTACATCCTATGAACTGATGGATTACAAAACCTTTGTAACATACACTGTCTATGTCAGCATGATTGCCCTGGACAGGCCTGACCTGAGGGAGAAGGTAAGGAGAGCACGTGGAAACACTGGTGCAAACTGTCAGAGCCTTTCCTTAACCTGTTCATGTGGAGGCTGCAAGGGATGGAGTTAAAGATGTGTGTTTGCTTTCAGGTGATTAAAGGAGCAGAGATCCTGGAAGCCTTGCACAGCTTGCCAGCTGTACGGCAGTATCTCTTCTCTCTTTACGAATGTCGTTATGCAGCCTTTTTCCAGTCCCTAGGTAAGGCTGGCTTGTGTCCCACAACTCTGTTCCAGGTGTTCCAGTTATTTGTTTCAGATCATACACAACTTTGGTGTAGTAGCTACAGTAGAGCTACAGCTATGTGCAGAAAAAATAAACTATAGGGATTTTTTTAACAGTGACCTTAAATTTTATGCTTTGATTTTTCAAACAAAGACAGGCAAATTTCTCATCTAATGAGCCTTCTCAAAGGTCACATCTGATTAGGTGAAAAAGCACTTTGGAAATGGCTATGAAACACCATCTTACCTGAGGAGTCAGATCAGGAAAGATTTGAAAGTTTTCTGTGTAAAAAGACACCAAAGAAAAGCTTTTCAGAAAACCCTCATTCTTGCCAGTTCTCAGACTGCTTGTTTTTCTTCTGTGAGATTTAGAATACAAGAAAGTAAGATACTTAGAAAAAGCAAGGAAAAACCCTTGATTTCAAGAAAAGACTAGGCCTGATGAGACTGAATTAAAGGGGAGCATCTTCCTATTGCCAGCCTCATCCCAAGCCAAGAACTTGTCGGGGGGGGGGGGAAAAAAATCAATTTCAGTGCCTGGATATTCTTGTAACTAATGTAAGAGCTAGTAGCAGAAAATTATTGTAATGTCCTTATACAGGTATGGGTAACAGTGTTTCTTCAAGAAGTTACATACCGAGCTGTGCGTGTTACCCAGCTCCAGGCTGCGCCTGCAGGCGGCAGATCCAGCTCTTGCCTTCAGCGAGGTGGTCCCTCTCCTTTTGAAAGATGCTGTGTTAATTACAGACTTTGCCACAATATTGTTTGCATGTTCTTACTGCTCATGATTCCATAACTGATACATACAGATTTCATGAATTTACTTTTCCTTAGTGCAGAATCCCTTTCATATCTTGAGGAGTGCAAGAATACAATGTAGTTATGGTCACACTTACTAACTCTGTCTGCTCTTATGTTTTATTTACATAACTGATATCTGACATTTCTTAGCAATTACTGACTTCTTTTTTTTTTTTCATTTCAGCTATTGTAGAGCAAGAGATGAAGAAAGACTGGCTGTTTGCACCTCACTACCGATACTACGTGCGGGAGATGCGAATCCACGCCTACAGCCAGCTGCTGGAGTCCTACCGCTCCCTGACGCTGGGCTACATGGCAGAAGCCTTTGGAGTCAGTGTGGAATTCATAGACCAGTAAGTTCTTTGGCTTTTTCAGTTCATAGAGATCTGCCTTTATGCCTTTTAAATATTGGTGATGATCTCATTTATGAGTGAAAATCTTTGTTCGCTTGTATTCTAAATATGCCAAGTTACGTTTCTATGGAAGAGTGTGACGAGCTGGTGTTTTAGTAATGACTTTGTTCTTTGTATTGCTGTATTTATTGACCTCCATGTACTATGAAATTTTAGATTTTAGGTAGGTTAGTTCACAGCTAGGCAAAAACTGAGCTCTTCCAACTTTGGGGATCTGCACATTTTTTGTACTCTGCCAGTCTCCCTCTCTCATTTTGCTTGGTTTCTGTTATGTGGACAGGATCTGATGTTTTTCACTTAATTCCATACCCTGCAGTCCCAATTTGAAATTCTTTTCTAGAATAAAACCAACATATTTAGATCATGATAAGAATTAAGCAGTGAGTGAAGTAAGAAACTGACTTTTACTCATGTACATGAAGCACATTATTTCAAATGCCTTCACAAGTTATTTTTATTTCAGATTTTCTAACATAGAAAACTTACAGAAATACAAAACTGCTTGAAATATTCAGAAATTAAGAAGTGTTTCAAGAGAAACCAAATACTATTTCATTCAGAAGTAATTTTTTTAAAGTCATACTAATTCTTACGCTTTCCAATATTTTATTATGAGTTGTAACTTACTGTTGAGTACAGGAATATTTTCTTCTACCATCAGTGCTATAGACCACCACTGATTAAACAAAATAATAACATTTTAAAAAGCATTTTTAAAAATTAAATATTATTGATATACTTTCCTAATTAATTGCCTGTCATGAAGATATTTACCTCAGGGTAAATTCCAAATAGCCACACTGCATTACTTCTGCATATGGATTTGAAAAGTATTTGATACAAAGCTCAGTGATAAATTTCACTAACTCAAGTACAACACTTTGGCCTGAGAAGAAGGAACTAAGAGGTTTTGTGTTCAGGTCATTAAAATTATTATTTTTGGGTGCAATATCCAAGCCTTAATAAGATGAGGATGTGTAAGACACCTTATGAAGATCCATAGGCTGTTGCTTCAGAAATAGAGTGTGGTGAAACAGCATTTTCAGTGCTCTTAGGTCTAAAAGTCCCTGGTGAAACAGGATTTAACCAACTTTTGTTCTTCATTTAGGGAGCTTTCAAGATTTATTGCAGCTGGACGGTTGCACTGCAAAATAGACAAAGTAAATGAGATTGTAGAAACTAACAGGTATGTAACAATTCCTAGAGGTTGATTTTGGAGTCTGTATAGTTTGATGACATTACTACAGAAATGTTTAATGCTTTGGTATCAATCATATTCTTAGTTCTAACCCCTTTTCTTTCCCCCATGATTCCTAGGCCTGATAGCAAGAATTGGCAGTACCAAGAAACCATCAAGAAAGGAGATTTGCTGCTAAACAGAATTCAGAAACTTTCCCGAGTAATTAATATGTAATTTTTTAATGCAAGGGAATGCAAAATTTAGAAGTTTAAAACATTTTGGAAGTAACCTATAAATATATTGCATAACTTGGTATACTGTAGGGAAAAAAATAACTAGCAAGAAAAGGTAGTGTTTTTACTTTCCACTTCATTATGTACACACTGTTCTGTTCTGGTGTATGGAACCCAGTTCATTTATTAAATGTATGATACCGTTGGTCATCTCTTGTAAAAGACTTTGTTCCTTTCCTTGCCTGTATATCCAGTGTTCCATATTGAACAGCAAAGCAGGCTCATGACCTGTGAACACAGAACTCAATGGCCATTTTATGCTTGCTGTTTTATGACTTTCACATTGGAATCAGAGGTGAAAACAATCACTTGCATAATAGTAAAGTAGCCAAAATGTTAGTGAATCCTGTTCAGTCAGGAGAGTCTTGCAATGAAGGGATTACAGCTTAAGGGAGAAGGAATAAGGATGCAAGTGTTTGGGGTGAAGCAATAATATAACCACAGAAACTGTGAGACTGAAACTTTGGGAACAGCTGTAACAGAAGTAGCCTCTCTTGTTTTGCAAACTGTTGAAAAGGAAGTCAGCATGTGAGCAAAGCATTACATTTGTAATTATTGCCTGAGGTAGATTTGCAGATGTCAGTGATGGTGGGAGCTGTGGAAGGGACTACTGCAGTCTGACAGAGCTGGTCAGGTGCTGCAGGGGTTACAGTTCCTTGCTTCACAGCTACTGAGGAGTGAATGTCTCACTAGGCTGCTGCCATGCTGATGACACGTGGTTTCTGGCTGGCAGAGCCTCCAGCAGCAGCTGTTTACCCTGCTGGCCTGCCTTGAGGGGTTTTTTCCCTCCTCCCAAAGAAGGTCTGTGAGTGAATTCTGTGAGCTTTTGATGCCACTGCATTTGGAACATTTACAGCCTGTATGCATTTCCCTTCAGTGCTGGAAGGAACCCCAGCAGGCAGGTGTACCCAAAGAGCAATCCTGGCATTTGGAAACTATTGTGCCACAGACAGGACAGCTTGGAATTTCCCCTGCCCACCTCTCAGTTCATAGAGGGTCTCCTGTCCTGGAACTGCTGCTGCCTGCCTGAGGTTGGACCCCTTGGTGCTGAGGGGTCATTACTGTTCTCTGATGAGCTTTTCTGAAACCCAGAATACAACCTCACGAGTTTGGGGGTTTTTTACTACTTACTGGAAGCTGTTTTGGGTGTTTGCCCCTCCAAGAAGCAGGTATTTAGCCAGTTTTTAAAGATTTACATTTCAGACAGTACTAATTAGAAGAAATTTCTGATCTTTTTTCAGAATAAGCAGAGTAATAAACAAGAACCCTAGTTCACTATGTGGTCAGCTATGACTCTGTTTTGTGTGTTTACACACATGCCATTTTCTATAAAGCTTTAATGGATAAAACCCAATATTCAGACTTTTCAGACCTGCAATAACCTCTCTTGTTCTTCTACATCTGTTCCATGCCAGGTAAGTAGAGGAAAGGTTTAATCAGTCTGGCTTTTGGGAACATCTCCACCTTCCATAGGTGCAGGTGTGAAGCCTGTCAGAAAATCATACTGATTTCATATCTCCACTGACTTGAGGAATTTCTGTTTGGTGCACAAATAAATTTTACTTTCCAGCAAATTTATACATGAACTGACCTTAATTAGCTACATCAAAGCTTCCATTCAGCATATCTATTACCATGTACTTTTTTAACTGTAAAGAGCAAAGAAACCTACTCAAGAAAAATTAGGTTAACAGGGGCTTCATGCTTTCCAGAGAAATCTTTCTGCTCTCTTAGTGTAGGTAGGAGCAGCAGAAAAAAAATGGAAATCTCTACTCTGTGGAAAATAAGAGCATTTCTAGGAGTTTTAGTGCTCTAAGATATTTGCACAGCTATCAACCATTTTATCCTAACCATGGCTGTCATCCTGTGGGAGCCAAGCATTTCAGAATCCAGTGTTCTCTGCTCAGGTGAGTGAAAATAATGCTCCAAACAGAAGTGTACAATCCTACTACAGCAAAGACCCCCCCTTTAAAGATCCCAATGTGCCTTCACGTTTCCTGATCTCAGCCTACATCCTGCAAAAGAGGATCCAGGGAAAGCCTGGATATCTTCTGGACAAAGACTTTTGTGCCAAGGCCTGGCAGGAAAGTCACAGCAATTTTAGCTGGACCTTTTAAGGCTTTGTGCAGCAGTTCAGCCTCTCAGCCATGCCAAATAGTGATGGGATAAAATTCTGTGAAAGGCAGCACCTCCTGAAGCCCACAGCTGGAGGCACACAGTTTAGCCAGTGCTTCTGTTCTGCTCTCCTGAATAAAAAAAAACCAATCTGATACACAAGTTTTCCAAAGAGTAGGAATGCCAAGGGCTCCAGAGTGGTCAAGCCTTAAGCTGATCAAGGGCATAATATTGTGTATTCTGGTTTTTTGTAACTGCCTTCTTCCATCTCCATGTCAAATCAGAAACATTAGGATTTCTACTTCCTGAAGTAATTTCAAGTTTTTGCTGTCCCATAATCATGTCACTTTTATGTTCTGTTTATCTGATCTCCTTATTTAACTCTGATTGTGAGCAGCACTCCAGGTGCAGGTCTTCATGCCTGGATTTTTGACACCTTTCCATGGATTTATAGTCCACATGCCAAAGTTGTACATTCTCTCTTGTAATTTAAGCTTGGGCAGTTCCTTGAGCTAATGCCATTCTCCAATTTCGCTTTGCAAGGCTGACTTCACCCTCGCTACAAGGTAACCAGAACCAGACTGAGATTTCACGCCACAGCTTGAACTTCTCTCTGCAATTCATTCCCTGCATTAATGGTGGGAAAGCAGGTGGGAAGGGCAGCACATGGGGTGGTTAAGATTTGTAGCAGAGCAGTGAAGCTTTGCTACAAAACAGTTGAAATGTTTCTGTGCAGTTTCTGGCTCACCTGCCAACACCTCTGGTGCTTCTCTCTCTGAACACAAGGTCCAGCCCTGCAGGCAAGGGACAAGGCACTGGATTTAGAAAAAAATCATGGACAGGAAAGGTGAAAGGACCTAAACTGCAAAATGAAGGACAAAAAAAGCTTCCAGCATTTTCAGAGACTACCAAGCCCAAGCAGCAACACAGTCGCTGCTGATGCTGAAAAAATGTATCAATTTGGGCACAATTATCAACACCAACTATTTCTAATAGGCTTGGAGAAAGCTTTTTTAGTGCATTTCTCAGGCTGCTTTTTCCTCTTTGGCAATAAAGTTTCAACCCACATTAGTTTGAACAAGTTCCCTAAAGGTTTTTGGAGTTTGTTGGGTCAGAAAAAGACCAAGCATATGCCACTTTTCCATGACAAAGCTCCCATGCTGTTTGTTAGGAACAAATCCAGCAGCTAACACAGCTCTGAGCCAAAACACTGAAAAAAGCATCCAGTCAAAATAAAAAGTCCCACGGTGGATCCTACAAGCCACATGTGTTTGATTATTTGTTGCAGCAGAACGTGATAATAATGAACCAACAGGAATTTGCATTTCAATAAAGGCAGGGCAAGCCCTGCTTTGGGTTGTTTGGGTGCTCGGTGTAAACAAGGCGCCCACGGAGCGGCGCTCCGGCCCTCGCAGAGCCCCGGGCGCCCGGACAATCGCCACCCCTGGGGGCTGCCAGAGCTCCTGCAAAGGCAGCCTGGAGCCTCTGAGCCCAGCACTGAGCCCAGCACTGCCCTGCAAAGGCAGCCTGCAGCCTCTGAGCCCAGCACTGAGCCCAGCACTGCCCTGCAAAGGCAGCCTGGAGCCTCTGAGCCCAGCACTGAGCCCAGCACTGCCCTGCAAAGGCAGCCTGGAGCCTCTGAGCCCAGCACTGAGCCCAGCACTGCCCTGCAAAGGCAGCCTGCAGCCTCTGAGCCCAGCACTGAGCCCAGCACTGAGCCCAGCACTGCCCTGCAAAGGCAGCCTGCAGCCTCTGAGCCCAGCACTGAGCCCAGCACTGAGCCCAGCACTGCCCTGCAAAGGCAGCCTGCAGCCTCTGAGCCCAGCACTGAGCCCAGCACTGCTCCTGCAAAGGCAGCCTGCAGCCTCTGAGCCCAGCACTGAGCCCAGCACTGAGCCCAGCACTGCTCCTGCAAAGGCAGCCTGCAGCCTCTGAGCCCAGCACTGAGCCCAGCTCTGAGCCCAGCACTGCCCTGCAAAGGCAGCCTGCAGCCTCTGAGCCCAGCACTGAGCCCAGCACTGCCCTGCAAAGGCAGCCTGCAGCCTCTGAGCCCAGCACTGCTCCGCCAGGGAAAGCCAACAGCTTTGGCTGCCAGGACACAGCTCCTCCCAGCTTTGGTGCTAAATGCAAAGGGCACTAAGATGCACAAATACACAAACCCTACACACAGGGAACCTCTGACTCTGGGGTTTCATTGAGGGCATTGGCAGTCTCCTACATCACCAAATACTGTCTCAAATATAAACTGGAGTATTTTCCTATGTGACGGTCACTGATGGGAGGGTTTTCCACCCAGTTCAGGGACATCTGTGCTTACTGTGTTCCACTTCAGCACCTGGTCAGAACCATTTTTCATCACAAACTCCTTTAGTGAACAGAGTCCCCAGAAGAGAGAGCCCAAGGAAGGAGCAGCTCTGCTCTGCCCCAGCATCAGGGCTCCCTGGCACTGCACTGCACCAAAGCTGCAAAGGAAGGGAAGAGGGGGATGCTCCAATTCCACAGAGCTCCAAGAGCTCAGGGTTACACATGGTTAATGCACCTTTTTTTCCTTTTCTTAGCCTTGCCAGTTTTAGAGGACACTGAGCCCTGTATTAAATGCAGTTACTCCTTCAGAGTCAGGAACCTGCCTGAACAGGATGCCAAGCACAGAGCCCTGCTCGACTCCCACACACTCCGGGCTGTGGTCACTTGCACAGCTCTGCAAAACCAGCTGCAGCTCATGCAGGAAGGCACAGGTGCTAGGAATTGCTACTAGGAAGGAAAAGGATTTACAAGAAGGCAAGACAAAAAAAAAAAAAAAATACTGAGTAACACAAAAAGTAAAAGTAGAACTACTCAAGGTGCTTACTATGAAAAGACAAAACAGAACTTGCCTGTTATCTGAACCCCATTTGTATCCTGTATTCCAAATTTTAAGAAAACCTTGTTATAAGAGGGAAAAAAAATCCAAATCAAAACAAAATAGAGACAGAATAAAGGAAGTTTTGCCACAGATGTCACTCTGAAGTCCTGTCCCACTAACAGCAGGTTTACTGGTTTTACAAGTGGCTCCAAAATTGCCCACTACACGAGTCCCAAGTCCCATGCAGAGAAAAGCTCTGCAGGAGTGTTTAACCTGCTGAATTCACACACTGCATCTTCAAACTCTGAAAACACAGAAGACACATTTTTTGGGAGGAAAAACAAATTCAAAAACCTCAACGTAAGCACATCTGGGGCTGTAAAGGCTGCTGCTCATTATTCTGATTAGAAATTAATATCAAGTGTGAAGTTTAAGTAAGAGAAGGTCCTTGCACAGGAAAATGCTGCAGAGGTGACACAGGCACTGCCCAAAACCAGGCACCAACCCCCTGTAGGATGGAAAGCTCTGAACTTACTGGGCTGACTCATGATGCCAAGGGACAGTGACAGAATTTGACCACATCCAATTCTCTGAAATTAGTTCACATAGGCACCGATACAGGTAATGTTTTCCTTTAATAGCGAAGGATTTTATAATGAAGCAGAAACATATAATATATTCCATGCAACCAACCTCATTTATTGAAAAGTCCTAATTTTATTGCCTTGTTTAGTAACATGTTTGTTCAACAAACTAATCTTTTTCATGAAGCAAAGCACAACTTTTTCTTATAAATAGTATAAATTATTTTATTTACAGAAACTTGTTACAAAACAAATAGACTATATATTTATTTTTCTTTTAAATATCCAAAGTAATTTTTCTATCCCATGACATTTGTTCATGTACTATACAGCAGCCAACACAGAGTTCAGCTGATCAGATGCTCTTGATTATGTATACAAATTATCAAACTATTCACACATTTTACACAGGAGATTGCTTTTAGAACCAGGCTCAACACCGAGCAAGATGCTTCCAAGGCCTACATTCACATTGACATTATGTAGTGCTCATTTCAAAAATTATCTTTAAAACATAAAATATCTCGCACAAAAGGTAAAAATGATTATTTTCTGCTGAACAGTGAAACATTTAAGAATCTTTCTAAGCCCAATTCCCTCCTCCAGGACAGAATGAGTAAAAGACAAGAGATTCCTTGGCAAGAGAACTCTTACAGGAAGACAACTGCCTTAGAAATGTCATTTGGATATCACATCTCAATTTTTTTCATGGTCTTCAGAGGTACTTACTTGGGGTTTTTTCTTCATTTTGGAATACCAACAATTTTGAACATTTTCTAAATTATTTAATTAATGAATATTGCTCTCCCCCCTTACCAAAATGAGACAGTTAAATAAACTGCTGGTTAAAACCATATTTCAAACCCTTGGCATTATCCTAAATATGAGTTATCAATGGGATTGTTCCAACACAAGGTATTCAAATTAAAAGATTTTACAAAAGCTACCAGCAAAATTTGCTTTCTTTTGTCAACCCATCTCATTAATTTCAGAAATATAGATATATGCATGTGTGCATATATATATATACACACACACATATATATTATATAGAGGTGGAAAAAGCAAGCTCCAAAATTTCAACTGAACATTCAAGTCTTTTAAGGAGAAGCTGTCTAAACAGTCCAAGCTTAAAACTAGTTATATCAGGCACTTTCAGTTTTTCCGTTAGTTGGAAACCACGCGAGACGCTCACGGATGCGCACGCACACACACCAACACTACAAAAGGAGAAGCAGAGTGTCACTTAGCTAATGGATCTGCTGGGAGTCAGGCAACTGATCAGCAATGCCACATCCAGCACGTGGGCTCCAGGCTCCCAGGAGGGGAGCTGGCCATCCTTGGCCTGGATCCACCCACTCCCCAGGCAGGGAAAAGGGACACGGCTTTCACAAAACGGAGGCATCCCTTACATTGCAAAGTAGGCATGTTAACTATTGGCTTGGCAGTGAACCACTTCAAATTATAAAAAGGTATTTGCTTTTTTTTTTTTTTTCTCTTTTTTTTTCTTTAATTAATTAATAAATAAATACTAGATGATCTCAATTGTACCAAAACTGGATATAAGAAAAAAAGACCTGTGCAAAAATACATATTTAAATATGTACAATCAATTAACAAAATATGTCTTCTGAAATAGGGATACTTCAATATTTATAATAGAACAAGAAATTCCAAAATAAAGATACAAAAGTATGTTTTTTTTTTCTTGTATAATTCTTTGTTCATCATTGCAGCAATTTTTTAGGTTAAGAAAACTGCAGGAGTCATAACGAGAAGTTGGAAAGACTATAAAAACTGTATCTCTTAAATTAATACCAAAATCTGTCTAGAAACAACCCAGCCACTGCAAATTCAATTTTGCAAGGAAAATTAATTGTAAGCTTCCTTAATTATTTACAGTAAGAACTATGTGACAATAAAAGCTTCAGGAACAATGTTCTGCTTATAACCAAGATCTAAAACATAGTATTGAGAGCAGGTCTAGGGCAGGCAGAATTTATGCTTGGGCTTTGCTCCAGTGGCTCAAGCCCACATGGTGCAGGTGGCTGCACACACAGGCTCTGGAGGAGCAGCCATCAGGAATTCACTTTGTACACATCTGCATGCTGCTGGAGGAGCACAGATTTGCCATCTTGCTTTCAGATCAACAGAACCTTAAAAACCAGAGGACAGTTCAATCACAAACTCGCCAGCATCCAATCTTGCCGAATTTTTGTTTCCTTTACCTTTGTTTCTACCAAGAGTCAAATTGCACTTGTGACTGATGCTATCCTGAAGTGGAAGCTCTGCCCCAGGGACTCCATCAGAGCATGGATTTCTCTCCAAACGTGCAGGATTTATTACACTTGGATTTCTTTTTGTGGCATTTCGCTTTGGTTCCTTTTACGTTAAACCAATTGCAGTTCTAACAAACCTTTCAACAGGGCATCCTATTAAATACAAATCCTTTTGTTCCTGAAAAGTTGTCTACTGGTTTTTTTTTTTTAAAGTTTGCATAATAAGAGTCTCTAGTACATTGCTTTCTCAGTGTGATCTTTTGTATCAATTCAAAGCTAAAGTGTCTGCATAGAGGCTTCTTGTTGTTTTGCTGTATAACAATGATTTCATAGGAAGTTCAGGAGAAACTGAAAGCATCGTTAGGTAAACAACTAAGCAACTGCTACTCAGAGTGGCTTTGGATTCCCTGATGTACTTACTACTTGCCACCAGAATGGGGAGAAGGCTGGGCTATGTCAACAGTTGGACAGGCTCAGATTGTCTCTTCTCAGCAATAGCTGATGCCCCTTTAAGGCAGAAAATAAAAATCTTCTTTGTTAGGATTTCATCTTCCTTTGCTTTGCCCCCTTAATAAAAGTTTAGTCAGCTTTGAGCCTTGTTTAAAAAACTTAAAACATCCAGATGAGTCAAACCATAATACAATGAGCCCTTTGGCGGAATTAATTTTTGAGGCGTTTTGAAGCAAGACAAAATACTTCATAAAAATTGGCTGGATTATACAAAAATCTAAAGCTCCCCATGCTCAGAAAGCCTGGGTGGGCCTGGGATGACTGTGATGCACAAACCAGTGCTTCACAGAGAACTCTGCTGTCAAATTGGCATTTATTCCAGAATTTTGATTTAAAAATAAATAAATCTGAGTGTAAAGGTGTCACACATCAACAATTTTGTTACACAAACAAAGCAGAAAGAAACTGACTTTTATGGTTGCTATAAAATATTTAAATATTTTAAAAACTCAGTTTTAAAAGGGCTAATTTTATCCGCTGGAAGAGGAAGACAAATCCAGCCTAATTTCACCATTACAGGTATTTTTTTTTAAAAAAAAACAAAGGCCTGTGGTATACAGTATAGGTCAATAAATACGTTCTTTGGGCACAGAGTTTTAGAGGTTATTTGCCTTTGTCTGTTTGATATTTTTGGAATTTTTAAGGAACAAAATTAACTTTTCTTCCACAATAAAATGTCATCCAAAAGAATAGAAAATAGGTTTTGTATCACACAAATACGGCATTTTTATACTTGTTTTCTGAGCAGTGGCCTCAAACAAGTTTTTCTGGTTTTGTTTGGTTTGTTTTGTTTTAAACTCCTGATAGCTTCTTATCCCAAATTACCTGCAAAAGGCTGGGCAAAACAGACTATTTTTTTGAATTGTGCTATTTTTTATATTCCATTAAAGGAACGTTGCTATAAAAACACTAAAGCCATATTCCCTTCTTTGAGGGCTTCTTTCCATTGTGCCTCACACATTTTTTCCCCTTGTCACGGGGTCCTCTCCATTGAGGGTGTCTGTCTGGTTAGCTATCACCTACAAAAGACACCATCAGTATAAAAATAAGTCCACAGTAATGTTTATTTCCCCCCAGAAAACATTCGTTTGCCCAGCCAAACTATGTCAAATAGTGGCAAGATGATGTACTCCTGTAAGGAAAATCTCACAGATTTGTAGCAAACAGTCCAGACCACTGTTAACACTGATAAGAGCAATTATGTGGCTGAACTTCATCCAGTGTCCATTTCTAGAATATTCACTGCTACAGACATGGCTTCAGGGAAATTCCTTGTTTAAGTGACAGTCCAGTAGATATCCACACCTGAGGACCATGGGAAGTTGGGAAAACTCAAGGCATCTTGGAGTCCAGAAATCCAGATGGAGGTTTTGCTTGTAGTGAAAACTGTCCAGTTTGTTTCTCACCGTGGTGCCTTCAGCTATCAGGGACGGGCCTTTGGCTTGGGGCAAGAAAAGAGACAAAGATCAGTGAGCCAGGCCCTCAGAGGCACTGAAAACAAACATTTTGTGGCTAACAAGGACATATTTGAGGGGAAATCTCAGGCACAAAGCATCCTTGATAACATGAGGCTGGTCTCTCTGACACCTGAAAATCCTTAACTAAACTCTTCAAAGCTATAATGGTTTCAAGCATGGTTTCCTTCTTAGTTCACTCAAATTAATATTTCTCTTTTACTAATAATGCATACTTGAAACAGTAATTATTAGGTAAGTCCAAAAATAAATTCAGCCATCTGAAGGGTTTTTTTTTTGGTTAAGTAAACACACATAAAGGTGAATCCTCCTCTGTGGCTGAAACTGAAAATTAAGAAACCACTCTCAAAAAATTCTTACTGACCTCCTGGCTCTCTAGCTACAGAGATTTCAGTTTCCAGCAGCAGAGAAAACAAAGTTTCTTGGATTTGTCATCCTGAATGCAGTGAGATCTACTTTTCCAGTGAGATTTGTTTTAAAAAAATCAAAACTCCAAACTAATTTTTAAAATGGGATCTTACATACTCCTGAGATCTGCTTCTTTTATAGCATATCTGTTTGCCTTACCAACTAAAAAGGTTTATTATCTGATTCATTATATTTAATCTCATTATTACTAAGAAGTTAGTCAATGACACCTTGGGATAATAGGCTTATTTTATCACAGTATCACAGTTCTGTTATCAGCATCATTATGTTCCACTTTGTAGAATGACACAGAAACAAGGAGTCAGGCTGGGGCACACAGCTCAGTTCCACGGCAGGCTGGCAAGATTCACTTTTAAAATAATAGTTTAAAAATAAGAGGAATTAATTTTATCTGAAAGCAATTCACAGGCTACAGCATCTAAGAAATTTTAAATACCCCATTTAAGGTTTCTTTCCTAAAGTGTAACTTTTTTATTTAGAATGTTTTTATAAAAGTCTTGCATAAATGTACCGTAAGAACACTCAAAATGAGTACTGGACAAAGAGAACTCCTTTTGCTTGAGCAGGATCTGGAGCTGGCTATCTATTTAATTCTTAACACAGAATAAGCACATGAGGAGGCATTTCATGCTGGCTTAGTTTGAGACAGGATTTCCTACCTGATGAAACAGAGAATTGTTCATCAGTCCTTGTGTCCCTGGGATTGCACCAGTGTGTTTTGCATGAACATTGTTCACCGATGTCAATTTGGCAACTTTGTTTGATTTGCTGCTGCTGCTGTTGATGCTGCTTGAACCAGGTGAGCACTTTCTTTTCTTTCCTATTAATTTGTCGAGGGAAGTGTGTGAATGTGAAAAACTGCTGTGTGAATTTACAGTCAGCTCACTGGACTGATGAACAAACGGCCCTAAGGAGAGCGTGGAGTCGCTGCTGTTCATCATCACACTCATTCTCTTTATGGATTCTGCAGGGCTCCCGGTTGGAGGCCCCCTCCCTGATTGGTCATGTTTGAGGCTAACAGAGTTAGCTTTGCTAGTCATACAGTTGAGGCCAACGCTGTGGGACGAAGCTGTCACTGAGGGATGATAGGAGGCCCCAGAGTTTCCAGAGTTAACCACACAGTTTTTTCTAAAGGACTCTGTGGAATGAGAAGGTGCGAGCAGTGCGGAACTGTTTTTACGCTTCTTTCCTGAGCCGCCGCTGCTACTGACGCTGCCGCTGCTGTTACAGGTGCCACTGCCAGCAGAAGATTCCTTAGGTTTAAAAGATTTGCTGGATTTCATTTTCTGAGGTTTGCTGGGCATAGGTGAAGGTACAGAGGAAAGCACTGTAGGTGTTGAAGGGGAAGAAGACACTTGTCTTGATTGCATACTGCAGACAGGATCCAGCGCACCCAGAGCGGCGGGGTTGGCGCTCAGCGTCGTCCCGTGGGACGGGACTGATCTGCTGTTCAGAGACAGGCAGGAAGGAGAGACCAGCGCTGGCGATGACATAACCGTGGTGGGCAAGAGGAACCCTGCTGCACTGACACCCTGCTGGGAAGCAGCAATCAGGTTTGTCCGATGGGGGGCACGGACTGATGCTGTGTTACTGGATGCTGGAGGAATTTTCCTGCAGGTGAACAGAAAAACAAAGATAAAACCCCACATAGCCACCATTCTTCAGACTAACACCCAGGCTAATAATGCTACCTTAAAATGATCCTGGAGTTGATTAATGCCTCCAAAAGATTTTATTAAAATGATAGCCAATTGTTGCAAAAAATGTAAAGCACAGACCATCAACCTTCAGTCTGAGCACAAAATTACTGTTCTTGAACTAGAATCACACATTTCCATGAACTTTTACAAACAACAAGAAGAATAAGAACTCTTTCACTTCTACTCACTTCCACATCTGTGAATTAAGATGCTTCTCCAACATGAAGTCAAGTGCACATCGAATATGGTTCCACCGCTTGTCGAACACGTAATAACCTCTTCCAATTTGCTGACTACCAAATGTGCAAAACTGAAAAGACATGATGTTTATTGGTGTTTTCTACTTTCAATGAAAATTCTCTGAACAACAATTTTTAAAGTATAAACATGCTTTTAGATGCTTAAATAGAGGATAAAAAAATATAAATTAGAGTTTTTATGTCTATGGCCCCAACAACTATTTAAAATTTTTGGCCTTGGTATACTGAAATAATTTTCTTGTCTTCTGATACTCCCATACTTAATAGAAGTCAAATTTGAACTCCTCTGATTAAACAGAGAAGGTTAGGAGTATGTCTGTTTATGTATCAATGTTATACACACACACATATTTATGTAGCATCTCCTTCTGAGGACTTATAAGCTAGAAGTCTGTTTTTAAAAAAAAGGGATATAATTTGACATCCAGGCTGGGTAATAAATTTGCTTTTAGTTATACTAACTTTTGTCAAAATTTAAATGTTAAAATACCTTACTGCTAACTTTAATGTGATGTTGGTAAGTTGAGTAAAAAAATCTGTGTAGGTGTGGAAGGGGGAGTCCAATAAGAAAATTGCACCAAAAAGGTACTGTTTACATGTCCTTATTCCAAAACCACAGTCCTTTAGAGCAGTTACTAATTTCACCTTCAGTATTCTGGCATTTTGGTTTCATTTGGATTGGGGAAGTGAGCAATGAATACATTTTTTTTAGCATGTTTATTTTGCAACTAGTTAAACCTTTACTGCCTACTAGGCCACTAAGTAATTTTTTCAAAATATAGAGAGGAGAAGAAAAAAAAGGCAAAAAAAAAAGAAAAAAAATAAATCACATGCCCTACAGAAAACCACCTGTAAAACCCCAAAGTAACTTGTTTACACAATTAGAGCCAGAGAGAGACTGAGGTTAACTTAGAGAACGTACAGCGGCTGGTTGGGGATGATGACCTGAATAATGACAATCCAGTTTTTCAACAGGCTCTTCTTTTTCATCACATTCTCCCTCATCACTGGATAACCGAGATGCTGGCTCAGCTGCAGGCAAGGGAGGGTGTGGGGACTCGTGGACAGAAGGAGACTCACTGGGGACATTTCCACTGTGCTGGGCTGGACAGCCTGGAGGCCTGGGCAAGGCAAGCAATAACCAAATATTGAACTAATCCCAGTTAAAAATCCCACTCTTTTAAGTGCTGCTACTACTGAGAGAAAGAAATCTACAGATTAACAGATTAATTAACAGATCCCTGATGTTGTCCAGTCTTGTAACCTGCCAAGGGGAAGGACAGAGGATGGTGGTACCCCTGGAAAAGCAGCGCTGCCCAGTTGTTGCTCAATCACTTCCACTGATTGCAAGTCAGCTTTTACTACAGCAAACACCAACCCTCCTCAGCAGGAGTTACCCTCAGAAGGTAATTGCTAATTGCAGACAGGCACCAGGCCTGGAGCAAACACACTGCCCCATCCAACAGATGTCTATCATTCCCTCAAAATCCACCTCACCAAGCTCCCAGTATTCATTTCACACCACTGCATCTGCAGATTTTCCTTACCTTGGAAGACTGGGGGGATGAGGTTTGGGTTTATTAGGTAATAAAGGCTTTGATTCTGTAAGAGTAACTCCATGAGAATTTTGGTGCAGCTCCTGGGAAGTTTTAGTAGGTGAGGGATGTGGTTCCCTGAGAGGGGGCATCTGCTGATGATGATCCGAATGTCGAAGAAGTTCCTTTTCCCTGGTTTTGCTTTTGTGCTCAGCTAATAACACATCAAATCGTTTTCTTCGACCCTGTACAGCCCTCCGCTGGGTTAAGGAATGTGTCTGCAGAACCAGGAATAAATCATTAATCCCAGGCTATGACATTTCTGCAAGTCAAACATTCAATATGTGTATCTAGAGCTCCAAAACAGAAAATCATCACAGTCCTGGTTTAGTAAACAAATGGAAATATGACTTAGAAAACAAATTTTAAAATTGCTTGGTGGGTAATTATATTCTTGTCTGATATAAAGTAATAAACCCATCAATTTGGTTAAAAGCTTCTTTCAAACTGTATTTTAAAAACCAAACTGCCAAACTTTTAGTAAGGTTAAGACTAGAACCAAAAACCTGTTTTTACATTGATATTTCAATTGCCAACTCCTACAAAACCAAAAAGAGAAAATATTTACTTTCACTTTAAAAAGTATTCAACAATATAACGTTTAAAATCAGACTTCTAATGGGAAAACTGAAAAATATTTATAAAAGTACTGTGCTGCCTTCTATAAACTAATATATTCATTGAAAACAAATGTAATCAAATAGATATTGAGGAATTCAAAACATCCAGCAGAATCCAGAGTCAGTCAGGACTCAAAGTTCTTTGAGTGCCCTGAACACTGCAGAGAGTAAGATGTGTATGTGTAAAAATGGCACCAGTTCTAAGGTGAAGTAAATGGAAGCTATTTTTCTGAATTGTTAAAGTCACACACAATACCTTTTTAATATGGCACAAAGGGTTTGATTTAGTTCTTTTTAGTAGGTATACATTTTTATCACATAATTCAGTTACAAACAGCAATTCCAAAAATTATTTTATGAGTGGTATGTTCTAAAGAATTGCTGAGAAATGTTTTTACTCTTTCACTTTTGATTTGCCCATTTCTCTTGTAAAATCCTGCAGCTTTTCCCTCCTCTATTAGCAAAAGTTTCCTCCCCTCTGCAATTCCAAAAGGGCAATGTGTTCAAGTTCAGTTCCTCTGGGTCATTACTGCCAGCTTCATTTACCTTTGTTCTGTAGGTGGTTTATTTACCAGATGTTTCCCAAACTGAGGGTAGAGCTGCTTTGCAGGAAAGCAGCAAAATATTACACAAGTGCTGGGGATCTGGATTCTTGGTTCCTTGGAGCAAGTGACAGCCCTCTGTCCCCCAGGCTTTTGGAGCCAGAGGATACAATTTGTCTGACTGAAAGTTTTTATGACTGTTTAATTTAGAGTTTGACCTCTAGGTGTGTTCCATGGCTCTTTCAGGAGCTGGCTGCAGCAGGTCATCCAGGAGCATTAGCATTTACACAAATTCTTACCAAGAACCTGCTGCAGACTCTGCTGGGGGGAAAGGGTGTGAGACAGGGAGAGCCTGAATTATTGAAATCCCTCAAAAGCAATATTTTCAATGCTTATGAGGAATTTTTAAATTTATGATCTGCATCCCAAAGGTTACCCCCCAAAGAGAGGGACATGCTGGCCCCTTGCTACCTACATGTGGAGTAACAGTTTGTCCCATGTCAACATCTGTGTTTAAAGGTTTACACGAAAATACAAATCTCCAGGTTACTTTGAGAAATACTTTCTGAATAAATAATTAACTGAACTTCAGAAAAAATTTCTTCCTGCTTCTAGGCAACATGTTTTGAGATGTACCACTTACAGTGGTAATTACCAACAGCACAACAGAAAACAGTTCTCTGTTTTCTATCATGTTCCTCAAGAATTTGAATAAAAACTTCAGATAATCTTATCCTGATTCAGATATCCTACCTTGCATGTTAAAGACCTAGTACAAGGTTTCCTGGTTTCCACATCAATGACACCACAGTAGATATCAGGATCAAATTCTCTCTCTGTCAAAGACACAGTATTGAAGTTATCAAAAGACATTTTTAAATACTAACATTTAATTTCATCATAAATATTAATCATATTGGAAACTTTTCAAATATGACACAGGCAAATGTACAAATAAAAATGCACAAGAAAATTGTACAAATGAATTTTTTTACACTCTCAGCAAGCTTATGGTGTGCTGGAATACAGATCTCAGATCTACAAACACCTATGAGTGACTTCAAAGGAGGATTTGATGCTGCCTGTTAGAAGTAGAGATTACCATTATGGATTGTGACAAATGGTGGGTTTTTGCTTGTTGGCATTGGTGTCAAGAACTTTTCTATATCCTACTAACACTCAAAATAATTGTGTTAAAAGGTCTGAAGAGCAGACTGGGTTTCCATTTTTGAGTTTATGAGGTGCTAGTTGTTCTGCTTTCTGTGTACATTTGGACATTCCACATAGAAAGAAGGAAACTAGAATCTTTAGAGATAGAAGAGTGTAATTTTAAAACTGTCAGAAGTGACAGGCATTTGAGATCTGTACTTTCTGAAAGGAAAAGGCAATTTCAAGGTATTTGCATCCTTAAAGTGTATGTCAAATTCAAATTATAGACTTAAATTATAATATTTAAAAACTCTTACTACAAGTTACAGTATAATAGGAATTTTAATTTACTTCTGGAACTTATTTCCATATATATATATTTCTACTAAGAGGAATATAGCTAATAATAATTTTTAAAAGATTACCTGACAATCTTTTATGTAAAAATTTCCTATTATTCGTATTTTCTTCAGGTTTCTTTTCCAAAAATGGAGGCACAGAGAGAAGACCTTTACCATTCAGTATCTGTCCAGGGGAAGGCAAGGGTGGCTTTGGTATTGAGGGACAATTAAGGCCAGTCTTTATTGAGGAACTCACAGTAGTAGAACAAGTTGGACCAACAGCAGCTTTCAGTTGGGCACCATCTATCTTTGGATGAATCTTTTCCACTTTGACAGATGGAGTCATACTGTTATTTATGAAAAAGAGAGAAAAATTGAAAAAAATAGCTAAAATATGCTATTGTTCAACAATACTTTGATCTAATATAAATGCAGACCGTCACCCTATTTTCAATTTTCACATTCTTTATGATATCCATAATCTCTTCTCTTCTGTTTTCCTTGACACTGCAGAGTGTCCAGGGACTCAAACTCTTATTTGCACTCATGGACAGAGAGTATCACTGCAAACTGTCCAAAGCAACTGCAATGGGCCCATTACATCCAGTGAGAAATGCACCATTCTTTAGCAGTAAATTTTATCAGCAGTGCTGTTATCTCACATGTGCAGGACAAAAATCACCTGAATCAGAGCTAAAATCCCCTTATGATCAAAGTATGCAGATTACATCAAAGAATTAGGAGCCTGAAGTAAAACGACCTTTATCCATGGTGATTTAAGATGCAGCTTTGATTCTTCTTCTTTAACACAGATGTGAGAATTAACTATAATCTTTGATTAGGCTGTGGGGAAAGATCTGGAGGAGTTTAAAATTATTATCTCCTAAACCAAAAATGCTCTGAAACAAAAGGAAACTTTCTTGACATAGCAGTGTCTATGGAAGTAATGACATGAAACTCTCTTTCAAAAGCCATACTCACATTTTGTCATGGGGAACTTTGCTGTGCTGTACCGAATGCATTAACCTGTTGTTTCCGCTGATCTGCAGCTTGTCTTTGGGTGATTTCAACAACTTGGAATTTGATGATGATGCACTAGTACCTCCACTGGATGAACGATTGCTCCCACTTCCACTGCTACCTTTGTTTTTTGATGGGAAAGATGAAATGAGGGAAAATACTGAAGAGGAGGGAGGAGTCAAAGGCGGCTTGCTGGAGGAGCTGTGTCTTCTTTCTGAAAGAGTGAAAAGGGGTTTTAAGCTCCCACATGGAAGCAATTTGTAAATACTTCATGTCATTTACTCCATTAACACTTTTCCTTTATTGGCTTGGGAGGTTCCCTGACACACTCAGAGCAGAGGATTCAAGCCACTCTGTAATCCCTGAGGTTCCACTCAATGCTGGTCTCCAGAGTGTCACTGGAATCTCTCTGAGCTTTGGGAGCTACATATCTCAGCCACTAAAGCTTAACTCTCCCTCCATCTCAAACAATCACCTCTGGACCTCAGAAAGCCAAGAGACTCCTATCCTCAGGCCAGGCAAGCTTAAATATCATATTCTCCTAGGTGATAAGAATTATCTGTAAGTATGTCTCCTAATTAACAAAATTATATTGAATCCAACATTTTCACTTTTAATTCATGACAAACTTTTGGAATGATCGATCCAGTATGGAACACCTCTGAGAACATGAGCTCAAATATTGACCTACACGGGTTTTTTGAGCACTGGTTGGGCTTTTTCCTTCTTGTTTCTATTTAGCAGCAGCATCAAAAGTAGCAACATATATTATATAAAAACTTGAGTATCTGAATTAAAAGAGGTCAGAGTCTGTCACTGGATGAGATTTTAAATTAACACCAAACCATGAAAACTTCTAAGGTGCTGGCACCATTTCAGGTAAAACAGTGTCTATTGTAAAGGCAGTTCTTCAGAAGCATGAATCCCTAAAACACCTGGCAGCTTCCAGCTCTGCCTGCACAGACCTGATACTGCTCACTGACACAGGGACACCTCGAGGGTCTGTGTAATCAACACCTACTTCAGAGACACTTCTGGCAATCAGGGAAATGAAAACCACATTTCTAAGAGGCACAAGAAAGAGGTGTGTCAGGGGACAGCAAAGGCAGTGCTAACACATCTTTAGCAGCCAAGTATTGTTAGAGGTGCCCAAATCCACCACCGATCAATCTCGGGATCACCTTACAGATTTTGACTTAAGTGAACCGTAAAAGCAGCAGGGTACTCGTGAAGCTACAACTACAGCCAAGACTGACAGCCAAGTCCAGTGCAGAAGCCTGTAATGCTCTGGGAAATGTAAATTAGTCCTGCTTATATGACCTATTTGGAAGGAGCACTTGAAATGTGTTCATCAGCTCCGAAAAATAAAAATAATGAATGAATATAGAGCGTGGACTAAGAAAGAAACTGAACCAACTCCTGTGTGTTTCCCAGTTTAACTGTGAAAATAGGTGCAAACTACCTTCTGCAAAACTTTGTAAAATACTCAGCACTTTGGAATGGGTAATTATAGTCGAGAAGTGAAGTGTGAAATGCCCAACAAAAATACCAAACAAATTCAGTAAGTTATCACCTATCCCAAGAACAATTGCTTTAAAACTGTAATATTTAAAACGATTAGCTACCAAAATCATCCACATAGTTTTCTAGAACCAGCTGCCACTGAAGAGTCTGTAAATGAAATATTTTAGCATATTTATGTTCTAGTAAATGCCTGAGCTTCTAATATGACTCAGTGCTTATTGCCAAATGGCTTTTTATAGCAATGGCAAGAATCCCTGAGCTCTGTTCAGTTACTATTTGAGGGCCATTAGAGTCCAGTGATGCTACACCCTGTGAGGTAATGAGAAACATTACTCAACACTCTTCCACATTCTGTGTATTTAGAAAATTCAAAATCCAAGTGGTTATCACAGTTACAAATAATCTCCAATAAACCAGTGGAGGACTATGCAATTTTTGGGAGTTTATGATGACTTTTGCTTTTTGAAGCAAGAGAGAATATTACTTTCTTGAAAAAAAACTAGTAGATGAAAAGAAGGGACTAGAATAAAACTGACAACCTCCTTGCATTCCATCATTAGGAAGAAACCAGACAGAACAGTAATCTCAGCAATTTATCTGGATGATAGGAATATTTCTCTTCTGGCAACTGTAACTGCACTGTTCTGCTACCAAACTGAGATGCTACTGCTATTTGCATCAATGTTCAGCAGCACCAGGCTCAACCCAGTGAGTTTAATAGAAAGTATTTTAAATTGGCAATAACAAAAATTACTTAAGAAAACTAAGGTTAATGGCTGATCACACACAAGTTTACAGTCTGCCTGTCAGAGAGGATTTCCATACACAGACACACACACACCCAGGAAAAAACTCCACCAAGCAAACTTTTTCTAGAATTCTGGGACAATTTCTGAAAGAGATATTGTAACAATGCAGGGCTGTGAAATCTTCACTTGCCACTTCTGTGCATACCCATGACTTATGTTGTCTATCAACAAATCAAGAATTTTCAGCTCATTTTTCATAACCTCCCCAGACCTATATTTTTTTTTGGTGACATAAGTACAAATTGAGGTAGGGCTGCTACTATAATTTGCTTATATTTGATGTTTCAGTCTTCTTATAACATTCATGACCTTAAGTGAAATCTACTTAAGAACTGTTTTGCAAACCATGTGAAAAGCATTGAAGTCTCATCTTAATAGACAAAGTTAATATTATTTTTGAAAGCAGACACGTTAAGAATTACATATTTGATCTAATGAATATAGTTACTGACTGACACAGTTTTTACTGGAATAATTACTACACAAACTGTCACTGAATAATCAAGACTACCATGCTTTTTCTGTTAAGCATATTACAATAATAAATTCTACTAATCATCTGCCAAATTAATGTAGATCTCATTTGTCATTAACTCTTGTCTCAGCCCAAAAACACAACTATCTCCAAGTGTTCAGTTTTCAAATTTTATAAGTTGACACATCCCTTCCCTTCACATAACTATTGAGAGGAAAAAAATGCTTCCATGTTGTGATTGCTCATATAGCATATCAAAGTGATATTTCCATTTCAGCAACTAAGTATGATGATTCTTAACTCTAAAATTTAAGGGAAGGAGGGGTTTTATTGTTGTTCCTTGGGGTTTTCTGTTGATTTTTCTGTTGGTTTGTTTTGCTTTTTAAATATCAGAAAAATCTAAGTTTTGGCTTTGGATAAAGAACCAGAAGGTTTTCCTTCATGTCACAGCACTGGAAAGAATCTGATCTAAAATGAAAGCTGTGTTCAACACTAAACTTTAACAGGTAAACTCCTCCTTAAATACCTTTGCATTTATACAACAGGTTTGTGACACTGTGAAGAAGAAATCTGTGAAAAGAGATGGCATCCCAGCAAACAATGTCTCTGCTCCAAACAATCAAGTTGGAAAAACAGCATCTCTGTGCTATAGCTGAGCAAGTATTATATATGCATCAGGCCAAAGGACACAGGACTTCCTGATAAAATAGATAATGATAATATAAATCTCTTCCAGAGCTTAAAAAAAAAGCTTCACCTGGCCCTTAGTCTGGCTGTCAATTTTCTTGGGTTTAAAAATCCTATTTTCCATTGTCTATTTCCTACTAAACATGCAGCAATCTCTGACAAAATGCAAAAAAGTAACCTGGAAGGGGCAGGGGAAAAAAGAAGAAAAAAAAAAAAAAAAAAGAGAAAGCTTTTCATTGTGTTTGGCTACTACTGCTTATTCTTCTATCAATGAGTAAACAGTTGGATGTACTATGATTCATAACTCATTGCTATATTAAAAGATGATACCCTTTTGTAGAAAAAAAAATTTGATTTTTCACAAAATGCTGCTTTCTTTGCTTCATGCTTAAAAACTAAGAAAAATATTAATTTAAGAGCAAAATTTTTCAAGACATTCCTCCCAGGTCTATGCTTATTTCCCAAAAGCTAGCAAGTATTTTGTGCTGTTCATTCTCTCTGGGCATCAATTAATAGCTTTGGGCAGCAAATACAAGATGTACAGATCAAGTTTCATAAACTCATTTTTTTTATACTGAGTCCTTACATAAGTACTGGGCAAAAAGTCAAAGTGCCCTGTGTCATTGCTGGTGCAGCTGCAGTAAAAATGAAGCACACCCAGGAGAACACACACGAGTTTGGATCAGTTAGACATGTTGGAACTTCAGTGAACATTCAGAAAAAGATTTAATACAGGTTAAGAGTATTGTGTAGAATAGGTGTAAGAGTACTCCTCAAACTACAGGATTAGACATGTATATTGATACAAAGCATAAAAAAAGCTTTTTGCTTAAGCAATTGTTATTTCATGTCTGTATCACAAAGTAAAAGCATGATAATCATGACACTTAGAACAAACTTGTCCTTTTCTCCATCATACTCAGCTACTGTGTGAGTTGTCATTTGAGAAATTTTGACAGGCATATTAAAACAAACATATTTTACCTAAGGATAAAAAATTTATTTCCTGTCAGTGAGAGTATTTCATTCCTAGAATAATGGAGAGCTAATTGACTTGGTTTTCTCATTTCTCCAGGAAGCTCAGATTTGTGATATGACAGCAGAGCACAGACCCTGCTATGGAAGGGCACCTCAACATAGCTCCAGATTTTACTCAGCAAGCAGCTAAAATCCCTTTTGCAGCCCTAGTCCACCAGCATTCTGATCTAACCATGACAAAGATAAAAATAAAAATAAGGTCCATGAGGATTTAGCAGGAGAAACTGGGAGCTAAAACAATCATAGGCATAGCAGGCAAATTACTCTTCCTTTGCTGCCACCCTGGCAGGGTGCAGCTGCTTGGTCTGTGCAGGAGCTTGATCTGCTGCTCAGTCACTTATTGCTGCTTCATTATCCTGCTCTAATCACGGGACCTAGATAGCAAGGATTCTGCCTTAATCTTCCACTGATGTCCCTTTAATCATGCCATCAATTCTGTACACACTGTAAGTCAGGATGAGGTCACTCCATCTTCATCTGTGTGGTGTTTGACCTTACACATTTAGCTGAACAAAGTCATCTTCACTTCAGCAGGAAGGGTACAAAATAGAATATTTATGGAGCCCAAGCAACCACTTTGACAGACCAACAAGGCCTGATGGGCACCAGTACTGTCTGTCATATCCTGAGATGCTTTGTCTCACTGTTTCATAAAAAAACTTTGGTTTGCATCTGGCAGCTGATATTATTGTTTATCACTCAGTGTTAGCAAAACCACAAGAAGAAGCCAACTGATAGTCACGTATGCTTGTGTCACTAAGAAACAACCACACATAATATCTTTTAAACAGATAATGGCCAAGCAATACTGATGCAACCTTATGTCTTGCACCTCCTCACTTGAGAAATAATCAGCACAGTAAATTAATAGCTTACCTAGACATTTATTTTGGAGAACTAAAATCCACTCACCAGTGATCACTGTGCAAAATATATTAAATAAAATTGTGTTAAATTATACATAAGCAGGGTAAGTTTTGTTGCTGCCATTGAAAAAAGGAGAAATGGAAAGTGATCATCCTCACTAGTAAGATTCTGAATGCCAGCTTCAGTATTTTGAAATATTTCAAAGAGAAGATAATTATGTAACTATAATTTAGGATAAATTATAATTTTTAAGGTATAACTATAGCATAGTCAGGATGGGTTTTAATTCTCTAGTAGCACACACTACCCAGGCAGGAATGCCCATCTCCTCTATGCTACCTGCTGCTAAACAGTCCCAAACCCAGCATACCTTCCCTGACAACCAAAATTGCCACCACAGGAAAGAGAGTGAGCAGCAGATTGTAAGCACAGTTATTAAGAATATAACAATAAATTAATGTATTGAAATAAATAGCATTCAAGTATTTCCCTTTCCCAGCTGCTGCCCCTCCACAACCAGTTTTTTCATTTTTCCTTATTTGTTACTAATCCGTTCAAAACCCCCTTGTAGTCAGCACACAAGTAGTTCTGTAATCAATTTCCACAGGATTTAAAATTCCTCCCTAAAATACATGGGTTTTCCCCCAAGAGATGTAAAATAGCCTTTGAAGCATCAAGCATAGTGCCATCCCAAGCCTGCAGACAGACTGGGGTTTTCTGTGTTGTTTAGTGGCAAACTGGAATTAAGGACACTCCCATCAGGTTTGCTTGAGCTATTCAGAGCTCCCTCAGACCAGTAAAACTACTGAGAATAGTGTGGGAAAAGGGATAGAAGCAGGACATTAAATTATTCATGGAGCACAAGCAAAAATGGAGCCAGGGAGACCAGCTGCTGTGGAATGTATCCCCTCTCCACCAGAGAAGGATGTTGACCCCATCCTCCTCCTTGCTCAGGAAAACCCAAATGCAAAGGCTTTAACATCTCAAAACCATTGTGGGGTAACAACCAAGCTCAAATCTCTGGTACTGTTGCCCAGTGAAGTTGCCAAGAGGTGTGGTCAGTAACTGTCCTGTAAATCTGTTAGGCACTGAAATACAAATATGGCAAAGTTATTATGGAAGGACAGTGGAGTGTCTTAGATGGTAATTGGGCCATGTGGAGATTATAACATCCATACTATGAACACTAATCTCTGTGTAGCCTGTTGATGACATGACAATACCTGCACCATCTGATTAAAAAGCAGGTATTGAGTAAGTCATTCTTTTGCTATTAAAAAACCGTAATTCTTATTTGAAACAAACTTCAGAAAAGCCACAGTGATGACAAACAAGAGCATCGAACAGAGTAAGCAGCACAGATCAGCAGTGCCTCAAGATGCACTATGGGTCAGCTTTCTCAAAAATATAAGACAACATTTTTCCAACTTACGTTTACCTTGAACAACAATAAAGAAAAGCTTCATTAAAAAAAAAAAATAAGTATAAAGCAAGTTCAAAATAAATACCACACCTCAGAATTACTGCAAAGTTTTTATCAAACTTTGGCAAACAAAGGATTCATAAGGAATGGTGTGTTGAAAGATACAAATAAAAAAGGGAAGAACCACCACCTTATTTCTGCTTTTCTCCCTCTCTGCCCACTCCCTACCCAGAAATTAGATTTACATCTTTAACACCATGTTCTTCCTCTTCAGCTTCAACAGTGTTCCTTAGAAGACCTAATCACATAGTATAATACTGTGTCATGACTTCAGATGAAGTCACCTATCCAAATGCTAGCCTGGCTTTCATCTTCCTAATGCTCCTATTCATGCCAGATTGGGAATTAAATGTTTTCCCCTGTAGCTATTTCTTTACACCTAGCAAACTTTAAATGTTGTGTGTTGACTATCAGACTAAGTTCTACTACAAAAGAAAAGATGCTGACAATGAAAACTTGCTTAAAAGCTGCTAGTGAACCGAAATACAAAGAGGGCTACAGCTAACTCCTAAAGTTCTGAAGATGGGTGCAAAAAAAAAGGCCTTGAAATGGAAAGCTCTGCACACAAAAGAGATCAATAAGAGGGAATTGACTCTGTTTTGAGCATGGAAGTAGGAGAAAATATCACAGGGTGCACACAAAAATAGTAATGTCAGCTAAGGAAATCACATTCTTTGATTAAGAAATTAGAGGATAAAGAGACACTGAGAACAAGTATTTTTCTTATGCATTACATGACTAACTAGTGACATCCACTGCCATGATACAAGAGCTATGTAAGATGAAAAACTAAAATATAAACACATATTTGAACTGGCCAAGTACAAAGCCCCTCTCTGCTGATGGAACTGAGGAGGGAGCTCCTGGGGCTCTCTCCGATGTCACACCCGTGTCTCACCTGTACCTGCACACCTGCAGGTGTGACAATCCATGTGCTTCCCTTAGGCCAACAGGACACTCCACACTGAGTGCCCACCTGCAGGAAAAACTCAAGAAATGAGACCAGCATGGGGTTCTGCCTGCACACCCAGCACCTCTCTTCCTTGTTCTGAGGTTTTAAGTGCAAAATTTTTAACTCTTTCACAATGGAAAAGGATGGTGAGAAGCAAATCAGTGGTATTGCAATATTGTTCAAATTTCCAAAATTTGAAATCTCTTGAAATGTAAACATGCAAATTGCAATTTCAATTGCATCAATTGAAAGCAAGTAGCTTGGTTTCTTCTTTTAAGTCAAATACTTACATTACTTTACCCCAATTAAACATCTTTGGCATTATTACGCTTTGAAGGATAAAAAAAGATCATTATCACTGGTCAATCACAAATGGCATAAAACAATTGTTTTCATCTTTAAAAACACTGACCACGTTAACTTTACACTAATTAAAAATTTACTGCAGCAAAATCCTAGGGAAATCACTAATACAGTCAAATGAGGGCACAGACCTACTGTGCCTGCACAATAGTGTCTTTCAAATTAAATATTACCAGCCTTTTCACACTTCCTTTTGAAAGAATGGAGCAACGCTGTAATTAGGATGTGCTAACTAAAATGTTTGTGCAGTTTAACCTTTTAAATGAAAAACATGACTGCACTTGACACAGGCAGGCTGTGGCTGCATTTCCCATTTCCTCGGGGCCAGACCAAGAGCACAGACCCTGCAGCCACGGCCGGAGCGGGGACCCGAGCGCGTCTGCCCTCTGATTCACACATCACACGGGGAGCACGCTCAGAAAAACACGCTAAAATGAACACGCTCTTGCTAGTTTCTTTAATTAACATTTTGATTAACAGCTGCCGGTTTATCTAAGGGGCTGAGAGGGCTGCAGTCGGCTGTGTAATGTTGGATTGCTGTTTTATTTCTCAGTCTGAGCTGCGGTTTTGGGGATGGTTAAGTTTCCGCAGGGCAGCCGCTCAAGGCCCTGCCTGTGCCCGGCCTGCGGCTCCGGCGGCCCCGGGCTCTGCCCCGTCCCAGCCCGCTGCCTGCTGCTGCTGGAGCGGAGCCACACGGCTCCGGTGACATTTCACAAGGGCTCACGGGGCCGCTCGCAGCGCTTAATCCCCGGCTGGGGGATTTTCCAGGCCGCGCACAGCGCCCAGGCAGCGCTGGGACACATCCGCCCGGGGAGCTGCGGGCAGGGCCCGGGCACAGCGCGGGCACCGGAACCATGGCCAGACTGGGCACACACACACACACACAGAGACACACACAGAGACAAACAGAGCCATGGGCAGGGCACACACACACACACACACAGACACACAGAGCCATGGGCAGGGCACACACACACACACACACACACAGACACACACACACACACAGACACACACACACACACAGACACAGAGCCATGGGCAGGGCACACACACACACACACACAGACACACAGAGCCATGGGCAGGGCACACACACACACACACACACACACACACAGACACACACACACACACAGACACACACAGACACACACAGACACACACAGACACACACAGACACACACACACACACACAGACACACACACACACACAGACACACACACACACACAGACACACACACACACACAGACACAGACACTGTGCCAGGCTCTGTGCCTGCTCCTCTCCTTGCCACAGACAGGGGCCAGGCCTGGCCAGCGCCTCCAGGGCCATTTCTCAGCAAACCTGGTTGTCACCAGCCCCCCCCCCCCCCGCCCCTTGGGCTGACATGGCCCAGCCTGGGGCACCACCATGCCCAGAGCTGCAGCTCTATGGGTTATCCATGAGCAGCACAGTCCCTGCCATCCCTGCATACTCCTGCTGTGCTTTTCCACTGCAAAAATCCACTGTTTACTGTCCTGAATCCAGATGGGTCTCCACAGCCTAAGTCTCCATGCTCTGAGGTCTGTCAAGGTTTTGGATTTCCACCCAAACCCAGCACATAAATAGTAAAATCTAACTTTTACCAAATAGTTAATTTCTGGACCATTTCCTAAATAATCACTTATAAAAATTACATATCTGCTGACAAAAGGAATAGGAAAAACCAGTTTGTGGCTTTTGGTCTTATTTTAAGTTACCATAATCAAAGTTGAAATTTTTGGTCTTCCCTCACTTATCAAATTACACACAAATTCATTTTTAAAACCAAGCAAATTACTTTTTCACTAAAATAAGAAGTTTGCCAAGAAGAGAGGCAGCTGGCTTGTACAAACACCTTTGTGCATTAGCATTGGTATGTTAGCATACTACTTTTCTTCATTAAGAGGGTTTAAACAGAAGAAGGGAATACCATTTCAGCAGACTGGGCTTTTTCAGGGTTGAAGGTTTTCCTTTATTTAAAGAAACTTGCAAAAACCTGGAGGTTACTGCTCCCATTACCAAGCTTAGAAATGAATACTAAATCCTAAACCACAGATACTAAATATTAATGTTCCCATGTCTATACACTCAGAATAGAGGACAACAACCAGCTCCTCTGTGGCTCCAAATTTCAAGTTGACAGCTCATGTTACCTATCCATTAATTGTTAAGGACAACTCAGGAATACAAAGCCATTTCCTTGGATTATGCTGTTTTTAAAATCCTACTCCTTCCACCACTAAAATTAGTACCAGAGGCATGCATGTTTTTGGAGGATTTGTTTCTACTGTACACTCCTCTACTTCACACCCATAATTAAAACTGGGTAAGTCTCCAGCAGATTTTAGTGGCTCACAAAATTCTTGACTTCAAAATACTATGTGGGAAACCAGCACTGATGTATTTGCTAGAAACTAGAATTCTTAGTCTTTGATTTGGCCCATTCTTATTTTAGGTACAAGAGGGCAAGTAAGTTTTATTTTGTTGCTTATTCCACAAATAAACTGACCAAGGCCAGGCAATGCAATTCCCACATGGAACAATGCAGAAAGCTGTCTTCCTTCTGGGTAAGAGTGAGGACAAAGAACCCAACTGCTCAGAAAGCCCAGCAGCTGGGCATCAAGGCAGGAGCTGGAATGGAAGGGAGAGGCATGACAGGACACTCACACAGGGAGAGCAGCCTCAGCCCTTGGGAAGGCACACAATGGCACACAGAATACAATGGGATTTTTTTTGCCTGCCTATGTTACAGCAGGAGCATAAATGCCAACTGCCTCGATCCATGCATTTTTACCTACTGTTTTCCAGTGTCTAAAGGCTTCTGAGTAACACTATGCAGTAAATATTCACAAGGTTTCACCTTGAAAAGGATTGTGTGTGTGGCACAGTGAAATCACGTGCTGCCAGTGTACTGTGACAAATGCAGAAGTAATTTTACTCAATGTAGTAAAAGCAACCCATTATGTAAGGCAATGAAATTACTAAGTTCTTTTCCTGGTACTAAATATTGCAAGAGGTTTTATTTTCTATCAACAGCACTTGAAGCCATTGAAAAAAATCCCCAAAACATCAGCAACGTTAGATTCAATATAAACACTCATACCATCAGCTAATACCTGAGTTCAGAAGCCTAAAATTAGCCCTGCAAGCTGTGATAATGCACTGTGCAGATCATACACAAAGAACACCCACCTGCACACACTGCTCACTCCCAGGGAATGAGACTCCTGCTCTGACATCAGGACAGTGCAGGAGGGACACAAGCAGCTTGATATGAATCACTGCAGAGAACCTAATTTCCAGGTCTTTGGTGTTACACAATCACCCAAGAAGGACAACTTGAACTGTGCCAAAAGCATTGCAATGGAAGAAAGTTTGCTTCCTACCACTCGAGACAAAGAACAGCATGAACCCCCCCCCCCCTTTTTTTATTTTCTCACTGAACACACATGACACAAAAAGGTATTTATATAATTTGTGATGCTATCACTACACACACACACACATACAGTTTCCTTTTATGAATGAGTACTGCAGAATGTCAAGAAACTGAAAACAAACAAACAAGAATAAAATTCGGGGAGTGGAAAGAATCAAGAAGTTGAAGAATCCCACACATTTTCCATTGCCAGGAAAATTGATTTTAAGAATAAAAATTCTCCGGCTAATCTTTTACTTGCATTACATTTCTAGTCTTGTTTTATAAAGTGAGATAAATGCAGCTCAATCACATCTCCTTCCACTTGTCTAGATTATAGTGATCTGTATTTCAAAATTAGGCTTATTTTAGTGAAACTGAAGACTTGGATTTGAGATGGTGCCTTCCCACCCCCTGCTGGGAGATGTCCTGAAGATACTGGTGTTTATCATTAACTGTAAAAGCACCATTCAGACAGCAAAGGTAGGAATTCTTGGTGCTCTTACAGAAGGAAGGCAAGAAGATCTTTGCTGGCTGGACACCATGAGCACATTCCAGCCCAGCTGTGCACATGTCTTATTAAACTGGCCACAAACATAAAGGGAAAAAAAAAAAAAAGGCAAAACACAACATGAAACCTGAAGCTATGTCTGCACAGAGCTGGATGTGCTGCAATGGGAGAGTGATGGCAAAACACACAGTACAAAGCCACAGACAACCAGGCTTGACTGTCTTCACTGCATATTAAGACTCACTTATCCTTTCTCAAAATTCAGCAAACTCAGGCACCAATTTCACAACCACTTTAAACTGGCTGGTGCAGGCTAATACTGCCACAGGCAAAAAGCATTGCTGCCCTCTCCCCCAACCCTGACCACTCAGCCTGAGCCTCTGCACCATCTGCTCTGTCCACAACAAAGAGCAGAACCATGTGCTCTAAGGGCCAGCACTGCCACAAACCAAACGCCTGCTTGTGCCAAAGCTGGCAGGGAACTGAGCAAGGACTAGCAAGAATTAAACTGTGACTTGATCCCAGGGAGAGGGCTGCAGGGTGTAACAACTGGGCACAAAAATGAGCTGGGCTGTGAGCTGCAGTAATGATCAGTTTGCCAGTTCTTAGAAGATTTGAGGGGTACATAGGAAAAAAAAAAATCAGATTTCCAAGGAATTCCATCTGATTGATATCAACAGTGCATAAGCTAGGCTTGCTTACACTGCAGCCTGCTTATGTTTACATGTAGTACTGTCTAAGATGATTTTCTTGTAAATATTTTGCTTTAAAGAGATTGTTTAGTTATTGGCTACTATTATTATTCTTCCTGGAAGGAAGAGAATAATGGGCCTTGAGCCAACATCAAATATTCTCAAGTTGATCAATTGAGGGCTCCACTGTGGTTACTTAGAAAATCAACTTTGCTGCTATGGGAGGTGCATGGAAAGAACCCCCTGGTTTGCTACATAACCACAAAGCCAGCCTTAGTAAAGGAGCAGCAAAATCATAAAAAGCATTTATGCCACTGCCTTGTATTTGGAAATGAGTGCTCTGAAGTACCAGCATGAATTAAATTCCCAGAACCTCCAGAACCACAAGGCAATGGATTTTGAAATACGTGGATTTGTTATTTTCTCTAGCAGCTGCCACTCTGGAGAGTGTTTTACATGCTGCAGAACAAAACAAATATATTGGGCAAGATTACTGGTTTTGATGTTTTCTTTTCCAAGTGAGCAAGCTCAGAAGTTCCTCAGGTTTCAGAAAACTGGAGCGAGTCCAAAATAAAATAGATGACTGAGTACAGAGGAACAACTTGACAGGCTTGTTGGTGCACAGTCAAGTGACAGCATTTTATGCCTTAGTATCAACTCCACTTACACAACATGCTTGTTTACACCAGAAATACAAAATATATCTGCTACTCATGCAGCACGTGTGTACACATCGAATGAAGGTTTCTGTAGAGAATGTAATTTCCAGTGACTAAAATCAGGAAAGGACATTGAGTCTATTAGATTTCAAGTGTACAGACACAGCTATTGTGAATGTCTGCCACCTGGACAAGTGGGACAGGGCAGAGGAAACAGCAAACAGCCCAGGAGCTCTGCAGGGCGTTCAGCACATCATAACTATCTTCAACTCCAGCTTCCTTGGACATGTTCTTGCAATTACAGAAAAAGGGGATGAGTATGGCCCTAAAGGTCAGTGCCCATCTTTAATCTGAATAGATACCAATCCTACAGAAAGAAAAACTTGGCATTGACCAGTTCCTAGGTGTCACCAGCTATCAGTCTGTGGCAAGCAAGATGTGAGCATCAAGCCTTGCAATGCCACACACATATATGTTTATATAATATCTATGGCTATTAAAGCAGTCCCAGGTATTTTTAGAAGCTAGCTGGTGGATTGCTTCTTGACCCACACCATGACCTTTGGTCAAACAGTACATGTCACTGTGATGGGGAGGGGACTGAACTGTGGCTGTTTAAAAACCTTCCCTCAGACCTGAGAGGGCAGGAGAGGGCCAGTGTGGCATCACTCCAGGCATGTACATGGTTACATGTGGCCTGTCAGATGCTGCAAGCCAAAATGAAACTGAGGAAAATAAGTGCTAGCTAGTCCCATGCCAATGAGCAGGGCCAGAGCTTTAACACAGTACTACCAGACTTCTCATTATAATCTAGAAAAGTGAAAGAAATAAAAACAATTGTTTCACAAAGACCACCCTAATATAGCATAAAATCAAAATGCTTAAGACCTCTGGTGACAACTTCAGCCACATAGCAACAAAAGAAAGAGTCGATTTTCCTCTTAGCAAGGAGAAGAGCCATGAATTCCATGTGAATACCATATGTACCATCACACAGTGGTGAACAGCTCTTAAAACTCTCCATCACTTAAAAGTGACAGCTCCAACCCAGCTCTACAGATAATCCACAAATATTGGAAAGTTTTAGGCTCAGAGGTGGAAGGGTGCCCTGGAAGGGGCACACAGAATTCACCACAGTGCTCCACAGAAATCAGGGCTTTTCCAAGAGCCAGACATGACAAACAGGTTCTTTGCAACCAGCAGGGTCACACAGAGAGGACACAGCACAAAACCACTCCTGGCCTGGCAGAGACAGAAAATCCTGTGGGGTAACAACATAACAAGGTGATCTGGCTAAAAGAGAATGCTTCCTTTCAGAAAGCTACTTGGTATAGAATTGTGAATTAAAGGTTTTCTGACAATCTTGCCAAACAACAAGGAAAAACTCAGTTTTGCAGGAACTGCTTCAATCCTGCAGGCACCAGGTCTAATTGCATCCCTTACAAAGCAGAGCAGAGGGAGAGTGTCATCCCAACCTGGGCAACTCATTATTTGGGGAAGAGAGAACAGAAAATAGGACAAGAATCTCTTGACAGGGGTCTTTTTTCTCTAATACAACTTGGTGATACAAAACATCATTGCTGCCTTTGTAGCCAGCAGCACTCTCTGACAGGGCAGAACTTGTATAAGGCACCAGAATAGGCAAAGTTTATCAGGACTAAACATATTAGACACACCATGGCTTTTTTTCCTACATTTTTTGGTATTGTTGAAAAAATTAGCCTGCTTCTCAGCTGCACAACAACTGTAGGAATAGCTAGACAAATCATAGAGTAAGAAGAATTATTTTCTATACAAACACTACATTATGTATTTGTTTCATCAAGAGGAGATAATAGGGCTTGGAAGTAATTTGGCTGTTACTGCCTGAGATAGCTAATGATGGCTATTAGACAATAACATTATCACAAACTTACATAAAATTACATATAATATTTATCTATTTCTGTTTATTTTCTACATTTTTAAAAGATATTTGAAACTGTTCCATTCTGTTACAGAACTCTCACATAGCTGGATAATGCAAGTGCTAATCAAAGACTACTACTACTGTTTGAATCTCTGTTACAGGTAGACAAAACACACCACTTAGAAATCTAAACTGCCTTCCAGGCCATTTACAATACTTGGATATAATTATTTAGTGTTAGACAGAATTAAGCCTAATGAGAAACTTAAAAAGGTGGCATTAATTGTATTATTTTGAAAGTGAATTTGACTCTGGAGTTATCTTTTAACTTAAAAACAAGCCATGTGGTTATTGATTGCTGTTCATCAATAACCTTACAGGTTTCATTGTATACAAAGTGTTATACACTCCCTCTTCTGGTTATAGCTCAAAAACACAGTTTCTAGACTTAAAGTGTATCATATGTTACATTTTAAGTGTATCATATTGTTTGGAAGAAAAAAAAAAAAAACCCTCAAGGCAGTATCATGTTTCTTTTCAAAAAGCCAGCAAGCTGGTGATCAAATAAATAACAGGTGAGACCTACTTGACATAACACCCAAATAAAGTAAGTAGCAGCTACTCTTTAGCTGTGCCTAAAACCAAAATATTACAGATTTTTTCTAATTTGGTAAGAAAAATATTGTTCAAAATTTTTTTCAAAAGTCTGACTTGTGCCTAATACCTGATTACCATTCTGTGCACTGTTGCTGTAGGTGAGAATATAGATTTTAAAATGCTGCTATCTTTTCCTGAGGTGGCAGATGAAGTTCCTACAAAACACTGTTTTTATATTGGTCCAGCATGGATAACTTTCTTCCACCTAATACACTACACCTTGTCTTCTCTGGGGGGCATTCTTCTAATAGCAAAAGCTGCTGAAGGCTACACATACATCCTACTAAAAATATTATTCACAGAAATGAGAATTGTGAAATAACATTAAAAAGGCCAAGCAGAAATAGTAAAAGCAATGCCTAAGAAACTATAAGTGCACACACATGCATATATTCATCTCTCCCCTTGATGCTCAGTGCCTGATAAAGCCAGGAGATGTCTCTCAAGCAGGACAGACCCTTGTTACCTTCACCCCCCACCAAAACATGCAAAATCCAAGAACACCATAGCAGTACACAAACCACATTAATATTATTGCTGCCAAAACACAGAGAGGAAAAACTTGTGAAAAAGCTTTTGTTTGTTTTGCCCTCTTTAGCCTCTCCTCCTTTCTACCACTTTTACCCTTGTTCCAGAGTAATAAAACCAGCACTGTACCTACTTCATTTTTCCTCCTCCAAGAGGAGGTCCTACCTTCCTTATTTAGCTTCCTCTTTATTGTCTTCATCTATTTCTTTTTGCATCTATTTTACTCAAGTTCCTTGTTTTACATTTCCCTTTTTAGCTATTCCCTGGTGTCCCCTCTTTCCCCTCCTCGGACACACACACACAGACTGCAAACACTTAATTCCAGCTGTGCTGGAATGCCAGCCCTGCCAAAGCTGGGCATCACTACCCCTGCCAGGTACTGCACAGCCAGCTGTGGGTATCTTTGCAAAAAGTAATGGAAATGGTGGTTACTGATGTGATTTCCTATCTGACCTATGAAGTTGTGCTTGCAGAGAAAAAGAGACCATCCCAAACACAGCAGTTGTTCAAGAGGCAGATGCTGGGATGAGAGGGTACAATCTGTGCAGCTGGAAACTATGTACTTCCATGGGGGGGCAAAAAAATAAAAAGGCAAAAAACCCAATGAAAATTATTTTCTTCATGACAGTTCAATACTCAAAACAATTTTACAAGCTTCCCAGAATACTCCTCCCTAGAATCACAAAGCGCTGTGGTATTCATCTGAGGTTTGCAGTTCTTGGAATAATCTACACAGTTCATGAGAACACACACTTCTCCCCAAAAAACAAATGAGAAAGTCCTTATAAATAATTCATCTGCATGTGGTTAGCTTTTGAAATTAAACTACTACTAACCCCACCCTCCAACACCATATTTGCATCTCCATGGCTCTGACACATTCCCATCTCTCCAGAACGGCAGAAATTTGGCTCAGGTGAACCCTCTTATAGATCTTATTCCAATCTACTGATCAACACACTTTCTCCCTCTTGCCAAACAACTATTTCTGTGATAATGAAAAAGGCACTGCTTCTTCTTTTCCCACAAAGATAAATATTTGTTTTTGTTTCTTTACACTTGTTCTTCCCCATCAACTTTTATTTTGAAAAGCAAGCAGTCAGTCCCAGTGTCCAAGCAAATACCCAGCAAGGAGATCACTATAAAGAAGCAGGGGTCTCATGGAACCTTTGCATAATTTTGCATGTTAGACTTGTTTTAAATATTTTAACATTTCAGTAAGAATAGAAGAAAAAAAAAAAAAAAAAAAAAAAAACTTTCTCTTCAGCCAATATTAAACCAAAAGAATTTTTGCATCTAGGTCTTCAGCTATAGCAGAACAGCATAAAATTCATTTCACATTAACCAAAGGTTAGAAAAGCCTAAAGCACGTCAAGCACTTGAATGAGTTGCATGATAAACACTTAACTGAATAATCAGTATCTCTTAAATCTGGAGCTGAACATCACCTTTTTTCTTAGCTGATACTTAAAAATTGCTTTATGTCTTCAACCAGAGCTTGACAAACTCCACAAAAAAGGAGGAAGTTTTACTAGAAAACTGCCATAAACTTCTCAAACAGACTCCCAGCTTTCATGTAATAAACAAAGACCACATCCATTCTGTGTACAAAAATAATCTCCTGCATGTGAACAGTTTGTGATGATACAAGTAACCACAGCACTGAACTCCACGCTCTAAAATCTGCATGGCACATTTGGTATTCAGCTAATGGCTTGGGGGTGCACATTTCAAAGCTCAAAATATGTTTACAGAGTTTATTTCCACATTATAATAATTTCTTATTTAATGATGCATTATTTAAAAATTACTAAACAGACAGCTAAATCTTTTCCTTCTGAAGCAAATCCTGTGCTGACCTCTGAGCACATTCCCTGCTATATGCCAAGATGATTCTTGCAAAAGCTACAGAATTTCACAAATCTCTACCAAGAAGTTTAACTAGTTGTTGCTGGACCCACAGATTAAGATGCAGCTGCTGGAACTTCGACTGTGTGAACTACTGTGACAGGATTGTGCATTTAAACAGAAGCCAATGATAATTTGTTAGAACATATACATTAAGTGGAGCCATAATATGCCAAATGCCACCTGTGCATGTTTGGCAATATGTCTGGCAGATTGCTCCAGCACATCTGTGCCACACCACAGAATATTCAGGTTTTATTTTGGTTATTAGGCTCCTACAGAAGATTAATGATACTCAAGAAAATTCTTATGATTCATGAAAAATCTTTTCAGACTGCTTTAAAAACATTTTAGTGAACAGTGGACATTAATTACTGAAACAAATTGCTTGCTGCCAAAAGTATGCAGGCCATAATGAAGGCTTATCCCTCCAAAATGAGGATGAGCTCAAGCAATCTCCCACGAGAAAAAAACCACACATACAAAAAAACCCAAAAACAACCCAAAAACCAAGCAACAAACAACCCAGTCCTCAGGTCCAATGGCTTTGGAACAAGATTCAGTACATTCCTTTCTTTTCTTATCAGCTTCAAATGCTGCCTTGTACAGACACTTTATCTGTGACTTTGTAATCCATGAATCCATGCTACTCTAAACAATACATACACAACAACTTAAAAACATTAAACACTGAACAGATTTTTCAGAACAATTAGCTGCTGCCAAACCTAACAAAAATACAGAAGGACACATTTGTATTCCATTCATCGTGTGAGAAGAACCCAAACATGTAACACCGCAGGAACTGTGATACTTGTTATGGATGATACACATCCAAAATACATCAGCACACCTGCAGAGGTAGTTAACAGATCATTTTTCTCAATTAAAATCACCAGCATCACGTGTTGTACTCTCTCTGAATCCAGGCACTTAACACCAACACACAAAAAACACCTTTAGTACTCTTGGAGACCTGCAAATGAAAGGTGGGTGTGGGCCCTAGCAGAGGTTACACAATTAGATGGAGACTCACAAAAGACCTCGAGCAACTCAGAGGATGGACCCAAGTAACCAGCAAACATCCCTTTGTCTTCTGCCAGGATCTGCCCTCTGAGTATAAGGTTATGTGATGCTCTGTTCCAATTCCACAACCTCCTAGAAACCACAAGAGATGATGGGCACATCTATGTAGCAACCCTACTTCTGACTCCTATACTTCAGGTTTAAACCTGCACTGATTGAAAAGCAAAATGTTTAAGCAATTCCCCATCAGCTCTCAGGTCAGCAGCAGCAGGCAAAGCTCACGGTGGTTGCTCACCTTTGCCACTGTGCCAAACCCATGGAAGTAAATTAAAACACTTGACATAGCTTTTTAATGACTCAACAGCCCAACACACTATCATCATCTCTTTCCAACACGTACTGTACTCAGGGTTTTCACAATCACTACATGAGTCACAGGCACTCTCAGTGTAAGTTTTACAGGTAGTCTTTATTATTACTGCTGAGAGTTTAACCCTATTTTGTATTCATGGGAACTAAGGCACAGAGGGGGGGGGAGGGGGGAAAGCCTCTGAAAAAAAAAAGGAAAGTTAGAAGGAAGAAACCCCACACATCTCTATGCTGATGGTACTTTCACACTGCTGAGTTCTCTCTGAGCCACAGAGCAGCTCAGCCAGGGCAGAGAAGCAGCTCTCATTAGCCAGGAGGCTGATAACCACAGGCAGATGAGATAAACCTGTGGAACAGCTCAAATGCCAACAAAAGGTCACACAGCCTGAAAACCACAGCACTTCAGGGCTTCCACCAACAACCTGAAATAACTGTCATGATGGCTTCCTCAAAGAGCAACCTTTGGGTGCAGCACTAGAACTGTATCTAACATGTCTCTGGGGAGGAGAGAATGGAAATCAAAGGGAGACAGGCACATCCCACTGTCCTGAGGAGTGTGACAGCTGGCACAGGATCACCCAGACTGCAGGGAAATACTCCTGGAGAATAACACTTTCTGGGAACAGGTCATCATGATAAGTGATCTCAGGTGCTTCACCCACAAGACTCAATGCCTGAACATTACATCTTTTTCCATCTTTCACCTCCGAAGTGATCTTGACTCACCCAAGGAAGATGCTGATACCATAAAAGTGCAGCCACTCACAAATCAACAGCAGGAACAGGAGCAATAAAGGGCTGCAGTCACTTGCCTGGCCCCCAAAAGAAAACAGCTGTGATCTGACAGAACAGAGGATTTGCCTTCAAACAACTTTTCCTTGTCTGGCTGGCATGCTCCTGCCTCACTGTGTCCCCAGCAGTGCTGCCAGCCTAAGCCAAGGGACTAAAGCCACTGGACTGCACTGCCAGGCAGTTGCTGTACCACAGGCTGGCTTCAGATATCTCACTAGATTAGATTGCTCTCAAAAACAAACCTGCACGTGGTGTTATCCACACCAGCTTTACAATTCAAGCATAGTACATATACCAACATCACTGAGTAAATTATTAAAATGGAAATTAATAGCCCAAACACATGCTTGGATTGCCTATAAAAGTAGAATTTTAAATTAGTGTCTTTTCTAGTCAAATGCATGAAATAGAAAATCAGTTACATACACAAATCTGTCATTTATATCAATAAATTATTTTACTAAAAAGGTGACATATTCTCATTAATAAGGCTACATTTAAGTTATTTCTATTTATTTATGGTCCAGAGAAAAAACCCAGCATATATATATCCTGCAAAGCACTTTTAGCCTACCTAGTTAAGTAGTTTATCACAAATATGCTTTGGAAGAAATTAATTAGCTCATTAGGTTTAACTAATAGTTTGTTTAGCTTTCCTACAACCAAAGGGACATTTTAACAGAGCATATTCTACTGCTACAGAAAACAAAATTCCACATGGTAAATTTCAAAAAACACCAAGTACAGAAACACACACCACCAGGAGCAGTAGAATATTTTAAGAGATTAATATTTCTTTGGCAACAATTAAAATAAAAGACCCTAAGAACATAACAAAAAGATACATTGATGGACTGCAAATTTTCAGAATTTTTAAATCCCTGAAATCATACCGTCAATAAAAAACTTAATTCAGGGTAAACTGACTGTGGTGAATCCAAATGGTGCTTTACTTTCTTGCTATTATGAAAACACACTTTTTATTTTAAAATAACCATGTGTTTTGAGCACTTCAGCAATTTCCTTCTCCCGAGTTATACAGTATTTAAAAAAAGATAATTGTCTGGTAATTAATCATCTGCCATATTTATCAGCTTTCATAAATGAAGGGACAACTGTGTAAGGATTTAAAAAACGGGAAGGCTGATATAAAGCTTTGAGAACTAGTGCTACACAAAACCACCAAGTCAGCCTTCTTACCTTCCTGAGGCTTTAGATTGGCAAACTGAGGTCCTTTAATGATGCTCACCCCACCCAAGCCTGTTTTTCTCATCAGAATGGCCCCGCCTGTTTCCTCTGCACGCCGAGACTCCTCATTGTTCACAACAAGCCTCAGAAACACTCAAAAACCTCACCATCCCTACAGGCTCCTCCTGCACCTCTCAAAGCATCAATCTGCCACTGATGCAAGGCTTGCATCAGAGAAATGTTCACATTTACAGATCACACTTCCACAAATTGATACAGAATGGAAACATTATGCTAGTATTTATTACGACTTTTAAAAATACTTTCCATACCTTCATTTTGCAGTTCACCCTGTTCACCCTGAGCCTTTTAAATTGCAAACAGTGCTTACAGAAGAGTTGGAATTAACTTCACATAACAAGTCTAACAGCAGTACAAGCAGCACTACAACATGCCATGCTTCCATGTCCATGCTCAAGACATAGTGCAGCTCCTGAGCTGCTTCTGCCACCTGTCCATAAGGACAAACACACTGCTGCTTCCTACCAGACACCTGTTTGTCACACACTGTTTGGAGATCACCTGCCCATTTCATAAAGACAGCCTTAAGTGTCTGCAGCTCTCCACAGCTCTCCATCATTACAATATTACTGACCTCAAGATGGAATATTCAATATGCCATCACTCAGAACTCTGTATCATCCAGTCCTCCCCCATAAATTTATTTTTAGCTGTCAGAATCAATTTAATATGATATTTTAGAAGGAGCTATTGGACATCTTACGTTGATATTCAGTGACACGTGAGGAATCTTACTGGCAAGATTTGCTCTTGGCTAGCAAAAAGCAAGCAGAGCAAGGAAAGCAAGAGGGCCTTTTCTTCTGGTTACCAACAGCTCTGGAGACTTATACCCACAAAACTGTGTTTAAAAAAAATTATTAGTACAGCCATCCACAGAATAACAAGCAAACTATTAAGAATTATGACACAAAACCTATTCAGGTTCTTCTCTGAGTCATGCTGTGACACAACTGCAGGATCCAGCAGCAAGGGTAGGGCTATAATCCATAAGGCAATATAACAAAAAGCCAAGTGAGAGAAAGGAGAAGATGACCCTCTGCACAGCCCAGAAAGGCCCTTCTCCAGTCTTGAAGCAGAAGTATCTTTTCTTGCCACAGCACTGGATTATTTAAGATGCATGAAAAGTTATCCCTTTTTCTCAACACCAGAAGAGGTTCCCTGTCCATACCCAGCTCATATCCTTATAAATACCAAGCCAACCAGTAGGTGCACTGGCCTAGAGATAGGAGACAGTGCACAAATACATGCACACACAGGGAGGAAGGACTAGCTCAGAAGATGCTTTGTCCATCACATCTATGAGGAGCTGGTCAGAAAACATCTCATTAATTTCTTAACAAATGAAAAGCTGAATTCCAAGAAACCTCCTATCCAAATATTGGCATTAAATTGTTTGAGGTTAATTTCTAATCTTGAGAGGAGCATGGAAAAGCAGAACTGCCAACCACCCTCAGTCAGGCTTGGAGGAAGTAACCAAGCACTTGAACTGGTGTAGCACTTCACATTTTCTCAGTCCTCTCTAAACACTGGCCAACCAACACAACAAGAGCTTCCTTACATAGTTTATATACAAAACCACTGGACCAGTAAAACAAATACAAATTGATAATTCTGAAAATAGATAAATAAGCTTACTGGCTATTGGAAGCTCACTACATTTTACAAATGTCACTGTAAGTTTAGCTTTCAGTTCAAGTTCACAGTTCACACTGTACCAGAACCCATGTAAAAATAATCTGTATAAATACACAAATAGAAATGACACACAGAGACACAAACACTACACATATTGGCTGTGAAATACATTAGATATGTCATTTTGAAACTGAACTGTAGCTATGCAGCATTTCAAGAAAGCATTAAAAAAACTAAAAAGAACAAGATCTTTATGTAATTGCATTACAACGTATATAAAATTATTAAATACAGGATATGTTCTTCGATATTTTTTATAATTTAATGATCTATTTACCATCAATTTAAAAAAAATTGCCAGGCTTAATCCTGATTTAACCTCACCCTTAATTATTAAAAATAGTTAAGCACTTACCATAATGTGATTGAAATGCCTGTGGTTTTACGACCTGATTACAGTGGTTACACATCACCAAATAGAAATCATCATGAGCCGGGCAAAGACCAAATATTGGCATATCTAAAAACAAAAAGACAAAATGGCATCTCTCAGCTGCTGACAATTATAGAAAAACAGTTTAATTACAGAGCCATGACACTAGTGTTGAATCGAAATTTTAGAGACATTTGTATCAAATTTGAAAATGAGGAAAAAAAAAAGAGCATATAATGCAATAGATAATTTTGTGCTGGAGTATTACAAAAGCAAAATCTTACTACAAAGATAAATGTAAAATGAGTGATTACTTGTAGAAAACATCTATTAGAAAACTGATTTAGGACTGATTATTTTATACCAGATGCAAGAATGTAATAAAAAAAGACTGACTTCAATTGAGACAAACATAACATAAGAGGGGATGTTATGTATTCTGAAAAGGGCTTTGGATTTTATTCCAATGTCATTAAATGAATTCAAAAGTGAACTTCATTTGCTATTTAATTTTTTTAAACCATTTTAAACACACAGTCATTCACTGGGCAGAATTACATGCCTAATGGTTTTATTTGTTTAACAGTGCATTATAGTCCAGCCATCTGCTGCCAGAGATCCATGGAACAGCTACACAGCAGAGAGAACCAGAGATAACAGCATGTCAGAGCATGTGTGGATTGTGGAGATAACACACATACTTGGAGACTTTTACAAATAAAATTGGTTTCTACAATTTTGTTTTTAAGAATACAGTTTGTTAAGAATATATATAACAGTTATAACTGCATTCAGAGACTACTGGAGCAATAAATTCAGCATTCACTACACAACTTAAAGGTATATCAACATTTTTAGTTATATAAATGTATTCAATCATTAAAAGACAAAATGGAAACTGCAAACATAATATGTGGAGGACCTGTAACACTATTTAAAGGTTAAAAATTGACATAAGCAAACTTATTTTCTAATAAAAACCCTCAAGTAATAGATTTATCTTAACAGAAACTTAGAAAACAAGTTAATCCTAATTACTCTTATGCTAAAACTGACCCCAGAGTTTTGTTTTACAGCTACTAATTTGCCTATGTATACATTTAGCAACATCCACTGCTTTGTTCATTAATAGAACAGCAATTATGAAATAAATTGAGTGTGTTACACATTGAGTGTGCCATAATTCAAGGCAACTGCTAACAGAAAGACACCATCAGCCCTATTCACTTTTTTTTTCACAGAGGACATATCCACACCATAACTACTTCCAGAATTGGTATGTATTGTCATAATAAAAATATTAAATACTTTTATTTAAAAGACATAAGGCCTATCCCACATCTTACTAGTGCTATGTCAGAATTAAGCATGACACCTGCAATAACAGCCCCAACTGGATTTTGCAATGGATGCAAATGCTATGAGTGAATCTAGCTTGGCTGAGAGAGATCACAGCTACCTTCACCTAAGTCACAGGCACCTTTTCACAGCTGAGGTTACATCTGATAAACAAATAATCTGGTTTGCACTTCTTTAAGGAGCAACTCTTGCTTATTTATATGATATTTATTGAAAAAAACATCAAAACCTATAGCACACCCAACTACCGCAAGCCAGGTGAAATTAGTAAATATATGTTGAGGGGGAAAAAAAAAAATCAGATGGGAATAATAAACTTCTATTTTTCAATATCTGCTTTCTGTGATGTAATATTAAGCTATGGAAGAAAACAATTATAAGCAAAAATAGTCACTGCTAACATTTCATGCAGGAGTATTCTCTTTGGGTATCCCATGTATCAAAGTTCTACACTGAAGCAAATCATCCAGGTCACTTTCAGCAAGTACCAATACCCTGGATGAATGGGACAGTAACAGCAGGCACTGCCTGATATTTACATTGTTAATAGCCCACTCCTGAGTGATGCTGAGGCAGCTGTAAATGCACCCCCTGAACCTGCCCCCAGAGCTGTGCCTTGCAGACTGTGCTGGATTCTCAGATTTTACACCAGCTTGTACTGAATGCAGGGGGAATGGTTAACAGGAGAGAAGGAATGCAAAGACAAAGCACTCCACACCAGTCAGAGACACCACATCCATGTACCATCACTCTAAGAAACCTTCTATGAGTATTTGTTGGAAATACAGAACTGCAATTTTAAATGGCAACTGCAATTTTGAATGGCAACTGAGACAAATTGACAGAAATGGATGTAAACAAGTGTTTTCCTAGGTCAGTTTGAGGATCCCAAGAAATCTGAATAATTTACAAAGGTCCTTTACAATGTGAAACACCTTCAGTTTTAAAATCTTAGCTCCAAATGACAGAAAGCAAGGGCAGAATGCCAGGAAATACAATCTCACAAAGGACAATTCTAAGAGTAAAACCACTTGACACAGAGAAAAGGATTTGCTGCACACACAAAATCACAACCTGATTTCCATATACAAGACTCCAGCCAGATCACACAAATCACCCCACAGTGATCTCCTCCAGCACTGATATGAGAACAACCTCTCAACATAACCAGTGAGGGAGCAGCAAAGGTTAGAGGCTCAAATGCAATTTAACAATGGCTTTGAGACTGTAAGGATTGTCACCCAACCAAGATCATTTAAGGCAACTGGAAGAGACCTGAGTTCACACTTCCCAATCCAGGAGCCTCATTCTTAGACAGGTAAACTGTCACATCTTTAATGTGCCTCTCTATCATTTGCTGAGCAGGGCAAGAGCAGGTTTCAGGGAAATCTCACTTCTCATTCTGGGCTCCAACAGGACAAACACATGTGGTACAGTCAGGGAGTGAAAAATTAGATAATGAAAATTTAAGAGGACAACATACAGAACAGTTTAACAAAACTTACATAGCATGTGTATACCAGGAGTAGGTGATGGATGCCTAATATTTCTGTCCCACATCAACCATTTATCAAAGTTCACATATATCTTGCAGCTGGTATTCTAACATCTAATACTTCATACTTGATCCACTTCATGACATGCACATTCTCTATTTAGAAATCTAATGAAGTTTCTAGTATTTCACCAGTGTCATCTCAATGCACTGTTACTCTGGGTTTGAAGACTACTTTTTGAAATATTTCACTATGCAATGCCTGTGCCTCCCAAGGAAGAGCCTGGCAAGCATGATTCATATGTTCCTCCTTCAAAGCTGGGCTCATTTAACTCTCTCCATCTGGGAATGTTTTTCAAGGTCAAACTAAAAATTTAAATCAAGACCTCAAACTTTCCATGTATTTTTGTTGTATCAACAAACAGATACTATTATAAGAGCTGTTAGTTGCATTAATTCTATTAACACCAGAGAGAAAAACTTCATTTACCTCCATAAGAGGAAGCCTCTGATCTCCAGAATTCACTTCTCCTTTCAAATGTAACTGAGTTTTTTTAAAAAAACACTTCAAATAATGCATTACTGCACTCTTTACCAAGATCAGAACAAGCCTATGCCATATACAATTCTGAGATAACATGCTCAGTTGTTGAGCATGTAATAAGGAAAATGCTTCTTATTTGGAAAAGGTCAAAGTAGCATCTTTTTCTAACAAAAAAAGAAAATGCAATAATGGATAATTTGGCACATTGTGCATCAAGTAAAATGGAGCTCAGCATGCCTCATCTGGAAAGTTTTCTTACACTGATCTGCCATCTCTTCTTCTCTGAAACACGCAAATGATTGAATAATTTCTTAGTATTTCCAGCATTCTCTTTCAGGACACTAAAGAACCTCATGCTCATTAAAACTAACTGTGCCTGCATACTCTCAATCTCTCCATTCTGTTACTTAATATCACACAGAACAGAACAAATAAAACAGGCTAAAACTACCTCAGCTAGAGAACAGACCAGCAGCTTGCATTTATTTAGCCACTAGATTTCAGTGACCATGACAGCTACTTATTTTAACTGGATTTTTCTAACTCCCTAAATTTATCAATTTTCCTACAAATCTTGTTGCCTCTTTTCAGACTGGGACCATTGCACAGTCTCTCTACCCTAGTATCTAGTAAGACAACATCCCTTCTAGAAATTAAATTAAATATTAACAAAAAAAAAAGTGAGGATAAGATCTTCTCCAGGACAGCAACTGCTGGAGGAAAAGAATAAAGGGAGCCTGTGTGCAGAGACCAGAACACCAGTCTCCTATTTGCCAGAAGTCTGCTTATTGCAATTCAAAGGAGGAGAATGAAAACTGAAACAGAGGAAGAGAAAGCAAAACTACCAAGAGGTGAAAGTGCAAAGAACAAACTACGTTATGACAAAAGAATAGAAAACTTGATCAAAAAAAAAGCAAACAGAGTATGTAAAAGCAGAAATATTTTTAAGCCAGAACATTGCTAATGCTTGTTCTCCCCATCCATTCTCAGCATAAACATCTGCTTATTAAGATTAGTTTTTAAAGTCCAAGCCTGATTTATAACAAAGATGTACATACTACTCACCACTAAGAGTAATTT